>NC_050096.1:18015833-19368750 GCF_902167145.1 Zea mays | reverse complement strand
GTAATGAAACAAAGCACAAGATCCATTACTGAATATTCATTGCGTGCAGGATCCATTAATGAATAAACAGTGAAACAAAGCACAGGTTGAAATTCCAGATTCTTGAGCACCGGCCAATCACTGATTATGGCATAGAACCAGATCCCCTAAAAGATGGCGCACGGACATGTGATTTTTTCTGTTGTAGCCGAAGCCTAAAAGATTATTGTATAGTAACACGGTACTGTGAGATCTGTATGTCAGATTGCTGTGAAAACATTGGCAAACTGTGTTTCCAACTTCATGATCCAAATTCTTTTGAGGGGAAAAGGCTATAGGGAAAACTCCTACAAAGGCACTCAGCCTCACGAAAAACTCAAAACGACTAACTGAACTGAACTCTGAAACTACTGAAAATCTTGCACAACATATAGCTCTGTGTACAGATCGTAGTTGAGGGGCTCAGATCCATACCTGGACGCATCATTTGAATCACGCGAAGAGAACTTGTTGGCTGGATCTTTGCCTTCTCCGACGATAGAATTGCTCCATTGCGAGATGGAGTGGCGGCAGGGCGAGGTCGACCACGGACCACCACTGCGGCCACTAATAGTGCCCGTGCAGGAACACTGCGTGCCTGTAGGCGATGACGACCATGTCCTCCTCCTCCCCCTCCCATGCGATGCGGCGGCGGATGACGGAGGGGTCAGGCGGTGGATGGGGGCTAGGCGGTGGGGCCGTGGCAGATGCCAAGCTCCTCCAATTGGGGAGGCGCTGATGGCGGGCGAGATTTGAAGCACTGGCGGTGAAGCAGCGCATGGCATGTAGCGGCTAGGGCTCGATTTTGGTAGGATTTGGTACTGGGCGCTGATGGCGGCTAGGATTGGATGCAAGGTGGGGCAATACAATCGAGGTGGGCCGCGCCTCCGCGAATTGAGCCGTCGCAGGAAGACGAACTATGTGACCACTAATCTGCGTCGCGTAAAGAAGAAACGGGAGTCAAACTGGCAGCACCGAGACAGTGTCGAGGGAGAGGAATCGAGACCATGGAACACAGCACCAGCGAAACACAGGGATGGTAGTGAATACGAAGGCGGCGGCGCTGGGCAGAGGAAGGCGACTGATTGGGAGGGAAAAGAAAATACTCGCCTTGGTGCCATGGCCGCGGGAGCAGAGGGCGGCGGGGTTGCAGGACCTTCCCAAGGAGAGCAAAAATTTAGGTGGGCGCGTCCGCGGATCTCGCCGGTGTTTGCCTGCGCGAGATGGAGGTGGGTTCCGCAGATGGTGGCGGAGCAGAGGGGTAGGAGAGGAGGAAGGGGCGGATCAGCGTGGGGAGGAGGGTGGGGATCCTCGGAACCTTCCAGATCGAGGCGGGGCATGACTTGCGGCCGTGATTGGAGGTCAGGATTGCCAGCGTCCGCGGGTCTCGCCGGTGCTGGAGGCAATGCAGAGATCGCGTAGGATGGCAGAACCGTGCACCACCCACGGTGTGTGGACGCCTACACTAATGTCTTAAGGAATAGTAGAGATACGTTAAAATGCATAATTGATGATTAGTTGGTGTATTAATATTTACCATAACGCAAGGACTTGTACTGTGATTGTTAGGCATAACCCGCATAGATTTGAGACTCCTTGTAATAGGTGGCCTATGAAATTTCTACATTTATCAACAAAAAACTCGTTTGCATTTAGGAAACCCCATAGTCAGTGTCATTTTCATTCGTTTTTACTCTTTGGTGCTTGGCTTTGTGGACCAACATGCCTAATGGATCTGACCCGACTTGACTTGTTGCATCAGATAGGTTCCAACCATAATTTTTTTTAACCTTTAACAATATGAGGTTGGCTGTAAGACGCATTTTGATCCAAAATCTAGCTCTTCGCAAAAAAATGAAAATAGTTCGACCTAACACGTCTATTGGCTGGGTGGATGAGCACGGGCAAAACAGAATACTACCTCCATCTTTTTATATTTGACGTCAAACAGTACAAAAATAAACTACAAAACGTTAAATAAAAAAAATATGGCGGGAGTATTAAATATGACACAACGTTAGGCTCTGGTTGGGTGGAGGAAAAAATGATTCCGTGATTCGTCTGCATTCCATCTCCACTAACATTTAGGTGTCGTTTGGTTCTGTGCTGGCAAAGGTAACATTAATGTGATATGTAAAACGACTTTTGTTTGGTTGCTCACTTGAAAGTTTTACATTCCAATGGCATCACCAAGAAGAGGCTATGAGACTGCAGAGCAGAGAGCGGGAGCGCACAAAGTGACAATGCCCATAGTGGAGTAGGATTGATTTTCCACATGACTGTAACTGAGATGGATTACGGCCTGCCCGACCCAACCGAAGACAGAGACTGCACTTAGCTCTCTTGTCTCATGAGATTGCAGAAGTTGAGGTGGCTGGATTGTGAAATGGACCATTTGGATCCCAATCGAGATTGCGGAAGCTGGATTGTGCAATCTGGTGGAAACCAAAGAGAACATCAATACAATTTTGGTCATGTATACCATGTTGATTATTTGATTTCCGCTCTAAACTGTCCCTAGTACTCCACACCACTTACCACCTTAACGAACATAAATCTTGTTAGGGATTTAGTCATTTTCATATTAGACTTAATCTAGAAATATCTTGCAAAATTTGTGATGATATATACGTGCACGTGTATACTACTCGCTAAAGCAACAAACATAATGATCAATAGATAAACAACCCATATAAACTTTAGGGTGTATCTAGCGGAGGACCCATGCTCAAGGCACCTGAAAGGATCACGATGTCCAAGAGGGGGGGTGAATTGGGTTTTTCTAAAAATCAACACTAATTAAAACCTAAGCAAGAGCTAAGCAAGAGCCCAACTTCACCCCAACAACTAGCACTAAAAATATAATACTAGAAATACAACAATGCTAAGACAATACTTCAAATACTTGCTAAACAAATACACAATGTAAAGTGCTTGAATTAAGTGTGGAATGTAAAGCAAGGTTTAGAAGACTCCTCCAATTTTTACCGAGGTATCGAAGAGTCGGCACTCTCCACTAGTCCTCGTTGGAGCACCCGCGCAAGGGTATCGCTCCCCCTTGGTCCTCGCAAGAACCAAGTGCTCACTACGAGATGATCCTTTGCCACTCCGGCGCGGTGGATCCCTCGAGACCGCTTACAAACTTGAGTCGGGT
The DNA here is from genome assembly GCF_902167145.1 of Zea mays. Lineage (NCBI taxonomy): Eukaryota > Viridiplantae > Streptophyta > Magnoliopsida > Poales > Poaceae > Zea > Zea mays. The sequence continues at coordinate 19,365,578 of NC_050096.1, read as the reverse complement.
CACCAACAAGATCTTCACGGTGATCACCGAGCTCCCAACGCCACCAAGCCGTCTAGGTGATGCCGATCACCAAGAGTAACAAGTCATAGACTTTCGCTTGACCAAGAGAAGCCTAATGCAAGTGGTGTGTGCTCTAGGTGGCTCTCGCTAGCACTAATGAGGAACAAACGCGGATTAAGATTCTTTAATCTCCTCACTAGGCTTTTGGTGCTTGCAATGCTCTAGCAATGTGCTGGAATAAATGTGGAGTGCAAGACATTGAATATGGTGGATGGAGGGGGTATAAATAGCCCTCACCCACCAACTAGCCGTTACCAGCAACTTTCTGCGCATTGGCGCACCGGACAGTCCGGTGCGCCAACGGTCGTTTCCAACGGCTAGTTCTGACAGGTAGCCGTTGGACTCATGGCACACCGGACAGTGAACAGCCACAGTCCGGTGCACACCGGACAGTCCGGTGCACTGTCCGGTGCGCCACTATAATTCAATTCTGAAACCTGCGCTCTCGGGTTTCTGCGCGGAGAAGGCTCTCCCACGGGCAAGCCTGGCCGCACCTGGCAGAGGGTGCACCGGACAGTCCGGTGCCCCAGGGCCAGAAACCCTACCTCTTGTTTTTCTGCTGATTTTTAAAATCGGTTTTCGTTCTAACTTGTGAGTGAGTTCTAGAGTGACACCTAGCACTGTATGTGAGTGTGATTGTGCACCAACACTACACTAGAACTCTCTTGGTCAAACTACTCATCGACAACCCCTCTTTATAGTACGGCTAAAAGAGAATAAAAGACCTAACTAAATCACGAGTGTCCACATCTCCTTGACACTCGGACTCCGTAGTCCTTCACCTTTTGTTTCGTCGTTTTAGCCGTCGCTTCGAGTTCTTAATTCCGGGATTGTTTTCACCGTTGTAGTACTTCTACCTATAATGCGACCTAACTTACCATTTGTCTCTGCAAAACACACGTTAGTCACATATAACAATACGTTGTCATTAATCACTAAAACCAACCAGGGGCCTAGATGCTTTCAATCTCACCCTTTTTGGTGATTGATGACAACCCTACAAGATTTGTGAGAGTAGTTTGTTTTGAAGTTTCTGTCAATAGAAAGGATGGTTAGTTATACTCAGTAATTTTTGACAGAAAGAACGTGTACCATAATAATAAGAGTGAGCGCATACACATCGTAAGATTCTTGTTCATATAAAAGTGAAATTAAATCAATGAATCAAGAACAAGAAGACTGGTGATAAAATATAAGGTGAAAACATAATACACACAGTCAATCATAAGCATCGTGAGTATATATAGAGTTTGTGAGCCAAAAGCATCAAGCTAGTACAGAGAGTAACAAGCACATATATTACATCAAAATAACTCTCTACTAACTTTCTAACTCCCCCTAGCTCTCACAACTCATATTTCTCCCCCTTTGGCGCCAAACACCAAAAGGACACCCAAACCTAAACATCAGAAGTGGGAGGAGGCGGCGGGGGCGCATCCGGTCGCGGTCGAGGTAGCAGAGCGAACGCCAGCTGCGGGTCAGAGTCAGTCTCGGATCCAGGATCTGCTGTAGAAGCTGGAGCTGGTACTGACTCGGACTGAGGCCGCGCTGCAGAAGCTGCCGGAACTGAAGTGGTCACAGATACTGCCACAGCAGTAGTGGTAACAGCAGAAGCTAGTGGCACTGACGGCTGAGGACAGACAGAGCTGAGAATCGATGACGTGAAAGCCAGGGTGACCGGCCGGAGCGGAGAGGAAGAAGGACCAACAAAAGGAAGAGGGGGTCCTGACTGAATCGCTGGCACAACAGGTGCCTGAAGCGGAGAAGGTGGAGCAGACTGAACCGGGGGAACTGAGACACCAGAATGTTGTAGCATAAGAGCCATGAATGCCCTGGTCTCAGCCCGATCCTGAAGAAGCTGCTGCTGAAAAGAATCCTGCCTGTCTTGCATGGTCTGAAACATCGAGAGCATCCTCTCGGATAACCGGGTCTGCTCGGCTGCCAGGTGAGCCTGCTGCTGAGTGAGAGACTGGAGAATCGAAGCAATAGCAGGGTCAATAGCCGGAGGGGCAGCAGGGGTAGCACTAGAACTCCCAGCCTTATGATCATGTGAGCGTGGAGGCATAGGAGGCGGAGGCGGAGGTGGAATCCCAAAATCATCATCATCATCATCATCATCAACTGCTGCAACCTGAGCTTCGAACTGATGATGAGCAGCATCCTCGGCCTGAGTGTCAAAAACTGGAGCAGAAGCTGGCACAGGAGCCTCAGGCGCAGGACGGTAGGATCCAAAAACAAGGCGTGAGGCCTCAAGTGTGCCCTGAAACTGTGGAGGCCGAATCAGCTGCGCAAAAATGTGGCTCAGGTACTGAGCATATGGCAACTGTCGACGAGCACGTATGCCATCCAAAACGGTGTCCTCGATCTCACAAATAAGGAAATCCACGACGTCAAACTCAGAGTGAGCGACCAGGGCACCAAGGAACCAGAGCTGGATATGTGTGGTAGCCTCCCTGTATCCCATCCTCGGCAGAAGAGTCCGTCTGATAAGCTCAAATAAGTACTTGGCTGCTGTAGTAAAATCTGCCGGTGAACGTTGCGACCCATCTGAGAAGGGCGGGCGGAACAGAGCTGCGACGTGAGCTGTACCCGGAGCCACACCGCCGTGAGGGCGACAAGGAGGGTCAGAGGTGCCGTAGCATAGGCTGTGAAGTCGAGTCGTCGACTTGGGAAATCCAAAGAGCTGGCAAATCTGACTGGCAGTAATAGTGACATCCTCTCGCTCAAAACAAAACCTCATCCAGTGATGATTCGGGTCTATCCATACAGACGCGTAGAAGACTCAGACCCACTCCTCAACATACGTGCCGCTGGTAGTCAGAAGGGTCAGAAGGCCAGGCAGATATGTGAGGTGCGCCTCAGAGTCAGCATCGACAGCAAGCAGAAAAGCTGGAAGATCCAAAAGCCGGTGTACTCGCAGAGCAATCTGTGCAGACAACTGTGCCCTGAAGAAGGATTCCTGAATCCTAGTGCTGAAGAGGTCTGAAAGTCGCATAGAGGGGGGTGAATAGGGCGAAACTGAAATTTACAAAAATAATCACAACTACAAGCCCGGTTAGCGTTAGAAATAATAATGAGTCCGAGAGAGAGGGCGCAAAACAAATCGCAAGCGAATGAAGAGTGTGACACGCGGATTTGTTTTACCGAGGTTCAGTTCTCGCAAACCTACTCCCCGTTGAGGAGGCCACAAAGGCCGGGTCTTTTTCAACCCTTTCCCTCTCTCAAACGGTCCCTCGGACCGAGTGAGCTTCTCTTCTCAAATCAAACCGGAAACAAAAACTTCCCTGCAAGGACCACCACACAATTGGTGTCTCTTGCCTCGGTTACAATTGAGTTTTGATCACAAGAACAAATGAGAAATAAAGAAGCAATCCAAGCGCAAGAGCTCAAAAGAACATGGCAAATCTCTCTCTCTAGTCACTAAAGCTTTGTGTGGAATTGGAGAGGATTTGATCACTTGAGTGTGTCTAGTATTGAATGCCTAGCTCTTGTAAGTGGTTGAGAGGTGGAAAACTTGGATGACTTGAATGTGGGGTGGTTGGGGTATTTATAGCTCCAACCACCAAACTAGCCGTTTGGTGGAGGCTGTCTGTCGTATGGTGCACCGGACAGTCCGATGCACACCGGACATGTCCGGTGCGACAACCACGTCACCAGGCCGTTAGGGTTCCGACCGTTGGAGCTCTGACTGCTGGGCCCGCCTGGATGTCCGGTGGCGCACCGGACATGCACTGTAGAGTGTCTGGTGCGCCAGCATGGGCGTGCCTGCCTTCTGCGCGCTCTGGCGCGCATTCAATGCGCCTGCAGGTAGCCGTTGGCGCCGAAGTAGCCGTTACTTCGTTGTCACACCGGACAGTCCGGTGTACACCGGACATGTCTGGTGAATTATAGCGGACTAGCCATTGCAAATTCCCGAAGTTGGCGAGTTCAGAGTCGCTTCATTCTTGAAGCACTGGACACTGTCCGGTGTACACCGGACAGTCCGGTGAATTATAGCGCGGTGGCTCCGAGAATTCCCGAAGGTGAGGAGTTCAGCGCGTGGAGAACCCTGGTGCACCGGACATGTCCGGTGGTGCACCGGACAGTCCGGTGCGCCAGACCAGGGTGCCTTCGGTTGTCTCTTGCTCCTTTTGTTGAACCCTTTACTTGGTCTTTTTATTGGCTTATTGTGAACCTTTGGTACCTGTATAACTTATAGACTTGGGCAAACTAGTTAGTCCAATTATTTGTGTTGGGCAATTCAACCACCAAAATCAATTTAGAAAAATAGGTGTAAGTCTAATTCCCTTTCAATCTCTCCCTTTTTGGTGATGGATGCCAACACAAACCAAAGCAAATATAGAAGTGCAGAATTTGAACTAGTTTGCATATGCAAGTACAAAGGTTACTTAGAATTGAGCCAATAAATATTACTTACTAGATATGCATGGATTGTTTCTTTATTTTTAACATTTTGGACCACACTTGCACCATAAGTTTTGTTTTTGCAAATTCTTTTTGTAAATCCTTTTGCAATATAGTCAAAGGTAAATGAATAAGATTTTGCGAAGCATTTTCAAGTTTGAAATTTTCTCCCCTTGTTTGAAATGCTTTTCCTTTGACTAAACAAAACTCCCCCTCAATAAATTTTCCTCTTAGTGTTCAAGAGGATTTTTAAGATATCAATTTTGAAAATACTACTTGCTCCCCCTTTTGAACACAATAAGATACCAATTTGAATTTTACCAATTGAAAATCATTTTAAAATTAGGGTGGTGGTGCGGTCCTTTTGCTTTGGGCTCATACTTTCTCCCCCTTTGGCATGAATCGCCAAAAACGGATACTTTGAGTGAGATATAAGCCCTTGTCTAACTACTTTCTCCCCTTTGGCAAATAAAACATATGAGTGAAGATTATACCAAAGACGGAGAGTGATGCGGAGCGACGGCGAAGGATGAGTAGTAGAGTGGAGTGGAAGCCTTTGTCTTCGCCGAAGACTCCAATTCCCTTTCAATATACCTATGACTTGGTTTGAAATACACTTGAAAACACATTAGTCATAGCATATATAAAAGAGACATGATCAAAGGTATACTTATGAGCTATGTGTGCAAATTAGCAAAAGAAATTCCTAGAATCAAGAATATTGAGCTCATGCCTAAGTTTGGTAAAAGTTTGTTCATCTAGTGGCTTGGTAAAGATATCGGCTAATTGATCTTTAGTATTAATATATGCAATCTCGATATCCCCCTTTTGTTGGTGATCCCTAAGAAAATGATACCGAATGGCTATGTGTTTAGTGCGGCTATGCTCAACGGGATTATCCGCCATGCGGATTGCACTCTCATTATCACATAGAAGAGGAACTTTGGTTAATTTGTAACCATAGTCCCGCAGGGTTTGCCTCATCCAAAGCAATTGCGTGCAACAATGGCCTGCGACAATATACTCGGCTTCGGCGGTAGAAAGAGCGACCGAATTTTGCTTCTTTGAAGCCCAAGACACCAAGGACCTTCCCAAGAACTGGCAAGTCCCCGATGTGCTCTTTCTATTAATCTTACACCCCGCCCAATCGGCATCCAAATAACCAATCAAATCAAATGTGGATCCCCGAGGGTACCAAAGCCCAAACTTAGGAGTATAAGCCAAATATCTCAAGATTCGTTTTACGGCCGTAAGGTGAGATTCCTTAGGGTCGGCTTGGAATCTTGCACACATGCAAACGGAAAGCATAATATCCGGTCGAGATGCACATAAATAAAGTAATGAACCAATCATCGACTGATATACCTTTTGATCGACGGATTTACCTCCTGTGTCGAGGTCGAGATGCCCATTGGTTCCCATGGGTGTCTTGATGGGCTTGGCATCCTTCATTCCAAACTTGGTTAGAATGTCTTGAGTGTACTTTGTTTGGCTAATGAAGGTGCCCTCTTGGAGTTGCTTGACTTGGAATCCTAGAAAATACTTCAACTCCCTCATCATCGACATCTCGAATTTTTGTGTCATGATCCTACTAAATTCTTCACATGTAGATTCGTTAGTAGACCCAAATATGATATCATCAACATAAATTTGGCATACAAACAAATCATTGTTAAGAGTTTTAGTGAATAAAGTAGGATCGGCTTTTCCGACTTTGAAGCCATTAGCAATAAGGAAATCTCTTAGGCATTCATACCATGCTCTTGGGGCTTGCTTGAGCCCATAAAGCGCCTTAGAGAGCCTATAGACATGGTTAGGGTACTCACTATCTTCAAAGCCGGGAGGTTGCTCAACATAGACCTCTTCCTTGATTGGTCCATTGAGGAAGGCACTCTTCACGTCCATTTGATAAAGCTTGAAGCCATGGTAAGTAGCATAGGCTAATAATATGCGAATTGACTCAAGCCTAGCTACGGGTGCATAGGTTTCACCGAAATCCAAACCTTCGACTTGGGAGTATCCCTTGGCCACAAGTCGAGCTTTGTTCATTGTCACCACACCATGCTCGTCTTGCTTGTTGCGGAAGACCCACTTGGTTCCTACAACATTTTGATTAGGACGTGGAACTAAATGCCATACCTCATTCCTAGTGAAGTTGTTGAGCTCCTCTTGCATCGCCATCACCCAATCCGAATCTTGGAGTGCTTCCTCTACCCTGTGTGGCTCAATAGAGGAAACAAAAGAGTAATGCTCACAAAAATGTGCAACACGAGATCGAGTGGTTACCCCCTTATGAATGTCGCCGAGGATGGTGTCGACGGGGTGATCTCGTTGGATTGCTTGGTGGACTCTTGGGTGTGGCTGCCTTGGTTCTTCATCCTCCTTGTCTTGATCGTTTGCATCTCCCCCTTGATCATTGCCGTCATCTTGAGGTGGCTCATCTCTTTGATCTTCTCCTTCATCAACTTGAGCCTCGTCCTCATTTTGGGTTGGTGGAGATGCTTGTGTGGAGGAGGATGGTTGATCTTGTGCATGTGGAGGCTCTTCGGATTCCTTAGGGCACACATCCCCAATGGACATGTTCCTTAGCGCGATGCACGGAGCCTGTTCTTCACCTATCTCATCAAGATCAACTTGCTCTACTTGAGAGCCGTTAGTTTCATCAAACACAACGTCACAAGAAACTTCAACAAGTCATGAGGACTTGTTAAAGACTCTATATGCCCTTGTGTTTGAGTCATATCCTAGTAAAAAGCCTTCTACAGTTTTAGGAGCAAATTTAGATTTTCTACCTCTCTTGACAAGAATAAAGCATTTGCTACCAAAAACTCTAAAATATGAAATATTGGGCTTTTTACCGGTTAGGAGTTCATAGGATGTCTTCTTGAGGATTCGGTGTAGATATAACCGGTTGATGGCGTAGCAGGCGGTGTTGACCGCCTCGGCCCAAAACCGATCCGGTGTCTTGTACTCATCAAGCATGGTTCTTGCCATGTCCAATAGAGTTCGATTCTTCCTCTCCACTACACCATTTTGTTGTGGGGTGTAGGGAGAAGAGAACTCATGCTTGATGCCCTCCTCCTCAAGGAAGCCTTCTATTTGTGAGTTCTTGAACTCTGTCCCGTTGTCGCTTCTAATTTTCTTGATCCTTAAGCCAAACTCATTTTGAGCCCGTCTCAAGAATCCCTTTAAGGTCTCTTGGGTATGGGATTTTTCCTGCAAAAAGAACACCCAAGTGAAGCGAGAATAATCATCCACAATAACTAGACAGTACTTACTCCCGCCGATGCTTATGTAAGCGATCGGGCCGAATAAATCCATGTGTAGGAGCTCCAGTGGCCTGTCACTTGTCATGATGTTCTTGTGTGGATGATGAACGCCAACTTGCTTCCCAGCTTGGCATGCGCTACAAATCCCGTCTTTCTCAAAATGAACATTTGTTAATCCTAAAATGTGCTCTCCCTTTAAAAGCTTATGAAGATTCTTCATTCCAACATGGGCTAGTCGACGGTGCCAGAGCCAACCCATGTTAGTCTTAGCAATTAAGCAAGTGTCGAGTTCAGCTCTATCAAAATCTACCAAGTATAGCTGACCCTCTAACACTCCCTTAAATGCTATTGAATCATCACTTCTTCTAAAGGCAGTGACACCTACATCAGTAAAGAGACAGTTGTAGCCCATTTGACATAATTGAGATACGGAAAGCAAATTGTAATCTAATGAATCAACAAGAAAAACATTGGAAATGGAATGGTCAGGAGATATAGCTATTTTACCCAAACCTTTGACCAAACCTTGGTTTCCATCCCCGAATGTGATAGCTCGTTGGGGATCTTGGTTTTTCTCGTAGGAAGAGAACATCTTCTTCTCCCCTGTCATGTGGTTTGTGCACCCGCTGTCGATGATCCAACTTGTGCCTCCGGATGCATAAACCTACAAAACAAGTTTAGTTCTTGACTTTAGGTACCCAAACGGTTTTGGGTCCTTTGGCATTAGAAACAAGAACTTTGGGTACCCAAACACAAGTCTTAGAGCCCTTGTGTTTGCCCCCGACAAACTTGGCAACTACCTTGCCAGATTTGTTAGTCAAGACATAAGATGCATCAAAAGTTTTAAATGAAATGCTATGATCATTTGATGCACTAGGAGTTTTCTTTTTAGGCAACTTAGCACGGGTTGGTTGTCTTGAGCTAGATGTCTCACCCTTATACATAAAAGCATGGTTAGGGCCAGAGTGAGACTTCCTAGAATGAATTCTCCTAATTTTGCTCTCAGGATAACCGGCAGGGTACAAAATGTAGCCCTCATTATCCTGAGGCATGGGAGCCTTGCCCTTAACAAAATTAGACAATCTTTTAGGAGGGGCACTAATTTTGACATTGTCTCCCCTTTGAAAGCCAATGCCATCCTTGATGCCAGGGCGTCTCCCACTATAGAGCATACTTCTAGCAAATTTAAATTTTTCATTCTCTAAGTTATGCTCGGCAATTTTAGCATCTAATTTAGCTATATGATCATTTTGTTGTTTAATTAAAGCCACATGATCATGAATAGCATCAATGTTAACATCTCTACATCTAGTGCAAATAGAAACATGCTCAACGGTAGATGTAGAGGGTTTGTAAGATTTTAATTCTACAACCTTAGCATGTAATATTTCATTTTCACTTCTAAGGTTAGAAATAGTAACATTGCAATCATCAAAATCTTTAGCCTTAGCAAGCAATTTTTCATTTTCAATCCTAAGGCTAGCAAGAGAATCATTCAATTCTTTAATCTTAGCATGAGAATCAACATTATCATTTCTAAGATTTGGAATTGAAACATTAGAATCAACCTTAGCTAACAAATTAGCATTCTCATTTCTAAGGTTGTCAATAGTCTCATGGCATGTACTTAGCTCACTAGATAGTTTTTCACATTTTCCACTTCTAGAGCGTAAGCATTTTTAACCTTAACATGCTTCTTATTTTCTTTAATAAGGAAGTCCTCTTGGGAGTCCAAGAGATCATCCTTCTCATGGATGACACTAATTAGCTCATTTAGTTTTTCCTTTTGTTGCATGTTGAGATCGGCAAAAAGGGTACGCAAATTATCCTCCTCATCACTAGCATTATCATCACTAGAGGACTCATATTTAGTGGAGGATTTGGATTTAACCTTCTTCCTTTTGCCGTCCTTGGCCATGAGGCACTTGTGGCCGACGTTGGGGAAGAGAAGTCCCTTGGTGACGGCGATGTTGGCGGCGTCCTCATCGGAGGAGGAGTCAGAGGAGCTCTCCTCGGAATCCCACTCGCGGCACACATGGGCATCGTCGCCCCTCTTCTTGTGGTACCTCTTCTTTTCTCTTCTCTTGCCCTTCTTGTCGTCGCCCCTGTCACTGGATAGTGGACATTTTGCTATAAAATGACCGGGCTTACCACATTTGTAGCACACCTTCTTGGAGCGGGGCTTGTAATCCTTCCCCCTCCTTTGCTTGAGGATTTGGCGGAAACTCTTGATGATGAGCGCCACTTCCTCGTTGTCGAGTTTGGAGGCGTCGATGGGTGTTCGACTTGGAGCTTGGAGTAGATTCCTCCTTCTTTTCTTCCGTCGCCTTGAATGCGACCGGTTGTGCCTCGGGCGTGGAGGAGGTGCCTTGCTCGATGATTTTCTTTGAGCCTTTAATTATTAGCTCAAAGCTCACAAATTTACCTATTACTTCCTCGGGAGACATTAGCTTATATCTAGGATCACCTCGAATTAATTGAACTTGTGTAGGGTTAAGAAATACGAGGGATCTAAGAATAACCTTGACCATCTCATGGTCATCCCATTTTTCGCTCCCGAGGTTGCGCACTTGGTTCACTAAGGTCTTCAAGCGGTTGTACTTAGCTTGTGGATCCTCCCCTTGGTGAAGCATGAAACGACCGAGCTCCCCCTCGATCGTCTCCCTCTTGGTGATCTTTGTCACCTCGTCTCCCTCGTGTGTGGTCTTGAGTACGTCCCAAATTTCCTTCGCACTTTTTAACCCTTGCACCTTATTATACTCCTCTCGACCTAGAGAGGCGAGGAGTATAGTGGTGGCTTGGGAGTTAAAGTGGTGAATTTGGGCCACCTCGTCCGAGTCGTAGTCTTCATCCCCTACGGATGGCACCTGCACACCAAACTCAACAACATTCCAAATGCTTGTGTGGAGTGAGGTTAGATGATGTCTCATTTTGTCACTCCACATATTATAATCTTCACCGTCAAAAACCGGTGGTTTGCCTAATGGAACGGAGAGTAAAGGAGTACACTTTGAAATGTGAGGGTAGCGTAGGGGGATCTTACTATACTTCTTGCGCTCTTGGCGCTTAGAAGTTACGGACGGCGCATCAGAGTCAGAGGTCGATGGTGATGAAGAGTCGGTCTCGTAGTAGACCACTTTCCTCATCCTCTTGTGCTTGTCGCCTCTCCGATGCGACTTGTGGGAAGAGGATTTCTTCTCCTTCCCCTTCCCTTTGTTGGAGGAGTTTTTCTTCTCCTTCTTCTTGTTTCGGGACTCTTCCGATGAAGTCGACCCGTGGCTTGTAGTGGGCTTGTCGCCGGTCTCCATCTCCTTCTTGGCGTGATCTGCCGACATCACTTCGAGCGGTTAGGCTCTAATAAAGCACCGGGCTCTGATACCAATTGAAAGTCGCCTAGAGGGGGGTGAATAGGGCGAAACTGAAATTTACAAAATTAATCACAACTACAAGCCGGGTTAGCGTTAGAAATAATAATGAGTCCGAGAGAGAGGGCGCAAAACAAATCGCAAGCGAATGAAGAGTGTGACACGCGGATTTGTTTTACCGAGGTTCGGTTCTCGCAAACCTACTCCCCGTTGAGGAGGCCACAAAGGCTGGGTCTTTTTCAACCCTTTCCCTCTCTCAAACGGTCCCTCGGATCGAGTGAGCTTCTCTTCTCAAATCAAACCGGGAACAAAAACTTCCCCGCAAGGACCACCACACAATTGGTGTCTCTTGCCTCGGTTACAATTGAGTTTTGATCACAAGAACAAATGAGAAAGAAAGAAGCAATCCAAGCGCAAGAGCTCAAAAGAACACGACAAATCTCTCTCTCTAGTCACTAAAGCTTTGTGTGGAATTGGAGAGGATTTGATCACTTGAGTGTGTCTAGAATTGAATGCCTAGCTCTTGTAAGTGGTTGAGAGGTGGAAAACTTGGATGACTTGAATGTGGGGTGGTTGGGGTATTTATAGCTCCAACCACCAAACTAGCCGTTTGGTGGAGGCTGTCTGTCGTATGGTGCACCGGACAGTCTCGTGCACACCGGACATGTCTGGTGCGACGGCCACGTCACCAGGCCGTTAGGGTTCCGACCGTTGGAGCTCTGACTTCTGGGCCCGCCTGGATGTCCGGTGGCGCACCGGACATGCACTGTAGAGTGTCTGGTGCGCCAGCATGGGCGTGCCTGCCTTCTGCGCGCTCTGGCGCGCATTCAATGCGCCTGCAGGTAGCCGTTGGCGCCGAAGTAGTCGTTACTTCGTTGTCACACCGGACAGTCCGGTGTACACCGGACATGTCCGGTGAATTATAGCGGACTAGCCATTGCAAATTCCCGAAGCTGGTGAGTTCAGAGTCGCTTCATTCTTGGAGCACCGGACACTGTCCGGTGTACACCGGACAGTTCGGTGAATTATAGCGTGGCGGCTCCGAGAATTCCCGAAGGTGAGGAGTTCAGCGCGTGGAGAACCCTGGTGCACCGGACATGTCCGGTGGTGCACCGGACAGTCCGGTGCGCCAGACCAGGGTGCCTTCGGTTGTCTCTTGCTCCTTTCGTTGAACCCTTTACTTGGTCTTTTTATTGGCTTATTGTGAACCTTTGGTACCTGTATAACTTATAGACTTGGGCAAACTAGTTAGTCCAATTATTTGTGTTGGGCAATTCAACCACCAAAATCAATTTAGAAAAATAGGTGTAAGCCTAATTCCCTTTCAAGGTCAACTGCTGCAGGGTCCCTCTGGGCCGGTAACCAAGACTCCACGGGTACGTATCTGAACCTACGTACCCGTGCCGCTGTAGCACGCTGAAGGTCAAAAAGTCTGGGATCCGCAGCAAGGGGTCGTACCTCAGTCTCATCGCGCTCCCGGAATCGAGGTGGAGGGATAGGAGGAGCTGAAGCGGGAGCGGTAGGAGGAGCAGTGGAAGCTGGTGTAGTGGAGGTAGTGGGTATGGCTGAGGTGGTGGATGGCGCAATAGGGGTGACGGGAGCAGGCAGAGTGGGTGGTGGAGTGGAAGCAGTGGTGTGAGTGGAGGAGCGAGACCGGGAGGCGAGGCGACGAACACGGTACGCAATCTGATCTGAAGGAGTCTGTGGCTGATCCCCTAGCTCGGCCTGCGCAGCGTCTGCTGTTGCTGCTGCCGCTGCACGAGCTGCTCTGTCCGTACGCCGCTTCTTGCGGCCTTCCTGTTGCTCCAAATATATTGTCTTGCCCTTGACCTGCCTGAAGGGGCGACGAGGATCCTCATCATCGCCTCCCCCTGGCGTCGACACATTCTTCGTGCGCGTCATCCTGAATCTGATGACTGCAAATGAGAGAGAGACTAAGCATAGGTCGATAATATCCGATAGAATAGCAAAGAATGAGATGACTACCTGGAAAGCTCACACGAGAGGTGACGATCTAGGCAGGACAGGAGACGGCACACGGGCAATCAAGGTCACTGAAATGACAGAAGAGGTGAGCACGTATTAGTCACATAGTCATAAGTATATGAAATGTGAATAAATACATACAAAGAGAAATATGGCACAAAAAATGAGAGATAAGGCGATCGAGAGGTCAAACGGCGTTTGAACGATAAAATGTGCCATAGGAGGTTTGGAATTCGAATTGAGGCACAAAATGACATGGAATGGAGCCAATACTTCACGAATAGGTTTATATGGGTGAATATGAGTGAAGTGTGTGCTTGGTTTGAATTTAGGCGAAGAAAAAGAGATTTGGGCACTCGGCTCGGAAACGATCGCTCGAAACGGGGAATTAGGTGAAATTAAAGCCTGGAATATCGGATGGGCGTGAAATTTGGTGAATATGTTACTGGAGATGTTGTGAAGGTGCCTGAAAAATTTGGGTTCAATTGGAGCATTTTTAGCTGGTTTGGGCATTTCACCGAACACGTGGAGGGCGGAGTTTTAGGGTTTCGGGGAAAATGCCATTTGAGGTGGGAAAACCCTCCCGAAGGAGCTAGGAACCTGCAAGAATGTTCAAGGGCCACAAAGGAACACATTGTACAACATGGATTCACTAGGATTCACAAGATTTGGAATTGGGCACAAAGGGTGGAAATGGGTGCTTCACTGGTGGCATGAACAGAGAGTAAAGGGGGAAAGAGAGAGAGGGATTCTCACTAGAGAGAGATGATGCACATGGACAAGGTCGCCAGAGAGCAGATCGCCGGAGAGGAGAGATGGTCACCGGCGAGGGGTGGAGATCGCCAGAGACCGCGAGAGAGCAGAGAGCACAGAGGGAGAAGAGAGCCTCTGGCTCGGTCTCGGGCTGGAGGCCGTTTTTTAAAACGCGATATGGGCGCACCGGACAGTCTACAGTGCCTATCCGGTGCACACCGGACAGCGCACAGTAGCTGTCCGGTGAACCACCGGACAGCGCACAAGAGAATGGAAATTAAGCGCGCGGCTGCCGGTGCACCGGACATTGCACAGTGCAGTGTCCGGTGCACACCGGACTGTCCGGTGAGCCTAGACAGAGGGAAAATTTGGATTTTTTGAATTTCTATCTAGTTCCCAACCAAACCAAATCCCAACTTATAAACACACAAAATAACACTTGTTGGGACAGGTATTGGTACCCTCATATACTTTTCTCATAATTTTCAAAATATTTTGCATAGGCTAGATGATTTTTAGAGAAAATAGGCAAATGGTGAAATTTGCATTTTGGCCTTACACTAGGGGTTTTCATGAGTGATTTGAGTTTTGAATACTCCCCCTAAGTGCAGTGCCTCATGCATATTTCAAGAACCAACAATCATAAAAAGTAAGAATTTAAGTGCTAAAAGCTTAAAACTAAGACTTGTCAAGTTTGATCCGAGTTAAGCTTTTTCACTCGCTTTGTTGGCAGTTATCTCAACTAGGTTAGACAAGCCCTAGATGCAATACAAGAAATTTAAACATGTAATGCAAGCTTGACAACACCATTTGACATTTTACATAAAATTTCTGAGATCAAGAATATTTAGTTCATTCCTCAACATGCAAAAGCGGGTCTTATCAAGTGGCTTAGTGAAAATATCCGCTAATTGATCTTCCGACCTCACTCCTTCTAAAATGATATCTCCTTTAGCAACATGATCTCTAAGGTAGTGATGACGGATATCAATGTGCTTGGTGCGAGAGTGTTGTACAAGATTATTAGCAATTTTAACAACACTCTCATTGTCACACAACAAAGGTACCTTTTCTAGAACTACGCCATAGTCTAGAAGAGTTTGTTTCATATATAAAATCTGTGTGCAACAAGCACCTGCGGCAATGTATTCCGCTTCGGCGGTTGACAAGGCAACACTATTTTGCTTTTTGGATGTCCATGAAACTAGTGATCTACCAAGCAGATGGCATCCCCAGAAGGACTTTTCCTATCAATTTTGCAACCGGCATAATCCGAATCGGAATAGCCAATTAAATCAAAAGTAGCTCCTTTGGGATACCATAGACCAACGCTTGTGGTGTGCCTGAGATACCTAAGAATTCTCTTAACAGCGCGAAGATGAGCTTTCTTAGGATTAGATTGAAATCTAGCACACATGCAGACACTAAACATGATATCGGGCCTAGATGCGGTAAGGTACAATAAACTACCAATCATAGAACGGTAGAGAGTTTGATTAACCGGGTTACCTCCCTCATCTAGGTCGAGATGTCCATTTGTAGGCATGGGGGTCTTGATTGGTTTGCACTTCTCCATGTTGAACCTTTTCAACAAGTCTTTGGTATACTTCTCTTGTGAGAGAAAGTTACCATCTTTCATTTGCTTGACTTGAAAGCCGAGGAAGTACGTTAGCTCACCAATCATTGACATCTCGAACTCCTTCGACATCAACTCACCAAATTCCTTGCAATGATAGTCATTTGTCGAGCCAAAGATTATATCATCAACATATACTTGACAAATGAAAATATCACTGTTATGCTTCTTTGTGAATAGAGTTGTATCGACGGTCCCGATCTTGAAGCCCTTTTCGATGAGGAAGTCGCGAAGGCGCTCATACCAAGCCCTTGGAGCTTGCTTTAGCCCATATAGCGCCTTGGACAACCTGTAAGCATGGTTAGGATATCTAGGGTCTTCAAATCCAGGTGGTTGCTCAACATATACAAGTTCATTTATGAAGCCATTTAAAAATACACTTTTTACATACATTTGATAAAGTTTTATATCATAGCATGATGCATATGCAAGTAGGATACGGATGGCTTCCAGTCGAGCAACCGGTGCAAAGGTCTCTCCAAAATCTAAGCCTTCAACTTGAGAGAATCCTTTTGCAACAAGTCTTGCCTTGTTCCTTACAATCACACCTTGATCATCTTGTTTGTTTCTGAACACCCACTTTGTTCCAATGATTCTTGCATATTGTGGGGGCTTCTCCAGGGTCCAAACTTCGTTACGGGTGAAGTTGTTAAGTTCTTCATGCATGGCATTCACCCAGTCCGGATCCTGTAGCGCCTCATCTATACAAGTAGGCTCAACACAAGAAACAAAGGAGTGATGTTCAATAAAAGAAGCATGTCTATGGGATCGAGTAATAACCCCTTGTGAAGGACTCCCGATGATTTGGTTTTGAGGATGAGCTTGAAGTAGTGATGAATTTCTCCTGTTAACCACTTGGGAAGAAGATCCTGGAGCATCAACATCTTCGGCTTGTACCCTTGCTTGTTCATGAGAGACAAATGTATCTTCATTTGCATGCCTCTCATCTTTTTCATCATCTTGTGGTACATTTGATGAAGAAGGCATGTCAATGTTTTGCACCTCTTCTTCATCTTCTTTTGGTTTGATAGCTCCAATTGGCATGTTCTTCATTGCTTCCCTAAGTGGTTCATCACCTACATCATCAAAATTCTCAAGTGCTCCTTGGGAGCCATTAGTCTCATCAAATTCCACATCATATGTTTCTTCTACCACGCCAGTGGCATGATTGAATACTCGATATGCTTTGGACTTTAATGAATAACCCAAAAGAAAACCAATATCACAACGTCTTTGAAACTTCCCTAGGTGATGGCGTTTCTTGAAAATGTAGCATTTGCATCCAAACACCCGAAAGAAGGAGATGTCTGGCTTTTTCCCATTTAGCAGTTCATAGGGAGTCTTCGCAAGTAGCCGATGAGGAAATAGCCTGTTTGATGCATAACATGCAGTATTGACAGCTTCGGCCCAAAACCTCTCCGGTGTGTTATACTCATCAATCATTGTTCTTGCAAGAGTGATCAAGGTCCTATTTTTTCTTTCAACAACTCCATTTTGTTGAGGTGTGTATGTTGCAGATACTTCATGTTTGATCCCAATTTCATCACAGTACTCATGAATGTTGGTGTTGTCAAATTCTTTGCCATTATCACTTCTAATCTTCTTGATCTTGCAATCAAATTCATTTTGTGCTTTCTTGGCAAACTTCTTGAATATAGATGCAACTTCAGATTTGTCATGGAGAAAGAACACCCAAGTGTATCTTGAGAAGTCATCAACAATCACTAGACAGTAGAGGTTGCCACCGGCACTTACATAATTTGTAGGTCCAAATAAATCCATATGAAGTAGTTCCAGTGGCCTAGATGTTGACATGAAAGCTTTAGTAGGATGTGTATTAGCAACTTGCTTCCCAGCTTGACATGCACTACAAGGCTTGTCCTTTTCAAACACCACATCCTTTAATCCTCTAACCATGTCCTTCTTTGATACCTTCTTGAGTGTGCTCATCCCAACATGTGCAAGCCTCCTATGCCAAAGCCATCCAAGTGAAGCTTTGGTGAAGAGGCAAGTTCTTAAGTCCGCATCTTCTGAAGTGAAATCCACTAAGTAGAGATTGTTGTATCTAAATCCTTTGAACACCATTGATTCATCATCCATTTTTGATACAATAACCTCTGTTGGAGTGAATAAGCATTGAAGTCCAAGATCACAGAGTTGACCCACTGATAACAAATTGAAGCTCAAAGGTGCAACTAAGAGAACATTTGATATTGATAAATCATTTGAAATTGCCACCTTGCCAAGTCCTTGCACTTTTCCTTTTGAATTGTCTCCAAATGTGATTTTATCTTGTCCATCAACATTCTCATCAAGTGAGGTGAACATCCGTGGGTTGCCTGTCATATGTTGTGTGCATCCACTGTCAATAACCCAATGACTCCCACCGGTCTTGTAGTTCACCTACATCCACAGACAATTCAAGCTTGAGTTTTGAGGGCCCTATATTGCATAGGACCAGTGACTCTCTCAATCAAGGACTTTGCAACCCAGATTTGTCTAGGTCTACTCTTGTTTGGTGGACCTAGGAATGTAACTTTGACCTTTCCATTCGCAACCTTTCTTAGAACATAATGAGCATTGAAAGCAAATGGTCTTGAGTGCCTAGGCAAGGGAGTTAGTGGTTTGGCTTTGCAGTTGTGGGCAAAATGACCTTCATTTCCACACTCAAAGCATTTGATGGGCTTGTGAGTCTGCTTTGGCTTGTATTGAGTGGTAGCTTTCTTTTGCACAAAAGCATTGTATCCAATACCACTCTTGTTGTTTTTCATGACAGTGTTCATAAGCATCTCATTTTGGAGGTATTGACCCTTGTTGAACTTTTGCACACTTGTTGCAAGATGTTCATTTTCACCTTTTAGTTTCTTGACCTCATTTTTAAGCCTTTGATTATCCACTGCCAACTCGTTGTTGAAATCATTGTTCTCAATAGCAACCTTTCCTCTAGTAGTTGCATCAGTCAAGTATTTCTTCAATTTTTGGTTGTCTAAAGTCAGGACTTCAACTTTTTCAGTCAATTCAGCTTGTAGACTAGTTTGCTCTCCTTGACTCAAATCATCACATGAGGTTGCTACATCAATCTTAACAACAGGGTTAATAGCCTCATGTGTTTTGCAAGATAAAAGTTCATTTTCAACAAGAAGATTGTCATGATCAAATTTAATTTGAGTATAGTCTTCCTTGATTTTTACTAGTCTATTTTGCAACTCCCTATTAGCTTCATTTAGCTTGTCACATTTATCCTTAGCATCTTTTAGGGAGTTTGAGAGCTCATTTACAGTTGATGACATAGTTTTATTTTCTTCTTTCATTTCTTCACTAGCTTTCATAACTATGTCATATTTGGCATTTAAAGATTCATTTTTATTTTTCAACCTATCACATTTAGCTTTTGACTTTCTAATGATTTGAGTATATTCTTTAAGCAAGTCAGCTAACTCATCATATGAAGGTGAAGCAAATTCCTCATCACTATCACTATCACTATCATCAGTAATATTAATATCATTTTGTACCTTCCGTTCACCTCTAGCCATGAGGCATAGGTGAGAAGTCGATGATGGCGATGGTGGTGGTGAAGAGAAGTCCCCGGCGATGGCAGCAACTTTTTCATCATTCTCTTCTTCGCTTGAAGAAGATCCACTTGATGACTCAATGTTGGTGAGCCAGTCACCAACAATATATGTCTTTCCATTCTTCTTCTTGTGGAACCTCTTTTGCTTCCCATCCTTCCTCTTGAAGAATTTCTTTTCCTTCTTTTCATCATCGCTGTCATCTTCTTTCTTGCCCTTGAACTTGTTCTTCTTGGGCTTGTTACATTGATGAGCAAGATGGCCGAGCTCACCACAGTTGTAGCAATCCATCTCAGAAATGGGCTTTCTTTTGTTGGAAAAGAATTTCTTCTTTCTTGAATCAAATTTGATGCCTTCTCTATTGAGCTTCTTCAACATCTTGGTGGTCTTCCTTACCATCAAGGCAATGTTAGCATCAAGGTCATCATCACTTGAGGATTCTTCCTCAACTTGTATTTTTGCTTTTCCTTTTCTTTCATGATTTGCTTTGAGAGCCAAATCCTTTCTTTTGGAAGATTATTCTTCTTTGTCGTTGATGTGCATGTACATCTCGTGAGCATTGATCTTTCCCAAAATCTGTGTAGGTGTGGTAACTGAAAGATCCATTTGATGTAGCACAGTGACAATGTGTCCATATTTGTCTATTGGGAGGACACTGAGAATCTTCCTCACAACATCCGGTTGTGAGATTTGAGTAAGCCCCAATCCATTAACTTCCTCTACAAGAATATTGAGACGTGAGTACATGGCATTGGCATTTTCATTAGCAAGCATTTCAAAAGAATTTAACTTTCTCATGGCTATGTGATATCTCTCCTCACGCTCACTTCTCGTTCCTTCATGTAGGGCACAAATGTCCATCCACAAATCATGAGCATTTTTATGATTTCTTACTCTATTGAACACATCTTTGCAAAGGCCTCTAAAAAGGGTGTTTTTGGCCTTAGCATTCCATTTCTCATAATTGAACTCATCACCTACAAGATTTGTGGGATCTCTAGGTTCGGGGAATCCTTGTGTGGCGGCTTTATAGACACCAATGTCTATAGCCTCTAAATATGCTTCCATACGAATTTTCCAATAAGGAAAATCGTCACCATCAAAAACGGGAGGAGGTCCATCCCCACCGGACATCGTAACTCTTAGCGGTTAAGCTAATCTAAGAGCAACAAGGCTTTGATACCAATTGAAAGGATCACGATGCCTAAGAGGGGGTGAATTGGGCTTTTCTAAAAATCAACACTAATTAAAACCTAAGCAAGAGCTAAGCAAGAGCCCAACTTCACCCCAACAACTAGCACTAAAAATATAATACTAGAAATACAACAATGCTAAGACAATACTTCAAATACTTGCTAAACAAATACACAATGTAAAGTGCTTGAATTAAGTGTGGAATGTAAAGCAAGGTTTAGAAGACTCCTCCAATTTTTCCCGAGGTATCGAAGAGTCGGCACTCTCCACTAATCCTCGTTGGAGCACCCGCGCAAGGGTATCGCTCCCCCTTGGTCCTCGCAAGAACCAAGTGCTCACTACGAGATGATCCTTTGTCACTCCGGCGCGGTGGATCCCTCGAGACCGCTTACAAACTTGAGTCGGGTCACCAACAAGATCTTCACGGTGATCACCGAGCTCCCAACGCCACCAAGCCGTCTAGGTGATGCCGATCACCAAGAGTAACAAGCCGTAGACTTTCGCTTGACCAAGAGAAGCCTAATGCAAGTGGTGTGTGCTCTAGGTGGCTCTCGCTAGCACTAATGAGGAACAAACGCGGATTAAGATTCTCTAATCTCCTCACTAGGCTTTTGGTGCTTGCAATGCTCTAGCAATGTGCTGGAATAAATGTGGAGTGCAAGACATTGAATATGGTGGATGGAGGGGGTATAAATAGCCCTCACCCACCAATTAGCCGTTACCAGCAACTTTCTGCGCATTGGCGCACCGGACAGTCCGGTGCGCCACCGGTGCGCCAACGGTGCGCCAACGGTCGTTTCCAACGGCTAGTTATGACAGGTGGCCGTTGGACTCATGGCACACCGGACAGTGAACAGCCACTGTCCGGTGCACACCGGACAGTCCGGTGCACTGTCCGGTGCGCCACTATAATTCAATTCTAAAACCTGCGCTCTCGGGTTTCTGCGTGGAGAAGGCTCTCCCACGGGCAAGCCTGGCCGCACCTGGCAGAGGGTGCACCGGACAGTCCGGTGCACACCGGACAGTCCGGTGCCCCAGGGCCAGAAACCCTACCTCTTGTTTTTCTGCTGATTTTAAAATCGGTTTTCGTTCTAACTTGTGAGTGAGTTCTAGAGTGACACCTAGCACTGTATGTGAGTGTGATTGTGCACCAACACTACACTAGAACTCTCTTGGTCAAACTACTCATCGACAACCCCTCTTTATAGTACGGCTAAAAGAGAATAAAAGACCTAACTAAATCACGAGTGTCCACATCTCCTTGACACTCGGACTCCATAGTCCTTCACCTTTTGTTTCGTCGTTTTAGCCGTCGCTTCGAGTTCTTATTTCCGAGATTGTTTTCACCGTTGTAGTACTTCTACCTGTAATGCGACCTAACTTACCATTTGTCTCTGCAAAACACACGTTAGTCACATATAACAATATGTTGTCATTAATCACTAAAACCAACCAGGGGCCTAGATGCTTTCAGCACCGTTCGCTCCATTACACTAGTCTACGTAGTGCGTTGTTCGATGTTCTCGATTGGGGCTCGATGCAGGCTCATGTTTGCAGTGCAGTCCCTCGAACGTCCTCTGGAAAGAATTCCAGCAGCAGGATTCCGAGAACAAGACGTACAATATGAGCGGCATGATGTTCTCCGGGAAGAAGATGAACACCACCAGCGAACTGTCATAACGGCGCTCCACAAAAACCTAGTCGTTGGCGCACCCGACTAATGTCTCGACGAAGGGTGGTTTCGGAGTGGCAGCTCCCCCAACTCTTCGTGCACGCAAAGATTTGGGATGGAGAATACTTCGGAGACAACTCAACCGTGAAAGATAGAGCGAAAACAAAACGAGTATATTTTCCACACTGTCGATTGAAGAGTTGTGTGCTCTTATATAGGCGCAAGAGAAAATGTGAAGAGGTGCTAACAAATAGCTTAATGGCAGCCACCAATAACCATCATGGTAAAAAAATGACCGTTACTAAGAACTCACACCATCAAAATGGTTGTTACCAGTAACTTACCAAGCCATAAGTTAGCAATCATAATTCACCCACTTACTCATACATAACTCATAACTTAAACATGAGCCTTAGGAGTTAGAATTTATAGAATATTAAATAAATAGTTCTTATCCCAAATATTCTAACAAATCCCTACCAAGATATGAAATGGTTCTTATCGCAAATAAATTATTCTTATCCCAAGATATGAATATCTTTGTATAAACCTAGACATCTTATTAAATAATTATTTAGTATTTTTTATTTATCCATTTCATATCTTGCCTTGCCTCGGTAGCTAATTTAATCTGAATTTATAATCCGACATGCATCACTGTGGCCGATGTTCTTCTGTCCATAAGAGGCGAGATCTCCTAGTTTGTATACTTTTGAATTGAAGTGTTTTAAAAGGATTGGAGATTGTTTAAATCTCCAATAGATCAAATCCTCCCTTAATACATCTTAATCCATTTTAGGCCTTGTTCGTTTGTGCCAGATTGGTGGGTCAGAACGATTTCTAATCGAATTGCTTCTCTAATTTATATAAACTTTGATTAGCTGTAACGATTCCAGGTGCAATTCTATACAAACGAACAAGGCTCTATGATGGCTTCCGAGCGACAGGTGCAGGGATGGCCGACCTCCGACCCGGTGCCATGACATTCTTCTTCAGATCCATGGAGGTCTGCACCGGATCCGGCTTGTCTGGTTTGTGCATCATCTTTGGACACAAAACACTGTTGGGCTGCCAGCCGAACAACTTGTTTATGCCGAGCATGAGGATGTCCATGGTAAAGAGCATCACACCGTTTGCGTCTTCCCTGACCTTCACGTAAGGATCCGGGCACCGACATCACTCGAGTGCGGGGAGAGGGGATATGATGGGCTGCTCAAATGGAAACACGGCGAGACTCGAGGTCGACGACGATGTCCGAGATAGGACCCACAAGACAGAAATGACGTACTCGGCTTGCAGCTTGCCCAACCGCAACATGCTGTTTCGTGAGCTTTGAGCTCTGGCTGGATGAGCCCACCCAGTTTCTCACGTGAAAAACGATTTTCGTCTCTACCACCCTTGCAAGTTTCACACTATTACAATACTCATGCATTGCAACGATTATTGATCATAAAATATTTGATGATACAATGCAATAGTTATATAACATTCGAGGGTTTTATTGATCATAAAATATTTGATGATACAATGCAATAGTTATATAACATTCGAGGGTTCAGTAATAAAACCTTTTCATAAAAAAATATTTTTAAAATTAAAGTTAACATATGACCCAAATATCAGATACTACACTTTATCTTAGCCAAAAACCTAAGAAAGGTACGAGTTGAAAATAGACCTACCTTTTTTATAGTTGACTCGATTGCTCGTCCTCTTTAAGTTAGCGAGGTGATACTATCTGATAGCGTTGCATTATTGGTGGTTTCGTGTCATGTTAGGCTTGAGTGTTTTCTCAACCTGTTTGTTAGGCGAGACGTGAGGAAGAAAATAGATCTACATTAACCGCTTCACTCGTGACACACGACACACGACGCATAAAACTCATGTTTTTAAAATGAGTAAAGATTAGCAAATTTGCTTATATGGCGGCATACCAAAACTATCACAAAACTATATTACATTGATCGTCGGAATTGGAACTGCCCGAGAAATTTAGGGTTTAGGACATGTTTGGATCCTATGTGCTAAAGAGATAGGAACGGAAGTATATCTCCGAATTGTTTGGATATTTTCTTATGTTATCAAACACATTATTAAATAAAATAAAATTTTGTATTAATTGGTTGGTGCATTATTTGCTCCCTACAACAAAAAGGTGAAAACATAAAGGTGAAAAAGTATCTGATTTATATATATATATATCATTTGAGAATATATATGTGATAAATTTGAGGTTTACTTTTATAAATATTTATAAGCTCAATGCTAAAAGCAAGAATATGAAATTACATAGTAGATTCTATATTTTGTTTATTCGCAATAAAAAAGACCAAAAATTAATATCCGGATAACTCTACGTTTTCATCTCTACAAATGGAGAGCTAAAGTTAAGCACATTATTCGGTTACATAGGATCAAAGGAAATTAATGTTCAACTAGTGTAATGCTCGTGCATTACGACGACACATAAATATTTAGTCAAATATTAGCGTACAACGATTACATGAAAACAGGCAATACATATATTATTATTGATCTTAATATCTCGCAATTTCTTTGTAACAACTAATGTAAAACTAAACCTAGGATCAGAAGTGCCTCCTTCTCGTTCTCCCCTTGGATGTTCAGCCACACATCATCAACGACGACGCCCCTGCCTTCTCTCCCTTGGTTGTTCTTGCCCCACTGCTGTAGAGACACATAACGGCGGATAGACGCGACAACGGTTCGAAGTGATTGCCTACACGGAAGGTAAAGGCGGCGTCATGGTTCGGGCGCGGCGGCGTTAGCTGGCGAGTCTGGGGCTAGCATGATGGTCTGCTCGATGTTCTATATGGTGGTGTGGAAGAATCTAAGTGAGGAGGCGATGACTGGGAAACAAATGAGAAGTTGAGAGTTAATATACGACAACAACAACGAGGAGGAGGAAGCTCTCGTGGTGGTTGCATACTTGGTTGTGTCTAGAGTGGTAAGGTTTATCTTATCTGGTTGTTAGGTGAGACGTGATGGGGAAGAACATATCTACATGTTTCACGCGTGACGCACGATGCATAGCTGACGGGTCTAGGGCCATTCATAGCCTCAGGGGCGGGGAAACATATGGGCATGTAATGCATGACACATGAAACTCGTGATTTACCACTAACTAACGAGTCAGAGGCGGGAAAAGCATCGTGGACTGACGAATTATTGTTGGCATATACAAGGATGGTCGGTTGCGTATACAAGAGGTAAACTTAGCTTGCTTGTTAGCCGAGACATAGAGGATAAAATTAGATATAAGTGTTTCACGCATGACATATGATGCATAAAACTCGTGCTTCGAATGAGTAAGGGCATGTTT
Organism: Zea mays; assembly: GCF_902167145.1. Taxonomy (NCBI): domain Eukaryota; kingdom Viridiplantae; phylum Streptophyta; class Magnoliopsida; order Poales; family Poaceae; genus Zea; species Zea mays. The sequence goes on along the minus strand of NC_050096.1, from coordinate 19,340,324 downwards.
GGTTTCCCTGTTCTAAAGTTAAAGGGTAAAGTTTAGAGGCTAAAATTTAACCCACCCTGTTTTGATCATCTGACTAAAGCAATTACTAAATCAATTAATGTTGTCTACAAAGACCAAAATACCCTGCGCCAAAATATCTAGCTGCTGCATGTTCGCTAGTCACTACCGGAATCGCGTTCTTTGCCGAGTGTCTAAGACACTCGGCAAAGGCTATTTTACACTCGGCAAAGGCTTTACTGAGTGTAACACTCAGCAAAGAACACTCGGCAAAGATTTCATCGGCAAAGGGTTCTTTGCCGAGTGTCAAAAAACACTCGGCAAAGAAAAACACTCGGCAAATTAAGAATCGAAAAAATTAAAAAAAACAGCAAAACATTTTTTAAATTCTAGGAATAACTCTCCAACCCTACCCTATTACCTTACCCATTGTCCTATCATTTTCACTATTATTTTGAATCAAACTTATATGTTTTGTAAATGGTGAGATTCGAACTCACAACCTCTCTCTCGCGCATACCCTCCTATACCACTACACTACTACACCAATTATGTTTATATTACGTTTCCATTCCTCATGTACTATAACAAATCGAGAGTAATTTGATTATTTAAGGCACTAAATGAGTTCATTTGAAAATGTGACCAACTATAAAGTTGCATAACTTTTTGAGATCTAAAAGTTTTATTTTAATAGTTTCTACATCCGAGACCGTTTATAAAATTTGAATTTTAAATTTAAAAACTTCACACGAAATTTTCAATGATAAGATGATTTCAAATCAAAAAATTGTCAACTACAAAGTTTCATTACATTTCAAGACCTACAACTTTTATTTTGGCGGTTTTTCCATCCGAGACAGTTTGAAAAATTCAAATTTCAAAATTCAAACATAGTTTTGCATAACAAGATGATTTCAAACTAAAACATTGTCAACTATAAAGTTTCATAACTCTTTAATACCTACAACTTTCATGTTGGTGGTTTTTCCTTTCGAAGTCGTTTTCAAAATTCAAATTTTAAATTTTTTAAATTCAGACGTAATTTTCGTTGACAATATGACTTCAAATGAAAAAGTTGTCAACTATAAACTTCTATAACTTCTCAAGATATACAAAGTTTATTTTGGTTGTTTGGTAATTTGTTTATCTCAGATGATGGTTCTAACAATATGCACAAATTCTATACGTCTCTCTCGTAGTTTCATAAACTACGAGAGAGATATAGGTTTTATGAACAAATTTATTTTTATTTTGTCATATGAAGAAATGTTCAATATATAAATTGTACATCATGATGAGTTATACAAATTTGTAGTTGAAAACTTTTTCATTTAAATTAATTTACTACTTTAAAATGTGATTTTTAAATTGTCTTTGCCTAGTGTTGGAGAAAAAACACTCGGCAAAGAGCTCTTTGCCGAGTGTTGTATTTGTGACACTCGGCAAAGAGCTCTTTGCCGAGTGTCAAAAAAAGACACTCGGCAAAGAAACTCTTTGCCGAGTGTCAAAAATAAAACACTCGGCAAAGAGCTTCTTCGCCGAGTGTTTTCTTTTACCGAGGGTTTTTTGCGTGGCACTCGGCAAAGAGCTCTTTGCCGAGTGCCCGAAATAAAACACTCGGCAAAGAATTTGGCACTCGGCAAAGAGCCAAATTCCGGTAGTGAGTGGGGAGGAGAGTAGGTGGAAAGGTCGAGGTTTTAGCCCACTTTAGGTCCACGAGGTGGGCTAATGGGGCTAGACTCTTTTAGCCCATTTTAGCCTTTGTGTTTAGTACTTTAGCCCTTAAAATTGGCTAGATTGGGCTTTGTGCACTCCAAGCACCAAGGGAGGCTGGCATCGTCCGGGTGATAAACCCTAGCTGCCACTCCACCCCGCCCATGGTCTTGTCGCTGCCAGAGCAGGGTGGTGGCACTTCCCGCGCATCCCTGTGAGGACGGTGTTAGCAACACAGAAGCTTCTGAGAGATAGCAGTGTTGGGACTATGCTTCGTCGCCGAAGGTCTTGTAGGAAGAAGCAGCTTCGGATGATGCTATTCGCATGTGATGGCCGAAGGTTCCTCTTCATGGAGCTTCGGAATTACAAACCGACTTAAAAGTAGAATGACCTTTTAGTCCATAAATGTTTGAGTCGCTGTTGTAATCCCTTATGAGGGGCATAATTGTAATTCCCCACAGGCTGTGTCCCGTGCCTATAAATAGTGAACAGTATTCCTTTACTGTTCACGCATTCCTGTATTTGCAACCGCATCATTCGGGAATCAATCTTTGCCAAGGCTGAGGTATAATTGTATCCAATGCTTAAATACATTAAATGAATATAATATGAAAATAATGTTGTTTGCTTATGATTTATTTACCCTTGATACTTCATATTTTATGTTACTTTATACAATCTGTTAGAATTCAATTACGAAGATTTAACCTTTGTAATCGTACTGTCTTCAACCTTCGTCCAAAGTCCATTAATCCTTAAAGGAATAATGCTTCGTTGGACGAAGGGCATTAGCATTTAACATTTTATGTTGCCTTGTTCTTAATTCATAGCATTTGAGAACAAGTCCCCAACATTGGCGCCCACCTCCGGTCAACTCACTTCCACTTTTTGAGCTGATGGCTTCAATTGACGATCAAGCTGGAGTTGCTTCGGCCCCGAAGCTGGTGCTCCCGATAACAGGTGGTTCGTGCTCAGAACCAGCCAACAAAAAGCAGAAGAAAGAGGCGCAGAGAAGGGTACAACATGTTGGAGTGCAGGGACCCTTCATCAAGTCAAGATGGTCCCACATTCCAATCACCTTCTCCCAAGAGGATCTTCCGCTCAAGGATTTTCCTCATAACGATGCTATGGTTATTTCTTGCGTTATCAAAGGGTTTCTGGTCCACAATGTTTTGGTTGATACAGGCAGTGCAGCTGATATTATATTCGCTAAGGCCTTCAGACAAATGCAAGAGCCAGAAGATAAGATTCATGATGCTACACACCCTCTCTGTGGCTTCGGAGGAAGACAGATTGTAGCACTGGGCAAGATCACCATGCCAGTGACCTTCGGATTCATTAACAACACCAGAACTGAGCAAGTTGTGTTTGACATTGTTGACATGGAATACCCTTACAATGCAATTATTGGTCGTGGCACCCTCAATGCTTTCGAAGCAATTCTTCATCCTGCTTATCTTTGCATGAAGATACCTTCGGATCAAGGACCCATTGCTATTCATGGAAGTCAGGAAGCTGCCAGAAGGGCCGAGGGAAACTGGACTGACTCAAAAGCAATCCATAATATAGATGGAGCTGAAGCTTGTGAACAGTACAAATTCAGAAGAGAGAAAGCAGCTTCGGCAGATCAGCCGAAGCCCATGCTCTTATGTGAGGACATAGCAGAGCAGAAGGTGATGTTGGGCTCCCAATTATCCGAAGAACAGGAGAAAACCTTGATAAGGTTTTTGTTCAACAACAAAGATGTTTTTGCATGGTCAGCCGATGATCTTTGCGGAGTTAACAGGGATGTTATTGAACACTCGCTCAATGTTGACCCATCCTTCAGACCCAGAAAGCAGAGGCTTCGGAAAATGTCTGAAGACAAGGCCGAAGGAGCTCGGAATGAAGTCAAAAGACTCCTCAGTGCAGGAGTTATCAGAGAAGTAAAGTACCCAGAATGGCTAGCTAACACTGTTATGGTAAAAAAGGCCAATGGCAAATGGCGAATGTGTATCGATTTTACGGATCTCAACAAGGCCTGTCCGAAGGACGAATTCCCATTGCCAAGGATAGACTCCTTAGTTGATGCAGCAGCTTCATCAGAGCTTATGAGTCTTCTAGATTGTTATTCAGGCTATCATCAAATTTGGATGAAGAAGGAGGATGAGCCGAAGACCAGTTTCATAACCCCTAGTGGAACATATTGTTACCTTCGGATGCCTGAGGGGCTCAAGAACGTTGGAGGAAGTTTCAGCAGAATGACTGCGAAGGTTCTTCAGTCTCAGATAGGCAGAAATGTGCTAACTTATGTTGATGATATCATTGTAAAAAGCACGAAACAAGAAAATCACATTGCTGATTTGCAGGAGACCTTCGCCAGTTTTAGACAAGCTGGTCTAAAGTTGAATCCAGAAAAATGTGTCTTTGGAGTAAAGAAGGGGAAATTTCTTGGTTGCTTGGTTTCAACAAAGGGAATTGAAGCTAATCCAAGTAAAATTGAAGCTATACTTCGAATGGAGCCACCAAATACAAAAAAGGGGGCCCAAAGACTGACAGGGAGGCTGGCATCTCTCAATAGATCCATATCCAGATCAGCAGAAAGAAATTTACCATTCTTCGAAGTGCTGAAATCAGCCGAAGTCTTTCAATGGGGACCAAGCCAACAAAAAGCCTTCGAGGAACTGAAGCAATATTTGACAGACCTAACAACACTAACTCCACCAACACCAGGGGCTCCTTTGTTGTTATATGTGGCAGCTTCGCACTCAGCGGTAAGTGCAACACTTGTCCAGGAGAAGCTTGATGGCCAAGTCAAGAAGCAGGCCCCAGTATATTTTGTATCTGAGGTTCTTAGTGTATCAAAGAAAAACTATACAGAGTTGGAGAAGGTGTTATATGCTGTTTTGATGGCATCCAGGAAGCTTCGGCATTACTTTCAAGCATACAATATTGTTGTACCTTCTTCGCAGCCGTTGAAGGATATTATGAGAAATAGAGAAGCTACCGGACGGATTGGAAAATGGGCTGTAGAGCTCAATGAATTTTGCATTGATTATGTGCATAGATCTTCAATCCAGTCTCAAGCGCTGGCAGATTTCATTGCTGACTGGACGCCAGGGGCTCAGGATGAAGAAACAAATAAAGATGCCGAAGTATGGACAGTGTTTTGCGATGGGTCTTGGGGAACCTTCGGAGCAGGAGCAGCTGCTGTGTTGATTTCACCATCCAAAGTTAAAACTTGTTATGCGGCAAGACTCGATTTTAGTTGCACAAACAATATTACTGAGTACGAAGCCCTGCTTTTGGGTCTTCGGAAGTTAAAAGCAATGGGAATCAGAAGGGCCATTCTTAAAACTGATTCCCAGGTTGTTTCGGGTCATATCGACAAGAGTTGTAAGGCTAAAGATCCGAAGCTTGAAAAATATCTAGACACGGTCCGAAGGATTGAAGCCTCCTTCGAGGGATTTTCTGTCAAAAATATCCCTCGAGGACAAAATGAGCATGCTGATTTGCTAGCTAAGTCAGCAGCACAGGGGCTGCCTTTACCTTCGGATGTGTTCTTCGAAACAATAAAAGCACCTTCAGTGGAACTTCTTGAAAGAGCAGTCCTCAATATATCTCCTGTTAATAGTGAGGACTGGAGAACGGAGATCATCTCTTACCTTCAGGGCAATTTCCTTTCAGATGACGAAACTTATAACAGGAGGATAGAGGCAAGAGCTCGTCCATATGTCATGATAGAAGGGGAGTTGTACAAACATGGAGTTTGTGCTCCATTACTCAAGTGTTTATCCAGAGCCGAAGGCATAGAATTGATGAAAGAAATACATGTAGGCCTGTGTGGATCTCACATTGGATCTAGGCCGTTACTTGGAAAAGTTTTTCGTCAAGGGTTTTGGCCGAAGGCAGCTTCGGATGCAGCGGAATTAGTTCAAAAGTGCGAAGGTTGTCAGAAATGTGCAAGAGATCAAAAACAACCTTCATCTCTAACTCAGCTGATACAACCCATTTGGCCATTGCAAAGGTGGGGCCTTGACTTATTAGGTCCGTTACCACCGGCCCAAGGAAACTTAAGATATGTTGTAGTGGTCGTGGAATATTTTTCTAAATGGATTGAGGCAAAGCCTTTAGCCACCATAACTTCGGCCACAATTCAAAAGTTTTTCTGGCAGAATATTGTTTGTCGTTTCGGAGTACCAAAGGCCATCACTTTAGATAATGGAACAGAGTTCGACTCCGAAGCTTTCAGAGAATTTTGTGATCAAATTGGCACGAAGATCCATTTTGCATCAGTTAGACATCCGGAGTCAAATGGACTTGTTGAAAGAGCCAATGACATCATAATGACAGGAATAATGAAGTTAATCTTCAATCAACCCAGGGGAAAGTGGCCAGATCAATTAATCAAAGTGGTGTGGAGCCACAACACAACAACATCAAGGTCAACAGGCTTTACTCCATTCAAATTATTGTTTGGTGACGAAGCAATAACTCCGGAGGAAGCTAAAACTGGATCAATAAGAGTGGTAGCTTCGGCAGAATCATATTCTGAAGCTGATTATTCTGTGGAAAAAGATGCTATAGAAGGAATCAGGCTTCAAGCTGTGGAGAACATCAATAAATATCAAGCCGAAACAATCAAATGGCGTGATAGAAAGGTTTGGCTAAAGAATATTGAGCCAGGACATTTGGTGCTTCGGAGAGTGGCTAACCCAGATACAGTGGGCAAGTTGCAGTTGAAATGGGAGGGACCTTTTTTGGTAGTATCTTCGTCAAGACCCGGTTCATACAGATTGAAGGATATGGACGGCAACGACATTCCTAGATCTTGGAATGCGGATGAGCTCCGGCGATATTATGTATAACTTGATGTAATTTTTTATATTTTTTATTTTTTCTTTCATGGCACCATTTTCCTTTCTGAAGGGGGAGAAAGGTTTTTAATGGGGCCATCACATGTAATTTCCTTTTTTAGCTCCATAAGAGCAAAAATCCCCCAAAGATGTAAATGTAAAAACTGAGAACGCACCATCGAGTGCTGAAAAGAAACAGGGAAGAAGCTCGAAAGCCGTCCCTAAGGGGATGCGGAGCATGACGAAGCTACTAAAGAAGTCGCTCCAAAGGGGGCGCAGTGTAAGTTTTCTGCTCCAAAGTCGTTCCAAAGGGAATGCAGAGCTTACAGCGAAAAGTCAACGCTGATTCCGCTGAAGTAAAAGGCGAAGAAGCTCCTAAGGGAGGCTTACAGCGAAAAGTCAACGCTGATTCCGCTGAAGTAAAAGGCGAAGAAGCTCCTAAGGGAGGCTTACAGCGAAAAGTCAGCGCTGATATGTGATTGTTTCTAAGGAAATAACGGTTGTGATTATGGCTTTGGATATGTGCTTGGACATTCATTTGCACACCACATTACATCATAACATTTGCATTCATAAACATTCATCTAGGCATATGTAGGATAACCGTCATCATAGCATAAGTGGTTGCTTCGGCGAAAAAGAAAAGACTGTCTTTTGTACTTTGTCGTGTACGAAAAGAAGAGCTTCGGAAAAAAGGAAAAGCTGTTTTTATGCTTCGCTGTGTACGAAAAGAAGGGAAGGTGTTTTTTTTCGCCTTCGGCTCAAAAAGATAATTTCGTCCACATCAAAGCACCTCATACATTAATGGAGGGGTAAGAGCATATTACAAGGTATGAACAGAATTCATTAAGAACAGTTTAGTCATATTTACAAAAGTTATTTCAAAAGTTTCTTGAGTTTTTCTACAGTCTACTCCTATTGATCTTCATGGGGCCTCAGCTTCGGCGTCACATTCTTTAAGCATCGGTCTCGGCTTCGTCATCCTACATGAATTAAGTTGTTGAGGGTCAAAACCAAATTTGAAGGAAAAGGTAAACACAAGGTATGATTTCTTACTGGTTCAAGATGACTCCGAGCTTCGTCTCCAGCCTTTTCTCGCCCGCCTTTTGTCCATATCATCTTTACAAATCTATTAGAAATGCTTCGGGCAGGTCAGGAATATCATCTAAAATTGATGGTGATAGAGTGAAATTGGGCCTATTAACAATTTTTCCATGATCGCAGCCAGCTTTCAGGAAAGCTGCAGCAGTGCCCCGAGAAGCTACCCAGGCACAGAAGTCACCGTGCCCGGCTATAACTTCGTCAAGCTCATCAATTTCACCCTCAATATGTTCGAAGGTCTTTGGTAAATCTTCAGTTGACGGAGTGAACTTCCCACTGCTAGCCCCGACTGAGTGGAAGATTTTTCTTAATCGTTGAATACATTTATTGCTAAACTCCAAACATTTGTCTTGAAGGCTTGCCAATAATTTTTTCAAATCTGAATTTTGTCGGACTTCGTGAGAGCACCTAGAGGGGGGGGTGAATAGGTGATCCTGTATACTTCAAAACTTAAGCCACAAAACTTTGATTAAGTGTTAGCACAGTTAATGCCAAGTGGCTAGAAAGAAGATCTTGCACAATATGATAACCACAAGGAGTTCAACACAGAGTAGACACAGTGATTTATCCCGTGGTTCGGCCAAGTACAAAACTTGCCTACTCCACGTTGTGGCGTCTCAACGGACGAGAGTTGCACTCAACTCCTCTCAAGTGATCCAATGATCAACTTGAATACCACAGTGTTATGCTTTTCCTTTCAATTTCCCGTTTGCGAGGAATCTCCACAACTTGGAGTCTCTCGCCCTTACACTTGAGATTCACAAAGAAATACGGAGTAAGGGAGGGAAGCAACACACACAAATCTACAGCAAAATGCGCACACACACGGCCAAGAATCGAGCTCAAAAAGACTATCTCAAAGTTCTCACTAGAACGGAGCTCGAATCACTTAGAATGACAAATGAATGCGCAAAGACTGAGTGTGGATGATCAAGAATGCTCTAAGGTTGCTTGGTGTTCTCCTCCATGCGCCTAGGGGTCCCTTTTATAGCCCCAAGGCAGCTAGGAGCCGTTGAGAGCAATTCCAGAAGGCCAAACTTGCCTTCTGTCGTCGGGTGCACCGGACAGTCCGGTGCACACCAGACACTGTCCGGTGCCCGATTTCCTTCCTTAAACAGCGCAGTCGACCGTTGCAGATGCGGGAGCCGTTGGCGCACCGGACATGTCCGGTGCACACCGGACAGTCCGGTGCCCCTTCCCGACCGTTGGCTCGGCCACGTGTCCCGCGCAGATCGCGCGGTCGACCGTTGGCCCAGTCGACCGTTGGCTCACCGGACAGTCCGGTGCACACCGGACAGTCCGGTGAATTTTAGCCGTACGCCGTCGACGAATTCCCGAGAGCGGCCTGTTCGGCCGAGGCAGCCTGGCGCACCGGACACTGTCCGGTGCCCCAGACCGAAACAGCCCCTTGGCTGTACACAGCCACCTTTTTCTTTTTCTTTTTCTTCCTGTTTCCAATACTTAGACAAGTATATTAGTACACAAAACCAATGTACTAAGACTTAGAAACATACCTTTGCTCTTGATTTGTACTTTGTTCATCCATTGCATGAATTCACATTTTAAGCACTTGAGTTGGCACTCAATCACCAAAATACTTAGAAATGGCCCAAGGGCACATTTCCCTTTCAATCTCCCCCTTTTTGGTGATTTATGCCAACACAACATAAAGCAACTAGAACGAGTGCAAAATCACTTCAAATAAAACTCAAATTGATTTTGATTCAATTTTGGCATATATGGATCATCCTTTGCCACCACTTGGTTTGTTTTTGAAATCAAACTCAAATCTCTATCTCTAAGTCAAACACACATGTTAAAGCATATAGAGAGTTATTCCAAAAGAGATTGATCAAAGATTTCAAAAACTCCCCCTATTTCCCATAATCACCACTTCTCCCCACAAGAAGCCAACTTTTGACAAGAGACACAATAAAAGAATTTTGTTAAAACAAAAGCTCTATTCTACTATTTTCAAAATCTCTCAAGTGGCAGCTGATCCATTTATTTCTTTGGCCTTTATTTTCTCCCCCTTTGGCATCAAGCACCAAAACGGGAACAATCTTGGCCCTTTAACCCCATTGCCTCACCAAAATCTTCAATAAGAGTACAAAGAGGCAATAAGAGTCTAAAGATGAACTTGGAATAAGTTACCCTCTCATCGGAGTGCAGTGGAAGTCTTTCATGGTCCAAGTCCACCTTTTCCCTTTTAATTCACCTTCGAGACTAAATCAAGCAAACTCAAGCAAATGGTTAGTCTCAAAGGGTCGAGTTGTAACATATCTCCCCCTAAACATGTGCATCACTTTGCAACGGACTTGTGAGGTCCAGGGAGTGTTTGTACAACTTGAGCACCACAATAAGCAACAAAATGCAGAATGAACCTGATCAAGGGCATAAACACATGTATGCTATAATTCAATCCAAGTTCCGCGAATCTAAGACATTTAGCTCACTACGCAACCTGCAAAAGGTCTTCTCATCTAGAGGCTTAGTGAAGATATCGGCTAGCTGGTTCTCGGTGCTAACATGAAACACTTCGATATCTCCCTTTTGCTGGTGGTCTCTCAAAAAGTGATGCCGGATGTCTATGTGCTTTGTGCGGCTGTGCTCAACAGGATTCTCCGCCATGCGGATAGCACTCTCATTGTCACATAGGAGTGGGACTTTGCTCAGATTGTAGCCAAAATCCCGGAGGGTTTGCCTCATCCAAAGTAGTTGCGGGCAACACTGACCTGCGGCAACGTATTCGGCCTCAGCGGTGGATAGGGCAACGGAGGTTTGTTTCTTAGAGTTCCATGACACCAGGGACCTTCCTAAGAATTGGCACGTCCCTGATGTACTCTTCCTATCGACCTTACATCCAGCATAGTCGGAGTCTGAGTATCCAACTAAGTCAAAGGTAGACCCTTTTGGATACCAGAGCCCGAAGCAAGGCGTAGCAACCAAATATCTAAGAATTCGCTTTACCGCCACTAAGTGACACTCCTTAGGATTGGATTGAAATCTAGCACACATGCATACGCTAAGCATAATATCCGGTCTACTAGCACATAAGTAAAGCAAAGAACCTATCATTGACCGGTATGCTTTTTGATCAACGGACTTACCTCCTTTGTTGAGGTCGGTGTGTCCGTTGGTTCCCATCGGAGTCTTTGCGGGCTTGGCGTCCTTCATCCCAAACCGCTTTAGCAGATCTTGCGTGTACTTCGTTTGGGAGATGAAGTTTCCGTCCTTGAGTTGCTTCACTTGGAACCCAAGGAAGTAGTTCAACTCGCCCATCATCGACATCTCGAATTTCTGCGTCATCACCCTGCTAAACTCTTCACAAGACTTTTGGTTAGTAGAACCAAATATTATGTCATCGACATAAATTTGGCACACAAACAAATCACCATCACATGTCTTAGTAAAAAGAGTTGGATCGGCTTTCCCAACCTTGAAAGCATTAGCAATTAGAAAGTCTCTAAGGCATTCATACCATGCTCTTGGGGCTTGCTTAAGTCCATAGAGCGCCTTAGAGAGCTTACACACGTGGTTGGGGTACCGTTCATCCTCGAAGCCAGGGGGTTGCTCCACGTACACCTCCTCCTTGATCGGCCCGTTGAGGAAAGCGCTCTTCACATCCATTTGGAACAGCCTGAAAGAATGGTGAGCGGCATATGCTAGCAGGATACGAATAGACTCTAGCCTAGCCACAGGAGCAAAGGTCTCCTCGAAATCCAAACCTGCGACTTGGGCATAACCTTTTGCCACAAGTCGAGCCTTGTTTCTTGTCACCACCCCGTGCTCGTCCTGTTTGTTGCGGAACACCCACTTGGTTCCCACAACATTTTGCTTGGGACGAGGCACCAGTGTCCAAACTTCATTGTGCTTGAAGTTGTTGAGCTCCTCCTGCATGGCCAACACCCAGTCCGGATCTAGCAAGGCCTCCTCTACCCTGAAAGGCTCAATAGAAGAGACAAAGGAGTAATGCTCACAAAAATTAACTAATCTAGATCGAGTAGTTACTCCCTTACTAATGTCACCCAAAATTTGGTCGACAGGATGATCCCTTTGAATCACCGCTCGGACTTGGGTTGGAGGTGCCGGTTGCGCATCTTCCTCAATCACATGATCATCTTGTGCTCCCCCTTGATCACACGCCTCCTGTTGATGAACCTGTTCATCGTCTTGAGTTGAGGGTTGCACCATAGTTGAGGAAGAAGGTTGATCTTGCTCCAATTGTTCCTGTGGCCGCACTTCTCCAATCGCCATGGTTCGTATAGCGGCCGTCGGAACATCTTCTTCATCTACATCATCACAATCAACAACTTGCTCTCTTGGAGAGCCATTAGTCTCATCAAATACAACGTCGCTAGAGACTTCAATCAAACCCGATGATTTGTTGAAGACTCTATACGCCTTTGTATTTGATTCATAACCTAACAAAAACCCTTCTACTGCTTTGGGAGCAAATTTAGAATTTCTACCCTTCTTCACTAGAATGTAGCACTTGCTCCCAAATACACGAAAGTACGATACATTGGGTTTGTTACCGGTTAGAAGCTCATATGACGTCTTCTTGAGGAGGCGGTGAAGGTAGACCCTGTTGATGGCGTGGCAAGCCGTGTTCACGGCTTCCGACCAAAAACGCTCGGGGGTCTTGAACTCTCCAAGCATAGTCCTCGCCATGTCGATTAGCGTCCTGTTCTTCCTCTCTACCACACCATTTTGCTGTGGTGTGTAGGGAGCAGAGAACTCATGCTTGATCCCTTCCTCCTCAAGGAACTCCTCCACTTGAAGGTTCTTGAACTCGGACCCGTTGTCGCTCCTTATCTTCTTCACCTTGAGCTCAAACTCATTTTGAGCTCTCCTGAGGAAGCGCTTGAGGGTCCCTTGGGTTTCAGACTTATCCTGCAAAAAGAACACCCAAGTGAAGCGGGAAAAGTCATCAACAATAACTAGACCATACTTACTCCCTCCTATGCTCAGATAGGCGACGGGTCCGAAGAGGTCCATATGCAGCAGCTCCAGGGGTCTTGAAGTGGTCATCACATTCTTGCTGTGATGTGCTCCTCCCACTTGTTTACCTGCTTGACAAGCTGCACAAGGTCTATCCTTTTCGAATTGCACGTTAGTCAAACCTATCACGTGTTCTCCCTTTAGAAGCTTGTGAAGGTTCTTCATCCCCACATGTGCTAAGCGGCGATGCCACAGCCAGCCCATGCTAGTCTTAGCTATTAAGCATGCATCTAGACCGGCCTCTTCTTTTGCAAAATCAACTAAATAAAGTTTGCCGTCTAATACACCCTTAAAAGCTAGTGAACCATCACTTCTTCTAAAGACCGACACATCTACATTTGTAAATAGACAGTTATATCCCATATGACATAATTGACTAACAGATAGCAAATTATATCCAAGACTCTCTACTAAAAATACATTAGAGATAGAATGCTCATTAGAAATTGCAATTTTACCTAACCCTTTTACCTTGCCTTGATTCCCATCACCGAATATAATTGAATCTTGGGAATCCTTATTCTTGACGTAGGAGGTGAACATCTTCTTCTCCCCCGTCATATGGTTTGTGCATCCGCTGTCGATAATCCAGCTTGAACCCCAGGATGCATAAACCTGCAAGGCAAATTTAGGCTTGGGTCTTAGGTACCCAACTCATGTTGGGTCCTACAAGGTTAGCACAAATATCCTTAGGGACCCAAATGCAAGTTTTGTCTCCCTTGCATTTTGCCCCTAATTTTCTAGCAACTATCTTCCTATCCTTTCTACAAATAGCAAAGGAAGCATTTAGAGCACAATAAATTTCGGAAGGTTCATTCACTACTTTCCTAGGAGCATTATGAACTACATTTCTCCTAGGCATTTGGTGAACAACATTTCTTCTAAACACATTTCTACCATGCATAACATGAGAACTAGAAGCAGTCATAGCATAAGAGTCATAAGCATGTGAATCAAAAACATCATTACTTCTAAAAGCATTTCTAGAGTATCTCCTATCATAGTACATGAAAGCATGATTCTTCTTAACACTATTAGCCATAGGAGCCTTCCCTTTCTCCTTGGTGGAGATAGGAGTTTTATGGCTTGTTAAGTTCTTGGCTTCCCTCTTGAAGCCAAGCCCATCCTTAATTGAGGGGTGTCTACCAATAGTGTAGGCATCCCTTGCAAATTTTAGTTTTTCAAATTCACTCTTGCTAGTCTTAAGTTGGGCATTCAGACTAGCTAATTCATCATTCAGTTTTGAAATGGAAACTAAGTGTTCACTACAAGCATTAATATCAATATCCTTACACCTAGTGCAAATTTCAACATGTTCAACACAAGAGTTGGATTTTTGTGCTTCTACTAGTTTAGCATTTAAGTCATCATTGATGCTCTTTAATTTAGAAATTGAATCATGGCATGTAGACAATTCACAAGCAAGCATTTCATTTCTCTTAATTTCTAATGCAAGGGATTTTTGAGCCTCTACAAACTTATCATGTTCTTCGTACAAGAGATCCTCTTGCTTTTCTAGTAGCCTATTCTTATCATTTAAAGCATCAATCAATTCATTAATTTTGTCAATCTTAGATCTATCTAATCCTTTAAATAAGCATGAATAGTCTATTTCATCATCACTAGACTCATCCTCACTAGAAGAAGCATAAGTAGAGTTTCGAGTACTTACTTTCTTCTCCTTAGCCATGAGGCACGTGTGATGCTCGTTGGGGAAGAGGGATGACTTGTTGAAGGCGGTGGCGGCGAGTCCTTCGTTGTCGGAGTCGGACGAGGAGCAATCCGAATCCCACTCCTTTCCAATATGAGCCTCGCCCTTTACCAACTCCATCTTGGTGAGCATGGTGACGTCGTTGCCCTCGTGAGAGATCTTGAGGGTGTCCCATATCTGCTTGGCATTGTCCAAGCCGCTCACCTTATTGTATTCTTCCCTGCACAAAGATGCTAAAAGAACAGTAGTAGCTTGTGCATTTCTATGGATTTGTTCATTTATAAGCATAGGACTATCCGAGCTATCAAATTTCATTCCATTCTCTACAATCTCCCATATGCTTGGATGAAGAGAGAATAAGTGACTACGCATTTTGTGACTCCAAAATCCGTAGTCCTCCCCATCAAAGTGTGGAGGTTTGCCGAGAGGAATGGAAAGCAAATGCGAATTCGAACTATGTGGAATACGAGAATAATCAAATGAAAAGTTCGAATTGACCGTCTTCCTGTAGTCGTTGTCGTCGTCCTTTTGGGAAGAAGAGGATTCATCGCTGTCGTAGTAGACGATCTCCTTGATGCGCCTTGTCTTCTTCTTCTTCCCATCTTTACGTCTGTGGCTCGAGCCAGAGTCGTTGGATTTATCATCTTTTGGCTCGTTGACGAAGGACTCCTTTTCCTTGTCGTTGATCACGATTCCCTTCCCCTTAGGATCCATCTCTTCGGGCGGTTAGTCCCTTTCTTGAAGAGAACGGCTCCGATACCAATTGAGAGCACCTAGAGGGGGGGTGAATAGGTGATCCTGTATACTTCAAAACTTAAGCCACAAAACTTTGATTAAGTGTTAGCACAGTTAATGCCAAGTGGCTAGAAAGAAGATCTTGCACAATATGATAACCACAAGGAGTTCAACACAGAGTAGACACAGTGATTTATCCCGTGGTTCGGCCAAGTACAAAACTTGCCTACTCCACGTTGTGGCGTCTCAACGGATGAGAGTTGCACTCAACTCCTCTCAAGTGATCCAATGATCAACTTGAATACCACAGTGTTATGCTTTTCCTTTCAATTTCCCGTTTGCGAGGAATCTCCACAACTTGGAGTCTCTCGCCCTTACACTTGAGATTCACAAAGAAATACGGAGTAAGGGAGGGAAGCAACACACACAAATCCACAGCAAAATGCGCACACACACGGCCAAGAATCGAGCTCAAAAAGACTATCTCAAAGTTCTCACTAGAACGGAGCTCGAATCACTTAGAATGACAAATGAATGCGCAAAGACTGAGTGTGGATGATCAAGAATGCTCTAAGGTTGCTTGGTGTTCTCCTCCATGCGCCTAGGGGTCCCTTTTATAGCCCCAAGGCAGCTAGGAGCCGTTGAGAGCAATTCCAGAAGGCCAAACTTGCCTTCTGTCGTCGGGTGCACCGGACAGTCCGGTGCACACCGGACAGTCCGGTGCACACCGGACACTGTCCGGTGCCCGATTTCCTTCCTTAAACAGCGCAGTCGACCGTTGCAGATGCGGGAGCCGTTGGCACACCGGACATGTCCGGTGCACACCGGACAGTCCGGTGCCCCTTCCCGACCGTTGGCTCGGCCACGTGTCCCGCGCAGATCGCGCGGTCGACCGTTGGCCCAGTCGACCGTTGGCTCACCGGACAGTCCGGTGCACACCGGACAGTCCGGTGAATTTTAGTCGTACGCCGTCGGCGAATTCCCGAGAGCGGCCTGTTCGGCCGAGGCAGCCTGGCGCACCGGACACTGTCCGGTGCACCACCGGACAGTCCGGTGCCCCAGACCGAAACAGCCCCTTGGCTGTACACAGCCACCTTTTTCTTTTTCTTTTTCTTCCTGTTTCCAATACTTAGACAAGTATATTAGTACACAAAACCAATGTACTAAGACTTAGAAACATACCTTTGCTCTTGATTTGTACTTTGTTCATCCATTGCATGAATTCACATTTTAAGCACTTGAGTTGGCACTCAATCACCAAAATACTTAGAAATGGCCCAAGGGCACATTTCCCTTTCAATTGCTTCAAGCTTCGCATTAAGTTCTTGCTTTTCTTGTTGAAACTGTTCAGATTGGCAGAGAAGCTTCGTATTCAATTCTGCTATTTTAGCTTCGGCTTCTGCCAATAAGCCTTCAGTTGTCTGAAGCTCGAAGTTCTTCTTTTCAATAGTAGCTGATTGCTCTTTTATTTTGCTCTCTAAATTTTCAATTATAACCTCGTGTTTTTTGTCTTCCAGATCCTGCTGCATTTTCAAAGCCTTACTCAATAGCATACTCTGCACATAAACAACCTTCGTTAGAAATGTCTTCATTATTAAAAACAATGAAAGTCAAGGGAAAAGTAGTTCACCTTGAAATTGGAATAAAATAAACTACCAACGATATGTTGTCGTCGGTAGCGGCTAATATCCGTTTCCAGCTTCGGAAAACCGATACTCTTTGATAGAGTACCGATAATCTTAGCTCCAGTTTGATCCCGGATACAGTCTAATTTTTCATCGTCAATACCCCCGAAGAGGAGTGCTCCTGGTTTATATCCGCAAGATTTGGCATATTCTTTAAGCTCTTCTATTTCGGTTTTTGACAATTCTTGTCCAACTAAATTTTGAAACATGAAGGCTTCGTCCTCCGAAGTGTCGTCAGCTATTTCATCTTCTTTCCCAGACGCTGTGGCCATGGTCTCTTCGGCGGCAGTAGTAGCTTCTTCTGTGTCCATGTTTAGCAGCATTTTGTCGATGTGTTCAATTGTGGTTTCCAAGTTCAAATCTTCGGTTGAGGTAGCTTCGGTAGCCGCGATCTCCGAAGGTGCGGCTTCAATATTTGTTACTTCCTCAGCCGCTGGTATCTTCTGAGCTGAAGCACTCGGTGGTGTCTTGTCAATGACTTCTGTCACTGCGATTATTCTTTGTCTCTTTGTTTTAGTTGTTTTCTTCGTTTTTTCGGGCTCCTTTTCCTTCTGAAAAAACTTCGTCAGTTGAGGACCTAATGGACTTAGCTTCACAGGCAGGGATTCAGTCATTACCTTCAAAATCTCTTCCACGTCAGTGGCAGAGCGTGATGCGGGAGTCTCTTCTTCGTCGGATACTTTTCGCTTCGGAGATGATACTTTTTTCTTCTTTGGAATTTTCTTCTCTTTTGGTGGTTCTTTCTCATCTTCATTTAAAGCTTCGGCTACCCTTTTCCTTTTCCGGCCTTCGGCAACTTTATTCAGTTGTTCGTAGTCAGGGTATTCAAAACCCAAGGCGTCCAGCACTCGATTTAGTCTTCGCTTCGGACGGGTGCCGAAGGCCGCAGTCATCAACTGATCTTCTTTTTTGGAGTAATTACCGAGTATTTCATTGCACATTATTTCAATTGTATCCAGCCACTCTTGGCAAGGTGTTTTAAAGTATTTCTTAAACTTGTAATAGTAGGGTAACCGCACAAGTTCCCCTTCTTTCTTCTCCCCCTCTAGCTTCGGCATTTCCCATTCTTTCGAAGTAGGAAAGACCCTGAAGGCCAAGAACTCTTGAACCAGGTCTCTTGTGCTGATATACTCTGAAATAATTTTAAACTCAGCCAGTGCAGCCCAAGTGGGACCTTCTAGTGACATTTGGCATCGCGGTCTTGTTTCTCCGAAGATCAATTCAAGAGGGCTTTGAACCAGCTTCTCTTTGTCTTTGTCAACTTTCACATAAAACCATTCCGACTTCCAGCCTGCCGGCCATTTGCTTCGGTAGCTGATTACAGGAAACTTTGTGGTTTTCCGATAGGCAAAATTATAGCAACCAAAGTTGTCATGTAATCCATCTTTTCTAGCCTTCGTCTGATAATGCAGCTCATGAACTCGACAAAAGCTGTCGGCAAATGGCTCCACCGCCTGGCTTCGGAGGGCCCAGATATAAACACTAAGCCTAACGATAGCGTTAGGAGTCAGCTGATGAAAGTAGATCCCAAACTTCTTCAATACATTTGCAATAATCCCATGGAGGGGGAATCTCAACCCAGCCTTTAGAAAGCTCTTGAAAATGACTATTTCATCCTTCTCTGGCTTCGGGGTAGTTTCTTCCCCCCCGAAGCGGAGTAGTTTCTTCTCACTCTCACTGAAATAACCCGACTTCACCATCTTGGAGAAATCAGCCTTAGAGACAGTCGACTTTCCGAAGTCCAAGTGGCTAGGCTTACTTGGCATGGCAATATAATAATCATCTTCGGAATCAGCTTCCTCAATGTTTCCTTTTTCCGCTTCAGCAGTTGCCTGTTCTGTTTCAGCAGCGGGGATTTCTTCCGAGGTTACCAGTCCGGATCGCTGCATCGCTTCGGAGATGGGAACAGTCTCCGATCCTTCAGCTTCGCCTCCCTCACGCTCAACCCTAGCAGTAGAACGCACTCTGGCCATTTAATTCTGAATTTTTGGAACTAAATACTTTTTCTTCCGAAGTTTTTTCTTTTGACAAAGTAGGCTTCAAACTGGAGCTTCGTCTGATTGCGAGAGTCAAGCTTCGGCTATGGTTAAAAATTTTGGCAGCAAAACAGTGCAAATAGCAATGAATGTTGTGGTAACTTCACACCTACCCGTCTGTTTATATAGTGATGCAGGTAAGAAGGCGAATCGCCAGGACTTTTACACCAGGCGAACGACTGCTTGCACCCGCTGCGCGGTGGACCGCAGAGACCAAATACTAACTCTGCAAGGTGGGACCGCTACGCGCTCGGAAAATAAATCGTTTCTCGACAACGAGCTCAGGGAAGGTGTTTTTTCTGACCTTCGGCTTCCCGAAGCCTAAGAGACTTTTTTCACGGATCAAGCTCGTTACGAAAAACGATCTAGCACCGCGAAGGGGCTATTGTTGGGACTATGCTTCGTCGCCGAAGGTCTTGTAGGAAGAAGCAGCTTCGGATGATGCTGTTCGCATGTGATGGCCGAAGGTTCCTCTTCATGGAGCTTCGGAATTACAAACCAACTTAAAAGTAGAATGACCTTTTAGTCCATAAATGTTTGAGTCACTGTTGTAATCCCTTATGAGGGGCATAATTGTAATTCCCCACAGGCTGTGTCCCGTGCCTATAAATAGTGAACAGTATTCCTTTACTGTTCACACATTCCTATATTTGCAACCGCATCATTCGTGAATCAATCTTTGCCAAGGCTGAGGTATAATTGTATCCAATGCTTAAATACATTAAATGAATATAATATGAAAATAATGTTGTTTGCTTATGATTTATTTACCCTTGATACTTCATATTTTATGTTACTTTATACAATCTGTTAGAATTCAATTACGAAGATTTAACCTTCATAATCGTACTGTCTTCAACCTTCGTCCAAAGTCCATTAATCCTTAAAGGAATAATGCTTCGTTGGACGAAGGGCATTAGCATTTAACATTTTATGTTGCCTTGTTCTTAATTCATAGCATTTGAGAACAAGTCCCCAACAAGCAGGTAGAGAGAAAGTAGCAGTAACGTGGAAAGGGGGTCAAGGGAAGGAGAAGACGAGAGGATATGTGATAATAGTGTTTCTATTCTGATAATTGGTAATTGATATCCCTCTTAGCCTATACAACTGTCATTTTATAGCTACAGAAACCCAGTTGTCTCCTGGCAATGGCCCCACATAGCAGCTACTCCTAATATTCCCCACCGCTTGAAATGCGGCTTGCCCTCAAGCCGTTGACCATAATCACCAATTTGCCGGAGGCCATGCATAGTCCAAGCACTCAAACTCCATAGGTATGCTAATTGTTTGTGCCTTTAAACGAGCTGGATTAGTGCCGTGTACTAAGACAGGAATGATGCAGACATCACCGTAGTAGACTCCTCCTGCATGACAGTAAAAAGATGGCCATGGTAGAGGTCTGACTTGAACGCCATCAGCAAGTATCACCAACAACATGGGTGGTGGCCATGGTTGTATATTGGGCAAGGAGTTGAGAACCTTGTCCTTGATCTGAAGGTTGACATGATGCTTGACGAACACTTCTGCCACTGCAATGTATTCTATTTCATAAACAACAACATAGTGGAGTGTCGAGTGCCCTTCATTGTGCATAGAATCCTGGTCCACATTTGCTTTTGCAAGAGCCTCAACAGCACTAAGACGGCCATGAGCAACAACCCAGTGTAGAGTTCTACCTTCAATACTCTCTTATTTGCCTGCATCCCAGATGTAGATTATAGGCTGAAGATTCTTCTCGAGGAGCTCCAGGCAAGCCACATGCATGTGTTGTGCTAATAAGGTGGCATTGTACCCAAGCAGCAAGGGGCTATCGTGGTAGGGAGAGCTCCCAGGTGGCACAAATAAACCCCTATCGATGGCCTCCATCACCTTCGCGACTTTGGTTGACCTGAAGACCCCGTACCTCGGCATCTGCTCAACCATGGACGTGTTCTTGTTGTTAGCCCCGCTGGACCACAACCCGAAGCCAGTGCCAACGTTAGTTGAGTCAAGGTCGATGAAGATGGCCCTGGTCAGATGCTTATCGAAACCAGATTCACTGAGGCACGGGTTGAAAACATCACGTACGACACCAACTGAAGTATCACCTTGCTGCATTTCATCAAACACCGCTGGAGCATCAATCTGGGTAGATGCATGTTGTCTGTCAGTGATGTACGTGTACTTCGGGCGCTCGTGCTTGCTGGAAAAAATCCAGCTCTGTGAGCTAGCCACCGGTTCGTGCGCGTCGAGGTGGACGTTCGTCTTAGCGATCCTGACGAGGCCTCACATGGGCGGCGGCTGCGCGAAGCGTGAGGCACGCGCGTGCAGCCCTGACATGGTGGAGGCTGGGCGATGGACGCCACCGGCTGAGATGCTAGCGCACCACGCGGTGGAGGGTTTTGTTACCTCCTGCGGATGCTCGTTCCCGCCATTTCCCGACTCGGACAACCCCATCACCTCCGCTGACATGTTGAGCACGGCGAGCGTGGATATGTTGGAGAACGCACCGGAGCGCACGTTGTCGGAGATGCGGAGGGTGTGCAGGCCGGGGAGCACGGCGAGGGTGCCCAGGTCGGACGCTCTCCCCGCTAGGTCGAGCCGCTCCAGCTGCAGGCCTTGCACGGAGTCGTTGTCGTGGCACGAGATGTTGACGAAGTCGGGGATGGAGTAGTTGGGATCCTCAACGAAAATAGGCTCTCCATCAAAGCATGGGCTGAGCATTTGGTCGAACACCTTGAGCTCAGAATGCGCGACGGGGACGTCGACGCCGACGCAAGTCCTGACGCAGTCGCACGTGCCGCGCTTCCAACTTGATGACGAGCAGGGTCCAGCGGATCGCCTCTGACTCCGAGTGGCGGGGTTCATCGCCTGGTCTGGTGACGACAAGGAGAAACAGAGGCGGTGGACTTCGCCGGACAACTCCGTCCCGTCGATGATGACCTTCTCGTCCGGATCCCGATGGAACAACACCGCGCCCTCGGGGAGGCACGGGTAGCGCGGGTTGAGCCTTGCGGGGCTCCCCGCGTCCGCGGCCGTGACCATGGCCTCCTCGGCCGAGGAAGCCTGGGCAGCAAGGGAGGTGAGGAACTCTGACTCCGACTCCGATTCCATGCGCGGTGCGGTGTCGAAGCGGTTGTGGGCCGTCGCCTTGCCGTTGAGCGCCTCGCGGTCGGGGATGAAAATCCCAAACGCACCAAGCAGGTCGTCGTCGTGGCAAGGAGAAGGTGCCGCGAAGCGGGCGACAGTGGTGAACACGTCATCGTACACCGAGGTCGCCGAAGAGCCGAACTCGTCATCGTACGCCGAGGTCGCCGAAGAGCCGAACGCGTCGTCGTCGTACCGCGGCGCGGCGACGGAGGAAGTGGTGGTGGGGCCCTAGAACGAGTCAAAGGAGAAGTTGTCGACGACCACGCGTGCGCCAGCGCCCAGCCCTACGCGGCGGCCCCTCAGATTTTCCACGGTCGTCGTGCTGCGGTGCTCGATCGCGTCGCATCTGCTTCCCAGCGTTGTCATCAATCGCTCCTCCATCTGGCCCAAGGCTTCCAAAATCTGCTGCATCGCGGATTCCATTCCGACCACAGCAATCGAACGCGGATGAGGATCCAGGATTGTGCTATTCTGATACCAAATGTTAGCAACACAGAAGCTTCTAGAGAGATAACAGGTAGAGAGAAAGTAGCAGTAACGTGGAAAGGGGGTCAAGGGAAGGAGAAGACGAGAGGATATGTGATAATAGTGTTTCTATTCTGATAATTGGTAATTGATATCTCTCTTAGCCTATAGGCCCTATACAACTGTCCTTTTATAGCTACAAAAACCCACTTGTCTCCTGGCAATGGCCCCACATAGCAGCTACTCCTAACAGACGGCGGTGGCGAGGAGTGCTCTCCCTCGCCTCCTTGGGCTTCTCCTTCCGCTGGTGGCTGTCGTGTTCCCCAGCTATCCTTCTCCGCCTCAGCATGGTATCTACGAGCGCTGCCATCGTCGTGGCCGGTGGCTCGGGCACCAGATTAGGTCCCAATGGGGAGATGCCAACGAGCTGACCGTGCGAGTTGTCGTGGCAGCGGAAGGAGCTGGGGCCAGCCGCTTGGGCGATAGGCGCTTGGTGGTCATGGCTGGTGCCGTCGTCCTCTGTGTGGACGGGCGTGGGTCTGTGTGCGTAGGCAAGCTCTTGTGCGCGCTGGCAAGGGCTATGGTTGTGGGTGTGATTGCTCGTGCCCCGCGGCGGTGCGGCGGCCTGGTTCTGCCATGGTGGTTGGATTCGGTGCCCCAGGCCAGGGGGCAGCGCCGGGTGGTGGCAGCCATGGTCCTACATAGGCTCCGACGCGCGATAGTGTGACGCACACGACAAGGTGTTACTCGGTTCTGTGTGACGCGCGATAGTGTGACACGCAACATGGGCGAAAGCTCGGTAGACAAGCGACGATGGCGGCCCCGAGGTCACTCCCTTCCTGGAGGACTCGCCGCTGAAGTTCGTCTCAGCCACGACGTTGCCTTCAGTAGTTGCTTTCGCTTCTCGACGCCCGGTATGCGGGTGGAGGTAGGGTCTTGCATCGTGAAGTCGTAGCTGCTATGTTAGAGAATGTGACTCGACAACGATAACATGAGGCGAACCCCCTTTCTTCGTGGACTTGTTTGTTTCGAAGGTTGGGCAAAAGTCGGGGCAAGACGGAGGATCGAGATTGGATGGTGAATGATCGGAGCTGCCTCACATGGGGTATGTCGAGGCTTAGCAGCGATGGCGCTCCATTGTCTTCCTCATTGTGTGCCGGTATTTGAGTGTAGGCATCGTCGAGTTCCTTTGGCCATGTGCAACCGTCCTGGAGAGTTGGAGTTGCTCGTCCCCTGTGTTGAGATAAACAACGATGACTCTAGATGGACTTTGTGTATAGCGTTGTTGTTGTCTGGGTCATTTGTAGGGTCTTCCTTTGGTTTTCTCTGCTGTTCACCTTGTGTACTTTTTTGGTCCAATTTTCTTTAAAATTAGGTCAATTAGATTCTTCTTATTAATTAAAATACAGAGCTCCTGATATTACGTTAGGGCTGGGAAAAAAGCTCAAGCTCGACGAGCTGGCTCGGGCTCGCAGCAGCTCGGCTCGGACCGGCTCGACGCTCAGAATGAGCCCGAGCCGAGCCTATTTTTGTGGCTCGTGAAATGAGCGAGCCGAGCGTTTGTTACATAAAATCTTAATTAGCATATAATATTAGTATCGAGTAGACAATAATTTATGTTATTTGAGATTACTATAAAAATAATCTATTTTCTATATTATATTTGTGATATATCATTTTACTAATTTAAAATATGTTATTAAAAATATTTCTAAGATTTTATATTATTATTTAGAGAGAAGATTTACGTTTTATGGCTAAGCTCATTGGCTCGCGAGCCGAGCCGCTTTCCGAGCTCGCCAGATGGACGAGCCGAGCCGAGCGGCTCGTTTCCACCCCTATATTTAGGGGTGGGCGTTCGGGTTACCCAAAAATTTTGGGTCGGGTAATTCGGGTCTTTAAAATTTCGGGTTTTGAGAATCGATACCCGAAATTACAACGGGTTTTGCAATACCTGAAAATTCGGGTACCCAGAATTTCGGGTTCGGGTTCGGGTATTCCCAAACTACCCGAACTATTGTGTCGGCTTCATAAAAACACATACATCCTATTAAATTAGTATAAAAATATAGTTTGAATAATGATATACATGGACACATAAAACACAAGCAATCTACAATCACAAGTTATACACACTTACACATAATTATAGATTTACAAATTAATAATTAAGCATGACATGAGTACATGACACATGAAAGTTCGGGTAATTCGGGTACCCGATTGTGATACCCGAATTACCCAAAATAAATTCGGGTTTTGCAAGTTGCTACCCGAAATTTTCGAACAAAATTCGGGTTTCGGGTATTTCGGGTTCGGGTTTCGAGTTACGGGTTTTTTGCCCAGCCCTACCTATATTACGTTAAAAAATTGGTTAGGGCATGTACGATGGATGTCTTAAGTTGTGTCTTAGAGTGTGTTTAGGGGGGTGAATGTAAAAACTCAAGACATGTATCTTGACGAAGACACATTGTCTTAGCTCTATGTTCGAGACAGGAGACTAGCTGATTGGTCACTTTAATTTATTGAATGCTTTGATTGGTACAATGAATATCATTAGACACATGTTTTAGACATGACCAGTGTATTATTAGTATTTTAGTTGTGTCTTATACTTGGAGTACCGTGCAGCAGTGTTTAGGTTGTACATGCCTTTAGATTGTAGCCTTTATGTTTTAGTCTAGGAAAACTAAACAGGCCCAAAGACGGAGAGAATTTTTAATCCCTTCGGATCCCAGCTGCATATGTCCGGTGTCCCGATCCTATTGCCTTTCTCAACGCCTTCTCTTGGTTCCTGCCCGTTACCGTTAGGCCAGATTCGACGAGGTTTTATAAAGTTTACCGTTAGGCCAGTGGCGACGAGGTTTTATACAGTTGACGCTAATAATGGTACTATATTAATATAAATTTTATAGAACTAGATTATAGTTTTATGAAGATAAAAATCTTCTATACCGTTAGGCACTTAGGCCAGTGGCGACGAGGTTTTAAAATACAGATGTGCTGAGGCTGGACTTCCTACTCGTAAAGCGTGAATAAACAATTCAAACCGACCTGTCGTCCGGCTGTGGCGCGTGGGCGTGGCCAAAGGAAACCCAGCCAGCCACCCCGGTAATCTAGCCACGAAAGACGCCGACCACCCCGATTCCCCGCGTCCGTTCCGCATCCGACGGCAAAGGTGGCACCACCTGCACGCGGAAACTAGTCGTTACTCGTTAGTCAGGCACTGGCACCGTCCTCCAGCGGTCCCCCACCCCACGTCACCACCCGCGACGCGGTGCCGCTGCTGCAAGCGTCAAACCGGACGGCGCCGCTCAACGACTCGTTCGCCGCCTTCGCTGGATGTCAGCCCGGTCCAACGTTACGTGACCCCACGCGTCAGGGAGCCTCCAACGTCACAGCTGTTCGTGAACCGACCTGAGAGAGAGCCGGGGCGGAAGGGTCGCCGAGAGGTCATGGCCCGCGGAAGGGTCGCCGAGAGGCCATGGCCCATGGGCCATGACCCCGTTGCCCGCTATAAATACCCCGCCCCGCCCATCGGTTCCAACTCACAACTCGCAGATCGAGTCCAAGCATTCACCGGAGAATCCCAAATCACACTCTCCAGTAACCGCCCGCTTCTCCAGCCGCATCTCTAGCCGAGTCTATCTCCTCCTCCTCCTCCGCCGCCGCAACTATCCTAATGGCTCGCTTCGCCGTGGTCGCCGCCATCGTCGCCCTCCTCGCCGTCGTCGCGGCGGCGCAGGCCCCGGCCGCCACCCCGACCACAGCTCCCAAGGCCGCGCCCAGGATGGCCCCGCTGCCGCCACCCCCTGTGCGGTCCCCGGCCACCGCCCCGGCGCCGGCCGCCAAGCCGCCGACCGCCGCGGCGCCGTCCCCGCTGGCCTCTCCTCCGGCCCCGCCCACCGAGGGCCCCGCCGCCTCTGCGCCGTCCGCGAAGGCCCCGACCTCGTCCGTCTCCACCACCCCGGCCGGCGCCCCCACCGTCGCGCCTTCCGGCAGCGGCGCCGCCTCGCGCGCCTCCGCCCTCGGCTTCGTCGCCGTCGCCGGCGCGGTCGCAGCCGCCGTCATGTTCTAGACGCCTCCCCGCGGCGTCGGGCGGTGCTGTTTATACTATCGTGTTTTACTTTTGTGCGTGTGTGTGTGGGTGGGTCGTGGGTGATTCTTTCTTAGATACTGAGAGAGCAGAGGTTATGTGAGAGATTCTAGTGGGGGTAGCGATGGGCTGTTACATATGAATATCATGATTCATGATCCAGAGGATTATTAATGGAATTCTTTCATTTGTTTCTAGTACGTCACGTTGTCCCTTGTCATATTACTAGTATACTACACACGATTGCACGAAGCAGATGTGTTCGCTTTGGACTACTACATTCATTCTTCTCCGTAGTATCTTCAGTGTGCGCTGTACTGTATGCTCTTGCTCTCTGCAACCAGGAGCTGAGACCGCGACATCTTCCATTTTTTTCACTGACGCTGCGGCTTGTTCTTGGGAAATCTACATCATCTATAAAACAGCATCTGAAATCTGGAATTGTTCCGGCAGCTGATGTGATTGTTGGACAGCTGTGTTCATGCTGGAGAGCATCTTGAGTCATGTGGCCACCACTGGCCTTCCCCTTCTCGACAGCGCAGAAAGTTCACATGCTTGCACAAGATGCTGCTGGGGGTGTCTTTGGCATCTTGTGTTCTGTAGATACAGTAATCGATTTTTTTTCTTTTGCTTTTATCGTTGCTCTCCGGGATCCGGCTGGCACCTGGCAGCCGCCATGTGAGTACGTGACGCGTTTACTTTAGCATGTAGTATGCTGTTGCTATGTAAAAAATAGCTGCAGCTGTAGGCTGTAGCTGTCTTGAGCGGTGCTTCCAGTTTTTCCCTTCTTGAGCAGTACTTCCTGCATCTGAAAAATAACACAATCCGATTTAAATCATTTTGATGTAATCGAGTTTACAAAATAATCAGCATTTATGATTAACAAATATGGGCCATTAGATTCGTTAAAAATATCAATGTTTTTTTTATATAAACTTCATCAAACTTCAAAAATCTGATTACAAAAAAAAAAGGTTTCAAGTGCGGCCCCGGGACATGCCTCCTGCTGAATGTTTTCATGCTGTCTTCATGCTGAATGTTTTAGCTTTCAGCTTTTTCTCTAGAGCCTTCATTTCTTTTCCGTCTTTGCTTTGTTTTGGAAAGCCGAGCTCAACGGATCTCAAGACTCAAAGAGAACAAAGTGGCGCACATATGGGCCGAATAAAGTTCAGTAGTGGTTCATTAGGCCCAACAGTTTGAAGAGTGAAAGGCCTTAAACAGAAGCCGTACGGTGGTGTCACGATTTGACTGGGCTTCGTTTTCGCTGCAGAGGCCCATAAGCATTCAGAATTGCGTCCCTTTCGCCTCTCCTCCCCCACTACCACGTCACAAAGTACAAAAAGGAATATTCCAAAGGTCGAAACAGTAAAACCATAGTGGACGTCTTCACCCGATGACGACATGAACCAGAGTGCGAGCTTTGGAAAGTTTCCATGGAGACTATCGTACATATTTTTACTAACTTCGTTCTTGAATATTTATCTTTCTTTAATTTATTTTTGAACTAAAACGTGACGAATAAAAAAGTATGAAGGGAGTATC
Source organism: Zea mays (assembly GCF_902167145.1). Taxonomy (NCBI): domain Eukaryota; kingdom Viridiplantae; phylum Streptophyta; class Magnoliopsida; order Poales; family Poaceae; genus Zea; species Zea mays. The sequence continues at coordinate 19,312,272 of NC_050096.1, read as the reverse complement.
ATTTTGCTCTGAAGTGATGGTAACCTGCTCGAGCAAGCAAAATCTCCTCTTCTCGTCAAGGTTGATGGAAGCGAGAAAAGCTTAGCTTTCAAGGCACCGGCACTTGAGTCGAGGACGAAGAAAACTTGGGTTGGGTGTACTCATTTCACGTGCGTACGTGTGATCCAGCTAAAGCACGCCAGGCAAGTAGAGACATTTGGCCCTTTCGTTCCTTCATGGAACCACTGACTGAGCCTTGCAAGAAAAGGGAAATCTCCGTTGTATTGGGCCTGAAAAGGGCAACATACAATACAATCGAGTGCATTCTCTGACCCTGTTGCTCCGACCATCCAAGTGTCAGTCAGGCAAAACGTGTACGGTTCAGCAATTTTTCCGAGTGGCAGTACATTTTTTTTTGCTTGCATGGCCCGAGAGGCCGTGCGCGTGAAAATGAACACATACGTTTCTGAAATCCCACCACCTGTGTAGGCTGTAGTAGGAGGAGGAGGAGGAGGAGGAGGAGGACGACACGAGACTACTGCCGTCGTCCTTGGGTCCTTCGGTCATGCTGTTTCATGGTCGTCAATGGAATCTCCTCCAGTGGCCTCGCCCCTAGCACAGGCTCACCTCATGCTGTCCGCCGTGTACGCCGACGCATTTTTCACTGACGTACGTGTGTGCTACAGGCTACTGAAACATTCGTTCTTCCTGATCCTGCATGGTGAGAGACAGAACAAGGAGACGACTGCCGCGGTGTAGTTAACGCACGCATGTCCGGATGAAGTAGTGGTGTGTATATAGTAGTATATGGTAGCGGGCTAGCAGCTACTGATACACAGTAAGCACATCATATATAGATCACGGGCCGAGCCATCATTCTGTCTGGCAGGCAGGCTCGAGAGTCGAGACCTGTTAACGCCAACGACGGCGTATGTAAGCGCGCAGTGGTATGTAGCTCGAGAGGGCAGATCAGCTGTATCTGTCAATAATCTACACAAGTGCTCTCACTCCAGAAGGGAGGTGGTGCTTAGATTACAGCTAGCCTAAGATTTCTCATAGCATATTCTTTGCGACCACGGCCGGACTGGGACAGTATTGCTGCATCATGGCAGGCTCAGGTGTCTGTGCCTAGCAAGGGGGCGCAATCACAGTCATCACATGCACAGGCAATGGATTCCATTGGCAGGATGGCAGTGTGCCTGCCGGACATGCAGGTGGTGCAGAGTTTCACATGGCGGCGGTCTCCTCCTCCTCCTCCTCCTGCTGCTGCCGCTGTATGCTGCCGAGAATCTCGTGCACGGCGGTGGCAATGTCCTCGACAGAGCCCATCTTGGAGTCATCCTCCACCTGCCGTCCAAACGGGAAAGCCAAGCCACCATTATAATCGCCCTCCACCGGCTTCGCTAATATAGATAGATAGATAGATTGGAAACGGAGGAGAATCTACTTTCCAGGTTTTGTCTCTACCGGCTTTAATTAAACTAACCTGCTGGAGTGTGGAGTAGTTCCGGCCGGAGCACTAAAGTTCGTGTTTATGCGTCGTTGTATTAATTTAGCCAGTAAAGTATTGATTTTTTTTAATATGTATAATTCAGTATTACCTTGAGGCTGAAGGTGTAGAGGACCATGGCGTCGACGGCGGCGGTGACGTTGAGGTGGAGCGGCGGGACGCGCAGCTGGTGCAGCCCGGCGACGAGCTTCAGGAGCTGCTTGGGCCGGCGGCGCGCCAGCACCTTGAGGCTGGCGTGGCCTTCCACCATCGTCACCTCGATGTCCGCGGCCGCGGCGTCGTGGCCGCAGCATTTCTCTCCGCCGCTGCTGCTCGTGGTGCTTGGGGCGGTGGAGTACTGCGGGAAGCTGAAGAAGCCGGCGAACGGGGGGGAGCAGCTGGCGCCGCCGCCTGCTGGCCGCCGCCCCCGGCTCTGCTTCAGGCTCTTTTGGACCTCCAGCGACTGGAGCAGCTGCTCCAGCTCCCTCACGTAGTTGATCGCGCCACCCACGATCGATGCTTGGTCACCCTGTTGTGGTTGGTAATGGTGGTAATAAATCATAGCACAGCTGTTAATTTAATTACCACACATTGCCGAGCTAGCTAGCTAGTATTCCAGAGAGAGATTATCGAAAGGTTTAGTTTATCACACACGTACGGACGTACCCTGTGCGCGTGGGACGGCGGCATGAGGGAGCGGAGCACGGCGAGGTACTCGTTCATCTGGCGCCGGCGGTTGCGCTCGACGGCAATGTGGGTGATCCGCTGGCTCTCGATCTCCTCCTTGTTCTTGACGACCCTGGTGCGCCTCCGCTTCCTCCTCCCCGCCGCCGGCTCGGGCGCCGCCTTCCTGCTGCCGTGGTCCGTGGAGGCGGCGTCCGAGGAGGAGTGGTCCCGCGAGAGCGCCTCCCCCCAGTCCCAGTCGTCCCCCACGGTGGGCGCGGCCCAGCAGGTGTCGAGGTCGTGCTGGTCGACCCACTCCCCCGCGGCGCAGACATCGCCAAACCCTCCTCCTCCTCCTCCCTGCAGCAGGTCGCTCCACGGCACCGCGTACGGCGAGTCCCCGCGGCCGCAGCCGAAGTGGCCCGCCTGGGGCTGGGAGAACACCACGGCCTCCAGCGCCATTGCTTGCTACTCGATCCCAGACCCAGATAGACACGGCCGCGCGGGTTGGTGGTGGTGTGCGTGTGACGGATGGACGGATGGATGCGAACGAACGGCTAGGTGGCGCGCACGGGCACGGGGGCGAGAGAGACCGGCTCACCGGCGTGTGGTGGTGTGTCTGTGTGTGTGTGGTGGATGGAGGCGTGTGCCCGGGCGCTCGCTTTATAAGGCGGGTGGGTCGGGGGTGAGGTCGGCCAGGCGGACACGTACGCGGCGGGGCCCCGGCGCCCGGCCGGCGAGCTTTTCTGCGTGGGGGGATGGACGGGGCAATGATTTCCATCCATCCATAACCAATGCAATGCAACTGTTATGCAAGAGGGGGCTGGGGCTTTGGCTGGGCCGTGTTGCGTGCCGCGGCCCGCGGGTGGAGCCGGCGGGCGATTTGGCGCGCGGTCGGGTGGTTTTGTTCGTGGGACGGCAGCGCCCGCGGGCGGGATCGCGAAATTCGGCTGTTTGGAGGGAGTTGTTTTCAAATAATCCGTACGGACGGGGGTTATTAAAATCAGCGTTACGAGAGAGAGAGAGAGAGAGAGAGAGAGAGAGAGTGGTCAAAGCGGGTGCGCGGATCGAGAGATTCTGCGAACACACGGTGGCCGGAGCGGCGTGGCAACACCAAACACGTCCATGGGATTTGAGAAGAGGGCAGGCTCGCAGCGCAGGCGATCCTCTGTCCGTCTCTGTGTCTGTCTGGACCTTTACTATTCGTCCGTCTCATACACTGCTCCGAGCGGCGGCGGTGCTGGCGCGCTGCAGAGCGCGGAGCGTGAATGCATGGTAGCAGAATACTGAAGGCCATGTGATGATCCCCCACCGCACAAGGATGAAGCGCCAAAGAGGAGACAGTGATTTCCGGCCGTGAGTTTTACGTAACTTATTAGCTATGACCAGCATCATGCCGTATATACATAAAAATCATGAGTTAGATCATAGAGTAAGCCAATTATGGCTCTTATCTCTATTTCGTTACTGCTTTTAACATAGCGGACAAGACAGTTATATACTCGATAAGTGATCGGAGAGACAACCGTATTCTAAAGAAAGTGAAGGAAAAAAAATGGTGAGAGAAATTTAATTTAATTTTTACACTTCAAAATTAGATAGGAAAATAGAGCATGTAAGCATCCATGCATCAGCTATACATCTTGTAAGTTTGAAGTTTAAAAAGAAAACTATAGAGAAAAACGAAGACAAACTATACAACAGCATATGAACATTCGCAGGCTACAGCATCCGCATCCGTAACTATTCACATGTTAATTTATTCTTTATTTATGTTCTCCTCGCATCTTTTTTACGTTATAATAGCTCGAGTTTTGTGTAAACCTTGATGACCACATCTTCTTCCATTACTATTCTGTTTGATTTTTTTACACAATTTAGAGGTTTGATAGACGAGGTCTTTTTTTTATACTAGCTCTTGAGTACCTAAGGACACATCTCCCAAGTTCAACAAGGCATGGTAAGGAGATTTAGAGCATGTTTGGTAGGCTGTTCAGGAACGTGGTCTGTTTGGTAGCCTGAAGTAGTTGCTGAGCCTGGCCTTAAGAGTCCAAATGAGACTCGTGCCCCTAGCTCCGTGGAAACGAGATTCATTTTTGCTTTTTTGGAGACCTGGCCCATGCTATGCGCTCGACGCTGCTTGGGTGGCTACTGTTGTGCTACTTGCGTCGTGTTAGGGTTACCTCCTTTCTTCCTCCCGCCGCATCGCCCTCTCTTCTTCCACTCTCTCTGTCATCTTCCTTCGCCGCCTCTACCCTCCGCTTCGTCCCCGATGGTTGATGGTAAGTCGATATACCAGATTTAGAGTAACATACACGTTGTCCCACGGTTCCCCTTTCCTCCTCCCATCTCCTCTCGGTGGTTCGTGGCCATTGCTGTGAAATGCATGATTTATGTTGGATCCCATTTGCCTTTATTGGTTGGTAGTGTGAAATGCATGGTTTTAGTTCTTATTTCACTTTGAACCACAAAGATCTAGTTGCCTATTCGGACTTGAGTAATCAGTGTCCTTCGATTATGTGGTATGCTACCGTGATGTTGTTTATTCTTGCTTTGTTCACATGGATCTAGTCTATGATGTTGTATATATTCTGACATCTGTAGGCTCACCCAAAGGACTCCGAGTTCCTCAATGTCCCCATACAACACTACCTTACAATGCAAACCATATTTGGTAGCGGAGTTGCAACTAATGAAACTCTAGGAATCCCACCTGAGGTTGAGACAATAGATGTTGATGTAGAGGCCGGTGATACGACTGACCACAAGTTCAAGCCTGGTGATGGGTTTGACCACAAGTCTAAGCATGATGAAAGGAATGACAATAAGTTCAAGCATGAGTCCTCTAATCTAGGGAAGAGAAAGAGGGATGATGCTACTGCCCTTTGATCCAATTTAACTCATGCAATGTGGGCCTTTGTTGGGGTAGTTTCTAAGAGCAACCACAATGAAGCTGCACCTGGCCTCTACCCTGCAGTCATGAACTGCACTGGTTTTAGTAGAGAGGCATTGGTATTTGCACTGAACTACCTAACAACAAACAAGGCATCTGCCCTTATGTTTGTTCAGATGACTGATGATGACAAGTAGTGGCGGAGCGCTCGGTATGGCCTAGTATGGCGTAGGCCATACCTCGCCGTGGCCCAGAACTAGATTGCCTCCTTGCTCATTCGCTCGGGACTACTCCCTTATTTGTTCTTCCCAGTCGGCAACCACTACTCGCTCCAGTGCTCCGCTACGCATGTGCTGTGTGGTCTGCTTGGCTGCCCATGCCCTCTGCCCTCCCCCCTCTCCGGCGTCGAGCACCAGAGCGCATGCCTCCATTGTGATCTCGCCCCTGTCGGTCGCTGTGGCACTCTAGTTGCTCATGCAGCTCTACGAGCACGATTTCCTCTCAAACCTCACTTCCTAATCACATCTCCTCGCTTCACTGCTCAACACGCGAGAACAACCTGATGCCACACCACTTAAGCACCTCCTCGATGACCTCAGGGAGTCATGGCTTGAGCCGACGTGCCGCTCTTCTTGACTACTTAGACCTCATCTTTGTCATTGCACCAAGCACGCCTCAACCTAAGCTGGACAGTGGCACCCTCCCTCTCCTCTCCGGTTCTCCTCTTGTCCATTGCCATACCTTACTTTTTAGGTGCGCTCCGCCTCTGATGACAAGGACCTCTGGTTGAGAATCTCCTACCTGACAAAGGAGTACTACGATTGAGTACACCTTGATAAGCTTTTGTTTCCTAACCCCTTAATGCATGGCAACCTTATATGAGTGCTAGACTCTGGTAATTCTGATGGTAGACTCTAGTTGTCGGGATAAGATCCCCGGTGACCCGGTGCCTAGGGCCCATCGATCAGTAAGTGCGCTAGGGAAAAGTCTCTAGCAACTGAGGCCCATCGGTCAGCTAGAGGAGACAGGTAACGTCTACCTTGGAGGCACCCACCCTCGAACAAGCCCCGCGACACCGAGTCTGAGGTTGGGCGTGGTGGAGTCTGATAGGGGGGCCGAGCGCACCAAAGGGAAACCACTCGAGTGGTTCCCTCACCTAGCCCAAGACCAACCCATCATAAGTGATCGGTCGCATTAACTACGCCTAGCGTCGAGCCACAGCGGAGGCGCCGATCCGCCTCCCACTCATAGCCTACGAGCCCCTCGGACTACAGAGCACTCATGACCTACGAACCCCTTGGATCGTGGCACGTTTATGGCCCGCGTACCCCGACTTGCGACGCACATGACCTACCGGGACTAGGCCTGAGTGCGCAGACCACTGGCAGGGCACAACACGGCGAGCCCCAGGCTACGAAGGCCAGGGGTCGGCATAACCCTAATGATGGAGCTCAGGCTCCACACTGTCCGTGCCATTTGCTATAAAGAATACGAGGTAGCCAGGCGACCATAGGGCCCATGAGCACGCATGGCTTTACCCCGTGGTAGAACACTCAATTTAACCGTCGTCCGGTGGCTCCTTATTAAGGAAGCCACCGATGGCCGACCCCCTCCTTGGCCTATAAAGGAGAAGGCCGACCCAAGAAAGAAGGGACTCTTAGGCTCTCAGACTCTAACGCCCCGGACACCCGGATCCCCCGACACATGGACAAGCACATAAATGCAAGGACGGACCCAATCGAGAAGACGCCTAGAAGGACCAACGAACAAGAGGAGGACGCATCGACGAGAATCCAGAGGCCGGAGCCCCCGCCGCCAAGCTAAGACTTAGTTAGGACTCCACTCTGTAACCCTTAGCTCCACCTCCACCACAATAAGAGACTTGAGAGCCTCTCCTCCCTCTTTTGCCCGCTTGTAACCTCTACTACGAGTTTTGATCATTCATGGTGCCGGCCGGTAGCGCAAGTCATCGATGACTAGAAGTAGGGACGTTCTGCCCGGACCAGTATAAATCTTGCGTCCACCACGCACACCGTCCGGAGCCCGAAACACGTACAATAAATTTATTTGACGAAGCGAGGTTCGAAACACCGACATTGATCATTCGGTTTGGGACCTAACTGGCATCTAATCTAGATGCTAATCTAATCATTCTGATTCAATTATTTGTGCACTGATCTTTGGTCCTATGTCATGTAACTATTTTTGGTGCATACCAAACAATGAGTATGTTGGGTTGGATGATGACTTGTCCATTTGTAATGCTGACGAACTAAATCTGTAATCCCTGGTCTTGAATCTGACCATTTAAACAGAGAACTTCGAATCTGTAATTTTTGGTGCAATCTGTTACTCTGAATATGTTAGTCAACATCTGTTACTTGTAATATGTTACTTTGACTCTGTGGCTGTGAATCTGTAACTGAGTTTTTATGGCTGATGATGAAAATTAGATGAAACTGGTGACAGTTTGGGAGCTAATTCATTAAACTGATGAAACAGATGCTACTTCTTTGGGTTTTTGCTGAGTTATTGCTCCTAGACTGTCATATGATGTGATTCTTATATTCTGAGGCCAACACAAAACAATTCCTACTTTCATGTGATACAACTACCATCTTTTATATTCAGGGATGGCTATACATCGAGGAAGAAAACCGGCCTTTGCCGAAGTCGAGTCCGGTAGGAATCGGCGTAAAAATGGAAAGCCATAGGTGCATGCATAAAGTTGCTCTGAATGACCGAATCTTGCTCAGCCATCTCTTCTTTCCTCGTCTGTCTAGTGCAGATGAGAAAAAAAAAAAGCTTTTTGTGACTTTTTTTCAGATTTTCAGGGAAATTTTTTTGTATCCTAGGGTATACTGTACTACTGCTTTGCATCAGGCTGCACATGAACTGCACTTTTTGAAGAAAGTGTCATGCACATGGACAGAAAAAATAAGTTTGAGACCGAACATCTCGGTTTTCTGCACATAAAATACCACAACAACGTGTACTTGTTTCTGTTGTTTCTCGGAGAGAGTAGAAAGACGGCACACAACAGCCATTGGAGTGCTCCCAAGAAAATTGCTGACAAGTTGCCTCAATCACTAAACATTAGTCTGTCAATACTCTATGAAAGACAACTACTCGACACTGTTCCTGACGAATGCTCTGGGGAATAAGAACAAAATGTTCTCTGCAATTTGTTAATTGTTGATGTGCACACGTTAGATCTAGTCCAAGGGAGAACTGAAACCGCTCACCGGAAATATTTCCCACATGCCATGAAACCATGGGCAGAACACCGGATTGTCGCAACGCATTTGTTCTGTTCTTGTCTTCTTGAGGTCCCGAGAAAATAGTTTTCTATTTTCTTTTTCTGTTCTTTCTTAATGGCTTTTCGGCTGCTATTGCACGCGAGGATTATAGGTCGGTCTGTAACGCCAGACTCTGTAGGCTCCTCTACTTCAAATATAAAAAATATTTTCTCCAATATAGCATTCAACAATATTTTAAAGCCTTCTATAAATATAGAACGCACTTCTTCATTATATATATAGATTTTTTCTATCCTCTACCTATTTTTATACTTTGGACAATAAATTAAGCAAAACTAATATATATATATATATATATATATATATATATATATATATATATATATATATATATATATATATATATATATATATATATAATTAAGACATTTGAGGGTATGATATAAAATATGTATGTACGAAAACTACATATATAAGATAAGGAAAATGCCTAGGAGGAAAAAAAGAAAGGGCGTGGGTGGTCTCCAGAGGCGTCTTCCTCCTGTTCATCCTCGGCCCGCGCCGCTGTGTCCATGGTCCATGGGCCGCCTCCCTCGCGCTCCCCCGCACAGTACGGTCCTTTGGGAGGTCGCCTTCGGTCGTGGCCCAGGGTGTCACGCGCGACGAGTCGGCGCGTGGTGGAGGGTCGTCTTCTGGTAAGAGTCTAGGGTTTTCGCCCAATTTCGTTGGTTCGCATTCATTTCCCCATTTCGCGTCGCGTCTCTCTTGTCTTTGGTCTCTCCCGTTCTCGTCGCGTTCTAGCTTCAGCGGTGGTTGGTTTTCTTCTCCTTTTCGACCGCCCGAGGTTGTCGAGGAGTGGCCCCTCCCGGGTCGCTCTGCTGCTCCGCATCAGATGGATCCGAAGAATCGTAACCCTAACTAGGACCAATGGGGTCCTAAAGCTGCCCCTCAGGGGTCGCAATCTTGGGGAAAGAACCGGAGTCTTAGCTGGCGCTTGAAGCCGGGTACTGGAAAACCCGAGCACAAGGATGACATTCTTACCTCTTCTTCCGATGATGGCGGTCAGTCAGGTATTCTCAAAACCCCCCTCCTCCCATTCTGAAAAAAGAGAATGAAATGGTGCGTCGTGTTTTCTGCCAAAAATGTGGTACGGATGGGCATCATGCTAGGGAATGTTTCAAATCTTTATAGTGCGAGATCTGTCGCAAAGAAACTCACAATACCGTGCAGTGCGTTCTCCCCAAACAAAACAAGCCCTGCATGCCTATTGTTGGGATGGCGGCGGATGGGTTAGGGTTTTACTCTTCCCACTTTTCCAAACCTCTGTCGAAAAAAACTAAACGCGGTTTTATTGGTTTGGTTAAAGTTGTTGAGGGCTTGATCTCGGCTGAGGATATTGAGAAGGATTTTGGTTTCCATTTCCCCTGGGGTCGTACTTGGAAAGCCACCAAGTGTCACTCTGGTTTCCTAATGCAATTCCCTTCTCAAGAGAGGCTGGATGAAATGATCAATTTCCCTGAATTGAAAATGAAATTGTCTGGTGCAAAAATCTCTGTTTCGTCTTGGAGTTCACAGGCTAAGCCAAAATCCAAACTCCACTCTGTTTGGATTGTTGCTGAAAATGTGCCTGAAGAACTTCAGAATTACCAGGCTATCTTTGAGTTGGGATCTACAATTAGGGCTGTTGAAGAAGTGGACATTTTGTCTTTAGATTCTAAAGATATTGTGAGATTCAAAGTTCATGTCAAAAGTGTTGCCATGATTCCCCCAATCATTAAAGTTGGTGTCAAACCTTTTCTGTATGACATCTACTTTAAAATTGACAATATTACTGATGAAGGGTGGAATGATGACTCCATAAATCTGGGCAAGAGGGCTTCTGTTGATAGACAGGGTTTTGGTGACCCCTCTTTTGAGAAATTTGTTAAAAAAGCCAAAAGTGGTGGTGAAAAATCTAGCATGGATGATAAGGGAAAATCTCCCTTAGAGGATCCCTCAACTCATGGTAATGAAGCTGATTTTCAGTCTGAACATTCAGATGGTATGAAGTCTGGGAAAAATTCTGAATGTGTCAAAGGATATCTTGACAGTCAGTGATGAGGATGATGATTACAATGAAAGTGAGGCTGATCTGTTGGATTCCCAAGATCTGGAGGAATTCATCAAGGATGAAGAACTTATTCCTTCCCCTCCTCAAGAGAAAGGAAAAATGAATATAAATGCTTCTCATACCGAAGATGCTGGTAAGGAAGCTGGAGCTAAGAAAGGAGGATCCATGGAAGGGGAGCTTGCAGAAGGCGTTCGGAGGAGCAGCAGGTTGGAGTCTAACGATGAAATGAAGATTGCAGATAAGGCTACAGCAAGAGCAATGGCTAAAGACGCGTTCATTAACAAAGGTACGTCGTACAATCCATTTTCTGTTCTTAATACTGATAATGCTGTTCTTATGGATGTTGCGCACAAAATAGGGGTTGAATTAGGTTCTTCTGTTAATGATGCTGTGGAAAATTTAAACCTGATTAAATCTTTAGAGCTTTCTAGAAAAAATCTGGTAGTGCAATCTGTTAAATGTAATGTTGATAATTCCAAGGCAGCCATTATTGAATCTGAGATGGATAATAGTATCCATAATGAAGGAGAGGATAATGCTTTGACTGATCTTGAAAATGTGATGGTTCTCAGAAAAGGCCGTAAAATTCGCCACAGGAAAAAATCTGTGAGGAAGAAAAAAAGGACAATAAACCTCCCAAAAATAGGAATATCCCTATTAAGTGGAGAGGTCTGAATGAGGGGCTTACCCAAAGTTGTTCAGAATGATAGGCTTAATTTGGAACTGTCAGGGCCTGGGTAAAGATGTGAAAAGTGATTTCCTAAGAGATATTATCAGGAAAGAGAGAATTGATTTTATTGGTTTGCAAGAAACCAACAAGAAAAACTTTGATGACTCTTGGTTGAACTTCATTGGTGGCAATAGGAATTTTGCTTGGGTTTGGTCCCCCCCTAATGGGAGGTCTGGTGGCTTACTCGTAGGGTTTGATGCTGACATCTTTGATGTGAGAGAAAAAGAATTGGGAGAATTTATGATTCGTATTCTGGTGATTCAAAAGGAATCAGAATTTATTTGGAATTTCATTAACGTTTATGGGGCTGCTCAAAATGACCAAAAACAGAAATTTCTGAGTGAGTTGTCCGCTTTATGCTCCAAATGCTCTCATCCCATGTTGATTGGTGGTGACTTTAACATTCTTAGAAAGAAATCAGATAAAACAAACCTGGTGGCACCAATAGGTGGAGTTCTTTATTTAATTCTATTATTGATGTGCATGATCTGATTGAATTGGAGCTTAGTGGTAGGCTTTATACCTGGTCTAATAATAGAAATCCCCCTACATATGAAAAGTTGGATAGATTTCTTGTTAGCCCGGAGTGCGATTTACATTATAATAATGTGAATGTTTCTGGTCTTAGTAGATCTTTTTCTGATCATGTGCCTTTATGTCTCAAAACTGATTTTGCTCCCCCTTCAGTGAGAGATTTTAGATATGAGTTGTGTTGGATGTTTAGACCTGATTTTAGAAATCTGGTTGAGAAAAATTGGGAGTTGCCTGTCAGAGGTAAAAAGAGTATTGAAATTTGGAAAGAAAAAACAAAGCGTCTCAAGAAAATGTTGAAAGGTTGGAATATAAATGTTGAAGGTAGATATTTGAAACTGAATAGAGATTTGATGAGTAAAATTGACATTTTAGATTAAAAAATGTGAAGTTATGGGCATTTCAGATGCTGAAAGAATTGAAAAACTCGATTTGGATTGGAATTTGAAAAAAATTATGGAAGAAGGGTGCAAAAAAAGCAAACTGTGAGAGAGAGATTCATTAATGAGGGTGATGAGAATACTAAATTCTTTCACCTTATTGCGAAAGATCGGAAACAACATGTTAAAATTCCTTTTTTGATTCATGACGGTGCCTCTGTGAATGATTCTAAAAGTATCAATAAGATTGCGTCTTCTTATTATAAAGATCTTTTTGGCCCTTCTATTCATTCTAGTATTAATGTTTCTAATCTCAATATGAATCAGTTGTCTGACACTGACAGATCACTTCTAACGGCTCCTTTTACCATTAATGAAATTAAAAAAGTGGTGTTTGAGATGAAGCATAATAGTGCTCCTGGTCCGGATGGTTTTCCTGCGGAATTTTTTCAAAATTTTTGGGAGCTGATTCAAATGGATGTTTGGAACTTATTCAAGGACTTTTATGATGGAAATCTTGATATTGAAAGATTGAATTATGGGATGGTTATTCTTTTACCTAAAGTGGATAATGCAGTTGACATTAAAAACTTCAGACCTATCTGTCTTTTGAATGTTTGTTATAAAATTATCACCAAAGTTCTAAACAACAGGCTGGCTAGTTGCATCACAACTGTGATTAGTGACTCACAGTATGGTTTCATTAAAAACAGATACATAATGGACGAGGTCGTCTCTCTTAATGAAATTCTTCATGTGGTTAAGATGAAAAATCAAAGTGGTGTGTTCCTTAAAATTGATTTTGAAAAAGCTTATGACAAAGTGAATTGGCATTTCCTTTATGTCATGATGGAAAAAGGTTTTGGGAGTACTTGGTGTGATTGGGTGATGAGAACTGTGCGAGGTGGCAAAGTAGCCATAAAAAGTAATGATATGTTGGGGCCTTACTTCACTACTCACAAAGGGGTTAGACAAGGGGATCTTTTCTCTCCCCTTTTGTTTAATTTGGTAGCTGATGGCTTGGCATGTATGATTCATAAAGCACAAGATGAGGACCTGATTGAGGGTCTTATTCCCCATATCATCCAAAACGGATGCAGTTGCCTCCAATATGCTGATGATACTATCTTCCTCATCCAAGATTGTTTAGAAGGTGCCCAAAATCTTAAATTCATTTTGTGTTTGTTTGAAAGCATGTCAGGGTTGAAAATAAACTTCCACAAAAGTGAAATCTTTTGCTTTGGAAAAGCTAAGGAAATTGATTATCTGTATGCTGATATCTTCACCTGTCCTATTGGTTGTCTCCCTATGAAATATCTTGGTGTGCCAATTGATAATAAGAAGATAAATAAAAGCCTCTGGGTTCCCATGATTGAAAAATTGGAAAAGGCTTGCTGGGTGGCAGGGTAGATTTTTGAGTCTGGGTGGTAGGCTAACTCTTTTAAATAGCTGCTTATCCAATATTCCGTTGTATATGCTTTCGATTTACCCTGTTCCTAAATCGGTTGTCAGAAAAGTGGATATTCTTAGGAGGCGTCTTTTATGGCAAGGGGGGCATCAGTCCAAAAAATTTCATTTGGTTGATTGGATATTTGTGTGTTCTCCCAAAAGTCAGGGAGGTTTGGGAGTTTTGAACCTTGATTTTATGAATGATTCCTTACTAACTAAATGGCTTTGGAATATTGAAAATTCAAATGGTTTATGGCAACAAATTATTGCCAGTAAGTATATTAAGGGAAAACCCCTTATTTCGGTCAAGCAAAAACAAGGAGATTCTCACTTCTGGGAAAAAAATCTGAGTCTGCGTGATATTTTTTTACAAATACTGTAAATCCTTGGTGGGAAATGGCTTGAATACTAGCTTTTGGAAGAGTATCTGGATAGGAAATCTGCCCCTGTCTGATCGGTTCCCTGTCTTATTTGACTTAGCTTATGACAAAGACATTTCTGTTAATACTGTCTTGGTTTCCAATTTTGAGACTCTCTCGTTTAGAAGAAGGATTATTGGTAATCTGAGGGTATTATTGGATGAGTTGATGATTTGCTGTAATCATGTTTCCTTGTCTGATCATGATGACAGAATTGTGTGGGGTCTAGGAAGAAAAGGTTTCTCTGTGAACTCTTTATACAAAAAGAAAGTAATGGATCAAGTTTCTATTCCCTACAAGTTTTTGTGGAAATCCAAGTTGCCACAGAAAATCAAGATTTTCATGTGGTTGGTGGTGAGAAATAAAATTCTTACTAAAGATAATTTGAAGAAAAGGAACTGGAATGGTTCTCTTGAGTGTTGTTTTTGTGGTGTTGATGAATCCATTGATAATTTATTCTTTCATTGTCCCATTGCGAGATATATGTGGAGAGTAATTCAAGTGGCTTTGAATTTGGTGGTGATTCCGAAAAGTATTAGCAACCTTTGTGATAACTGGTTAAGTAAACCAAAAGACAAGATTGCTAATCTGATTTTGTTTGGCTGTGGAGCTATGTTTTGGGCAATTTGGCGCACTAGAAATGATTGGTGCTTTGGTAATAAAACTATACTTGATCCTTCTAACATCATTTTTCTTAGCTGCTTCTGGCTGGATTCCTGGGCTATTCAACAGAGAAAGAGGGAGCAAAAAATGGTGGTCCAAGGAAGCAAGCTAATCCGAAAGATAGCAAGTGAAGCGTTTGGCCGGGCGTTTGGGTGGTGCCCGAGAGACAGGCGAATTTCTGGGTGATCAATGCTGGAATATGGATTCTGGAGTTGGAGATAGCCTTTCTTTTGGTTGATGTCTTGAATCAGGGCCTTTTGTTTTGCGCCTGTCTGTCGTGATCTGGTTGTAAATAAGAAAGTCTTATGCTACTAGTCGCAGGTCGAACTTTATCTTCTATCCTAGGCCCTCTACTTATCTAGGTTGATAGTGTAAGGTGTCTAGATAGGGATCTGACCTAGTTGCTATCTGTCGGATCGTTTGATCACGATGGATGTCGTTGTTCTAAACTTTCGTATTTCCTAATGAAATAGTGGGCTTCGCCCCTTCGTCAAAAAAACATATATAAGATAAGATGTTGTTGGAGAGAAATGAGATATAAAGAAGATAATCTTTTAGAAGAGCATGTAAAGAAAAATATAAAAGAGGGACATAGAGGATACTGCAGGAGGTAGCCTAACAATTAATAACCCTGCTACTACTAGTTTGTTTCAAAAAAATATTTCCTTTTTATTTTCAATTTATGAGTGCAGGACAATTCCACAAACTTAAAAAATAGATCTAGAATTCACCTAGATGATCCATCGTGGAACAGCTCACCGATAAATCAACGATTCGTCAAGGTGTTCAGGATACTTCAGCTTTATCTCTATCTCACTTCCACATGGTCCCCACGTGTAAGCTCTTCGTCCTCTTTTTCCTCCTCCTTTCTCATATTATCTTCTCCTCATATTATTTTCTCCTCCTTCCTTCTTTCTCTAGCGACCAAGGGGTGGCGTAACCCTGGTCCTTATGGCCACGATGAGGGTTGATTTGGTGACAAGTAGATCAAGAGGATCAGAAAGGATTAAGGAAGAAATGAACTAATTTCTCCCTCAATCTACTTCAATCCCCTCGAAATCACTGGTCACCAAATCAGCCCTGAGAGTGTAGGGGCGGTGGGAGCAGGCCATAGAAGACGTGGCCATGGAGGCGGGCGTGGCAGGCCATTAGGGCTTGGGCTTGACCACAGACAGAAATCGTAATGAGTACCTCAAACCTAAATATGTGACGAGTTTTACCTGATATAAGGATGGATATAAAATAGATTTTTTATCCACAGATATATTAATAGACATGAACATGTTCCTATCGGGCAGATGGATACGGATATAGGTGGATACTACTCATTCCATGTACCCATGGACAGTGGCGGACCCGGTTGCTATGCTTAGGGTGTGCCGGAAAAAATGTCAAAAAAAGAAACAAAAAATAGGGATCAGTAAGACTCAGACCTTGACTACCAAGTTCAAAACATAGCACTTACACAACTATACTAACTACTTTTATGTGATTTAGGGTGTGCCACAACCCATATGGACCACTCGCTAGGTTCGCCCTTGCCCATGGGTAAAAATATAGCCGCATCATATCACTATTACCATTTAATTAAAGTCCATCTTAGCTAAAATAAAATCCTTCTCCAACCACTGTTTGTTTAACTAAAAGTTATGTAATATCATATGGTTTGTAATATCTTAAGTTGGACTCTTGTGTTTTTTTAATATTTTGAGTGATTGGCATATTTTAATTTTAGACTTTTTTTAACGATACGTGTAACCCGACAGGTAAAATTACCGTTGTGGATATATGAGTATGAGTAAGATTCTATATCTATGAGTAGATATGGATAACCCGACAATAGACTTTTTTTATGAATACATATATAAAATGATTCTATCAAACTTATGTGTACCTGTTGCAATTCCTAACCATGAGAAGGTGGCTACGTGGCATGCCCTTGGTCGACTAGGGCTAGGGTACGATCGACTGGGGAGGGCACTACAAGCACGCGAGGATAGCTTGTGCACTGCAGTAAACTGATGAATATCCGACGGTCACTCTATCTCCGACGGCTTCCTACGAGGCCGTCGGATATTATCTTATGTCCGACGGCCAACATGGGCTCTTGGAAATATAGACTTATCTCCGACGGCTAGTTACGAGGCCGTCGGACATAAGGTTATATCCGACAGCCTCGTAACTAGCCGTCGGAGATAAACTTTTTTAACACGGTCCTGGCCCGGTGCGCGGTTCATTTTCACGCGCGCGCGCTCGCTTCTCTCTTCTCTCTGTCTCTGCCCGCTCGCCGCCGCCGCCGTCGACGCTCGCCGCTCGCCGCCGCCGCCGTCGACGCCCGCCCACCGTCGACGCCCGCCGCCCCGCCCGCCCGCCCGCCGTCGACGCCCGCCCAGCCCGCCGTCGACGCCCGCCCCGCCCGCCCGCCGTCGGCCGCCGGTGTAAGGTATTTAATATTAATGTATTTAATGTATTATTAATATTTTGTATATATTAATATTGTTTTGTAGTTTCCAATGTTGTTATTTAATAGTTAGTATGTTAAATAATGTTTATCTTATTATATCCGAGGGCCTAAATTTAATTAGTGGTGCTTAGATAATTTTAATTTTTAATTTCCGAGGGTAATTATTATACCCTCGGAAATAAAGTCATTTTATATGATTTGTCACCCGTGATAATGTTATGTAGAGGTGTCTATATAATTTAAATTATTAATTTCCGAGGGTAATTATTATGCCCTCGGAAATAAGGTTATTTTATATGATTTAGGGTCCCGTTAAATTATTTTCCTTGTATTAGTATGGTTTATTAGATTAGAGGCGTGATAAACTTAACTAATCAAGTTAACATCTCGTATCTAGTATGGAGGAGGATCGTCGATGGATGTATGAAGGTTGGAAGAAAAGAGGTGCTCTATCAAGTGAGTGGGTTGCCAAGACTGACGCGTTTCTCGACCGTGCTTTTGCTCGGTCAGAGACTGGAACCGATGTTAGGTGCCCTTGTAGCAAGTGTCGGAACATTAATTTCCTTGACAGGAGGACTATGTCGATACATATTTGCAAGAACGGTTATATGCCAGGCTATGAGGTGTGGGTGCACCACGGTGAGGACCCACCTCCTCGTATTGTATCGGAAGTTCAGTCACATGAAGAGGAGGACTACGATAGGATGGAAGAGATGCTTGACGATGTACGCCATGAGTTTCTAACCGTCGATTCGGAGAACCCCGGTCAACCCACCGAGTTTGAGGATCCAGCTACACCTGAGGTTCAGAAGTTCTTCGAGCTCCTTAAAGCTGCCGAAGAGCCGTTGCATGAGCACACAAAAGTGACCGTCCTTGTATTTGTGACTCGACTTATGGCTATTAAGTCTAAGTTTGCATTCTCAAACAACTGTTACAAGGAACTTTTGAACTTGATCAGTGATGTACTTCCAGAAAATCACAAGATGCCAAAGGACATGTATCAGTCTAAAAAGCTGTTATCTGGCCTCGGTATGGACTACGAAAAAATCGATGTCTGTGAAAATAATTGTATGCTTTTCTGGAAGGAGACCGCAGGTGAGAAGAAGTGTACTGTATGTGGTGAGCGTAGATTCATTGAGGTTGAAAACGACGATGGTTTGACCGTGACTACGAAGATTGCACGTAAGCAGCTTCGTTACATGCCTCTCATACCTCGGTTGAAACGTTTGTTCATCTCCAAGAATACAGCCAGACACATGAGGTGGCACAAAGAAGGGGTACGTGAAAGAAGAAAGCTACTTGGCGTCCATTAAATCGACGAAAGCAACTAGATCCTGATTTTGATTACGATTACGATTGACGAGTATGGATCATGATTTTATTGCATATTTTATGATTTTATTGCATATTTTATTATTTTATTGTCGATTTATGTACTAACTTGTTTTTGTTAAAATAGGATGTCAAAGAAAATGAAGTTTTTAGCTCGTAGTTTGCTTGGGTCGAGGAGTAGCTCGAGGAGCAGCTCGAGGGGTGAGGATTCAGTTTTTCAGGGCACAGGTTCTACCATGAGCAGACGGAGAGCGCTGGCAGAACATTTGCCTCCACAAGATGTAAGTTAGTTGTTAAATTACATTATTTGAGTTACTTAATATTGTATGATGTAAGTTATTTGTTTCATAGGATGCTGAAATTGAGGAACCAGTGGTAGAGGATCATGCAAGAGATGATGTTGAAGATGATGGTGGAGATAATGTGGGAGATGATGCTGGAGACGACGCTGGTGGGGATTCTGGGGCTGGTGGAGATTCTGCAGCTGGGTCTGGAACTTCTCGAGTTAAGAGAACGAGGAATCTGCATTTTGTTGGACCACCTCCAGAGCTTCCAGCCGAATCTCGGGTTTTGATAAAGCCTAGTGGAAAGTGAGTGACATATCTTTGCTTAAATGTTATTGAAAGTTATGTTTTAATTTCTACATTGTTTTCTGTTTGCAGGACTTGGATCGACGACTCGTTCACAGGCACAGGACACTATAGGCAGGTGAACATGGTTCTTGGTAATCTTGTTCGTCTGCACTGGCCTGGTCTTGTGACTTTGCCTACTGGCGAGTCTGTCCCCGCCACCACTTGGGAGCATTATCGCTATGGTGTCTGTAGAACGTTTGGCAACACACATGCACTAGTTTGGGATGCATTCTGGGTATGACTTGTTTATACTATTTTAGTTATTCCATATATGTTTGCTTTTATGATAACACTATGTTTTTTGCAGAAACGGTACAAGTTGCCGGACGATGGATCATATGATATGAACACTCGTTACGTGTTTGAGTATAACGCGAACGATGTCGTTGCAGATGCAATGTACTATGCACGAATTCAGGCTATAAAGGCATGGTACAGAGCAAATGCTGATGATCGACCGATGCCAAATACCAAGGCCGAGTGGTCATCAATTTACTTGACGGAGGAGCAATACCTAGAGGTAAACAGGTTGTTGCCTCTCATATCGCACGAAGCCATGTATTTGCTTGCTTTATTTAAAAAATTTCATGTAGGTGTCGGTGCCGTGGATGGCCACCCGATCAGACGGTTATCGGGCATTGTGCAGATGGTGGGCTTCCCCTGAGTTTCGTGCCATTTCCGAAAGGAACAGGGGAAACCGTGGAACTGAGTCATTCCACAACTACGGCGGTGATGGTCATGTGCGCTTGGCTAAGCGAATGGTAAGTCACAGTTTGTCGTAACTTTGAATCACATAGAAATGTGTCAATATAACTTTTATGTACAGGAAGTCAAATCCGGCCGTACGCCCACGGATGTGGAGGTGTATATGCAAGGGCATAGGGGTTCTGATCCTCAGAATCCTGATGTGTTATGCACTCAGACGGCCACCGACCGTCTAGTGAGTTTTTGATACTCTATTATGTGTTTGATATTGTTTGCAATGGCATAGGGGTTATGCACTTATATTTGATATTGTTTGCCTCCAGGCTTCGTATGGGCAGGAGATGGTTCAACGCCATGGGGAGGAGTATGATTGGAGGAGCCAGCCAATCGACCCTCAGGCAGCATATGCTAGCGCAGGAGGACAAGCCCATGGACGGTGAGATTATTTGATTTGGTTTTCAAAATTGTCATCATATGCTTGCGATTCAACTGAGCCATGAGTTACTATACTAAGTGCATGGTTCACTCTTGTAGGTTGGGTATTTTTGATTCTACGATTGATTCCGGAGAGCTGAGACGCCGTGGACGACAATCCACATCGTCGTCTTCACAGTCGTCCCGTTCACGATCAGCAGCCCATGAGATAGAGCTTGCGGTGTTGCGTCAACATGCAGAGTACCATCAATCAGTCTTGAGGGAACAATTGGAGTACCAGAGGCAACAATCTGAATACCAGAGACAACAAGCCGAGTACCAGAAGAAGAGGGACGAGTATTATGCAAGCCTCCAGGCCCAAAATCAAGCTCTTCTCTCGGTAAGTTGAAGTAACATTTTGTAGCTTATTTTGCAAAACACTTGATGTGTATCTTGTTTGCTCAACAATAACTTGTATATAATTTGTAGCAACTAGCCCAACAAGCGGGCGTCCCGATGCCGACATATGGGATGTCGCCTCCGGACTTTGCACTGCCAATGCCAATGTTGGCGCCTCCACCTCCGCCTCCGCCTCCGCCTCCGTCACAATTCCCTATGGTATGTACACATATGCGTGTGTGACATGTTCATAGATGTCTTATGTGTTTAAATGAACAACTGAGTGGTTACTATTTCATGTGCTTGTGTTATAGGGATTTCAGACACCACCCGCTTCAGTTGCCGCACCTGGAGATGGGTCTGGTCAAGACGACACAACACATTCGTGGGTGAACAATCTTTTCAGCACGCATAGTCCAGCCGGAGGAGGTGGCGATGGATATGAGTGATAATGATGTAAAACACTTGTTGCAACCTTTCATGTGAAAGCCTATCCGTCGAATAATGTTCATTTTGGATTTTGGACAACTATGTTTATGTAAACACTTGTTGCAACCATTTGGAACTATGTCGTTATGTTAAATTTGTGAATGTAAATGCTTATGTGATTATATTTGTGAATGTGTATACTTATGTGAGTATATTTGTGAATGTGAATGTGTATATGTGTATGAAATCTGTTTTGTATTGCAAATGTCAGATTTTTTAAATTTCAAAATTTTGTGCAATTTCTGAAAAATGTTATGTCCGACGGCTTAGTGTAGGCCGTCGGACATAAGGTGTATGTTATGTCCGACGGCTTAAAACCGTCGGACATAACAGAAGTGGGCCCAGGCGGCGGGTAAAACGGTTACGACATCTTATCTCCGACGGTCCGATGGGGCCGTCGGACATAATGCTATTTCCGACGCGTTATCCTCGACGGCTTAAAACCGTCGGAGATAAGTTAATGCCGTCGGACATAACCTATCTCCGACGGTCTTTATCTTATGTCCGACGGTTTTAGCCGTCGAAAATTTCTTCGTTTACTGTAGTGGTGGGCATGGCCGATCATGAGGGCTCGGGTGTGGTCGAGTGTGACCCCAGCCAACAAGGGCCCATACATGGTTAAGGGTGATAATAGATGACGAACCAAATATTATTTGAGTCTAAAATTAATTTTAATTAAAATAGAAATAGATCTTAATATTAATTTGATTTTTAAATTTTACGATATAAAATTTAGAGCCTATTTTCAGACATGGCTGGCGAGGATGAGGCAGTGGTCACTGACCATGATACAGTCAAGTAGTTTGACCCGGAAGGAACTAGAACAAAGAAAATAGAAGAAAGAAAAAAAGAGCAAGAACATATCATTATTTTTGTGTAATATTGTTACAATGGATTTTTTCAACTTCGTTAAACTTCACTTCTTTACTATATTAAAGGTTTCCGCAGTTGTCATGCCCTTCATATTTAAATAGTAAAATTACTAAAAAATTATGTATAAATGTGAATTTAAATTATGGTCGTTGCCTATAAAACCACATTCACACTCACCTAACCAATAGAATACACATTTTTGTGTTTTATATTTTATATTTAAGTATAAATGAAAATTGTAACAATGAATGTGCACTTTGCTAGTAGATTAATATAGAACTCCTTGATATGCTGTACCAATTTGGTGAATTCGGAGATACGTCTATAGATTTGATGGGTAACCCTACTAGTAAAGCTGCTTGAGCTTAGGGGGTGTTTTGAACTGGTGAAGTTAGTGGAGAAGATTATTAGGTGTTCTATAAAATTGCGGAGCTAAAGTTATGAATCTTTAGAAGATATTTAGATAGGTCATTTTATTTATTATTTAGATTAAAAAATATTTTAATCTATTTAAATTTAAATTATAAACTGTATCTCCACGCTGGAGCTGAAATCTGGACTCTGGAGCAATCCCAAAAGTAATTGGCTAAAATAATTAAATTGAAATATGGTTATCGTTAATCTGGAGCCGATAGAGTTATCCTATTGAGTATCTTATAGGACTTGTTTGGAAGAGAGTAGAATAGAGGGAATTGAAGGGGTTAATAATATCTCTCGGTAGGGGATTCTAGCCGCCTCAATCATGTCCGGTTTTGTGGCTTCCAAATTAGCTCTAAGTAATAAGAAATCACTGTGACAGTTTAGACTGTGCGTCTACTGTTTTTATCTCTGGTATTAATAGTCGTCATGTCCGGAAGCTCTTCTAGGGAGAATCTCTGCAGATGGAGACTGAAATGTTTGTATTGCTAAAACTGTACGAACATCAATAAATAATCGATCCCTTCTTAATTCAAGCCTAACTAGTTTTACTTTGCCCTGAGATGTCATTGCTTTTCTCTGGACAGACTGTCAGTTTGGCAACACATGCTGTGTCGCTTCTCACGCTCCGACAAATTCTTTTCTTGGGGCAATGGGTTATAACTAACCTATACAATCCATTTGACGACAGAATCATCATATCACCCATATCTTTCGAGAGAGAAGAATGAAAAGCACATCTCTGCTGTATAACTGGTTTGCTGCTAGGGATCATATATATTTCAGAGCAATATTTAACTGAAACTCTCAGAGAACTAAACATATACAGGAACAATGTCGCAAATGAATATACTGTAGGTTATTACGTGGTGACCAGACTAGTATGTGGAGAGAGAATTTATACGGTGATTTCTGATTGTAGCATCAATCACCAACGGTCTCGTTTGCACGGCTATTTTTTGTCAAAAGATACGCACTATACGGAGAAGTCAAATGGAAACGCATCCCCCCAAATAACCATAGCCTATAAGATGTTAGCTTTATTCAGTGCTAACTAATTAACATGTCAGGTCGATTTTGTTTGTCTTTGGGTTGGGTCTAGACTTTTGCTTCTTACTACCTGTCTACCTTAGACTCTAATGTCTAGCGTGTCTTAAATACTGATTCTAATGT
The DNA here is from genome assembly GCF_902167145.1 of Zea mays. Classification (NCBI taxonomy): domain Eukaryota; kingdom Viridiplantae; phylum Streptophyta; class Magnoliopsida; order Poales; family Poaceae; genus Zea; species Zea mays. Next base: position 19,288,808 of record NC_050096.1, on the reverse strand, counting down.
CGTACTTAAGGTATTATTCATTCGGACCATCACTTTGCCTAAGTGGGTGTTTGGTTCTCGTGTCACATTGAATATTTGAATATCCATTATGAGTATTAAATATAATATAACTATAAAACTAATTATATAGATAAATACTAAACTAGTTTTGATATTTCTAACTAGCATCCTAACATTTGATGAGACATGTACTAGATTTTAGTTGAGGAATCCAAACACCTCTCAAGTCTAAGTCCATCTTGCATCCATTTATACTATACCTTGTATACTAGCAAACAACATTAGTCCAAATGATCATCAAACACTAAATTCCAAACTTAATGGCCGATTCGGTCAATTTTCCTTACAATATCCTCTTTCTGGTGCATGATGACAACATAAACAAGTAAACAAATAACATTTAAAAACACAATATCTACTTGCTAGGATGCAATGGAGTATCATATGATGCTAAAGAATATCATCTGGAAGAAACTTTGAATACTTATATTGCTCTTGCCATTATATAAATGTCCCCTTATGTTGTATTATGGAATTTTCATTTTAGCGCCCCTAACTCTATAATCCACTTACTTTTTTGACCATATCCTAAATAAAATTCTCTCCCATTCAATACCACTTGCAAGCTTAAATTTTTTGAATTTATGATTTTGCAAAATGGTGAGTCTAAATCAAGCAAATCATTGCAAGAAGCATAGTCATTTGTCAATTTTATTTGTTTAAATTTTACGTGCCTTGAGAGTACTACGAATAGCCTCAAGCTTGTTAGTTAGTTCGTCATTATAAAAAGGGTTTATATTTTGTAAAGTAATTTTTAATAAGCTTCTTGAGAGCTAGCTAACTTTGCTAGTTTATCATTTTCTTAATTAGTTTCTCATCGTGGGGGTGTGCTTGCACTAAATTCATGTTGCTTAATTTCATTAGATAGTTCAACATTAAGGTTAGCAAAAAAATCATATTGTTCAAGAAAAATTTTATAATATTTTTTTTGATCTAACTAAATTTTATTTTAGTAGTTTTAGTTATACTTTTTCTTGTTGCAAACTTCTTCAAAAATGGCTTATACAAGTTCTTTATTAGAGGATATTTCATCGTCACTATCACTATTACTCTCAATCTCACTAGAGGATGATTCTTTAGTGTTACCTCGTGCCATAGTGCATTTGCGAGAAGCGTAATGATGAATTCTTTTGGTTGTGTTTCTTGTATTTGGCTTCATCTTAACTTAATGAATCATTCCAAATCTTGATTATTGTAAGAGCCTTAGCCTTGCACCTCTTTTCTTGTCCTTAGGCGTTGGATCGTTTGGACACTCCTCCACAAAGTGGCCCTTCTTGCCCCATCCATAACATCATTTCTTCCTTTGTTCTTTTTATTGTCAATTGGATGTCTTTGACTTGGAAGGGCACACACTTTAGATTCATTTTGTGAATCATATTCATCATCCTTTTGATTTGTCTGATTGTTTCTTCATCAACAATAGAGGAGGAAGTGGAGGTTTGATCATGTTCATCATCATCATCATCATCATCATCATCATCATCATCATCATCATCGTCGTCGTCGTCGTCGTCGTCGTAATTTTATATGTATCCTCACTTGAGGAGCTTGAGCTTGTTTCAACTTGTTTCTTGCCCTTCATCTGGTTATGTTCATCACATGTGAGAGCTATGCCTTTACTTGATGAAGTGGCTTCTTTTTACTCATCTTGCATTATATCTCAAATGCCACCAACTTATCAATGACAAGTGTCGGGGGCACTGTGCTTAAGTACTCTTTGTTGTGAAGTATAGCTATGATGCTTGCATATTTGTTATGTGATAGCATAGATAAGATTTTTCTCACAATGTATGCATAATCTAGCTTTGGCATTCCGATAGAATTGAGCTCATTGCTAATTCACTTTGTTTAGGCAATGTTTTGTCATATAGCTTTGTGAACACATCTCTCTAACAAGCCAATTTTATTCATTTGTATAGAATAATAATTTTGTTTATCTAGGCCATTTTTTGCTCACGAACATTGCTTGTGATATTCTGGAGTTCATGCAATTTAAAAAAAAATCATTTGCTTTTCTTAGGGTGAACACTTGATTAAAAATTACTATTGTGAAAGATTCAAACAAACAGCTTTTAACTCTCACATTAAGATGAATTTGTTTTTCATCACTAACGGTTGGTTTCTCAGGATTCATTAGTGTTTCATCTCAACACATAGATCAACAGCTTCTAAGTAGCAACTCAGTCTCGCACTTGAATAGGAAAGGTGTCATAAAAATACAGAGGTCTAGAGGTACCTATCCCAACTACTCTAAATAGTGTCAACTCAACGATGATGAAGCCAAAGGTTCAAATTAAACTAACTGAATCTGATACCACATGTAGGGACCATGACACTGAAAGGGAAATAGGGTTAACCTCCTATAATCGATTTTGGTGGTTGACGTACAACACAAACCATATGGAATAACTAGTTTGTCTAGATATCATTTATCACAGGTGCATAAGGTTCAACACAAACCAAGAAAGATATTCAGTTAGGGACTCAATCAAAAATTGGAGCAAGACTTTGAGTGTGCTGATTTTTGGCGCACCAGACAGTGTCCGGTGCACCAAGCCAGCCAGCAGCTGAACATGCCACTATCGGGAATTATGCAGGCACGCTCCACTATAATTCACCGGACTATCCGGTGAGCCAGCGGAACGACGGCTCTCTGCACGCCAACAGTCATCTGCAAAATGCTACAGTGCTGAACAGTGCCGCGACAGAAGTCAGAGGGCACCGGACTGTCCGGTGCAACAAGAAGACAAACGACTCCAACGGTCAACTGCTCTAAACCCTAATGGACACGCTGACGTGGTGCACACCAGATAGTGAACAGTGATTGTCCGGTGCACCCATCGCTAGCAGACTTCACCAACGGCTAGGAAGTGGTTGAGGGCTATAAATACCCCAACCACCTCATTCAAAGCCATCCAAGTTTTCTAAACATCTCATTCATTGTAAGAGAGAAAGACTTCACTCCAAGACACATCCAATAGATCAAATCCTCTCCAAGCCTCCAAATCAACTCAATTCCATTAGAGACTTTAGAGAGGGTGTTTTGTGTTATTTTGTTGCTCTTGTTGCTTGGATTGGCCTTTTTCCCTTTTTATTCTCAAGAGACTTGTAAGCGAAGCAAGAGACACCAAGTGTGTGGTGGTCCTTGCGGGGTCTTAGTGACCCGTGAGATTAAGAAAAAGGCTCAATCGGTCTAAGTGGCCGTTTGAGAGAGGGAAAGGGTTGGAATAGACCCAGCCTTTGTGGCCTCCTCAACGGGGACTAGATTCTTTGGAACCGAACCTCGGTAAAACAAATCACTGTGTCTACTCGCTTTGATTCTCACTTGATTTGTTTGCCCTCTTTCCTCTCTCTAACGTTTCCTTGCTAAGTATTGATTTGAGTTTGCTCCCATAAGTCATCCGCATCCTTTGAGCAACTCCTAGCAAGAGAAACAATCTTTCGAACTTGAATTTAATTCTAACACTAACCCTGACCTTAGTGTGTGTTTAAGTTTATAAATTTCAAGTTTCGCCTATTCACCCCCCTCTAGGCGACTTTCAGACACCTAAGTGGAGGTGTGAATTAGGTAGCTTAAAAATCTTCTTGTCAATCTAAGGCCTCTAATTTCTAATTAGTCAAAACATATGCAACAAAGTAATGTATCTAGATGTGCAACTATAGTTTTGCTAGATGTGTTGCTATCTCTACACAAAAGAGTTATGCAACCAAACTTTCAATTCTATCACTAGCCTAGCAAGATAAACTATGAAAGTAAACACAGAACCTAGGTAAGAAATAAATAAAGTTTGAAAACTTAATTGAGATAAAGATGCAAACTCCCATTTATGACTTTGGTATTTTTTACCAAGGTTTCATAAGCTCATGTTTCCCCCCTAGGCCTTGTTTGAGCACCTTGAACGGACCAAGCTTTCGATTGGGTAACTCTGTGGATAGGATCTGTGTTTTCCCCATGCATAAGTGGGCCACCAAGATGGTCTCTCTCGGATAGGTCATTGTCATTTTCACTATCGATGTTTCGACCAAACCATTGCAGGTGTTGTTCTCTTCATTACACGGTGATGGCCATAATACAAATGTAGTTGTTGTGATATTGCAAGACTACAAATCCCTTAGAGTATAACAATGGTGCTTGCGAACACCGAGTGGTAAGAGGTATATAGACCTCACTAAACACTAGGACTACACATAGAGCAAGCGCATAAACGGATGTCTAACTACACTAATCGCTTTGCAAAGTACCTACACTAATCGTCTAATAATTCTCTAAGCACTTTTGGTGGCTAGAGAAAATGTCTCAACTCTTTACACACCTAGCACACTCTTCTTGACCAAATGGAGGGGTATAAATAGCTCCAAATCCAAAAACTAGTTATTACAATTTCTAGGTGCTTCAAACCGAACACTGAGGATCAGACCATATGATTCTCATCTTTAGTTCAGTTCTTTGACCATCACACAAGAATTGAGAGTAATAAATAATCATTTACCATTGACCGCCCTACAAAAACCTTTTTTGGAGTTTCAACCGTTAATGATATTCTAGAATCATACATAATTATTGAAAGGAATATGGGCAATTAAGCCATTTCTATGAGTTTTGGTTATTAAATGTCCAACGCAACATCTTGGACTAACATGTGTGCTAATAGTATGAGTATATGTTCACTCGAGTGCAAGTTGAAGATTCCAAGTCTAGATGAGGCAAAAATAGGCCAAGAAATGAACTCTATGAAAAAGGGTAAAACTATGAGGTTTGAACCTTTAAATATGTTACATGTACCTATTATAATGTTTCTACCACTTTGGCTCACTCTCTAACCGAGTTTATTGTGAAAAGTGTTTTTTGGACTTGTTTTGAGTTGAAATAGGATCTTGGGAGGAAAAAAAGAATGAGCTAAAGGTACGAACCTATGACTTAGGCATGTTAAACATGATCTAATTATGTTTGTCTAAGACATAGGAAATCTCCCAAAAAAGCCAAGTCGAATTGAAGAAGATTGGGCTAAAAGGACTTAAGTTGTGCTATCTGGGCCTCGTCGGACCGTGTTCGCGGAGAGCCCAACAGAAAAGGCTTTGGGGGGACTAGTGCACGGACGAGTCCAAAGGTGCACCGGTCTCCCTCCGTACAAACTGCTCGGCTTTAGAAATTTTATTATAAAATTCACTAGACCGTATACAGTGAGTGGTCCGATGGTGCACCAGACCTCGGCTCCAACGGCTCTTTGGCGTGCAATGATTAGTTCAACGATTAAGTGACACGTGGTGATCCGGTGGTGGTCAAGATATCAGAGGACCCGTTCCTATTCCCGGTCCGAGGGTGTACCGGACTGGCCCGGTGCGCCACCCGAGAGTAGATTTTCAGTAATTTTTGGAGAAAACTCCAACGACTTTGTGGAGGCTTAGAGCTATAGATAGACCCCTATTTCGACCTCCACAGAACACCAAGCATCCCAAGAGCAAGTAGTTCACTCCTACGCATTTGTGAGACACACCAGAGCGATCTGAACCTCCTTTCTAGTGACATAGTGCTTTGCTGCTACTATATGTTGGTGTTGTTGCTTTGTGGTGTTGTTTTGCTGTTGCGTGTGTTCTACTCCCCCTCTTGTTGTTCTTAGAGTTGTAACTCTCATCAAACTGTGTACACCTATGAGAGATTCCAAGTTATGGAGATCCTTACGATGGGAGAATATAAGGAAGAATCGTGGACTCAAGATGATCATTGGATCACTTGAGAATGGTTGGTTGCAACCCTCGTCCTTTGGGACACCACAACATGGAGTAAGCAAACATTTGAGGCTTGACCGAATGACGATAAAAATCAATGTGTCTTGTGTGATTGATTCTTTGCGATTTGCACTTCCTCTCTTTTCTCAAGGTCTTGCTTTATTCTTCACTTATAATACTATTGCTCAAGTCAATTCTGCAATCTTATGAGCAATTAAGCGCAAGAACTTCTCTCATTCTCACTCTCTTGGATCTAGTTTTGTACTAACTTATAATTTGTGACTCCAGTTTGTGTTTGAGTAGTGAATTTCATGTGTATATCAATTATATTTCACATTTAGATTTAATTGAAACACACACGTTGTTTGGTTTTGCTTCTCCCCACCACACTTAGATTCAAGGAAACGCCACGATTCTCTCTCTCGATTACTTGATTCTTGCTTATCTAGTTCAACTATGAACTGTATATTATGTGCAAAACGAAAATAATCTCGACATTTGGTGTGATTTTCGTTCATTTTTTTATCTATAAATATATTATAGGCGAAACCAAACATACCCTCGATTAGAGTTGAACATATCTAGGACAAAGTCACGAATAATGATTATCCAGATGGCTTGATTACCATGGTGCCCCGATCGGACCAGCATGTGTGGAATCTAGGTGGTTCTTCGCGCGAATGTACCATCAATCATCGCCAAATTTTCTCAGAAGTTGATACGTACTGTACGAACCAAGAAGTAAGGAATCACGACATGCAAACAAGTGTTCTCTAAAATGCATTCTATACCCATAACAACAATAATCTTGGGGAGGTTAGCGGTAGTAATTTGGATTAGTCTAGTGGTAACTAAACATGACACGTCGATGAAACAAGGCTACGAGATAAAACAAGTACCCTACTGCTGCTACTTGTCACGTTACGTTGATGGTGTGGCTTTGGCGAGTTCCTTGTCCGTGTCAGCGAGGATATCGTGTACAACTACGAGACTCCAAGTTGTGGAGATCCTTGTGAAGAGAGAATATAAGGAAGAATTGCGGTCTCAAGTTTATCATTTGATCACTTGAAAAGAGTTGGTTGCAATCCTCGTCATTTGTCACACCACAACGTGGAGTAGACAAGCATTTGAGGATTGTTTGAACGACAATAAAAATCGATGTGTCTTGTGTGATTAATTCTTTGCGATTTGCACTTCCTCTCTTTTCTCAAGGTCTTGCTTTATTCTTCACTTATAATACTGCTCAAGTTAATTCTGTAATCTTGTGAGCAACAACCAAGCGCAAGAACTTCTCTCATTCTCACTCTCGTGGATCTAGTTTTGTACTAACTTATAATTTGTGATTCAAGTTTTATACTAATTTATATTTTCGACATTTGGTGTGATTTTTGTTTATTTTCTAATCTATAAATATATTACAAGTGAAACCAAACACACACTCGATTAGAGTTGAACATATCCAGGACAAAGTCACGGATAATGATTATCCAGTGGCTTGATTATCATGGTGCCCCGATCGGACCAGCATGTGCGGAATCTAAGTGGTCCTTCGGGAAATAATGTACCAAGAAGCAAGGAATCACGGCATGCAAACAAGTGTTCTCTTAAAATGCATTCTTCCCATAACAACAATAATCTAGGAGGAGGTTAGCGGTAGTAATTTAGATTAGCCTAGTGCTAAATAAGCATGACACGTCGATGAAACGAGGCTACGAGTTAAACAAGTACCCTACTGCTGCTACTTGGCACGTTACGTACGTTGATCGTGTGGCTCCTGGCGAGTTCCTTGTACGTGTCAGCGAGGATACCGCCGCGGAGATACGCACGCAAAACTAAATAATGCCTAATGCCCCGTTCAGTTCTTTCGGATGGATTGGCCGGAACAATTTCTAATCGGATTGTTTCTCTAATTTATATAAATTTTAGTTAGTTGAAATGATTTCAGGTACAATCCAGCATAAACCGTCTAAGCCGGTGTCGGTATATATTTCTTTAACAAAAATAAACGTCTGTCGGTAAGCCCAGTCTTGGCGGAGGAGGAGCTAGGGCATATATTATTCTTCCATCTCCGAGATGAAAACCGCAGACCTGCGCCGCATTACCGGTGGCGGTAACGGGCGTGTGCAAACAAGCTTACTAGTCAGTGCGGATCCTGGGAGATCTCGTGCGGGGATTAGTTTTAGTTTGGACGGGTAGCCGGTAGGGCAGGTAGCGGCCGGGATTTCGTTCGCTGAAAGCGCGAAATAAATGCAAAGTTTGGAAGCATTGTGCTAACCTCTGCCGTCTCTGCTCTACTCCTCCCGGGTCCTACGCGCTGCGATATATAAACAAAACGCACTTGGGCAGGGCAGTGCAGTGCGGTGCTGTATGCTATGCTGCTATCTGGGCAGTGCATTCCCCTAACCATTTCCCTTTCATCGATCTATGAACCAATGTTTACTGCAAATTGCCTGGACGATGCTTAGGAGTTTGCTGCAAATTGCCTGGACGATGCTTGCCCGATTAGTCTCAAAGATTCTTCTTCGTTCCAAGAGCTTTCGTCCGGAAGACGACGACTCCCTAGAGGGTACGGTGCTGCTGTATATGCCCTGTTGCGAGGTTGACATGACCAATTGCTTTTTCAAGTATGCCGACTGCAGGTGTAGTTTACTTGATGGCAAAAAGAATGTTCTCTGGCAAAAAAGATAGCTCAAAAGAAAATAGTGCTGCGGCTGTATTAGACTAACCGTACGTTAGAGCTTAGCCAATATCATATAGCAAAGGTCACCGGCCGGCCGAGCTACCTTTGAAAGCTCAAAAAAGGAATTCTCATGGAATCATGGTATACTTTTGATGGCGTGTCAGGAGAAAAAAAACATAACAGGAGAACCTTCCGACAAAAGGGGACACTACAGTAAAGCACAAAAATTCCGACGGACAAAGCCGTCGGACATAAGCCGTGAGATATCTTATGTCCGACGGCGTCGGGCTATCTCCGACGGTATATGGCCGTCGGACATAGCAGGTCGGAAATAGCAGTATGTCCGATGGCCACAACCACCCGTCGGACATAAGGCGTGGTAACCGTTTTAACGGTCGCGGGTGAGACCCACTTCACTTATGTCCGACGGCCTTGCCTCAGCCGTCGGACATAAGTTCTTATTATCTCCGACGGTTTATAATAGCTGTTAGACATAACAAATTTCAGAAATTACACAAAATTATGTTTTTTTAATTTCTGACATTTATTTCCGACGGCCCCCTAGTATACCGTCGGACATAAGCTTATGTCCGACGGCTTGTCTGCCAGCCGTCGGGCATAAGCTTATGTCCGACGGCCATTCTGACAACCCTCAAGTGTCCCGCGTTATGTCGTCCGACGGCCGCCCGTAGCCGTCGGAACTAAAGGAGTCGTCGGACTTGTGCTGTTTTACTGTAGTGGGAGACTCTAAGATAAGTTGCGGGTGTGTGCAGGGAAGCTCACAAAATATAGTTTGGCGGCCATGCCGTTTGAAATTTGGCCTATTTCAGTCCTTTTGTGCCTACCAAAACTGTAGCTAGTCCAATTTATTTTAGAAAATCAAGATGGTGCTTAGAGATGTTATGGAGACTTCAGTCTCACATGGCTCATCTAAATAGATAACAACCAATAATGTGTTATTATCGTATGCTCTACGACTTATGACGATACACGACTGCGTCGTGAACTGTGCTAAATATTAACTTATTCTTTTTCCTTTTTTATTAAGTTATTTTCTACTATATCTAGACCGCCACATCAACAACTGGTAAGTCGTGGGTGTAGGTTAAGTCCCCGTTCGGTTGCATGTAGAGAGAATTTAATGGTGAATCGATCTCGTAACTTAGGCAGCTCGGATTTGAGAATTTATTGAGACCCCTCCATATAGAAGACATACCATATACGAGAGGAGACACTCACTACTCGACCGACTTTTCTTTGTTTGCGCCGCCACTTCTCTGCCATGTCGTCCCTTCATCTGTGAAAGTCGCCTAGAGGGGGTGGATAGGCAAAACCTGAAAATTATAATTCTAAATCCAAACTAGATCCCTTGATTAGTGGTTAGAACAAGATTCACAATTATCGGAGAATAAAACTAAGTCCTTTGCTTGCAACGAGTATTATTTTCAAAGAGTGCAGAATTTAATCAATAGCAATACTACTAGAAGTGGAGAATAATGCAAGAGGGCTTAGATAAGAAGAGGAGTAACACAAGTTCTTTCTTGAAAGGAGTTGCTTCTCTAAAGTGAATTTAACTTGAAGCAACACAAAAAGATATTAGCAAGGAGTAGCGCAAGAGAACTTAGAAAGGGAGAGAACAAACAAATCACAAGCAATAAACACAAGAGACATGGGTGATTTGTTTTACCGAGGTTCGGTCCTCGAAGGCCTAGTCCCCGTTGAGGAGTCCACTAAGGACGGGTCTCTTTCAACCCTTTCTCTCTCTCCACCGATCACCAAGACCAGCGAGCTCTTCTTCTTCTCAAGGATCACTTAAGATCCCGCAAGGATCACCACACTCTTAGGTGTCTCTTGCTGACTTTACAAGCCTCCAAAACTTTGGAGGAAGTTCAATGGGAGTCAAAACTCCATGCACAAATGAACACAAGATGTAGCACACACTTTCACTCGATGAATCTCACAAGGCACTATTGCTAAACTCACATGAGAGGCTTTCTTTTGCTTGCTCTCTCTTTTGTGGCACTTGTGTAGGTTGAAGTGGTCTAAATCTTATGTATAGGATGGATCAGTGAATAGGAGTGGTTGGGAGGGCTTGGATATGTCAACTATATGACTTGGAATGTTGCTTGGGCTCCCACACTTTGAAGTGGCCGGTTGCGGTGGTATTTATAGCCACCAACCAAATTGTAGCCGTTGGAGAAGGCTGCTGGCGATGGGCGCACCGACAATCCGGTCCGCCACCGGACAGTGTCCGGTGCACCGCCGCGTCACCCTGTCGTTAGGGTTTTGAGCTGGTCGACCGTTGGAGGCTTTGTCCTCATGCGGCACCGGACAATCCGGTGCCACACCGGATAGTCCGGTGCCCCTCTGACCTTCTGCTCTAACTTCTGTCGCGTTACTATGCTGCACTGTTCATCCGTTAGAGTCGACCGTTGCGCGTAGATAGTTGTTGCTCCGCTGGTGCACCAGACAGTCCGGTGGCACACCGGACAGTCTGGTGATTTATAGCGGAGCTGCGCCTGGGAAACCCGAAGCTGAGGAGTTTGGAGTGTACGGCCCCTGGTGCACCGGACAGTCCGGTGCGCCAGACCAGGGAACACTTCGGTTTCCTTTTTGCTCCTTTCTTTTGAACCCTAAATGTTCTTTTTATTGGTTTGTGTTGAACCTTTGTCACCTGTAGAATGCATAATTTAGAGCAAACTAGTTAGTCCAATTATTTGTGTTGGGCAACTCAACCACTAAAATCATTTAGGAAAAGGTTTGACCCTATTTCCCTTTCAATCTGCCTTGCAGAAGATTAAGAGAGAGTTGTGTCTACGAACCGACACTAGTATCTGAGGACCTGCACGAGTGTCGGTGAATCAGGTTTTTGAGAAGTGAGTTCGCATGTCCACTCGTGTACTTCATTCATTTTCATCGGTGATTTCATCTCTTTATTCACAGTAAACACTAAGTAAATCAACATATCTTCTATGGTTAATGTGATGTTGATCTCATGGTTAGATCTACTGTTGTCAGTTCATCCCCTTATGCGTTGTTTTTTGTTGATTTGTTCAAGATCTATACAATACTAAAATTGTTTATGTTATCTGCTAGTAGATCGATTTTATTTTATATATTGTGCTAGATGATCAAATTAATTTTAGACCGTGTTGATTTTCTAACACCTACACCCACATGCAAGCCGCTTCAGTTTAGTCGACTTAGCATTATTTTAATAGTTTTGGCAGTCGACTTGTTATTGTATTAGGCCATTGAGATTTTGTTTCAGCTTCGGGTGGTTTTGTTTTGTTTTTTTGGTTGGATCACAATAGTTGAGTCCTATTTTAGGGGTCCTCTGGCCCGGTTGAAGCCACGAGTTATTTTGTGTTTTAATATTTTTTGTACTATTCTACTCCATCTAATAAAAATTACAGCAAAGACTGCTTTTATAGTAATAAGCTATTAGCAATGTCTATATATGCTAAGGTCGATTAACAGAATAATTTAGGTGACATGCCCTTTCTCTCCGTGTTAAATTGTCCAAGTGACCATCATTCTTTCTCTCGCTACACATGCACTGCTAGCACACCAACATCATAACTTTCCATCCATGCACGTATAGATACTGTAGAGACGTTGTTGTTGTTGCCACGGTATTGATCGACGACAAACATGAGGAGCACGAGTGAACGCGTCGTTGTTGATAGTATATAAGAATGTAAGACTACTTCCATCGTATTGTCACACTCTTATTTTATTGTGATGCACATCTAGTGGTAACGATTTATGATCGTCTAATTGCATGTTATCTTGATTGAACATGTAGATATGCTAATGTGTTGCATACCAGAGTCATTCATATGCAGTTAATACTATTTGCTTTGGGGTTGGGTCTTTGACCCCCCCCCAATTGCTTCCTAAGGGCTTCTTGTCCTATTGTTGATGGCCAGACATCACTTGGTGATGTGGTGCTCATCGAGGTCTTGTGTATGGTCGGGTGCCACGTGTTGATGTCATGTTGTTGAGTCCCCTATTGCTTCCCAAGTGATCGTGTTGATGGTTGGGCGTCACTTGGCTATTCCCTAGCACAATGCATCAATCAAGTCATTAAGATTCATCTTATGTATAATACAATATTTCTCAGCACCTTACCATGGCGATTGTGGGCGGTAGTTATCCCCGGGCATGTTTGCTGACCCCATCATAAATGAAAACCTAAGGGGGCGAGTGACAGTTTGGTGATCTCACTGTTACAGCAACTCTGTGGGGGTCCTAACACACTTCTTATTTTGGGGCTTGGTAAGAGTGCCACTCCTAGATGTTACCATAACTAAGACCGGCTGCCTAAAGCTAGGAGTACCTAGGCTAGTCTGAGCTAGGGCTATGAACTTAGCAATATCCTACCACCATTGCTCAACAATCGCCTTATCTGCCTCCCATGCTTTGGGACTTTGAAGGAGTGCCTCAGCAACATCGAGTGGACCAATCATGTGACTAACACTATAATGGAGGCGCTGGTGGAGGTGGTGAGTTGGGAATAGCTATCGGCTTCTCATGTTTTGGGGCTTCTTTTTCGGGCCCTAAAAGGCAAATTGTGGGGTTGTATGTCCTGTCTAGCAATGGCCTCCTTAGTCCTTGAGACCCTAAATGCCCATACGAGGGGCCCTACACACTTATTTCGTTATGAGCCCCGGGGCGTGAGGGGCCCTGCGGGATTATCCTGTTAGGTGTCTTGGGAAGCAAGGGTCCCGAGTGGCTTTCCCATTAGGGGTTCTAGGGTGCGAGGCAACCCAATGTCTTATCTTATTAAATACCTTGGGGCGCATGGGGCCTTTGAGTCTTATCTAGTTAGGTGCCCTAGGACAAAAGGCTTGTACTACCAGATGCCCCTGGCGGTGGGGTATGCGGGAATCATATAGTGTTGTCAGTGTTTCAAACCAAGCTCTGCCAAATAAATTTATGTGCGTGTTATGGGCTCCGGATGGTGGGCGCGGTGGGCGCAAGATTTATATTGTTTCGGGCAGAACGTCTATACATTTAGTCTTTGGTGGCTTGCGCTACCGGCACATTTGCTGATCAATGCTCGTAGTAGGGGTTACAATCGGACGAGAGTGGAAGAAGAGACTCCCAAGTCTCTTGTATGGAGGCGGTGGAGCTAAGGGCTATAGAGCTAGAGTCCTAACTAAGTTTTGGCTTCGCGGCAGGGCTCCGTCCTCTGAGTCCTCGTTGATATGCTCATCTACATGCGTTACCCATTTACAGGTACAGCTAGTCCATCGAACGAATGCAAATCTTTAAGCCACGTGCCAGCTGCAAAGCACCAAAGTCTCAGTGCGTGCGTTGACCCAACAACAATCTTTGTTTGGTTAAGTGCATAAAGGTGAGACCAAGTTGCACCGACAGACAGGGATGGAGCTAGAATTTTTTTTAGAAGTGACTGAACTAAACCACTGTAGTATAGAAATTCTTTCTACATTGTATATATACGCTAAAAATCTTAGAAGATGCTCTAATGGAACTCCATGGACTCGGCAGCGGTAGGAGGGGCTCGAGCCCTGCCCGCCCTACCGCTATCTCCGTCCCTACCAACGGATACAACTTAGACCAAAAACATCTCTTCAGGCTCCATACGTGGAGTACGCTAGAAACGTACGTTTTCTATGGGCCATGCTCGCCCGAGGCAGGCCACGACCATCAGTCCAACCAATCAGCCAGCCGCTATCACTACCAGAATTCAGCTCTTTGCCGAGTGCCGGGGGCTTTGCCAAGTGCTTTTTATCGGGCACTCGGCAAAGCCGACTTTGCCGAGCGCCGCAGTCGGCAAAGACCTACGCTCGGTAAAGGTCTTATTTACCGAGTGCGGGACACTCGGCACAGCCCAGCACTCGGCAAAGACTGCTTTGCCGAGAGTCAAACACTCGGCAAAGGGCCGTTAGCGGCCGTCTACATCTGACGGCCGTCAGTCTTTGTCGAGTGCCACATATTGGGCACTCGGCAAAGGACGCTTTGCCGAGTGTCTTCTCTAGACACTCGGCAAAGATATTTTTTTTTATTTTGTCTCCCAAACTTTTTGTGGTATGTTCCTACACTATGTAGACCTATATTTATCATTTGTGGACAATTATAACAGAGTTTTCAATCGTTAGTAGATTTAGTTCGTTTATTTGAATTTCTTCGGAAAATTCAGATTTGAACTGCAGGTCACTCGAAACTTGGAAAACCGTGCATGCAAAAATGATATTCATGTTACTTAGCATAAGTTACGACCGATTACAGGAGCGGACCGGAAACTTCGAGCAACATGCTCACTAAACATGGCCGTGAACTTGCCATCCACATGTTTAAAAATTGTATAAAACACAAACGAAATCAGAAAATCATGAAACTTGTCCACGTGTCATAATATCATATGTACAGGCTGTGATAAAAAATTGAAAAAAATTCGAGAAAATTATGACGCGCTATGTGTACAAACCTAAGAGATCCACATTGAAACTCTATGATTTCATGTGTAGTTCTCTTAGGTTTCTGCACATAGTGTCTCACAACTTTGTCCAAACATTCTCAATTTTTTATCACAACCTGTACATATGATATCATGACACATGGACAAGTTTCATGATTTTCTGACTTTGTTTGTGTTTTATACAATTTTTTAACATGTGGATGGCAAGTTCATGACCATGTTTAGTGAGCATGTTGCTCGAAGTTTCCGGTCCGCTCCTGGAATCGGTCGTAACTTGTGCTAAATAGGACGGGTATCATTTTTGCATGCACGATTTCCCAAGTTTCGAGTGACCTGCAGTTCAAATATGAATTTTCCGAAGAAATTCAAATAAACGAACTAAATCTAATAGTTATAAAAACACTTTTATAATTGTACCAAAATGGTACTTGTAGGTCTACATAGTGTAGGAACACACCACAAAAATTTTGGGTGCCAAAAATAAAAAAAATAAAATATACTTTGCCGAGTGCTGTCCAGTTAGCACTCGGCAAAGACGGCTTTGCCGAGTGCCTGTCCGTTGGCACTCGGCAAAGCCTATAGAACACATCTTTGTCGAGTGCTCTACAGCTAGCACTCGGCAAAGACGTCTTTGCCGAGTGCCCGAGATCCGGCACTCGGCAAAGTTTATTTTTAAATTTTAAAAAAATCTTTGCC
This sequence comes from Zea mays, assembly GCF_902167145.1. Classification (NCBI taxonomy): domain Eukaryota; kingdom Viridiplantae; phylum Streptophyta; class Magnoliopsida; order Poales; family Poaceae; genus Zea; species Zea mays. The sequence continues at coordinate 19,273,197 of NC_050096.1, read as the reverse complement.
GAGTGCCGGATCGCGGGCACTCGGCAAAGAAGGTAACTTAACCGCCCGACGGGCTCTCTTCTCTCTTTCGCTCCTTTCACTTCCTTCTCTTCCACCCGCCCGGCACGCCGCCGCTCCCACAGCCGCCCGCGACCGCCGCCCGCCCCACGCTCCCGGCTCGCCGCCGGCGCCGCCCGTCAAGCCGCCCGGCCTCCCCACGCGCCGTTACGGCGCCCCCACCGCCGCGCCCCGCCACCGTCGTCGCGCCGCCGGCCTCCCGCACCCGCAGCGAGCACCGCCGTCGCGCCCACCGCCGGCCGCGCCCACCGCCGTCGCGCCACCGCCATCGCCGACCCAACACCGTCCCGTCTTCTACCCTGGTCCCTCTCCGACGAATTTAGTGAGTATAATAAGTTTAATTAGTTTAGTATGTATTTATTGAGTTTATAGTATATGTGTTTAGTGGATTTAGTGATTTTCGTGAGTTTAATTAGTTTTGTATGTGTGTTTAGTGAGTTTATACTATATGTTTTTAGTGAATATAGTGACTTTAGTGAGTTTAATTAGTTTAGTATGTGTGTTTAGAGAGTTTATACTATTTGTGTTAATTTGGCATGATGTGATGATAGATATGGATGCCGTTGAAATATGTGTGATGGTGCATATGGATGCCACTTAGATGTGACTTGCATTCATCGTGTCGTTTGTATATGTGCGTGTCAGCCATCGTGCTGTTAGATCTATTTGCAGGTTTTGGAAACCTCCCCATACAGGGGAAGTGCTGCCGATTTTTTTGACATGCTTGTTTATTTTTTACAGAGAAGATACTTGTCTTCCTAGCCACTGCGGGTCTGCCTGCACCGCGTCGTGTCGCCACTGCACCAACCCACCACAGCCCCGCTAGCCTGATTCCACCGTCACCCTAGGTATGACCTCAATTTCCGCATCATGGTCGTAGATCACGTAACCCAGTTAGGCGTCTCCCGTTCGAAAGAGATACTGTGTAGATATGCAGATCTTTGCATATCTACAAATGTATCAGTTTCGAATTGTCCACGTTTTTTGGACAGCCCGCGGTTGCCTAGATGGTGTTAGTTTCCATGCTCTACTCCGGTCCGAGACAGAGTTTTGGCGTCACCTCCCTGTTGTTCTCCGGACAGTACACTCTCCCTGTCAGGACGTGTATCCGGAGAACAGCGGGGAGGTGCTGCCGAAATTCTATCTCGGATCGGAGTAGAGTATGGAAACTAACTCCATCTACGCAACCGCGGGTGGGATTAGGACCTATCCTCACCTATTAGAAGGTACGAATATAGTGTACATGCATTACATGTCTATATTAAACTATACTCGGTTATATATGTTAGAGGATGGAGGACCGTGAGTGGATGTACACGGGACGCCTTCGACGTAATGATGTCACCCCTGAATGGATTAGGAAGACTGATGCTTTCGTGGAACGGGCATATGGCGAAGCTGCTAAAGGAGCTAGCCTAGTCCCTTGTCCGTGCAGCAAATGTGACAACCGGAAAAGAAAACCAAAGAAGGCCATGGTAGAACATATTTGGAAGAATGGATTTACGCCGAACTATACTCAGTGGATCTTCCATGGTGAAGCGCATCACACGAGAGAGGAGGTGGTGAGACAACGCATCGAGGATTACGATGCTGATGCCGGGGTAGCGGACATGTTGAACGACTATCATGAGGCACAGTTCGCCGAAGGACGTACGGAGGACGAGCCAGAGGCGACCGCAAAGGCATTCTACGACATGTTTGACGCGGCACAGAAACCCCTTCACGGCAAGACAAAGGTTTCTCAACTGGATGCCATTGGGCGTATAATGGCATTCAAGTCGCAGTATAGCATGAGTCGAGACGCCTTCGATGGTTTGTTGACAGTTATTGGCAGCCTGCTTCTGGAGGATCACGTTCTGCCAAAGAGCATGTACGAGGCACAAAAACTCCTTCGTGCACTCAAGATGACGTATGAGCAGATACATGCTTGTCCGAAGGGTTGCGTCCTATTTAGGAAAGAACACACTGAGGCAAAGTACTGTCCGAAGTGTAAATCATCTAGGTTCATGGAGGTAGACTCTGGTGATGGACAGATGAGGCAGCTCGACATCCCCGTGACAATCCTACACCACCTTCCATTCATACCGAGGATCCAGCGTCTATACATGACAGAGGAATCCGCGAAACAGATGACATGGCACAAAAAAGGCAAATGATACAATCCTGACAAGATGGTTCACGCATCCGATGGTGAAGCATGGACCCACTTTGATGCCATTCACCATGAGAAAGCCAAAGAGGCTCATAATGTTCGTGTTGCGCTGGCCACAGATGGGTTCAATCCCTATGGAATGATCGCTGCCCCATACACATGTTGGCCCGTGTTTGTTATCCCCATCAATCTCCCCCCCGACGTATGCTTTCAAAGACAGAACATATTTGTGTCGTTGATAATTCTTGGACACCCGGGGAATAAAATGGGCGTGTACATGGAGCCTTTGATTGATGAATTGGTCCGTGCTTGGGAGGAAGGGGTATGGACGTACGACCGAGCTACGAAGACAAACTTCAAAATGCATGTTTGGTACCAGTACTCCATGCATGACTTTCCGGCGTATGGGCTATTTTGCGCCTGGTGTGTTCACGGTAAGGTCCCATGCCCAGTTTGCAAGGAAGTTCTTAGGTTTATTTGGTTGAAGAAGGGTGGTAAATATTCGTCATTCGATAAACATCGACAATTTCTCCCTCCTGACCATGCATTCCGACTAGACATCAAGAACTTTACGAAAGGTGTCGTGGTGACAGACCGCCCACCTGCAATGATGACTGGTGCCGAAGTTCGCGAACAGATAGATGGTCTCGTGGCCAACCCAGAAGGTGGTTTTGTGGGATATGGTGAGCAACATATGTGGACACATAAGTCGAGCTTGACTCGGCTCCCCTATTATGATGACCTGCTCCTTCCACACAACATTGACGTGATGCACACTGAAAAGAATGTCGCCGAGGCACTTTGGGCAACAATTATGGAGATTCCTGATAAGTCAAAGGATAATGTAAAGGCAAGAGTGGATCTGGCAGAGTTATGTGATAGACCAAACCAAGAGATGAAGCCGCCTAGTGGTGGTAAGACATGGAGAAGGCCTAAGGCCGATTTCGTCCTGAGCAGGGCCTAGAGGAAGGAAGTACTACAGTGGATCAAGATGTTAATGTTCCCTGATGGGTATGCAGCTAACCTTAGTAGGGGGGTGAACTTATCTACTATGCGAGTCTTAGGGATGAAGAGTCATGACTTCCACATATGGATTGAACGAATTCTTCTGGCGATGGTTCGAGGGTGCGGGAATATGATACCCTTCTTGGAAAGGGTGCGGGAAATGGATTGCCCGATTTCATTTCCTGGTTTAAACGTAAGGTACGTGCTTAGTTTTTCATTTGAAGTTGCTCTTATGTGCGAATAATATAACAATCTAGCGTGTTTGAACTTGCAGGGCCAAAGAGAGTCGTCTATGAGTGCCGAGTTGAGACAAGTAGCCAATGGCTTTGCCTATAGGGTCAGGAAATTTTCTGGGTATGGCGTCAATGGATACCGTTTTCGCACAACAAGCTACGACCAAAGTCGGCCCAATCGAAAAACCACGTGTTCTGGAGTCTTTACGCCCGGGCTTGACGAGGTCGAGTATTATGGAAGAATTGAAGAAATATATGAACTCAATTTTTATGGTTCCAAACCTCTTACTCCAGTTATATTCAAATGTCATTGGTTTGACCCTGAAGTTACGAGACGGACACATTCGACAGGATTCCATCTTACGAGGAGACGATGTCTATATTGTGGCCCAACAGGCCACACAAGTGTATTATCTTCCATATGCGTGCCAAACGAAACAACATCTTAAGGGTTGGGATGTTGTGTATAAGGTATCACCGCACGCTAAATTACCTATTCCAAACGATGAAGATTATAACTTAGACCCGGACACATATGACGGAGAGTTCTTCCAAGAAGATGGACTCGAAGGGCGATTTGAGATAGACTTAACCGAAGCGATCGGAATGGAAGTGGATATTGAAACGCCGGATGATGAAATGGTTGTTGATGAGGAGGATGAGGTGCAAAATGAGAATGACTTAGAAATGCTTGAAGGCAATGCCAATGACGAAATTGCGCCTTCAGATGGTGTTGACTATGAAATGGTTGATAGTGATGATGACACTTATGATCCGGCTAACCCGGACACATATGAAGATTATTTTTAATCGATGTAATGCTATATTTCATTTATTTTGCATATGTTTCTAAATACATATTTTTTATCTGTGTTTAATTGCTTACTCTTAAATGCAGGTTGTTAAACAAAGATGGTGGGCGGTGGGACGAGGACGAGGAGGGGGAGGGGGAGGGGGAGGAGGAGCACCCGTAGGACGGAGGAGGAGGCGCAGCAGGACGACGCCGTACAACAGCAGGTGGAGCAGCAAGCCGTTGTCGATGCGGCGCAGCAGGACGACGACGATGCGGCGCAGCAGGACGACGATGACGACGCCGCTCAGCAGGACGTCTCAGGTTCTGGCTCCTCAGGTTCGAGGAGTATCTACCTGCGACGTCCCGCGAGTCTCCCTCCGCGACCCATACTTCGTGACAGACGTCCGCTGATATGACCTGATGGAGAGAGGTAGGTAACTTTAGATGTTGTTGCTGCTTTTTCATATTATATGTTCAAATTAATAATAGAAACTAATACTTTATCTTAATCACTTGGATAGGTCTTGGATGATTTTGGAGACTGCAGGGGGTCACGGCCGCAACCCCAATGGCATCATCGGCCTTCTATGCAGGGAACACTTCCCTGGACTTGTCGAGTATGTCAAAGTGACGAGCCCAGCATACACCTTCGACCACTATGTCGTCGCCCCTGATGCAGTAGATCGGGACGGCAGACAATTCAACAACAAGGCGGAGCGGGTGAAGCAAGAGCTGTGGGTAAGTCTTCCTCGCACTATATTGTTTAATAAGTCGCATTTGTTGCATATTCTTGAAATAATGTATGGATACATCGTCTTTGTATGTAGGATTTCTTCAGATGCGAGGCTGGATACGAGGCCAGGGCGGATGTGGTGGCTACGACGAGCTATAAGAAGCTCGTCGTGGACATGCACTACGAGGCGCGCATCCAGACCATCGTCACTTACCACGGCTCCGTCCTTGGGGAGAAGGTGACCAAGAAGGACGCTCGAACCATGTCGTTGACTCCGGACCAGTACTTGCAGGTAAATACAAAACTTTATTATTGGTACTAAATATGCTTAATTTTATCTTCTGATATGCCGTGTACTTGTATTTTTTTAGATGATTCCTCATTGGTGCGCCGCGCATCCTGAGTGCTGGGAGCAGATGGTGCAGAGGTGGTGCTCGGCTGAGTGGGACGAGGCGCACAACGCTAGCCGGGAACGGCGTTTGATGATGCAAGGTCCCTCCCACCATCAAGGCAGCCGCAGCCTGGGCAAATACGCGGAAGCATGGGTACACACTCTTTTTTATTTAGGTATATAACTTTCGATTAGACATGATTTCTAACCATCTCGTTGGTTTTCTCGCAGTCGGCGGCACATGGTGGCGCGTCTTGCTCCACGTTCTTGGCATATGCTATGGCCCACAAGGGGAAGGCGACGTCCGACGTCACCTACAACCCGGATGACGAGCCCGAGGCGTACACCAACCCCGCCATCCACAGCCGCCTCAGTGAGTACACCGCCATGGCCAAGGAGGTCCATGGGCCAGATTACGATCCGAGGACCGAGGACATCGACGGAGATGTCCTCATGAGGGTCGGAGGAGGCAAGAGGTATGGGCGGTACTGGATTGCCGACGGGGCAATCGACTCGTCCTCCACTCCCACTCTCTCTCAGGTGCGAGCAAGGAGCACGAGCGCGAGCCTAGCCATACGACCTCGGCAGGACAGCTCACAGCATCGTATCCAGCAACTTCAGGTTATTCCTTATCTATTCATCGTTCATTGATTATTATATATCTTCTCTTTGCATTATCGTAACATTAGGGTGAAATATTACAGACTCAGCTAGATGATGAGAGGAGGCAACGTGAGGAGCTGGAGAAGAGGATGGCGGAGATGTTCGCGTACATGCAGAGCCTTGGCGCCGCACAGGGTCATGCTCCACCACCTTCGTTGTTCCCTGCAGCTGACCCTGCTGAGTTCACTACTCCTGTGAGTATCAAAATTTTAGTACTGCATGATATATTCATATGTTCTCACACATACAATCTCTTCTCTGTGCAGGGTCAATCGGCGGCGTCGAACAACCCTCACGCTTCGTCCAGCCCTTCGCCGAACCAGTCCAGATGCCCACCTCGTTGATGATCTGTTTTGTGATGATCCAGACTTATATTTGTGAGTGTTGGTGATGTTAGTTAGACTTGGTCTTGTGAGATACTTGGTGATGTTAGTGATGATCCAGACTTATATCTGTTTTGTGATGATCCTGACTTATATTTGTGAGACTTATATTAGTGAGACTTTGTGATATATATGGTGTTGATGATAAATGTGTTCATTCTGTGATGCGATTGATATATAATGTGATGTGAATGATATATATCTTTTGTTTGTTTGGATGGAACAACAAAAACAAATAAAAAAGGGACATCCTGGTCACTTTGCCGAGTGTAACACTCGGCAAAGGGTAGCTTTGCCGAGTGCTATGACCTTGGCACTCGGCAAAGAAGGAAACCCGGGAACCGGTAAAGCCATCTTTGCCGAGTGCTGACCATGGCACTCGGCAAAGAAGGAAACCTGGGAACCGGTAAAGCCATCTTTGCCGAGTGTTGTTGCCAAGGCACTCGGCAAAGTGACTGGCAAAGGGGCCCACTGGAGGACTCTTTGCCGAGTGCCAGTCCACTAGACACTCGGCAAAGAAGCCTCCTTTGCCGAGTGCCTACGAGAGCTCTCGGCACAGGGATTGGCGGTGGGGCCCACTGGACCCGTCTTTGCCGAGGGCCGCTAGAGCAGACATTCGGCAAAATTAGCCTCTTTGCCGAGTGCCAAAGAAGACACTCGGCAAAGGATCTGTCACCGTCACTTGGCGCCGTGACGGTGACTTTTCTTTGCCGAGTGTCAAATGGCACTCGGCAAATTCTTTGTCGAGTGCCCGACAAAAAGTACTCGGCAAAGAGGCTGTTGTCGATGTATAGTTCTTTGTCGAGTGTTACACTCGGCAAAGCCTTTGCCGAGTGTAAAATAGCCTTTGCCGAGTGTCTGCGACACTCGGCAAAGGAGCTGTGTCCGGTAGTGTATGTGATGGTGGTCCAGCGAATGAGGCCTACGTGCATCCATATATATATATATATATATATATATATATATATATATATAGATATAGTATTTAGAGCCCTGGGCTCTATTTAACTACAGGAAGCCCTGACCAGGTGTGCAGACCGCACCGGAGCCCTGGGCTTATTGTACCTACCTGTACTTACGCTAAATTATAATACGAGTTATGCTGATGTGTGTATCAGTTTATGCAAATATAGTCTGCGCATATTACGTGAATCGGGCCCACGCCGTCACTATAAAAACACCCCCACGCCGCCAGAGATTAGGTTTTAGCGGCGGCGGCGGTTCCCTCGGGCGTGCGAGGAGGCGCCCGTGAGCAGGAGAGCCCCGGCCGCCGCGGCGCTCTCCAGCCGGCGGATTGGCGGTCGTGGAGGGGGGGCGAGGAGGAGCCTCAGCGTTCGCGTCGGTACAGCTTCAGGAGGCACCGGTCAGGCGCGGCGGAGTGGGCGGCGGTGGTGCTGTTCATGGTGCTTGCGGTCGTGGTGCTGCTGGGCGCCGTGGCCGTCCTTGTGGTGGTGGTGCTGCTGCAGCCCCGCGTGTCGTACGTGGCGGTGCGGGCGGGCTGGCGGTGCTCTGCGCCTACCCGTTCCGCGTGCCCGCCAGGGGCGTCCTCCCGCTGGCGTACGTGGCGCGCGCGCAGGGCGCCCCGCTGGGCGACGCCGGCAGCGCCGCCATGGAGGCCGCGCTCCGCGACGGCGTGGTGCCGTTCCGGGTGGATGGGGAGGCCCGAACGCGATGGAACGTCGCGGGGATCATCGGCGTCGATCAGTGGACGCGCCTGGCGTGCCAGCTCCGCTTCTTCTGGCCCAACGGCACCGTGCTCCCCTTCAGATGCATCTCCAAGTCCAAGTTCTTGTTCTTCTGACCGCCATGCCCTCTGTATTGTCTAGTGGCTACTCTTCTGACCTCAGTTCCATGGCCGAGCGTGAGCGTGACGGATCAAGATTCAGGAACAGCAAATGGCTTCATTGTTTTCTTTCTTGTCTTGGATTCATTCAGTTATTAATTCACCCCCATGTCGCATGTATAGGTCGGCAAAAAAAGATTTTGTCTTGGGTTCTTTCTTATTGCATTTTACGCTTCCACTAAAAAGCAAGTTCCACATTCGTCGTTTTAAAACAGATCATTGATTTACGCTAAAATTCGTATCCATTTACGCTGTTTCGGATCACGTCTTACGCTTAAATCCACCTGACCTAGAACCCGAGCACGATCGGAGCGCGATTTTGACGTCGTAATTTAGGCCACATTCGTTGTTACGAAATAGATTGATGATGTACGATAAAATTTGTACCCATTTACGCTGTTTGGTTCACGTTTTACGCTGAAATTTGACCAAGCCAAAATCTGTGCATGATCGAACGTGATCAATCTACGCTGTTTTAGCTAATATAGGATTTACGCTAAATTTCGTATTCATTTACGATGTTTTAGCTCACGTTTTACGTCGGAATCTGCCCTAGCCAGAACCCGCGCACGATTGGGTGCACACGATTTTCACGCCGTAATTTTGGGCTTCGTTTGCTGTTACAAAACAGATATATGATTTACGCTAAATTTCGTACTCATTTACGATGTTTTAGCTCACGTTTTACGCTGGAATCCGCCCGAGCAGAACCCGCGAACTGCGGCTGTAAATTAAAATTTATTTCCTTCTACTAATGCTCCTCGAACCGTAACTGTCCCTTTATTTACGTGATTATGCAGCACGTCTTTCCTTATATCAAACTGGTCAAGATTTATATAATGCATGGTTTATGCTATCATGTTACACATCGTTATGCAGTCGTAAACGGTGTGCACATGGTAATATTCGTTTCCGTGAGTCAAGGTACAAAATATCCCTTCTATGCATGATTTATGCACATTACTACATATATTTATGTGTGCGTATTTGTTTTCTCCCGTAACTGCGCCTTTATTTACGCGCACGAAGAGCACGTCTTTCCTTATCTCAAAACCGGTGGGAGATTTTAAATGTTTGCATGGTTTACGCTATCATGTATCACAACGTTATGCAGTCATAAACGTCTAGCACATGCAAATATTCGTGCGCGCAATTCCTGGCATGCAAAGATTCCATTTATGCATGAGTTATGCACATTTGTACACATATTTATGGTTGCGTAATTGCATGTCGCGTGTAAGACGGGATACGTGGTTATCCTTTGCATAAATGGTGCAGGCTGGCGTCCAGTGGACCGAACGCGACCCGATCGGTCTCCCTGGCTGGGGCTTCGCCCACTAACGGAAGCTCAAGGCTTCCATTACCTCTTCCCTATATATATATATATATATATATATATATATATATATATATATATATATATATATATATATATATGCCACAGAGTTTATCCATATACACACATCAATACATGCCGCAGTTTTTGTAACGTACGTAGGCAGACACGTAGTGTGGCATATATGCATGATGGCACACTACTGCACAGTGCCAAGTGGTATAGGTACAGAGAGGGAGAAAAACTAAAGCATCGTACTAGCATGCATGCCAGCTAACCAATCCAAACCTTCGTCTGGTTAAGTCATGCAACGGGACAAACTCAAGCTGCATCCAGCAGGCAACCGATGGAGGCATAGGCTGGTTTGTAAACTACACCATCTACCAGAACCTATGTCGGCACGGGAATCCTGTCCCTCGCTGTAGGCTTGCAAAATCACAAAGGAATTTTGTCTTGCGAGGTGGTTGGTTGGTTTTGCGTTGTTAATTATTATGTCGAAATTGAGCCTGCCTACTAGCTAGGCGCGGGCGCCTGATGCGTCGAACCTACACTGTCGTTGCATTGCATGTGTGCGCAGCGCATGTATATATGTTCCCCCTGACTCCCAGGACATTAATGATCTCTAGGTTATGCGTGGCCGAGGTTTTTAAATTGCATGTATGATCCCGTTTAGGGCTTGTTCGGTTAGGGGTGGATTGAGAGGGATTGAAGGGGATTCAATCCCCATCTATACAAATTTAAATAGGAGGGGATTTAATCCCCTCCAATCCCCCTTTAACTCCTCCAAACCGAACAAGCCCTTAGACGGCGTTGTTGGTGCATGCACACAGGGCCAGACCTAGGAAAAAATGGGACTGCGCCAAAATACTAAAGGAGGAGCCTCTAAGTTAGTCTGAACATGAGATCTTATAGTAAAAATCTAGACACTACTAATTACAACAGAGAAATGAGCGGGGGCATGTGCCTCCACTCATATCAACGTTTAGTATATACTAAGTTATATATTTTGGAGACAGTTCTCGTTGCGAGGTGGTTGGTTGCCTATCGCATACCGTAAACTTCGGTATTTTTAGGGCATGTACAATGTAGATACTAGGTTGTGGTTCTTCACACACTATATACATATATATATATAAGGGCGTGTACAACCCTATTTAATACACTGCCTCTTGAGGGGTCTCTAAAGGGTTAAATGTAAAAAATACAAGAGACGAACACTTCACAAAAAACCGTCTATAGGCTACTTTTCATACATATTGTCTCTTAACTATATTTATGATCCAAAGACTATGTGTTGTACTATATAGTCTTTAGTTGTCTCTTATATTTTAAAAACCGATCTATAGGGTCTCTAGGTTGTAGATGCCTCGTTCATACAAACATAATGGATCTAAGCCTTATATCTTATTCACTAGAACCCTCAAGACATGACTCGTTTATGTGAGGCTGTATTGTATATGTTGGGGGCCTTCGTCCTCCGAAGGTCCTCAAAAACGTAATTTAACAATATCTTCCAAGCATGGCTTATGGACAGGTACCTTCGGACTCATGTTAAAAGCATACCCAATGAGAAGAGCATGATCGTGACGAAGGTTGTCGTTGCTCCGAAGCTACGCGCAAGGGAGCTTCGGCTCAATCGCAGAAAAAGGAACCGACTTAAAGGGGAAAAGGCTATCTAGTCCTCATAGATTTTTCTATAAGTCAATAGTAAATGTAAATGGCTGAGAGCACCTAGAGGGGGGGTGAATAGGTGATCCTGTAAAATTCAAACTTACAGCCACAAAAACTTTGTTAAGCGTTAGCACAGTTGAGGCCAAGTGGCTAGAGCGAAGATCTTGCACAAGATGATAATCACAAGAGGTTCAACACAGAGAAGACACAGTGATTTATCCCGTGGTTCGGCCAAGTACAAAACTTGCCTACTCCACGTTGTGGCGTCCCAACGGACGAGAGTTGCACTCAACTCCTCTCAAGTGATCCAATGATCAACTTGAATACCACAGTGTTATGCTTTTCTTCTCAATATCCCGTTTGCGAGGAATCTCCACAACTTGGAGCCTCTCGCCCTTACACTTGAGATTCACAAAGAAATACGGAGTAAGGAGGGAACTAGCAACGCACACAAGACTCAAAATCAGAGCAACAACACGCACACAGGCAGCAACAAGAGCTCGCAACACAACTCAAAGAGTTCACAACTCCACAAGAGCTCTATATGCTATCACAATGAAACGAATGCGCGAGATCGATGTCTTGGTGCTTAGAGATGTTGTAGGAATGCTTGGTGTACTCCTCCATGCGCCAAGGGGTCCCTTTTATAGCCCCAAGGCAGCTAGGAGCCGTTGGGAACAAATCTGGAAGGCCATCTTTGCCTTCTGTCTCGTGGCGCACCGGACAGTCCGGTGCACACCGGACACTGTCCGGTGCCCGATTTGTTTCCATAAACAGTGCATCCGACTGTTGCTGTCTGATGCAGATCTGCGCACCGTTGGCGCACCGGACATGTCCGGTGCACACCGGACAGTCCGGTGCCCCTTTCCGACCGTTGGCTCGGCCACGTGTCGCGCGCGGATCGCGCGGCCGACCGTTGGCTCACCGGACAGTCCGGTGCACACCGGACAGTCCGGTGAATTTTAGCCGAAGTCGCCGGAGAAAACCCGAGAGCGGCTGGTTTGCCCCGCGCTGGTCTGGCGCACCGGACACTGTCCGGTGCACACCGGACAGTCCGGTGCCCCAGCCCGAAGCAGCCTTTGGCTGTACACAGCCACTCTCCACTTCTTTTTCTTTTTCCTGTTTCTAACACTTAGACAAGAATATTAGTATTCAAAACTAATGTACTAAGGCTTAGAAACATACCTTTACTTGTGATTTGCACTTTGTTCACCCATGAGCATATTTTCACATTTAAGCACTTGTGTTTGCACCCAATCACCAAAATACTTAGAAATGGCCCAAGGGCACATTTCCCTTTCAATCTCCCCCTTTTTGGTGATTTATGCCAACACAACATAAAGCAACTAGAACAAGTGCAAAATCACTTCAAATAAAAACTAACTTTGAGTTTTATTCAACTTTGGCATATATGGATCATCTTTTGCCACCACTTGGTTTGTTTTTGCAAATCAAACTCAAATCTCTATCTCTAAGTCAAACACACATGTTGAAGCATAAAGAGAGTCATTCCAAAAGAGATTGATCAAAGATTTCAAAAACTCCCCCTAATCAATACTTCTCCCCACAAGAAGCCAACTTTTGACGAAAGAGACAATGCAAGAGTTTTGAACAAACCAAATACTCTATTCTACTATTTTCAAAATCTCTCAAGTGGTAGCTGATCCATTTATTGCTTTGGCCTTTATTTTCTCCCCCTTTGGCATCAAGCACCAAAACGGGATCAATCTTGGCCCTTGAACCCCATTGCCTCACCAAAATCTTCAATTAAGAGCCAATGACAATAAGAGTTCATGAGATGAACTTGGAATAAGTTACCCTCTCATCGGAGTGCAGTGGAAGTCTTTCGTGGTCCAAGTCCACCTTTTCCCTTTCAATTCTCCTTCGAGACTAAATCAAGCAAACTCAAGCATATGGTTAGTCTCAAAGGGTCAAGTTGTAACACATCTCCCCCTAAACATGTGCATCACTTTGCAACGGACTTGTGAGGTCCAGGGAGTGTTTGTACAACTTGAGCACCACAATAAGCAACAAAATGCAGAATGAACATGATCAAAGGCATAAACACATGTATGCTACAATTCAATCCAAGTTCCGCGAATCTAAGACATTTAGCTCACTACGCAGCCTGCAAAAGGTCTTCTCATCTAGAGGCTTGGTAAAGATATCGGCTAGCTGGTTCTCGGTGCTAACATGAAACACTTCGATATCCCCCTTTTGCTGGTGGTCTCTCAAAAAGTGATGCCGGATGTCTATGTGCTTTGTGCGGCTGTGTTCAACAGGATTTTCCGCCATGCGGATAGCACTCTCATTATCACATAGGAGTGGGACTTTGCTCAGATTGTAGTCAAAGTCCCGGAGGGTTTGCCTCATCCAAAGTAGTTGCGCGCAACACTGTCCTGCGGCAACATACTCGGCCTCAGCGGTGGATAGGGCAACGGATGTTTGTTTCTTAGAGTTCCATGACACCAGGGACCTTCCTAAGAATTGGCACGTCCCCGATGTACTCTTCCTATCGACCTTACATCCAGCATAGTCGGAGTCTGAGTATCCAACCAAGTCAAAGGTAGACCCCTTTGGATACCAGAGCCCGAAGCAAGGCGTAGCAACTAAATATCTAAGGATTCGCTTCACCGCCACTAAGTGACACTCCTTAGGATCGGATTGAAATCTAGCACACATGCATACGCTAAGCATAATATCCGGTCTACTAGCACATAAATAAAGTAAAGACCCTATCATTGACCGGTATGCTTTTTGATCGACAGACTTACCACCTTTGTTGAGGTCGGTGTGTCCGTCGGTTCCCATCGGAGTCTTTGCGGGCTTGGCGTCTTTCATCCCAAACCGCTTTAGCAGATCTTGCGTGTACTTCGTTTGGGAGATGAAGGTGTGAGAGCACCTAGAGGGGGGGGGTGAATAGGTGATCCTGTAAAAACTTCAAACTTAAGCCACAAAAACTTGTTAAGTGTTAGCACGATTATTGCCAAGTGGCTAAGGTGAAGTCTCAACAATCTCAACAAAACACAGTACCACAAGAGAATCAAGCACAGAGTGACACAGTGGTTTTATCCCGTGGTTCGGCCAAGACCAACGCTTGCCTACTCCACGTTGTGGCGTCCCAACGGACGAGGGTTGCAATCAACCCCTCTCAAGCGGTCCAAAGACCCACTTGAATACCACGGTGTTTTGTTTTCCTTTCACTATCCCGTTTGCAAGGAATCTCCACAAATTGGAGTCTCTTGCCCTTACAAGTATATGATCACAAATGAAACACAGAGTAAGGGAGGGAAGCAATACACACAAATCCACAGCAAAAGCGCACACACACGGCCAAGAATCGAGCTCACAAGACTATCTCAGAGTTCTCACTTAGAACAGAGCTCGAATCACTTAGAAACACAAACGAATGCGCAGAGACTTAGTGTGGATGATCAAGAATGCTCAAAGGTTGCTTGTGTTTCTCCTCCATGCGCCTAGGGGCTCCTTTTATAGCCCCAAGGCAGCTAGGAGCCGTTGAGAGCAAATCCGGAAGGCCATCTTTGCCTTCTGTCGTCGGGGGCACCGGACAGTCCGGTGCACACCGGACACTGTCCGGTGCCCGATTTGTTTCCTTAAACGGCGAAGACGACCGTTGCAGACCGTTGGCAGATCTGGCTCTGTTGGCGCACCGGACATGTCCGGTGCACACCGGACAGTCCGGTGCCGTCTTCCGACCGTTGGCTCGGCCACGTGTCCCGCGCGGATTGCGCGGCCGACCGTTGGCCCTGGCCGACCGTTGGCTCACTGGACAGTCCGGTGCACACCGGACAGTCCGGTGAATTTTAGCCGTACGCCGCCGGCCAATTTCCCGAGAGCGGCCAGTTCGAGTCGCGCCAGCCTGGCGCACCGGACACTGTCCGGTGCACACCGGACAGTCCGGTGCTCCAGACCGAGCTGGGTCTTGGCAGCACACAGCCAAGTCCCTTCTCCTTTTCTCTATTCTTCTTCTTTCTGTTTCTAACACTTAGACAAATATATTAGTACTTAAAACCAATGTACTAAGGCTTAGAAACATACCTTTACTTCATGATTTTCACCTTGTTCATCCATGTTCATAAATTCCCAATTAAGCACATGTGTTGGCACTCAATCACCAAAATACATAGAAATGGCCCAAGGGCACATTTCCCTTTCAATCTCCCCCTTTTTGGTGATTTATGCCAACACAACATAAAGCAACTAGAACAAGTGCAAACTCACTTCAAATAAAATAAATTTAAGTTTTATTCAATTTTGGCATATATGGATCATCCTTTGCCACCACTTGGTTTGTTTTTGCAAATCAAACTCAAATCTCTATCTCTAAGTCAAACACACATGTTGAAGTATAAAGAGAGTCATTCCAAAAGAGATTGATCAAAGATTTCAAAAACTCCCCCTTTTTCCCATAATCAACACTTCTCCCCACAAGAAGCCAACTTTTGAAAATAGAGACAATAAGAGACAATAAAAGCTTTTGACAATAAAAGCTTTTGACAAAACAAAAACTCTATTCTACTATTTTCAAAATCTCTCAAGTGGTAGCTGATCCATTTATCACTTTGGCCTTTATTTTCTCCCCCTTTGGCATCAAGCACCAAAACGGGATCAATCTTGGCCCTTTAACCCCATTGCCTCACCAAAGTCTTCAATTAAGAGCAAATGGCAATAAGATTTCATGAGATGAACTTGGAATTAGTTACCCTCTCATCGGAGTGCAGTGGAAGTCTTTCATGGTCCAAGTCCACCTTTTCCCTTTCAATCCTCCTTCGAGACTAAATCAAGCAAACTCAAGCAAATGGTTAGTCTCAAAGGGTCAAGTTGTAACATATCTCCCCCTAAACATGTGCATCACTTTGCAACGGACTTGTGAGGTCCAGGGAGTGTTGGTACAACTTGAGCACCACAATAAGCAACAAAATGCAGAATGAACCTGATCAAATGCATAAACACATGTATGCTACAATTCAATCCAAGTTCCGCGAATCTAAGACATTTAGCTCACTACGCAGCCTGCAAAAGGTCTTCTCATCTAGAGGCTTGGTAAAGATATCGGCTAGCTGGTTCTCGGTGCTAACATGAAACACTTCGATATCTCCCTTTTGCTGGTGGTCTCTCAAAAAGTGATGCCGGATGTCTATGTGCTTTGTGCGGCTGTGTTCAACAGGATTTTCCGCCATGCGGATAGCACTCTCATTATCACATAGGAGTGGGACTTTGCTCAGATTGTAGCCAAAGTCCCTGAGGGTTTGCCTCATCCAAAGTAGTTGCGCGCAACACTGTCCTGCGGCAACATACTCGGCCTCAGCGGTGGATAGGGCAACGGAAGTTTGTTTCTTAGAGTTCCATGACACCAGGGACCTTCCTAAGAATTGGCACGTCCCCGATGTACTCTTCCTATCGACCTTACATCCAGCATAGTCGGAGTCTGAGTATCCAACTAAGTCAAAGGTAGACCCCTTTGGATACCAGAGCCCGAAGCAAGGCGTAGCAACCAAATATCTAAGAATTCGCTTCACCGCCACTAAGTGACACTCCTTAGGATCGGATTGAAATCTAGCACACATGCATACGCTAAGCATAATATCCGGTCTACTAGCACATAAGTAAAGCAAAGAACCTATCATTGACCGGTATGCTTTTTGATCAACGGACTTACCTCCTTTGTTGAGGTCGGTGTGTCCGTCGGTCCCCATCGGAGTCTTTGCGGGCTTGGCGTCCTTCATCCCAAACCGCTTTAGCAGATCTTGCGTGTACTTCGTTTGGGAGATGAAGGTGCCGTCCTTGAGTTGCTTCACTTGGAACCCAAGGAAGTAGTTCAACTCGCCCATCATCGACATCTCGAATTTCTGCGTCATCACCCTGCTAAACTCTTCACAAGACTTTTGGTTAGTAGAACCAAATATTATGTCATCGACATAAATTTGGCACACAAACAAATCACCATTACAAGTCTTAGTAAAAAGAGTTGGATCGGCTTTCCCAACCTTGAAAGCATTAGCAATTAAGAAATCTCTAAGGCATTCATACCATGCTCTTGGGGCTTGCTTAAGTCCATAGAGCGCCTTAGAGAGCTTACACACATGGTCGGGGTACCGTTCATCCTCGAAGCCAGGGGGTTGCTCCACGTACACCTCCTCCTTGATTGGCCCGTTGAGGAAGGCGCTCTTCACATCCATTTGAAACAACCTGAAAGAATGGTGAGTGGCATATGCTAGCAAGATACGAATTGATTCTAGCCTAGCCACAGGAGCAAAAGTCTCCTCGAAATCCAAACCTGCGACTTGGGCATAACCTTTTGCCACAAGTCGAGCCTTGTTCCTCGTCACCACCCCGTGCTCGTCCTATTTGTTGCGGAACACCCACTTGGTTCCCACAACATTTTGCTTCGGACGAGGCACCAGTGTCCAAACTTCATTGCGCTTGAAGTTGTTTAACTCCTCTTGCATGGCCAACACCCAGTCCGGATCTAGCAAGGCCTCTTCTACCCTGAAAGGCTCAATAGAAGAGACAAAGGAGTAATGCTCACAAAAATTAACTAATCGAGATCGAGTAGTTACTCCCTTGCTGATGTCACCCAGAATTTGGTCGATGGGATGATCCCTTTGAATCATCGCTCGAACTTGAGTTGGAGGTGCCGGTTGCGCTTCTTCCTCTATCACTTGATCATCTTGTGCTCCCCCTTGATCACACGCCTCCTTATGATGAACCTGTTCATCGTCTTGAGTCGGGGGATGCACCATAATTGAGGAAGAGGGTTGATCTTGCTCATCTTGTTCCTGTGGCCGCACTTCTCCAATCGCCATGGTCCGTATAGCGGCCGTCGGAACATCTTCTTCATCTACATCATCACAATCAACAACTTGCTCTCTTGGAGAGCCATTAGTCTCATCAAATACAACGTCGCTAGAGACTTCAACCAAACCCGATGATTTGTTGAAGACTCTATACACCTTTGTATTTGAGTCATAACCTAATAAAAACCCTTCTACAGCTTTGGGAGCAAACTTAGAATTTCTACCCTTCTTTACTAGAATGTAGCATTTACTCCCAAATACACGAAAGTACGATACATTGGGTTTGTTACCGGTTAGCAGCTCATACGACGTCTTCTTGAGGAGGCGATGAAGGTAGACCCTGTTGATGGCGTGGCACGCCGTGTTCACGGCTTCCGTCCAAAAGCACTCGGGGGTCTTGAACTCTCCTAGCATCGTCCTCGCCATGTCGATGAGCGTCCTGTTCTTCCTCTCTACCACACCATTTTGCTGTGGTGTGTAGGGAGCGGAGAACTCGTGTTTGATCCCTTCCTCTTCAAGGAACTCCTCAACTTGAAGGTTCTTGAACTCGGACCCGTTGTCGCTTCTTATCTTTTTCACTTTGAGCTCAAACTCATTTTGAGCTCTCCTGAGGAAGCGTTTGAGGGTCCCTTGGGTTTCAGACTTATCCTGCAAAAAGAACACCCAAGTGAAGCGGGAAAAATCATCAACAATAACTAAGCCATACTTACTTCCCCCTATGCTTAGATAGGCGACGGGTCCGAAGAGGTCCATATGCAGTAGCTCCAGGGGTCTTGACGTGGTCATCACATTCTTGCTGTGATGCGCTCCTCCCACCTGTTTACCTGCCTGACAAGCTGCACAAGGTCTATCTTTTTCGAAATGTACATTTGTTAGACCTATCACATGTTCTCCCTTTAGAAGCTTGTGGAGGTTCTTCATCCCCACATGTGCTAAGCGGCGATGCCATAGCCAGCCCATGCAAGTCTTAGCCATTAAGCATGCATCTAGACCGGCCTCTTCTTTTGCAAAATCAACTAAATAAAGTTTGCCGTCTAGTACACCCTTAAAAGCTAGTGAACCATCACATCTTCTAAAGACAGACACATCTACATTTGTAAATAAACAATTATATCCCATTTGACATAATTGACTGACAGATAGCAAATTATATCCAAGACTCTCCACTAAGAATACATTTGATATAGAATGCTCATTTGAAATTGCAATTTTACCTAGCCCTTTTACCTTGCCTTGATTCCCATCACCGAATATAATTGAATCTTGGGAATCCTTATTTTTGACGTAGGAGGTGAACATCTTCCTCTCTCCCGTCATATGGTTTGTGCATCCGCTGTCAATAATCCAGCTTGAACCCCCGGATGCATAAACCTGCAAGGCAAATTTAGGCTTGGGTCTTAGGTACCCAACTCATGTTGGGTCCTGCAAGGTTAGCGCAAATATCCTTAGGGACCCAAATGCAAGTCCTGTCTCCCTTGCATTTTGCCCCTAACTTCCTAGCAACTATTTTCCTATCCTTTCTACAAATAGCAAAGGAAGTGTTTAAAGCACAATAAATTATAGAAGGTTCATTCACTACTTTCCTAGGAGCATGAATAACATTCTTTCTAGGCACATGAGCAATATTTCTCCTAGGCATATCCCTATCATGCTTATAAGAAGAACTAGAGGCAAACATGGCATGAGAATCATAAACATGTGAATCAAAATCATTATAAGCATTTCTAGCATTTCTCCTATCATAATACATAAAAGCATGGTTCTTTTTAGCATTACTAGCCATAGGGGCCTTCCCTTTCTCCTTGACGAAGATGGGAGCCTTATGGCTTGTTAAGTTCTTGGCCTCTCTCTTGAAGCCAAGACCATCCTTAATTGAGGGGTGTCTACCAACCGTATAGGCATCCCTTGGAAATTTTATTTTATCAACTTCATTCTTGCTAGTCTTAAGTTGGGCATTAAGACTAGCCACTTCCTTATTTAATTTGGAAATTAAAACTAGATGTTCACTACAGGCATCAACATCGAAATCCTTACACCTAGTGCAAATCTTAACATGTTCTACACAAGAATTAGATTTATTTGCTACTTCTAACTTAGCATTTAAATCATTGTTAACACCTTGTAAAGTAGAAATGGTTTCATGACAAGTAGATAGTTCATAAGAAAGCATTTCATTTCTTTTTACTTCTAAAGCATATGATTTTTGTGCCTCTACAAATTTATCATGTTCATCATACAATAAATCCTCCTGCTTTTCTAAAAGCCTATCCTTTTCATTCAATGCATCAATCAATTCATTGATTTTATCTATCTTAGATCTATCTAAGCCCTTGAACAAGTATGAATAATCTATGTCATTATCACTAGACTCACTATCACTAGAAGAAGCATAAGTGGAGTCTTGAGTACTCACCTTCTTCTCCCTTGCCATAAGACATGTGAGACGCTCGTTGGGGAAGAGAGCCGATTTGTTGAAGGCAGTGGCGGCAAGTCCTTCGTTGTCGGAGTCGGAGGAGGAGCAATCCGAGTCCCACTCCTTTCCTAGATGCGCCTCGCCCTTTGCCTTCTTGTATTGCTTCTTCTTTTCTCTTTTGTTCCCCTTTTCCTGGTCACTTTCATTATCGGGACAGTTAGCGATAAAATGACCAAGCTTACCGCATTTGAAGCATGAGCGCTTCCCCTTGGTCTTGGTCTTGCTTGGCTGCCCCTTGCGACCATTTAGCGCCGTCTTGAATCTCTTGATGATGAGAGCCATCTCTTCATCGTTGAGTCCGGCCGCCTCAATTTGTGCCACCTTGCTAGGTAGCGCCTCCTTGCTTCGTGTTGCCTTGAGAGCGAGAGGTTGCGGCTCGTTGATCGGACCATTCAAGGCGTCGTCCACATATCTCGCCTCCTTGATCATCATTCGCCCGCTAACAAATTTCCCAAGAACTTCTTCGGGCGACATCTTGGTGTACCTGGGATTTTCACGTATATTGTTCACCAAGTGAGGATCAAGAACGGTAAATGACCTTAGCATTAGGCGGACGACGTCGTGGTCCGTCCATCGCGTGCTCCCGTAGCTTCTTATCTTGTTGATAAGGGTCTTGAGCCGATTGTATGTTTGCGTTGGCTCCTCGCCCCTTATCATTGCGAACCGTCCAAGCTCGCCCTCCACCAACTCCATCTTGGTGAGTAAGGTGACGTCGTTCCCCTCATGAGAAATCTTGAGGGTGTCCCAGATTTGCTTGGCGTTATCCAAGCCGCTCACCTTATGGTATTCATTCCTGCACAAGGAAGCTAGAAGAACAGTAGTAGCTTGTGCATTCTTATGAATTTGTTCATTAATGAACATGGGACTATCCGAACTATCAAAATGCATTCCACTCTCTACAATCTCCCATATACTAGGATGGAGAGAGAATAGGTGACTACGCATTTTGTGGCTCCAAAATCCGTAGTCCTCTCCATCAAAGTGTGGGGGCTTGCCGAGTGGAATGGAGAGCAAATGAGAATGTGAACTTTGCGGAATACGAGAGTAATCAAAAGAAAAGTTCGAATTAACCGGTTTTCTTCTCTCGTAGTTGTTGTGGTCCTCGTCCTTTTGGGAAGAAGTAGACTCATCGCTGTCGTAGTAGACGATCTCCTTGATGCGTCTTGTCTTCTTCTTCTTCCCATCTCTTCGCTTGTGGCCCGAGCCCGAGTCATTGGACTTGTCATCCCTTGGCTCGTTGACGAAGGACTCCTTCTCCTTGTCGTTGATCACAATTCCCTTCCCCTTAGGATCCATCTCTTCGGGCGGTTAGTCCCTTTCTTGAAGAGAACGGCTCTGATACCAATTGAGAGCACCTAGAGGGGGGGGGTGAATAGGTGATCCTGTAAAAACTTCAAACTTAAGCCACAAAAACTTGTTAAGTGTTAGCACGATTATTGCCAAGTGGCTAAGGTGAAGTCTCAACAATCTCAACAAAACACAGTACCACAAGAGAATCAAGCACAGAGTGACACAGTGGTTTTATCCCGTGGTTCGGCCAAGACCAACGCTTGCCTACTCCACGTTGTGGCGTCCCAACGGACGAGGGTTGCAATCAACCCCTCTCAAGCGGTCCAAAGACCCACTTGAATACCACGGTGTTTTGTTTTCCTTTCACTATCCCGTTTGCAAGGAATCTCCACAAATTGGAGTCTCTTGCCCTTACAAGTATATGATCACAAATGAAACACAGAGTAAGGGAGGGAAGCAATACACACAAATCCACAGCAAAAGCGCACACACACGGCCAAGAATCGAGCTCACAAGACTATCTCAGAGTTCTCACTTAGAACAGAGCTCGAATCACTTAGAAACACAAACGAATGCGCAGAGACTTAGTGTGGATGATCAAGAATGCTCAAAGGTTGCTTGTGTTTCTCCTCCATGCGCCTAGGGGCTCCTTTTATAGCCCCAAGGCAGCTAGGAGCCGTTGAGAGCAAATCCGGAAGGCCATCTTTGCCTTCTGTCGTCGGGGGCACCGGACAGTCCGGTGCACACCGGACACTGTCCGGTGCCCGATTTGTTTCCTTAAACGGCGAAGACGACCGTTGCAGACCGTTGGCAGATCTGGCTCTGTTGGCGCACCGGACATGTCCGGTGCACACCGGACAGTCCGGTGCCGTCTTCCGACCGTTGGCTCGGCCACGTGTCCCGCGCGGATTGCGCGGCCGACCGTTGGCCCTGGCCGACCGTTGGCTCACCGGACAGTCCGGTGCACACCGGACAGTCCGGTGAATTTTAGCCGTACGCCGCCGGCCAATTTCCCGAGAGCGGCCAGTTCGAGTCGCGCCAGCCTGGCGCACCGGACACTGTCCGGTGCACACCGGACAGTCCGGTGCTCCAGACCGAGCTGGGTCTTGGCAGCACACAGCCAAGTCCCTTCTCCTTTTCTCTATTCTTCTTCTTTCTGTTTCTAACACTTAGACAAATATATTAGTACTTAAAACCAATGTACTAAGGCTTAGAAACATACCTTTACTTCATGATTTTCACCTTGTTCATCCATGTTCATAAATTCCCAATTAAGCACATGTGTTGGCACTCAATCACCAAAATACATAGAAATGGCCCAAGGGCACATTTCCCTTTCAAGGTGCCGTCCTTGAGTTGTTTCACTTGGAACCCAAGGAAGTAGTTCAACTCGCCCATCATCGACATCTCGAATTTCTGCGTCATCACCCTGCTAAACTCTTCACACGACTTTTGGTTAGTGGAACCAAATATTATGTCATCGACATAAATTTGGCACACAAACAAATCACCATCACATGTCTTTGTAAAAAGAGTTGGATCGGCTTTCCCAACCTTGAAAGCATTAACAATTAGAAAGTCTCTAAGGCATTCATACCATGCTCTTGGGGCTTGCTTAAGTCCATAGAGCGCCTTAGAGAGCTTACACACATGGTCGGGGTACCGTTCATCCTCGAAGCCAGGGGGTTGCTCCACGTACACCTCCTCCTTGATTGGCCCGTTGAGGAAAGCGCTCTTCACATCCATTTGGTACAACCTGAAAGAGTGATGAGCGGCATATGCTAGCAAGATACGAATTGATTCTAGCCTAGCCACAGGAGCAAAAGTCTCCTCGAAATCCAAACCTGCGACTTGGGCATACCCTTTTGCCACAAGTCGAGCCTTGTTTCTCGTCACCACCCCGTGCTCGTCCTGTTTGTTGCGGAACACCCACTTGGTTCCCACAACATTTTGCTTCGGACGAGGCACCAGCGTCCAAACTTCATTCCTCTTGAAGTTGTTGAGCTCCTCTTGCATGGCCAACACCCAGTCCGGATCTAGCAAGGCCTCTTCTACCCTGAAAGGCTCAATAGAAGAGACAAAGGAGTAATGCTCACAAAAATTAACTAATCGAGACCGAGTAGTTACTCCCTTGCTAATGTCACCCAGAATTTGGTCGACGGGATGATCCCTTTGAATCATCGCTCGAACTTGGGTTGGAGGTGCCGGTTGCGCTTCTTCTTCCATCACATGATCATCTTGTGCTCCCCCTTGATCACACGCCTCCTGTTGATGAACCTGTTCATCGTCTTGAGTTGGGGGATGCATCATAATTGAGGAAGAAGGTTGATCTTGCCCATCTTGTTCCTGTGGTCGCACATCACCAATCGCCATGGTTCGTATAGCGGCCGTCGGAACATCTTCTTCATCTACATCATCACAATCAACAACTTGCTCTCTTGGAGAGCCATTAGTCTCATCAAATACAACGTCGCTAGAGACTTCAACCAAACCCGATGATTTGTTGAAGACTCTATACGCCTTTGTATTTGAGTCATAACCTAATAAAAACCCTTCTACAACTTTGGGAGCAAACTTAGAATTTCTACCCTTCTTCACTAGAATGTAGCACTTGCTCCCAAATACACGAAAGTAAGATACATTGGGTTTGTTACCGGTTAGTAGCTCATACGACGTCTTCTTGAGGAGGCGATGAAGGTAGACCCTGTTGATGGCGTGGCAAGCCGTGTTCACGGCTTCCGTCCAAAAGTACTCGGGGGTCTTGAACTCTCCTAGCATCGTCCTCGCCATGTCGATGAGCGTCCTGTTCTTCCTCTCTACCACACCATTTTGCTGTGGTGTGTAGGGAGCAGAGAACTCGTGCTTGATCCCTTCCTCTTCAAGAAACTCCTCCACTTGAAGGTTCTTGAACTCGGACCCGTTGTCGCTCCTTATCTTCTTCACCTTGAGCTCAAACTCATTTTGAGCCCTCCTGAGGAAGCGCTTGAGGGTCCCTTGGGTTTCAGACTTATCCTGCAAAAAGAACACCCAAGTGAAGCGGGAAAAATCATCTACAATAACTAGACCATACTTACTCCCTCCTATGCTCAGATAGGCGACGGGTCCGAAGAGGTCCATATGTAGCAGCTCCAGAGGCCTTGATGTGGTCATCACATTCTTGCTGTGATGCGCTCCTCCCACCTGTTTACCTGCCTGACAAGCTGCACAAGGTCTATCTTTTTCGAATTGAACGTTAGTCAAACCTATCACGTGTTCTCCCTTTAGAAGCTTGTGAAGGTTCTTCATCCCCACATGTGCTAAGCGGCGATGCCACAACCAGCCCATGCTAGTCTTAGCTATTAAGCATGCATCTAGACCGGCTTCTTCTTTTGCAAAATCAACTAAATACAGTTTGCCGTCTAATACACCCTTAAAAGCTAGTGAACCATCACTTCTTCTAAAGACAGACACATCTACATTTGTAAATAGACAATTATATCCCATATTGCATAATTGACTTACAGATAGTAAATTATATCCCAAAGACTCAACTAGAAACACATTAGAAATTGAGTGCTCATTTGAGATTGCAATTTTACCTAACCCTTTTACCTTGCCTTGATTCCCATCACCGAATGTAATTGAATCTTGGGAATCCTTATTCTTGACGTAGGAGGTGAACATTTTCTTCTCCCCCGTCATATGGTTTGTGCATCCGCTGTCGATAATCCAGCTTGAACCCCCGGATGCATAAACCTGCAATGCAAATTTAGGCTTGGGACTTAGGTACCTAACTCATGTTGGGTCCTACAAGGTTAGTGCAAATATCCTTAGGGACCCAAATGCAAGTTTTGTCTCCCTTGCATTTTGCCCCTAACTTCCTAGCAACAATTTTCTTATCCTTTCTACAAATAGCAAAGGAAGCATTTAAAGCACAATAAATTATAGAAGGTTCATTCACTACTTTCCTAGGAGCATTATGAACATCTTTTCTCCTAGGCATTTGATAAACAACATTTCTTCTAAGCACATTTCTACCATGCATAACATGAGAACTAGAAGCAGCCATAGCATAAGAGTCATAAGCATGTGAATCAAAAACATCATGACCTCTAAAAGCATTTCTAGAATATCTCCTATCATAATACATGAAAGCATGATTCTTCTTAACACTATTAACCATAGGAGCCTTCCCTTTCTCCTTGGTGGAAATGGGAGTCTTATGGCTTGTTAAGTTCTTGGCTTCCCTCTTGAAGCCAAGCCCATCCTTAATTGAGGGGTGTCTACCAATTGTGTAGGCATCCCTTGCAAATTTTAGTTTATCGAAATCATGCTTGCTAGTCTTGAGTTGAGCATTAAGACTAGCCAATTCATCATTAAGCTTGGAAATTGAAACAAGGTGTTCACTACAAGCATCAATGTCAAAATCTTGACACCTAGTACAAATTACAACATGTTCTACACAAGAATTGGATTTATTTGCTACTTCCAATTTAGCATTTAAATCATTGTTGACATCTTTCAAAGTAGAAATGGTTTCATGACAAGTAGATAGTTCAAAAGAAAGCATTTCATTTCTTTTAACTTCTAATGCAAGGGATTTTTGAGACTCTACAAACTTATCATGTTCTTCATACAACAAATCCTCTTGCTTTTCTAAAAGTATATTCTTTTCATTCAAGGCATCAATTAATTCATTAATTTTGTCTATCTTAGATCTATCTAAGCCCTTGAACAAACAAGAATAATCTACTTCATCCTCATCGCTAGATTCGTCCTCACTTGAAGAATCATAGGTAGAGTTGCGAGTACATACCTTCTTCTCCCTTGCCATAAGGCATGTGTGACGCTCGTTGGGGAAGAGGGTTGATTTGTTGAAGGCGGTGGCGGCGAGTCCTTCATTGTCGGAGTAGGAAGAGGAGCAATCCGAGTCCCACTCCTTGCCTAGATGCGCCTCTCCCTTTGCCTTCTTGTAATGCTTCTTCTTTTCCCTCTTGTTTTCCTTTTCCTGGTCACTATCATTATCAGGGCAGTTAGCGATAAAATGACCAATCTTACCGCACTTGAAGCATGAGCGCTTCCCCTTCGTCTTGGTCTTGCTTGGCTGCCCCTTGTGACCCTTTAGCACCGTCTTGAAGCGTTTGATGATGAGAGCCATCTCTTCATCATTAAGTCCGACCGCCTCAATTTGTGCCACCTTGCTAGGTAGCGCCTCCTTGCTTCTTGTTGCTTTGAGAGCAAAAGGTTGTGGTTCGTTGATCGGTCCATTCAAGGCGTCGTCCACGTACCTTGCCTCCTTGATCATCATTCGCCCGCTGACGAATTTTCCTAAGACTTCTTCGGGCGACATTTTGGTGTACCTGGGATTCTCACGAATATTATTCACCAAATGAGGATCAAGAACGGTAAAGGACCTTAGCATTAGTCGGACGACGTCGTGGTCCGTCCATCGCGTGCTTCCGTAGCTCCTTATTTTGTTGATAAGGGTCTTGAGCCGGTTGTATGTTTGAGTTGGCTCCTCGCCCCTTATCATCGCGAACCGTCCAAGCTCGCCTTCCACCAACTCCATTTTGGTGAGCAAGGTAGCGTCATTTCCCTCATGAGAGATCTTGAGGGTATCCCAGATTTGCTTGGCGTTATCCAAGCCACTCACTTTGTTATATTCATCCCTGCACAATGAAGCTAGAAGAACAGTAGTAGCTTGTGCATTCTTATGGATTTGCTCATTAACGAATATAGGACTATCCGAACTATTAAAGTGCATTCCACTATCTACAATCTCCCATATACTAGGATGGAGAGAGAATAGGTGACTACGCATTTTGTGGCTCCAAAATCCGTAGTCCTCTCCATCAAAGTGTGGGGGCTTGCCGAGTGGAATGGAAAGCAAATGTGAATTTGAACTTTGCGGAATACGAGAGTAGTCAAAGGAAAAGTTAGAATTAACCGGTTTCCTTTGCTCGTAGTCGTTGTGGTCGTCGTCCTTTTGGGAAGAAGTAGACTCATCACTGTCGTCGTAGTAGACGATCTCCTTGATGCGCCTTGTCTTCTTCTTCTTCCCTTCCTTTCGTCTATGACCCGAGCCAGAGTCGTTAGGCTTGTCATCTTTGGGCTCGTTGACGAAGGACTCCTTCTCCTTATCGTTGATCACGATTCCCTTCCCCTTAGGATCCATCTCTTCGGGCGGTTAGTCCCTTTCTTGAAGAGAATGGCTCCGATACCAATTGAGAGCACCTAGAGGGGGGGGGTGAATAGGTGATCCTGTAAAATTCAAACTTACAGCCACAAAAACTTTGTTAAGCGTTAGCACAGTTGAGGCCAAGTGGCTAGAGCGAAGATCTTGCACAAGATGATAATCACAAGAGGTTCAACACAGAGAAGACACAGTGATTTATCCCGTGGTTCGGCCAAGTACAAAACTTGCCTACTCCACGTTGTGGCGTCCCAACGGACGAGAGTTGCACTCAACTCCTCTCAAGTGATCCAATGATCAACTTGAATACCACAGTGTTATGATTTTCTTCTCAATATCCCGTTTGCGAGGAATCTCCACAACTTGGAGCCTCTCGCCCTTACACTTGAGATTCACAAAGAAATACGGAGTAAGGAGGGAACTAGCAACGCACACAAGACTCAAAATCAGAGCAACAACACGCACACAGGCAGCAACAAGAGCTCGCAACACAACTCAAAGAGTTCACAACTCCACAAGAGCTATATATGCTATCACAATGAAACGAATGCGCGAGATCGATGTCTTGGTGCTTAGAGATGTTGTAGGAATGCTTGGTGTACTCCTCCATGCGCCAAGGGGTCCCTTTTATAGCCCCAAGGCAGCTAGGAGCCGTTGGGAACAAATCTGGAAGGCCATCTTTACCTTCTGTCTCGTGGCGCACCGGACAGTCCGGTGCACACCGGACACTGTCCGGTGCCCGATTTGTTTCCATAAACAGTGCATCCGACCGTTGCTGTCTGATGCAGATCTGCGCACCGTTGGCGCACCGGACATGTCCGGTGCACACCGGACAGTCCGGTGCCCCTTTCCGACCGTTGGCTCGGCCACGTGTCGCGCGCGGATCGCGCGGCCGACCGTTGGCTCACCGGACAGTCCGGTGCACACCGGACAGTCCGGTGAATTTTAGCCGAAGTCGCCGGAGAAAACCCGAGAGCGGCTGGTTTGCCCCGCGCTGGTCTGGCGCACCGGACACTGTCCGGTGCACACCGGACAGTCCGGTGTCCCAGCCCGAAGCAGCCTTTGGCTGTACACAGCCACTCTCCACTTCTTTTTCTTTTTCCTGTTTCTAACACTTAGACAAGAATATTAGTATTCAAAACTAATGTACTAAGGCTTAGAAACATACCTTTACTTGTGATTTGCACTTTGTTCACCCATGAGCATATTTTCACATTTAAGCACTTGTGTTTGCACCCAATCACCAAAATACTTAGAAATGGCCCAAGGGCACATTTCCCTTTCAATGGCATAACTGTAATTTCTCACAGGCTCTGTCCTGTGCCTATAAATAGATGAACAGTACTGTCGGGGACCATAATTAGGGGTACCCTCAAGGCTCCTAATTCTCAGCTGGTAACCCCCATCAGCATAAAGCTGCAAAGGCCTGATGGGTGCGATTAAGTCAGGGATCGGTCCATTCGAGGGACTCGATCACGCCTCGCCCGAGCCTAGCCTCGGACAAGGGCAGCCGACCCCGGAGGATCTCCGTCTCGCCCGAGGCCCCCCTCCAGCGGCGAACATATTTCCGGCTCGCCCGAGGCCCTGTCTTCGCCAAGAAGCAACCCTGACCAAATCGCCGCACCGACCGACCAAATCGCAGGAGCATTTAATGCAAAGGTAGCCTAACACCTTTATCCTGACGCGCGCCCCCCAGCCGACAGAGCCGAAGTGACCACCATCACTTCGCCGCTCCACTGACCGGCCTGACAGAAAGACAGCGCCGCCTACGCCGCTCCGACTGCGGTGCCACTTGACAGAGTGAGGCTGACAGGCAGTCAGGCCCGGCCGCAGGCACCATAGGAAGCTCCGCTTCGCCCGACCCAGGGCTCGGACTCGGGCTAAGCCCCGGAAGACGGCGAACTCCGCTCCGCCCGACCCAGGGCTCGGACTCGGGCTAAGCCCCGGAAGACGGCGAACTCCGCTCCGCCCGACCCAGGGCTCGGACTCGGGCTAAGCCCCGGAAGACGGCGAACTCCGCTCCGCCCGACCCAGGGCTCGGACTCGGGCTAAGCCCCGGAAGACGGCGAACTCCGCTCCGCCCGACCCAGAGCTCGGACTCGGGCTAAGGCCCGGAAGACGGCGAACTCCGCTCCGCCCGACCCAGGGCTCGGATTCGGGCTCAGCCCCAGAAGACGACGAACTCCGCTTCGCCCGACCCCAGGGCTCGGACTCGGGCACAGCCCCAGAAGACGACGAACTCTGCTTCGCCCGACCCCAGGGCTCGGACTCAGCCCTGGCCTCAGCCGACGGTCTCCGCCTCGCCCGAACCAGGGGCTTGGACTCGACCTCGGCCACGGAAGACAGATTCGACCTCGGCTTCGGAGGAGCTTCCACATCGCCCAACCTAGGGCGCAGACCGGCCACGTCAACAGGAGGCGCCATCATCACCCTACCCCGAGCTGACTCTGGCCACGGGGAACAAGACCGGCGTCCCATCTGGCTCGCTCCGCCAGATGGGCAATGATGGCGCCCCACATACTCTGTGACGACGGCGGCTCTCAGCCCCCTTACGAAAGCAAGAGGACGTCAGCAAGGACTCAACAGCTCCGACAGCTGTCCCTCTGCCAGGCTCCAGCACTCCTCCGACGGCCACGACATCACACCAGCTGGGTGCCAAAATCTCTCCGGCTGCCACAACGGCATGTACTTAGGGAGCTAGCTCTCCTCCGCTAGACACGTAGCACTCTGCTACACCCCCCATTGTACACCTGGATCCTCTCCTTACGCCTATAAAAGGAAGGACCAGGGCCCTCTTAGAGAGGGTTGGCCGCGCGGGGACGAGGACGAGACAGGCGCTCGCGTGAGGCCGCCCGCTCCCTCTCCCGCGTGGACGCTTGTAACCCCCTACTGCAAGCGCACCCAACCTGGGCGCGGGACGAACACGAAGGTCGCGGGATTTCCACCTCTCTCACGCCCATCTCTGGCCACCTCACTTCCCCCCTTCGCGCTCGGCCTCGCGTCGACCCATCTGGGCTGGGGCACGCGGCGACATTCACTCGTCGGCTTAGGGACCCCCCGGTCTCGAAACGCCGACAGTTGGCGCGCCAGGTAGGGGCCTGCTGCGTGTTGACGAACAGCTTCCCGTCAAGCTCCAGATGGGCAGTCTCCAGCGACCTCTACAACCTGGGACGGTGCTCCGTTTCGGGAGTCTTGAGTTCATGTCCCTCGACGGCAGCTACGACATGATACTCATTCCACCGCCGGGCGGCAGCGGCAATGGCGGCCGACAGTCCGCCCGCCAGCGGCGGAATCGACGACGTCTTCCCCGCGTGGTGGAAGAACAACCTTCGAGCTCGCCTCGCCCTCTTCCCCGCCGACGGAGGGGAAGGCGGGGCAACCAAGGCCAAGCAGGAGGCAGCGTCTCGTCGGCTATCGAGCGAGTCGATAGCGCCAGCACCCCAACGGGGGGCGCACCGGGCGTCGACCTCGCGCTTGAGACGAAGACGAGCGTCGTCTCCCCGCAACGTGCCGAGTCCGGGCAAACGGACGACGCCAGCGCGCTCGCGAAAGGCTTGCTGGACGTCACCCTCGTACCCGAGACGACGGTGCGGTCAGTCCCCGACGTGACTTCATCACCGCTCGTCGACCAAGAGGTACCGACCGATTCCCATCCCACGTCATTCGGATTCAGCCTCGACCCGCCTAGCGACTTCGCTTTGGTGGGCGCTCTCGTAGAGGCGAGCCTAAACCCTCTAGGGTTTCATATGCGGTCACCTTGGGACCGGCTGACGGACGTCTCGACCTACGGGCCCTCTGGGTCCGAGGAAGACGACGAGCCCAGCTTCTGTTGGGATTTCTCTGGACTTGGCAACCCCAGTGTCATGCGGGACTTCATGACCGCATGCGACTACTGCCTTTCCGACTGTTCCGACGGTAGCCGTAGCCTCAGCGACGAGGACTGCGGCCCAAGACGCGAATGTTTCCACGTCGATCTAGGGGTCCCTCCGAAGGCAACCATCTCGACATGCCGAAGGACGGTGATCTCCCTAGGCCGGTGCCTCGCGTTGACATCCCACGGGAGCTAGCTGTGGTCCCCGTTCAGGCGGGGGGCCATGACCCACAGCTCGAGCAAATCCGCGGGGTGCAGACCAGGCTCGACGAGGGAGCAGGAGCGCTTGAGCCGATCCGCCGGGACGTCGGGCAGGCATGGGCGGCCCAACCTCCGGCCGGAGAAATACGTCATCTACCCCAGGGCTTCCAGCACCGCATCGCCGACGATGTCAGGGTCAGGCCGCCACCCGCATCCAGTGGGGTTGGCCAGAACCTGGCTGCAGCAGCAATGCTCCTCCGCGCGATGCCAGAGCCATCAACCACCGAGGGGCGGTGAATCCAGGGAGAGCTCAAGAATCTCCTGGAAGGCGCCGTGGTCCGATGGGCCGAGAGCTCCGCCACCCGAAGGCAGGGGTACCCCTCGGAACCTCATGCCGCGACTTCCCGATTCATGCGGGAAGCCTCGGTCTACACCGGGCGCACGCGCAACACAGCGCCTGCGGCCCCGGGTCGCCTCGGCAACGAGCACCATCACCGCGACCGTCGGGCCCACCTCGACGAGAGGGTGCACCGAGGCTACCACCCCAGGCGTGGGGGACGCTACGACAGCGGGGAGGATCGGAGTCCCTCGCCCTAACCACCCGGTCCGCAGGCCTTCAGCTTGGCCATACAACGGGTGCCGTTCCCGACCCGGTTCCGACCCCCGACTACTATCACAAAATACTCGGGGGAGACGAGACCGGAACTGTGGCTCGCGGACTACCGTCTTACCTGCCAACTAGGTGGAACGGACGATGACAACCTCATCATCCGCAACCTCCCCATTTTTCTCTCCGACACCGCCCGCGCCTGGTTGGAGCACCTGCCTCCGGGGCAGATCTCCAACTGGGACGACCTAGTCCAAGCTTTCGCCAGCAATTTCCAGGGCACGTACGTGCGCCTCGGGAATTCCTGGGACCTCCGAAGCTGCCGACAGCAGCAGGGAGAGTCTCACCGGGACTACATCCAGCGATTCTCGAAGCAACGCACCGAGCTGCCCAACATCACCGACTCGGATGTCATCGGCGCGTTCCTCACTGGCACCACCTGCCGCGACCTGGTGAGCAAGCTGGGTCGCAAGACCCCCACCAGGGCGAGCGAGCTGATGGACATCGCCACCAAGTTCGCCTCCGGCCAGGAAGCGGTCGAGGCTATCTTCCGAAAGGACAAGCAGCCCCAGGGCCGCCCATCGGAAGATGCCCCCGAGGCGTCAACTCAGCGCGGCGCCAAGAAGAAGGGCAAGAAGAAGTCGCAAGCGAAACGCGACGCCGCCGACGCGGACCTTGTCGCCGCCGCCGAGTACAAAAACCCTCAGAAACCCCCCGGAGGTGCCAACCTCTTCGACAAGATGCTCAAGGAGCCGTGCCCCTATCACCAGGGGCCCGTCAAGCACACCCTTGAGGAGTGCGTCATGCTTCGGCGCCACTTCCACAGGGCCGGGCCACCCGCGGAGGGTGGCAGGGCCCGCGACGACGACAAGAAGGAAGATCACCAGGCAGGAGAGTTCCCCAAGGTCCGCGACTGCTTCATGATCTACGGTGGGCAAGCGGCGAATGCCTCGGCTCGGCACCGCAAGCAAGAGCGCCGGGAGGTCTGCTCGGTGAAGGTGGCGGCGCCAGTCTATCTAGACTGGTCCGACAAGCCCATCACCTTCGACCGAGCCGACCACCCCGACCATGTGCCGAGCCCGGGGAAATACCCGCTCGTCGTCGACCCCGTCATCGGCGACGTCAGGCTCACCAAGGTCCTCATGGACGTAGGCAGCAGCCTCAACATCATCTACGCCGAGACCCTCGGGCTCCTGCGTGTCGATCTGTCCTCCGTCCGGGCAGGCGTTGCGCCCTTCCATGGGATCATTCCCGGGAAGCGCGTCCAGCCCCTCGGACAACTCGACCTTCCCGTCTGCTTCGGAACACCCTCCAACTTCCGAAGGGAGACCCTGACGTTCGAGGTGGTCGGGTTCCGAGGAACCTACCACGCGGTGCTGGGAAGACCATGCTACGCGAAGTTCATGGTCGTCCCCAACTACACCTACCTGAAGCTCAAGATGCCGGGCCCCAACGGGGTCATCACCGTCGGCCCCACGTACAAACACGCGTTCGAATGCGACGTGGAGTGCGTGGAGTACGCCGAGGCCCTCGCCGAGTCCGAGGCCCTCATCGCCGACCTGGAGAGCCTCTCTAAGGTGGTGCCAGACGTGAAGCGTCATGCCGGCAACTTTGAGCCAGCGGAGACGGTTAAGTCCGTCCCCCTCGACCTCAGTGGCGACGCCTCCAAACAGATCCGGATCGGCTCTGGGCTCGATCCCAAATAGGAAGCAGTGCTCGTCGACTTTCTCCGCGCGAACGCCGACGTCTTCGCGTGGAGTCCCTCGGACATGCCCGGCATACCGAGGGATGTCGCCGAGCACTCGCTGGACATCCGAGCCGGAGCCCGACCCGTCAAGCAGCCTCTGCGCCGATTCGACGAGGAGAAGCGCAGAGCCATAGGCGAGGAGATCCAGAAGCTAATGGCGGCAGGGTTCATCAAAGAGGTATTCCATCCCGAATGGCTTGCCAACCCTGTGCTTGTGAGAAATAAAGGGGGGAAATGGCGGATGTGTGTAGACTACACTGGTCTGAACAAAGCATGTCCGAAGGTTCCCTACCCTCTGCCTCGCATCGATCAAATCATGGATTCCACTGCTGGGTGCGAAAACCCTGTCTTTCCTCGATGCCTACTCAGGGTATCATCAAATCAGGATGAAAGAGTCCGACCAGCTCGTGAATTCTTTCATCACACCCTTCGGCATGTACTGCTATGTCACCATGCCGTTCGGCTTGAGGAATGCGGGCGCGACGTACCAGCGGTGCATGAACCATGTGTTCGGCGAACACATTAGCCGCACGGTCGAGGCCTACGTCGATGACATCGTAGTCAAGACGAGGAAAGCCTCCGACCTCCTTTCCGACCTTGAAGTGACATTCCGATGTCTCAAGGCGAAAGGCGTCAAGCTCAATCCCGAGAAGTGTGTCTTCGGGGTGCCCCGAGGCATGCTCTTGGGGTTCATCGTCTCCGAGCGGGGTATCGAAGCCAACCCAGGGAAGATCGCAGCCATCACCAGCATGGGGCCCATCAAGGACTTGAAAGGCGTACAGAGGGTCATGGGATGTCTCGCGGCTCTGAGCCGCTTCATCTCACGCCTCGGCAAAAGAGGTCTACCTCTGTACCGCCTCTTAAGGAAGACCGAGTGCTTCACTTGGACCCCTGAGGCCGAGGAAGCCCTCGGGAACCTGAAGACGCTCCTCACGAAGGCGCCTGTCTTGGTGCCCCCAGCTGTCGGAGAAGCCCTCTTGGTCTACGTCGCCGCGACCACTCAGGTGGTTAGCGCCGCGATTGTGGTCGAGAGGCAAGAAGAGGGGCATGCATTGCCCGTTCAGAGGCCAGTCTACTTCGTCAGCGAGGTACTGTCCGAAACCAAGATCCGCTACCCACAAGTTCAGAAGCTGCTGTATGCGGTGATCCTGACACGGCGGAAGTTGCGACACTACTTCGAGTCTCATCCGGTAACTGTGGTGTCCTCCTTCCCCCTGGGGGAGATCATCCAGTGCCGAGAGGCCTCGGGTAGAATCGCAAAGTAGGCGGTGGAGATCATGGGCGAAGCAATCTCGTTCGCCCCTCGGAAGGCCATCAAGTCCCAGGACTTGGCGGACTTTGTAGCCGAATGGGTCGACATTCAGCTACCGACAGCTCCGATCCAACCGGAACTCTGGACCATGTTCTTCGACGGGTCGCTGATGAAGACAGGAGCCGACGCAGGCCTACTCTTCATCTTGCCCCTCGGGAAGCACCTACGCTATGTGCTACGCCTCCATTTCCCGGTGTCCAACAATGTGGCCGAGTATGAGGCTCTGGTCAACGGATTGCGGATCGCCATCGAGCTAGGGGTCTGACGCCTCGACGCTCGCGGTGACTCGCAGCTCGTTATCGACCAAGTCATGAAGAACTCCCACTGCCGCGACCCGAAGATGGAGGCCTACTGCGATGAGGTTCGGCGCCTGGAAGACAAGTTCTACGGGCTCGAGCTCAACCACATCGCTCGGCGCTAGAACGAGACTGCGGACGAGCTGGCTAAAATAGCCTCGGGGCGAACAACGGTTCCCCCGGACGTCTTCTCCCGGGATCTGCATCAACCCTCCGTCAAGATCGATGACACGCCCGAGCCTGAGGCACCCTCGACCCAGCCCGAGGTACCCTCGGCACAGCCAGAGGCACCCTCGGCACAGCCCGAGGCACCCTCGGCTCGGCCCGAGGCACCCTCGGTTCGGCCCGAGGTACCCTCGGCCCCCGAGGGCGAGACGCTACGCGTCGAGGGGGAGCAAAGCGGGGTCACGCCTGATCAAAACTGGCAGACCCCGTATCTGCAATATCTCCACCGAGGAGAGCTACCCCTCGACCGAGCCGAAGCTCGGCGGTTGGCGCGGCGCGCCAAGTTGTTCGTCTTGCTGGGAGATGGGAAGGAGCTCTACCACCGCAGCCCCTCAGGCATCCTCCAGCGATGCATCTCCATCACCGAAGGTCAGGAACTCCTTCAAGAGATACACTCGGGGGCTTGCGGCCATCACGCAGCACCTCGAGCCCTCGTCGGGAATGCTTTCCGACAAGGCTTCTACTGGCCGACGACGGTGGCCGACGCCACTAGAATTGCCCGCATCTGCGAAGGGTGTCAGTTCTACGCAAGGCAGACCCACCTGCGCCCCGCTCAGGCTCTGCAGACGATACCCATCACCTGGCCTTTCGCTGTGTGGGGTCTGGACCTCGTCGGCCCCTTGCAGAAGGCACCCGGGGGCTACACGCACCTGTTGGTCGCCATCGACAAATTCTCCAAGTGGATCGAGGTCCGACCCCTAAACATAATCAGGTCCGAACAGGCGGTGGCGTTCTTCACCAACATCATTCATCGTTTCGGGGTCCCGAACTCCATCATCACCGACAACGGCACCTAGTTCACCGGCAGAAAGTTCCTGGACTTCTGCGAGGATCACCACATCCGGGTGGACTGGGCCGCCGTAGCTCACCCCATGTCAAATGGGCAAGTAGAGCGTGCCAACGGCATGATTCTACAAGGGCTCAAGCCTTGGATCTACAACGACCTCAACAAGTTCGGCAAGCGATGGATGAAGGAACTCCCCTCGGTGGTCTGGAGTCTGAGGACAACGCCGAACCGAGCCACGGGCTTCACGCCGTTCTTCCTAGTCTACGGGGCCGAGGCCGTCTTGCCCACAGACCTGGAATACGGCTCCCCGAGGACAAGGGCCTACACCGACCAAAGCAACCAAGCTAGTCGAGAGGACTCGTTGGACCAGCTGGAGGAGGCTCGGGACAAGGCCTTACTACACTCGGCGCGGTACCAGCAGTCCCTGCGACGCTACCACGCCCGAGGGGTCCGGTCCCGAGACCTCCAGGTGGGCGACCTGGTGCTTCGGCTGCGACAAGACGCTCGAGGGCGGCACAAGCTCACGCCCCCCTGGGAGGGGCCGTTCGTCATCGCCAAAGTTCTGAAGCCCGGAACGTACAAGCTGGCCAACAGTCAAGGCGAGGTCTACAACAACGCTTGGAACATCCAACAGCTACGTCGTTTCTACCCTTAAGATGTTTTCAAGTTGTTCATATACCTCGCTCCCACGCAAAGTTTAGTCATCAAGGAAGGGTCGGCCTCGCCTCGGCAAAGCCCGACCCTCCCTCGGGGGCTAAAAGGGCCAGTGAGCGCCCTCTCCCTCGAAGTCCGGCCCGCCCGCAGGGCCAGTGAGCGCCCTCTCCCTCGAACGCCGCAGGAGAGGCCGACCCACGAACCCGCGCGGGAGGTAGAGCCCCGGCTCAGCCCGGCCTCCACCCCAGCGAGGATGATGAACATCCTTGAAGTTGAGGGTGGGACCAAGATCGCAGCCCGGCTTGCTTCTCCCCACCCAGGGGCTGGTGGTCACCGTCTTGGGTGACCGCCAGCGGAGGGGTACAGCCGGGCTGGCTGATGAAAATCCTTGAAGCCGAACGATGGCTGAAAGGTACCAACTCCCACGGAGTTGCGTTCCCCCAACGACAAGGCGGAAAGACGGCGGGTATCCCCCATCCGGGGGCTTGGAAGGTGGAAAGACACGACGCATAAGGGAGCGCGGAGACATGGTCGCCTTCTAAGGGGGTCACCCTCCTTTTAAAGGCGACTCTCCTTACTTGCGTCTCCAGCCGTTGCGGGCTGAGTCTTCTCCAACACGCTCCAAGGCCCCCCTCCTACGGCGCGGGGGCTAGGTCCCACACGTCATGCAAGACGGCCCAGAACAAAAGAAGCCAAATCGCCGTGCGCGGTGCGTACAACCGCCCAGCGGTTACAAGCGACTCTCCACTTTTGCCCAGACCAGCGGGCGAAAGGGCGGGCAGCCATGCAGGCGGCATGCAACCGCGCCAAGTGGGCGCACTTCTCCGACTCCCAACACGCCCGGCATGGAGGCCCAGGCCCACGCGTCATACGACCGGCGCGTCGAGTGCTTCGTGCATGCAACTGCACCGCCACTTGCGCCACCACCGCGCCTCCTCGACTGCGGAACCGATACCGCGACTCGAGGCGACCCAGAGCACGACCCAGCGGCGCCAGCCTGGCGCGACGGTCAATGCAGCCAAAAATGGGCCGGCAGTAATGGCGGTGGCAGGCGGGCAGGAGCAGCGGTCACGTCGCCAGCCAAGCCTACGTCCCATCCGGGGGCAGCGAGAGAACCCTCTCTCACGGCGTAAAGACAACGCGCCCGTGTTCCGTTCCTCGAACGGCTCGCGCACGCGCAACGGCCGCCCCGCCAACCACTAGCCCTGCCGCATTAACTCCGCGGTGGGACAGGCGGCGCCTCTGGCAGGAGAAGCGAACGACGCTTCGCCTTCGCCATAATGATCGCGACAAAAAAGGTACGCCACGTCGTTCGATTTCGTATCCTTTTCCTTTTTTTCCTCTTTCTCTCTCTTGCAACAGGGACCGGGAAAGGGGGATATCCCGAAAAGGATCCTTCCCCGTGAAGGAACCAGGCTCCGAGCCTCCCTACTGATCAGAGGTTTGAAGGCTGGCCCCTCGGAAGGGTTCGACAGCCGCCTCAGATCACGTGGGCCCTACACCCACTACTGGTTAGAGGTTCGAAGGCCGGCCCCTCGGAAGGGTTCAACGACCGCCTCAGGCTACTCGGGCTCCGCGCCCACTACTGATCAGGGGTTCGAAGGCTGGCCCCCGAAGGGTTCACAGCCGCCTCAGACACAGAGCGAGGGATGACCATGGGTACGTTCGATCCATAACCAAGGCTCGGGCTGCGCTCCCGAGGTACCCTAGGACATTTCCGAGACCAGCGGGAACGATCTTGTAACGGAATCCCATCAGAGGGAGGCATCGAGCCCTCGGACCCCGTCGCCAGGGGACCGGGTCCGGCAGATCACCCGCAGGTACTTTTGGGCGTGCCTCTGGGCCCCTAGCCGACCCCTAACGAATGGGGCACGGACGTCCACTCGGATTACCCGCCTGCAGCTCACCGGAAACACCATGTTCGGCGCCCATCGAGGGCAACATGGCGCTTTCCCCCCTCCTCCTTGCGGAAAGGCGACGCAGGGGCGTATGTAAAAAAGTCGAGTCTGTCCCTGATTGTAACACCCCTGGTGTTACTATAACTAAAACTTGAGCATGGCATCATAAGCATTGGCATTGCATATGTTTGATACACCTAGAGTGCATTCACTAGGCAAAAATTTCAAACAAGTTGTATTGTTTTAATGTTTTTGCAAATAGAACCCTGGTTAAAGGACTTAACCCTAAATAGTGGTTAAAGGGGTAAAACTTAACCTAAGATGAGAAAACCTAAAGACTTTAGGGAAAGAGTCATAAAATATCCCCAAAAACAAAGTAGAGTCACATTTATACCCCTGGGATACCAGAAACCCTAATTGGAACCCTGGAAAACCCTAAAACTAAACCCTAGGGGCCTATGTGCAAAATTAGTCCACTTTTGGACTAAGGTGCAAAAACCAATTCAAATAAGTATCCTAAGTCATTTGGTTCACAAGTATGTGGACTTGAAAGCTAAACCCTAAGTTTTGGACTCATTTGCAAAAAGGACCTTGCTTTTGATTCCTATGCTAAGTCTGAAATCAGGGTTATAGGCCCAACTTTGGGGCTGTGTAGCTTTCAAAATAGTGAGAATTCATGTTAGGTGACCACATCAAAGCTGAAGACCAATCATAGGAGAACAACTTTGTTTAAGGGTTCAAGCCATGATCCTATGAGAAATTTGGAGAAAAACCCAATCAAAGATGGACTGTCAGGCTGCCTGAAGTCTGAAATACAGATTAACAGTGTTGTGAGATAAAATTTGAGCTCGATTTTGAAGGGGATCCAGTGACTTTTTGTGGGAGCACATTGTAGCAAAATGATAGACGGATTATAGCTCTATAACTTTGCTGCAGAAAGTTGGCTTAGGTTTCACATGAAAATTTGAGAAAACTGGGCTCCAACTTGGTCAGTCAGTCGAGCTTTTTACTGAACCCAGTGCACTGTTCACCGTCTTCAGAAAATATCGCGCGGTGGATAAAGATCAGCCCCTCGCCAGCGATAAGGACGCCACCGCGGCGTGGGATGGGTCGCCGGCGTGTGCGGTAAAGGATTCCTGGCGACGTGGCCAAAAGTTACTGAGGTGGCGCAACCCGGTTAAACGGCGGCCACCGGACTTGTGTCGTGGCTCTGCCGTGCGGGTGAGCTCGCCAGCACGATTACAGCCGGTGAAGCTCATCCGATTCCGGCCGGTAGACTATAAATTGAGGGCGAGCGTTGCTTCTTCACTGTATCCCACATCTCAGCAACTTAGCGCCCGACTCAAGATCACCAGAAAACCCACGTAGCCCCCAAATCCCTCGCTCCCTTGTTCTTAACTCCGCCGTGAAGAACATCTCTGTGGCCAGCTTTCCTCGAGTGAGTACTTACCCAATTGTTTCATGTTCTTGCTTGCTATTAGCCCCCTATTGCTCCCAGTACCAACCAATCGAACTTAAGCCGAAACCTTTCACCGGAACGTGCGGTTGCTCTGTAAAACGCCGCCGTAACCCACCCTCACCATCGACCTGCTCTTCGGCTCGTATTCTGCCCAAACCAAAGAGTGTGCATAACTCCTGGTGAACCCGTGAATCCTTCCTCAGCCTCAATTTGGTCGTCCCCGTCGTCGTTTGGCCGGAACGCGTTCGTTCCTATAACCATCCGCCTGTCACCATGAACCAGTTGTTTCAGAGCTCCAATTCAAAAATTGAGTGAGGGGAAACCTCGGGTTAGGTCGGAATCTGGAGTCAGTCGTCGGTGAGCACCAATCCTTGCGTGCTCCGCCCAGTCCAGCTCGTCGGAGCATGGCTCCCGCGCGGTTCGCCGTCGGGGATCAGTCGACGTAAAGAAAAAGAACTTCAAGGACCTCTGTGCAAATCGTCAGAGACTCAGTAAAACAGTAACTGAACTCATTTCCAATTAGCCAGGACCCCGAGTCCCTTTGCGCAAAACAGCCAGCGCGTGGGCACGGGCGCCCTTTTCCTCTGGTGTTGGGCCGCTTGGGCTAGAATTGGCCCAGCACTATTGAAGCTTTTTCTTTTTTTTACAATAGAGCTTTAGAAATTTGTTAAAAATTGTAGAAAAATCCTAAAATTGTGAAACCAATTTTCCTAGGTTTCTTATTTTCCCTAGAATTTAGTAAAAATAGTTTTGAGATTTTTAGAGGAAATAAGGAATTTTAGGGCATTTAAAATAGTTTAAGATAGTAGTTCTGGATTTTTAGAAAATAAATGGTAATCCCAAAATTACCCAAACTTTTTGTATAAGCTCTACACATTAATTAGAAGCCTTAGGTAGAGTTGGGTTTGATTTGGACTTTGTTTGACACCTAAACCCCAAAACCCTACCCCTTCCCTGTGAACTCCTTTACCGACTCCGGAAACCCTAAGTTCCCGGAGTTCCGTGAAGGAAAGTTGTACTCAAGACATAGATAATAAGTTTATATTATCTTTGCATCCTTATGAGCATCCCATGTGAACGAAGGGAAGCCCCGGTGCATGCAACCCCTTTCCTTGTGTTTTAAATACTTTTCGCACCCTTTAAGTCTAGTGAAATGTGCATTAGGTTCATAGGAATTGCTTGAAACCCTTTGATGCATTGCTTTCCTTGATATCCATACCTTTATAGATACTTCTGTGAAGTATCAAAATATGATTTACAAAAATGCTTAGCCTTGCTTAGATCTTGTAGATAGAGGTTGTCCTCAGTCTAACCCGGGAGAGGATGGCTTCTACCTGCAAGAATATTTTCATTTGGAGCAATAGTGGGATCTTACTGCAAAGTTCCCTGTGATGCTCTTTCATCCTAAGGAACAGACACAATCCTAAGGATGGAAATACTTAAATTGAAACTTGGGTTAGGAACAGGTGATGTTCTACCCAGGTTGGTTAAGGATTAATGCGTATGTAGGCGTGCTGACCGAGGACCCTTTAACTGGTCACATGCCTCGTCATGGGTAAGCCTTGCCTCGGGAAGACTAAGGCCAGAATAAGATAACACGAAATGGGCGTGGAGCGGTGGCGAGAGTAGCGTGTACCCTCCGTGGCAAGAGGCTGGACGGTGGTGTAGCTGTGCTCTCGGTTTGCGTGAACCTGATCTGGTCTTAAGAACCCCGGTGGCGGGTTGACATATGCAAGGGTTAAGTGCTACATATGTCGTGTGATTGGAGATCCTCAGCTGAGTATAATCGATTCGGATCGCCGTACCTTCGCGGTTATGAAGACTTGGTCACTTTTCTACAACCTAAGTCAGGATGTGAACACTATAGATCAACATGATGTTGTATTGATGAGATGGTGAAATTAGACTAGATGCAAATAGAGTCTATTAATACTTAACATGGCGTTAAAAGATTGAAAGTAAGGACTCACTTTAGTAAGCTACTTCTGCAAAAGTATAAGTTGATTTTTGTTAAAGCCTCTCCTTGACTCCTATTTATCCAGCATACCCTTGAGAGTCTTTTCCTTAGTCGGGTAAGACTTGCTGAGTAATTCCATACTCAGGGTTTATCCCTTTGTTGTTTTTAGGTGAGGAAGCGACAAATTTTTGTTGCTTTTGCTCCAAGGTGGTACCAAATGAAGAAAAACAAGACTGAAGTGCCGGAGGACTTGGTCCTCCACATAGGATCTTTTACTTAAACTTATCGGGAGGAGTTTGTGCCTCCCTTGGTTTGTATAATATTACTACTCAGCACTCGCCTTTTTAGTTCTGGTCTGTAATAAAACAACTTAAGCTTGCTTTTAAAATAAATGTAAGTTATGTAATCGCTTCCGCATTTCTTTATCTCCGATGTTCTGTAATGACTGCAAGACGGGTGAACGTTCCTGGTAAGGTAAGGAAAGATACCGAACTTGTCAAGTGACTTAGGAACATCTACGGGGTGTCTGATGTCTGTTAGACAAGGACAACTGTAGGTGGGCCTAATTACTTGGGAGGTTCCGTCACAGCTGGTATCGGAGCGTAGCCCTTCTTTGCAGATATTATGAGGCATCTTCAAAAGGATTTTCAAAAGTCTTACCTAAAAACTCTTTTCTCTTCTTACCTAAGTATTCTGAAGAGTCTATCTTAAAGACCCGATAGGAAGAGTGCAATGTATAGAAGGTTGAATCGACTAAGGTTGATTCTGTACTTACACATGCATCATGCTAAGAATTATACTAATAACATTTCCCCCTTAGAAAGATGCCGCCACGCACAAGGCTAACGGCACGCAAGTCAACGAGACCAATTGGAGTGCCTCAGCATCAACTGGCCCCCCGACATGAAAGCAGCAGCAGTGGAAGTAATGACCCCATCGGAGATCTTGAAGCCCGAGTGAGTCGACTTCAAGCGGCGCTTCAACACAGGACCGATGCTTGGGTCGCCGACGGAGATAGAATCAATGAACTAAGAAGGGACATCCGTCACCTGCAGGATCAGCTTGCTGATCGAGACTTAGCACTTGACTAGGCCGTACAGTCTCGTTTGCTAGCATGTGCTAAGGAAGCAAGGGCTCAGGCCCGAATTAAAGAACTTAGCTCAACTGTCGACAACCTGTAGGTCTACTGCAATACGTTGCATGAGGAAGTCCATGTACTATACTCACAATTACACCCTAGTGTGCCTGCACATCCTGCTGAGGCGGAAGCCAGACCCTCTCACGTTGCGGGACGCGCGCTGGGTGGGGAGTTAGACCTTTTTGAGCCTCCTCCTTCCTTGAGGTTGGTTGACGTCTGGACTCCCACACCTGACGATGAGGCCGCCAAGAGTAATGGAAAGCAGGACTAATGGTGTAATAGAAGTAGAGTAGTGTATTGTAGGGTGTACTGTTGTATAATAGGTTGAACTTTTGTATAATGGGTAATGTATCCTGTTATGTAATATCGAGTCTGTATCATTACTTTTTTATAGTAATGTAAAATGGAAGGTTT
This sequence comes from Zea mays, assembly GCF_902167145.1. Classification (NCBI taxonomy): domain Eukaryota; kingdom Viridiplantae; phylum Streptophyta; class Magnoliopsida; order Poales; family Poaceae; genus Zea; species Zea mays. The sequence goes on along the minus strand of NC_050096.1, from coordinate 19,228,618 downwards.
CTCTGGCATATTATGTTTACTTCAAATGTTCTTTGCCACAGATGCCGACCAGGACTCGAGGACAGGACGCAGCAGGAACTTCTGGGGGAAGGGATGTTACCCCAAACCCACCTCCGATTCCTCCCACATTAGCCGAGGCGATTGCCGCCTTGGTGAATGCCACCGCAGACAATACCCGCTTCCTTAGGGAAATGGCGGGTCAGCAGCAATTCCAGTAGCAGGCAGGAAGGGGTTATCAGCAAGGCCCCCGTGAAACCACCTATCTGGACTTCTCTGAAACCCGTCCACCCCTATTCGTCAAAGCTGAAGATCCACTAGAAGCTGATGAGTGGATACGGGTTATTGAACAAAAGTTTGGTCTTCTCCGTTGCTCAGAGACGCAGAAGCCGCTATTCGCAGCACAACAACTACGTGGTCCTGCCAGTACCTGGTGGGGAAATTTAGTGGCTATTCAACCTGTCAACCATCAAGTCACCTGGGAAGAGTTTAAAGCAGCCTTCCGTGAGCACTATATACCCGAAGGAGTGCTGCATATGAAACAAGAGGAATTTATGAAGTTAAAACAAGGAGGAGATACCGTCAATCAGTATCTCAACAAGTTTAATCACATGTCGCAGTATGCCATCGACCAGGTGAATACTGATTTAAAGAAGAAGAACTGTTTTATGCGGGGTTTAAATGATCGGCTACAGAGAAAGATGGCCACATGCATAGATCTCACGTATGGAAAGGCTGTCAGCACATCCTTATCTGTTGAAGCAAAATACGCAAGTTCTGGGAAGAATAAGGGATTCGGTGGTGAGAGGCCTAATCAGGGCCAGGCGAAGAAGCAACGGTTTGTGATCCGGCCTTCAAGCCAAAATCGCATTTTTTCTCGTCCACCCTCATTCCCTTTCAAACAGCCAATCATTATTCGCCCCAACAATACCCCCACTACCCCAAATCAGCCGGGTGCCCCAGGCACTCGATTCCCTGCCTTGCCTAGTTCTTCAACTGGGTGTTTTAATTGCGGCAAGTCAGGACATTTCATCAAAGACTGCCCTTATCCTAAGCAAAATCAATCAAATGCTCCGCAAGGATCTGGGAGATCAGCTCAACCCAAAGGAAATGCTGTGGGGAAAAATACAAAGAAGACGGGGCGTGTATATTACACCCAAGTGGCCACTACACCGGAAGGAGAGCCGGTGATGATGGGTACGTTTCCCGTGGCCAGTCACCCTGCAATCATTCTTTTTGATTCTGGTGCTTCGCATACATTCATTAGCAAGAAATTTGTGGAGCAACATCATATTGCATGCCATGAATCAAAAGAGGGATTTAAAATTCATTCACCTGGGGGACACATTTTTACTAGAGAAGTGGCCTATGAAGTGCCAGTAACAATGGCCGGACGGAACTTTCCTGCTAACATGATTGTTCTGAAAGACCAGGATATAGATGTAATTTGGGGTATGAATTGGTTAACCCAACACAAGGCAATTCTCAACACTGAACTCAGAACCGTCAGGTTGAGTTATAATCAAGAAGAGATTCTTTTGTCTCTCCCCGTAACCAATCCAGCCAAAGCTTCTGGTAGAGTATATGAAGCCATTGTACCGGAGATCAAGAACATTCCGGTAGTATGTGAGTTTCCAGATGTATTTCCGGAAGATTTGCCTGGACTGCCCCCTGAAAGAGATTTAGAATTCGTAATTGAGTTAAAGCCCGGTACGGCTCCCATCTCCCGAAGATCGTACCGTATGCCCCCTAATGAGTTGGCGGAATTGAAGATTCAATTACAAGATCTACTGAATAAGGGATTCATCCGGCCAAGCTCGTCCCCATGGGGTTGCCCCGCCATTTTTGTTAAGAAGAAGGATCAAACCTTGCGAATGTGCGTGGATTATCGACCCCTGAATGAGGTCACCATCAAGAATAAGTACCCTCTTCCAAGGATCGACATCTTATTTGATCAACTGACTGGGGCGAGGGTATTTTCCAAAATTGATCTCAGGTCGGGCTATCACCAAATCCGTATTCGGCCCGAGGATATACCGAAGACCGCGTTTACTACGCGATACGGATTGTTTGAATACCTAGTAATGTCTTTCGGGCTCACAAATGCTCCTGCCCACTTCACCTATTTGATGAACTCAGTGTTCATGCCCGAGTTGGACAAGTTCGTGGTGGTCTTCATCGACGATATCTTGATATATTCTAAAAATAAAGAGGACCATGCTCAGCATCTACGGATTGTATTGACACGCCTGAGGGAACATCAGCTGTATGCCAAATTCAGCAAGTGCGCGTTCTGGCTGGAGGAAATTCAATTTTTGGGGCACGTGTTATCGGCTAAAGGAATTGCGGTAGATCCTAGCAAGGTCAAAGATATTCTGGAGTGGAAACCCCCAACCACTGTTCACCAAGTCCGGAGTTTTCTTGGACTAGCTGGGTATTATCGCAGATTCATACCAGATTTTTCTAAGCTTGTGAAGCCAATCACAAGTTTATTGAAGAATGACATTAAGTTCAATTGGTCTTCTAAGTGTAATGAAGCCTTTGAGCAATTGAAGACATTATTAACCACTGCTCCGGTATTGGCTCAACCGGACATCACTAAGCCTTTTGATGTATATTGTGATGCATCTGGCAGTGGGCTCGGCTGTGTACTGATGCAAGAGGGCCGAGTAATTGCGTATGCTTCAAGGCAGTTGCGCCGACATGAGGAGCATTACCCAACTCATGATCTGGAGCTAGCTGCTGTGGTTCATGCCCTGAAGATTTGGCGTCACTATCTGCTGGGAAATATCTGTCACATATATACAGATCATAAAAGTTTGAAGTACATTTTCACCCAGTCAGAATTAAATATGAGGCAAAGACGATGGCTTGAGCTTATTAAAGACTATGAACTGGAGATCCATTATCACCCAGGCAAAGCCAATGTGGTGGCAGATGCACTGAGCCGTAAGGTTGCCTGTCATTGTCTTACAATGAAGACCTCTGACAACACTTTGTGTCAAGAGATGGAAAAACTAAACCTGGGGATAATCCAACAAGGGACTCTAAATCAACTAAAGCTTGAGTCAATCATTTTGCAAAGAATAATTGATGCTCAAAAGGATAATCTGGGTATGATTCTATTTGGGTTATCGTTGATCGACTCACAAAGATTGCCCACTTCTTACCTGTCAGGGTCACATATACAGTAGCCACTTATGCAGCATTATACATTGCCCGTATTCTCAGTCTGCATGGTGTTCCGAAGACCATTGTGTCGGATCGTGGACCTCAATTTGTAGCCAAGTTCTGGGAAGCACTTCACAAATCCTTGGGTACTAAATTACTCCACAGTTCGGCTTATCATCCTCAAACCAGTGGGCAGACTGAGAGGGTCAATCAAATACTGGAAGATATGTTGCGGGCATGTGTTCTGGACTTCTCACAGAAATGGGATGAATGTTTGCCCTTAGCGGAGTTTTCATACAATAACAGTTATCAAGAAAGTATCAAGATGGCACCTTTTGAAGCTTTGTATGGGCGACAGTGTCGAACTCCGCTAAATTGGTCTGAACCTGGAGAAAGGTACTTCTTTAGGCCTGATATGGTGAAAGAGGTCGAAGAAAAGGTTCAGAAAATTATTCATAATATGAAGAAAGCTCAGACTCGACAAAAGAGTTATGCAGACCGACGACGACAACCCTTATGCTTTCTGGTAGGCGATTTTGTCTACTTAAAAGTTTCACCAATGAAGGGTGTATCGCGTTTCGGGGTTAAAGGGAAACTTGCACCCAGGTACATTGGTCCATTCCTGGTGCTTGAGCAATGTGGACCAGTGGCATACCGACTCCAACTACCTGAAACATTGTCTGCTGTGCATAATGTGTTCCACGTGTCACAATTGAAGAAGTGTCTTCGGGTTCCTGATCGAACCGTTGAAGTAACGGATGTGAGAGCACCTAGAGAGGGGGGGTGAATAGGTGATCCTGTGAAACTTAACCTTATAGCCACAAAAACTTGTTAAGTGTTAGCACAATAATCGCCAAGTGGCTAGAGAGGAGTCTCAACAAAACACAGTACCACAAGAGATCAAACACAGAGATGACACAGTGGTTTATCCCGTGGTTCGGCCAAGACCAACGCTTGCCTACTCCACGTTGTGGCGTCCCAACGGACGAGGGTTGCAATCAACCCCTCTCAAGCGGTCCAAAGACCAACTTGAATACCACGGTGTTTTGCTTTGCCTTTCAATATCCCGTTTGCGAGGAATCTCCACAACTTGGAGCCTCTCGCCCTTCCACTTGAGATTCACAAAGAAATACGGAGAAAGGGAGGAACTAACAACGCACACAAGACTCAAAATCAGAGCAACAGCACACACACAAATCGCAACAAGAGCTCGCAACACAACTCAATGAGTTCACAACTCAACAAGAGCTCTAGATGCTATCACAATGAACCAAATGCGCGGAATCGATGTCTTGGTGCTTAGGAATGTTGTAGGAATGCTTGGTGTCCTCCTCCATGCGCCTAGGGGTCCCTTTTATAGCCCCAAGGCAGCTAGGAGCCGTTGAGAGCAAATCTGGAGGGCCAATCTTGCCTTCTGTCGTCGGGTGCACCGGACAGTCCGGTGCACACCGGACACTGTCCGGTGCCCGATTTCCTTCCTAAAATGGCGCGACCGACCGTTGCAGATCTGGGAGCCGTTGGCGCACCGGACATGTCCGGTGCACACCGGACAGTCCGGTGCACCCTTCCGACCGTTGGCCCGGCCACGTGTCGCGCGCAGATTCCGCGGTCGACCGTTGGCCCGGCCGACCGTTGGCTCACCGGACAGTCCGGTGCACACCGGACAGTCCGGTGAATTTTAGCCGTACGCCGTCGGTGAATTCCCGAGAGCGGCCACTTCACGCCGAGTCAGCCTGGCGCACCGGACACTGTCCGGTGCACCACCGGACAGTCCGGTGTGCCAGACTGAGCTGAGTCTTGGCTGTACACAGCCAAGCCTTTTTCACCTCTTTTCTTTTCTTCTTCTTTCTGTTTCTAACACTTAGACAAGTATATTAGTACATAAAACCACTGTACTAAGGCTTAGAAACATACCTTTACTCCTGATTTGCACTTTGTCTATCCATGAGCATAAATTCACATTTAAGCACTTGTGTTGGCACTCAATCACCAGAATACTTAGAAATGGCCCAAGGGCACATTTCCCTTTCAATCTCCCCCTTTTTGGTGATTTATGCCAACACAACATAAAGCAACTAGAACAAGTGCAATATCACTTCAAATAAAACTCAAATTTATTTTGATTCAATTTTGGTATATATGGATCATCCTTTGCCACCACTTGGTTTGTTTTTGCAAATCAAACTCAAATCTCTATCTCTAAGTCAAACACACATGTTGAAGCATAAAGAGAGTCATTCCAAAAAAAAATTGATCAAAGATTTCAAAAACTCCCCTTATTTCCCATAATCAACACTTCTCCCCACAAGAGGCCAACTTTTGACAAAACAAAAAGCTCTATTTTACTATTTTCAAAATCTCTATTTTACTATTTTCAAAATTTCTCAAGTGGTTGCTTTGGCCTTTATTTTCTCCCCCTTTGGCATCAAGCACCAAAACGGGATCAATCTTGGCCCTTTAACCCTATTGCCTCACCAAAATCTTCAATAAGAATACAAAGGCAATAAGAGTACATGAGATGAACTTGGAATGAGTTACCCTCTCATCGGAATGCAGTGGAAGTCTTTCATGGTCCAAGTCCACCTTTTCCCTTTCAATCCTTCTTTGAGACTAAATCAAGCAAACTCAAGCATATGGTTAGTCTCAAAGGGTCAAGTTGTAACACATCTCCCCCTAAATATGTGCATCTCTTGCATAAGGACTTGTGAGGTCCGGGGAGTGTTTGTACAACTTGAGCACCATAATAAGCAACAAAATGCAGAATGAACCTGATCAAAGGCATAAACACATGTATGCTACAATTCAATCCAAGTTCCGCGAATCTAAGACATTTAGCTCACTACGCAGCCTGCAGAAGGTCTTCTCATCTAGAGGCTTGGTAAAGATATCGGCTAGCTGGTTGTCTCTCAAAAAGTGATGCCGGATGTCAATGTGCTTTGTGCGGCTGTGTTCAACAGGATTTTCCGTCATGCGGATAGCACTCTCATTATCACATAGGAGTGGGACTTTGCTCAGATTGTAGCCAAAGTCCCGGAGGGTTTGCCTCATCCAAAGTAGTTGCGCGCAACACTGTCCTGCGGCAACGTACTCGGCCTCAGCGATGGATAGGGCAACAGAAGTTTGTTTCTTAGAGTTCCATGACACCAGGGACCTTCCTAAGAATTGGCACGTCCCCGATGTACTCTTCCTATCGACTTTACATCCAGCATAGTCGGAATCTGAGTATCCGATTAAGTCAAAGGTAGACCCCTTTGGATACCAGATCCCGAAGCAAGGCGTAGCAACTAAATATCTAAGAATTCGCTTCACCGCCACTAAGTGACACTCCTTAGGATCGGATTGAAATCTAGCACACATGCATACACTAAGCATAATATCCGGTCTACTAGCACATAAGTAAAGTAACGATCCTATCATTGACCGGTATGCTTTTTGATCAACGGACTTACCTCCTTTGTTGAGGTCGGTGTGTCCGTCGGTTCCCATCGGAGTCTTTGCGGGCTTGGCGTCCTTCATCCCAAACCGCTTTAGCAAGTCTTGCGTGTACTTCGTTTGAGAGATGAAGGTGCCATCCTTGAGTTGCTTCACTTGGAACCCAAGGAAGTAGTTCAACTCGCCCATCATTGACATCTCGAATTTCTGCGTCATCACCCTGCTAAACTCTTCACAAGCCTTTTTATTAGTAGAGCCAAATATTATGCCATCGACATAAATTTGGCACACAAACAAATCTCCATCACAAGTCTTAGTAAAAAGAGTTGGATCGGCTTTCCCAACCTTGAAAGCATTAACAATTAAGAAATCTCTAAGGCATTCATACCATGCTCTTGGGGCTTGCTTAAGTCCATAGAGCGCCTTAGAGAGCTTACACACGTGGTCGGGATACCGTTCATCCTCGAAGCTAGGGGGTTGCTCCACGTACACCTCCTCCTTGATTGGCCCATTGAGGAAAGCGCTCTTCACATCCATTTGGTACAACCTGAAAGAATGGTGAGCGGCATATGCTAGCAAGATACGAATTGATTCTAGCCTAGCCACAGGAGCAAACGTCTCCTCAAAGTCTAAACCTGCGACTTGGGCATAACCTTTAGCCACAAGTCGAGCCTTGTTCCTCGTCACCACCCCGTGCTCGTCCTGTTTGTTGCGGAACACCCACTTGGTTCCCACAACATTTTGCTTCGGACGAGGCACCAGTGTCCAAACTTCATTGCGCTTGAAGTTGTTGAGTTCCTCCTGCATGGCCAATACCCAATCCGGATCTAGCAAGGCCTCCTCTACCCTGAAAGGCTCAATAGAAGAGACGAAAGAGTAATGCTCACAAAAATTAACTAATCGAGATCGAGTAGTTACTCCCTTGCTAATGTCACCCAAAATTTGGTCGACGGGATGATCCCTTTGAATCACCGCTCGAACTTGGGTTGGAGGTGCCGGTTGCGCTTCTTCCTCCATCATGTGATCATCTTGTGCTCCCCTTGATCACACGCCTCCTTTTGATGGACCTGTTCATCGTCTTGAGTTGGGGGATGCACCGTTGTTGAGGAAGAAGGTTGATCTCGTTCATCTTGTTCCTGTGGCCGCACTTCTCCAATCGCCATGGTTCGTATAGCGGCCGTCGGAACATCTTCTTCATCTACATCATCACAATCAACAACTTGCTCTCTTGGAGAGCCGTTAGTCTCATCAAATACAACGTCGCTAGAGACTTCAACCAAACCCGATGATTTGTTGAAGACTCTATATGCCTTTGTATTTGAGTCATAACCTAACAAAAACCCTTCTACAGCTTTGGGAGCAAATTTAGAATTTCTACCCTTCTTCACTAGAATGTAGCATCTGCTCCCAAATACACGAAAGTAAGATACATTGGGTTTGTTACCGATTAGTAGCTCATACGAAGTCTTCTTGAGGAGGCGATGAAGGTAGACCCTGTTGATGGCGTGGCAAGCCGTGTTCACGGCTTCCGACCAAAAGCGCTCGGGGGTCTTGAATTCTCCAAGCATCGTCCTCGCCATATCGATTAGCGTCCTGTTCTTCCTCTCTACCACACCATTTTGTTGTGGTGTGTAGGGAGCGGAGAACTCGTGCTTGATCCCTTCCTCCTCAAGGAACTCCTCCACTTGAAGGTTCTTGAACTCGGACCCGTTGTCGCTCCTTATCTTCTTCACCTTGAGCTCAAACTCATTTTGAGCTCTCCTGAGGAAGCGCTTGAGGGTCCCTTGGGTTTCAGACTTATCCTGCAAAAAGAACACCCAAGTGAAGCGGGAAAAGTCATCAACAATAACTAAACCATACTTACTTCCTCCTATACTTAGATAGGCGACGGGTCCGAAGAGGTCCATATGTAGCAGCTCCAGGGGTCTTGATGTGGTCATCACATTCTTGCTGTGATGCGCTCCTCCCACCTGTTTACCTGCCTGACAAGCTGCACAAGGTCTATCTTTTTCGAATTGTATGTTAGTCAACCCTATCACGTGTTCTCCCTTTAGAAGCTTGTGAAGGTTCTTCATCCCCACATGTGCTAAGCGGCGATGCCACAGCCAGCCCATGCTAGTCTTAGCAATTAAGCATGCATCTAGACCGGCCTCTTCTTTTGCAAAATCAACTAAGTAAAGCTTGTCGTCTAATACACCCTTAAAGGCTAGTGAACCATCACTTCTTCTAAAGACAGACACATCTACATTTGTAAAAAGACAATTATATCCCATATTGCATAGTTGACTAACAGATAGCAAATTGTAACCAAGAGACTCAACTAAAAACACATTGGAGATAGAGTGCTCATTAGAAATTGCAATTTTACCTAACCCTTTTACCTTGCCTTGATTCCCATCACCGAATATAATTGAATCTTGGGAATCCTTATTCTTGACGTAGGAGGTGAACATCTTCTTCTCCCCCGTCATATGGTTTGTGCATCCACTGTCGATAATCCAGCTTGAACCCCCGGATGCATAAACCTGCAAGGCAAATTTAGGCTTGGGTCTTAGGTACCCAACTCATGTTGGGTCCTACAAGGTTAGTGCAAATATCCTTAGGGACCCAAATGCAAGTTTTGTCTCCCTTGCATTTTGCCCCTAACTTCCTAGCAACTATTTTCCTATCCTTTCTACAAATAGCAAAGGAAGCATGATAAATTGTAGAGGGTTCATTCATTACTTTCCTAGGAACATTAACAACATTTCTCCTAGGCATATTATGAACAACATTTCTCCTACCAACATTTCTATCATGCACATAAGAAGAACTAGACGCAAACATGTCATGAGAATCAAAAGCATCATATGCGTTACATCTCCTATAAGCATTTCTAGATTGTCTCCTATCATGGTACATAAAGGCATGGTTCTTTTGCACACTACTAGCCATAGGGGCCTTCCCTTTCTCCTTGGCGGAGATGGGAGCCTTATGGCTTGTCAAGTTCTTGGCTTCCTTCTTGTAGCCAAGTCCATCCTTAATTGAGGGGTGTCTACCAATTGTGTAGGCATCCCTTGCAAATTTTAGTTTATCAAAATTACTCTTGCTAGTCTTAAGTTGAGCATTAAGACTAGCCAATTCATCATTAAGTTTGGAAATTGAAACTAGGTGTTCACTACAAGCATCAATGTCAAAATCTTTACACCTATTGCAAGTTTCAACAATTTCTACACAAGATGTTGATTTACTAGCTATTTCTAACTTAGCATTCAAATCATCATTAACACTTTTTAGTTTAGAGATGGATTCATGACAAGTAGATAATTCACTAGAGAGCATTTCATTCCTTTTAATTTCTAGAGCAAGAGAATTTTGTGCACTAACAAATTTATCATGCTCCTCATATAAAAGATCCTCTTGTTTTTCTAGTAATCTATTCTTGTCATTCAAAGCATCAATCAACTCATTAATCTTATTAATTTTAGATCTATCTAATCCCTTGAATAAGCATGAGTAATCTATCTCATCATCATCACTAGACTCATCCTCACTTGAAGAAGCATAAGTACTAGTATCATGAGTGCTTACTTTCTTCTCCCTTGCCATGAGGCAAGTGTGACGCTCGTTGGGGAAGAGGGATGACTTGTTGAAGGCGGTGGCGGCGAGTCCTTCATTGTCGGAGTCGGAGGAGGAGCAATCTGAATCCCACTCTTTTCCGATATGTGCCTCACCCTTGGCCTTCTTGTAATGCTTCTTCTTCTCCCTTTTGTTCCCCTTTTCCTGGTCACTTTCATTATCGGGACAGTTAGCAATGAAATGACCAATCTTACCACATTTGAAGCACGAGCGCTTCTCCTTTGTCTTGGTCTTGCTTGGTTGTCCCTTGCGACCTTTAAGCGCCGTCTTGAAGCGCTTAATGATGAGGGCCATCTCCTCATTATTTAGCCCGGCCGCCTCAACTTGCGCCACCTTGCTCGGTAGCGCCTCCTTGCTCCTCGTTGCCTTGAGAGCAATGGGTTGAGGCTCATGAATAGGACCGTTCAACGCGTCATCCACATATCTTGCCTCCTTGATCATCATTCGCCCGCTTACGAACTTCCCTAGAACTTCTTCGGGCGACATCTTGGTGTACCTAGGATTTTCACGAATATTGTTCACCAAATGAGGATCAAGTACGGTAAAGGACCTTAGCATTAGGCGGACGACGTCGTGATCCGTCCATCGCGTGCTTCCGTAGCTCCTTATTTTGTTGATAAGGGTCTTGAGCCGGTTGTATGTTTGAGTTGGCTCCTCGCCCCTTATCATTGCGAACCGTCCAAGCTCGCCCTCCACCAACTCCATCTTGGTGAGCAAGGTGACATCATTCCCCTCATGAGAGATCTTGAGGGTGTCCCAGATCTGCTTGGCATTGTCCAAGCCGCTCACCTTATGGTACTCGTCCCTGCACAAAGAGGCTAGCAACACAGTAGTAGCTTGTGCATTTTTATGAATCTGTTCATTGATAAACATGGGACTATCCGTACTATCAAAGTGCATTCCACTTTCTACAATCTCCCATATGCTAGGATGGAGAGAGAACAAGTGACTACGCATTTTGTGACTCCAAAATCCGTAGTCCTCTCCATCAAAATGAGGAGGTTTACCAAGTGGAATAGATAATAAATGAGCATTAGTACTTTGAGGAATACGAGAGTAATCAAAAGAAAAGTTCGAATTGACCGGTTTCTTTTTCTCGTATTCGTTGTGGTCGTCGTCCTTTTGGGAGGAAGTAGACTCATCGCTGTCGTAGTAGACGATCTCCTTGATGCGTCTTGTCTTCTTCTTCTTCCCATCTTTGCGTTTGTGGCCCGAGCCCGAGTCGTTGGACTTGTCATCCTTTGGCTCATTGATGAAGGACTCCTTCTCCTTGTCGTTGATCACGATTCCCTTCCATTTAGGATCCATCTCTTCGGGCGGTTAGTCCCTTTGTGAAGAGAACGGCTTTGATACCAATTGAGAGCACCTAGAGGGGGGGTGAATAGGTGATCCTGTGAAACTTAACCTTATAGCCACAAAAACTTGTTAAGTGTTAGCACAATAATCGCCAAGTGGCTAGAGAGGAGTCTCAACAAAACACAGTACCACAAGAGATCAAACACAGAGATGACACAGTGGTTTATCCCGTGGTTCGGCCAAGACCAACGCTTGCCTACTCCACGTTGTGGCGTCCCAACGGACGAGGGTTGCAATCAACCCCTCTCAAGCGGTCCAAAGACCAACTTGAATACCACGGTGTTTTGCTTTGCCTTTCAATATCCCGTTTGCGAGGAATCTCCACAACTTGGAGCCTCTCGCCCTTCCACTTGAGATTCACAAAGAAATACGGAGAAAGGGAGGAACTAACAACGCACACAAGACTCAAAATCAGAGCAACAGCACACACACAAATCGCAACAAGAGCTCGCAACACAACTCAATGAGTTCACAACTCAACAAGAGCTCTAGATGCTATCACAATGAACCAAATGCGCGGAATCGATGTCTTGGTGCTTAGGAATGTTGTAGGAATGCTTGGTGTCCTCCTCCATGCGCCTAGGGGTCCCTTTTATAGCCCCAAGGCAGCTAGGAGCCGTTGAGAGCAAATCTGGAGGGCCAATCTTGCCTTCTGTCGTCGGGTGCACCGGACAGTCCGGTGCACACCGGACACTGTCCGGTGCCCGATTTCCTTCCTAAAATGGCGCGGCCGACCGTTGCAGATCTGGGAGCCGTTGGCGCACCGGACATGTCCGGTGCACACCGGACAGTCCGGTGCCCCCTTCCGACCGTTGGCCCGGCCACGTGTCGCGCGCAGATTCCGCGGCCGACCGTTGGCCCGGCCGACCGTTGGCTCACCGGACAGTCCGGTGCACACCGGACAGTCCGGTGAATTTTAGCCGTACGCCGTCGGCGAATTCCCGAGAGCGGCCACTTCACGCCGAGTCAGCCTGGCGCACCGGACACTGTCCGGTGCACCACCGGACAGTCCGGTGTGCCAGACTGAGTTGAGTCTTGGCTGTACACAGCCAAGCCTTTTTCACCTCTTTTCTTTTCTTCTTCTTTCTGTTTCTAACACTTAGACAAGTATATTAGTACATAAAACCACTGTACTAAGGCTTAGAAACATACCTTTACTCTTGATTTGCACTTTGTCTATCCATGAGCATAAATTCACATTTAAGCACTTGTGTTGGCACTCAATCACCAAAATACTTAGAAATGGCCCAAGGGCACATTTCCCTTTCAGGATGTTGTCCTTGAACCGGACTTGACATACTCTGAGCACCCTATATGAGTCTTGGATCAAAAGGACAGGGTTACCCGGAGAAAAACTCTCAAGTTTTATAAGATACAGTGGAACCAACATTCTGAAGATGAGGCTACATGGGAAACTCAAGACTTTTTAGATAAGAATTTCCCAGGCTTTTTAGCCTCATGTAAATTGTAAAGCCTGTATAACTGTGTAATAGAGAAGTGACCCCCACATCACCCCTGCCTTATACCAGAAATAAGGAAATAAAAGTATTCCGCGTTTCCTTTTCCATTACTTACCCTAGGACTTTTAATCTCGGGACGAGATTCTTTTATGGGGGGAAGGATGTAACACCCCTGGTGTTACTATAACTAAAACTTGAGCATGGCATCATAAGCATTGGCATTGCATATGTTTGATACACCTAGAGTGCATTCACTAGGCAAAAATTTCAAACAAGTTGTATTGTTTTAATGTTTTTGCAAATAGAACCCTGGTTAAAGGACTTAACCCTAAATAGTGGTTAAAGGGGTAAAACTTAACCTAAAATGAGAAAACCTAAAGACTTTAGGGAAAGAGTCATAAAATATCCCCAAAAACAAAGTAGAGTCACATTTATACCCCTGGGATACCAGAAACCCTAATTGGAACCCTGGAAAACCCTAAAACTAAACCCTAGGGGCCTATGTGCAAAATTAGTCCACTTTTGGACTAAGGTGCAAAAACCAAGTCAAATAAGTATCCTAAGTCATTTGGTTCACAAGTATGTGGACTTGAAAGCTAAACCCTAAGTTTTGGACTCATTTGCAAAAAGGACCTTGCTTTTGATTCCTATGCTAAGTCTGAAATCAGGGTTATAGGCCCAACTTTGGGGCTGTGTAGCTTTCAAAATAGTGAGAATTCATGTTAGGTGACCACATCAAAGTTGAAGACCAATCATAGGAGAACAACTTTGTTTAAGGGTTCAAGCCATGATCCTATGAGAAATTTGGAGAAAAACCCAATCAAAGATGGACTGTCAGGCTGCCTGAAGTCTGAAATACAGATTAACAGTGTTGTGAGATAAAATTTGAGCTCGATTTTGAAGGGGATCCAGTGACTTTTTGTGGGAGCACATTGTAGCAAAATGATAGACGGATTATAGCTCTATAACTTTGCTGCAGAAAGTTGGCTTAGGTTTCACATGAAAATTTGAGAAAACTGGGCTCCAACTTGGTCAGTCAGTCGAGCTTTTTACTGAACCCGGTGCACTGTTCACCGTCTTCAGAAAATATCGCGCGGTGGATAAAGATCAGCCCCTCGCCAGCGATAAGGACGCCACCGCGGCGTGGGATGGGTCGCCGGCGTGTGCGGTAAAGGATTCCTGGCGACGTGGCCAAAAGTTACTGAGGTGGCGCAACCCGGTTAAACGGCGGCCACCGGACTTGTGTCGTGGCTCTGCCGTGCGGGTGAGCTCGCCAGCACGATTACAGCCGGTGAAGCTCATCCGATTCCGGCCGGTAGACTATAAATTGAGGGCGAGCGTTGCTTCTTCACTGTATCCCACATCTCAGCAACTTAGCGCCCGACTCAAGATCACCAGAAAACCCACGTAGCCCCCAAATCCCTCGCTCCCTTGTTCTTAACTCCGCCGTGAAGAACATCTCCGTGGCCAGCTTTCCTCGAGTGAGTACTTACCCAATTGTTTCATGTTCTTGCTTGCTATTAGCCCCCTATTGCTCCCAGTACCAACCAATCAAACTTAAGCCGAAACCTTTCACCGGAACGTGCGGTTGCTCTGTAAAACGTCGTCGTAACCCACCCTCACCGTCGACCTGCTCTTCGGCTCGTATTCTGCCCAAACCAAAGAGTGTGCATAACTCCTGGTGAACCCGTGAATCCTTCCTCAGCCTCAATTTGGTCGTCCCCGCCGTCGTTTGGCCGGAACGCGTTCGTTCCTATAACCATCCGCCTGTCACCATGAACCAGTTGTTTCAGAGCTCCAATTCAAAATTTGAGTGAGGGGAAACCTCGGGTTAGGTCGGAATCTGGAGTCAGTCGTCGATGAGCACCAATCCTTGCGTGCTCCGCCCAGTCCAGCTCGTCGGAGCATGGCTCCCTCGCGGTTCGCCGTCGGGGATCAGTCGACGTAAAGAAAAAGAACTTCAAGGACCTCTGTGCAAATCGTTAGAGACTCAGTAAAACAGTAACTGAACTCATTTCCAATTAGCCAGGACCCCGAGTCCCTTTGCACAAAACAGCCAGCGCGCGGGCGCGGGCGCCCTTTTCCTCTGGTGTTGGGCCGCTTGGGCTAGAATTGGCCCAGCACTATTGAAGCTTTTTCTTTTTTTTCAATAGAGCTTTAGAAATTTGTTAAAAATTGTAGAAAAATCCTAAAATTGTGAAACCAATTTTCCTAGGTTTCTTATTTTCCCTAGAATTTAGTAAAAATAGTTTTGAGATTTTTAGAGGAAATAAGGAATTTTAGGGCATTTAAAATAGTTTAAGATAGTAGTTCTGGATTTTTAGAAAATAAATGGTAATCCCAAAATTACCCAAACTTTTTGTATAAGCTCTACACATTAATTAGAAGCCTTAGGTAGAGTTGGGTTTGATTTGGACTTTGTTTGACACCTAAACCCCAAAACCCTACCCCTGCCCTGTGAACTCCTTTACCGACTCCGGAAACCCTAAGTTCCCGGAGTTCCGTGAAGGAAAGTTGTACTCAAGACATAGATAATAAGTTTATATTATCTTTGCATCCTTATGAGCATCCCATGGCATCCATTCTTATACATATGTATGGTTATGATTAGAACGTGAAGAAGAAATCGAAGTAACTGAAGAGAAGACACCACCACCTTCGGAATCTCAGGCCGGAAATTGTTTCTACTTTGGTATCTGCGGATCCGAGCCTGACTCACCTGTGAACGAAGGCAAGCCCGGTGCATGCAACCCCTTTCCTTGTGTTTTAAATACTTTTCGCACCCTTTAAGTCTAGTGAAATGTGCATTAGGTTCATAGGAATTGCTTGAAACCCTTTGATGCATTGCTTTCCTTGATATCCATACCTTTATAGATACTTCTGTGAAGTATCAAAATATGATTTACAAAAATGCTTAGCCTTGCTTAGATCTTGTAGATAGAGGTTGTCCTCAGTCTAACCCGGGAGAGGATGGCTTCTACCTGCAAGAATATTTTCATTTGGAGCAATAGTGGGATCTTACTGCAAAGTTCCCTGTGATGCTCTTTCATCCTAAGGAACAGACACAATCCTAAGGATGGAAATACTTAAATTGAAACTTGGGTTAGGAACAGGTGATGTTCTACCCAGGTTGGTTAAGGATTAATGCGTATGTAGGCGTGCTGACCGAGGACCCTTTAACTGGTCACATGCCTCGTCATGGGTAAGCCTTGCCTCGGGCAGACTAAGGCCAGAATAAGATAACACGAAATGGGCGTGGAGCGGTGGCGAGAGTAGCGTGTACCCTCCGTGGCAAGAGGCTGGACGGTGGTGTAGCTGTGCTCTCGGTTTGCGTGAACCTGATCTGGTCTTAAGAACCCCGATGGCGAGTTGACATATGCAAGGGTTAAGTGCTACATATGTCGTGTGATTGGAGATCCTCAGCTGAGTATAATCGATTCGAATCGCCGTACCTTCGCGGTTATGAAGACTTGGTCACTTTTCTACAACCTAAGTCAGGATGTGAACACTATAGATCAACATGATGTTGTATTGATGAGATGGTGAAATTAGACTAGATGCAAATAGAGTCTATTAATACTTAACATGGCGTTAAAAGATTGAAAGTAAGGACTCACTTTAGTAAGCTACTTCTGCAAAAGTATAAGTTGATTTTTGTTAAAGCCTCTCCTTGACTCCTATTTATCCAGCATACCCTTGAGAGTCTTTTCCTTAGTCGGGTAAGACTTGCTGAGTAATTCCATACTCAGGGTTTATCCCTTTGTTGTTTTTAGGTGAGGAAGCGACAAATTTTTGTTGCTTTTGCTCCAAGGTGGTACCAAATAAAGAAAAACAAGACTGAAGTGCGGGAGGACTTGGTCCTCCACATAGGATCTTTTACTTAAACTTATCGGGAGGAGTTTGTGCCTCCCTTGGTTTGTATAATATTACTACTCAGCACTCGCCTTTTTAGTTCTGGTCTGTAATAAAACAACTTAAGCTTGCTTTTAAAATAAATGTAAGTTATGTAATCGCTTCCGCATTTCTTTATCTCCGATGTTCTGTAATGACTGCAAGACGGGTGAAACGTTCCTGGTAAGGTAAGGAAAGATACCGAACTTGTCAAGTGACTTAGGAACATCTACGGGGTGTCTGATGTCTGTTAGACAAGGACAACTGTAGGTGGGCCTAATTACTTGGGAGGTTCCGTCACACTGATCGCCCTCTCGCCCTGTGCAGAGGCTCAGGGGCTGCTCTCGCAAACCTGGCTCCGACCGAACCGTTGACAGCGTCAACATACCAGCCCGAGAACTTGGGACCCGACCGTACACCCGGGCTACGGCCAGCTCGCATGAGGGAACGACCAGACCAGCCGAAGCATTACGCGAGGCATTAAAACCTCGGAGGAGTAAAACCACTCCTCCGAGGCCTCGGGGGCTACACCCGGCGGGTGCGCTCGCGCGCACCCACCGGAACAAAACGCAACCGAGAAAGGCTGGTCCCCTTGCAAAAAAGTGCGATGAAAGCCTCCAAGCGAGTGCTAACACTCCCTTCGAGGCTCGGGGGCTACTGTCGGGGACCATAATTAGGGGTACCCTCAAGGCTCCTAATTCTCAGCTGGTAACCCCCATCAGCATAAAGCTGCAAAGGCCTGATGGGTGCGATTAAGTCAGGGATCGGTCCATTCGAGGGACTCGATCACGCCTCGCCCGAGCCTAGCCTCGGACAAGGGCAGCCGACCCCGGAGGATCTCCGTCTCGCCCGAGGCCCCCCTCCAGCGGCGAACATATTTCCGGCTCGCCCGAGGCCCTGTCTTCGCCAAGAAGCAACCCTGACCAAATCGCCGCACCGACCGACCAAATCGCAGAAGCATTTAATGCAAAGGTAGCCTGACACCTTTATCCTGACGCGCGCCCCCCAGCCGACAGAGCCGAAGTGACCACCATCACTTCGCCGCTCCACTGACCGGCCTGACAGAAAGACAGCGCCGCCTGCGCCGCTCCGACTGCGGTGCCACTTGACAGAGTGAGGCTGACAGACAGTCAGGCCCGGCCGCAGGCACCATAGGAAGCTCCACTTCGCCCGACCCAGGGCTCGGACTCGGGCTAAGCCCCGGAAGACGGCGAACTCCGCTCCGCCCGACCCAGGGCTCGGACTTGGGCTAAGCCCCGGAAGACGACGAACTCCGCTGCGCCCGACCCAGGGCTCGGACTCGGGCTAAGCCCCGGAAGACGGCGAACTCCGCTCCGCCCGACCCAGGGCTCGGACTCGGGCTAAGCCCCGGAAGACGGCGAACTCCGCTCCGCCCGACCCAGGGCTCGGATTCGGGCTCAGCCCCAGAAGACGACGAACTCCGCTTCGCCCGACCCCAGGGCTCGGACTCGGGCACAGCCCCAGAAGACGACGAACTCCGCTTCGCCCGACCCCAGGGCTCGGACTCAGCCCTGGCCTCAGCCGACGGTCTCCGCCTTGCCCGAACCAGGGGCTCGGACTCGACCTCGGCCACGGAAGACAGATTCGACCTCGGCTTCGGAGGAGCTTCCACATCGCCCAACCTAGGGCGCAGACCGGCCACGTCAACAGGAGGCGCCATCATCACCCTACCCCGAGCTGACTCTGGCCACGGGGAACAAGACCGGCGTCCCATCTGGCTCGCTCCGCCAGATGGGCAATGATGGTGCCCCGCATACTCTGTGACGACGGCGGCTCTCAGCCCCCTTACGGAAGCAAGAGGACGTCAGCAAGGACTCAACAGCTCCGACAGCTGTCCCTCCGCCAGGCTCCAGCACTCCTCCGACGGCCACGACATCACACCAGCTGGGTGCCAAAATCTCTCCGGCTGCCACAACGGCATGTACTTAGGGCGCTAGCTCTCCTCCGCTAGACACGTAGCACTCTGCTACACCCCCCATTGTACACCTGGATCCTCTCCTTACGCCTATAAAAGGAAGGACCAGGGCCCTCTTAGAGAGGGTTGGCCGCGCGGGGACGAGGACGAGACAGGCGCTCGCGTGAGGCCGCTCGCTCCCTCTCCCGCGTGGACGCTCTTAACCCCCTACTGCAAGCGCACCTGACCTGGGCGCGGGACGAACACGAAGGTCGCGGGATTTCCACCTCTCTCACGCCCATCTCCGGCCACCTCACTTCCCCCCTTCGCGCTCGGCCTCGCGTCGACCCATCTGGGCTGGGGCACGCGGCGATATTCACTCGTCGGCTTAGGGACCCCCCCGGTCTCGAAACGCCGACAAGTACCCCCGTACTGTTCACGCTGACTTGTACTTGCTCGTGCGTCACGCTTATACTTTTACCTTCTGTCAAGCCGAATGTATATTTGTAATTCAATATCATTTTTATTTTTCCATGAT
The DNA here is from genome assembly GCF_902167145.1 of Zea mays. NCBI lineage: Eukaryota > Viridiplantae > Streptophyta > Magnoliopsida > Poales > Poaceae > Zea > Zea mays. Next base: position 19,209,240 of record NC_050096.1, on the reverse strand, counting down.
AATAAAATGGGAATGAGTTGATAACGCTATATAATTGCTCATGTTATCTCTTACATTTCATATGTTTCTCCTTTTATTAACATACACTACGATGATGAAGGTATGTCCTTCATGACCTTCGTCTGAAGATCATTATATTCTAAGGGAAATAATGTTTCGAAGGACGAAGGGCATTAACATTTAATATTTTTGTGTTGCCTTGTTCTTAACTCATAGCACTTGAGAACAAGTCCCCAACAGTATAGGTGCAACCGTATCTTAGACTTAAAAAAATCGTGATAGAAATGTTCCTTCACTAAGATATCTCGTAAAATACGAGTCATTTTATACGGGTTGTACATATCCTAAACCATGGCACCCGAACTTTGCAGCCCTCAGACCCCCACCCCCCGGGGCCCCCGGTCCTGTTTGATCTTGTTTGCAAAATTCATCGATGAACGCTCATGTGTTCACTAGTTCTTGACATCAACCGGAAATCGAATGTTATCAAGAACTAGTATAGATAACAAAACCCATATATTGATATGGGCTCTCTCCCAGTGCCCAATCAAAGTTAGTGTAACTTTATGCTGGATGTGTAAGCTCAACCTTGTACTAGGGTTATGGTGATTATTTTAGTAGAATTTCTGGATAGAGTTAGTGTAACTAATTAAAAGATGGGTACATGGAAAAAATATATTTGACCGTGAGTCACTACCGGAAACAATTTTTTGCCGAGTGTTTGAAGCACTCAGTAAAGCCTAAAAACACTCCGTGAAGGCTTTGCCAAATGTGACACTCGGTAAAGAAGTCTCGATGAATTGTACATCGGCAACAGCCTCTTTGCCGAGTACTTTTGGTTGGGCACTCGACAAATTGTCGAGTGTCACTCGGTACTCGATAAAAAGTCGTCGTCACGACGCCAGGTGACAGCGACGGAGACTGTGCCGAGTGGCACGACGACACTCGGCAAATGCTCACTCTTTGTTGAATGTTCATTGTACCGAAACTCGACAAAAAAGCTCCTAGTGGGCAACTTTGCCAGTTCTTTGCCGAGCGTATTAGGTGGCACTCGGCAAGGCTCCCTTTTTACCGAGTGCCCACCAGACTAGCACTCAACAAAGGGATCACCAGCGGGTCTCTTTGTCAATTCCTTTGACGAGTGCACTAGATAAATGTGGTCGTTACCGAAATTGTGACTTTACCGAGTGTGGTGCTCGGCAAACAATTGTTTACCGAGTACCCGATAAAAAGTACTCTGCAAAGCAACGAGCACTCAGCAAAGAACCGGATTCCGGTAGTGAGTTGTGAGTTGTGACCAAGAGATAACTGGAACACGTGTTACAGACTTCTTGAGTTGTGACAAAGATCACCTTCCTGTTGTAACAGTAACAGCAGTAGTACGTCGTCGCCTAACGTGACAAATAGCAGCACACAGAGTTGTGGTTCCGCCGTGCATGCACGGAGAGCGGTTCCGGGCCACGGACGCGCACGCTGGCCCTACCGGCTAACAATCACCATTGGCTGGCGCGCCCCCTTTTTTGGCGCAACTGCGACGTGAAGTCGCGTCGTGTCTGCCGCAGCTGTACTGGGCACTGGCGTCCCTGTTGCTGCGGGCAGCGGCTGCGGCAGACAGGTAGTTCCCCGCCCGTCACTGTGTGCGGCGCACGGCGCCGGCCGTGGCTCCGCGTGCGACCCCTGATTATGCGGTGTCACGCGCCCGCCTAGCTGGACCGGAGGGCACGTGCAGTACTATGGCCATGTCATCGCGGCAGGCGGAACGCGACGCGTACATGCATCGTGCATGCATGCATGCATGCCGTCTCGGCTGGCCCTGGTGTGTACGTCCCGGCCGTCCGCCACAGATAAATAGTTAGATACCCACTCGTTCCGGCGCGCCGCCGGGTTTGGTCACCGAGCGAATCAGGCGAGCGATGACGCCCGACGGCCCGAGGTTCTCGTCCCCTTTCGTCGTGGCAGGCGGCATGCAGCAGCAGCAGCAACGGGGCAAGCGAGCGCGACGACGGTAGATCGGAGGAGGCTAGGAGAGGGAAAGGGGGGCCTGAGCCCCGGCCGGAGACAGGAAGGGAAAGGGAAGCGACGGCCAATGGATCCTGCCGCTGCCTGCTAGCACAGTAGCACCGCACAATTTCCCAGGTCCAGTCACGGCAGGGGGCCGGCCGGGGTGCCGTCAAATTATTCCGGGCCTCCAAATCATGAGGGCCGCGGATCGTCGACGGTCGGGCGCAGCGCAATCATGCCTGCCATCGCTGCGTATCGATAGCAGCTACCACTACGACCTTCTGCCAGCCCGGTGCGGACATACATGGATGATTGATGGCCATGGCCGGAAGCACCGGGCCAAAACGAGCGATCACGTGTAATAGCTAGCTAGCTAGGCGCTTGTGCAGTCGCGTCGTCGTCTCCGGGTCCGGGACCTTTTTCTCTCCCCCTACTAGGCGGTTGTTCACGTACGTAGTGGTAGCATGATGGCCGATCTATACCGGCGCTGCTGGACGGCCGGCTCTAGCCTCTAGGGAGAGTGCTCTGTGATTCCATATGCGCCGTGCGGCGGTGCGCGCGTACCACGGCGGTAATGATGCGCGCCCGCGGCGGCGATTGTGCTGCACCTTGCTAGCATTGCATGTACTCCTCGCTCTCCTCATGTACAGGCAGGCAGCGCTAGCTGCTCGTGATATTATTCCTGCCTGCCTATTAATTCTGGCACGGATCGAAATATTCCATTATTCCATGCAACGGGCGGCGTGCAGCACCGTGCATTCCGTTGAACGGCGATGCTCTGCCTTTGTCCTTCCCGTGCGTACGCTTCAGTTCGTTGAAGAACTGAAGCTCTGATTAATGGTGTACATTGAAGAACTGATTATATATATTTGCAGAGAAAGGAAGATGAATCCTGCTCCTCCTCCTTGTATCTCCAATGGTCCATGAACCTAGGCGACAACAAGAGAAAAGAAACGTGTTAAACCTCATTTCCAATACCTAGGTTGTAAAGCTTGGATTGCTTCTTAAATAAGATGGCAGTAATTTTAAAGATAGTAGTAAATCGGCACATAAGAGTATTATATTTCAAAACTAAATTACAAAACGATTTATTTGTAGTCAGAGTTTTATAAGTTGGATAGGTGTACGTACTGCCATCTTATATAAGAAGCAATCCAAGCTTTACATGGCGTATTACATTTTAAGGTGTGACTTAGCCACTTAGGGCACTATGTACACATTATTAGAAACTAAGGGTGTGTTTGGTTCACTGCCCCAGATGCCACAGCCTAAGGTTAGGCATGCCCCATTTTCGTCGGTAAGTGTTTGGTTCATGCCTAATATTAGGCAGCCACGAAAAGTGTGGCGTGTTACATAACCCTTGCCGTATTGTTTTACGCCGCACCTGGGGCGCTCGTTTTGGCCGCCGCACGCCCCACTCCTCCTCTCACCTCACTTGCTCGCCGCCGCACCTGGATCTGGCTCTCGTCTCCTCCAAGCACGGTGAGGTTCTTCCCCTTTCTGCTTTTCACTTTGCTCCTGAGTGGTTCGCCTCCATCCTCCTTTCCCGCAGCGCTCGTCTCGTTCTTCACCTGGATCCAGCGTCGGCGTGGGGACGGGCCCCGCCGCGTGGTGCTGGGCGCGGCGGATCTTGAGCTGCGCGTGGCGGGCTCCAGTGAAGATAGTTTTGGCTTGTTGTGCTTTGCACAACTTCATAATAGAGGATGGTACTGATATTTATGTTTATGAAGATGAGGCATGGTTTGGAAGTCTTCCAAGAAGCAGTCGTACCCATGCTAATATGAACAAAGATAATAAACTTTGGGCCACTATGCGTGATCAGCTAGCGCAGAAAATGTGGGACGATTGGGATGAAAATTGATCTTTTTATGTGGCTGTAATGAGAACCTATTTTATGGTTTTATGTGGCTGTAATGAGAACCTATTTTATGGTATTATGTTGCTGTAATGAGAACCTATTTTATGGTTTTATGTGGCTGTAATGAGAACCTATTTTATGGTATTATGTTGCTGTAATGAGAACCTATTTTATGATATTATGTTGTTGTAATGAGAACCTATTTTATGGTATTATGTTGCTGTACTCAGAACCTATTTATGTTATATTCATGGTATTTTGTTTGTGCCTTTATTGCTGAAATTTATAGATGAGTAAAGGAAAAGAGAAGATTGAGAGGACCATTGTGTGGGATGAGGATCAAAGCAAGTTTATGCTTGGTTGGTTTACTGACTTCATAAAAGAACAACATGCTGGTTTTAAGATTAAAAAACAACACCACTTCAGTGTGCTGAGGCATTGAACAGACAATTCAATATGGGGGTCACTGCTACTTAAGTTGAAAGACATTACATGCATTATAAAGAGAAATGGAAGGTTGTTGTTGCAGCCTTAAGCAAGAGTGGTAACACTTTTGACACAACAAGGTCTATGGTAGTCATATCTGAATCAGAGAAAGCTAACCTAAAGGTAATAAACTCTTCGATGCATTTTTCTAATTTCTAGTTTCTTTATGGAATGTGCATTTCCTTCAGATGCTTATGTTTCTGTATGCTCCTAAAAATTCAAGAAGGCTCTCTAGATGCTTTCAGATGCTTTCTGTATTTTCTTTATGGAAGTTTGTTGCTGCAGCCTTAATGCTTATGTTTATGTATGCTTATGTTTCTAAATGCTTAGGATACATGTTCCTAAAAATTCCTATTTATGCTCTATGTTTCTGTATGCAGGATAGGGCAAGAAGGCTCCTTTCTAAGCCTATCAAGTTTTTCAATGAAATGCAAGAGTTGTTTATTAACAGCAGTGCTGATGGCTCTCTAGCCATGGAAGCTACAACTTGTATGAATGAAACTCATTCTGGAGATGACAGTGACTTCAATGATGATGTGTGCAGTGACTTCTCCAACTATCCTCGGCCTGTGCATGATCTAGGTGATGATTCTGACACTTTACCATCTCCCAATCATCATCCATCTCAAAGTGTTGATCATAGCTCGTCAAGTTCTGGACTGAAGCGCCCACAAGGAGAGGGAGTACCAGCGAAGAGGAATGTGAAACCAAAGAGTCGCACAACAAAGGTAGTAGATGAACTCAGTGCTACTTTGGTAGAACTTCGAAATGATCTTAAGAAGCCACCACCTCCAGTGCCTATGCCTTTTGTTAACCCTGATGCAATATTGTGGCAAAGGCTTGAGAATATGACAATTACTACTGATCAAAAGTTAATGGTAGGAACGTATCTAGCACACAAAGATCAAAAGGGTATGCGTGGTTTCTTATCTGCTGCATCAGACATAACATTTGAGTCATGGGTACTAAAGCATCTGAGTGATTTGGACCTGTGAATCGACTAGGTAATTTTTTGTTGTATTTTCTATCATTATAGCTCTATTGTTTATGCTTATAATAATTTGAGATATTTTTTGCAATTGTAGCAGTCCATGTAGGAGATGAATGGTGTGATAGTTGGGGTTTTTGCATTTCTTCTAGGTTGATGGATGTCAATTGATGGAGATATTTGGTGGTTGTGACTGGTGTTACATTGCTCTTTTTGTTGATTTTTAACTTTGAGGGTACCAATGAGCATAGTGCATAGCACCAGTACCTTTTACAATTATGGAATCTCTGCAAAGCAAGGAAGACATTGGACTGTAATAAATTTTGCTCCAATTTTGCATTGCAAATGTTCTAGTAGTGTCAGATTTTTCTCTAATGCTTCTAGTGAAAAATGAGACCTTTTGGAGACAGTTTCTAAATTTTGTGTGCTGCTAACCTAAATTATGTGTGTTGTTTCATAAGCTCAGTTCTATTAAAAAAGTGTGGCACAAATTGAGTTAAGCGATAAACCAAACAGTAGCCGCACATTTAATGGTGTGCCTAACCTTAGGTGTGATAGTAATCCAAACAGCTGCCACACATTTATAGGTGTGCCTAACCTTAGGCGTGAAAATAAACCAAACAAAGATCTAGGGCATGTTTGGTTTGTGGCTAACTGTGTCACACTTTACCTAAGGTTAGTCGTTCGAATTGAATAACTAATCTTAGGCACAAAAGTTAGGCAAAGTGGGGTAAGTTAGGCATCAATCCAAACAGCCCCCTAACCTTAGGCGTCTTAGGCACGCCACAGGTGTGGCAGAGTGCTAACTTTAGGCGTGGCACATTACACGTGCAACCAAACACACCCTAAACCATGCAAGGGCTGACCACATTCCAGCCGCCTTTTCAAAGCCATCTGTCGTTTGCTTGGTTAGACGGGGTACAATACGTGAAAATGTCTTCATAACTCAAATTGGAAGATCCCCTTAATTACTAGTCTTGTCTGGGCTGCGCACGTGCTGAAGCAGCCCGGCAAAAACACAGGGTGGTCATCCGCAGATGGAGTCCGAATTAGTTATTATGGCCCAGATGTGTTTTCCCTTTAAATAAACTAAAAGCCTGGCCCGGTTCCATCGATAACGAAAAACATCATCGTGTCCACGTGAAAAAGGCCAAGCATTGGCAGCCCAGTTTCACACTCCAGTGATCCAGTGTCCATCCATCCATGTTTAGAAATCATTAACAAGTTGCAGGCTCGCAGCCGTAATATATAGGACTGGACATTCGGTTTATTTTGAAACTTCGGTTCGGTTTTTCGGTTTTAAAAAACTTCGGTTTTCTAGACATTAGAAACTGATCGATTTTCTAGAAAACAAAAAACCGAGAAGTTCAGTTTCGGTTTTTTACTTCGGTTTTTGGTAAAAACCGAATATCAAACTTGTACTCAAGGCAACACATATAACAAGTTTATATGATAGATTACACATAATTTTAAAAAGTAAAAATTATATAGGTACAAATATTTAGAGATACATCATACATCATATATAAATAAGTGAATAACAATTTGATTGCTTCACACATTTAGTTCACATAATCAAATAGTCAAATTTTAGAATTGATAAAGTTTGATATTCGGTTTTTTGTATTTCGGTTCGGTATACGGTGAAAACCGATTACGATACCGAAAACTGAACTTCTGAAATACAAAAACCAAAATCGAACCGAACTACCGAAATTTCGGTTCGGTTTTCGGTTTATGGTAAAAAAATGCCCACCCCTAATAATATAATAATAAAATGAAATGTTTACACCTACGGAACCAACAGGAAACACTTTTTTGTGTTTTATTAAAATAAAGTCTAACTATAGAAATTGTATCAATATACTGACTAGTCAGTCCTACATGAATCATTAATTCATGAGTAGAGAGTCTCCTAGGTCACGCACGCAATGGCAAATTATAGTGTGGCACAAAAGAAAAGGTAAAACTGAAATGAAACGAGAGATCTAGCAGCTGAAAGAACTCAAACCAGCAACGAGCACGCCGCACGTAAAAATGACCTGAATAGCTCTCAGAGTGGCGGTTGGCAAACCTGGGTCTCAGATTTCAAACTGCAACGAACCATCGCAGTGGCAGCTGGACGGGCTTCTGCAGGCCTCTGCTTGCTCAGAAAATCGTTTTCCTCCTCCCCCCCCCCCCCCCCCCCCCCCCCCCCCCCCTAGTAGTGAGGTGAATAGGATACAGACTTCCTACCTCTACCTGCCAGGTGACAGCAACGATCGATCGCATTCGCATCGCATGGCGCAGCAAGGTGGCGGCAGGTAGGCTGGTCAGGGAAGAAGTGGGCCTGTGAGCCTTTCGGTCACAAGTTTAGTTCGTCGTCGAAGTGGCGGTGGAAACGAGTAGAAAAAGGTTGCGTTGTTTGCAACCGTGGCTTTGGGTAATTGGATTTATTGGTTCAGTAGCGTCTGCATGGTCCGCAGAGGCGCAGACGAGGTGGCGTGCAGCTGCGCTCACCTGTGCTTGTGCCCCACGTCCATCGACGCACAGAGGAAAAAAATTGTGTGCGTACCTGTTGCAAACTATTGTTTGCCAAAGGGTGATCGGCAAACGCATTATTCAAATCGCTAACAAACCAGAGCCTCGTTCGTTCATCTGAAACCATGCGTCAGTATAGTTGTATATCACCGGCGAGTTGACCCATTAAACAAGAGAATTATTATGCAGACAAGCAGTTCCGACAAATTGCACAGGCATGAATATGGGGTGCAGATTAGAGAGCATTCATCAGCAGCAACGGTTGCACGCCTGAGCCCCGTGTGACCGTGTCGCATGCCCTGAAGCCTGACCGGGTCTAGGGCTCTTGACCGTGCCGTGCGTTACAATTGCGCGCCCCGCGTAATTACACTTCCGGTTCCTTCAAACCTCTCTCTCTCTTCTCTCCGGTTGTCGCCGGAACTCAGAGGCGGCAATGGACAGCCGACACATCGCGCCACCGCCCGCCGTCCTGTTCCTCGTGCTCCTGTCCACCGCGGCGCGGCCGTCTCTGGCTCAGCCGAGCAACAACAGCACGAGCGGCCACCACTCCCGGACGGCCGGCGGGTTCACGCCGACCACGGTGATCGTGCTCGTGGCCCTCGTCTCCGCCTTCGTCGTCCTCACCCTCTTCTCCATCTACATCAACCGCTGCGCGCCGACCCGCCCTCCCCCGCAGCGGCCGTCCCGCCCCGCTCCAGCTCCACCGGACCACCACCACCACCAGGCCTCCTCCGCCACCGGCGGCGGCGGAGGCGGAGGCGTTCTCCATCCGGAGCGCCGCGCGCGGGCCGGGCTCGACAAGGAGGCCGTCGTGTCGTTCCCTACCGCGGTCTACGGCGACGTGAAGGCGCGCGTGGCGGGCCCGCTCGAGTGCGCGGTGTGCCTCGCCGCGTTCGAGGACCGCGACGAGCTCCGGGTGCTCCCCGCCTGCTGCCACGTCTTCCACCCGGACTGCATCGACCCCTGGCTCGCCGGCGCCGCCACGTGCCCGCTCTGCCGCGCCGACCTCACGGCCGCCGCGCCGCACCCTCCTCCCGCCTCCTCCTCGGGCTCCTCCTCCGAGCCGGCGGTGCGGGAGCGGGAACAGGAGGCGCGCGACGAGGAGCGAGACGAGGAGGCGCGCCTCGTCGCCGCCTTCACGCCCGAGTCCGTCATGAGCTTCGGCGCGGCGCGCCCCCACGAGTTCGTCTACCGGCGGACGCAGTCCGCCATGGACGTGCCGGACCGGCACACGCTGCGGCTGCCGGAGCACGTCATGAAGGAGCTCGCGGCGGTCCGCAGGCACCGGCGGGCCGCGAGCCTCGCCGTGTACCCCGACGGCGTGGAGCGGGCGCCCGGATGGCTGGCGTCGTTCTGGCGGTCCGTGCCGTGGCAGCGGCCGAGCCGGACGGACTCGGACGCCGTCGACGAGCACGGCGGCAGCAAGCGCGTCTTCCCCATCGCCGGAGCTCCGTCGGAAAGACCCAGCGGATCAGGGGATGCTACAGACGAGGAGAAAGCCGACCGTGGCGCTGGCGCGTGATTCAGCTTCGCGTCCAATGCAAGGGACGATGATCATTGATTGGTGTTGTGAACTGTGAAGTCATCAAGTGCTAGCTGCCTCCCTCTGGGAAAAATATGAAATTCTAGTTTGGTTTCTAGTTATTTTTAAAAAAAGCGTACCTAAAATTAGAAAAAAGGGTATTCCATTCCGACGTTTTCATCCTAGACGTTGGTTTAGAACTGCATTCCTTTTTCAGATGGAGGGAAAAGTAGCGTGATGGTAGAATTAACGTGTGTCCCCGATGCCGGTCGATGCTTTTTATCCCGGTACTAATGTACTCGTATACTCCATGATGATTTTTTGGTCTGGGTATGAATGCCTGGTGAAATTGTAAGATTTTTAGCAAGTGATTATTATTCTCTACGAGTAGGTCATTAACAGTAGCTGGATTAGGTAACCGTGGTCCGCAATTAGCAGCATAATAAAGTTACTCGGAAGTCCTTGATTGCCTCCAGCTGTGACATGAAGCTGTGCAATAGAGTCCAAGCAGAGCAGGCATGAGACATTGAGACACATAATAAAAGTTGATTTTTTTTCTTTTTTCTTTTTCTGGGCGGTGCCTGGTGGTCAAAGATAACTGGTCGAAGAATGTATTCCGTCAGAAACAAGGGCCGCCACAGTTGTACGTACGCGAGAAGGTCAGCTCCTAGGCGACTTTATCCCGTGCCCATGCACGATTGCATGACGGCGACCCAAATTGGACGAGGACCACGTGCCAGGCGGCGGTAGCCGGCAGAGCCGAAGGGCTCCTTGTTACAATTTGGTCCAATTGTGCGTGATCCAATTCAAATAAGGAAGCTATGAGTAAAGATGGTATAAAAGCTTTAGTCTCATATTTCTCATCTATGTAGAAGAAAACCAATTTATATATGAAGGTGTTCACCATTATTCACATGACACAAATAAATGCATATAAAGTTTGCCACACGCATGTTCGCTCGCATTTCGTGTTTTTCGTGTAATTATCGCGTGACTTGTGATTTAGAACGATGCGTGATCACGACGTGACGTGTGTTCAATAACAGTTTATTATTTTTTTCTTTTTTTATTTGGTTGTCAAATATCACACCTAGATAGCTAGACTGCCACGTCAAACAAGAGTAATGGGCGACATCTCCGAGCGGTTGCACGTATTGAGGTTCCATAAGTGGTTCATGAAATTTAGCAGTTCGAACCCGTCAAGTTGCAGTGACCCTCTATAAAGGGGACATCCTTCGGTCGGAGGGCGAACGTAAACACAACAACTGACTCAACTTTTCATTCTCAACTCTCTGTGCCGCTGCTTCTCTACTCTGTTGTCCCTTTGTCTGTCGTACAACAGATCAAGGGAGAATCGTGTCTCCGAACCAACACCGACGATTTGACGACTTGCACTGGTGCCAGCGTATTAGGTTTCTGGGAAGTGCTTCATGCACGTCCGCTCGTGTTCCTCACCATCACTCGTGCAAAACACTATAAGTAAATATGCATTTTCAATTTCTTGTGATGACGGTCTTATGGTTATATCCGTTATTGATTTTTCTTTTATGTGTTAATTTGATTGAGTTAGTCCAAATATGTTATGTTCTAACATCATGGGTATTATCTGCAAGTAGATCTGGATTTTACATTTTATGTTGCATTATCAAATTGATCTTAGGCTCTGTTAATTTTGTAACATCACTCAGTGCAAGTACAGTAAAAGTGGGCTCCAAACAGCTATTTGTCATTAAAATCTTAAGTGGCAGGACGAGAACACATGAGAGAGAAAAAAGTAGTTACTTCATCACGAGCTAGTCTCCAGCGTATTCTACGAGTAGCAAAAGCATACAACATGTTGTGAGAGTTAAGGCTGACTCTATCTTTCTTTTTTGTCAATCAAAATAATTCCTCTCTTTAATTTTAAGCCACCTAAAAATAATCTTATTATATGTACTGGTTTTATTATTGGCTCCCATGGTATAGCAAAAATATAGAGCATTCAGTTAGTTATTCTATTAGCCTAGCTCGGATGGCCGTCGCTCCGTGCAGACATGCATGCCAACTTTTTTTTGCATTTTAGTCCTTTTGGAGTTTTTTGCATAATTGTGCCCTTTGTAGTTTCATTTCAAAAAATGGACCCTAACCTCGGCGCCGTCATCATTGGCGCCGAGGTAACACATAGTGGCGCCGACATAATTGGCGCCAACTTTTCCTACGTGGAAGCCGATGTGGCAAGTCTCAGGGGGTCGACGCCATAAATCTTGGCGCTGACCCCCTGGATAGCACCGGACCCCGCCGTCAAGGGGGGTCGGCGCCAAGATCTATGACGCCGACCCCTTGGGACTTGCCACATCGGCTGCCACGTAGGAAAAGTTGGCGCCAATGGTACTGGCGTCGCTGTGCGTTACCTCGACGCCAATGATGATGGCGCCGAGGTTGGGGTCCATTTTTTGAAATGAAACTGCAAAGGGTATAGTTGTGAAAAAACCCAAAAGGGACTAAAATCCAAAAAAATTGGTCATGCATACAGGCTGCCACAACACAAGCATAACAGCACAAGCACTTCGATTGGAAACATTTTTGGTACTTTTAAAAAATTAACTATATGGAAACAATATCCATTCGGCATTTTTTTTGATGTGACATGCTTGCACAGACGAGAAATGTTCTCGTGTGTGTGGTAATACTCCACCCGTTTTTTTATTTATCATATTTTATTAAAAAATAAACTAACGAGTGATAAATATTAAAAAATGGATATAGTATAATAGATACCCATCAGGCAAAGGTTACAAAACCTGAATGCAACAATTTTCTTTTTGGCTACAGTACACCCTTTACTTCCCGAGAAGTAATATCTTGAACAAATTATAGCACTTGTTTTTTGAAAAAAATGATACATTTTTAAATGCGATAACAAATTTATATAAGTAAAATTAATGAAAAAACAATTACTATCGACAAGACCAACGGTTTATCACTTACCTTCTCCTAAGAGTATCTCCAACAAGGTGTCCTATATACAAATGTCCTAAAATTTAAAAATAAGTATATTTTATATGATTTAGGGTACTAACAAAAAATTATGCTCTAATATTAAAGTTATAAATCTAAATTATAGTGCAACCCACTATGGTGTAGTATATTTGAGACATTTGAGAGAGTGATCTATATTTTTTTTTACCAAATTTTATAAAATTAAACACTGTTGAAGTATATTTTTCTTTATAAAGTCCTATATTTCAATTTAATACACCAATTTAAGGTACTGTTGAAGATACTCGCTGCAAGCATGGATCAACAATACAACAACGAAAAGGTAATCTTCATCCAATTTTTTTGCTGAGATATATTGTGTTGTTCGCCTTGCACACTGTAAGAACGTATACAAGAGATGCACAATCCGATCAAGACGAGGTCATCATGGGTGGATGCAGATGCATGGTCACGTCAATCATACACGTGTCGAAAAATTTAAAACTACTTATTATAGGCAGTTATACGTAGCAAGCTGTGTCATGCACCTTGTGTTATTTTATAGTACTATTTTCCTTGAAAACGTTACACCGATCGAAGAGGCGAAGATCACAATTTTGCATTTGACCACATTACGACATAATGTTACACTGTAAATCGATTTACGATGCCATGCATACGCACCTCAGGTTTAAAAAAAATAACACCTGCACCTGCGTATATCACGTCCCAGAAAATGTTACCATTATGTTATGCAGCATATATACAGGTGTACACACACATGGCACGTTAAAATAACACTGCTAATTATCCGTCACGTCGGACAAAAGGATTAGATATGATCTACCAGGTTTCCAAAAAGAAATACACAACATATTTGAAAACTTCGTTTTTTCCAAAATTTAAAACAATTAAATTTTATTATTACCTTCTATGAAGTAATATATGATAAAACACATCCAGATCAACGGTCCACAGTCAAGCTATTTGATTTGAAGTTACCACCATAAAGCCCATAAGCAAAAGCACCAAAACCATCATAGCCACACCAAGCCCCTCCTCCGTCGTCTTCAAGAGCTGCCCCGGCGACCTGTGTCCCTGATTCCTGAGCACCTTGCGTTGCTTTTCCACGAGGCAAAATTTGGCGAAACTAACATGCGGGAACACACGATCCCGCCAGAGCTTAAAAATCACGGGCGCTCGTTCAGATGTGCAGCACCAGATCCTGCCATCACCGAACTTCCGACAGTTTGCCCATGCGCGTGCTCGCGATCAAGGCCTGCAGACGACGCCGCCTCCAAACCGTTAGCTCCAGACAAGCGACAAGCAGAGAACAGCTGGATAATTTATCTCTGCCGCAGCAATTCTGCCGGCAATGTGTTTTTTTTCATGTGCAATTTACAGGCAAATTAAACCTTTGGCAGCTGTGGCTCACCTCCTTTTCCCAGTCGCAGCGGACTGTCATGATGGCCAGGACGAGCGTCTGGACGGCGGTCCCGCCGATCATCCCCGCCCAGATCCCCTGAAAAAGTTTCCGCGCAGAGGATTTCATTTCAGGCGGCGAGGCGAGCTAGCTAGCAGCCTAGCTAGCACTGGTGGTCGTCGTGGTCAAGAGAGGAAATAAAGCGGCCAACTGGTGAGAGGGATGCTTGCGCAACGTACCAGCACGCCAAGGTTGAAGAGCCATCCGAGCAGGATGCCCATGGGGATTCCGATGAGGTAGTAGCAGCCGATGTTGACGTAGGCCACCATGGATTGCCAGCCGGAGCCGACGGCCACACCTGAGTTGTTCAACAAGACGAGGACGAGGACGACGAGTGGAGAGTGAGTACTTGCTTGGGTCAGTAGTGCTCGGTCAGCCTACTGGCCCAATAGTCATGGGCTTGTGTTATGTGATCCAGCCCATGGAATGAAACTCGTGATTGGGGGCCACCTTTTTTAAGTAACAGAACGAACGATGTTTTTTTTAAAGGGAAATCAGAACGAACGATGCTGACCTGAGAGGATGGGCTGGATGCTGTTGAGGAGGATGGTGAAGGCGAGAAGAACCGAGAGGTGGTCGACGGCGTCGAGGACGACGGGGCTGGAGGTGAAGATGAGCGCGTACTTGTCGTGCAGGCCCATGATGAGCACCCAGAAGAAGAGCCCGATCACCAGCGACGTCACCGTCGACACGATGGTCGCGAACCTGGCGCCCTCCCCGTTGCCCGCGCCGAGCTCGTTGGCCACACGCACTCTGCAGCAGGAAGCAATCACCAGATCCAACCGAATGTGAAACACATGCTAGAGAGGAGATTTCTCACGGCGAATAACATTTTGTCAAATAACGCATGAAGCATGGCAATGCAACAAAGATGCATGCCGTCATTTTTATATAATGCGAAATTGGCGAATTTACAAGAAAAAGGAAAATCATCAATAATATACATATGGAACAGTAGGCTTCCGTTGAACCAGCAATAATGCAACATATGGAATATCGGCCCAGATCGCACATAGCGGGACTCCTTGTTGGGTGCAGCCACCAAGAAGCAACCAGCAGTAGATCGAGTAGGACAGGAGGAAACGCACAGGCCAAGTTGCGACGCTAGGGGGAGGGCAGGTAGGGGAGAGCGTGGGATAGTGGGGGGAATCAGCGCTACACGAGCTTCAAGAAAAAAAGATGAAATAGAAAGATACAATGCAAGAGGTTCATTTGAGAGCTAACTTTAGAGTCGGCTTTATTATATAAGTGTGTTTATTGTTCGCTTTAGATGACATGATAAGGAGTTAGAGAAAACAATAGAATCTATTATTAAACTTGCTCTCATGGCCATACTGTATGTTTGCGGACATCCTCCCGCTCCCGCCATGGCCATGGAAGAACCGGGCAAAGAAGTGAAGAACAGTCCATCCACGGAACCTGCATGCATGGTCGCCTGGCCTGGCCCACCGTCTATGTCGTCCAAAGGAGCTAGGGCCTAGGGAGCCTCGAAATGCCAGACCTCAAGCTCGCCATTATCATGCATGGTTGTGGCTGCAGCACATTAGCACATAAATGGGCATGGTCCATTGGTCCGAGGTACCCATCACGTACGGCTGCGACGGCGGAGGTATCAGCTTTCTTTTAAGGCATCCACTTTCGCGGTGCTCGGTAATGGGAGGAGCACCAGGTTCTGCCTCTGGACAGGAGACGCTGCCACCGTACCAGGGCTGTTGGGACATCCAAGACTTAGCACCGACGACACTCTACTACTCTAGTATGGTGATGGTCTGCGGACGGAGCGTACTACTCTACGGGTTCAGCATATATAAGGCTCTCCACTCGACATCGCACCCCATCGATCCCCGGTTGCAAGCGCATCTGGAGTCCGAGTAATTAACTAGCGCCACTACGGATCAAGATTTCTCTCTGGATAGCAAGCAGTGCGGCAAAGGCACTGGACGATATAGAGAAGAGGCTGAGATTCGTTTTCCCGATCTTAATACAAAGCTGTGCATAAACCTTTTATTTGCATATTTCGAGAAAAAAAACTTGGCACTCTACATGTAAAAGGAGAATAATTTTACCCGGTGCCGGCGAAGAACGCCAACGGAATCATCATCTGCCACCCGTTAATTGACATGCTGGATATTAAGTAAAACGAAAACATTGTTACTGAGTAGATTATAACTGGAGCCGGGCGCTCGTATTATTAATTCTATGATTCTATCGTGTATTATTTGCAGTTGTGAAGTGAAACCATGCATAGAAAGGAAGGATAGGAAAAAAAAAAACTTACCATATGGACAGAGCGTCGACGGCAATGGCTGCATCTTTTAGGTTTCCCGTCAACAAGACGAGGATCCGGTAGTACCAGTTCTCCAAGCTGCAGACATATGTGCATGCATGAATAAACATGTGCAATTACCATCCCACGACCTCCACCACCTGCTAGCTAGTCAAAACACGTCGTCGTTCGCATGCAGCCTGAGCCTGCATGGTCGCATCGTATGTATAGTGGCAGTGCAACGTGCAAAGGCGCAAACGTACGTGCGTACCATAGCATGACACCGGACGCGGAGGATAGCTTGACGAACTCCCACATGCCGGCGAAGGCCTCGAGCGAGAAGCCGTGCCAGGTGTCGGGGCAGCCGCCGCATGCGACGTAGGCGAAGAGCATGGCGCCGGTGGCCCACCATGAGAAGTTGAGCGTGAGGGCGATGCCCGCGAGGCCGAAGCGGAGCCTGGAGACGAGGAGCCAGCTTGCGAGGAGGTGGACGCAGAGCGCGGCTGCGGCGGCGGCGGCGTTGGCGGAGTTCCTCATCTGGCACTGCAGGAAGCGCTGCAGCGGGAAGAGGAAGGCGAAGGAGAAGTGCAGCGGGATGAACCACACGCACACCTTCCCCGCCATCGCCGCCAGCTCCGGCGGCTGCCCCGTCAGCAGCAGCACGTCCTCCGCGAAGAAGTACATGGGCAGCAGCAGCACCGCGCACATGAACAGCACGATCCACGACCGCTGCATGTACACGCCCATCATGTGGAACTTCTTCGCGCCGAACGCCTGCCCGCACAGCGTCTCCAGCGCGCTCGCCATGCCCAGCTGACATGCCAGATGCAGAGTGTAGTATTAATTAATTAATTAATTACCCGGCCATGGAATAATAATCATGATTACACACGACGGTACTGTATGTATTACTATATATCACTACTGTGTCCACAGGTCCATGAATGATGCAGCGGATACATCCCAGACAATTGAAGATGAGATGTGTGTAAATTAAATTAAAGGGGACAAGCTAAGATTGTGTAATCGGAATTCATCCGGACGTGACAGCAACAAGTGTCACATATACGAGCACGGCGGCCCTGAGCATGAGATGCCAAGGCGTGGAGAGCGAGGATTCGATGGAAGAAGAACCAATCACTTTCGTAGCGCTCTGATACGTTCTCTACGTCGTCGACCATTGATGGGGTTGGATGCAGACGGGCTTGGTGGCTTCCATCAGCATCGTAGTTTGGGACCGAGGCCAATCTACACCACACAAATCAACTTTCTCTTGCGCATTGCCATACAAGTAGGGGCATACTGTTTCAGTTGCTGCTGTAGAGTCTGCATGGAACTTGTGCCGTGGGGTCCTTGTCCGGCGAACGGCAACTTCCCTCACTGGTACCAAACTACCAATCCAAGCTAGTCACTCACACCTCGCATGACACGACTTTTTCTAGAAGAGTAGGACTGTACTCCCTCCGTCCTTAGGCCATTTCAATTTTTTGTGATAGTCAAAATATATCAACAAGTCCAATCAAGTTTATATAATAAAATAATAGTAATTTATGATATTAAATGAATTTTATTAGATTCTTTACTGATTATTTTTCATGGTATATTTATTTGACATTATAAATTTTTTAAATTCTCTCTTAAATTCTGGTTAAAACCGAGATACTTTAACTCTCTTAAAAAGTTAGAATAATCTATATCGTAACTTAAAATATAGGAAGTAGAATTTTGTAGTAATATTTTTTAACATGGCAACATTCCTGTCCTAGTGAGGTGACAGTGACGAGTAACGACAAATGAAATTATTGCCATGATTGACCTCTCGCGGGGCCCGGACTTGTCCGGCTCGTCAAGTTTTGGCCTGGCGGGTGGCGGCGGATGGGACCGACAAACTACTGACGCGGATCCGGAAGAGGAGGCTGGAGGCGCAAGGACGGCAGCTGTTTGCCACTCGAGTACTCAATCCCCACAGTTGTACTCCCTCCGTCTCAGGATATAAGGCGTAACCACTTTTTATTCTTGTCCCACAATATAAGGCGTGCTCTCTCTATGCATACGCATATCGATGCAGTGGTATAGAGACAATTAAATGCATTTCTTGGTCTTTGAACCAGAGGTGGTTACGCCTTATATACTGGGACGGAGGGAGTACTGTTGTAGCACTGCTCCTTCAGTACGGCTGTAGTAGGATGGCAACCGACGTCGGGTTTTAGCTCTTCATCCTTAGTTCCTGGGCGAATTTTTTTTCCTACGTGGATCCTCACAAAAGTTTGTAGAAGACATTTTTTTTTCACATTCTCATTTTCAGCAGAGATAAATCTTCATCGGAGATCCCGATCCCGGGTTAAATTTTAATTAGAACGTACTTCATATGTTATTAATATAAAACATTAATACTTATACATATTATATGATGTAAGAAATTATTATGTGTATATCAAAATAAACATATTTATACATTTATACAGGAGGATCTAAAGTTAGATTTAAAGTCTAGCCATATTAGAGCTTCAGAGCTCAAAAGTAAGTGAAATTGCTCTAAAGTTTTTAGAGCTGAGGGAACGGTCTTTTATAGTTTGGAACAGAGAGGTGGGTACATCTGCATCAACAAAAAAAAGGGCACTCTATTCGTTTACCGAAAATGACAATGTATTTGCGATGCGAATAGTTTTGAGACAGACGTCTGAACCTAGAATTGCCCTGGATTTAACGCAACTGGTTTTTGGAACCGTGTATTTTAAAGTTTCAGCCGTTCGATCGGTCTTCTTGACAGCTAGCTGACCTTTGGACCCCCGCTCGAGAAAATCAGAGGAAAGAGCCAATTTCGGTGGTGCGCGGCTGTCTGTCTGGACGCGAAACGAAAGGAGTACCGCCCCTACTATATCTTATCGACCCAAACCGCCAAACAGATGTCCGGACCAAGGCTCCAAGGAGCACAGGCACAGCACAGATGGGGCTCGACCACGCTTGGCGTTACCTTCGTGGCTTCGCATCTGGAAATATCTCCTGCAGGGCATTTGCTGAGGCGCTGCTAGCTGAGTTGCCATGGAAAACGAAAGCGCGGTAGTCACTTCTTTTCGTTTTAGTTGTCGCTGGATAGTGCAAAATTGAACTATCCAGTGACAACTAAAAAACAACGAAGAGAGTATTGTTTTGGGCTTTTGGGGGTGAGTTGGCATGCATGTATTGTCGTCGGTTTCGTCATATGGATGGACGTCGGCATTTAAATTACTGGTACTTGGTAGCATCATGTGGATGGGATTGAGACAAGATGTAGCTAGCTAGCTGACAGTACTACACAATACTACACACGCGTACATTAGGTCACGTGTACGTGGTACAGCCTAGCTCAGCTCTGGAAATAGCTAGCAGGCGGCGGGACGCATTATCACGCCTTCACGCGCGACTCACGAGCCAAATCTAACGGAGCTGGCTTTCTCGATCAATCGGTCGGCCGGAGCGATCGAGAGAGCTTGGTGGACGGGCAAACGAGAGGGAGGGAGCCTGCGTATAGCGATAGCGTACGTACCATGAGGCCGAAGTTGAAGCCGACGACGACGGTGTTGGCGATGGAGATGGCGGCGAGCTCGAGGTCGCCGAGGTGGCCGGCGAAGGCCTGCGTGATGACGTTCATGCTGTAGGTCACGACGCGGCTGAAGATGGCCGGCGCCACGATGTCCCACAGCTTCCTCGACTCCTCCCACACCCGCGCCGCGAGCTGCTGCTGCTGCTTCTTGCCGCCCTCGCCGCCGCCGCCGCCGTCAGCGTCCAGCAGCGCCACCCGGCACGCGTCCTCGTCCGCTCGCTCCATCGTCGTGTGCGTCTTGGTTGCTCTCGGTTTCCCCTCGATCTCCCTCTCTCTCTCTCCAAATGTTTTTAGCTTTTAGGGGGAGGGAAGGGGGAGGAGGAGGAGTCCTGTCTGGCTTTCTCTCCCGTATACAAAAGCCAGCGAGGACGCCTTTTAATAGGCAGATGCAAGCTAAGGCGTTCGGAGTAGCGTGGCTGGGTTGGCGAGTCCCAGGCAGCAGCCGCAGCTAGCGTCATCGACGACGGAAGGGCGACGGGAACACATACGTTGCGTTTCGATCGGCACGTGTTTGTTGGTGGCGATCGAGAGTTGCTCGCGTTCGTTGCCGCGGGGGACGACAGATCGATGAGCCGAGCGCCGGCCCGACCACCATGCATGCCGCGCCCGATGCATCAAGGTTCCAGCAGCCGCATGTTCCACGAGACGACCTCGCCTTTAATTTGCAGAAGGCGACTCAGCGAAAGGTCGTAGCCCCATCATGATCGTTCGGCATAGGACGGACTTGGGTTCACCGACACCCACGTCAACTGAAACCTTTTAGGCCCAGTTTAAGTTGAGAAGAATACCACATCAGTATGATATATTGTAGGGTCGGAGTCGTTACAAGTTAAGCTCTAGTTTCAGGGGTTATGTTGTGCAATCTCTAGTTGTCTCTTGTATTTTGAAACCGAATACATGCCCTTAAACTATATATGATCACATATGTATACAGGAAAGGGACACGAGGTTACAACAAACTCTATCCATATACTATAGTACCCTGCTAATCAGGTCTCAGACGTAACCGAACTCTTTAGTATGTGTATTTTTTAGTTTTGACGCAAGCTCTAATTGTGGGATGCGGCGTGCGCGCGTGCACACCTGCGAGCTTTGCGGTACGGCAGCACAGCAATAATGGCCTGTCCTCCTCCTCCTGCTGAATAATATAAAACTCGCCCACGGCCTTTCGCCAATCGCCATGTGCAGGTCGCAGCAAATGCAAAGGCACCCTTGCAGCTGCATGCTCCATCGATGCGCGCGCGCCGCAGCCTGGAAAAGCGATTCGGTTCCGGCACACACTCAGATGTCTGTAAAGGCCGGAGTATGTAAACGCTTATCTCCTCTCGAGATTTCGAGTACTAAGACTATCTCCAGCGACGTTCTTTATATTCATATTCTATATTCGTTATTTATAGTCTTCTCTAAAAGATTTTTTTAAAGGAAGGGGCAAAAGGCTTGCTGCTCCGTCTATATTAGATGAGGAAGAAAAACAAAGACTCGAAGAACCAAAGTGAAGAAGAAAAAGGAACAACAAGAGAACAAGAAAGAAATCAAAAAAAAAGGGGAAAAAACAGGGTAAAACAAAAACAAAAAAAGCCACTAGGAATACTCCTAACAAGACCTCAGCTACTAGCAATGCCCAAGATAGCCATAGTAACTTGGTCTACACCCCTATGCTGTCCTTGAAAGATTCTGAAATTTCTTTCTAGCCATAGATTCCACCAGAATTGAATTAGCAGGCCGTCGAAGTCCCTTCTTATCTGTCTGCTGCAAAGACTACGCAGATCTGTCCACCAATCGTACAAGGAAGAGCCACTAGGGAACCCAGTCAGGAAATGAAGGTTGGCCCGAGACAAAACTTTGCTCCATACCTCTCTACTAAAGGGGCAATCCATGCATAAGTGTAGAATTGTTTCCGGGGCTGAGTTGCAGAGACAGCAGATTGGGTTACAAGGCCAGCCTCTTTTTTGAAGGTTATCAGCAGTCAGAATTCTCTTGTGCAATAACGTCCAAGCAAAAAAACGGCACTTCGGTTCCACTTTAGCCTTCCAAATGGGGCAGAGATTCATTCTGCTGAAATTGGAAGCGAATTGTATTTTGTATGCACTGCTAGCACTGTACTGCCCATCTGCCGTCCATCTCCAAGAAATGTTGTCCTCTAACCCGTTGAGCTCTGGCATGCTACCAATGGCCTGCCAAAGGGAGACGAACTCACTAAACTCTCCCTCACCCGAGAATGGGTAGCATAATCGAATCCAAGTGTTGTTAGTGAGCGCTTTGGCGACCGTGATGTTCTTCCTCTTTGCCTTCTTGAACAGTGACGGCACAATATTTCTAGGGGCTTGGCCTTGGATCCAACGAGAATTCCAGAATCCCGCTATCTTTCCATTGCCTACCGTAACAGTTGTGGAGGCATTGAAGAGGTCTTCATCAATTTTGTCACACGGTAGTCTCATGGCGGTCCACGGCCTGTCTTTGCTCTTCCATCGTAGCCACAGTCATCTTAGTCTTAGCCCCCTCGCAAAACGATCAAGATCAAGAATTCCAAGACCCCCTTGTTCTTTGGAAGGCATGTAATGGACCAATTGATGAGGCAGTGACCCCCGCTGCAAGCTAGTGGATTGCTACCTCTCCAAAGGAAGTTTCTTCTTATTTTGTCAATTGCTTGCAGCAGCCATTTTTTGGGACGAAAAACCGTTAGATGGTAGATTGGCTGTGCGGATAGCACCGCTTTTACAAGTGTTTCTCTTCCAGCTTTGGACAGCAGCTTCCCTTTCCAGCCAGCTAACCTGTTATTAATCTTTTCAATAAGGGGTTGTAGATCGATCCTCTTCACATTCTTGTAATGAAGGGGGAGCCCAAGGTACTTCCCGGGAAGACTAGAGTATTTGCCCGGAAACACCTCCTTAAGTGCCGGCCATGATGATTCCGGGTGCCGAATTGGGAAAATTTTTGTTTTGTCATAGTTGATCTTTAGTCCTGAACACCCCTCGAACGCATTGAGAATCTCTTTCAGCACCTTCAAGTCTGATTTGTTGGCTTTAATGAATACTCCCGCATCATCCGCGTAGAGGGAGCAGCGAAGCTTAGCCCCTCTAGGCAGAACCTGTCCCAGCAGTCCCACGTCAGTAGCTTTCACAATCATCCGATGTAGCGGGTCCATTGCTAAAATGAAAAGAAAGGGGGATAGCGGGTCTCCTTGTCTCACCCCACGCCTGTGTATGATAGCGTTTGACCGCTGTCCGTTGATAATTATTCTTGAGGATGAAGATCTCAGAATATCTGCTACCCAATTGCGCCATTTCAGGGAGAACCCACAGGCTCTTAACACATCAAGGAGATATGCCCAATTTAGGGTGTCGAAGGCTTTAGAGATGTCTAGCTTGACGAAGAGAGCTGGATTACCTTTCTTATGCAAATTCATAATCACCCTTTGCACGTATAGAAAATTGTCATGAATTGAACGGTTCTGGATGAAAGCGTTCTGAGCATTGGAGATAATTTCGTTCATTCTTGGAGCTAGCCTATTTGCCATGATTTTTGTTATAATTTTCATGAAGCTATTGATCAGGCTGATCGGCCTAAATCTATCAATTCTGTCCGCGTTTTCCCCCTTAGGTATGAGGATGATGTTTGCTTCATTGACCCGAAGCAGGCTTTTGGATCTGTGGTGGAAAAAATCATTTATTGCCATGGAGAGGTCATTTTTTATCAACTCGAAACAACTTTTGTAGAACAGCCCAATGAACCCGTCCGGTCTGGGGGCCTTTTCAGATTGAAGCCCCATGACAACAATCTTGATTTCACTGTCATCAATCAAGTTGTCCAACTCAGATAGCTCGAAAGGGGTGTACCCCAGATGGTCCCAACGGACAGCCCTGCACCTCCTACCTGTCGTGCCTAGCACCTGGCTAAAGTGATGTTGGACCTCGTTCATTTTGTCTTCCTGACTCGTTAGCAGTTTGCCATCACTCATTAATGATCTGGTTAAATTTTTCTGTCTTCTATTATTGGCTGTCATGTGAAAGAACTTAGTGTTAGCATCGCCCAACCGCATTCAAGTGAGCCTGGAGTGTTGTCTTGCTCGTGCCCTCTGTGCGGAGGCCATATCAAGAATCTTGGATTTAAGAGACCTCCTGAAATCCATTTCTTCAAAGGATAGCTGTCTAATCTCTTGCGCTTTTTCCAGGAGAGTGAGGATGATCTGAATGATGGCCATCTGCACTTTGAAGTTGCCAACAGTGTTGCGCCTCCAGGCCAAAAGAGCCTTGGCCGTGCGAGACATCTTTACATGAAGTCGAAGGATGGCATCATCAGAGTTCACAGCAGAGTTCCATGCTTGATTGACAACCTCTTTGAACCCCTCAATCTGAGGCCAAAAAGATTCGAATCTGAACCCATGGTATGGGGAACCCAAGGAGTGGCTTTGCATTATAAGAGGGCAGTGGTCCGACGTCATGGTGCACATGGAGCGAAGGTCAGCCGAGGGGAAAAGATCGTGCCACTCTGTTGTCGCTAAGAATCTGTCAATCTTAGTCATGGTTGGGTTAATTTGTTCATTTGACCAGGTGAATGTTCTATCGGTGAGCTCTAGCTCAAGGAGGTGTAGGTAATCAATCGTGTTATTAAATTGTCTCATGACTCTTCTGTTGATTGATCCTTTGTTTTTCTCCCTTGCTCTCCTGATCATGTTGAAGTCACCTAGTAAAACCCATTCTGGTCTGACCACGGCTTGGATGTTACGGAGTTCAGAAAGGAAAATCATTTTTTCATTGTCCAGCTGGGGCCCGTAAACCCCCGTGAGGTCCCAAACCTCCTCATGTGATCTAGAGCTGATCCTGACTGATAGAGAATATGCTGCTGAACATGGCAAGAGAGCCATGTCAAAGAAATCCGAATCAGCAGCAATAAGGATGCCGCCCGAGGTGCCCAGAGAAGGCAGGTGAAAAACTTGATTAGCAAGCTTGGCGCCTACAGTTTCCTTTAATAAAACATTGGACCAATTCGAGATCTTTGTTTCTTGTAGGCAAACAATGGAAGCACCGGTGGACAGAATTGTATGTCTAACACTTGCTCTCTTCGCATGGTCGTTTAGCCCCCGAACATTCCAAGAAAAAATAGCACATTTTTGATTCATAAGGAAAAGACTGCCACTCCACTTAACACAGCAAGCTGCCACCACACATGGATCAGCAGGAGAACCTCCAAACAAGGACTCGCCGAGCAAAAACACAGCCCGGCCACAACCGACAACCAGAAAGAACAACAAAGATACACAGGCATGCTGGGGGACCTAGACCAGCGCCCAGAAGTAATAACACCAGCGGAGATACAACCGCTCCGAAAGAGCCTGACCATCTGAGAACACATTGGTCACCAAAAGCACCACCAACCGGTCCAGACAAAGCAGCTCAGATGACCCCCGCCTCGACATCTTCGGTGGCCGGCATCACCTTTCTCCCCTTTTTTTTAATCTTCACTGTCTTCACCTTGACTTGGTTTAACAGCTCCATGATTGCATCCATTTGCTTCTTGGATAGAGGCTTTGTGAGAAGGCTTGTCATCTGCTCAAAAGACTCATCAAAGTTAGTACAATTTGAAGAACTAGAGCAGTCAACATTTTTAACAGCCGAATTGTTAAGTTTGGCAAGTATGATTTCCTGGGCCTTGGATATTGCATCCCGGTTACGCCCGGGCTTAATGCATTTCTTAGCAGCCAGCCTAACACTTGATCTTCTAGTGGTGGGTTGCTTCTGAGATTTTAACGGGAGTGGTTGCGGCGGGGATGAGATCAAAGGTGGCTCTGGTGTCTTGGTTATTGTGGCTATGAAGTCTATCAATTTGGTGTTGTCTGTCGGTAGGTTCTCTGATCCGAGGGAAGGTAGATTTCTCACGGCTTCCTGATTGTCAGTGACAACTGGATCGTGGGTGACTGAGCCACCTAACAGCCCACCCAGATCGGGAGCAGGCATGATGAAGTCAATAGCTCGATTATCGTTCACAAGTTGTAACTCTGAAAGCATTGTCTGTTGGCCCGATAAAAAATTGTCCGGCCAAGCAGAGACCGGAACAGCGCAAGGGCCACTCTCCAGGACACTGTCTAAGCAATTGGTATGTGGGCACTCAATCGGATGGGCAGCTGGGGCAGAGTTCAGTAAAGTGGTACTCATATTGATCATGCCAACGCCGGGGGAGCAAACAGGCACACTGTCTAAGCTTTTGTGGATTGTAGTGAAAACATTAGCAAGATCAACCGTATTGTTTACCTTGTGAGTGGAGTCAGTAGAGCCGTGCAGCGCAACCTGAACGTCAGTGGCCATCGAAGCCGGACTGTCTCCAACATCATCAGATGGCCCATGGCACTCCTCCTGCGGCCAAACAGCGGTAACAACGGGGTCTGCAAAAGAGACAGAGCTGACCTTTCTCTTGGGCACCCAGCGCGCTGCCGGCATCAAACCAAGACCACGACGGCGAAAGGGTGTTGAGTGCCTGTTCCTGTCGTTGGAGCTGTAGCAGTCATCCATTCCCCCCCCCCTGCATCGCGACGAACGCGCCCAACCAGAGAGGCTGCGATGGCGACGGTTGCCGCTGCGTCTGTCACGGTGGAAATCCCCATTATCATCATCATGACCCCAATCACGGCGCACCATCTCTCTTCCTCTGCAAGCTTCAGCACGTTCTCTTTTTTCGCCCACTGTGTCCGGAGCGTCGTAACTCCACACAAACTCCCTACGCTGTTTACGGTTAGGCGGTTCCCCCTGGATCCCCTCCCACGAAGGAATGAGAGGTCCTCCACCACCTCAATATGGTTGCGAAGTGTGTAGACGTGTCCAGCTTTCAGATCAGCAGGAGAATCGTGTTGGGCACCAACTAGAGTTAAGGGCGCGGTGACCGGTGGGAGTTCTCTGTCTGGTTCTAAAACCGTTAGCATGACCTCCTTAGGAATGTCACAAGGGTCAGAGCACCAGGCCCAGAGATCAAAAGACCTAGTACGCTCCCTACGCCTTATGCGCTCTTGCACATAATGGATTGCGCAGCTCTTGCCCAAAGCCTTTGAAGCCACTTCTTCCCCCCAGCAGTGCACCGGAATCCCCTCAACACGAACTTTAACTCTAAATTCAAAGTTTGTCCTCCTAGCATAGCTGTCCTCCGACCAATCACCAAAGTGGAAAACCCGGCCACGAAACGAGACATATCTCCTATCCAATGCCCACTGTTTCGACCTTGGATCCGAGAAGACAATAAAGAATTGCTCAGGAAAGTGCTTGACTAGTTGGTACTGACCGTGGTGTAGATTGAACTTTTCCCTCAGCATATCTCCTGCAGATAGAGCATCAACTTCATGGCTGTTTCCATCAAAGGAACAAACGACGGCCTTAGCGATCAGCTCATCCCTCCGGCGACGAAAGGAGCCTGTCGCAGAGACAGCACAGAAGGCACGAGCCGGCCTTCCCCGGGGATCTCCAGGGTAACGCGCCTCCATATCGTGGCCTCCCCGAACAGCCTGAAGGTATGACTTCTTGTGGAGCAGGGGCGACGGACCAAGTGAAAAATCCTGTTGCTGGTCCTGGTACTTATGGAGGCAGACGTGCGTTGGCGCCAATTTCTGGTAGGTGGAGCTCCTTGAAGACTGTTCGGCTGGTTGAGGAGTGCAGCGAGCAGCATTGAATGTTTCCTGATAACCTTTTTTGCTGCAAGTCCACGCCCGGTGCCCGGATTGCAAGCACCTCCAACAGCGAGTAGGGGCCGAGCATTGGAAGGCATGGTGCTCTGGTGAGAGGCAGTTGTAGCATTTACCCTTGAGCTTCAATTTGAAAAGACTAGTGCCCTTCACGTCCAATTGATGGTTTTGTGGAGCTCTCTCAGGATGCTTCAAGATCTTGCGCCACCAGAACCGTGGCCGAACAACTGACCAGCCATCATTGTTGACATTGGAGGCGACAGGGGAAGGTTGTCCGCTCAAACGCGGCGCAGCAGAGGACCCTCCAGCATGCCGAGGGGGAGAAGGACTGCCCGACTTCAAAGCCCCATCCGCATTGTGAGAGAAATGGTAGCCCGGCGAGTAGACAGTATCCTCTTCGGACCTGTCAGACGCCAGGATACGCGGCAATGAAGTCGGACAGAGAGGATCTTCGAGTGACGTTTGCGCCGAACACTTTTCTGTACCGGATCTTGACAATGGAACCGTCCTGGCTGTTGAAACGGGGTCGCCGCCTCCCGCGACCGACCAAAGCAGGTCCGATTGAGGAGATGGATCAGCAGGGGCGCAGAGGGGGAGATCTTGGGCGTACTTGCAAGGATCCTCACTGCCAAATGGTGGGGGGCCTGGAGGTTGGACCGCGAACTTATCGGATCCAGAGGAGCATGGAAGGACTGGTGGTCGAACGCTGAAACCGCCGCGCTGGGTGCCGACCGGAGACCGCCGAGAGAGGGAGCGCGATCCCATCGCGAGGAGCGGGAGAGAGCCCCCCTCCTCACCGGGACCGGGGGGGCGGAGGAACGGAGAGCGGCGGCGCCGGTCGCCCCCATCGCCTAACCTGTGGCCCTATTCAAATGAAGAAAAATCCAACACTTCTCTCTAAAAGATTTCATCCCCTATATATACTTCTTCTCCAACAACGTTCTCTAAATCACGTGCTCTATATGCAAATACTTATATTAGAAACATTTTTTAATTTTTAATTTTTATACATACTTATTTATCATACTTTCAAATATATTATTCATATTTTAGTTTTGCTAAACCGGTTGTTTAAAGTATTCAAATAGATAGAGAACCGTTTAGAAACTCTATATATAGAGGATTCAACAACGTCCTCTAAATTTAGCGGTCCGTTTAGAGGACGCTGCTGGAGGAAGTAGAAGAAGATCTCGTCCTCTAAATTTAGGGTACATGACCCTTTAGAGTTCCTTGTTGGAGCTAGTCTAACATTCTCTAAAATGATTTTTTAATTTATGAGGTTTTTAAAATTTAGAGCACGGGCTTCCGTCCTCTCTGTATACAGATATTTTTATCCTCCCTGGCTATTTTAATAATTTAAATAACAGTTTAAACAAAATTAAAATATGTGTATTATATATTTAAGAGTACGGCAAATATGTATGTATGACTAGAAAGAACCGTCTGGCGGTGCTCTCTACGGAGGCGCGGGCGGTCCGCGACACAGGGGCGGATGGTCCGCGACATAGCGCAGAAGCGACTCCTCCTCTACGTACGTCCGGACGGTTCGCGATGGTGTAGAGGGTCTTCTTCTTCGCAACAGATCTAGATCTCGCCTCTCGGGAAGGACCCCGTCGGGAAGGAGAGATCGTAGGGTGTGTCTTGGCGTCGGCAGGCCACCCAAGACGTCTCTAGTCGACGTAGAGCCGGAGAGAGGTGAGATTTGAGGTAGAAGGAGGCTAAACTAGGGCTAAACTAGAACTACCCCTAATGTATAAGGTAAAAACGAGAAATAGACTTAATTTGATCGGTTGTAGCCCTTCATCTATATAAAGGGGAGGTTTAGATCCGCTACAAGTCGTTTCCCGAGCTAATCCCGCGATTTTAGCTAACAAATCTCGCGAGAAACTCGGAACCCTAACTGATTTTACGCACGTGCGGACCGTCCGCGAGGACGTTTTGTGTGCTCAACATATGCCCCTGCCTTTTGGTGGAGGTTGACGAATCAAAAACATATGAACTAAGCCGGATGCAAGTCACCGGCTTTTCCAATCCAATATGGTGATCATTCAATAGAGCCCTAATGCATAAAGGTCGTTTAGGATTGCATCTTTCTCGGCCGTGACCATTTATCAATGGACCAAAAGCATATGGAGGAATAGAATGTAGGTACCATTCCATATTTGAACAGGACAACACATCGACGACGACGCCCACTAGAGTCCCCCTTCCACGACGACGCCGGCCTTCCCTAGGCGCGAGCGACGACAACATACTTCACTATGCGACGAGCGGTGGCATATCGACGACCTTATTTTTATTCTATTTTGTATATATATATTTATACCAACGACAATATGTTTTTATGATACATTGTCAGTTCATGGCTCTCCTTCCATCTTTTGTATGTTTATGATATTTCTATTCATATTTTATATAAACGTTTGTTGATTTTTGCGTAGTGTATCGCAATGCATAAATACCTTCGACACGTATCATAATTAGTATCAGTATATATCATAATCTGGTTCTAACGAGCCTAACTACATGGCTATTGGAGAGATATTATATTTATGGACGAAATAAAACATTGAAAATCATATTTTTGTTTCCATACATGCTAATCCATTTCTTTCAACTCACATCCTTGTCATCCTAAATTTGTGCGCATGCAATAGTAAACAAAATTTATACACAGTGTACCGCATTGCATAAATACCTTCGACGTGTAGCATAATTAGTCTCAGCGTATATCATAAACTAGTTCTAACGAGCCTAAATGCATGGCTGTTGGAGAGATCCTATATTTATAGAGGAAATTAAGCATTTAAATTAGATTTTTGTTTCCAGGCATGTCAGTCCATTTTCTTTCAACGCAAATTCTTGCCATCCTAAATTTATGCGCATGCAGCAGAAAACATATTTTTTTGCGCTGTACCGCAGTGCATAAATATATATACAGTGTAGCATAATTAGTATTAGTATATGTCATAAACCGGTTTCAACGATCCTACCTGTATGTCAGTTGTCAAGATCATATTTTTATGGACGAAATAAAGCATTTAAATCAGATTTTTTGTTTCCATGCATGCCAATCTATTTCCTTTCAACCCACATTCTTATCATCCCAAATTTGTGCGCATGTAGCAAAAAATAGATTTTTTATGCGGTGTACCATACTACATAAATATCTACACAGTGTAGCATAATTAGTATCAGTATATGTCATAAACTAGTTTCAACGAGCCTAACTGCATTGCTGTTGTAGAGATCCTATTTTTATGGATAAAATAAAATATTAAAATCAGTTTTGTGTTTCCATGCATGTCAATCTATTTGCCTCTCAATGCACATTATTACCATCCTAAATTTGTGCACATGCAAAAAGAAACTGATTTTTTACGCAGTGTACCGTATTGCATAAATACATATACTGTGTAACATAGTTAGTAGCAGTATATTTCATAAAATGTTTCTAACGATTATAGCTGTATGGATGTTATAGAGATCCTATATTTATGGAAGGAATAAAGCATTCAAATCAGATTTTTTTTGTTTACATGCATACAACAGTTAACAAGTTAACAAATACGCTTCCTAATTTTCCGTGCATGCAAATGGAAATAAATTGCGCGCATGCAAGGAATGTACGCATGCGGGAGGTGGGCTGGCGGACAAACTACGATGGTGCATGGCTGGCTGGGGCTTTCTGTATGCTATGGAAGCACAGGGCTCCCAATAGTCTTATCCTCTATATATACTAGAACATTGTGGCGCCCTTACGGGCACCCTATCGAGACAACAACATTGTTTCTTTAGCAGTATTGCTTTGTATAGGGATACTTCATACCTGTGAGTATATGTGATGTGAAGGAGGGACAAGAAAATTTATTACATGCATTTCCATTTGTGGTGTAAAAAAGTGTCTATCTGTAAGACCTAACCAATTGAACTTCCAAATCTTAATTCATAGAACCACTACTTGGTAGCATAATTGTCACTCTCGGAACCCCTTTGTTGTGTCCTGGTTCTATGCCACTGAATCTTTCATACTGTCATACAGAATT
Source organism: Zea mays (assembly GCF_902167145.1). Lineage (NCBI taxonomy): Eukaryota > Viridiplantae > Streptophyta > Magnoliopsida > Poales > Poaceae > Zea > Zea mays. The sequence goes on along the minus strand of NC_050096.1, from coordinate 19,177,866 downwards.
TAAAGATCTTTTGTTATATGAGTGAATAGTTCTGTTTATGTAATCAGTTTATCAGAAGGTTGAAGTATTAGTAACCTTCAAAAAAATTTATCAGAAAGGAACCTGGCCTTGAGGAATGGTTCCTTTGGTTGGCTCTGGTAGCACTGGTAAGTGACGTTAAGAGTGCATTGTGGGAATTGTGGCCAAAGATACTAATATTTCTTTTTCTCAAATTACTCATTACCATTCCTACCCAATTGATAAACATGAAGCTTTTCTGTCCTCAAAAATAAAATTACTACTCCATACACCAAAATATAAAGACCCGTCCTTCTACAACAAATAATGTGCAGTAAGAGTTCAGCAACAAATAGTACCCCCATCCTTCTGCTGGTCAGTAGCGAGGGGGCGGCGGTGTGGAGGCGGACGAGGAGGGTGAGCTGCGGGTGGGAGACCGGCCTGCCGTGCACGTGCATGAGGTCGGGGAGCTGGTCAGCCGCGGCTGGGAGGCCTGCCGCGGACAGTAGCGAGGCGAGGGCATGGAAAGCTGGGAAGCAGTGACGGAAGCCCTTCTGGCGGCCGGCCCAGAGGAAGAACGGGAGCGTGAGCGGCGGCGGCGGGGGAGGGCGCGCGGTGAGGACCTCAGTGACGAGGGATGGAGGGACGCGGCGGAGCTTGGAGAGATCGGATGGGAGAGCCAGGCAGCCAGGTGCGCGACGAGAGAGAGAGAGATGACATTTGGAGGGGACGGACGAGAGAGCCAGGTGCACGGTGTGGTGTAAAAAAGCTCGGGTCCGTGGCCCAGACACGCGTCAAATGCGCGATGGCTGGAGACCCGTGAAGCGCGGAGGAGAGCCGAAACCCGAGCGTCTTTTAACTAAAGGTTATATATATATATATATATATATATATATATATATATATATATAAACAATCTCATGAACTCAAATAAACAATCTCATATTAATGCCATAAGCATCAAACACAGAATTGGAAGAACATATCATAGTTTTCTTTGATAATATGAACATACCAACCATTACACGATAGTAGTCATTACATGTTTAGCTACACCAAAATAGGATTCATGATATCAGTCATTACATGTTTAGCTAAAAAAATCAAGACTCAGCCTACAAAATGATTGATCTCTGAGTCTGAAACGAAAAATCCCACATACAGCTTGCCATGCCATTACATGTTTAGCTAGAAATCATGATTGTTGGGGTGAAGGCGAAGACACTACCTTTCGTCCAGGCCTTTGTCAACTCGCTGCACCAACGGTGGCAAGCTGACATGCGCGGCCCAACCTTCGTCCTCCTCACTGCAAGACGAAGGCCTACGACGAAGTCTCTCCATCCCACGTCCTCACCCGACCTGGAGGCCCACGTGGGGATTCGGCCCACTATAACAGGCCCCGCACGGAGAAGCGTGTTACGGGCCTGATTTATAATAGCTTTTCTATAATGACGGTCTGTAACCCTCCCTTATGGGAATATTCTGGAGATAGTCCAGGTGCCCGAGGGCATAACGTCCTTACATTGGGACGTTGGACACTTGGGCGCCTATAAATACCCCCGTACAGTGCCCTTGAGAGGCTGGATTAACAGAGCAATTGCCATCTCGAGTTAAACCTTGTTTGCACTCTTACCACTCCCCCGTTGGATCAACTTGCCTAGGAGAGCAAGTTCCAACAATGACTTCTACAAAATGCTCTGTCGGTCTCTTATTTCTCCAACCTGCAACTTGCCTCTAGTGTCAGCCACCTGAAAGCGATAGATTACATTTGAATAATTAAGTTGTAGCAATAAAATAGCTTCGGCAGAGTGTACAATTGCCTGTTGCTGCGGCCTACTTCGGCGGGAGCTTCGACAGAGTGTAGAGGCAGAAAGAAGATGTCTACTGTTGTTGCCTGCTTCGGTAGGAGAAGCGCTGCTGCTACTACCTTGCAGTGTACATGTACATGTAGTTTGTTTATGCCCCACAACACATTGTACATGTACAGGTGGTTAGTTTAGGTACAAGTACAAATAAAAGCACTACACATTGTGGTCAGAGCTGAAAACCAGGAACTACATATACAAGTGAGTCACAGTGTATAGGTGGTCTGTTCTTTAGGTTTCCATGCATAAATGCCTATGTGCTATGATTTTGACTAAAAATTCAATACTTGGAATGAAGTCTCTTTATGTTGTACAAATGGTTGTGATTGTGACCAAAATTTTACTCTCTCTTGGAAATCAGTATGGTATACATTATACTTGGGCACTATTTTAGAATATGTAAAGATCCAATACTTAGAATGAAGTCTCTTTATGTTGTACAAATGGTTGTGATTTTGCCCAAAACTTTACTTTCTCTCTTGGAAATCAGCTTGATATACATTATATTTTCTTAGAATATGTAAAGCTTTAAAATAAACTATGTTGTGGTTTTTTCATCCATGTGCATTTTCTCATGTAATAGGTAAATCAAGTTTGAGCATACCTCCAGTGCCTTGGGATGATCTTGATGCCTTGCTAATCTTCATCTATTATGAATACAACTTTACAATGTTTTGTCACTCATCACATATGCAAAAAGAAGAAGCAAAGGACTAGAGTAGCTCATTACCCTCTTATAAAGCCAATCAACTCACATTTGATGAGCATCAACTATAATCTCTACATAACCATAAGGACAAGGCAAAATGGCATCCCTATTCAATACAGTGTTCACAATAACTTCACAATATTCTTTCCCAAGAGGCACACCTCCTAGCAAAGTGTCAGAATTAGTTGAAACAATTGTTCCCTTAGCCACATGTTGCTCAGGTCCAATAATGGCATATAATATTACATCCTTTCCAACATGAGGAAAAATGAATTTATGAGAATTGAGTCAAAGTATGCAACCATATTAAATCATAATTAAAAACATGAAGGATGAGACTAATACAAGTTCATCATGTTGAATGCGAGCGGGACTGCACCAATATGACTATTTTGGTGGTGTTGAATTGTTGGGGCTGGGTGGGCTAAACTCGTACTGATGCACCGTCGAGGCTGTTTTGGTGGGACTGCACCAATATGACTGTTTTGGTGGTGCTGAATTGTTGGGGCTACACCAACAGGATTGTTTTGATGGCATTGCATTGTTGGGGCTGAACCAATATGACTGGTTTGATGGCGTTGCACTATCCGGGTTGCAGCAACAGGACTATTTTGATAGCAAACCATATTTTATCCGGTCTTCATCATGCCATCTTGCTAGACCTGCTACTTTAGGGGTCATAAATGGCCTTTGGAGCATTTTTGTTATTGGAATTAGCGGAGAACCTTTCTAGGAACCTTGTATATATGTTTCCCATCGAGACTCTACCTTATTGATTTCCAACGTGAAACCTTACATTTTGGACAAGAATTTAATTTTGCATTATCCTTCGAATAAAGAATACAATCATTTTCACATGAATGAATACTAGCGTATCCAATTTTCTACAGATTTCACCAATTTCTTAGGTAATGCTGAACCCTCAGGGAGTGCATCATTAAGTAGATCTAGTAGCAGGTTCATAGATCTACCGGTCCATCCTCCAAGGTGATTGATATGAAGCAATCTAACTAGGAAACACAACTTTGTATATTTCTTGCAATTAGGATACAACTCTTTTCTATTTTTTGCTACCAATTTTTCAATGTCCGCTAGCTCATCACAACACCTAATAATATAACTATTGTCCTCAAAACCACCTCCATCATCTAAACCAGTAGCTAAATCTCTTAGCAAACCAGATATGTCATCATCTTTGTTAGGCTCCTCGGTAACCTCAACATCGTCATAGTTCCCATGATTCATAGAAGATCTAGCTTCTCCATGTAAGTTCCATATCATGTACCCTTTAAGAAACCCATCACATATCAAGTGCTCACGTACTACACTTGCCTCTTTCCAAAATGAGTTGGCACACTTTCTACAGGGACATAAGGTCTTACTTCGTACTACTGAATTTCTAAATGCAAAAGCTAAGAATCCATTCACACCTTGCAAATATGCCTTGATGTGCCTACAATATTTTTATGTTAAATGACATTTTAACCATGTGTGTCATTCAATTAGTGAAACATGGTCTGTTTCATTATCGATCCATGTTTTATCTATCAACATTTGTGTAGGGGACAGATAGCTTCCAAAATGAAAAAATATCATAAGAAATACAATAGTCATATAATTCTATATATTTATATTTATGTCCATGCATATGATATTCAAATTCACATGTTATGAAAAAAGATGAATAGAAAGACAATCATACCGTCACACAAGTGTTTGTGCCCTTTCACCTTTATCCTTCTATTCAAATAAGAGGCTGTGCTAGCACTAGATCAGATGTAGATTCAGATGCTGCAGTGTATGAATGGATTAAATTAGATAAGTGCACATAAAAGTAATATAGAAAAGTAATAAATTATTTATTTAACACATGGCTTGGTTAAATACATGCATTCCAATTATTTGAGCAAGAACTATTTGCCATTATTATTCAATTCTATCAGAGATGAAATCAATTGACTCCCTTATGTATAGTCTGCTGCGGTTTGCTCATGTGCAACTTATACAAATGACTATATGTTCACATGATCCAAGCTACTAGAGAATAAAAAACACTGACCAACTGACTGTCACATATATAGTCTACTACAAAATCATTTATCAGTAGTAGTTCTAATTTTTTTCAAAAAACAAAAATAGGTGAGCGCTACGCTAGCTTTGCATGTGCTGTTCTGTCAAATTGAATGACACCCATCAACTTTTCTATAGAAGCACTAACTAACTTCCTATTTAAGTTAAAATTCTTACCGGCGGTAAGTGTGTCGCTTGATACAAATCTCATTTTTATAAGTATTTTTGGTAGATGTTTATTTTTTAAAAAATGCTAGATTAATTAACTATAGGCAAATCTAATTAATCCAACACTAGGTGCGTAGACGCGTAACTACTGTTCGTGTACAATTATTGTGCAAGCGCTTTTTGGAAGCATGCAATTGGATTATCACCCACTGGATTAGTGCCGACGCAACCCAGTGCCTTTTAAAAGTGCAAAAAGCTGGAACAACCAATGTCATGTTTCCTTTAAAAACGTCCCACGTCGGATCAGATCTGTGTCATATCTCATATCTGTACTCCTGCCGTTCCTTTTTACATGTCGTTCTCATTCTCACAAGTCCAGATGTATTAAACTTTAACAGAATATATAAGATAAAATATTGATAATATATCATTATTAGTATTGTTATATAAATACTGTTAAAGTTTTTCATAAACTTAGTTAAATCCGACAAAACTTAGCTAGCACACGATTCCCAGCGGCACTTAAAGACAACTAGACAAGGACCGAGGGAGTACATCTCGCTCGTCCCTAAGGATTAAGGAAATCTGAAAGCCGTGACCAACTGCAGATGTATGCCTGTGCATCATATCAGGACAGGAATCACGCAATGGGATCCTGTCTATTTCTTTTTGGATTATTACAAATCAACTGATGCCTATCGTTACCACTCTACTAGAAAACTGCTACGGGGTACTTTACGTAACAAATTTCTTCGCTGATATATGGAAAACTGAAAGGCGGAGGAGGGGATCTATTCCATTCAGTGGCGACGCTAACCGAAAAACTAGGTTAGAAGGTCGGCCATTTGACTGTGGCCACATTTTTTAAATAAAGTTTTATATGCTTCATGATTCCAAGTTTTGCTGGAATAGTTTACTTTTGAAGGAATGCCACACTAATAATATTTACTCCACTTGCTGCTTATGTGGAAAGCCCAACTACCTGATTGTTCAATAGTAGCGGTTGCCTGGATCCTGAGCGGCGATTTGTAATCTTTTCTTCAGTCTGACTGTGTTTGTCCTCAAAATATATGAACTCCAGCTCAAAGAAAATGAGAAACATAAATCTTAATTTTACTCCGTATGTTTTAAGTCTAGATATAGAACTATGTATATATAGACGTAAAGCTATATGTTGTAAACATCGATATTTAGAGGAATACAGATAGCCTTATTATCTCTTGTGTCTATGTGTTCTATTTTTATCTATTATGTTAATCATGAAAGACTAACAAGGAAGATTTTAACCGTTGGCAACATATTTACATCATAGTTAAAGTTATCATCGATGATCGATCGACCTCGTCACTAACACTCATGCCCAAGGGGACCCGCGCACGGGGCCGCTCGACCCGTGGTGTAGAGCATAGCTCATGTAGCTCCATTTGCTACAGTCTGGAAATGATCAATATCAAAGGAAAGAGTGGAATTTTGTAACGCTTTAGTGAAGCGAGTAGAGAGAATGGGCAAGGAATTTTAGGGAAAAAAAGGACAAGACAATGCTAGCCGACGAATTATCATAATGTAACTTGCTAGATTGTGAAGCTGATTTTGAACCATGCTTCAAAGCAAGAATATCTAATTTATGCGTTTTCAATTTAGAATAAAGTACATCTAAAGTAAAAGTACTCATAATAGTAGACTCTTTAATTGAAGTTACTTTCATCTCCTAAATAGACATGTCTAATGCACCAATTAATTGTCTAGCATTTCCAGTATCAATGAAAGTAACATTAACAACATGCAAATTGGCAAGAATTTTATGAAAGCATGCAAAGAACTCATCCAATGATTCACGAGGTTTTATCTTAAAGCACATATACTCTTTCTAAACATATCTTGACACACTTCTTTTATTGTGTTAGAACCTTCGTGATAATCACATAGTTCCTTCTATGCCTTATATGTCGACTTGAGATGCGCCACGCGTCAAAGTCACTCCTTTCAAAATCTTGGATGATCAATTTTCTTGCCTTGTTATTGTTATCTACATTTGTTCTGTTAGCTTCATTAACTTGATCAGGCACCTAAAAAGGAGTGTCAACTTTTTTGAATACACCCAACCTTGTGCTTGAATATATGTATCCATTTTTTCCTTCTAGAACTAAAAACCCAAACCATCAAAAACACGATTTTGTGGAATACCTATATATGACAATTTATTCTAATTATCGATTAAGATCAAATTTATAATAAAGCATAGCCCCGGTACCACTTGTACGATTGTACGATGCTAGAATAGGCAAGGCAAGGAGGTAAATGATTGTGGAAGCTTAAAAAGTAATAATCCCATCTCTCCTTAATCACAAAATTAAAACAATACACTTTTATAAATCTATACAAATTACCACTATGTTGGTAAAAACGATATTGACTAAAATTTGTAACTTTGATAAACATGAAAACGTAACAGCATAAACAAGATAAAATTATACAACTAACCCAATTGGAATCATGTCTATTAGACTTACGGATCTAAAATTATTAACGAAACAATATTGTTGTTTTAAAGAATGACGGAAATTAAATAATCTCTAATTTTGGAATTAAGCAAGAACTATAAAAGATTAATGTTCCAAACTTTTTCAAGTTGCTAACTTGATTCCCTAGCAATGATCTAGATAATTCCAATCAATATCTATACTATATTAAGGCGGTAAGGGGTAGGCTGACTCTGACATGTTCTGCCTTCCAGTGATCTGGACCGTCCGATACGCCATAGAGGCCTTCTGTCGTCCGATGCGTACACTCTCTCCCCCCCCCAGATGCACACCCGCTTGCGATCCTTGTTTTTCCTCTCCTGTTCGGATCCAAAAAACCCTAGCCTCATCACCGTCCTGGTGCTCGCCTTCAGCATGGTGTTCCCGCCCAAGGCCACGGCCGACGACGCCATGCTGCAGTGGTTCGCGCTGGCGCCCGCCGACCCGGCGTCTAACTCCACCATCTCCTTCAACGTCACCGCCACGGTGTCGCTCCGGAACCCCAACATGTACCGGGCCATCGAGTACGGCGCGCTCGCCATGACCTTCTCCTTCAACGGCACCCGCTTCGACGACTCTGCGTCCGTGCCAGGGTTCAAGCACAAGGCGCGGAAGACGGCGACACAGAGCATGAGAGTCAGCAGCGTGGGCAAGCCCATCAAGCTGACCAGGCCCAGGGTGGGTGAGTTCCGGGCGGAGAATGACACAGGCAGCTTCGGCGTGGAGATGCGGCTGGACACGGTGCTCCAGTACAAGGGCCGGTCCCACCCCACCTCGCGTCGTCGCAACCGTAGATCTGGCCAACGGCCCCCGACCGATCGACCCCCCTCCCCCTCAGTGCGGCGAGGCGCAGGTGAGGCTCGTCCTGTTCCGCGGCTTCTTCTGCTTTGGTAATTTTCTTCTTCCCCAACGCCATCGTCCCCAGCAAGCGGCCTCATAACAGCACTAACCTGGGAGGGAGCCCCGTCCGTTCCCGTCGTCCCCAGCGAGCGGCCTCACAACAGCACTAACCCAACCTCTTCACGCTCTTCCGGGACTGGGGGTGGCGGGATCCTCAGCTGCTAACTCCAACCCCCTCTGATTTAGTTTCCTAATAATTAAAAACGTGATAAATATGTCCCCCTCCCTCTGTTCCCCTTCCTCCCCCGTGCAATTCCCACGACCGCTGCATCCAATTAGTTGCGTTGTGTATTAGGGAACTCCACGCGGGAGGTCACATCTGCTCGTCTCATTTATATCTTTCTTTCCTTCCTGTGTAATTAACTGATTGTTTCTTCAAGACAGGAGATTTGTTCCTCTTCTTGCTTCTCTTTTTCCAAGAGATTGATAGCTGTTGTAGTGTTGTGTACTTGTGTGTGCTTTGAAGAAGATTTGTAGGAGTGGAGAAGTTCAATTGGATGTGCAGAAATTTCTAGAAATTTGCAACGATGGATACGCTGTCAGTTGTGTGTGATCTGGGCAATACTTGTTGATCTGGGCAATACCTTGGGAAGCAGGAGGCATTGACTTGGCGACCGGATGAACCGCATCTGTCTACTCTGAGTGCGTTTGGATGAAGATATTAGAGGTTAAAATCGAATTAGATATAAGGAGGATGAAAGTGGATATCTGAATGGTTAAAACAAATTTAATATTTTAAAATGTGTATGTATTAAATTTGGTACTGAATTTCGACATGCCCAACCTGAAGAAGCGATGCAGGAAGTTTGTCTCCACCACGCCCTGCCCCAGGCGCTTCGACCTCCACCTCCACATCCGTCGAGAGCACGACGCGGGCAAGACGGAGCCGTCGTCGAGCTCACCGTGCACGACCGCCTCTGTGACGCTAGCGACCGGTCCCAGGCCGACCCAAACCAGTGGCCCGCCGTCATGCAGTTTCGCCAGCGCGCATCGTGCAGTTGCGCCAGCACCATGCCTAGGTGAATGTTCGACACCTATCGATATGCCGAACGCGTGCCTTCTGTTAAATATATTAAGCACTTGTTTATTGCTGCACATTACAAGCTCTGGAGATGTTTAGTCGTGTACGGAAAGTAGGCATTACGAGAGGAATGGAAATTGTTGTGTGACATGTCTATTTAAGTTTTTGGAGTTTGTTGAGGCAAGGATACTCAATCAATTTTAGTTATCTATTGCAAATGTAATTTAAATGGCACTTTTAAAGTTATAATGATAGTAGATTATCCTGTCTGTTTTGAAAAAAAATAATAAATTGCAGCTTCATTCTTGACCTTGGACACTCTTGAGATGAAAATCAGTCTTGTTTGAAGCTTGGACACCATTCCAATCTTCCCCTTGACCAAGCTTGTTCCTATTCATTTTTATAGGCAAAGAAAGATCCCATTAATGAGCCTTACAATGTCGGTGATGATTATAATAGTGACACTGATGAAGATTCAAAGTATGACGAGGAGGAAGAACTTACATCTTTTTTTCTGCTAGAGGGAATCAATCACATGAATTGGCACCGGTAACAAACAACCCTTCTCTCTTCATCTATTGTTTTGTATTGTTTTACTAAAATGAAATATTTACACACAGAATTCAAGAAAAGCTAGAATATATGGCCTACAAAAGACTGGGATACAAAACATTCCTGAGCATGTTTGGTGCCACCAAAAGTCTGATTTCAGAGAAATGGAGATGTTGATATTTGTAAAGGATGTGCAATCTGCAATGATCAACGCCTAGGACACTGCCTTATATACATGGTGTACCTGGTACTAGCAAGGTAACAAACTAACTTTTCTTGCGACATTTATGGTTTTATCTCATCTGCTGTGGCCAAACATTAAGCCATTTTTTCTGCATTTATTTTTGTCGATCAACAGACTATGAATGTACTTGCTGCTATAAGGAGGCTAAGATCTGGATTACATTCTAGAACACTGACACCATATTGTTTTATTAAATTAATGGTCTTAAATTAGCATCTCCAGAGAATATCTAACAGGTACTTCTGCTTGGTGGCATAATGATAAATAATTTTGTCCTACTCAACTGTAGGTGACACATAACACTCACGAAAGAATTGTAATTGGTTTCTGTACAGATAAAAATAAACAAAAAGTTCTTGGCAAAACTGTATTTGGGTCTATACAAGAGAGTTGGACCAAGTGGGCTAACTGTTCATCCCAGTTTATGTTAACCAAATTAGCTACACATATGTACTAAACACCGGCATCATTTGGGCCTTATGTGCTGTGTCATGCAATCACGTGCTTCAATCAACAAAAAATAGTTTCAGTTTGTTTCATTCATCCATTTATTTGCCTGTAATTATAAGCATGCAAATCTACTTATTAGAAGCATCACTAGATGAAACTAGCAAAAATCATTTTACAGCCTAGGTTACCTGATGCAATGTGCTGACTTCCAGATAGCCGCAACTTTTACATATGTAGGTTACCTGATGCAATGGGACTCGCTATTTTCAGGACAGTTTGCTATGCATTTAGTAATGTTGGAGAGGTTAGTTCGGGTATTGCTATATCTCTGCTGCTATCAGCAATATCCACTCATATTTGTAATAAGTATTTCATTTTCCTTGTCTGTGTTGGAAAACTATGTCAAAAAGAATATCAAGTTATATGTTGTTGCCATGCTTGGATTATTTGGATTGTTCCTTCGCCAACTTATAAGCTTCAACCAGGATCAGCACAATCTCGGGCTATGAAGTTCCTAAGCCCCTAACAGTGAATTATTGCAGGATATTTCTGCTTTTAAAATTGGTTATTGGTTGAACTATGTTTGGTTGTTTTATCAATAATTGGATGCTAGATATATACAAGCATGCCTGAATAATGTTTTTAGCAAATAATTTAGGACATGTAGAAGCCTCGAGCAATGTCTCTACCCGGTGCCCAGATAGCAAAATGATTGTGGTGTTTACTGAGACACCATAGGCCAATAAAAAAATAGCTGGTGCATGAGGATTTGCACCACCGCAACAGGTTGGTATGCCGCACAACCATAGCCACACAGGCATACAGTCAAGACTATGGTTGTTCCAATTATAATCAAGATAAAGTGAAAATGCAACATGTTCCTTATGCACTGTATTTGTCCCATTAGCCCAACAATATGTCACGTCCCCTCTAAACTATGAAGGCAATACTTTACCAGTTGAATGTTCTGATTAGCTTGACCGTTGTAGCATGGAGACTTGCAAACATAATTAGGGACACTATTCTTCGAGTGCCTCTGTTAATTATAGTGAGGAATTCCCTTTGTTTTTTTCTCAGATGTTTTGTCGATACTCGGGATTGGGTTATGTGCCTAGGATTCCATGTTTTTTATTTGATCTTTACTTCCCAGTTATACTTCTCATTCTTTGGGTTTTGTACCTAATGACCTGTATCGAAACATCTATGGTTACTAAATTGTTCTTAATCGGATCAGGTACAAACTTGTCATCGTGGCTGGGGACGAAACGGGTGAAACTGAGTTTGCTATGTTTGGCCGGATAACACAGCATGTCAGCATCTCGTGCGGAAAATGGCTGCAGCGGTGTATGCCCTGTCAATAGCATCAGCGGTAATAGCTGATTGGGGAAGGAGAAAGCGTTTTGGGCTGGACATGTGAGTTTTCTTGTTTGAATTCAGTATTATCAGATGCAATAGTCCTATCCTAATTTTGATTCTCGCAGAACTCTAAGGTGGGTGGAGGAGGAGGAGGAGAGCGAGGGAGGACGACGAGGCTGCCTGGCGGAGCCACGAGGGGAAGGTGAGCGTCACCTGCAAGTCCACAACCTTGGTGAGACTGCCACCATGAGCGTGCCCCACGGCCGCCAACAGGATCTCGAGCTCGCCATCGATGACTTTGACGAGGAGTTGATCGACCCTGAGCTACGCTTCTCGTTCCAGCGCAACAGCAAGGTACAATCCTCCCCTCCCCACTCAACCGACCATTCTTTAGGTCGCAACGGGTGTGTATGTTTTTTTACTATTATCCTGTAATTGGAATTGTAGTCCATTCAGCAAACCTTGGCGCTCCTCACCTATCGCAGCCTCTTCGGCATCGCCATCAGACTTCCTGTCATGCTGCTCCGAGATAGGCATGCCTGATTTTCCGACAGGTCAGTCGATCATCAATCCCCTGCCGATACAACATACCGAACTACTCCATCATCCTGCACAAACTAAACTATATTCATTTTCCGTTTCTGATATATACACATTATGTGTTAATTTTGATCTTGGTTCATAAGAAAAGAACAGAAAATAAACACATATCTAATGACTATAATTATACATACACCATCTCTTGTGATTTTAGATACTTTTCAATTATACCTTTTTTCTAAAATCACACGAAAATACCAATCTGTGTCCCGGTAGCGATGTAGAGCACCGCATTGGCTATTGAGTGATGAAGCGTCGTACCGAACTTGGGAAACTACACGCGAATAGATTTTTTCGAAACCTTTTTCCCTTTTCTTGAGATTTAAATGGTGGTGGATACTGATTGAAGGTGACTAATGTTTGTTTGTTGTCAACCTTTCTCCCGACAGACTTGCTACGGATTTGGGAGGGAGGCATGTGCAGGTGGAGCTGCAGTGGCAGTTCAGATCCGCTGTCATGAGCTGCTACTGATCGTGATGCGTGAAGACTTGTGACAAATGACAGCAAAAAAGATATAGCAGGAGTGTGGAGAATAATGGCACTTGGGGATTCAGGTGTATGTACAGTTCTACCCTATGCTGCTAGCTAGCCGATTTGTTTATAGCTTACATGCTCCAGTTATTCACAAATATTATATCTGTTTTCTTATTAATTTCATACTGTTTGCTTTATAGGTTTGTGGAGTGGACTTGACTGACAAAGTAGTGGACATAATTTTCCATGTATTTGATGCTAACTGTGATGGTAACCTGAGCTCAGAGGAGTTCTTGAGGTCATTACAAAGAAGAGAAAATGACATTCGCCAGCCAGCAACTTCTGGTTTTCTAGGGGTGATCGCCTGCTGGTTGAACTGTACAAAGTGTTCTCTTCAACAAATGCTGCCCCAGTAGATTCTTTTGACAGTCGTGACACTTTGTTCCATTGTCCTTGGTTGCTCTGTGTTAAATGTAGGTTTGCCAATCTCACCATTTGTTTGGTTTCAATATCCATTTTTCATATAAGTTGAACTAAACTACTCGTTAATTGTTCATCTAGGTACATAATAGTTGTCTTTATCTGTTTTGGCGATGATTCTGAATTTTTGATTGTGTGCAGGAGCTAGAGAACGTGATCGACAATTGATAGAGTTCTGAAGTGTGAAGAGGACTTTTGGTGTAAATATTACCCTGCGGCCCCTTCTTAATACTGATTGGAATTGGTCATACCACGTAGCAGCTGTAAGGAATACCTTCCGTTCTCGTCCAAGGGCTCCGATAACATACATCTTCTCGCTTGTCTGGTTGCGAGATAAGGAAATGTTTTTGTTTTCACTGAATTGATGCAGTCTCTGATTCGATTATTTGTTCTTTTTTTATCTCTCAGGAAGCGCTTGTTCAGCATGATGAGTGATCTTCCTTCCGTCTTAGAAGCATTCGCAGACAGGAAACACGGTAGAGATAGGTCTAGGGTTGATAGCAGCGGCAAGTCCAGACACTCATCAAAGGTGCCCACATGAACCTTTCCAACAGTTTGCTTTCGCTCTAGTCTGTGTTTGGTTCTGCCTCCAGTTCGTGTAGAAAACCTTACTCAGAAGGAGTTGTGTCTTTCTTTCTCACGCAGAGAGGAAAAGATGGCCATGCCAAGAGTTACAGGGCAGCACCTCCTGCCGCCAAGGAGTATGACGAAGACGAGGAGGAGCACACAGAGACCTTTTGCGGAAGCTGCGACGGCCTTTACATTGGCAGCAACTAAATAATGTATTCATGTTCCATTTTTGTTTTTCTTTTGAAAAAAGGAGAATAATATATGTTTTAGCTGCATCTACATCGCTAGTCTGCACCGCATCTAATGGTTTGTTCAATAACTGGCAGGGACTGAGTTAGCTGATAATAGGCCATTTGATTCCATCCCATTTTTTGGTGCATGTAGTGTATCATGTTTCGTTTACCATCTCTATTGTCAAGATTAAAGCTCTGGATATCTTTTCAAGACCATGCTGAGTGTACAAGTAATCCAGTCCAGACAATTGTGTTTATTTTTAAAATTGTTATAGTTGGCGGCATGTTATTATACCAAGAAAACTTTATTTATGTGTGTTCTATATATTTTTTACCTATCTTCATACACTATTGATAGGCAAATCATAATCATAAATTGAAAAACATGCTTGTAGTATGTTTCAGTTTCTATTTATCCTTACCACCCCTCAAGTGCAGACACCACTTGTAATTAGCCTGTTAGTGTTTCCCTTGGTAGACCTATAGCCTAACTTTTAATGTTAGTGTTTCAGTTTCTATTTATCCACTGAAATCTATCTTCTGGAGGACCGAGGCCATTCAAGTAGAGGTACCCTTGCTCTGTCTATATCTTACATTTGGGTTACTTAATCGGTGACTGTGATCTTGTAGTTATGGACCAAAATTTTATATGGCACAAAGATGACTATGTTAGTTCCTAAGTTCTTTTAATGTCACAGATCTTGCTAGACAATTTCATAGTGTGTTATTGTGTTAGTGCTCTAATATTCGTACCTGTCATGCTCTATAGTGCGTTAGCCAATTTTATAGTAGGTTACCAGCCAGTAGCACCACTCACAAAAGAACCCCGTGGGTCAGTCATCCTTTGTTGCTTGAGGTGGCTATTTTTTCTTAATGGTTTAATTCTTTGTTTATTTCAGCATTCTGACTATCATAATATAAGCCATATGGCTTCATTTGTTGGTTTCCAACCCTTCACCAGGGAAAAAGAATGTGAGGGTGATTAATTATTTTATTGGATAATCCTTATACAACAAACTCTTACCGCACCCCACTCTTGTGTCCATTTATGAATTAGTTATATAACAAGCTACAACAACCATACTTCATAGTTGATGGTACAAAATGCAATGAGAATCAATTATGGAAAACAAAATCCAGCTAACAAATGATTTTCTTGTAGCATATGCATGAGAAAGAACATGAATATGTACTTTGTGCTTATGCACCATTGTGGCGTGTGGCCCGACGCCTACATGTTCCCCGCGGTACTCAAGGCCTGTGACTGTGTGAATGGCTGCAGGGTGCAGGGACGGACTCCTGTTCCCCGTGGTACTCAAGGCCTGCGATTGCATGCATGGCTGCAGGGACGGACTCTTGGTTCACGGCGAATAGAGGTACAATCCTTATATAGATGAGATGACTGAACTTTTAATTAGTTAGTTAACCTCTAGAATTAAGGAGACTACAAGGACAAATTAGCGTTGTATAGGCGCGGGAAGCCGGGAACAAGGAAACACCAGTAGACTTGACAAAGTACTTCCATGCCACAGGAAGGAAGCAATACATATTTTTCTGGGTTACGGTTGTGGGAGACTACCGAGGAAAAATTAATCATAGGCGGCTCTTCACACCAATCCCCTTCCTGAAAGAGAAATGTGCCCTTGGGCCATTTCTATAAGATTTTGGTGATTTAGTGCTCCACACAAATACTCTGAGTTATATTTGTACCAAAGATTCAAGAAGTGCAAATCAAGATTAAAGGTATGTTTCTAAGACTTAGGCCCTGTTTGTTTCAGATTATAATCTGGCCAGATTATATAATCCAGCGCAAATAATCTGGTGGGTAAACAAACACCTAGATTATAGGTCCAGATTATATAATCTAAAGCCCAGATTATTATAATCTCATAATCTCTTCAAGAGTAGCTTATTTCAGATTATTTTTGGTAAAAGACCCACCACCCATGGTTATGTGAATTGAAATTACGTTAATCTGCCATCCTCTTTTTCACCCGTCGGTATCTCAAAGTCCATCCTACCCTACCGCCTCGCACAAGTATCCGACGCCGCCTGCCTGGGAGTCCACATCGCCGCCTCCTGGAAAACTCCCGCCGCCTCCAGGAGAGCATCCGACGCCGCTGCTTGGGAGTCCACGCACACCGCCGCCGCTCCCCAGCGCCATCCCAGGTGTTCGCTCCCTAGCCCCAACGCAGGTGATCATTCCCCAGCGTCGCAAGCGTTGGCAGGGGCCGTGGCCAGAACTACCCGAGGTCGTCGATCGACGTTGTCGAGGACGAGCGCAGGGCTGGGCGAGGACTCGCCACCGCTAGCGTTGGCATGGTGAGCGCTGGGCGCGGCCTCACCACCGTGAACCTCGGAATGGCGAGGGCTGGGCGTGGTGTCGCCACACAAGACGAAGCTATGGATCGTGTCGCAGGTGTGCTGTAGATGTTCACAAGTTGTGTCATGTGTTACGTTTACCTGTTCCTGTTAACCCCACTTGTTTGTTCCAATGTTGACAAGATATTATTTTGTAGATGTTATTTCCGGACGTGGAAAGCGGCCAGCACAAGGTTTGCAAGGGTCTGCTCGTTCTGTTCGTGGCCGCGGACGTGGGAGCGCATACAAGCCTCCACGATCTAATATAATTCATGATAACGATTCGCAACCCATCGAAGAGGAACAGCATGCTGAACCACTAATTGGAAACAATGTAAATTCCTTTCCTTTTTTCCTATTGTTCTAAACTTTGAGGAACAACATGTTGTACATGTTTTAAATTTCTAAACTTTTCTTGCATACATGTTTTAAATTTTGAGTAGAATGAAGTTTATGACAAAGCAGCTTGGACTTTTGAGAACACTAGAGTATTTTGTGAAATCTGTATCCAAGAAATCAATGCTGGTAATAGGCCGAACGACATCATGACTACCCGTGGTTACAACAACATAGCTGAAAAGTACAAGATAGCAACAAGGTTGCACCATTCAAGGCTTCAATTGAAGAATAAATTGGACTTACTGAAAGGTTTATATGGTTTTTGGTTGCAATTAAATGCAAATACTGGATTAGGATGGAATTCTGCATTAAAAACTGTGGATGCACCTGAGGACTATTGGAATCGTGTTACTAAGGTATCACTTATTTAATTTTGTACAATTACTTCATTTTATACAGTTATTGTAATGACATTGGATTAACCATTATTGTACGTGTGTGCAGGGCAACTCTCACTAGAAAAAACTGAAAAAAGGTCCTCCTGATCATGAAGAGTTGTTACAACAATTGTTTGGAGGCGTTGTTGTGGATGGCTCTGGTGCATGTGCTCCTGGTGAAGAGTTGGGTGCTGATGATGTGCCTGCAAACTATACTCCAGAACATTAGTAGAAACCATTAGTAGAAAAATAAGTGAAGTGTTGGAATGTGTATATCGTATGTCTAAGGATCTTGTGAAGCCTAGTGATCCTGATTTCCTGACACCTCATCCAAAGTTGCTAAGCGATCGGTTTGCACCACATTTTAACAATTGTATAGGTGCAATAGATGGTACCCACATTCCAGTAGTTGTACCATCATCAAAAGTTGTCCAACACGTGGGTCGACACGGTTATCCGACTCAAAATGTGTTAGCTATTTGTGATTTCGACATGAGATTCACTTTCGTTGTTGCGGGATGGCCCGGATCGGTGCATGATATGAGAGTATTTAATGATGCTTTGCACAAGTATGACACCATCTTTCCTCATCCTCCACCAGGTATGATTATTTGTACACATGTTTTATTTTGAATTAAAAACTATGCTTTTTAAATTTTATTTGGAAATAAAATTGTAGGAAAATTTTACCTCGTTGACTCTGGATATCCAAACCAGAAGGGTTATCTAGCTCCATACAAAGGTGTGAAATACCATTTGCCAGAGTTTAGAGCGGGACCACGGGCAAGTGGGAGAAAAGAGGTATTCAACCAATTACACTCCTCTCTTCGTAATCATATCGAGCGTTCCTTCGGTGTTTTGAAGATGAAATGGAGAATTTTACTGGATTTACCAAGCTATCCAATGCTGAAGCAGTCAAAAATAATACATGCATGTATGGCTCTACATAATTTCATTCGAGACAGCAAACTGGCCGACGAAGAGTTTGATCGGTGCGATCGAGATGAGAACTATATGCCAATTCCTCCAACACAACAAGATAGTACAAGTCAATTGGGAGATGATGAGGGAGAGGTCGACATGAATAATATTCGAGATCAAATTGCAAATGCATTGTTTGCTAGGAGAATGTAATTTTATTTATAGATACTTTCTTGTGCATAAATAAGATGTACGAAATGGCATCTATTTTTCGTATCTTCAAAATATTTGTATGAATCGATAGAATGACATATACCTGCAAAAAAGAAATCAAATAAAAAACAAGGGCATTGTTGACTTTGTGTGTTAGATAACAATAATCTACATTTGTATAATCCAGACTACCAAACAACTATATACAGATTATAATCTAGACAGATTATAATCTGGATTATATGATCTAGATTATAATCTAGATTATATAATCTATAATCTGAAACAAACAGGCCCTTAGTACATTGTTTTGAAGACTAATGTATGGTGTCTAAGTGCTAGAAACAGGAGAAATCGCCTTGAAGAAAAGTTGGTTGTGTTCAGCCAAAGGCTGTTCGGTCTGGGTGCACCGGAATGTCCGGTGGTGCACCGGACAGTGTCCAGTGTGCCAGGACCAGTCCCGGTGAACAGCCTGCTCTCAGGAACCAAGTCAACAGTGTACGGCTATAATTCACCGGACTATCCGGTGAGGCACCGGACTGTCCGGTGAGCTAACGGTCGGGCACGCCAACGGTTGGCCGCGCAATCCGCGCGTGACGCGTGGCCGAGCCAACGGTCGGAAGGGGGCACCAGACTGTCCGGTGTGCACCGGACAGTGTCCGGTGCGCCAACGGCTCCAAATCTTCAACGGTCGGCTGCGCCAAATTAGGAAGGCAATCCGCACCGGACAGTGTCTGGTGGTGCACCGGACTGTCCGGTGCGCCACCCGATAGAAGGCAAGATTTGCCTTCCTGGATTGCTTCCAACGGCTCCTAGCTGCCTTGGGGCTATAAAAAGGACCCCTAGGCGCATGGAGGAGTAAACCAAGCATTCTTTGAGCATCCCTAAGCACCAAGACTTCATTTCCGCGCTTTTGATTCTTTATGATAGCAACTAGAGCTCCATTTGAGTAGAGAACTCTTCGAGTTGTGTTGCGAGCTCAAGTTGTGACTTGTGTGCGTGTTTGTGCCTTGATTTTGTGTCTTGTGTGTGTTGCTCATCCCATCCTTACTTCCGTGCTTATTTGTGATCATCAAATTGTAAGGGCGAGAGGCTCCAAGTTGTGGAGATTCCTCGCAAACGGGATATAGTGAAAGGAAGAGAAACACCGTGGTATTCAAGTGGATCTTTGGATCACTTGAGAGGGGTTGAGTGCAACCCTCGTCCGTTGGGACGCCACAACGTGGAGTAGGCAAGTGTTGGACTTGGCCGAACCATGGGATAAACCACTGTGCCTCTCTGTGTTGATCTCTTTGTGATTGTTGTGTTTCGCAAGAACTTCTCTCTAGCCACTTGGCCTTATTGCTCTAACACTTAATCAAGTTTGTGGCTTTAAGTTTTAAGTTTTTACAAGATCACCTATTCACCCTCCCTCTAGGTGCCCTCAATTGGTATCGGAGCCGTTCTCTTCAAGAAAGGGACTAATCGCCCAAAGGGATGGATCCTAAGGGAAAGGGGATGGTGATCAACGACAAGGAGAAGAAGTCCTTCATCAATGAGCCAAAAGACGACAAGCCCACTGACTCGGGCTCAAGTCATAAGAAGAAGGACGGGAAGAAGAAGAGGCGTATCAAGAAGATCGTCTACTACGACGATAGCGACGAGTCTTCTTCTTCCCAAAAGGACGACGACGACTACGAGAAAAAGAAAACGGTCAACTCAAACTTTTCTTTTGATTACTCTCGTATTCCGCATAATTCAAATGCACATTTGCTTTCCATTCCTCTTGGCAAACCCCCACACTTTGATGGAGAGGACTACGGATTTTGGAGTCACAAAATGCATAGCCACTTGTTCTCTCTTCATCCAAGTATATGGGAGATAGTTTAGAATGGAATGCAATTCGATAGTTCGGATAATCCCATGTTTATAAATGAACAAATTCACAAAAATGCACAAGCTACCACTGTTCTTTTAGCATCCTTATGCAGGGAAGAGTACCATAAAGTGAGCGGCTTGGATAACGCCAAGCAGATTTGGGACACCCTTAGGATCTCGCATGAGGGAAATGACGTCACCATGCTCACCAAGATGGATTTGGTGGAGGGCGAACTAGGGAGGTTCGCAATGATCAGGGGGGAGGAGCCAACCCAAACATACAACAGGCTCAAGACCCTGGTCAACAAAATAAGGAGCTATGGAAGCACGAGATGAATGGACCATGACGTCGTCCATCTAATGCTAAGGTCTTTCACTGTCCTTGATCCACATCTTGTAAACTCTATTCGTGAAAATCCTAGGTACACCAAGATGTCGCTCGAGGAAATACTTTGAAAGTTCGTAAGCGGGCGAATGATGATCAAGGAGGCGAGATACGTTGATGAGGCATTGAATGGCCCAATCCACGAGCCTCAAACCATTGCTCTCAAAGCAACAAGTAGCAGGGAGGCGCTACCTAGCAAGGTGGCGCAAGTTGAGGCGGCGGGGCTCAACGAGGAAGAAATGGCCCTCATCATCAAGCGCTTCAAGACGGCGCTAAAGGGTCGCAAGGAGCATCCCAAAAAGAACAAGACGAAGGGAAAGCGCTCCTGCTTCAAGTGTGGTAAGACTGGTCACTTTATTGCTAACTGTCCCGATAATGATAGTGACCAGGGACAAGAGAAAAGCGGGAAGAAGGAAAAGAATAAGGCGTACAAGAATGCTAAGGGCGAGGCACACCTTGGCAAAGAGTGGGACTCGGATTGTTCTTCGTCCGACTCCGACGACGAGGGACTCGCCGCCACCGCCTTCGACAAAACGTCGCTCTTCCCCAACGAACGCCACACTTGCCTAATGGCAAAGGAAAATAAGGTAATCACTAGAGAAACTCCTAAGTACTCTACTTCTAGTGATGAGGACTCTAGTGATGATGAAATTGATTACACCAGCTTGTTTAAGGGATTAGATAGAGCAAAGGTAGAAAAGATCAATGAATTGATTGATGCTCTAAACGAAAAGGATAGACTTTTAGAAAAGCAAGAGGATCTTTTATATGAAGAACATGATAAATTTGTAAATGTGCAAAAGTCTCTTGCCTTAGAAGTTAAAAGAAATGAAATGCTTTCATGTGAAATTTCTGCTTGTCATGAGACTATTTCTAGTTTAAAGAGCATTAATGATGATTTGAATGCTAAGCTAGAAGTTGTAAATAAATCCAGTTCTTGTATTGAGCATGTAGTAATTTGCAATAGGTGTAAGGATTTTAATGTTGATGCTTGCAATGAACATTTGATTTCCATTTCTAAATTAAATGATGAAGTAGCTAGTCTTAATGCCCAACTTAAGACTAGCAAAAATGATTTTGATAAACTAAAATTTGCAAGGGATGCCTACACTAGTGGTAGACACCCCTCTATTAAGGATGGGCTTGGCTTTCGAAGGGAAGCGAAGAACTTAACAAGTCATAAGGCTCCCATCTCCGCCAAGGAGAAAGGGAAGGCCCCTATGGCAAATAGTGTTCATAAAAATCATGCTTTCTTGTATCATGATAGGAAATATTCTAGAAATGTTCATTATGATAGGAGTTGTAATGCGTTTGACTCTCATGCCATGATTGCTTCAAGTTCAAGCTTTAATGGTAGATCTAGGAGGAATTTTGTGTCTCATGCTCCTAGGAAAGTGTTTAATGGATCTACCACTATCTTTCATGCTTGCAATGCTAAATTTATTCTTTCATGTAAAAATAAAAAGGTGATTGCTAGAAAGGTGGTAGCCAAATGCAAGGGAGACAAGACTTGCATCTGGGTCCCTAAGGCTATTGTAACTAACCTTGTAGGACCCAACAAGAGTTAGGTACCTAAAACCCAAGCCTAATTTGCCTTACAGGTTTATGCATCTGGGGCTCAAGCTGGATTATCGACAGTGGATGCACAAACCACATGACGGGGGAGAAGAAGATGTTCACTTCCTACGTCAAGAACAAAGATTCCCAAGACTCAATCATATTCAGTGACGGGAATCAAGGCAAGGTTAAAGGACAAGGAAAAATAGCTATTTCTTCCGAGCATTCCATTTCTAATGTGTTTTTAGTAGAATCGCTCGGATATAACTTGTTGTCCGTTAGTCAATTATGTAATATGGGTTACAACTGCTTATTTACAAACGTAGATGTGTCTGTCTTTAGAAGAAGTGATGGTTCATTAGCGTTTAAGGGTGTACTAGATGACAAACTCTATTTAGTTGATTTTTCGAAGGAGGAGGCCGATCTAGATGCATGCTTAATCGCTAAGACAAGCATGGGCTGGCTGTGGCATCGCCGTCTAACACATGTGGGGATGAAGAACCTTCACAAGCTTCTAAAGGGAGAACATAAGTTAGGTCTAACAAATGTAACTTTCGAAAAAGATAGACCTTGTGCAGCTTGTCAAGCAGGTAAACAAGTGGGAAGTGCTCATCACATCAAGAATGTGATGACTACATCAAGACCTCTGGAGCTATTGCATATGGACCTCTTCGGACCCGTCGCCTACCTCAGCATCGGGGGAAGTAAGTATGGTCTTGTTATTATTGATGATTTTTCCCGCTTCACTTGGGTATTCTTTTTGTAGGATAAATCTGAAACCCAAGGGACCCTCAAGCGCTTCCTAAGGAGAGCTCAAAATGAATTTGAGCTCAAGGTGAAGAAGATAAGGAGCGACAACGGGTCCGAGTTCAAGAACCTGCAGGTGGAGGAGTTTCTTGAGGAGGAAGGAATCAAGCACGAGTTCTCCGCTCCCTACACACCACAGCAAAATGGTGTGGTAGAGAGGAAGAACAAGATGCTTATAGACATGGCGAGGACGGTGCTTGGAGAATTCAAGACGCCGAGCGGTTTTGGTCAGAAGCTGTGAACACGGCTTGCCACGCCATTAACCGAGTCTACCTTCATCGCCTCCTCAAGAAGACGTCATACGAGCTACTAACCGATGAGGATGATGTTCCAACGGACGCGATTCGTACCACGGCGATTGGAGACGTGCGACCACAGGAACACAAGGAGCAAGATCAACCTTCTTCCTCAACAACGGTGCACCCCCCAACTCAAGATGATGAACAGGTACCTCAAGAGGAGGCGCGTGATCACGGGGGAGCACAGGATGTCCAAGATGAGGAGGAAGAAGTACCACAGGCCCCTCCAACTCAAGTTTGAGCGATGATTCAAAGGAATCATCCCGTCGACCAAATTTTGGGTGACATTAGCAAGGGAGTAACCACTCGCTCTAGATTAGCTAATTTTTGTGAGCATTACTCTTTTGTCTCTTCTATTGAGCCTTTCAGGGTAGAAGAGGCCTTGCTAGATCTGGACTGGGTGTTGGCCATGCAGGAAGAGCTCAACAACTTCAAGCGAAATGAAGTTTGGACACTGGTGCCGCGTCCCAAGCAAAATGTTGTGGGAACCAAGTGGGTGTTCCGCAACAAACAGGACGAGCACGAGGTGGTGACAAGGAACAAGGCTCGACTTGTGGCAAAAGGTTATGCCCAAGTCGCAGGTTTGGACTTTGAGGAGACTTTTGCTCCTATGGCTAGTCTAGAGTCGATTCATATTTTGTTAGCCTATGCTGCTCACCATTCTTTCAGGTTGTTCCAAATGGACGTGAAGAGCGCTTTCCTCAATGGGCCAATCAAGGAGGAGGTGTACGTGGAGCAACCCCCTGGCTTTGAGGATGAACGGTACCCCAACCACGTGTGTAAGCTCTCTAAGGCGCTCTATGGACTTAAGCAAGCCCCAAGAGCATGGTATGAATGCCTTAGAGACTTTTTAATTGCTAATGCTTTCAAGGTTGGGAAAACCGATCCAACTCTTTTTACTAAGACTTGTGATGGTGATCTATTTGTGTGCCAGATTTATGTCGATGACATAATATTTGGTTCTACTAACCAAAAGTCTTGTGAAGAGTTTAGCAGGGTGATGACTCAGAAATTCGAAATGTCGATGATGGGCGAGTTGAACTACTTCCTTGGGTTCCAAGTGAAGCAACTCAAGGACGGCACCTTCATCTCTCAAACAAAGTACACGCAAGACTTGCTCAAGCGGTTTGGGATGAAGGACGCCAAGCCCGCAAAGACTCCAATGGGAACCGACGGGCATGTCGACCTCAACAAAGGAGGTAAGTCCGTTGATCAAAAGGCATACCGGTCTATGATAGGGTCTTTACTTTATCTATGTGCGAGTAGATCGGATATTATGCTTAGCGTATGCATGTGTGCTAGATTTCAATCTGACCCAAGGGAGTGTCACCTTGTGGCCGTTAAGCGAATTCTTAAATATTTAGTTGCTACGCCTTGCTTCGGGATCTGGTATCCAAAGGGGTCTACCTTTGACTTAATTGGATATTCAGACTCCGATTATGCTGGATGTAAGGTCGATAGGAAGAGTACATCAGTGACGTGCCAATTCCTAGGAAGGTCCCTGGTGTCGTGGTGTTCTAAGAAACAAACTTCTGTTGCCCTATCCACCGCTGAGGCCAAGTACGTTGCCGCAGGACAGTGTTGCGCGCAACTACTTTGGATGAGGCAAACCCTCCAGGACTTTGGCTACAATCTGAGCAAAGTCCCACTCCTATGTGACAATGAGAGTGCAATCCGCATGGCGGATAATCCTGTTGAACACAGTCGCACAAAGCACATAGACATCCGGCATCACTTTTTGAGAGACCACCAGCAAAAGGGAGATATCGAAGTGATTTATGTTAGCACCGAGAACCAGCTAGCCGATATCTTTACCAAGCCTTTAGATGAGAAGACCTTTTGCAGGCTGCGTAGTGAGCTAAATGTCTTAGATTCGCGTAACATGGATTGAAATAGAGCATACATGTGTTTTATGCCTTTGATCATGTTCCATTATGCATTTTATTGCTTATTTACGGTGCTCAAGTTGTGCAAGGGATCCCCGGACCTCACAAGTCCATGTGTGAATGATGCACATACTGAGGGGGAGAAATGTCACAACTTGACCCTTTGAGACTAACTGTGTGCTTGAGTTTTCTTAAATTAGTCTCATAGGAGGATTGAAAGGGAAAAGGTGAACTTGGACCATGCAAGACTTCCACTGCACTTCAATGAGAGGGTAACTTACTCCAAGTTCATCTCCGTGTTCTTATTGCCTTTTTACTCTTAATTGAAGATTTTGGTGAGGCAATGAGGTTTAAGGGCCAATAATAATCCCGTTTTGGTGCTTAGTGCCAAAGGGGGAGAAATTAAGGCCAAAGCAAGAAATGGATCAGGTACCACTTGAGGATTTTGAATATAGTAGAGTTAGAGCTTTTGTTTTGTCAAAATACTCTTATTGTCTCTTATTGTCAAAAGTTGGTCTCTTGTGGGGAGAATGGTTGATTATGGGAAAAAGGGGGAGTTTTTGAATCTTTGATCAATTTCTCTTGGAATACCTCTCTCTATGCCTCAACAAGTGACTTTGACTTAGAGATAGGAAATTGAGTTTGATTTGCAAAAACAAACCAAGTGGTGGCAAAGAATGATCCAAATATGTCAAATTTGAATCAAAAACAAATTTTTGTTTTCATTTGCATTGATGTTGCACTTATTTAGTTGCTTTTTGTTGTGTTGGCATAAATCACCAAAAAGGGGGAGATTGAAAGAGAAATGTGCCCTTGGGCCATTTCTATAAGATTTTTGGTGATTTAGTGCTCCACACAAATACTCTGAGTTATATTTGTACCAAAGATTCAAGAAGTGCAAATCAAGATTAAAGGTATGTTTCTAAGACTTAGTACATTGTTTTGAAGACTAATGTATGGTGTCTAAGTGCTAGAAACAGGAGAAATCGCCTTGAAGAAAAGTTGGCTGTGTTCAGCCAAAGGCTGTTCGGTCTAGGTGCACCGGACTGTCTGGTGGTGCACCGGGCAGTGTCCGGTGGGCCAGGACCAGTCCCGGTGAACAGCCTGCTCTCGGGAACCAAGTCAACAGTGTACGGCTATAATTCACCGGACTGTCCGGTGAGGCACCGGACTGTCCGGTGAGGCACCGGACTGTCCGGTGAGCCAACGGTCGGGCGTGCCAACAGTCGGCCGCGCTATCCGCGCGTGACACGTGGCCGAGCCAACGGTCGGATGGGGGCACCGGACTGTCCGGTGTGCACCGGACAGTGTCTGGTGCGCCAACGGCTCCAAATCTTCAACGGTCGGCTGCGCCAAATTAGGAAGGCAATCCGCACCGGACAGTGTCAGGTGGTGCACCGGACTATCCGGTGCGCCACCCGACAGAAGGCAATATTTGCCTTCCTGGATTGCTTCCAACGGCTCCTAGCTGCCTTGGGGCTATAAAAGGGACCCCTAGGCGCATGGAGGAGTAGACCAAGCATTCTTTGAGCATCCCTTAGCACCAAGACTTCATTTCCGCGCTTTTGATTCTTTGTGATAGCAACTAGAGCTCCATTTGAGTAGAGAACTCTTCGAGTTGTGTTGCGAGCTCAAGTTGTGACTTGTGTGTGTGTTTGTGCTCTGATTTTGTGTCTTGTGTGTGTTGCTCATCCCATCCTTACTTCCGTGCTTATTTGTGATCATCAAATTGTAAGGGCGAGAGGCTCCAAGTTGTGGAGATTCCTCGCAAACGGGATATAGTGAAAGGAAGAGAAACATCGTGGTATTCAAGTGGATCTTTGGATCACTTGAGAGGGGTTGAGTGCAACCCTCGTCCGTTGGGACGCCACAACGTGGAGTAGGCAAGTGTTGGACTTGGCCGAACCACGGGATAAACCACTGTGCCTCTCTGTGTTGATCTCTTTGTGGTTGTTGTGTTTCGCAAGAACTTCTCTCTAGCCACTTGGCCTTATTGCTCTAACACTTAATCAAGTTTGTGGCTTTAAGTTTTAAGTTTTTACAGGATCACCTATTTACCCCCCTCTAGGTGCCCTCACTTCCTCCATTCCTCTTCCCATACCCTGGCCTGGCGGGGTCGCGCTTAGCCAGCTTTGCAGGTCTCCTCCATTTAAAACATGGCACCTAGCTGTTTTGGTGAGAAACCCTAGATTGATTGGAGTTGGATGTTTTGGAGTGGCGAGGAACCCTAGATTGATTGGAGTTAGATGGATGCTTGCTCGTTTTGTTAGTTCCTTTACCGTCCCTCAAATCCAAACATTCCTTCCTGGGACTGGTATGGTGCTCCAGTTCATCTAAAGCAGTTTGCCTTTTGGGGAATACTGGTTTGTGTTCGTTTTTCCAAAACTGTCTGGGGTTCTGTTTCAACTGAACCTGCTGTCCGCACGCTCTGTGTTTGAGACCCCTTTGGATTTATTGTTATAATGAGTTTTGCTTGCCCGGTGTTCAATTAGTGTACCATTGAATTTTTAGCAGAGCACTGATCAAGTGTTTTGTTCCAAGGATTTTTTAATCAGTTCTAATGCCCATAGATTATCTCATACATGTGTTGATTTCTACACATTTTGAATTTCATCTTATAATCAAATCTGGTCTGATTGACTGTTGCCTTTTATTTTCTTTTTAGTAACTTTTTGAGTACCAGTGATGTAAAGGGACACAAGCTCTAGCAATGTTTCTGCTTCTCATGTAGGCCATGTAAGACGTCGCAAACATCCAACTGAGGTTAGTAATTTCTTGTTCCTTTTGCTCTTTATTGAGCTTTGCTCTCTCTCTCTCCCTCTTTAGATTTCAGCTAATACACTAAAACATGGTTCAAGCTAGAGCAGCAACCTGTTTTAGGTGTTCTTTTTCGTACTAATCTTGGTCATTTTTTCAGGCTACCACAGATGGGAATAGAGCTAATGGACAACCATTGCTTGTCAATGATCAGAACAAATATAAATCAATGCTTACCCATACGTATTCTATAGTATGGATGATTGGAGGCTTTGCCTTTATTATTTATATGGGTCATCTATATATCTGGGCTATGGTGGTTGTGATTCAAATATACATGGCAAGAGAACTTTTCAACTTACTCAGAAAATCCAGTGAAGAGAAACAACTGCTAGGGTTCAGGGTCCTGAATTGGTAAGCAATGGTTCATTTTGATTCTACCAAGTTTAAACAAAAATTTGTCAATTTCATAGCTGACATGCTTTCAGCAGTATTTTTTCCCGTTGTGACGTTTATACCCAAGTATTATTTCCTATTGTAGGCACTTTTTTTCACGGAAATGTTGTACACTTATGGGCGCTTTCTTAGTCGTCAGCTGGTGAATATAGTGACTTCAGATCACTTGCTTTATAAGTGAATCTGGAACTGTGTAGAGAAATTGGTTAGGATGAAATAGAAAGAGATAGGTTGTACACTTATGGACGCTTTCTCTCTTTATGTGCCATGTTGGATGGTTCTCTCTACTTCCAGTTCAGCCTGCATACATTACTAATAAATACCATAATTTTGAATCCGGAACTGTGTAGAGAAATTGGTTAGGATGAAATAGAAAGAGATAGGATGATACTGTGTAGAGAAATTATGTTACAAGTGAATTACATGATTTGTGTATCTAACTGAACCTTGTAGTTATCATGGAAGAGACACTGACTTATTCGTGTGCAGATCTAAATGCCAACCATTAGGCATGATTCGATTCTAGAAGATCCTGATGGTGACACCTCACAACCACAACACATCTCGGACTACTACCATGTCAGTCTCAAGAATGTGATGATAACATGACCATTCAAATTAGTGAAGTACTTCAGATGCAAATTGAGGTTCAGAGATAGTTAAATGAACAACTTGAGGTAGGTCACTAACACCACTAAGATAACGCTCTTGGTTCAGATAGCTTTTTCACATTGTAGATAAGGTAGGTTGAACAATGGGCTATCTCAAGCATTTTAGCTAGCACAATCCCAAATGACGTACAATTTGGAATGGAGGAGGGAGTACAAGCTACCCTTTTAGATCAATGAATAAGATAGTTTAAGCTAAAAAATATGCACATAGCAATTAGTTATTGTAGGTTGAAGAAACATATAGTCTGTTTTTTGGATAATAAAACAAATAGTTTGTTTAAAAACCAAACATGAAAATAGATCTCTCAAACACCAATTTATCGTTGAACATCAAAACGTTTCGTGAACATTCTCATTAATGTAAGTCTGCAATCGTCAACATATGGCTTGCAACCTATATATGGTCCCTCATTCTAAATTATGATTTTAGTTATAGGTCATGTTTTTTGTCAACCTGTACGAGTCCACTCAATTTTGAACTTCTCCCATGCAGAAATGGTCATTTGTTAAATCTGAGCAGAAAAGATCGGAAATCCAAGGGCTTATGGAATTGGTATTGCAAAGATCTTCATGTGATTCGGATCCTTATAAGGAAAGATAATTTATATACATGAGGAAGCCACCTATTGATTCTTTTGATGTCTCTACATGTGGTAATAGTTTCATCTGAGATTGTCTCTACCTACTATATATGCAGCTTGTTTACTAAAAAAGTTCTATTTCTCAAATTGCTAACTACTTGATTCTTTACTGCTAGGCCTTGATTTACTGGATGACATCTTGTTGGGTTATAAAGCTGAATGGCCAATGAATATTGGCATTACAGTAGACGCATTGAAAATACATGCTAAAATATTATGCACGTTCTTTACCGCAGTTGCTGCGGAGGAAGCCGGTAGCGCGGCTATGGTCGCTGAGAAGAAGGTCGTCGCGTCTGTGTAGCTTGTCGTCGTTGCTGCGCACAAGGCGGGCTGCGCCGTGGATGCTGTCTGTTTGTATTACTTTTGGTTGGTTGCATTAAGTGTTGTACTGTGTGTTTGGTAATGCAGTTACTTTTGTATTCAGTGAACTGTTTGGTAATGCAGTTCTTTTTGTATTTAGTGAATTGTGTGGTACTGCGTACACACTATAGTTCCTTTTGTATTAAGTGTAGTAGTGATGAGGTAATGCATTGCACTTGTACTACTGAGCTAAATCTATGTACTTGTGCCTGTTGTGGCTAAAAAGCATATGTTTAAGAAAAAACTGCTTTCTGTGAATGAGGTACTAGCAATCTGTGTACATTGTGGCTCTAAATGGCTAAGTCCGTGTACTTGTGTTTATATGAAATCTGAAATAACTGCTGAGGCTATTTTCTCAGTACTACTGAGGCTATTTATAGTTTCTCGGAAACTATTCTTCAGTATCTTGGGAACTTTTGTTCAGTTTCAACTGAACTATTTTTAAGTTTCTCAGGAACTAGAGACAATTTTCTCATGAACTATTGTTCAATCTCTCATGAACTATTTTTCTGTTTGTCAGGAACTATAGTTGAGTTTGTCTTGAACTATTGTATAGTTTCTTAGAAATAAATATTGTTCAGTTTCATAGAAATCTGAAATAACTGCAGAATCAAGTGACTATTTTCATAGAAATATGAAATAACTACAGATTTAAGTGACTATTTTTACCGAAATCTGAAATAACGGCAGTTCATAGAGTACAAGGGAAATAGAGGAGTATTTTCACTAGAAAGCAGTGCTTGAGATCATGAATGAATTCTAGACTATTTTCACTAGAGAACAGTAGTTCATTTCACAAATTACAGTTTCAAACAAGTTCACATACCTGTACACACTGCACTTCACATATTACAATTTAAGTGGCCAGATTACACTTTCTTCTTCTTCGAGGTGATTTTTAACTAAACATCTAAGAATGCGTGGAGACGATGTTGCTCCTGCTGAAATAGTACTACCAGCTTCTGTCGTAGCAATCTGTGATGAGACACCCCCAGCCCTCCAGTCACCACTTCTTCAGTCCTTGTATTAGGAACCACTTCATCAGTATGTTACTGTCATATAGCCCGAAGCTCTTTAGGAACCACTTCATCAGTACGTTGCCCGTGAACTATCTCATGTGCATGCAACCTATAGAGCATAATGGAATTAAATAGTTGTGACCTAACCACATAAGAATCTAACTAGGTATATGCTCGTGTGTTGCTATGATAAAATACATTAATATACAAAAAATATTGTGTTTTATAATATTAACTCCGTAGCAGCGCACGTGCATATACCTATAACATACATATGTACATAAGTTATCGTGTTATTATACGGTTCCGTTGCAACGCACGGGCACTCACCTAGTTAACAAGTGAAATTAACAATTTAATATAGGATCAAAATCTAGGTATACAATTAATAGCAAAGCGAGAGAAACGAGATTATCATATTAATCTTACATAATAAACACTTTAATCTCTATTATTTATGTGTATGAGTGTTCACCAGGAGCAACAGAAAATTCTCCCTCGAAATCTCTAAAAGCCCTAAATTAATCTGCTAATCTCGTCTCCACAAAAAGAAAAAAAAAACACTAGCTGCCAGCCCAATCGCCTGGGCCAGCAGCCCACTCTCCCAGACACCTTCGGCTCCTCAGCAGTTGGGTAATGCTCGCGCCTCGGCAGCCTGCGCTGAAACTGGAAGCCTTGGCAGGCCGCGCACGCGCCATGGGCAGACTGCTGCACCAAGCGCTCGGACGGGCTGCCAGTGCCAGAGCCAGGCTACTGCCCCTCCGCGCGCTCTCACGCACAGCACGCAACCATGCATGCAGTACATGAGGCAAGAGGTTTCTGTTTCTGTTTTTTTTTTCTTTTTATTTTACCATTTCTTTCCTTTTTCTTTCCTTTTTATTTTATTTTTTATTCGCATACAAATTGTGACATGCAACAATGTCTAAACCGAAACGTCTCGCTCAACGTCTTCGACCATGGACCTTAATTTCTTTGTAAACCTAATCCCGAAATCTAGTTTTTGTACCTCAATTCTTTCTTGAACTTTGTACGAAAAACTAGTTTCTATTGCTGCTGACTGCTGTCATGTTTCACCTTGATCAACACTTGCACAGTAACAATCCATGCATCGTCCGAGTACGGGCACAAGTCCACTCAAGGTTAATCCAAGCAACACTACTCCACCGAGTCAGCGTGTTAAATCAACTATCAAAACATATATTTGCACACATGAATTACATGCAATATCATCCAATATTATGTAAATCACTTTGCAATACCAATGTCAATCTCCCGCAAAGTTTCAAAGTCATCTAACACAATGTTTTCATCAACATGATTTCACAATATATTCAGGGGTCACTAGTAGAAAAGAGCTCAAAGCCTGCGGCACCCATAAATTATCACTGGCGGTTTCAGTTACCGCGCGCCAGTAAAAAAACCAGGTGGGCCCGGCTTGGGAACCGCCAGTGAAAATCTAGTTTCCACTGACGGTTGGTGTAACAGAACCGCCAGTGGAAATATCCTATTTCCACTGGCGGTTGTGTTAAGAGAACCGCCAGTGAACTATCTGTTATAAATACCACTCTTCCTCCCCCGACAGGAGCTGTAGCTCGCAGCCAACTTCCATTGGAGGCGATTTTGGAGGTCCAGATTTCACAAAATACAGGGGGAGGTTTTGGTCTTCATTTTTTGGAAGAAGGTGGATAAGAAAGGTTGGTTTATGTTTCTTTGTCAATTTTTGTTCATTCTTGCTCAATTTTAGCCACATTTTGGATCTAGGGTTTTGCATGTGTGAGAGAAGAGTATAGCTAGATTATTTTCTCTATTTCCTCAAATGAGGTTGCTTAAGATGGTTAGATTTTGTCTATTCCCTCTCCTTTTTCATGTTTAGTTCTCAAATAAGTTTATCCATGACACATATTTAGTTGCTTAATGAATGGTGAATGTGTTGTATGGAGAGGGAGGATGATAGGTTTGGTAATTAAGATTGTTTTTATTAATTGTTATGAAAGGTTGGTTTAATTATGTTTCAATTGCCAATTATTGTTCATTTTTGCTCAATTTTAACTACATTTTGAAACTAGGCTTTCACCATGTGTTAGAGATAGGTTTGGGTATTAAGATTTTTTGTTTGTTAGTTGCTAGGTGAAAGGGAATTAGGCTTACACCTAGTTCCTAATTAATTTTGGTGGTTGAATTGCCCAACACAAATATTGGACTAACCAGTTTGCTCTAGTGTATAAGTTATACAGGTGCAAAAGGTTCACACTTAGCCAATAAAAAAACCAAGTATTGGGTTCAAATAAAGGAGCAAGGGTCAACCGAAGGCACCGCTGGTCTGGCGCACCGGACTGTCCGGTGTGCCACCGGACATGTCCGGTGCACCAGAGGACTCCAACTCCAACTCGTCACCTTCGGGAAATTCCAGAGGCGACTCCGCTATAATTCACCGGACTGTCCGGTGTACACCGGACAGTGTCCGGTGCTCCAACGAAGAGCGGCCTCCGGAACTCGCCAGCCTCGGGAATTCAATTCGGCTGCTTCTCTATAATTCACCGGACATGTCCGGTGTACACCGGACTGTCCGGTGTAACTGCGGGGCAACGGCTACTTCGCGCCAACGGTCATCTGCAGACGCATTTAATGCGCGACAGAAGCGCGCAGTCGTCAGGCACGCGGGAGCAGGCGCACCGGACACTCTACAGTTCATGTCCGGTGCGCCACCGGACATCAAGGCGGGCCCAGTGTCAGAGCTCCAACGGTCGAAACCCCAACGGCGGGTGACGTGGCTGTTGTGCACCGAACTGTCCGGTGCGCCATCGAACAGACAGCCCTCACCAACGGCTAGATTTTGGTTGGTGGCTATAAATACCACCCCAACCGGCCACTTCAAGGTGTGGGAGCCCAAGCAACGTTCCAAGTCATATAGTTGACATACTCAAGCCCTCCCAACCACATATATTCTTTGATCCATCCTATACACAAGATTTAGACCACTACGATCAACACAAGTGCCACAAAAGAGAGAGCAAGCAAAAGAGAGCTACTCATTTGAGTTTAGCACTAGTGCCTTGTGAGATTCATCGAGAGATAGTGTGTGCTTCTTCTTTGTGTTCATTTGTGCGTGGAGTATTGACTCCCATCGAACTTCCTCCAAAGTTTTGGAGGCTTGTAAAAGCTAGCAAGAGACACCAAAGAGTGTGGTGATCCTTATGGGATCGAGAGTGATCCTTGAGAAGAAGAAGAGCTCACCGATCCTTGTGTGATCGGGGGAGAGAGGGAAAGGGTTGAAAAAGACCCGTCCTTAAGTGGACTCCTCAACGGGGACTAGGCCTTCGAGGGCCAAACCTCGGTAAAACAAATCACCCGTGTCCATTGTGTTTATTGCTTGTGATTTGTTTGTTTCCCTTTGTTCTAAGTTTTCTTGCACCATTATTTGCTAATATCATTTGGTGTTGCTTCAAGTTAAATCTCCATTTATCGAAGCAACACGTTGCAAGAAAGAACTTGACCTAGTGCTCTTCTCATCTAAGGCTTCTTGCTTTATTCTCATAAACTTGTTAGTAGTATTGATTTATCTCTTCCGCATTAATTAAGTGCAATACTCTTTTCAAGCAAGAACTTATTCTCCGATATTTGTATATCTTGTTCTAACCACTAATCAAGGGATCTAGTTGGGGGATAAAGTTTTAATTTTCAGGTTCCGCCTATTCACCCCCCCCTCTAGGCGACTTTCAATTGGTATCAGAACTAGGCACTTCATCTTGAGTCTAACAACTCGAAGTGATGGCTCGTAGAAGATCCCACAAGAACAAGAAGACCCAGGAGAACAAGGAGGTAACTCTTGAGATATTACTTTCCGATTGTTCTAA
This sequence comes from Zea mays, assembly GCF_902167145.1. NCBI lineage: Eukaryota > Viridiplantae > Streptophyta > Magnoliopsida > Poales > Poaceae > Zea > Zea mays. The sequence goes on along the minus strand of NC_050096.1, from coordinate 19,142,838 downwards.
TTATGATTCATGGTCTACTAGAGTGATAAATGCTTTTAGAGCGGTAGACCCTCAATTAGAACAAATTATAGACAAGAGTATCTTCCCTCCTAGTTATAATGAAAAAATTATCTCCGAGGAGGATCAAAGATGTTTTCGCTTAAACTACCTAGCTTTTGACATCTTAAGTAATTCTCTTAGCAAAGAAGATTATCGTGCCTTCATATCAAATTATGACGAATCCACCCATGATGCGCATGATATTTGGACTAGAATTAAAAGCAAATTTAATGAGTCTAAACATGATAGTTCATTTTGTGTCTCTACTTCCTTTGGTATTTGTGATACTAACCCTTGCAAGGAAGAAGAAGAGAATGAACGATGGAGACCAAACGATGAATCCACCTCTCCAAAAGGTTTGTCTTCCCATTTCGATTCCCACATGTGTTGTGTGGCTAATGCAAATGATAGCGGAAGGACAAATGAGGATGAGGAGGAAGAAAGAAGCTTCTTGCATCTCTACGCTCGCCTAAGCCAAGAAGATAAGGCGGTCATGCTCAAACTTCTAGAAAGAGCGAGAGAGCAAAGCGAAGCTCGTCAAAGGCTAGAAGATATTCTCTCCATGAAAATGCTACACTTTGACGAGTTGACTAAAGAACATGAGGAGCTAAAGTGCTCTCATGTTGATTTGGTCCAAAGGTATGAAACTGTTTCAATTGAGCATGATAACGCTTTACATTGTATCGCTCAATTAGTAAATAGGAATACCTTGCTTAAGGACCAAGTAGAAAAGCTAAAAGTTGAAAATCTAGCTTTTCAAGAAAAATATGATATGCTTCTATGTTCTCATGAAAATCTTATGGATGATCATATCATATTAAACATTGCTCATAAGGTTGTGATAGAAAACTTAAAATCCCAACAACCTCACTCATGCACATGTATTCAAATTGATACTATATTACCATGTGCTAATGCTTGTTGTTTGTCAACAAGCAAATCTTCCTTTGAGCTAGAATTTGCAGGAATAAATGATGATTCATATCAAAAGCTCAAAGAAGAAAATGAGAGGCTAAAGAAGAGCTTGACACAACTAAAAGGGAAATGCATTGCCCAACCTTCTCAAGATAACCGTGATCACATGGTGAAGAAGCTTGAGACGGGAACAACTGTGGCATGCACTACACCCCTTGAAGAAAATGTCAAGGATTTGAGGATTGCCAAGAGGAAGAAACAAAAGATGAAATTCAACACCTCCTCCAAAAGCCTCAACCACGCCTCCACAAAAGGTAACATCCAAGGTAATGATCAAGCCACACTTCACATTAAGAGGTGTAGTAAATGCTTTGAAGAGGGGCACTTGATTAGGTCATGTCCCTACATTAAAAATGGCTTGATTATTAACAAGGATGATAGACTTTGTTTTAAATGCTCCAAGAAGGGACACTTGCTTAGATCTTGTCCCCATTTAAAACAAAAAGGCATAGGGTTAGAAAAGAAAGTTTTTACTAACCATGTAGCAAGCAACAAACAAGGAAAGAAGAAAACTTCAAAACTTGAAAAACGCCTATGCTACACATGCCGAAAGAAGGGACATCAATGCTAGGATTGTCCCATTGGTAACAATTCCACTCCTAGCTTGTCAATTAATTCTCATGTAACTAGGCAACCCAAAATTGCAACTTGTGCTAGAAAGGTAATGAGTTTACCTAGTGCTAACACAAAGGACTTTTGGGTTTCTAGATCTTTGTTGACTAACCGTGATGGACCCATCAAGCGATGGGTACCAAAATATGCTTGACAAGCTTTGTAGGAAAAGGAGATGGTATGAAGCCTTGGGGTGCTTGAGAAAGTTAATTCAATTTAACTCAAGCTATCAAATCTTCAATGATCTTTATCCGTGATTGACCCAAGGTTATTCTTCAAACTACTACATCTTAAACTCATATCATCTCGAGGAAGTTATTGATGTTGTAGGAAATAAAGAATTATCTTATGCGGAAAAATCAAGGCCTACAACATGGAGGAAAGTCAAAGGATGGTAACCCCTATGCTTTTAAAGTGCAAGTATTTTATTATGTGTCTTGTGTAGTCACATAAGAAATGTGTAGCGCTTCAAATGTCTTTAAAATTCATATCATCATTCTTTGAAGAATTTCCTCTCATATGGTAGATTGCATACCCATCATTTCCATCCTATGGTAATCTACATGCTTTAATTTATTGCTAGTATGTCATGGCATATCCTTCCTCTAATTATCTTGTTATTGCCATGATTCTAGATATAGAGAGATATTTCATGTTCTCAAAAGAATAAGGTGTCATGTAAGGAATTCAAATCCTTAGGACACTTGTAAAAGGAAAACTCTCTCTATAACTAGAATAGTGAGACTAATGATTTTTATCTAAGTAACCCAAGTAGTCTCACTTGTAGAGAATAAGTTTCTCTTTGGAAGCATGTAATCTAACATGAAAAGAAAAATCAATCCAATGTTTTATGATGTATTTCTACTTGCTCAAATTGGATATGATTCTTTCACATTTATCGCTTTCCAAATCATGATTATCATATTCATAAATGCGTTTGTCCATAAGAATCTAATTCATGCCTTTGCTATATCCATTCTCATATTGACCTGTTTTATGTAATAATTAATAAAGTTCAATATAAAGAAGTAAATTCCTATGAGTGATCAAATTGTTAAATAGTGCATGTTCCTCTTTTCAAGTAAAAGTGCACTAATGTTAAGGATTTTACTTCATGTCTGTGTGACTTATGGATGATGAATTATGCTTATTTCCTATCTAAAAGAAATCATCCATCATTATATACTCCCTTGTATTACTAACATCCTTCTTGAGTATTTTCAATAAGTTTGAAAGGAAAAAGAAGCCACTGCAAAGGGAGGACTCTCAAATGAAAGTGGAGAACATCAAGAACAACACCACCTACTTCTACGAAACAATCAATGGTGTGGTTGTGAGTATTCTAAACCCTTTCATATTGAGAATACTAGGCTCAAGTTGTTTATTACAAATTTAATGAGCCTTGATCAAGATATATAATGCTTCTCTCTATTTGTCTTTAAAGTAAATGCATCCATTCAATTCATTCAAATACTTGATGCATATCTTTAGGGGGAGCCTCTTTTTATATCTTGATTATGTTAAGACTATTACTTTATCTTAGAAATTTCATATAGTCTCTTGCATGAGAATGAGTTTCTCATGAAATATTTGCTGGATTCTCCTATCCTAAGCTTAATTGATAATCTAATGCGTATGTTGTTCTTTTGATCACATGTGTTATTTGTTTGATCATTGGATGACTTTCATTAACAACCATGCCTCTTAGTGCCTCATATTCTTTCAATCAATATCTCTCTTGATATGCACTAAGTTAAAAGGAGAATTCATGATACATTTATGCAACTTGTGATCCATTTGATATATGCTAACAATAACTTGAAAAAGATCACTAGTTGTAGAACTCTCTCTTGTGCAAAAATATTTCCATATTTTGTCATTAAGAATAGGTCTTAAGCATCTAAGACTAAGGACAAAGCACAATGAAGAGAGCGTCCCTATGTAAAGGTACAAAAAGGTAAAACTATCTCCTTTCATTTTAAACTTGTACCTAAATCTTCCTTTTCTATACTCTCTTTACATATCTTGTATAAAAGGAAGAGAAAGCATGTCCATGTATTATCCCTGCTTCATACCTAGTTTAATTTCCCAAGATTCATTCCTGCTTTAGTGCATCTCTGGTAAAACTAGATGAAGTACTTTATTCTCAAAGAGCTTAAAGCTTAACCTTGTAACGAGGATAAGCTGCCTCTGTTTCAAAGGTGGATGGTCCTTAAGTCTCTTTGAAATCCTTAAGGGAAAATGCTTAAATTGTTTACAACATGCTTTCATAAGTGCATAAATTGTCATGAGCATCACACTTATACTATGACACAATGCACTTCACATTCTGTATGATATAGATATGTTCTCATTTACCTAATTATGTGCAATTGGCATTTAAGGCCAAAAATATGTTTTCCTCTCGCACATATTTAGGGGGAGCAATCTATGTTATATAGAACTATGATCATGCTTAATTTGATATATCCTCTTGATCATATATCTTTTATATGCTATGACTAATGTGTTTTCAAGTGAATTTCAAACCAAGTCATAGGTACATTGAAAGGGAATTGGAGTCTTCGGCAAAGACAAAGCTTCCACTCTACTCTATCGATATTATCTACCCTTCGCCATCACTCCACAATGTCTCTCCATCTTTGGTATAATCTTCACTCATATGTTTTATTTGCCAAAGGGGAGAAAATAATTAGCAAAGGGCCTATATTTCATTCTAAGTATCCGTTTTTGGCGATTCATGCCAAAGGGGGAGAAAGTATTGGCCCAAAGCAAAAGGACCGCACCACCACCCTAATTTCAAAATTTATGGTTTTCAATTGGAAAATTTCAAATTGGTATCTCTTTGTGTTCTAAAGGGGGAGCAAGTAGTATTTTCAAAACTTGATATCTTAAAACCTTCTTGAACACTAAGAGGAGAATTTATTTGAGGGGGAGTTTTGTTTAGTCAAAGGAAAAGTATTTGGAACAAAGGAAGAAAATTTCAAAACTTGAAAATGCTTTGCAAAAATCTTATTCATTTACCTTTGACTATCTTGCAAAAGGACTTTGAAAAGAATTTACAAAAGAATTTGCAAAAACAAAACATGTGGTGCAAGCGTGGTCCAAAATGTTAAAAATAAAGAAACAATTCATGCACATTTAGTAAGTAACTTTTATTGGCTCAATTCCAAGCAATCTTTGCACTTACATTATGCAAACTAGTTCATTTAAGCACTTTTATATTTGCTTTGGTTTGTGTTGGCATCAATCACCAAAAAGGGGGAGATTGAAAGGGAATTAGGCTTACACCTAGTTCCTAATTAATTTTGGTGGTTGAATTGCCCAACACAAATATTGGACTAACCAGTTTGCTCTAGTGTATAAGTTATACAGGTGCCAAAGGTTCACACTTAGCCAATAAAAAGACCAAGTATTGGGTTCAAATAAAGGAGCAAGGGTCAACCGAAGGCACCGCTGGTCTGGCGCACCGGACTGTCCGGTGTGCCACCGGACATGTCCGGTGTGCCACCGGACATGTCCGGTGCACCAGAGGACTCCAACTCCAACTCGTCACCTTCGGGAAATTCCAGAGGCGACTCCGCTATAATTCACCGGACTGTCCGGTGTACACCGGACTGTCCGGTGTACACCGGACAGTGTCCGGTGCTCCAACGAAGAGCGGCCTCCGGAACTCGCCAGCCTCGGGAATTCAATTCGGCTGCTTCTCTATAATTCACCGGACATGTCCGGTGTACACCGGACTGTCCGGTGTAACTGCGGGGCAACGGCTACTTCGCGCCAACGGTCATCTGCAGACGCATTTAATGCGCGACAGAAGCGCGCAGTCGTCAGGCACGCGGGAGCAGGCGCACCGGACACTCTACAGTTCATGTCCGGTGCGCCACCGGACATCAAGGCGGGCCCAGTGTCAGAGCTCCAACGGTCGAAACCCCAACGGCGGGTGACGTGGCTGTCGCACCGGACTGTCCGGTGCGCCATCGAACAGACAGCCCTCACCAACGGCTAGATTTTGGTTGGTGGCTATAAATACCACCCCAACCGGCCACTTCAAGGTGTGGGAGCCCAAGCAACGTTCGAAGTCATATAGTTGACATACTCAAGCCCTCCCAACCACATATATTCTTTGATCCATCCTATACACAAGATTTAGACCACTACAATCAACACAAGTGCCACAAAAGAGAGAGCAAGCAAAAGAGAGCTACTCATTTGAGTTTAGCACTAGTGCCTTGTGAGATTCATCGAGAGATAGTGTGTGCTTCTTCTTTGTGTTCATTTGTGCGTGGAGTATTGACTCCCATCGAACTTCCTCCAAAGTTTTGGAGGCTTGTAAAAGCTAGCAAGATACACCAAAGAGTGTGGTGATCCTTGTGGGATCGAGAGTGATCCTTGAGAAGAAGAAGAGCTCACCGATCCTTGTGTGATCGGGGGAGAGAGGGAAAGGGTTGAAAAAGACCCGTCCTTAAGTGGACTCCTCAACGGGGACTAGGCCTTCGAGGGCCAAACCTCGGTAAAACAAATCACCCGTGTCCATTGTGTTTATTGCTTGTGATTTGTTTGTTTCCCTTTGTTCTAAGTTTTCTTGCACCATTATTTGCTAATATCATTTGGTGTTGCTTCAAGTTAAATCTCCATTCGCGAAGCAACACGTTGCAAGAAAGAACTTGACCTAGTGCTCTTCTCATCTAAGGCTTCTTGCTTTATTCTCATAAACTTGTTAGTAGTATTGATTTATCTCTTCCGCATTAATTAAGCGCAATACTCTTTTCAAGCAAGAACTTATTCTCCGATATTTGTATATCTTGTTCTAACCACTAATCAAGGGATCTAGTTGGGGGATAATGTTTTAATTTTCAGGTTCCGCCTATTCACCCCCCCTCTAGGCGACTTTCACTAGGAAAGTTTGGTATATGTTTCTTTTGCCAAATTTTGTTCATTTTTCCTCCATTTTAGCCACATTTTGGATCTAGGGTTTCACCATGTGTTAGAGATAAAGTAGTTAGGTTGCCTAATCGATCCAACCGCCTATGCTTCATCTTCCCGACAAAAACTGTGTAGCTCGCGCGCAGCCCAACTTTTATTGGAAGGCCAGATTTCACAAAATACAAGGGGGATGTTTTGATCTTTATTTTTTGGAAGAAGGTCGCTAAGAAAGGTTGTTCATGTTTCTTTTGCCAATTTTCTTTATCCATGATATATTTAGTTGTTAGGAAATATTGGTATATGTTTCTCTTGCCAATTTGTGTGTCTTGTGTGTTTTATGTTACTTTTTTTACAGGTGATGATGGAGAGGATATCCTGGATGTATAACTTATCAAGGCTAGATCCATCATACATATCTGAGGTCCATAAGTTTATTGTTGTCGCTACGAACCATGCTTAGAGAACAAAGACAAAGCACATATATTGTCCATGCATGGACTGTAAAAATGTTGTTGTATTTGATGACACAGAACAAATCATATCTCATCTGATATGCCGAGTATTTGTGAAGGATTACATAATTTGGACAAAGCATGGAGAGGGTAGCTCTTCGCCTTATACAGCTGGAAACCCTGCGAACATGGACGACAGCTTTCAGTTCGTTCATGAGACACAACAACCTCTTCCACAGAGCGAACATGTAGTGCCAAATGTTACTGATCATGGTTACGCCGGAGGAAATGAACGTGAAAGGACCCATGTTCTGCCAAATGTTATGGACGAGGAAGATGTAGAGTTGTTAGAGGCAATGTTGCGTCGTCATACAGATCCATCGATGTTCTTCATGAAAGGTATGGAGTCCCTGAAGAAGGCAGCAGAAGAGCCTTTGTACGACGAGTCTAAGGGCTGTACCAAAGAGTTCACGACGCTCCGGTCTATGTTAAAGCTGTTGATGTTAAAAGCTAGATATGGTCTGTCTGATGCTGGCTTCGATGCGTTCTTGAGTATTGTCGCAGACATGCTTCCAAAGGAGAACAAAGTGCCTGCTAACACGTACTATGCAAAGAAACTAATCAGTCCACTCACTATGGGCGTGGAGAAGATCCACGCGTGTAGAAATCATTGTATCCTTTATCGAGGTGATGATTATAAAAACTTGGAGAGCTGCCCAAAGTGTGGTGCAAGTAGGTACAAGACGAATAAAGACTATCGAGAGGAAGAGTGTGTTGCATCTGTGTCTAAAGGGAAGAAGCGAAAGAAAGCCAAAAAAAGACTTCAAAATCCACGAGCAAAGAAAAAGAAGTAGACTATTATGCGCTCAAAAAGATTCCTGCTTTGGTGATGTGGTACCTCCCCGTCGTCGATCGATTGAGGTGTTTGTTCGCTAACCCTGAGGATGCCAAACTTATGAGCTGGCATGCTTCTGATGAGCACAAAAACGATGGGAAGCTTCGACATCCAGCCGATGGGAAGCAGTGGCAAGATTTCAATGAGAACAACCGAGACTTTGCCGATGAACCAAGAAATGTTAGGTTCGCACTGAGTACTGATGGAATGAATCCATTTGCTGAAAGGAGCAGCAAGCATAGCACATGGCCAGTGATCCTCACCATATACAACCTTCCTTCATGGTTGATGCAGAAATGGAAGTACATTTTGCTAACCATGCTTATTTCTGGACCTACACAACCTGGAGTTGATATGGATGTATTTTTAGAGCCCTTAATGGAGGATATGAAAATATTGTGGGTAACGGGTGTTCAAATGTTGGATGAGTATCGTAAATATTCATTCACGCTGAGAGCAATTATTTTTGTTACGATCAACGATTACCCTGCACTCTTCACATTATCAGGCCAGTTTAAGGGAAAGGTTGACTGCACAGTATGCATTGATGAAACTGCTTACGTGTCCCTTACTGCATCTAAGAAGATAGTGTACATGAGGCACAGACGCTTTTTATTGGAAGGACACAGGTACCGCATGCGAAAGATGGATAAGTACTTTGACAATAATGGTGAACTACATTCTACTGCTCCATCGGGTAACAATAAAGGTCATAGAGTTTTTGAAATAGTCAGGAATATCAAGTTTGTTTTTGGGAAGAAGACAAAAGACAGAAAAACAAGGAAGGATGCCAAACCAGCTCCGGGGGCTATATTCAAGAAAAAGTCTATTTTCTTCGAGTACTTGCCTTACTAGAAAGAGTTAGATGTGCGACATGCGATCGATGGTATGCACGTTCAGAAGAACGTGTTTGAAAGCATAATTGGCACCTTGCTAGACATAAAGGGCAAAACAAAAGAAGGGCTCAATTCACGCATGGACTTGGTAAATTTAGGCATAAAAAGGAACTACATCCTGTTCTTCAAGAAAATGGGAAGTATCATCTCCCAACAGCAAGCTACAATCTCAATGTAGATGAGAAACATGCGATGTGTGTTTGGCTTAAGAATTTGAAAGTCCCATCCGGATTCTGCTCTAGCATACGAAGTATTGTGTCAATGAAAGACCTGATAGTCACCAACTAAAACTCACATGATTGTCATGTCATGCTGACTACATTCCTACCTATTGCCATCAGGGCTATCAATCCTTTGTTTTTAAAGATGGCAATCACACGGTTGTGCTACTTTTTCAACAGAATTTCACAAAAGGTTATTGACCGTGATGAGTTGGCATCTCTTAAGGAATTCGTAGTGGAGACAATATCACAGTTTGAGATGTGTTTCCCTCCATCGTTCTTTGATATTATGGTGCACCTTGTGGTGCACTTGGTGCCACAAATAGAGGCATTGGGTCCTATGTACTTGCATGAAATGTGGACGTACGAGCGTTTCATGTCAATACTGAATGGCTATGTATCAACCCGTGCTCGTCCTGAGGCATCCATGATAGAGGGGTACTGTACCGAAGAGGCCATTGAGTCCGGAGGTCCATTCTGCAATAGTATCCTAAAAGACCAGGTTGCAATAGGTCTGCCTCCGTCACGACACGAGGGTAGATTGTATGGAAGCGGGAGGATGGGACGGAAATCTTTCATCCCACCAGATTACAATATAGTACTTGAGGCACATCACAGCATCCTACATCAGCTAGCGATAATAGAGCCATTTATCCAACAACACATCAATGAGCTTCACGAGCAAAATCCTGGGCATACGGCTGATTGGGTAATGAAGCAACATAAGCAGCGGTTCAACACATGGCTAATGGTGAAGGACATTCCACGTGGAGAAACAATAGAAGAAAAAACCATCAAGGGGTTGGCATCTGGACCATCACGCCAGGTCACAACATGGCAAACCTATGACATTAGTGGATTCACATTTTGTACCAAGTCCAAGGACAAAAAGAGCATGTCACAAAACAGTGGTGTTCGATGCGAGGCCATAGATGATGAAACTGGTGAGATTATTACATATTTTGGCTTTATTGAGGACATATGGGAAATAGACTATGGTACATTTCAGATCTCGGTTTTCCGATGTCAATGGGTTGAAGACAAACATGTCACGGTAGACAACTATGGGGTCAGAGTTCTTGATCTAAGTAAGGTAGGTTACAAAGATGACCCATGGATCCTTGCTAATCATGCTGCACAGGTCTTCTATGCTGAACAGATCATTTCTAACAATGAGAAGAAAAGCACCGACAAACCGAAGCATGTAGTTTTTCCTGGAAAACAACAAGCTATAGGAGTTGATGGTGTATCTGATTTAGAGGATTTTAACCAGTTCAACGACATGTCTCTTTTCATAGACCATCCAACCAAGATAAGGAACGTTGAGCGAAGCATCCCACACAATTCGATGCCCTGGGTACGCCACGATGGACAAGGCAGAACAATAGCTCCCTAGATTATATAGTTGTCATGTAATTGATTATTGCTGGGACATGTCATGTAATTGATTATTGTTAGCGACAAACCGAAGCATGTAATTTTACATGACTTTCTAGTGACTTTCTAGAGAGGAGAGGGAGAGGGAGAGAGAGCTATTGTTGCCAATGCGCTCGGAGCAGGTCCAGCACTTACCGTCCGTGCGGATGCAGCACTTTGCACATCCAGAATGCCCGTTCTTCAGCGCGTCCTTCTCCACGGATAGTGTCACCGTCACCTCTTCCTCATCCTCCAACCCCGCCTCTTCCTCATCCTCCACCACCACCTTGGCTTTCTTTGGAGTGCCGTCGTTAGAGTAAGTCGTGGTCTTTTTCTCGGTCATGGTTTATCACCTAGAACGCGAGGCAAAATAAAAGCAGGGAGAACTATTCAACTAATATATATATATATATATCAGGCAGTAAGAAACAAGCATCTTCAAAGAACATGCTGTGAAAGAACTTGGAAAGATGTTTACCAGATCTGATACTTGTGAAAGAACTTCACACCAATGGTGACGAGAGACGCGAAGCTAGGAGACGACGTAGTATTTAAACACTGCAAGAACGGGCATTCTAGTGACTTTCTAGAGAGGAGAGAGAGAGGGAGAGAGAGAGGAGAGAGAGATAGGAGAAAGAGAGAAGAGAGAAAGGAGAGAGAGGAGAGAGAGGAGAGAGAGGAGAGAGAGAGGAGAGAGAGGGAGAGATAGAGGAGGGAGAGAGAGGGAAGAGAGAGGAGGGAGAGAGAGGAGGGAGAGGGGAGAGAGAGGAGCTAGGGAGAGGAGAGAGAGGAGAGAGAGAGAGAGAGGAGGGAGAGAGAGAGGGGAGAGAGAGAGAAGTAATATATAAATATATATATTATGTATACTAATATATATATTTATATATTTAATATGTATAAAAATTTATATACTTAATGTATGAATATACAATAAAAAATAATATACTAAAAATATTACTACTGGCGGTTCACAACGAAAACCGCCAGTAGAAATGGCCTCCACAGTCTGTGGAAGGCATTTCTACTGGCGGTTCTCGATGACAACCGCCAGTAGAAATCATTGTCAACCGCGAGTAGAAATATCTCCTATATAAAGGAGCGTGCGCGGGGCCGAAAATTTCGCTAAGTCTTTGGCGCCCTGTCTTTTACACTTCCCGTCGTCAGGCTGCCGAAATTTCGCCCCGGTGATCTTCTCCACCGTGCGCCGCCGTCGTCCACGCCGTCGTCCCCGTGCCGTAGGTAAGTTCTCCTCTCTCTCTCTCCCTTCTTCGACTATGATCGCTCGGGCACGCCGCCGCCACCGCGCGTGTAAACCCTAGGCCTAGGAAGAGTGAGAGAGTGAGAGGGAAGAGAGAGGAGGGAGAGGGAAGAGAGGGAGAGGGTTTAGGGTTTAGGGTGTAAACCCTGCGCGCGTCTCTGCAGAGAGTGAGAGAGAGGGAGAGGAGAGGAGAGAGGGAGAGGGAGAGGGAAGAGAGAGGAGGGAGAGGGAAGAGAGAGGAGGGAGAGGGAAGAGAGAGGAGAGGAGAGAGGGAAAGGGAAGAGAGAGGAAAGAGAGTGGAGGGAGGGAGAGAGAGAAGAGAGAGGAGGGAGAGGGAGTGTATATATAGGAAAGAGAGTGGAGGGAGAGAGAGAGAGGAGAGAGAGGGAAAGGGAAGAGAGAGGAAAGAGAGGGAGAGGGAGGGAGGGAAGAGAGAGGAAAGAGAGGGAGAGGGAGAGAGAGAGGAGAGAGCAGCGAAAAACATGTTTTTTTGGCTTCCACTCTCTAGTATAAAATGTAGACTAGATTCACTTCACTTCTGCCACGGAGCAATTCAGTTTTTATCCGTTTAGCTTTATAGAGTTATGTGAGCTCTACCAGATGTCCCTGAATCATCCCTACTACAAGCATGTGCGATGAGACATGCAGCTACATGTGGCACGACCTGGCAAATAGTTGTCTGATTGTCTCAAACAACGTATTCCATTGCAGTACTATTAGCTAGTGAAATTAGAAGACGACGTACGGCACACTTGCGTTGCTTCGATTAAGAGCAACTCATCAGAACCCCACTTGACCAGAGCGAGTTCTCATCACCTGTCCTTGGTCTCTCTCACACAAAGAGTATGCATCAAGCTTCATTAGCAAAGCAAAAAAATCAAAGCTTCATTAACAACGCCATTTCCTACGACTCTCCATCTCTCTCTCTACGTCCTATACGACTCCTCCTCTCTCCCTCTCTATACGTTCTATACGACTCTCCATCTCTCTCTCTACGTCCTATACGACTCCTCCTCTCTCCTCTCTCCCTCTCTATACGTTCTATACGACTCTCCATCTCTCTCTCTCTACGTCCTATACGACTCCTCCTCTCTCCCTCTCTCCCTCTCTATACGTTCTATACGACTCTCCATCTCTCTCTCTACGTCATATACGACTCCTCCTCTCTCCCTCTCTCCCTCTCTATACGTTCTATACGACTCTCCATCTCTCTCTCTCTCTATGTCCTATACGACTCCTCCTCTCTCCCTCTCTATACGTTCTATATGACTCTCCATCTCTCTCTACGTTCTATACGACTCTCCCTCTCTATACGTTCTATACGACTCTCCATCTCTCTCTCTCTCTCTCTACGTCCTATATGACTCTCCCTCTCTATACGTAACTCGATAATATCCGTATCACAATATTAGGGGTTAGGGTTAGGGCTTAGGGTTAGTGTTAGTGGTTAAGGGTTAGGGTATTTATCAATATGAATTTAATTATTGCTTATGTTAATATGTGTTAATATGTATTTGTATATATATAGCTCAATGAGTTCTCCAACCAAGGACCAAGGATTAGGGCCCGACCACATGGACAAGAGTGTTGCTCAAGAAGAATCCAGCAGTGAAGGATATGAAACGCCTAGCGACCCTTTTCCTACCACTAGGATAGATAGGGCCGCTGCGCGTGAGTTGCAACGTGACCCTACTTATGATCCACAAGACCATGAGGTAAATTACACATCCTTAATTTCGTGTGTGTACCTAATTAATTAGCTGATTTCACAATGTCTATTACACATGCATGATTTCTTGTGCATTTTATTACATGAATAGGAGGTCTTGTCTCAATTTCGTGCGTTGCTCGAAAAAGCTGTGGCACGATACCAAGACGCACCGGAACCGACCCAAGGCGCACCGGAACTGACCCAAGGCGCACCGGAACTGACCCAAGGCGCACCGGAATCGACCGAGACAACCACCGAGAGGTCAAGGAAAAGGAAGCAGAGCGATCGGAACAGAGGTGACAGGGGGCTAAACAAGTTTCCTGACAAGACATATAAAATCGCAGACGTGAGCCTGAATGGTCAGCCCCTAGCTCTAGAAGAGGCACTGCCTAAGTTCCGGAATGCACTTGGGTTCTTAGTTAGAGATAATCTTGACATCACAATCCGACAGTGGAGAGATGTATCAGATGATGTCAAGAATCAAATGTGGAATAAGCTAATAACGAGGTTCGTTTTGCCTGGGGGTTCAGAAGAACTCGTGAAAAAATACACGATGAAGCAGTTTGCAATCAATTTCCGAAACTGGAGGTCTGAGATGAATACAAAGTTTGCAAAGAAAGACCTAGACCTGACGAAAAAATATAAAATCTCAGCAGGTCAGTGGGCAGTATTTCTAGAGCAGAGGAGCAGCCCTGATTTCATATCGCTAAGTGAGGCAAATTCGGAACTGTCTAAGAAGAACAAATACCGCCACCACCTTGGCACAGGTGGTTACAAGCGTCAGGTTCCTAAATGGAGACAAGAAGACGCCGAGAAGAAGGCTGCAGGGTTGCCGACGCTATCCGAGCAACTTGGTGAAAGGACAGCTAATTGGATCCGTGCTAGAAAACCAAGGGAAACTGAGTCTGGTGTATCTTTTGATGATCCCATTGTCGAAGAAGCGGCAAAAAACATATATGCAATTGCAGCTAAGCAGAGCCAAGGAACATTTAAGCCACAAAGGGAGAGAGACATTCTAACGGCTGGTCTCGGTAACCCTGAGCATCCTGGTCGTGTACGAGGAATCTCATCTAAGGAAGGATGGAAGGAAGGATTCAGACCACAATGGGAAGGTCTATACAAGAAACGTGATCGATATAAGGAAGAGATGGCGAATTATTTTAAGGAGGAGGCCAAGAAAGAGTTCAAAGGCCTGATGTCTGAAATGCTATCGAATCCTCCTCCAGAATTGATGCAGCAATTGGCGATGGCGAGTGCAATGTCTGTTCAACAGATGACCACTCCACAGATGCAAATAATTCCAGCAGCTCAAACGCCGGCTTCCACCGAGGGTACGACCATCCCAAGCTCTGTCGCGTCAACGGGAAATAAGGTCCGCTATCCAGTTGATGACATCACAAGGCCTGCGGCATGCACACTAGTTATAAGATATGGTATTAACAATTAGCGTACAAAGAAAGTAGCCACAGGCCTTGCGATCCCAGGACGCAAGTTCCATGGAAACGACATTCCAGAAGAATATTGAAGGGTAGAAGTGGCGACAGTCATCCAAGGATACGAGGACGACATGCTAGACATCCCTGGGCCCGAAGGTATCGAGACACTTGGACAAGCTATCAAGAATTTTATCCTTTGGCCTTGAAGGGATGTCGAATTGGTTGATTGGTCGAATTCGTCACAGGCCCAACCGTCTCCGCCTTCTCAAATTGTTGTTCCTATTGTACATCCATCATCACCTCCTCAAACTTCACATGCTGCTCCTCATCCTCTTTCTGACCCTCCTTCTCCTCATCTTCATGGTGGCCCACCGTCTCCGCCACATACATCGCCCTTCAGGGATCCACCTTCTCCACAGCCATCTCCACGACCATCAAAGAAATCTAAAGTTTCTATACCAAAATTAGTGTCCCCATTCGAGAAGAAAAAGAAGAGTAAATCCATTGCTGGCACAGCTCATTTTTTGAAAGGGATTGGACGGAGCCTCACGTCTGTGGCGGAACTGCCCGAATTATTCCGACTTAAGTGCCTAAGCCCCGCCTTAGAGGCTAGACCACACTTAAATGGGAATAACCCGTCAATTTCCTCGGATCCAGTCCGACGAGGCCACTGACAGGATCAAGTACCACAATCTCACTCGAAGGTGAGTCACAGAGCAAATACAATAAAGCATAAAACCATACATTAAGGAGTATTAAATTATTGCATCACCATCGAAGTTTTGCAAAATTAGTCATCATTGTTCGAAGTGCAGCGGAATAAAACTAACGATAGATAAATGGAGGGATGGGGAAGCCTGTCCCATCACTCCTCATGCTCCTCCTCAGCCGAGGCGGGGTCCCACTCGACAGTCCAACCCGGTGGCAAGATGGACGGCCAAGTCACTCCAGCAACCATGTCCTCCAGAGAACCTGTAAAAATTATGCCACAAGCAAGGCTGAGTATACTAATACTCAGCTAGACTTACCCGGTGTGAGGAGTCTACTCCTCTACCTCTAGACATGCAGCTGTTTGGCTGTGGGGTTTGGTTGCCAAAAAGCACTAGCTGAGTTTCTAAATCAAGTTTTAACTTTGTCAAATTTAAGTGTGACTCTCTTAAGGCTAAATATGTACTATCTACTCATACATAGTAGCAAACATTTTTAGCAATCAACATCTTGTATCATCTCATCATATTTCCACTTGTTACTCAATGCAGTACAATGGATCAAGCAGTCTCAATAGCTGCGAGAAGCAAACGATTCGAATCGAGTTTTTATCCTTGCAAGGTAAACCTAAACACACGACGTGGCGAGGCACTCCGTCCCCACACACATCAACCGTCCCCATCGATTCCCCGTCAGCAGATCAGGGCTCACCGCCTTGGCGTGCAATGCCTCACTGACCCCGACTGCCGTCGTGCAGTGACCGCACTTGTACCCACCATAGCCGGAATGGGAGACCATGTCTCAGGTCGCGTGAGGGGTAAAGTCCACTGCCAGGTTCAATCAGGTAATAGGCTTACCGATTTACCATATTTCTCGGCATGTGCTTAGTACGTTCAAACGCTTGACACAGGTATCCGCACGTTAATCCTTCCAATTTCTCATCTCGTAGACAACCAATCCCCATGGATTGTTGTCCACAGACCAGCATCATTATGATTTGAAAGTGGGTACAACCAATTCCTGACCTCGCGCGAGTGCTAGAAAATCACTCGACTTCTACCGAGATCCTAATTAAATAAGCAACTACTCGGCCTAGCATACTAGTATTCAGCTCAATAGGATTCCTGAGATCATGCAACTAAGGTTTCAAACAACTCCTACACTTAAGTGCACATTCAATCCTACAATCATTAAGTATAGTAAAATAGCATAAATAACAGGTTATGCATAAACCGGGGCTTGCCTTCCAAAGCTGTGGCAGGCAGATCCTCTGGTGCAGGCTCTGGTGCTGGGTCTGGGGCTACCTCCTAAGCAGCTCCTTGCTCTGGCACGAGGACGTACTCTCCATCAGCGAGGTTGCAATCTATCGGAATGCAATGAATATGTATGTCATGATTATGCAGGATTGAATAACATTATGCTAAAGGAAGAAAAACTAAGTTAGTGAGTAACTTAGGGTTTTCTTGGTCATACGTGGCTTTTGGTGGTTTATGCTTATCACTCTAGGTTTAGGTTTTATTAAGAATAAGCATAGTGGATTGGTATCTCCCTTGTATAATTCAGTGGGCAACTTACAAAGGGTTTTAAGGTGGCACTAATTTCCATCATTCATTTTCTCCTTCTTTACTTTCCATTTATAAATTCTGGTGTAGGTTTGAACTATAACCATGATTAAACTTTCTCCAAAAATTCTGTAAAAATTACAGTGGGTTGTCATTGGTCACTATAGCCTGTTCTAGGAATTTGAGGTTCAAAATAAAAAGGCTATGCCTTAGACAAAAATAACAAAAGTTGGGGCAGAGGGGTTACTTTGCATTACAACCCTTATCTAGGTGTGGGTTCTGTCTCAAGGATCATTTTTTTGGTATCTAACAGTAATCACAAGTTTTTGTGCCAAAAATCACAGAAGGTTAATTGGTGGTTATTTAGTTGTGATTTTCTAAAGTTTTATGCCAAAAAGGTGCTTATAACTAACTTGTTATTTGAAAAATATCAAACAACAGACTTCCTATTTTTCTTATGTTCATAACAACAACCCATTAGTTATCCCAAGGTTTGGGGTGTTTTTGCCTTGGGGTTATTTTTCTAAGGTTTTTCTAAGTTTTCCTTGTTTTCTTAAAATAAAAGGTATCCTATTTATTTTATACTAAACCAGGGTATAATAAATTTTTCTAGTAAACTACACTGAATAAGTATACTAACAAAAATAGGGGTGCCCCCTGGTTCCTTAATTAATTCACCTTTCCTATTTTCTTTAACTTTAAGCACAATGTAAAATAAATGGCAAACTCTACCTTAATGGGGTGCACAGAAGGGTTTATCATTTTTAAATAGGTCAGTAGGTGGTCATGTACTTCTCCAAATTTTCTTAACCTCGGCTAAATAGTGCAACTATTTTTCTTTCTATTATTTAGCTTTTGGCCAAAACAATAATTAAATCAGAACTCTGAAGTTTTCTGTAGCACTTAGGGGTTTCATATTTTTCTTAGGTAGTTTATATTATTTAGGACCTGGCAAAATTGGTTTGACTTGATTTGGGTGAATAAAACAGAAGATATGAATTATTCAAGTTCTGTTCGAATTTAAATCAGATTTAATAAAAGGTTTCCTGGAAAACCCACTTTTCACCGAAGTCCTCGGGTTATTTCCAAACCAGCTCTCTCAGTTATACCCCCGCGCTACTATTTCTCTGAGTCACTGACATTGCGCAAAACCCCCTAGCTTTCTCTTCTTCTCCCCCGCGGTCCCTCCCTAGGTTTAAACAGTACCCGCGAGAAAGAAAAGGGTGGCGCGGCTTACCGGCGGCGAGAGAGGTCCGGCGAGGGACGAGGTTGGCTCCGGGAGGCTCTGGCGGTCACAACGGTGTACGGCTCGACGGCGGGGGTGGCCGGAATCGTCCGGTCTACGTGCGCAGGCGGGTGCTCTCGTCGGCGGCGGGTGTGCCGGCCAAACCACGGCGACCTGGTTCAATCTAATGGCATAGTGAGCTTCACGGGGTGACGTAGAGGCTGTGTGCACAAGGAATCGAGGAATGGAGCAGAGGATTACCCGGTCTACGCTCGCTGGCGGTCGGGTGGAGTCCGGCGACCGTGGACTGGCCTCTCCGGCAAAGCAAACTTCGATTCCTCGCTCGGGGAGCTTCACCGAGGTGTGCACAGTCTTATCCGAGGGCTGGACGGGGCTGGGAAGGGTTCTGCTGGCCGGTCTACGGTGGCAGGGGGATCGGGCAGCCGTGGACACGCCGTGCACGGGCAAACGCCGGTGGTTTTGGGCTCCGGTGAGGTCGAGCATGTGCGGAGGGGTACGGTCAAGGTCCCTGGGGGCTTTATAGGCGCGGGCGCGGGCCATGGTGCCGGCTGGTCTTTGGCGCGACGCGGGGCACGCGGGGCGCGCGTCAGGCGTGCGCTGGCGAGTCCAGAGCGCGTCGAACACGTGGTCGTTGCCTTCTGCCCTTGTTCTTGCGCCTGCTGAGCAGCCAAGCGTGCGAATCTTGCCCTATGGCTTATGTAAGATTTCTTCCCTGCACCTAGGGCTACCTAGTTCATGTAAGTTCCAAGAGAAGATCGGGTCTGGTTTAGAAGATATGGTGGCGCCAAGTCTTGTTTGTCTGCACTGTTCAACCCGAGACAAAATAGGTGCCAACTCGTGTCAAACGGTCTTGGCTTAGGTTCAAACTCTTCCAGGGGGTTCCTTAGATAATTTGGCTCCTTTTTGCTATTTAGACCCTGGGGTTTTGGTGCCATTAACTAGGTGAACACCCTTGATCTCTAAATTGGGGTTGATTTTGGACTTAGAAGGAATGGGGGTGACTCCATAGTGTTCTCCACTTGGTGCTGATTTAGGTGTCCTTTAGGGGTCTTTTTGTAAAGTTCCTTTGCTGTCTTTTGTAAACATTTTGGTACTCTTAAACTTTGGTTAAGGGTTTAAATCATGGAATGTGCATTTGCCTAATCTTTCTCTCAACTAAAGGCTTCAAGAGAGAGGGCCCAAGGTTCAATCCTCCCTTGCCCTAGGTGATCATTGCCTAAAGGCTTGGGTAATATCTTGGTCCCTGGCATTTCTTAACTCACTCATGCTTCCAAGGTCTTAAGTGCTCCCTCTCCTCCAAGTTTTAACCATATGTGATAATAGGTATATGTGTCATTAGGAAACCAGCCCTTGGTAACACCTGGGGTGTTACAGCCCTCCCCCTTAAGGGAATCTCGCCCCGAGATTATAGGGGGTGCTATGAAGGTGTGCTGGTGCGTTACCTTTCCCTTTATCCAAGTTTCTCTTGTTATCTGCTCTTCGAATGTCATTCTCTTTGCAACTTCAGAAGGAAGTCCTTTTTAAGTTAAATCCACAACTTAGACTACCCTTGTTATCTAAGTTTTTCTTATAATTGTATTCAAAGGGCAGGTGGGGTGGGGTTTTGGGTTACATACCGACTCTTTTGGGTAGAAAGTCGGGGAAGCGAGAGCGTAGAAAATCCTCAGTCTCCCATGTAGCTTCTTCTACTGAATGGTGACTCCACTGAACCTTACACATTCTGATCGACTTTGCCCGCGTTGATCTCTCCTTCTGATCCAATACCTTGATGGGGTACTCTTGATAGGACAAGTCTGGTTCAATCTCAATGTCTGGCTCAGGTAGCACTTCAGTGGGTAGGCGGACACATTTTCGCAGCTGAGATACATGGAACACATCATGAACAGCTAACATGTTGGGTGGCAACTTCAATTGATAGGCTATAGGTCCACAAGCCTCCTTGATCTCGTAGGGTCCAATGTAGCGAGGAGCTAACTTGCCCTTGATCCCGAATCTCTGGACACCCTTGGTGGGTGACACCTTAAGGTAAACATGATCCCCCACTTCAAACTGCATAGGTTTCTGCCTCTTATCATGATAGTTCTTTTGCCTGGCCTGAGCAGCTTCTAAGTTCTTCTTAATGACTCTGACCTTTTCCTCTGCTTCAAGTACCAAATCTGGCCCAAATATTTCTCTCTCTCTAGCTTGCGACCAATTCAGCGGGGTCCTACATCTCCTCCCATATAAGGCTTCAAAAGGTGCCATCTTCAAACTGGACTGATAGCTGTTATTATAGGAGAATTCCGCCAAGGAAAGACACTTGTCCCAATTTTTACCATAGTGTAGCACACAGGCTCGCAACATGTCTTCGAGGATTTGATTTACTCTTTCTGTCTGGCCATCTGTTTGAGGGTGGTATGCTGAGCTTCGTATTACCTGGGTCCCAAGTGATTCTTGTAGCTGCTCCCAAAAGCGTGCCACAAACAGTGCTCCTCTATCGGATACAATGGTCTTCGGAATGCCATGCAAACGCACTATCTGATCAACATAGATCTCTGCATATTTCTCGGTCTTGTGGGTGGTATGCACTGGTAAGAAATGAGTAGTCTTGGTCAATCTGTCCACAATAACCCAAATGGAATCATGGTGCCTGGAGGTATTGGGCAATCCCACGATAAAGTCCATGCAAATGTCCTCCCATTTCCAAGATGGTATGGGAAGTGGTTGTAAGGGGTCCGCTGCCTTCAAATGACTGGCTTTGATTCTCTGGCAGGTGTCACACTCGGATATGTACTTGGCAATTTCCCTCTTCATTCTGGTCCACCAGTATAAGGATCTGAGATCATGGTACATCTTGTTGCTGCCCGGGTGCATGGAGAATTTTGAAAGGTGAGCTTCATCCAATATCTTCTTTCTGAGCTCAGGGTCCTTGGGAACAACTAATCGATCTCCAAACCATAGAATTCCCTTGCTGTCCTGCCGGAAGCACTTGTATTTCTCTGCCTTCTGCTTGATCATTTATTTGATAACCTGAACACCCTTGTCTTCAATCTGTGCCCTGACTATTTGCTCTTGCAGTGTGGGCTCTACCGAGATATAAGTTAAATCACCTGAAGAAACAACTTCCAGGTTCAGCTTGCACAATTCATCACACAGGGTGGTAACTCTCGCATCCATGCTCATACAATTGCACTGGGCCTTTCTGCTCAAGGCATCTGCCACAACATTGGCCTTGCCGGGATGGTAATGCACCTCCAAATCATAGTCCTTGATTAATTCTAACCATCTCCTCTGCCTCATGTTAAGATCTGCCTGAGTGAAAATGTATTTGAGACTCTTGTGATCAGTGTAAATGTTACAGTGAGCTCCCATCAAGTAGTGTCTCCGTATCTTGAGGGCATGAACTACGACTGCTAATTCCAGATCATGCGTAGGGTAGTTCTGCTCATGGGGTCTGAGTGCTCGGGAGGCATAAGCAATTACTCTGTTATCTTGCATTAGGACACATCCCAATCCAGTACCCGAAGCATCACAATAAACTTCAAAGGGCTTGGCGTTATCAGGTTGAGCTAGCACTGGGGCCGTTGTCAAGTGCTGCCTTAATGTATGAAAGGCATCCTCACACTTCTGGCTCCAATTATACTTGACTCCCTTCTTCAATAGTTCAGTCATTGGTTTGGCAATTCTGGAGAAGTCCGGAATAAAACGTCGATAATACCCTGCCAATCCCAGAAAACTCCGAATCTGCCTCACTGTAGTCGGGGGTTTCCAATCCATTACCTCTTGTACCTTCTCAGGATCAACTAATATCCCATCCTGAGAGATTGTGTGACCCAAGAATTTAATTTCCTTTAGCTAGAACTCACATTTAGACAACTTAGCATAAAGATGATGATCGCGCAGTCGCTGAAGCATGATGTGCAGATGCTCAGTATGTTCGTCTTCATTCTTGGAATAGACCAGAATATCATCAATGAAAACAACCACGAACTTGTCCAACTCTGGCATGAATACTGAGTTCATCAAGTACATGAAATAAGCCGGGGCATTGGTCAGCCCAAAAGACATCACCAAAAATTCATAGAACCCATATCTGGTAGAGAAAGCAGTCTTTGGAATATCACTGGCACAGATCTTGATCTGATGGTAGCCCGAGCGAAGGTCTATCTTGGAGAATACCTTGGCTCCCACCAACTGATCAAACAAAACATCAATGCGGGGTAGTGGGTATTTGTTCTTGATGGTCACCGCATTGAGAGGGCGGTAGTCAACACACATTCTCAGGCTTTCATCCTTCTTCTTCACAAATAAAGCAGGACATCCCCAAGGTGAAGTACTTGGGCGAATGAACCCCTTGTCCAACAACTCTTGCAGTTGCTTCTTCAGTTCTGCCAGTTCCGTGGGAGGCATCCTATAGGGTCTCTTGGAGATAGGAGCAGTCCCGGGTTGCAATTCGATTGCGAACTCGATGTCTCTGTCAGGTGGCATCCCTGGCAATTCATCCGGAAAAACATCTGGGTAGTCACAGACTACAGAAATCTTCTCAACAGGTGACTCTATCAGGGTGAAGGCACAGGAACGGGTACATCCTTGGTCGGGTAAATATAATGTGGTTTCACCACAAATTGGTGAGTGCACCTCAATGGCCCTAGCTGCAATATCAATAACTGCCTAATGCCTTGTTAACCAGTCAGTTCCCAATATGATATCCACGCTATCCAAACCCAAAATGAGGAGGGTGGTTTTAATTATTAGACTACCAAACTTTATGGGCACATGCCTGCTGATTTGATTGGTGGCAATCCTGCCTCCGGGTGTAGAAATGGTGATACCCCCATTAGTATGGTGAAAAGGTAGCTGACACTTGGCGCTAAATTTGGCACTGATAAAACTATGCGATGCACTAGAATCAAAAAGAATAATAGCAGGATAATTCAAAACTGTAAAGGTACCAGTCAAGACGGGTGCTCCCTCTGGAATATCAACCATGGTGGTGAAGTTCAGCTTGCCCTGCCTCACTTGCACTTTTTGCCTCTTGCCTTGGTTCTGATTAACATTCTGCCCCTGCCTCTGCTGGTTTCTGGGGCAATTCTTGGCATAATGCCCGGTGTTGCCACATGTGAAACACCTGTTGTCATTGGCCTGACGAGGTTGCTGCTGCTGCTGATTGTTCCTCTGAGCTGGAAACTGAGTGCGGTTGGGTGCCTGCTGCTGCTGTGGTCGGATCACCCAACGCCCTTGCTGCTGCTGAGGTCCCCTGCTCTGAGTGTCAGACACAATCCTAAAGCGTTGTGGCTGAGCTGAGGGTCCTGCCACAGGGGTCTTCCTCTTCTTCTCTGCCTGACGAGCGGTGATACAGTCCTCCTGAGAAATGGCCATGTTGACCAACTCATTGTAGCTGTTGGCCCTGACGGTGTTGAGACGGTCACGGAGCTTAGTGCTGAGCCCCCTCCTGAATCTGTCTCTCTTCTTCTCGTCCGTGTCTGCATGATACCCAGCATACTGGCACAGGTCATTAAAAGCCTAAGCATACTGCAACACTGTCCTGTTGCCCTGAGTGAGTGCCAGAAACTCGTTGAGCTTACGGTCCATAATGCCAGCTGGAATATGGTGTCCCCTGAAAGCTGCCTTGAACTCTCTCCAATCCACTTCATGGTCAACTGGTTGCATAGCAAGGTAGTGGTCCCACCATGTCCGCGCGGGTCCGCGAAGCTGTTGGGTGGCGAACCTGACCTTAGTCACTTCGGAACAAACTCCATTGAGTAGTGGGAATTTAGATTCCACTACCCTCAGCCATACATCAGCATCCAGTGGGTCCTCTGCCCTGGTGAACAACAGTGGCTAAGTACTGAGGAACTCCTGGTAAGTAGCTATGGCCGGGTGACGCTGATGGTCACCACCACCATAGTGCTGAGGTGGCGGCTGACGCTGAGCTAGCTGTCTCAAGATCTCGTTCTGCTGAGCCATCAGCTCCTGCAGAGTAGGCGGTGGTGGCGGTGGTGGGGGAATGCGCTCATTTTGTCCACGGCGCGCTCTTCCTGCCATCTGAAAAATCATGTATATTCTCAATATCACATTTCCGAGGTTCAAGGTTCAATGGTGGCGAAAGAGTCAATTGAGCAACACCAATATATATTGCATAACCATAAAAGATTTCACAGCGTCCATACTTTTTCCCTTAAATTAAGACTGACAGCATTCACCAACCATGCTTCCAAAAGAGTTCATCACGATTACATTAATAGCCCAAAAGACTCAACTCTATCTAGCCTAGTACCCAAGGGGCGCAAAAGCTAAGCTAGCTTCGAGGAGTCCTACCATCACAGACTTCTAACTCTATCCCAGCGACCTAGTGAGCGAACGAGGCAACACTCGACTCGGGGGAAGGTGGTCTCCCTGAGCCCGCAGTGTCCAAACTGGAGGCAGGCTCCTCTCCTCCCTCGATGTCAACATCCTCGTTGGCCCCCATATCCTGAATCTCCTGGTGATGCATATCCAGGTGCTCGTTAGCCTCGGCAAGCTGCTGCTGGGTGTTGATAAGCTGATCCTCGAGAACCTCAATGGTGTTCTCCCTTGTTCCCACTAATTCCTCCAGCTCTTGGATCTCATTTGACAGCTGCTCCACCTGCAAGTCCTTTTCCACCATCTCAGTGGACAAGTCAACCACAAGCTCCTCTCTGTTGTCCAGGGTGATCTTAGTTGCCTCCAATAGTGCCATCAGATGGGACATTGCCTCACCACGCATCACTTGCAGACGATACAGGGCATTCATGCACTGCACCGTCAAGTGAGCAGTCTGGCCTGGATAGAGAGCCCAGATGTCCTTGGCATGCTCCACTCGATCCTTCCACATTGGGTCGTCCTCCTTCTCAGCGGGGAACAAGCCAATGGGGTGGGTGGATAGCTCCAAGGGGTGGAATCCGCAGAAAGTGGTCAACCCGTGTAGAGCAATCGCCTCGATCGTATCCTCAGCCCGGTACCCAAAAGACTCAGAGTCCAGCGAACGCCAGTCTGGCTGTAGGGGATGAGGCTCCAGGGTCATCCTCACCCTACAGTGGGGCACTCTGTGCTTCTCGAACTGCTGCACCGTGTACTAGGGAGGTGTCATGTATCCAGCTCCCTGAAGTACCTCCCACAAAATACGGGGAAAACCCTCTCGTGCAAGCCCGTCAGTGTGTGACAGTGCATTCCCTCCGTCCGAGGATCCGTGGGAAGTCATCTGTGTACGGTTAATCGTAAGTAAAAGAAAAAGAATTATAAAAAGAAAAGGAAACACAACTCAGCCTCTCTCTAATTATGACAATAGTACTGGGGTACTTAGTTGGTCATCATTTTGTATTAAGTTCTTACCCATTAGTTTAATTAAGAATGCATGCATGCTCGTCCTGAACGACCTCGCATCAACGTAAAGGGAATAGGGAAGGACTCCCATCCCTTATAGTAGCCGGTAGGGCTTAATCACTTAGCCACCTAACTACCCCTCTATCATCCTAAGGCTTCACGTTCTAGGTCTATCCTGATAGTCCTACGATCTATCCAATAGTTGTTTCTATCCAGTTTTACTTAGAAAAGGATGGTATTTATAGTTTATTGATTCCTCTGTGGTGGTACAAGCTCCGATACCAGCTGTGGCGGAACTGCCTGAATTATTCCGACTTAAGTGCCTAAGCCCCGCCTTAGAGGCTAGACCACACTTAAATGGGAATAACCCGTCAATTTCCTCGGATCCAGTCCGACGAGGCCACTGACAGGATCAAGTACCACAATCTCACTCGAAGGTGAGTCACAGAGCAAATACAATAAAGCATAAAACCATACATTAAGGAGTATTAAATTATTGCATCACCATCGAAGTTTTGCAAAATTAGTCATCATTGTTCGAAGTGCAGCGGAATAAAACTAACGATAGATAAATGGAGGGATGGGGAAGCCTGTCCCATCACTCCTCATGCTCCTCCTCAGCCGAGGCGGGGTCCCACTCGACAGTCCAACCCGGTGGCAAGATGGACGGCCAAGTCACTCCAGCAACCATGTCCTCCAGAGAACCTGTAAAAATTATGCCACAAGCAAGGCTGAGTATACTAATACTCAGCTAGACTTACCCGGTGTGAGGAGTCTACTCCTCTACCTCTAGACATGCAGCTGTTTGGCTGTGGGGTTTGGTTGCCAAAAAGCACTAGCTGAGTTTCTAAATCAAGTTTTAACTTTGTCAAATTTAAGTGTGACTCTCTTAAGGCTAAATATGTACTATCTACTCATACATAGTAGCAAACATTTTTAGCAATCAACATCTTGTATCATCTCATCATATTTCCACTTGTTACTCAATGTAGTACAATGGATCAAGCAGTCTCATTAGCTGTGAGAAGCAGACGATTCGAATCGAGTTTTTATCCTTGCAAGGTAAACCTAAACACACGACGTGGCGAGGCACTCCGTCCCCACACACATCAACCGTCCCCATCGATTCCCCGTCAGCAGATCAGGGCTCACCGCCTTGGCGTACAATGCCTCACTGACCCCGACTGCCGTCGTGCAGTGACCGCACTTGTACCCACCATAGCTGGAATGGGAGACCATGTCTCAGGGTCGCGTGAGGGGTAAAGTCCACTGCCAGGTTCAATCAGGTACTAGGCTTACCGATTTACCATATTTCTCGGCATGTGCTTAGTACGTTCAAACGCTTGACACAGGTATCCGCACGTTAATCCTTATTCCAATTTCTCATCTCGTAGACAACCAATCCCCATGGATTGTTGTCCACATACCGGCATCATTATGATTTGAAAGTGGGTACAACCAATTCCTGACCTCGCGCGAGTGCTAGAAAATCACTCGACTTCTACCGAGATCCTAATTAAATAAGCAACTACTCGTCCTAGCATACTAGTATTCTGCTCAATAGGATTCCTGAGATCATGCAACTAGGGTTTCAAACAACTCCTACACTTAAGTGCACATTCAATCCTACAATCATTAAGTATAGTAAAATAGCATAAATAACAGGTTATGCATAAACCGGGGCTTGCCTTCCAAAGCTATGGCAGGCAGATCCTCTGGTGCAGGCTCTGGTGCTGGGTCTGGGGCTACCTCCTGAGCAGCT
This sequence comes from Zea mays, assembly GCF_902167145.1. Lineage (NCBI taxonomy): Eukaryota > Viridiplantae > Streptophyta > Magnoliopsida > Poales > Poaceae > Zea > Zea mays. Next base: position 19,115,403 of record NC_050096.1, on the reverse strand, counting down.
CCTTGCTCCGGCACGAGGACGTACTCTCCGTCAGCGAGGTTGCAATCTATCGGAATGCAATGAATATGTATGTCATGATTATGCAGGATTGAATAACATTATGCTAAAGGAAGAAAAACTAAGTTAGTGAGTAACTTAGGGTTTTCTTGGTCATACGTGGCTTTTGGTGGTTTATGCTTATCACTCTAGGTTTAGGTTTTATTAAGGATAAGCATAGTGGATTGGTATCTCCCTTGTATAATTCAGTGGGCAACTTACAAAGGGTTTTAAGGTGGCACTAATTTCCATCATTCATTTTCTCCTTCTTTACTTTCCATTTATAAATTCTGGTGTAGGTTTGAACTATAACCATGATTAAACTTTCTCCAAAAATTCTGTAAAAATTACAGTGGGTTGTCATTGGTCATTATAGCCTGTTCTAGGAATTTGAGGTTCAAAATAAAAAGGCTATGCCTTAGACAAAAATAACAAAAGTTGGGGCAGAGGGGTTACTTTGCATTACAACCCTTATCTAGGTGTGGGTTCTGTCTCAAGGATCATTTTTTTGGTATCTAACAGTAATCACAAGTTTCTGTGCCAAAAATCACAGAAGGTTAATTGGTGGTTATTTAGTTGTGATTTTCTAAAGTTTTATGCCAAAAAGGTGCTTATAACTAACTTGTTATTTGAAAAATATCAAACAACAGACTTCCTATTTTTCTTATGTTCATAACAACAACCCATTAGTTATCCCAAGGTTTGGGGTGTTTTTGCCTTGGGGTTATTTTTCTAAGGTTTTTCTAAGTTTTCCTTGTTTTCTTAAAATAAAAGGTATCCTATTTATTTTATACTAAACCAGGGTATAATAAATTTTTCTAGTAAACTACATTGAATAATTATACTAACAAAAATAGGGGTGCCCCCTGGTTCCTTAATTAATTCACTTTCCTATTTTCTTTAACTTTAAGCACAATGTAAAATAAATGACAAACTCTACCTTAATGGGGTGTACAGAGGGGTTTATCATTTTAAAATAGGTCAGTAGGTGGTCATGTACTTCTCCAAATTTTCTTAACCTCGGCTAAATACCGCAACTATTTTTCTTCCTATTATTTAGCTTTTGGCCAAAACAATAATTAAATCAGAACTCTGAAGTTTTCTGTAGCACTTAGGGGTTTCATATTTTTCTTAGGTAGTTTATATTATTTAAGACCTGGCAAAATTGGTTTGACTTGATTTGGGTGAATAAAACAGAAGATATGAATTATTCAAGTTCTGTTCGAATTTAAATCAGATTTAATAAAAGGTTTCCTGGAAAACCCACTTTTCACCGAAGTCCTTGGGTTATTTCCAAACCAACTCTCTCAGTTATATCCCCGCGCTACTATTTCTCTGAGTCACTAACATTGCGCAAAACCCCCTAGCTTTCTCTTCTTCTCCCCCGCGGTCCCTCCCTAGGTTTAAACAGTACCCGCGAGAAAGAAAAGGGTGGCGCGGCTTACCGGCGGCGAGAGAGGTCCAGCGAGGGGCGGGGTTGGCTCCGGGAGGCTCTGGCGGTCACAACGGTGTATGGCTCGACGGCGGGGGTGGCCGGAATCGCCCGGTCTACATGCGCAGGCGGGTGCTATCGTCGTCGGCGGGTGTGCCGGCCAAACCACGGCGACCTGGTTCAATCTAATGGCACAGTGAGCTTCACGGGGTGACGTAGAGGTTGTGTGCACAAGGAATCGAGGAATGGAGCAGAGGATTACCCGGTCTACGTTCGACGGTGGTCGGGTGGAGTCCGGCGACCGTGGACTGGCCTCTCCGGCGAAGCAAACTTCGATTCCTCGCTCGGGGAGCTTCACCAAGGTGTGCATAGTCTTATCCGAGGGCTGGACGGGGCTGGGAAGGGTTCTGCTGGCCGGTCTACGGTGGCAGGGGGATCGGGCAGCCGTGGACACGCCGTGCACGGGCAAACGCCGGTGGTTTTGGGCTCCGTTGAGGTCGAGCGTGTGCGGAGGGTACGGTCAAGGTCCCTGGGGGCTTTATAGGCGCGGGCGCAGGCCATGGCGCCGGCTGGTCTTTGGCGCGACGCAGGGCACGCGGGGCGCGCGTCGGGCGTGCTCTGGCGAGTCTAGAGCGCGTCGAACACGTGGCCGTTGCCTTCTGCCCTTGTTCTTGCACTTGCTGAGCAGCCAAGCGTGCGAATCTCACCCTATGGCTTATGTAAGATTTCTTCCCTGCACCTAGGGCTACCTAGTTCATGTAAGTTCCAAGAGAAGATCGGGTCTGGTTTAGAAGATATGGTGGCGCCAAGTCTTGTCTGTCTACACTGTTCAACCCGAGACAAAATAGGTGCCAACTCGTGTCAAACGGTCTTGGCTTGGGTTCAAACTCTTCCAGGGGGTTCCTTAGATAATTTGGCTCCTTTTTTCTATTTAGACCCTGGGGTTTTGGTGCCATTAACTAGGTGAACACCCCTGATCTCTAAATTGGGGTTGATTTTGGACTTAGAAGGAATGGGGGTGACTCCATAGTGTTCTCCACTTGGGGCTGATTTAGGGGTCCTTTAGGGGTCTTTTTGTAAAGTTCCTTTGCTGTCTTTTGTAAACATTTTGGTACTCTTAAACTTTGGTTAAGGGTTTAAATCATGGAATTTGCATTTGCCTAATCTTTCTCTCAACTAAAGGCTTCAAGAGAGAGGGCCCAAGGTTCAATCCTCACTTGCCCTAGGTGATCATTGCCTAAAGGCTTGGGTAATATCTTGGTCCCTGGCATTTCTTAACTCACTCATGCTTCCAAGGTCTTAAGTGCTCCCTCTCCTCCAAGTTTTAACCATATGTGATAATAGGTATATGTGTCATTAGGAAACCAGCCCTTGGTAACACCTGGGGTGTTACAACGTCAGACACTGTTGATTTGGCCGATCTCGAGGAGTCCGCAAAACAGGCTGAGGCAATGGTCGCAAAGATAAAGAAGCCAACTAAGGCAGATTATAAAAACGTGCCTAAAAATATGTGCCGGGCAGACCACTACTCACTTTTGAGAAACTAAGGAAGGTCCCGGCTAATATTAATAGGTTGCATAATTGGTACATGCGGGCATCTTCAGTTGGCATCGACACCATCAGTGTTAATATACCAGCCCATGCTTTTATTGTTTGAAATCAAAAAGCCGTTGTTGCATTCGAGGACATTTGGTTAATGATGAACCTTCAGAGACTCGACGTGCAACTTGTAACCATATTTGCATTGTAAGTGTCACTCATACTCCACATATATGTGTTATTATTAGTGAGTTGTATAAATTTTCAATATCTGACATGCACGTGTGCGTTGCAGAATGCAACATGATCAGCAGGAGATCCTTTATGGTACCAATCCCAATGCTAGTGCCAGTAAAAGGGTTGGGTATCTCAACCCAATAAAGATATGCGAGGATAACCACACTTTTAGAATCGGAAAAGGCAACGAAGCATTACAGGGGCTAACAGACGAAGAAATTGAGGTGCGTATCTAGGATCTGAAGAAGGATTTTGAAGCAAGATACGCCACCTACATAGGACACACAATGCTTCAATTTCAAGACAGGGAATCCATAGTGGCCCCGTACAACTTTAAGTAAGTGTGATTTTGCATAAATAAAATTAATAATTTCAATACACATGTATCACAAGTTTGATTTGTACAGGGACCACTGGATATGCTTCTTCATTTATCCTAAGGTTGGAAAGGTGCTGGTGCTCGACTCCTTGCACACCGAGCCTTCAGCCTATTCAAAATTCCTCGGCATCTTAGAGTTGTAAGCCTTTTCTATGCATGCATACTTATATCGATGAGAATTGTAGAATAACATGGTGATTCTATTTGAGATCACAGGGCATTTAGGTTTTATAAGCTACAAGGTGGAAAGTACGACACGTCCAAAAAAGGCGTGCCACTAGACATCCATTATAACTGGCCGGTAAGTATGTGAATTTATGAATACATATCATACCTGTACGTACATAGGACAATGTTGCAACTAAATAACCAATCTCCCGTTATGTAGTGCCACAAGCAACCACCCGGATCGGTCCTATGTGGGTTCTACGTGTGCGAGTTCATGAGAATGAACGGACGATACATCACAAACCCTGACAAGGTATTATTAGTAATAGTCACATATGTATTTATGTCATTAAAGATGCAAATGTGTTATTATTGAGTATAAATAGATAATGTTTATAAACTTCCTTTACAGCAATTTCAACAAGGAAGCCCGGAGAACTTGACTGAAGGTGCATTGTATGGCATAGTTGAGGACCTGTGCACATTCATATTGAAAGAGGTCATTCCCGCAGAAGGGAAATATCACGATGCTTCCGGAACATTAGCTTTGCCAGAATTTAGAATACTAACAGAAATTAGTAGACTATCTCTTAGCCGAGATAGTTATTAGAGCTTAAGTAAAAACTTTGATGTATATAATGTGTGATGCATACATGGTTGTAAACAAGACTTTGATGTATATAAATGTATGATAGAATTTAATTCCATGTTGCTTTTAATATCAATACTACATGTTTATCAATATCAATATATATATATATATATGTTTGTGTGTGTAAATATATAAATTTCAGTACGAAAATTTAAAAAAGGCGGGAAACCTTTCCACTGGCGGCTAAATAAAACAAACCGCCAGTGGAAATAGCATTTCTGCTGGCGGTTTTCTTAATAAAACCGTCAGTGAAAATGCTATTTTCACTGGCGGTTTCTTAAGAAATCCGCCAGTGGAAATGCTATTTCCACTGGCGGTTCTTGAATAACCGCCAGTGGAAATGGCGATTTCTACTGGCCCCTAGCACTGGCGGCACTGAAAAATGCCAGTGAAAATAGTTTTAGGATCGTCACTATAGAACTTCTATGTACTAGTGGGTGCAAGAAAAAATGTTGTTCCGTGTTGGGGAGGACATTTGATCCAAAGCTACCGCCCATTCCATTCCAAGCTATGCAATGTCACGATTTGATCGCACTAAAAATCTGTCTCATGAGATAAGTGTAAAGATGTGTAGGCTTTGGTGGGCATAACCGGAAAAGAATAAGCTGCATTTGATCTCACGGTAGACAAGCTTCAATTCAACACGACGAGTGAATTCAAACTATAGTCACTTGCAAGTTTCTTAAAATTGATGTAGTGTAGTATTGTGGGTTTTTTAGTAAAGACGCTGAACTATAAGTATTTTAACCCGACTCATATCGTGCGTGCAATATTCACCTAGAGCCCGTTGCGACTACAATGCTATTCTTTTAGGACTTTACCTTGGAGGAAAAAAGGAATATTGTAGAAGTTAGGAAGTTGGAAGGAGAAGGGGTTCATTGTACATAGACCTACACCTTTTTCACCTAGACATGCTCGCTCAACAAGCATGGAGACTTGTACAAGATCCTGACACACTCTGTGCAAGACTACTGAGAGCAAAATACTGGCTTGAGGGTAACCTTGTGGAAGTGGTCGAAAAACCGGGGATCTCGTACACGGAGAAGTATTCGATCTAAGGGGAATTATTTTGCTTAATATAAGGGTTTGATCTAGAGAGTGGGATATGGACGACAGATTAGGATCTAGGAACATACCTGCATTGGCCTCGAAGTCTCGAACACCAAGAGGTGTTGTCTTACTGTCAAAAGTGACTGAGTTAATTAATCCAGCACTAGGAAGTTAGGATGTAAAACCAATTAGAGACATTTTCTCGGAGGAGGACGCGGTGAAGATTTTGGCAATTCCAATTCGGCTAGCTAGGACAGGAAGATGCGACTGCCTACCATTTCAACACAAAATGGAGTTTTCATTGTGAGATCTGCGTACCATGTGCTAGAACTAGAAGATGGAATGGAGAGAGGATACTAAGGCTCTCATGTGCGCCAAAATTAAGACTCTTCATATGGAGAGTGACACACGATATAGTCTTCCTCTATAGATGAAGATCAAAAGCTGCAAGATTGATTTAGGCACAAGATGTCCCTTATGCAACCAGTTCGATGAAGATGTTGGTCCTTGTTTGTTGAAATGTAAATATGTTCACCATTGTTGGAGATATCTACAGATGGAGGAAATCACACATAAGTCCGTTGAAGATGAGAGCTCATCCAAGACCTTTTGTGCAGGCTACCATGACTCTGCATATGAAATTTGTGTCTCAAATCTGTTCTTCTTTCTTTGAAAGTGGTGGGATACTTGAAATGGATCTAGGAGATTACACAAGTTAACACGGGAGAGTTGATGCATGCAACCGAGCTAGGAGATTATACAACTGGTGATTATGATGGCTGAAGAGAGGCGAAAGAAAGCTCTGCAACATAACTGTCTTGTAATCATCGGGACACAATGTTCAAGACCGCCTGAGCAAAAGGTTGGTTTAGTCCTACTATAGATGGTGTATATCTGAACGCACAATCTATGTGAGCTATGGTTTCATAATCAGGGATGCTACTGGAGTATAATCCTAACCATGGTAACGTAGGTCTGTTGAAAGACGCTTTGATGGTAGGAGCGCTGACATGTCTGGCAATGGAGTGTGTTTGATCACAATTCAGTTAGATACTTGATTGAAGCCAGCCATATGATGCCATCCAATCCATGTCTCGAGATCTTAGCACAAGCCGTACTTTATTCAAGAACATTTAGGAACTCACGCATGAGAAATTTGTTTGTTTAGATTTTGTTTATATTCCTAGTTAGAGTTTGTAACTTTCCTATGCACTAGCAAGCTAAAGTAGGTATGTAGGGTATTGGAGCCAGATCTCTCACATATTTGGACGCACGGCCCTTCCTAATTTTTTAAATGTGATTGTACCTCATGATTCCGCTGAGCTAAGAACTAGTAAAACTGGTCCTATGGTTGAAGCTTAAAACTCAAAAAATATGAAAAAGGTAGTAAGACGATTGTGCACTCGTTCTATTTTATACGCACAACTGTTGAGCTTGCACTCACTGTTGAGCTTGCACTCTTTTCGGTCGTTTGAGTCCTAGTTACTCTAAAATCAATACTAGGACTCACGAGTCAAACGTCCAAGAAGAGTACATGTTGAAGCTTCATTAGCATTTATTGCCATGAGAAATAGTACAAGTTTTGTGTAACTAGTTTAGTATCGATGGCCAGTTTTACCCCTCACTAAGAGTGAGACATTTTTAATTCTAGACAATAAAACGCAAAATTTCCGATAGCTTAAAGCGTCGAATATAAGGCTTAAGACGTCGGACATAGATTATTTTTGACAATATAAGCCTTATCTTCCACGGCAAGTGTCAGTCATTTTAAAGCGTCAGAAATAAGCTTATCTCCAATAGCGGCCATTGGAGATAGCATATGTCCGTTGGCTCGTAGGCACCGCCGACGATATGCTCGGTAATGGCCGTAACGGTGCAAAGTGGGCCCACACATATTATATCCGATAGCTACCATGCAGACCGTCAGACATAATAGTATTATCTTCGACGGTCTTCATGGTGGCCGTCGGATATAACTTTGCCTTATGTCCGACAACTTCTTGGTGGTCGTCAGAAACAATATGTGTTGGGCCAAAACAAGTGACACCTAGGTAAAGTCTTACATGTGCTTAAGCTAGAATCATCCTGCATTATTACATAATTCAACTAATAAACCACTAATACAATATTATATAATAAATAATATTATTTCAGGTGATAAATTATATGAAATCATCTTATTTTCGAGAGCTTAATAATTACCATCGAAAATTATAAATTTAGGTTATTTAAGCACCCTTAAATAAACTAAAACAACATAATTGAATTATATAATCACATTCTGCCCGCAGGAAATAACAAACTAAACATTTTTTGACATACAAAATCAATTACTTGTACATAAACTAACTACAATCAAACAACGCATTCATACATACAATTCTAAATATAATTCATACTCACTTAGTGGCGGCGCGCGTGGGCACGGTCGGCGGACGCGGGTGATGTCGGGGCGGCTGGGGTCGAGCAGAGTAGCGAACCGTGGTGGGTGGAGCCAGGGACAGGCGGGGCAGAGACGGCCGGTGTACATGGCCAAATGGGCGGCCCGACACGGCACGGCCTGGGCACGGCCAGGCACGGCACGGTTAGGGCACGACCCGTTTGGCCCGTTTAATAGCCGTGCCGTGCCGGCACGGCACTAGTGCCTAAGGCCAGGCCCAAGCATGGCACTAAGGCTGCTTAGCCGTGCCGTGCCGGCCCGTTTAGCCCATTTAGCCCATATAGCCCGTTTAGCACTACACCACAGAATTTTAGTCAGATATTCACAAACACAGTTAAAACATACTAAAATATGTAATATTGAACTGTTTAGGGCAATGACTGACTCATTAAAAATCTATCTAGGTAAAAATTTATCCTTGTGAGAAAACCCTATATAAGAAAATAGAGTACAGCACACAGCTAACTAGTCGTGCTTGGATCTAATCATGCATAATCGTGTCTAACCGTGCCTAGGGGCTAATCGTGCCGTACTCGTGCCGGCCCAGGCACGACACTACCTATCGGGCCGTGCTGGCACGAGCCCGACACCAGCCGTGTCGTGCCGTGCCCAGCTACTACGGGCCGTGCCGTGCTCCGGGCTGGCCATCTATACCGGTGGCATCCAGCGAAGGCCAGCACGAGGCGGCCCACGGTGATGGCGCGGACACAGAGACGACACGAGCGTGGATGCGACGGCTGGTGCAGCGATGGCCTGAGCTCCTCCGAGCACGACAGCGAGCTGTTGCGGGTGCGAGGTATACGGAGACAGAGCGTGTGCGGTAGCGAGCGAAAAGAATTCAAACAACGATTGGAGCGGCATTAGCTAAAAACCATTATTTCCGACTGACAACCATCAGATGTTAATATTATTTCTGACGGCTATCAGATAAACCGTCGAAAATAATGTAATCTCCGATGTCTTAAAAAGACCGTCAGATATTGTGTTACCTCCGACGGCTTCAATATTAACCATCGGAATTAATTTAACTGTCAGAATTTCCTTCGTTTGCTGTCGTAGGAAATGTTAACGTAGTTTGAAAGGGATGTAGTAGTATTACAATCGTATCACTTTAATTCATTTGCCTCTTCTTCTTTACAAATGAAATAATGTCGTAGGAAATGTACGTAGTAAACAATCTCTAAGCTTAAAATTAAACCATGTTACTATAGTCTATACTTACATATATGGCTCTCTGTATACGTCTATATGCTGTCACAACAATACAAATAGAAATGAAGAAATATATATGTAGATCCTCAAAGAGTAGCCGACTCCAGATCATCAATTTTCTTTACCATCTGCTGCTCGTTCTTCTGAGTGTCCATCTTCTTTTGCGCCTTCTCACCATAGAGGTAGGAGGCGAAGCCCCAAAGAGAGAGCACGAGCGCAATGCCCTTGGGCCCATCGAATTTCTCATGGAGGAAGATAACAGCGAGGACCTCGGAGAGCGGTAAGAGGACTGCGATCATGATGCCGGCGAGGAGCGAGGAGGCGCAGGTGATGAGCCCCACGATACCCAGGTTTAGCAGCTGCCATGAGACGGCGTCCCAGATGAGCACCAGGTAGTAGTTGGTCTTGCCGAGCCCGAACGTGGCGGCCTCACTTGGAATCGCTTGAAAGTCGCTCTTGATGGCCATGCCAAGCAGACACACCAGTGTGCCAGCCGCGCCCATCACGGCCTGCATCTGCATCACGGTCGCGTACGGTGGTGGCACTCTCGCCGCGGGTCCGGTGCGACGGCCGTAGCGCGCCGTGGCGACCTCGACGAGCGGCAGAACAAGACCGGCAAGCGCGGCCGCGGCGATCGCCTCGCAGAACCCTGTCCAGTACGTCCTCGAGGCTTCGCCAGCTGGCTTCCCGGAGCCGGGGCCGACGCCTAGCACGGCCGGGCCGATGGTGAGGAGCACGACGGCGTTGGCCGAGAAGGGCGTGAAGCGGAGGCCCACGAAGAGGAACGCGAACACCGCGGTGAAGGCGAGCTGCGTGGCCAGCAGCAGCGACGACGTGGACAGCGGCAAAGCCTGCGAGCCCAGCGCGTAGACGAAGCAGGAGATGGCGTAGAACGCGCCGAGGACGGCCGCGGCGCCGGTGAGGCGCGGCGGGAGGAGGAGGTTCGCCACGCCGTGGCTGCGGCTCCGGTAGAGGGAGACGCAGATGGGCGGGAGGAGGAGGGGCCACCCGGAGATCTGCAGCATGGCGGACAGGAACAGGCGCTCCCCGCCGTGGACGAAGTAGACGCGCGCGGAGAAGGAGCGGGCCGCCGGCGCCCATGAGGACAAGGCAGGCGCTTAATATGACCAAGGGCGACGGCCGGTAGCGCACTGGCGCCGGCGAGGCGATAGTGGTAGTACTCGTCGTAGCCTTGTCGTTGCTGGTTTCTTGCATGGCTGAACTGGCACTAGCCGTTATGGTAGCCATCGGAGACGACATGACCTTTTGCAGGACACGACGAATTTTACACACAGCCTTTTGATGCTATGCCCTTTTGCAGGAAGAGTCTGGAGACTCGATCTGCTTGTAGTTGGTTCGTTTTGGCTGTGTTTGCATATGGCAGGCCTCTAGGGTTTATATATATAAAGCGGAGAGATCTGGTGAGGTCTCCGTAGAAAATCTAGTTAAGGAAGTTGGTGAGTCAACACAAATAAAGCATGAAACTGGAATATAATGGGAAGAAGAGAATACAACATACACACCTCATGCACGCATGCAATGCAAGCAGCCGGGTATTAATTATAATTAGAAAAGTACACACGGAACAGTTACCCAACTAGCAGTTTTGGTCGGTTGGTTCGCATTACATGTTATGATAGATGAAAACATATCCGGTGTATATGGAAGTATTACGCATCTTAGATCTAACATCTCTATTTGTTTGATATATTTTGTTAAGGACATCCTCCTATGTGATGGGGTGTAGTTGTGGAAGGTGTTATTTATAAATTACAATGATCAATCAGAGACGTTAGATCTAATATAGATAGTGATAATTTAATCTATGCACCATATACACTAAGATTCTATGTGTACCGGATATGTTCCGTGACTCTGTGAGGTTCAGCTAGATGGAGTATGTTATGTCCTTGTCCTGGCCATGTAGAGCATAATGCTGTTTTTTTGGTTGACCACATGGACAGAGAGCAACATGTGACTATGTGAGCTCCGTTTGACCCATACGTACCTATACTGTATACATTGATGTCCACAGCCAACTACCGTCCACGTAGGACTAAGAATTGCTGACTGGCCAGTTTATATATAGGGCCTACTAGCTAGTCGACGTCGTCACAAGCAAGCATGGGAGTGGAACTAGTAGCTGGTACCAAGCTGTTACATCTCCAGCGTCTGCGTTTCACACACGCTTCTGCATACACACAGTGTGACATGTCATTTGTTTAGCGAGACAAAGCAAAAGCCCAAGCGCCTCCAAGGAAACTGCAGCAGGCTTCGTGACTCCGTCATCGTTTCTGTTTGGTGTAGACTGCAACTCCACAGTCCGTATGGCTGCGACAGCAAAGACTGGGTATTAACGCATGTGTGCTGCCCTGGACCCTGGTTACTTCGTTGTGGGCTTCGATCCGTTGAAAAAAATAGATGTTTATTTGATGGGTTCCACTCGACTGTACTAAGCTAGTTTGGTTCTGCACGATTTGAAATTCAAATACATTAGTTACGGTAATAGTACTGTATGAATTTCATATGTAAATTAAATGAGCTTATAAAACTATACACCAAAAGATGTATCGTTGATTAATTGTGTATCTATAACACTAAACAATCTATCTTTTTAAACTTTACAAAACTCACAGCCACACAACCAAATCACACCAGACACCCATAAACTTCACTAATTTAAATCTCAAGCAAAATATATTCAGACTTAACACACTTTTAAAACCAACGGTCGCGGGATAATCTTATCTACTTTACTTAAATCCAATGAACAATATTATTTAGATCTTCCTTCCATCGTGACCCGCCGTTGACCTGTCCCAGGATACTTTTTGTGTTAACATTGACTATATACTAGTATATATATAAATATCAAAATTACCATAGACTATTCTCCTGAAGATTACCGGTCTGGAGTTCGTAGTTACGGACTTTCAGCCCGATAGCTAGTTTGGCATTGCACATTTGCTTACTCGATTACTTTTATCATCACTACTAGGAGACACTCTTGCTGCGCACGCTTTTCAGAGGTAATGGGCGTCGTTCTAACGATGGGAACCGCAGTTATTGTATCGGCAGGGCAGCAGAAAAAGACAGCAGGAAATTGGAATGGCTTGTAAAAGCGGCACCTCTTTCTCGAGTGTTAACTCTTTACCATCTTTTCCTCAAGTGTAACTTTGCAAAGGATTGCTGGACTTCTATTGGTTTGACGTCTCCCAGAATTGCTAATCCTGAGGCCGCGGCAGTAAACCTAATGCAACAACTCAATGTTCCATTCTCTATGGAAATTGTCATTCTCATGAACTGGAGCATTTGGAAAACCCGCAATGCATGGTTTTTTCAGAACAAAGCCCCGACTGTGCAACACTGCAAAAATGAGTTTGCAAGGGAACTTCATCTTGTCATGCTGAGGGCTAAAGGCCGTTTTGATTCGACAATTCCTGCATGGCTTCAGCTTTGGCAGTAGACCTCGTCTCTTTTCCTTTTCCCGTTGTAGTTAGGCTGTTTTACCCTTTGTAATCTGCTTTCTGTCTGCTTCTAACTCTGTTATTTTAAAGCTTTAATAAAATTTTCAGTAGGGGCTCACCCCTCCTGTCTTATCAAAAAAAAAAGCGGCACCTCTTTCTCGGTTGGAATTTCCGGTGTCTCTCCTAACTATCCTGGAAAAGTTATACTTTAGAACTGATTTGGTGACAAGGAATTACTGGAATAGTAGAGAATTGAGGGGGAAATTAGTTCATTTTCTCTTCAATCCCCTCTAATTCCCGGTAATCTTTTTGTCATCAAATTAACTCTTAAGGGCTAGTTTGGGAGCCATAAAATCAGAGGAGATTGGAGAGGCTAGAATCTCTCTTATTTAAAATTGAATTAGAAGGGAATTCTAACCCTACAATCCACTCTAGTTTTATGGCTTCCAAACTAACCCTAATTTTCGCTTTTCTCCATAAGGCGTTGGCTGAAAGTAGAGCTCGCAACGATCCAAGCGGTGAAAACGCACATATATGTCCGTCACCTACTGCGAGAAATCGACTCATTCACGTAGCGGCTTGCGCCAAGCAGCTTATAACAAGCGTGTTTGGTTCGAGAAATGAAGTAGTTTATTATTTTTTACTTCTCACTTTCTTGTTTGATTGGTGGAATGAAATAAGTTGATCTATCACCATTCTATTCCTATACTACCGGAATCGCGTTCTTTGTCAAGTGTTTTAAACACTCGGCAAAGTCTATTTTACACTCGGCAAAGCAACACTCGGCAAATATTTTATCGGCAAATGGTTCTTTGTCGAGTACTTTTTTTGGATTGTCGAGTGTCGAAAAGCACTCGGCAAAGAAAACCACTCGACAAATTAAGAATCGAAAAAAAATCTAAAAAACAGCAAAACATTTTTTTAAATTATAGGAACAACTCTCCAACCCTACCTATTACCTTATCCATCGCCCTATTATTTTGAATCAAATTTACATGTTTTGTGAATGCTAAGAATCAAACTCGCAACCTCTCTCGCGTATACCCTACTATACCACTACACTACTACATCAATTATATTTATATTACGTTTTCATTCCTCATGTACTATATAACAAACCGAGAGTAATTTGATTATTTAAGGCACTAAATGAATTCATTTGAAAATGTGATCAACTATAAAGTTGCATAACTTTTTGAGATCTACAAATTCTATTTTAATAGTTTCTACATCCGAGGTCGTTTACAAAATTTGAATTTTAAATTTGAAAACTTAATACGAATTTTTCAATGATAAGATGATTTCAAATCAAAAAGTTGTCAATTACAAAGTTTCATTATATTTCGACCTACAACTTTTATTTTGGTGGTTTTTCCATCCGAGGTAGTTTGAAAAATTCAAATTTCAAAATTCAAACATAGTTTTGCATGACAAGATGATTTCAAACCAAAACATTGTCAACTATAAAGTTTCATAACTCTTCCATACCTACAACTTTCGTGTTAGTGGTTTTTTAGGTCATTTTCAAAATTCAAATTTTAAATTTTTAAAATTCAGACGTAGTTTTCGTTGACAATATGACTTTAAATGAAAACATTGTCAACTACAAACTTTTATAACTTCTGAAGATCTACAAAGTTTATTTTGGTTGTTTGATCATTTGTTCATCTCACATGATGGTTCTAACAATATGCACACATTCTATACATCTCTCTCGTAGTTTCATAGACTACGAGAGAGATATAGGTTTTATGAACAAATTTATTTTTATTTTGTCATATGAAGAAATGTTCAAAATATAAATTGTACATCATGATGAGTTATACAAATTTGTAGTTGAAAATGTTTTTATTTAAATTAGTTTACTACTTTAAAATGTGATTTTTAAATTGTCTTTGCCTAATGTTCGGAAAAGAGCTCTTTGTCGAGTTTTAAAAAAACACTCAGCAAAGAGCTCTTTGTCGAGTGTCAAAAATAAAACACTCGGTAAAAGAGCTTCTTCGCCGAGTGTTTTCTTTTACCGAGGGTTTTTTTGCGTGACACTCGGCAAAGAGCTTCTTTGCCGAGTATCCGAAAAAAAACACTCGGTAAAATATTTGACACTCATTAAAGAGCAAAATTCCGATAGTGCTAATAGACTAATACTACCACCCTTCTTGTCGTCTGCTAATTTATTTTTATCTAAAATGCGATAAATAAAAAAGAATGGAGGAAGTAATTAGTAATAATATGATAAATGAGTTTATTCCATTAAATTTATAAAATAGACTTATGATGCATTATCTAATCTAGAATGGGTTAATTTTTCAAACCAAACAATACCTTAGTTTGCCTGAACATTCTCTCATTTGGTCGTCGAACACTATAATGAAACCAGAAAGTTCGTTTCAAGCTTTTGGTTGATCATTTTTTTGGTATATGTACGGTAGGTAAAAGCGTGCACTTTGTTCCGGTAAAGGATCGGATAATTTAAAATTGCGTTGAGAGGCAATTAAAATGGAGCGACTCCATTCCAATTTTTAAGAATGGACTCGTTCTATTCTGAGTTTGGCAAGCAGAATAGAGTTGCTCCATTTTTTGTTTGGTTTAAGAGTAGCATAGAACGAAGTCGTTCTGTTCTTTATTTGGTTGGAAAACCATATAAGTTTAGAGGAGAGGAGAGAGAGGAGAGGCTTGTGTTCAGAAGAGCACTCAAGTCTAGTCATTTTGTTGGAGTGGAAGCATATTCCAACTATTTATGATAAATTTTTATATATAGATTTTAAAAGCCGCTCTAATCTTATTTTATTGGAAATCAAACATTCAGAAAATAGGAATGAAGTCGCTCTATTCTCGTCCACTCCTCGAGCAAACACACCCAAGTGGATGGCACAGTACATGCAATATGATGTTACAAACATTTTTTTTCTGAAAGTAAACATCAGTAAAGCTGCATAGTTGCTGTTGTATTGTATGCCATGACTATTCGGCAATTAGGTGGATGCAGTTGGTCGCATGAGTGGTAGATAGATTTAATCTGCCACATGATTTGTCCGATGGATTTTCAACGATAAGAACACTTGAATACTTGACTCATGAAGTTGGACCACCACACGGTTTCTGACTAACAAGAATTTTCTCAGCGCTGGAGTCGTGAAAAGACCATGAACCCTGCTGCGTAACAAGGCCGTTCAACAACAACTATATACTAGAAAAACTGATGTCTTGAGCTAGCCGCCTGTAGTTAGACTTCTTTCAGACCCTCCTCATCGGTTGTGTTTGCAAAACTTCGAGGCACATGTCAATGTTCATATTAGTTATTAATCCTTCCGTTTCAGATTACAAGTCATTCCAACTTTTTTTAACAATTAAACTATAATAAGTTTAATTAAATTAATAGAAAGAGCTATAAAGACTTATGGCATTAATTTGATATATATACTCTACAAATATAATCAATAAAAAATCTAATGTTATTATTTTATTATGTAATTTTTTGGTGGATATTTTTTACTTTTTTATAAAAGATAGAATGACTTATAATTTGGAAAGTAGAACAACTCAAAATTAAGCGAAGGGAGTAGTAAAATAATATCGTGCTCAATTCAACTTTAAAAAATGAAATAGAAAAGTTCGGCCGAGACAAGATATAGTTATGTGATAACGTATCAGATGCAAACCAAGTTTTCGTGCAAACTCCGTGCAAACCATCTAACAAAATTAACAATAAATTCTCAAAAAATATATAGATGCACTTCATTGTTCACTTAGCACTGTATAAAATTTTAAGTTTAAATTCATCATATATTAAAAGATACAAAAAGAGAAAATTCTTAGATAATTTACACTTTTTTATCTCAGAATGTTCTATTTTTTGTATCTCTTAATATTTTATGAATTTGAACTTGAAATTTTATATAGTGCTAGAGTAAGCAATGAAGTACATCTATAATTTTTTGAGAATTTTTTGTGACTTTTGTTAGTTGGTTTGCACGAGTTTTGTATGAAAACTTGGTTTGCACCTGATACGCTACCTAGTTATGCATATATATATATATATATATATTATGCATGCTTTGTGCACACACCTACATCATGTTTACGCAAAAATGAACTAGATAGGTAGGTAGGAATACCTAATAGATAGCACAAAATATTGTTGTGTACCTGCTGGTAAACTAACTTACATTTGTAGGGTGGCCCGGTGTTGCTACCATGGCTAAAAAATTGACTCAAAACAGTGATACAATATAATTACAAGTCGATGTGATTATGATTTTTTACACACACAGTATGTCATGTTCACATTCTTAATGAAACATGCTGATGCCATAATAAACACAACATATACAGAGAGAACGAAAGGCAAAAGTTGTGTGTGGGAAGGGGACATTTATCTCGCTGTCGTTCTTCTACAGGAACACCTTATTGCCGCCCTTTATCATTCTAGCTAGTGTGCAAAATTAGCTAAATTCCATGTATTATCTAAGACATAAATTTACCTGCCACCATACTGTCTCAAAATGCGAGAAAATATCCAATATTTGATCTTCTCTAATGCAGCCAAAGTGTACTTGTTTCTGGCGAATCATTTGGCACCTGCATTGCACCAAGTTTGGCTTGCTTGACATTGTAGTTGTTTCTCCACAGCATTGTCATAGATTTTCTATCATGTTTTTTGGCACCACCATTCATGCTCATAGTCGTCATGGATGGAGTAAATATCTCATGGAGGACAATTGTGTTGGACAACCAGAATGTTAGCCTATAACAATAGTAGTTTGTTAGTTCAATGATATTTAGGGTAATGTTATGGTGCAAGTATACATGTCCAACTGTGCGGGACAGACCAGCCCGGCCGCAGCTTATACATGTCCAACTGTGCGTGCCGGGCCAGCCCGACCCCGGCACGCATCGGCCCGGTTCGACTACACCGCGTACAAGCACGACACGGATATACCCCCGTGCTAGGTCGGGCTGGACTGGCAGCCCATACCTAGCATGCCAACAGCCCCACGGGCCAGGCTAGTCAGGGAGTGGTTAGCTCGACAGTGCCATGTCGGGCCCGAGTCATCAACAGAAAGCCAAAAGCACATATTTAAATAAATCACATAATTATACAGAAAATATCAGAATTATACACACAATGCATCTCAGAATTTCATTGTACTACATAAGACATTCATGTCAACATTCATCTCAACATTTATCACAAAACATCACAGAACAAGACAATTAGCCAAATAGATAATTAATTTGGAGCCTTGGTGCAATGTTACCTCATTAAGAACCTTTCTAGGTAAAAACTCACACCTCGTGAGAAAACCCTTGGAAGGAAAAGAGTATAGCCAGCTCCTTATAAAGTTCATAGTCCAGTTTATAGTCCAGTTCATAGGTACTACAAAACAACATAAATAGATATAAAACCAGAAACATTTCAAGATTGTTTGTCACTAGAATTTCCTGGTAATGGTTCCTTGCCGCTCCTCCCTCTTTGTTCAGGAACAAGTGACTTGTCCTTCTTCTTAATGCTACCTGCTACAAATCCTCCCTCCTTTCTCTTGCTCCCTGGTGATACTTGTTGCTCATCATCTAGGTACATAACTTCAAAAGTTGATTCATGCTCCTTGGTATCCTTCTCTACAGTATGTTGCTTGTGTTAGTCAGCTAATTCCCAGTTTTTTATGCAAGAGAGCACCTGCACCATGTCTATTGTCAGTTGTCGTCGCCGCTCCTCGAGCACCCATCTAGCTAGACTGAAAGTGGATTCTGAAGATATAGTAGACACAAGGGCAGTCATAACATCTCTAGCAAGTATAGAAAGAATTGGATAAGTCTAATTATATAGCTGCCATCAGCTAAGAATGTTGAAATTTGGACCAAACTTAGTTTCAGTGTCACTGTCAAGGTAAGAAGAGAGCTCAGATAGAGAAGATGAACTACTAGTACCAAGTGTAGCTGCACCTGCACTAGATACACTACCACTAGCAATACCAGCATTGGAAGTTTCATCATCATATATATCATTCCAAGCCTTTGCTGCCTTACCAGAACTAGTACTAGAACTGGTTGAGTACTCAAACAAGCTCCACCAATTTTGTTTTCATAAATCTGAAGCATTTTAGTTAGTTTGGTACGAATAGATGATGGATATCTACTATAATCAATACCATTTAGAGTAGATAACCACTAAATAACTTTATGAAACCCTCTAATTTTATCTCTAGGATCAAGAATGAAAAATGCATAGAGAATGGGTATTTCTCTCCAATATTTCTGAATTTTGATTTCAGAGGAACAACAACATCTCTTAACAATTCATGGTTCTCAAATGCATTAAGATGCCTAGCAATTTTCAGAATATGATGCATCATTAAGGGTGAAGTAGGGTAATAAACACCAGACAAAGCCACTTAGAATCATAGAATAATTGAAGAAAAGTCAACAATTTTTCTGCAATACACCAGTGATTTTCAATCAGTAAAAAAGAACCATCACTTTTGCATGGATAGTTGGTTTTGATCCAAACAGAAAAAGTTGTTTGATAGGGAACTATATGTTTAAGCATAAGAAAAGTTGAATTCCATCTAACATCCATGTCTATTTCGATCTTACGAGGACGGACACCAACACTTAGGCAATACTGTTTATAGGAAGCAATGCGTTGATTCAAAGAATTCAATAATGTTATTGCAGTTCTAAAATCTTCAAGATATGGTTGTAGACGTTTCAAACAGCTCTTAACAATCAAGTTAATATTGTTGCAAGCATAATGCTGGTGCAAGAAAATAGAACTCAAATCATATTCATTTCTACTAGGCATAGGAATCAAATTGCCAATATAAAAACAATGGTTTAAGAACATCCATTACAGTTTTGTTAGATGAGGCATTATCAAGCACAATAGCAAATATCTTATTAGTAATGCCATAATCATTTGCAACAATTTCAACACGCTTAGCTATGTTATACTCAGTATGAGCTACCTCTATAGGTCTAAGACCAAGTAACCTCTTTTCTAAACACCAATCAGAGTTCACAAAATGAGCAACAACACTGATGTAATCCTCTTTAGCTTTACTAGACCAAATATCAGATGTAAGTGCAATAGACGACACAGATTTCAGGACACCAATAAGTTGTTCAACACGATCATTAAACAGTTTAATCAAATCTCTAGCAGTAGTTTGCCTAGAGGACTTAATAAACCGAGGATTATGAGCACGGGGTAATATATTCTTGAAATGCTCTAGATTCACCAAAACAAAGAGGTAGGTTTAGCCTAGCAATCAAACGACAAAGCTCTGTTCTAGCAAGATATGGAGAGTACTCCTAGTGCACAACAGATCCATCAACATTAAAGTTAAGCAAAGATTGAGTTCTACTAGTTCTTCATGGCTAGACAAAGGTATCACAACTAGATTCCATTGGGCGTATAATGGCGTTCAAGTCGCAGTACAACATGAGTCGAGACGCATTCGATGGCTTGTTGACGGTTATTGGCAGCCTGCTTCTGGAGGATCACGTTCTACCAAAGAGCATGTACGAGGCACAAAAACTCCTTCGTGCACTCAAGATGACGTATGAGTAGATACATGCTTGTCCGAAGGGCTGCGTGCTATTTAGGAAAGAATACACGGAGGCAAAGTACTGTCCGAAGTGTAAATCGTCTAGGTTCATGGAGGTAGACTCTGGTGATGGACAGAAGAGGCAGCTCCACATCCCCTTGACAATCCTACGACACCTTCTGTTCATACCGATGTCTATATCATGGCCCAACAGGCCACACAAGTGTATTATCTCCCATATGTGTGCTAAACGAAAGAACAACTTAAGTGTTGGGATGTTGTGTATAAGGTATCACCGCACGGTAGATTACCTGTTCCTAACGATGAAGATTATAACTTAGACCTTGACACATACGATGGAGAGTTCTTCTAAGAAGATGGGCTAGAAGGGCGATTTGAGATAGACTTAACCGAAGCTCTCGGAATGGTAGTAGATATTGGAATGGTTGTTGATGAGGAGGAGGATGAGGTGTAAAATGAGAATGACTTAGTAATCCTTGAAGGCAATGACATTAATGACGAACTTGCACCTTCAAATGGTGTTGACTATGAAATGGTTGATAGTGATGATGAGAGTTATGATCCGGCTAACCCCGACACATATGAAGATTATTTTTAATCGATGTAATGCTATAGTTTTTTATTTTGCACATGTTTCTAAATACATCTTTTTATATGTACTTATTTGTTTACTCTTAATTGCAGGTTGTTAGACAAAGATGGTGAGCGGTTGGCTGAGGAGGGGGAGGAGGAGCAGGACGGTGGAGTAGGCACAGCAGGACAACGACGTCCAGCAGCAGGCAGCGCGGCATGACGACGTCCTCAGCCTGCTGTGCAGGGAACACTTCCCTAGACTGGTTGAGTACACCGGAGTGACGAGCCCATCCTACACCTTCGACCACTACGCCATCGCCCCCGATGCAGTAGACTGAGACGATAGGGAATTCAACAACAAGGCGGAGCGGGTGAAGCAAGAGTTGTGGGTAAGTCTTAATATAATGTAAAATATGTCGCATTTATTGCACATTCTTGAAATAATGTATGGATACATCATTTTTGTATGCAGGATTTCTTCAGATGTGAGGCTGGATACGAGGCTAAGGCGGATGTGGTGGCCACCATGAGTTGTAAGAAGCTTGTCGTGGACATGCACTATGAGGCACGAATCCAGGCCATCATCAGCTATCATGGCTCCGTCCTTAGGGAGAAGGTGACCAAGCAGCAAGCTCGAACCATGTCATTGACCAGGGACCAGTACTTGCAGGTAAATATAACACTTTAATATACAACACTTTAATTTTTCCTTAATTTTATCTTTTGATATGCAGTGTATGTGTTTACTTTGTAGATGATTCCATATTAGTGCGCCGCACATCCTTTGTGCTGGGAGCAGATGGTGGATAGGTGATGCTCGCCTGAGTGGGACGAGGTGCACAACGCTAGCCAGGAACGGCGTCTGATGATGCAAGGTCCCCTCCCACCACCAAGGCAGTCGCAGCCTAGGCCAATATGCAGAAGCATGGGTACACCCTCTTTTTTATTTAAGTATATAACACTGGATTAGATATTATTTCTAACTATCTCATTGGTTTTCTTGCAGTCGGTGTCACATGGTGGTCAGCCTTGCTCCATCTTCTCGGCCTATGTTATGGCCCATAAGGGCAAGGCGACGTCCGACGTCACCTACAACTCGGATAACAGGCTCGAGGCGTACATCAACCCCACTGTCTACAGCCGCCTTTATGACTACACCACCATGGCACAGAAGGTCCATGGCCTAGAATACGATCCAAGGACCGAGCAGATTGACCCCGATGTCGTCATGAGGGTCGAAGGAGGCAAGAGACTTGGGCGGTACTGGATTGCCGACGGGGCAATGGACTCATCGTCCACTCCCACTCTGTCTCAGGTGCGAGCAAGGAGCACGGGCTCGAGTCCAGCCATACAACCTCAATAGAATAGCTCACATCATTGCATACAACAACTCGAGGTTAGTGCTTCTGTAATTCGTCATTCCTTGAGTTATATACCTTCTCTTTTAGTTACTATAACATTGGCTTGGAATATTACAGACCCAGCTAGAAACATAGAGGAGGGAACGTCGGGAGATGGAGGCGAGGATGATGGCGGAGCGGGAGGCCCGCCTGGTAGATCAGTAGAGGATGGCAGAGATGTTCCAGTACATGCAGAGCCTTGACGCCACACAAGGTTTCGCTCCACCACCTCCATTGTTCCCTACAGCTGACCCTGCTCTGTTCCATACTCCTGTGAGTATCAAAATTCTAGTAGATGTTGGTAATGCATCTGGCGTAACACATGCAATCTCTTCTCCGTGCAGGGACAATCTGAGGCGGCATCCAACAACCCTTATGGATCGCCCAGCCCATCGCCACACCAGTCCAGTCGCCCACCTTGATGAGATATTATCTTTCTTAGTTTTGTTCATACTTTGTGAGATAACCCAGTCTGAACTTGTTAGATGTTGGTAATGCTTTTTGAGATACTTGAGACTTATGTTCTTGAGTGTTGGATACTTATGTTTGTGTCCGAACATGTTGCTAATGCTGTGAGAACTTGTCTGATTTATGGTGTTTGTGAGATATATGATGTGTATGTTATATCTGTGATGATTATGTGATATTTGTGATGTATATGTTGTAACACCTCTGGTGTTACTGTTAATAAAACTTGAGCATAACATCATGAGTATTGGTATTTGCATATGTTTGACACACCTAGAGTGCATTCCCTAGGAAAAAATTTCAAACAAGTTGTATTGTTATGACATTTTGCAAATAAGACCCTAGTATAGGATGCTTAACCCTAAAGGGGATCCTGAAGGGTAAAACAAGAGCCAAATAGAGAAAACCCCAAAGACTAAGTGAAATAGTCATAAAATATTACTAAGGATGGGTTTAAGTTACATTTACACCCTTGAGATACCAGAAACCCTAATTGAAACCCTGGAAAACCCTAAATCCAAACCCTAGGGGCCTATGTGCAAAATTAGTCCACTTTTGGACTAAAGTGCAAAAACTATGATAAATGAGTATCCTAAGTCATTTGGTTCACAAACATGTGGATTTGTAAGCCAAATCTTGGATTTTGGACTTAATTGCAAAATGGACCTCATTTGAGTTCTTTACTAAGTCTGAAAATCAGAGAATTGGCTCAACTTTGGGGCTTTGTAACTTTTAAATTCTAAGGTTTTTGCCCTAGGTCACCACAACAAACTTGTAGACCTAACAAAGGAGAAAAACTTTGCTTAAGAGTATAAGCATAGTTGTTGAGAAGAAATGGGAGATAATTAAGTCTGAAGTCTGGCTATCAGGCTGATTGAACTCTGAACCTCAGACTTGCAGTGTAACAGAGCCATCTTTGGCCTAGGATTCAACCCTGATTTAGTGCTTAATTGAGTTCAACCCCTATAGTCGAAATGCAACTGGTTTGTAGCTCTACAACCTTGCTGCAGAACTTGGTATGAGTTGCCATAGAAATTTGGGAGAAAATCAAGTTCAAAGAATGGCTGTCAGGTCGTCTGAATGTTGTTTGCCATGGTACAGTAACATGATCAGGTTCAGTAAACCTCACCGCCGATGACCGATCCTCCGCCGCGATTCGTGTCACCGGCGTATGGATTCACGCTCGTGGCAGATGGATAACATCGCGGGATAAGAAAATCTTCGCCGCCGGTGAGCTGGACGCCACTCTGGCTAGCCGCAGTACCTCTCCCCTTGCTCACCACCCTCGGACAAGGATTCTCACCGCCGTTAAGCCGCCACCATTGTCCGCCGCGTGTCTAACCCTTTCCACCGCATCGCCGTAGTCTGCTCTCGCTCTCCGTTGATCACCAGAGCGATTGCCACGGTGTTGGACACCAATCCACTGCGCCAGTGCTCTTCTCCTTCTCCGGCCGCCAGCACTGCTCAGCCAAATTGAGCGCCACCGCTCTTCCTTCCAATAAATTGAAGCCACGATGAGCTCCATAGGATAGTTAAGCATCCAGCCACCAAGAATCACCAGCAATCGTTCACTGCAGAGCACCAATTCCGGATTTCCCCCAATTTAGTTTTCCGCCACCGTGAAAACGACCTCGCCACGACCAGCTCAGCTCAGGTCAGTTCAAGTCTCTTCGTGGCTTGTTCTAGCATCCCTAGGTCCTCCTAAAGCTCTTCGACCCCTTCAATTGAACTGGACCATCACCTATCACCGGGAACATGTTCCTTTGTCCGCATGGCCTTCGGTCGCCGTGGCCAAGGCAAATTAGGATACCAATCTTCAAATTAAGTTAGGGGAAACACTCGGGGAAGGTTCGATTCGGTGATGGCCGCTCGGGAGCACCGGTCGTTGTGTGAATCCACCGGCACAACCTCACCGGAGTTCATCCCCCGCGCTCACCGTCGTCGAGGACCTCGGCTTGGGGGAAAATAAAACGTGAAGGGTTTATGTGTAAACCGTCAATGACTCAGAGAAATAGTAACTGAACCCGTTCCCAGTTAGTTAAAGCACCGAGGGCCCTTTTGCAAGATTGCCAGCGCAGGCGCGGGCACGCGCCCTTTTTCTGTGATTGTTGGGCCGGCTGGGCTAGAATCGGCCCAGTACTGTTGAAGCTTTTACTTTTTCTTTTTCAGTAAAACTTTGAAAAGCTGTAGAAAATTATAGAAAAACCCTAAAAATGTCAAACTAATTTTCCTAGATTCCTTATTTTCCATAGAATTTAATAAAAATAGTTTTTTATTTTTAAGACAAATAGGGAATTTTGGAGTATTTAAAATAGCTTAAAACATTGCTTCTGGATTTTTAGAAAATAGATAATAAATCCAAAAATGCCCAAACTTTTTATATGAATTTAAAACATTATTTAGAAGCTTTGGGTAGAATTTGGTTTGATTTGAACCTTGTTTGATAATTAGAACCCAAAACCCCCACCCCCTGCTCTTTGAACTTCACTGTTGACTCCGAAAACCCTAGTTTCCCGGTGAACCGTGAAGGAAAATTTTATTCAAGAACTTTAGATAATAAATTCTTATTATCTTTGCACTCTCATGAGCATTTCATGACATACATTCTTATATACATATATATGGTTATCTTTAGAAAACGAAGAAGAAGTTGAGGTAGAAGAGGAGAAGACTTCACCACCACCACCTGCGGAACCTCAAGCAGGGAATTGTTTTTACTTTGACATCTGTGGATCCATGCCTGACTCACCCATAAACGAAGGCAAGCCCCGGTGTATTTGCCACCTCCTTGTGATTTAAAGATCTTTATCACTTGCTTATTGCATTAGGTGATAGGAGTTGATTGATAAAACAATTCCTCCATTACCTTCCTTGAGTTTGATTACCTTCCTTGATCACCTGTTTTACAAAAGATTTTGATGCTTAGCCTTGGTTTAGAAAAACAAATGTTTTGTTTTTACCAAAGATGTTATGGCAAAAGTGGGTAGGATGTTTTTGAAAACAAAACTTGATGGTGGACTCCTCATGGCCGTGATGGGTTCAACATCGAAAAAGATGTACCTCTGCCAGGTACCAAGCTTTGGGTTTGAAATGATTAAGCTGAGTGTGGGGGACAGATATCCCCCGGGTCCACCAGAAGGATAAAAGACCTCACGAAAGGCCCAATGGCCCCATAATTCGTAAGGTCATCCCCTTGTGGGCCTGGGAGAGATGACCAGTGAAGCGGATCGACATAAGGCTGGATCGGTGCAAGCCCAGACGACCCGATGAATTCAAACAAGGATCACAACAGTGACCCAACCTTCCCGCACTAGGGCTCCATGCATCAGAATCAAGCGAGGATGAGTCGGCTGAATTATAGGAAGATAGACGCAGTTGGTTCACTATCATTTAGGCGCACGCTGTTATCATATCTGCATGTATTGCCCCACGGTCGAATATATAAGGCCTAGGGGGCACCCCTTCAGAACAAGACGCTCACTACTCAGCCATCCACCCCAACTCTCTACGTTCCCCGCACTAGAGAATTCCCTTGTAATCCACCACATAAAGCACTCTCGCCAGGACGTAGGGTGTTACGCATTTCAAAGTGACCCGAACCTGTAAACCATTGTCCACTATTTCTCGTGCAACCAGCACGAACCATTGAGCTACAGTCGATAACACCGTCCTACTCCTAAAAGCACCTTGAGGGGTAACCCCGGGTGTGCGGTCGGACCCAAAACACCGACACTGAGACCGGGCCGGTGACTTGCACGAGAAAGGAGTCTCGGTGTAGTGTCTCTGTCTGAGTCGAATAAGGACCGTGTCGATATAGGCTTGATGACCGAGGCCCCTTTAACTGGTCACATGCCTCGTCATGGGTAAGCCTTGTCTTGGGCAGACTAAGGCCAGAATAAGATAACACGCAATGGGCGTGGAGCGGTGGCGAGAGTAGCGTGTACCCTCCGTAGCAAGAGGCTGGATGGTGGTGTATCTGTGCTCTCAATTGACGTGAACCTGATCTGGTCTTAAGAACCCTGGTGGCGGGTTGACATATGCAAGGGTTAAGTGCTACATATGTCGTGTGATTGGAGATCCTCAGCTGAGTATACTCGATTCGGATCGCGTACCTTCGCGGTTATGAAGACTTGGCCACTGACCTATACGTAGAATTCCAGAAAAGATGAAGGGCTTGTTAAGAAATTGGCTAGTGCAGGTCAAGTGAATGAACTAGGGTAGAAAGAACTCTAGAGACATGTAATCTTACCTAACCTGACAAGTAAAATTTGGACTTTTAAGGATCCACTTTAGTAAGCATTTCTGCAAAAAGAGTCTTTGATTATTGAGAAACCTTACCTTGACTCCCGTATAACCAGCATACCCTTGAGAGTCTTTTCTTTAGTCGGGTAAGTCTTGCTGAGTAATTCCATACTCAGGGTTTTATTCCCTATTGTTTTTAGGTGAGGAAGCAACAAACTTTTGTTGTTTCTGTTCCAATGTGGTTCCTAAAGAAGAAAAGCAAGAGTAAAGCTGCGGGAGGAAGAGTTCCTCCATAAGAACTTTTGTTGATACTTATCGGGAGGAGTTTTGCCTCCCCTGGTTTTGTAATAATACTACTAAGCACTCATTTAATTACTGGTCTGTAATATATAACTTTGTCTTACTTTTAAAATAAAGGTAAGTTTATGTAACCGCTTCCGCATTTTCATATCTCCGATGACCTGTAATGTCTGCATGACGGGTAAAACGCTCTTGGGAAAGGTAAGAAAAATAGATACCAAACTTGTCAAGTAATTCAGGGGCACCTATAGGGTTGTCTGAGGTCTGTTGGACAAGGACAACTGTAGGTGGACCTAATAACTTGGGAGGTTCCGTCACATATGTGATATCTTTTGTTTATTTGGATTGAATAGCAAAAACAAATTAAAAAGGTGTATACTAGTCACTTTGCCGAGTGTAACACTCGGCAAAGAGGTGCTTTGCCGAGTGTCGGGCCATAGCACTCGGTAGAGAAGCAACACCTGGGCACCGGTAAAGTTTATTTGCCGAGTGTTGTGGCCCTGACACTCAGCAAAGAAACAAGCTTTACCGAGTGCCTCCTAGAGCACTCAACAAAGAAGCTAACAAAGGGCCCCGCTGGTGGACCCTTTACCGAGTGCAGGTTGGTAGACACTCAGCAAAGAGGTAATCTCTTTGGCGAGTGTATTATGTGACACTCGGCAAAGGCACCGTCTCCGTGGGGAGGCGCCGTGACAGCCGCTTTTCTTTGCCGAGTACCGAATGACACTCGACAAAGTCTTTGCCGGTGTACTGTTCGCCGAGCTCTCTTTGTCGAGTGTCACACTCGGCAATAAAAAGTAATTGGCAAAGAAGCCGTTGCCGATGTACTGTTCGCTGAGCTCTCTTTGTCGAGTGTCACACTTGACAAAGTTTTTGCCGAGTGTTTATCGGGCGGCAAAGCACCCAATCCCGGTTAGAGATGGCAATGGGTACCCGAAACCTGAAACCCGATGGGTTTTTACCCCATTAGGGTATGGGTTTGGGTCAATTTTCATACCCATGGGTTTGTTAATGGGCATAAATGTATACCCGACGGGTTCATGGGTACGGGTTTGTTCCTATAGTATCCAAACCCGTGAACCCGTGGGTTTTTTAAAACCGACCAAACCTAGTGCATATTGTCATTTTATTTTATAAATGAACAATAAACTTGTTATCTACCTATTTACTTCCTAATTTTTATCAAATAGTGAATGTATAAGTAGTTGGTGATTGTCGGAGAGGAAATTCTCTGGCCGGGTGGCGGAATGCACCCGCCCTAAATCCTAAAGTGAGGAGGGGCCTAAGCGTTTTGCCTGCCTGCTAAGCGATGAACGAACACAAGAACACACAAGGGTTTAGAGTGGTTCGGGCCACCAGAGTGTAATACCCTACTCCATTGTATGATGTATTGAGCTTGAGAGCTTGAGTTGTGTGTAAGCCTGAAATGACTTGCGTCTCAGTCTTCTCAACGTTGCATGCCTCCCCTTTTATAGCTCAAGGGGGGACGTGTACAAGAGTGCTGAGCCTCGACATGTGGGCCCAGGGACAAATGGAAGGATGGAACTACTGCTTGCCATGCCCGTGTAATCTCCATGCGCCCTGTCACCCGAGATCTGCGTAGCCTCGGCGTGCAGAGGGAAGCTTCTCATATAAGGGATGAGCACAGTGCACCACGCAGCACGGGCACACTGTTTCGACAACGGACTGGACAGGTGCGCAGTCTGCAGGGTGGCCCTGGCGCTGCTTGCCAGCGGAATGGACAGGACGCAATAAATGCCGTGGGGGCACATCATCTGTCAGAAGGGTGGACAGGCGGCGTGTCCTCTCTGCAATAAATGCGGAGGCCGCGCGGCTAAGAGCCATTATGTCATGCTCCGCCCGCTGGCCTACGTCACAGACAATAAGCCATGTGGCTGCATTAGACCCTCGACTGAGCGGGGGGCAGAGGCGCTATGAACAGGGCCAGGACACGCGTCAATGCCGGACCCAGGCCTAGGTTATGACACTCCCTTTCTCGGGACCTTGTTACGGGCAGTCCGGAGCTCACTTGGTGGGGTTCGAACCCTACCCAATGGCTTCGGGCTGCTTTACTTCGGGGGTCCGGGTTGTGCGCACAGGGGTCCTGTGCCTTCTAGGCCCGATGGCGTTGTCTCCGAGAACACCACCTTAACTACCCACGAGATACCCCTGAGTCTACTCTCCGCGCGGCTAAGGGTAGCCGCACAAGCATTGTGCCTTCATACCGTAGTAAGGGGTACCCCTAATCCAGGGTACCGACAGTGGCCCCCGGGTCCGCCTCAGGGGAGGATGCGAGCCTGCAGGCGGGGCCAGAGTTTGACTGGCGATCGGCTCGCTGCTCCTGCACACCCGTTGATGCAGTTACTGCCGGCTCGACTATGGTCACGCCGACTGCCATGCCTGCCCTCGCGACTAACTGGCCCATGACCTCCATACTTAATGCCTTTGTTGGGCCATGCGCGGGGTGCCTCGAGTCGCTGCATTGGTTTTTGAAAATTTATCTTCTAAGTCTTCTGCAACTGTCTCGAGGAGGCACGGTATTGGCGCGAGCGGCGGTGCGACTTTCCTGTACCCAGGAACCGGCGCGCCGGGTGTATGACATGTGGGCCTGGGGCCCCCATGCCAGAGGTTGAACCACCGGTTGCAGCGAAGCTGAGGGGGCGTGCAACCGTGGGGCGGTTGCATGCTCCTTGTGCGGCAGTTTGCCTCCTTGACCACTGGTTGCGGTGGAGGTGAAAGGGCGTATAACCGCAGGGCGGTTGCACGTTCCTTGTGCGACAGTTAGCCTTCTTGACCGCTGGTTGTGGTGAAGATGGAAGGGCGTATAACCGCAGGGCGGTTGCATGCTCCTTGTGCGAGTTACACAGGGTCGGGCCCCCATGCCATAGGTTGGGTGCCTTGGTGTGCATTGGGGAGACTTGCCCGTGACGCTTCGGGGCACGAGCGGGGAAATCTGCCTTTAAAAAGGAGTTCATCCCCCGGACAGTAGCCATGCCTTGCTTTTCTTGCATTCACCGCGCACTTCCATCTTCCGAGCCTTTGGATGGGGCGCACCATGTTCGCTGGAAGGATCCGCGTCAGGGCCGCCCCCAGCGGTGTCACCGCCGGGGGGCTCGCACTCTTTATTTCTTGCGTGGTGGTGCTGTCGATCTTGTCTTCTTCTAGTTGCTGCTGGAGGAGCGTGGCCTCGTGGGGGTTGGCGCTCTTCCGCCATCGCTCAGCTTCAAGGATTTTCATCATGCAGCCCGGCTGCAGTCTCCCGCCAGTGGTCATCTACAAGGATGACCACCAGCCTCGTGGTGGAGAGAAGCGAGTCGGGCTGTGGCCTCCCCCCGACCCTCAGCTTCAAGGATGTTCATCATCCTCACTGGGGTGGAAGGCGAGCCGAGTCGGGGTCCTGCCTTCCGCATGGGCTGGTGACCCGCTTCTTCCTCCAGCATTTGGAGGAGAAGGATGTTCACCAGCCTTACGGAGGAGGCGAACCTCGGCTACGCGGGGCCGGCCAGCTGTAGGCGCCGTCAGCTGCCGCGTGTCTGGCTCCTTGGCTTGGATGGCTTTGGTGCCACCTCCAACGCTGCCTCCTATCGCCAAGTGGGGCGTGGCTGTCCGTCCACCGCACGGGCGACAGTCGCATTGTGCGCAGGTCCACCATATCCGTAGCGTCCCTTGCGCCGCCGGCCACGCTGCTCCGACGCCGCCCGGGGGGTTGTACAAGACATCGTACGCCGTGGAGGTGGCGACCACGTTCTTAGATGGTCTTGTCCTCACCCCCATAGGAGGGCAGGGGCGAGGGCCTCTTCAGCACGGCGCACGCGCTATGGTGGTCGCCGTCGCTGGCAAGCTGTCGGCGCGGAGGTTGCCACTGTCGCCGGTGCTAAGGTGGTCGCCTCTACTGGCAGGGCTGCCCGTTACAGAGGTGGTTGCCTCTGCTGACGAGCCGCCCGGAGCCGAGGTAGTCGCTGCCGCTAGTGAGGCTGCCCAGTGCAGAGGTGGTTGCTGTCGGTGTTTTGGGTCCGACCGCACACCCGGGGTTGCCCCTCGAGGTGTTTTTAGGAGTAGGACGGTGTCGCCGACTGTAGCAAAATGGTTCGTGCCAGGCGCACGAGGGACAGTGGACAGTGTTTACAGGTTCGGGCCGCTTAGAGATGCGTAACACCCTACGTCCTGGTGAGGATGCTTTGTGTAATGGGTTACAAGGTAGTTCTCTAAAGCGAGAGTGTGGAGAGTTGAGGTGGATGGCTGAGTAGTGAGATCGATTGTTCTGAAGGGATGCCCCCCGGGCCTTATATATTCGACCGTGGGGCAATACATGTGGATATGATAACAACGTGCACCTAAAGGACAGTGAACTGTTTGAGTCTATCTTCCTATGATTCTGCCGACCTATCCTCGTCTGGTTCCGCTGCATGGGGCTCCAGCGCGGGAAAGTCGGATCTTCTGTTGTGGTTTCTTGCTCAACGCTGTGGGGCCATCCGGGCTTGCACCGATCCGGCCTTACGTCGATCTGTTTTACTGATTGTCCCTCCCCAGGCCCATGAAGGAATGACCTTATGATTTATTGGGCCCTTAGGCCTTTCGTGAGGTCTTTTACTCTTCCAGTGGACCCAGGGGATATCTGTCCCCCACAACCCCCGATCTTTGGGTTGATTTTGAGGTAATCAGCCCAAAGATCCTAGGCCTAGCTTGCACGTAACTTGGAGAAAGACAATTTCTTACTGTCTCCTTCTGCTGTGATCACTCGTATGCTGGAGCTTTGTTTCATGCTTGTGCCTTAGGAGTCGACATTTCATATTGTAGGACCCTAAACTTCATTGGCTGCACCGGAGGTGCACCCAATGGGTGTAGCCCCCGAGCTTCGAGTAGATTTTAGAAGATAATCTACTCGAAGGTCTTCATCAGAAATTATTTTTATTTTCTTCTCGTACTTTGGTTGAGGGCTAGCCTTGTCTTTTAATCTAGTCTTATGCCTTAGAAGTCGGCACTATCTTGGCTTGAAATGGTGATCCATGGGGTGCACCGAAGGTGCACCCAATGGGTGTAGCCTCCGAGCTTTGAGTGGATTTTTGAAAACAATCCTCCCAAAGGTCTTTACTTCGTGTCCTTTTGCCGATAGTCATATTTTCTCTTTTTTTTGAATGCCTTAGAAGTCGGCATTATGTCATCCATATTATGCTTTAGAGGTCAGCATTATGTCATCAGTATTATGCATCCGAGGTCAGCATGTATTTTGTCTTTTGCAGCCGAGTTCGTGATCCGCCCATATCTTGCTAGGTGGTGCAATTTATTTGCTCTGCGACTGATTAGACATTTGATGGACGTTCCCTGGCTAGTCTTCACGTTGCTTCCGTCGGTCAGATTTTGTACTTCACCGGCTATATTTGGCTTTCCTTTGATCCTTACTGATATCTCATTTTTGTCTTGAGGTGTTCATTGCACGCCCTGCACGGATGTGACAGTTTTTGAAAAATATACTGATAATTCCTGGGCGTCCCCCCAATGGGTGTGGGCAAGGGACGGCTTGGTACGCTGAGCGTTTTAGCCGGCTGCTTCTGAGTAGTAATGTGATGTGACGGCGGGCGTAATCATATCCTCCGCGCTGTTGACTGGAGTACCAATGGGTGTTGCATTGCGTGAAACGGCGTCAGCCGCGTGTCTTCAGACGGGTTGAAGTGTGTATTGAATGCTTCATGACAGTTCAGTGACCACGGTTGGATGTGAGCGGTTGCCTTCTTCTTCTATAAATAGTGCCTTTGCCTCTCTGGTTTTTTCACATCTCTTGCTGTTCTCCACTGCTTGCTTTCTTCCTCTCCTTGCATTTCCGCCATGGGCAAGAAACGCAAGCACGAGCTGACTCCTCCATCCGAGGACTTTGGTGACTCGGAATACTCAGAGGAGGAGTTCTCCTCTGAGTCCGAGGGGTCTCCGGCTCCCATCCCTCTGCGTGAGTCGTCTGACGATTCAGACGACTCCCAGGGGCTCACCGCGGAGGTCTGGACTTACATCCGGGTCGTCGAGCGCTCCGGGCTCGCGGGCTCGGATGAGTCGGAGTACTCCTCGGACGAGGAGGACTCGTCCGAGGAGGACGGTGGCGGCGATGGCGAAGGCGACGACGATGACGACGACGACGGAGGCGATGGCGGCGACAACGACGGTGACGGCGGCGATGGCGGCAGCAGGGGCGGCAACGGCAGCAGCAGGGGCGGCAGCGGCGGCAGCAGGGGTGGCAGCGGTGGCAGCGGCGGCAGCAGGGCCAGGGCCACCCTGCAGACTGCGCACCTGTCCAGCGCTCGAGGTATTTGTTCTTGACGGTCACCGCATTGAGAGGGCGGTAGTCAACACACATCCTCAAACTTTCATCCTTTTTCTTCACAAATAATGCTGGACATCCCCATGGTGAAGTACTTGGGCGAATAAACCCCTTGTCCAACAGTTCTTGCAGTTGCTTCTTCAGTTCTGCCAGTTCCACGAGAGGCATCCTATAGGGTCTCTTGGAGATAGGAGCAGTCCCGGGTTGCAATTCGATTGCGAACTCGATGTCTCGGTCAGGTGGCATCCCTGGCAACTCATCCGGAAACACATCCGGGTAGTCACAGACCACTGGGATCTTTTCCACTGAGGATTCTATCATAACGAAGGCACAAGAACGGGTGCAACCCTGATCGGGCAAAAATAGTGTGGTTTCACCACAGGTTGGTGAGTGCACTTCAATGGCCCTAGCTGCAATGTCAATCACTGCCTGATGTTTGGTCAACCAATCAGTTCCCAATATGATATCCACACTATCCAATCCCAAAATAAGAAGGTTGGTTTTAATTATCAGACTACCAAACTTTATAGGCACATTCTTGCTGATTTGATTGGTGGCAATCCTGCCTCCTGGTGTTGAAATGGTGATACCCCCGTTGGTGTGGTGAAAAGGCAACTGGCACTTGGCACTAAACTTGGTACTAATAAAGCTATGCGATGCACCAGAATCGAAAAGAATAATAGCAGGACAATTTAAAACGGTAAAGATACCAGTCATAACGGGTGCTCCCTCGGGAATATCAGCCATGGTGGTAAAGTTCAGCTTGCCCTGCCTCACTTGCATCTTCTGCCTCTTGCCCTGGTTTTGATTGACATTCTGC
Source organism: Zea mays (assembly GCF_902167145.1). NCBI lineage: Eukaryota > Viridiplantae > Streptophyta > Magnoliopsida > Poales > Poaceae > Zea > Zea mays. Next base: position 19,081,113 of record NC_050096.1, on the reverse strand, counting down.
CCCTGCCTCTGCTGGTTCCTGGGGCAATTCTTGGCATAATGCCCGGTGTTGCCACAGGTGAAACACCTGTTGTCATTTGCCTGGCGGTACTGCTGCTGCTGATTGTTCCTCTGAGCTGGAAACTGGGTGCGGTTGGGTGCCTGCTGCTGCTGCTGCGGTGGTCGGATCACCCATCTTCCTTGCTGCTGCTGGGGTCCCCTGTTCTGAGTGTCGGACACAATCCTGAAGCGCTGTGGCTGAGCTGGGGGTCCAGCCACAGGGGTCTTCCTCTTCTTTTCTGCCTGTCGAGCCGTAATGCAGTCCTCCTGGGAGATAGCCATGTTGACCAACTCATTGTAGCTGTTGGCCCTGACGGTGTTGAGACAATCATGGAGCTTAGTGCTGAGCCCCCTCCTGAACCTGTCTCTCTTCTTCTCATCCGTGTCTGCGTGATATCCAGCATATTGGCACAAGTCATTAAAAGCCTAGGCATACTGCAACACTATCCTGTTGCCCTGAGTGAGTGCCAGAAACTCGTTGAGCTTTCGGTCCATGATGCCTGCGGGTATGTGATGTCCCCTGAAAGCTGCCTTAAACTCCCTCCATTCCACCTCATGGTCAGCCGGTTGCATAGCAAGATAGTGGTCCCACCATGTCCGCGCGGGTCCGCGAAGCTGCTGAGTAGCGAACCGGACCTTAGTGACTTCTGAGCAAGCTCCATGGAGTAACAGGAATTTGGATTCCACTACTCGCAACCACACATCTGCATCAAGTGGATCCTCTGCCCTTGTGAACAATGGGGGCTGGGTACTGAGGAACTCCTGGTAGGTAGCTGCCGCGGGGTGACGCTGGTGGTCTCCACCACCATAGTGCTGAGGTGGTGGCTGACGCTGAGCTAGCTGCCTCAAAATCTCGTTCTGCTGAGCCATCAGCTCCTGCAGAGTGGGGGGTGGTGGTGGCGGTGGAGGAACGTGCTCATTCTGGCCACGACGCTGCCTCCCAGCCATCTGAAAAAACCACATAAATACTTAACACCATATCTCCAAGTTCAAGATTTAATCGCGGCGAAAAGAGTCACAGCAAAATGATAGACTCCAACTTCAACAAAAGGATTTATAAAGGCATAACTTTTTCCTTCCAAATTTAAAACTGATAACAGCATCCATCCAACATGCTTCCAAGAGAGTTTATCACGATTACATCATTTGTCCCAAAAAGACTCAACTCTATCTAGCCTAGTACCCCAAGGGTGCAAAAGCCAAGCTAGCTGCGAGGAGTCCTACATTACCGATCTCTATTCCTGCTCTAGCAACTAATGAGCGAAAGAGGCGACACTCGACTCGGGGGAAGGTGGCCTCCCTGAGCCAGCAGTGTCTACGCTGGAAGCAGGCTCCTCCCCTCCCTCAATGTCGACGTCCTCGTCAGCCTCCCCATCATGGATCTCCTGATGATGCATATCTAGGTGCTCATTAGCCTCTACGAGCTGCTGTTGGGTGTTGAGAAGCTGATCTTCGAGAACCTCGATGGTGTTCTCCCTCGTTCCCACCAATTCCTCCAACTCATGGATCTCATCAGACAGCTGCTCCACTTGTAAATCTTTTTCTACCAGCTCCTGGGACAAGTCAACCACGAGCTCCTCCCTGTTGTCCAGGGTGATCTTGGTTGCCTCCAATAATGCCATTAGATGAGACATTGCCTCTCCACGCATCACTTGCAGACGATACAGGGCGTTCATGCATCGCACCGACAAGTGAGCCGTGTGGCCTGGGTAGAGAGCCCAGATGTCCTTGGCATGCTCCACCCGATCCTTCCACATCGGGTCGTCCTCCTTTTCGGCGGGGAACAAACCAATGGGGTGGGTAGAGAGCTCCAAGGGATGGAACCCACAGAAAGTCGTCAACCCGTGCAGAGCGATCGCCTCGATCGTGTCCTCCGCCCGGTATCCGAAAGACTCGGAGTCCAGTGAGCGCCAGCCTGGCTGCAGGGGATGAGGCTCCAAGGTCATCCTCACCCTACAGCGGGGCACCCGGTGCTTCTCGAACTGCTGCATCGCGTACTGAGGGGGTGTCATGTACCCAGCTCCCTGAAGTACCTCCCACAAAATACGGGGGAAGCCCTCTCGTGCAAGCCCGTCAGTGTGGGTTAGTGCATTTCCGTCCTCTGAGGATCCGTGGGAAGTCATCTATGTACGGTTGAGCGTAAGTAAAAGAAAAAGAATTATAAAAAGAACAAGAGAAATAAAACTCATCCTTTCTTTAGTTAAAATAAAAAGGTACTGGAGACTTAGTTGATTATCACCTTGTTTTTAAGTCTTTACTCAATTGTTTAATTTAGCAATGCATGCATGCTCATCCTGAACGACCTCACCAACATAAGGGGAATAGGGAAGAACTCCCATCCCTAAAAGGGGCCTGTGGGGCCTAATTATTTAGCCACCTAGCTACCCTTCTATCATCCTAAGGCTTCACGTCCTAGGTCTATCCTGCTCGTCCTACGATCTATCCAACATTGTTTCTATCAAGTTTTATTTTAAAAAGGGATGGTATTCATATTTTATTGATTCCTCTGTGGTGGTACAAGCTCCGATACCAGCTGTGGCGGAACTGCCCGAATTATTCCAACTTAAGTGCCTAAGTCCTGCCTTAGAGGCTAGACTACACTTAAATGGGAATAACCCGTCAATCCCTCGGATCTAGTCCGACACGACCACTGACAGGATCAAGTACCACAATCTCACTCGATGGTAAGTCACAGAGCAAATACAATAAAGCATAAAACCATACATGTGAGAGTATTAAATTATTACATCATCATCATCGTAGTTTTTGCAAAAGTAACCATCATTGTTCGAAGTGCAGCAGAATAAAACTAACGGCAAATAAACAGAGCGATGGGGAAGCCTGTCCCATCACTCCTCATGCTCCTCCTCAGCCGAGGCGGGGTCCCACTCGACAGTCCAACCCGGTGGTAAGGTGGACGACCAAGTCACTCCAGCAGCCATGTCCTCCAGAGAACCTGTAAAAATTATGCCACAAGCAAGGCTGAGTATGCTAATACTCAGCTAGACTTACTCGGTGTGAGGAGTCTACTCCTCTACCTCTAGACATGCAGCTGTTTGGCTGTGGGGTTTGGTTGCCAAAAGCACTAGCTGAGTTTCTAAATCAAGTTGTTAACTTGGTCAAATTAAGTGTGACTCTCTTAAGGCTAAATGTGTACTATCTACTCACACATAGTAGCAAACATTTAAGCAATCAACATCTTGTATCATCTCATCATATTTCCACTTGTTACTCAATGTAGCAGCATGGATCAAGCAGTCTCATTAGCTGCGAGAAGCAGATGATTCAAATCGAGTTTTTAAACCATGCAAGGCAAACCTAAACACACGACGTGGCGAGGCACTCCGTCCCCACACACATCAACCGTCCCCATCGATTCCCTGGCAGCAGATCAGGGCTCACCGCCTTGGCGTACAATGCCTCACTGACCCCGACTGCCGTCGTGCAGTGACCGCACTTGTACCCACCATAACCGGAATGGGAGACCACGTCTCAGGTCGCGTGAGGGGATATGTCCGCTGGCAGGTTCAATCAGGTACTAGGCTTACCGATTTACCATATTTCTCGGCATGTGCTTAGTACGTTCAAACGCTTGACTCACGGTACCACACCTTAATCCTTATTCAAATTTTTATCCCGTGAACAACCAATCCCCATGGATTGTTGCCCACAAACCAACATCATTATGATAAGAAAGTGGATACAACCAATTCCTGACCTCGCGCGAGTGCTAGAAGAATCACTCGACTTCTACCAAGATCCTAATTAATAAAGCAACTACTCGACCTAGCATACTAGTATTCATCCCAACAGGATTCCTGAGATCATGCAACTAGGGTTTCAAACAACTCCTACACCTGAGTGCACAATCAATCCTACAATCATTAAGTATAGTAAAATAGCATAAGTAACAGGTTATGCATAAAACCGGGGCTTGCCTTCCAAGGCTGTGGCAGGCAGATCCTCTGGTGCAGACTCGGGTGCGGGATCTGGGGCTACCTCCTGAGCAGCTCCTTGCTCCGGCACGAGGACGTACTCTCCGTCAGCAAGGTTACAGTCTATCGAATGCAATGAACATGTATGTCATGATTATGCAAGATTTAACAACATTATGCTAAGCGAAGAAAAACTAAGTTGATGAGTAACTTAGGGTTTTCGGGTCATATGTGGCTTTTAATGGTTTATGCTTATCATTTCTAGGTCTAGGTTTTGCTAGGGATAGGCATAGGTAATTGGTATTGCCTCTACATATCTCAGTGGACAAGTTATAAAGAGTTTTAGGATGACACTAAGTTTTCCATTGTTCATATTTCCCTTTCTTTATTCTCATTTCATGGCTTCTAGGGTAGGTTTGAACTACGACAGTGATTTAACATTTTCTAAAAATTCTGTAAAAATTACAGGGGATTGCCATGGGTCACTATAGCCCATTTTAGGAAATTGAGGTTCAAAATAAAAAGGCTAAGCTTTAGACAAAAATAACAAAGGTGGTGTAAAATGGGCCACTTTACACTATACCTCTCCTTTAGAGTTGAGTTCCTTCCTAAGGGTTATTTTTGTTGGGATCTAACAGTAATACTAAACCTCTGTGCCAAAATTCACAGAAAGTTAATTGGTGATTATTTAGTTGTAATTTTCTAAAGTTTTATGCCAAAAAGGTGCTTATAACTAACTTGTCATTTGAAAAATATCAAACAACAGATTTTGCATTTTTCCTATGTTCATAATAACCAAACATTAGTTATCCTAAGGTTTGAGGGTTTTCACTTTAGGGTTATTTTTGTAGGGTTTTTCTAAGTTTTCATTGTTTTCTTAAATTAAAAGGGATCCTACTTATTTTATACTAAACAGGGTATGATAGATTTTTCCAGTGAACTTTATTGAATGAATACCCTAACAAAAATAGAGGTGCCCTCTGGTTCATTATTTAAATCACATTTTCTATTTTTTTCTTAACCTTAAGCATAATGTAAAATAAGTGGTAAAACTAACTTAATGGGGTGGACAGAGAGGTTTAGCATTTTTAAACAGGTCAGTAGGTGGACATAAACTTCTCCAAATTTTCTTAACCTTAGTCAAATAGCACAACTATTTTTCTTTCTATTATTGAGCTTTTGGCCAAAACTATAATTAAATCATAACCTTAAAGTTTTCTATAGTACATAGGGGGTTTTATATTTTTCTTAAGTAGGTTACAATATTTAGAGTCTGACAAAATTTGTTTGACCAAATTTGGATGAACTAAACAGAAGTTATGAATTTTTAAAGTCTCTGTTCAATTTAAAAACAGATTTAAATAAGAGTTTCCTGGAAAAACAATTTACACCGAGGTCCCTGGGTTTAAACTGAATCAACCCACTCAAATCTACCCCTGAGCCACTATTCCCCTGAGTCGCTGACAGTTCAAAAAGCCCCCTGACCTTTTCTTCTTCTCACCCGCAGTCCTTCCCCCAATGTAAACAGTACCCGCGGGAAAGAAAAGGGTGGTGCGGCTTACCGGCGGCGAGATAGGTCCGGCGAAGGGCAGGGTTGGCTCGGGGAGGCTCTGGCGGTCACAACGAGGTGTGGCTCGACGGCGGGATGGCCGGAATCGCTCGGTCCACGCACGCAGGCGGGTGTTCTCGTCGACGGCGAGTGTACCGGCCAAACCACGGCGAGCTGGTTCAATCCAAGGGCAAGGTGAGCTTTACGGGGTAACGTAGTGACTGTGTGCACCAGGAATCGGAAAGTGGTTGAGCGGATTACCCGGTCCACGTACTCCGGCGAGGTTGTGAGCTCCGGCGACCGTGGACTGGCCTCTCCGGCGAAGCAGGCTTCGATTCCTCGCTCGGGGAGCTTCACGGGGGTGCACTTAGTCGTCTCCGAGGGTTGGACGGGGCTGGGAAGGGCTGGGCTGGCCGGTCAACGACGGCAGGGGCTCGGGTGGCCGCAGACACGCCGTGCATGGGCAAACGACGGTGAGTTGAGCTCCGGTGAGGCTTGAGCGTGCGCGGAGAAGTGTGGCCGATGCCTTAGTGGGTTTTATAGGCGCGGGCGCACACAGGGGACACGGGCGCGGCTCGGCGCGGCGCGGGGTCGGGCGTGTGCGTGCTCTGGCACGGCAGAGCGCGTCGAACACGTGGAGCTTTCCTTCTGCCCTTGTTCCACAGCTCACCCAAGTCGCAAACGTGCGAATCTTGGCATAAATCCGGCGCAAGTCTTTTCCTGGCACCTAGGGCTATCACTCAACTGTTAGACGCCATGGCAGATATGGCCTAGGGAGGGAGATCTTGGGTCGCCAAATTGGCTGTGTCTCTCTGCCCACCTCGCGACAAAAACCATGCCAAGGCATGTCAAACGTCCAAGTCTCGGGCTCATCTTTTTCCAGTGGGTGCCTTAGGTGGTATGCCACATTTTTGGTATAGAACATAGGTGGATTTGGTGCTAGCTTCGAGGTGAACACGGCTGATCTTTGGTGTAGGTGTAGTTTTTAACTTAGAGAGAATTAGGGAGCTCTAGCTCTCTCTTCACTTGGAGATTTGATTTGAGGTTTCTCCAGGGGTCTTTTTACCATATTTCCTTCCCTTAATTGCTGGTTATAAGGTTACTTAAGGTTTGGTTGAAGATTACCCATGTTTTGCACATTTGCTCACTCTTTCTCCCCCTCTCATTCATGGCCTTGAGATATAGGGTTAAAGAGAGGCCTAGGGTTTTCCCCCTCTTGTGCAAGGTAGTAAGTGCATAAAGATTTGAGTAATACCTCTTAAGTCATTAACAAACTTTGATTAACACATGAGCTCCAAAGTTCTTATGTAGTTCCTTAAGTCTCTACCACATATGATCAAAATCCTTAGTGTCAAGGTGTGCTCTAGCCATGGTAACACCTGAGGTGTCACAGCCTCTGCTTTTTGTGCCCTAGTTCTTGCTTTCATGCCTCCAAATCCTCTCTGCAATTCGGCTCTCGCTCTGTTTTCCAGTAGAGTTGAGATGGCGCCCAAGAGAAAGGCCTCGAGTTCGTCCGCTGCGGTAATTCCCCCCATCGACCCCAACAGCCAGTTGCCTTTCGCAGGTAACCATATGTCTGTTGTCTCCGAGTCTGATCTTCTCCACCTCGTGTCCATCGGGGTCCTTCCCCCGAGGGAGCTTTGTTCTTGGCAGATTTGTCATGGGGTCACTGTCCCGACAGAGGATACCCATGAATCCATGATTTACGTTCCTTTTCTTCTCCGTGGTCTCACTCTCCCCATTTCTCCCTTTTTCCGCGGCCTCCTTGATTTTTATCGCCTTAACTTGACCCACCTGAATCCCAATTCTATTCTGCAAATTTCCATTTTTGTTCATTTGTGTGAGGCTTTTCTTGGCGTCCTGCCACATTTTGGGTTGTGGAAGTACTTGTATCACTGTCGCCCTGGGATGGCCGGGGGGCAGCATCAGCTGGTTGGTGGTGCTAGTTTAGAGATGCGCCGTGGGAGGAAGACTGAGTATCTTGAAATCCCTCTCAAAGACAGTATCAAGGGATGGCGCTTGGAATGGTTTATTGTTGAGAACCATGGAAATTCTCTCCCCCCACGGTCGAGAAGACAGCCGGATGTTCGCACTCCGAGTTGGATTGAGTCTCCCACGGATCAGGAGGTAGCTGAGGCGAGGGCTTTGCTAGGTGAAGTTGGACTGCTGAAAGAAAGGGGTCTGACTGTTGAGGCTGTGGTTGTTGATTTTGTTTTCAAGAATATTCAGCCGTTGAAGGACAGGGCATACCCGGCTTATCTGTACCGAGGTCTAGCTGACTCAACTCGGGTTACCAACAGGAAAATTCCCTCTGTAGACTTGGTGAACCGACTTGAGATGATTTTTAGAGGCAAGGTATCAAATACTGGTGCCCCAGTGGCATATTCAGCATGGAACCTGCCTCCTTCCGAGGCCTTCACTTTTTTTGTGTCGAATCCACCTGCCGCTGATGGCGGTTTGGGCCTTAAAGTGCGACCCTCTGCCGAAGAAGTTAACACTCTGGTTGCCTCGCTCGGGGAAATTCCTGATGACGAACGGCAAGTCCACTTTGAGGTGCCTTTGGATCCTAGTGACGCAGAAATAAGTGCTATGCTTGATTTGCTGGCTGAGGACTCTCCTGATGCTGCTCCTGCCGGGACATTGGTGGTGGCGCCTCTCCCAGAAGCTAGTACGATTTTGGATATTCAGAAGCCTGCCAGTGCTCGCCTGAGACGCCCTTGCCGAGCCAATCAACTTGATCCTTCTGCTGATGAGCAGAAAAAGAAAAAGAGACGTCTTCGGCAAGTATCTAGTTTGGATCGGGGCGCTGGTCCTTCGGTTCCTGCTGCTGAGGAGGTTCCCGTGCCTGATTTTACTGACGCCGACCCCAATGGGTGTGCTCCATCTGCTGCTGATCCCAATGGGGGTGCTCCGTCCGATGCTGATCCCAATGGGTGTGTTGCTTATGTTGTTGATGAAAACGACAGGGAGGAAGAAGATGAGGTCCCTCTGACTCGGAAGAACAGTCGGCAATATATTGCCAGTGGGGAGAGTAGTGGAGTTTCTTCTCCTGCTCTGTCAGCCCTCGTTGGTCTACAGGAGTTATCTCTGGCAAACTTTGATCAGACTCTAGAGGATATGGTTCCAGAGGACCTTTTATCAGAGCCAGCGGATGATGGTGTGATGGAGGTTTGTGCTGATGTGCTCGATGCTGGGTTGAGGTCATCCCGTGCCTCATCGACCTTAGAGCGCGGTCTTGAGGGTCAGGAGACTGACTTGGATCATCTCGGTCCCATGGAAGTAACTGAGGGGCTTTCAGCCTTAGAGGCGGCTACTACAGAGAACCTGGCCCTCAAGGATGGTGTTGACGCTTACCCAGCCCCGAGGGTGTTGCTGAGGGTGACTCGGCTCGGGTGGGAAGTGCAAGCCACTGCCCAGCCCCCGAGGGTACTGCCGGAGATGATCCGGCTCACGTGGGTAGCGCAAACTATGACCCAGCCCCCGACGGTGTCCGAGCGGGGTCTCCCTCTTATACTTCTATGGATGTTCATGCGGGATCGCCTCCGCACTCCGGCTGCATGGTGGTAGCCCAAGGTTTGGACCAGGGAGTCGCTTTAGAGGGCAGCGTTCCCGCTGGCCAAGTTTTGAGCTTTGTTGATGGCACTGAGTTGGTTTCTGCTGGTTTGTTGCAAACTGCTTCAGGTGGCGACCTTACGCCCGGTCATCAATTGATCTCTCATGATTTGGGAGTCCCTTAGTTCTTCTCCAATCTCCAGGTACTGTGATATATTCTGTCCTGACTTTTGTACCGTATGAACTGCTGTCATTGCATTCGTCTGTTCTCCTTATCAGACTCTGGTGGACGGGATGGCTAGCCAGCTAAGGTTGCAGGGTGCTTCTGTTCCAGAAGGAGCTTTCTCTCTTGCTCGTTGGAATCCGGTGTTACTTCAACAGCGTGTCTCTGTCTTGGAAACGGCGAATGCTAGTTAGTGCTCTTTTTTATTCCTTTCGTCTGCCTTATTGGACTGTCTTACATTCTGACCCTTTTTTGTTTGATTGTCTCCTGCTAGATATGACTCGACAAATTTCCACTCTTGAAGAAAAACATTCTCGAGATCAGGTCGAACTGGTCCAGCGGTGCTCTGATTTTGAAGAAAAGTATTCTCAAAGCCAGACTGAACTAGCCCAGGTCTCTGCTGCCCTAGATGACGCCAATGCACTGAGCTCTTCCCTTCGCACTCAGCTTGATTCTGAAAAGGTGATTTATGAAACTGTGCCTTGCATTGCTGTGTTCCTATTGCTTGTTTGATGTTTGAAGGAGTTGATTCTTGTTTGCAGGAAGAAAAACGTGTCCTTGCTGCGTCTCGCGACAATCTTGACAGACTGTATCACGACTCTAGCAATTCGTTGACCATCCTGGAGAGGAGTCATCGCTTCTCCATGGAGGAGTTAGATAATCTTCGCTGTAGGCTGCAGGAATCCACGGATGACGTGATCCGTCTCAGGCAGTTGATATCGGCTAAGGATGCTACTATCAAAGAACTATGTGCTTCCAAGAAATCAATCGCCCAGGAGCTAGAAACCGCCCAATTGGCTGCCAAGGTTGCTGAAGAAACTTCCATTACTCTGAGAGCCCAGCGCGACAGAGCCATGGATAAGGCCATTCGGGCGAGACGAATCTTGATGAGGAGACCCAGTGTAGTTGTTCCTGAAGATATAAGGGCTGACGTGAATGCTGCTCCTGATTCCTCAAGTCGCCCTTCCTCGTCGGTTGCTCCTGAGAAAGACATCGCGAAATAGAGAAATATTTTGCGCGCGGTTAGCACGGTCATATATTTGTTAGAGGACACCAGTTTAGCATTTGAATGATATTGCTACTCTCCTATTGTTTTAGAATTCAACAGTACATAAATTTGCGGTAGTAAAAGGCTGTGTGATGGTTTTGAAAATTGTTTACGGGATATAGAAGTCATCCCTATATGAGTAGTCGTAAGCACGTCAGATCGCCTTAAATCGCTGCTAACTTAAGTCGATTGCTTCTGTTTATAGGGCATAGTGGTCACCCCGAGTTACGTAAGCGTGAGCATGTCGTACCGCCTTAAGTCGTTGTCGACTTAAGCCGATTGCTCCGTTAGTAGGGCATAGTGGTCACCCTGAGTTAAGTAAGCATGAGCATGTTGCACCATCTTAAGTCTTTGCCGACTTAAGTCGATTGCTCCGTTAGCAGGGCATAGTGGTCACCCCGAGTTAAGTAAGCGTGAGCATGTTGCACCATCTTAAGTCTTTGTCGACTTAAGCCGATTGCTCCGTTAGCAGGGCATAGTGGTCACCCCGAGTTAAGTAAGCGTGAGCATGTTGCACCGTCTTAAGTCTTTGCCGACTTAAGCCGATTGCTCCGTTAGCAGGGCATAGTGGTCACCCCGAGTTAAGTAAGCGTGAGCATGTTGCACCATCTTAAGTCTTTGCCAACTTAAGCCGATTGCTCCGTTAGCAGGGCATAGTGGTCACTCCGAGTTAAGTAAGCGTGAGCATGTTGCACCGTCTTAAGTCTTTGCCGACTTAAGCCGATTGCTCCGTTAGCAGGGCATAGTGGTCACCCCGAGTTAAGTAAGTGTGCTAGTCAATCATGAACAAATTGAGTATCTTTGAAGCCTTCTTTATTGATGACATATCTCCCGTTTTACAGAGTACATTGTCGTCCCGATAGCTTTTGAAATTCAGCTAGGGGTAAAACTTCCTAAGGTGTTCTATATTCCAGGAGTTCCCAATTTCTGTGCCGTCCATCTGAGTTAGATGATATGATCCCGGCCGAGTGACTTCTGCTACTATGAATGGTCCTTCCCATAAGGGTGACAACTTGTGCCGTCCCTCCCCCGTTAGAATTCGGCGGAGGACGAGATCTCCCACTGAGAAGGATCGTTGTCGCACGACCTTGTCGTGATAGCGTCTTAGAGTCTGCTGGTACCGTGCTGATTGAATTACTGCATTCAGTCGTTCTTCTTCGAGTACATCAATGTCCTCCAGCCTAGTTGCTTCGGCTTCTGCTATGCTTTCGAAGACCAACCTCGGCGCCCCGAACTTGAGATCGGCGGGTAATACTGCCTCTGACCCATAGACCATGAAGAAAAGAGTGTTTCCATGTAGAGCTCGGCTAGGTTGGGTTCTTAGGCTCCAAACGACGTAGGGTAATTCCCTTATCCACTTTCCTGCGAACTTTTCATTCTTTTCGAAGACCCTTTTCCTGAGTGCCTCCAGTATCATCCTGTTAGCTCGCTCAACCTGCCCGTTGGCCCTCGGGTGCGCTACCGAAGCATACTTGATCTGAATGCTCTTTTGCTCGCAGAAATCGAAGAATTCTGAACTTGTGAAGTTGGATCCTAAGTCAGTTATGATATTGTTTGGTATTCCGAATCTGAATATTATGTCTTGTATGAATTCCACAGCTTTGGCCGAGGTTAAGGAAGCAATGGGTTTGAATTCTATCGATTTGGTGAATTTGTCGATTGCTACCAGTACATGAGTGTATCCTCCTTGAGCTTTCTTGAAAGGTCCAATCATATCCAGTCCCCAGCATGCGAAGGGCCAAGTTACTGGTATGGTCTGCAATTGCTGTGCTGGTAGATGTTATTGCTTTGACAAGTACTGGCAAGCTTCGCACCTCTGAACTAACTCGGCTGCATCGCTTTTCGCTGTTGGCCAATAGAATCCTGACCTGAAGACCTTCCCGACTAGTGTCTTGGATGCTGCGTGTATTCCACATTGCCCAGCATGGACCTCATCCAGAAGTCGCTTCCCAGTAGATGAGAGAATGCACTTCATGAGGACGCCTGATGCACCCCTTCTGTATAATGTTTCCCCAATGAGTGTGTAGTGGGCTGACTGTGTGGCGATGCGCTCGGCTACATTTTTGTCATCTGGTTCCTCTTCATTCTTTATATATCTGATGATCGGCCTTCTCCAGTCATTAGAGTCTGACTCTGGTTGATTCACGATATTACACTCTTCTGCCTGATCCATTGAGATGCTTGGTTGTGGTATTTCTTGTACAAAGACCCCGGGTGGGACCTGAGTTCGACTGGATCCTAGCTTGGACAATACATCGGCTGCCGTGTTTCGATCTCTTTCTACATGATGAAATTCTAGGCCTTCGAATTTATCCTCTAGTTTCCGGACGGCAGTGCAGTATTTTCCCATTGAATGATTCGAACAGTCCCATTCTTTGTTTATCTGACTTATGGCCACCAGAGAATCTCCGTATACCATCAATCTCTTGATGCCTAATGATATGGCGATGTTTAGTCCATGGATCAGAGCTTCATACTCGGCTGCGTTGTTAGAGGCTGGAAATAACAACTGGAGGGCATATTTGAGGTGTTCGCCTCCAGGTGCGATGAAGAGAATTCCCGCGCCTGCTCCCTGCAGCTTTAGCGAGCCATCAAAATACATCCTCCATACTTCTGCAGTTTCTGGGTTCTCTGGTACTTGTTGTTCAGTCCATTCCGATACGAAGTCAACCAATGCTTGGGTTTTAATGGCAGTACGAGGTCGAAATTCGATGTCATGAGATCCCAGTTCACAGGCCCACTTGGCTATTCGGCCAATGGCTTCCTTGTTGTGAAGAATATCCCCTATCGGAAAACCGGTGACTACTATGACTTTGTGGTCATCAAAGTAGTGACGTAGCTTGCGGGCAGTTAGAAGTACTGCGTATAATAGCTTCTGCACTTGAGGATACTTTTTCTTCGAGGGACCCATAACTTCACTGATGAAATAAACAGGATGTTGCACAAGGTAGGCATGTCCTTCTTCTGCTCGCTCGACTACCAACACAGTGCTTACCACGTGAGTCGTGCAAGAAATATACAGCAGCAGATCTTCAGCTGGTTGAGTCGATGTGGCTCGCCGTGGTGGTTTCAGTACCGGTGGGGTTGTCAAGAATTTCTTCAGTGCGTCTAAGGCTTCCTGCACTTCTGAAGTCCATTGAAACTTGTCCACCTTCTTGAGTAGCTTGTAAAATGGTAAACCTTTTTCTCCCAGTCTGGATATAAATCTGCTCAGGGCTGCCATACATCCGGTAAGTCGCTGAACCTTCTTTTGTGATCGTGGAGCTTCCATTTTCATGATAGCTTCAATCTTTTCTGGATTAGCCTCAATTCCTCGGTGGCTGACAATAAATCCGAGTAACTTTCCGGCTGGTACCCCAAAGACGCATTTTTCGGGATTAAGCTTCCATCGATACCGCCGTAGACTGTTGAAAACCAGCTGCAAGTCTTCGATGAAGTTTCCCGAGTCCTCCGTTTTGATTACCACATCATCTACGTAGGCTTCCACACGCTTGCCCCAGTGATCGGCTAAGCATGTTTGAATGGCTCTCTGATAAGTCGCTCCAGTGTTTTTGAGGTCGAACGGCATGGAGGTATAACAGAAAGCACCAAACGGAGTGATGAACGTTGTTTTTTCCTCGTCTTCCTTCGCCAAGCTGATCTGATGGTATCCGGAATAACAATCCAGGAAAGACAGCATAGAACATCCAGCGGTGGAGTCTACCACCTGATCTATCCTTGGGAGCCCGAAGGGATCCTTTGGACAATGTTTGTTGAGATCAGTATAGTCGACGCACATGCGGCAATCCACTTTATTCTTTTTTAGTACAAGAACAGGGTTGGCTAACCACTCGGGATGTAACACCTCTCTGATAAACCCAGCCGTGACCAAGTGAGCCAGCTCAGCGCGAATGGCCTCTCTCTTGTCGGGCGTGAAACGACGTAGTTTTTGCCGGATCGTCCTTGCCTGGGGATAGACCTTCAGTTTGTGCTCGGCCAGTTCTCTCAGGACTCTCAGCATATCCACAGGTTGCCATGCGAATACGTCTCGGTTGTCTTGCAGGAACCGGACGAGCGTGCCTTCCTATTTATCGTCCAGGCTGGAGCTGATGATGGCAGTTTTGCGCTCATCAGCGAATCCAAGGTTGATTCTTTTGGTTTCCTCAGTCGGCCGCATAGAGGTCACGGCTTGAGCTTCATTCGCCGGTGCCATAAGGTCTTCCTCAGGCTTAGAGTTCGCCTGCGCTGAAGAAGTCGCCGACGGTTTGATGGTGAGGGCCGCTTGGATGGCCACTCGGAAACATTCTGCGGCGCCTTGGAGGTCAGCACGCACAGTTATGATTCCTTGTGGTCCCGACATCTTCAATATCATGTACGTGTAATGCGGAATGGCCATGAATTTTGCCAATCCCAGCCTCCCGATGATGGCGTTGTACCCGCAGTCGAAATTCGCCACTTCGAACCTCAGGAATTCGGTTCTGTAGTTCTCCGGAGTTCCGAAGGTGACGGGCATGTAGATGTGGCCCAGCGGATATTCCCCTTCAGTCGGCACGATGCCGAAGAAAGGAGTGTCTGACTCGTGGAGTTCTTTGAGGTGAACTCCCAAGCCTCGGAGTGTCCGGGGGAAAGTGACGTTGATGCTGCTTCCCCGTCCACCAACACCTTCCTCACCCTGCTCTCTCGGATCACCGGATCGACGAGGAGCGGGTATTTGCCTCGGTGGTCGAAGTTGAGCCATTGATCCGCCCGAGTGAAGGTGATCGGGTGTTCCGACCACCGGTATGGGGCGGGAGGACCGGTGGTCGCCACCAATATCTGGAGATCGTTGAGCTTTTGTTGTCTTCTGTTCTCCTGCGATCCGTGTCCGCCGAAGATGACGTTGACCTCCCTGTCAACGCGCGGGAAAGCTCCTCCTCCTCCTTCCTCCTGCTACTGGGGTTGTCGTGGTTCTTCTGGTCCTCCCCTTGGCGGAGGAGGAGGTAGAGGTTGGAAGGGTCGGCCGTGCCCGACGGAGTGTTTGAAGTCCCTGCAGTTCCGAAGAGTGTGGCGCATGTCCTTGTGGTATGGGCACTGGGCGTCGAGGATGTCGTCCAGCGTACGCTCGCCTCTGCGAGGTCCTCCCCGGGCGCGAGAGGCAGGTGGTCCGGCGGCATGCACCTCTTCGCGCGGTCTCTTCTCCCAGCGTTTGTCAGGTTGCTGGTTCGCGTCGCGTGGTGGTGCTGCCTGTGCGGGCTTCGCTCCCCCGATGAGGTCCTGGGCTCGCTCGTCGGCGGTGATGTAGAGGTCGGCTTCCCGGAACAGCTCCTCGAAGGTAGTTGGCGCCTTCTGCAATATGGCTCGGACGAAGGCCGAGTCATTGGATCCTCTGTAGAAGTCCTCGATCACGACCGCCTCCGTGACCTCGGGGATACGATTTCTCATGGTCTAGAACCTTTTGAGGTACGACCGGAGAGTTTCGTCCCCCCGGCGCTTGATGGATTTGAGGTCCCATGGTTGCGCCGGTTTGTCGGAGAGGGACTGAAAATTGGCGGTGAAGCGTCGACTGAAGTCGCTCCAGTCGTCGATGCAGTGTCGAGGTAGATGTCGTAGCCATTGTAGTGCATCTTGCCCGAGGACAATGGGTAAGTACGCAGTCATCACGTCTTCGGATGCTCCGGCGGCTCGAGCGGCGGTGGTGTAGACGGCCAGCCAGCCTCCTGGATCCTGCTTAGGTTCATACTTGTCGACATTGTATACCTTGAAGTTAGGGGGCCACTGAGTGGCCCTAAGGCGCGGAGTAAGGCCGGACACTCCACATGTGTCTTCATGTTGTCGGGGATGATGTCTGTCCCGAGGAGGGGAGTAGTTGTTGTGGTTCCTCGACCGTCCCCGGGTAGTTCCGCCAGTCGAGGCCGTCATTGATTCGGCTCTGGTGGCTTGACTCCGAGTTGGGATGCCATGATCCCTGTCGTACTCTTCCCGGCGGCGGATCTCGTTCTCATGTCGTCATTCACGCGAAGCGTTGATGGAGCTCCGCGCGTCTCGACGACTGTTGATGGCGTGTCGCAAATCGTTCGGCGGGTGAGTGAGAGGTAAAGGATGGTTGGCTGCTTGGGTGAACAGGCGTCGATAGCCCTCGGCATCGGGAGTCCGAGTGAGTATATCAGCTATCCGAGCTAGTACTCCTCCGACTTCACTCGGCGTGTTCATGGCTCGGGCGAAGTCGGGGTTCAGGTTGCGAACGAAGAGTGGATTTTCCCGGCGTTGCCTTGCGTCTTGCTCGGCTTGTTCCTGAGCTCGTCGACGATCGCGTCGTCAGGAGTTCCTTCGTTCTCTGAAGACGCGTTCTTCCGGAGTTTCTCCCATCTCCGAGATCTCGTCTCGCGAGACAGGCTGCTCCGGATCCCGTTCTCCGGCTTGGTGATATTGCCGAATGTTTCGGCGCCGATTTCTTCGTCGATAGGACTCCCGCTGAGGTGGTTCTTCCCCAGGCGCGGTCGGCTCGTCGTCGGAGATAGGAGGCGACTCCACTCTCCCGATGAAAAGAACGTCGGGGTAGAATGGCGTGGCTATCGTGGCGATCTTCCTTCGGAGAGCTGGAGGTTGCGCTTTTCCAGTATCTTCGGAGTTTGTTGGAGGAGACTTCTTTCTTGGCGGATCTGCAATGCGGTGTAGAGCTCCCTCTTCGTCTACTATGGACGAGATCGTTCCAAAGCAGAACATGGATCCGGGACGAAAGGCGATCTTGCTGTGGAAGGTGACGGCCATTGAGCTAGCTTAGATCGTCGACACACCCCCTACCTGGCGCGCCAGCTGTCGGTGTTTTGGGTCCGACCGCACACCCAGGGTTGCCCCTCGAGGTGTTTTTAGGAGTAGGACGGTGTCGCCGACTGTAGCAAAATGGTTCGTGCCAGGCGCACGAGGGACAGTGGACAGTGTTTACAGGTTTGGGCCGCTTAGAGATGCGTAACACCCTACGTCCTGGTGAGGATGCTTTGTGTAATGGGTTACAAGGTAGTTCTCTAAAGCGAGAGCGTGGAGAGTTGAGGTGGATGGCTGAGTAGTGAGATCGATTGTTCTGAAGGGGTGCCCCCCGGGCCTTATATATTCGACCGTGGGGCAATACATGTGGATATGATAACAACGTGCACCTAAAGAATAGTGAACTGTTTGAGTCTATCTTCCTATGATTCTACCGACCTATCCTCGTCTGGTTCCGCTGCATGGGGCTCTAGCGCGGGAAAGTCGGATCTTCTGTTGTGGTTTCTTGCTCAACGCTATGGGGCCATCCGGGCTTGCACCGATCCGGCCTTACGTCGATCTGTTTTACTAATTGTCCCTCCCCAGGCCCATGAAGGAATGACCTTACGATTTATTGGGCCCTTGGGCCTTTCGTGAGGTCTTTTACTCTTCCAGTGGACCCGGGGGATATCTGTCCCCCATAGTTGCCTCTGCTGGCGAGACCACAAGCGCCACCTACTGCCGAGCCTCCAACTCTTTGGCTTTAATGGCCTTGTTGTCGCCCCCCGTAGGAGGATGGGGGCGAGGACCTCTTCGCAATGGCGCACGCATTGGGGCGGCCATCACCGCTTGCACGCCGTCTTGGAGGATTCCGCAAGGACAACGACCGCGAACTTCCAACGCGACTCCGCTGGCGTCTGGTAGTTTATACCTGCAGAGTAGAGATGGAACTAGGATTCTGCTTGAAGGTGGATGTAATACTTTTGCTTTTTGTGAGGTACTTTTTGAGTACTACTTATCAAGGAGTGTTAGCACTTATTTGTGTACCGCCTGTTCCTGCTGTGTGTGATGTTGTTGACTCCTTCCTGGTACCTGGCCCCCCGCCTGGGATGCAGGCTTGATGTGTCGAGGTTGGATACCAGCGTATCTGAAAGGGTTGTCAACAACTCTCGGGAGACAGCCTCAGCCGGGATCTGGATCTATACAATGCTTCAGTTAGAGAGCATTAGTAGTACACCCATAGGGTCCCTTGTCTGATATTAGCCATCCTTTGATACATGCTAGGGACTCGCAGGGTTTAGTCTGGGTGGCCAAGTTGCGTGTCCGGACCCCCCTTGGGTCGCGGCTCTGGATACTAGGACTCCCGTCGTAGGGTGGTGGAGTGTGCAGGCTTACGGTATGGGACCGGGCTAAGCGGCTACACGGTTCCAGACCACCCCAGGGGACAAGTGTCCGTTTTCTGGAGCCAGACCCTAGGTTGTCGGACCCACAAGACTTATAGCTCCAAATACTAAGGCACCCGTCATAGAATGGTGGGCTATGCAGGCTTACGGTACGGGACCAGGCTAAGCGGCTACACTGCTCTGGACCATCCCATGGAACGAGCTCCCGTTCTTTAGAACCGGCCCCCGGGCTGTCGGACCTCCCAGCTTTCGTAAAGGAGGTCCTAAACTGCAAGCCTGACTGTTCAATTCGGATGTCGTCATGTAGGGACAGATGGAAACCGTGCGAGTGGGTTAGATAAAAGGTATTATCTGAAAAACTGTAAGGTAGGACCATGGAGTAGCCATATGGCACTATCATAGGGGCACATCCGAGGGGGTAATTCTTTTCTTTATAACTTATCATGCATGGGTGCAGACCAACAAGCCAGGTTTATGAGGACGGACCTCACCGGGTTGGCGTACACGTATGCATTACCTAGTTACAAAAGGGAAACAAATTCGACCCATCAGACTTGCTCTTATGGATAGAACTTTCAGAGAAGCTCCAGCACCGGGGAGGCACTCCTTCAGCCGTAGGTAGACGGTTACCCTCGGGAAGGCGCATTCCTGTTACCTTGAAGGGTCCTTCCCAGCTGGGGGAGAGTTGTGGAGCCCTTCTTGGCTTGGTACTTACCGTAAGACTAGGTCCCGACCCTGGGTCCCCATCTGTGTTTGACGAGGGAGCCCTCATCTTCGGCTGTGGCCATTTCTGCATGCACCTGTCGGAAGCCTGGACCCGCGGGGAATCCAGAAGGGTTTTCGGGGGAAGGCAGGCTTTGGCCCCGTAGACCGGGGAGCACGGGGTCCCTCTGGGGGTCTGTCTAGCTGTCCTCACCGGAGTAGGGGCCTCCGGTGAAGACATCCTTCAGGTCCCCCTCGGGTGACTAATACCCGAGGTCCCGTTCAGCTGCGGCCACCTCGCCGTCGTCGACCTTTTCTTTGCCAGGTCGGCGACGAGGTGGGGAGCCATCCTTGGAGTACTACTCGCGCCGTTCGCTGACACGCTTCGCGAGATCAATGATCTCGTGACACTCCACGGCGTTGTGGCGACCGTTGGGGTGCACAGGGCATGGGCCGCTGTTACCCCTCTGCGGGCGTGGGCGTTTGTTGTGGTCGCCCCGGCCCCCAGTCGCGGCTGCAACAACTAGAGCGGTGGACCGTGATCTCTGGAAGTCGCGGTCCTTCTTCTTTTTCTTCTTACCGTCCCGGGGGACGGCACCCGAGCCTCCCGACTGGACAACACTGGTTTGTGGGGCCGAGTGCCATGCACGGCCCTCGGCGACTCTGGCGCATTTGTCGGCCAGAGCAAAGAGCATGGGGACGGTTTCCACGTCATGCGTGGCCAACTTCTCCAGCATTTTCTCATCACGTACTCCCTGTCGGAATGTCGTGATGATGGAAGCATCAGAAATGCGAGGTATAGTACCTCACACCTTGGTGAAGCGGGAGATGAACGTTCGGAGAGTCTCCCCGGGCTCCTGCCTCACCGCATGGAGGTGGTGAAAGGGAAATGTGCCCTTGGGCCATTTCTAAAGTATTTTGGTGATTGAGTGCCAACACAAGTGCTTAAATGTGAATCTATGCCCATGGATGAACAAAGTGCAAATCAAGAGCAAAGGTATGTTTCTAAGTCTTAGTACATTGGTTTTGTGTACTAATATACTTGTCTAAGTATCAGAAACAGAAAGAAGAAGAAAAGAGAAGAGTTGGTTGTGTACAGCCAAGAGGCTGTTTCGGTCTGGGGCACCGGACTGTCCGGTGGTGCAACGGACAGTGTCCGGTGCGCCAGGCTGCCTCGAGCGAAGTGGCCGCTCTCGGGAATTTGCCGACGGCGTACGGCTAAAATTCACCGGACTGTCCGGTGTGCACCGGACTGTCCGGTGAGCCAACGGTCGGCCGCGCGATCTACGCGGGACACGTGGCCAAGCCAACGGCTAGAAGGGGGCACCGGACTGTCCGGTGTGCATCAGACATGTCCGGTGCGCCAACGGCTCCCGCATCTGCAACGGTCGGCTTCGCCATTTAAGGAAGGAAATCGGGCACCGGACAGTGTCCGGTGTACACCGGACTGTCCGGTGCACCCGACGACAGAAGGCAAGGATGGCCTTCCAGATTTGTTCTCAACGGCTCCTAGCTGCCTTGGGGCTATAAAAGGGACCCCTAGGCGCATGGAGGAGAACACCAAGCAACCTTAGAGCATTCTTGATCATCCACACTCAGTCTTTGCGCATTCGTTTGTCATTCTCAGTGATTTGAGCTCCGTTCTAGTGAGAACTTTGAGATAGTCTTTTGAGCTCGATTCTTGGCCGTGTGTGTGCGCATTTTGCTGTGGATTTGTGTGTGTTGCTTCCCTCCCTTACTCCGTGCTTCTTGTGAACTTTAAGTGTAAGGGCGAGAGACTCCAATTTGTGGAGATTCCTCGCAAGTGGGATAAAGATAAGCAAAGCAAAACACTGTGGTATTCAAGTTGATCATTGGATCACTTGAGAGGAGTTGAGTGCAACTCTCGTCCGTTGGGACGCCACAACGTGGAGTAGGCAAGTTTTGTACTTGGCCGAACCACGGGATAAATCACTGTGTCTTCTCTGTGTTGAATTCTTTGTGCAAGACCTCCTCTCTAGCCACTTGGCAATTATTGTGCTAACACTTAACAAGTTTTTGTGGCTATAAGTTTAAGTTTCACAGGATCACCTATTCACCCCCCCCTCTAGGTGCTCTCAATTGGTATCGGAGCCGTTCTCTTCAAGAAAGGGACTAACCGCCCGAAGAGATGGATCCTAAGGGCAAGGGGATGGTGATCAACGACAAGGAGAAGGAGACCTTCGTCAACGAGCTCAATAATGACAAGCCCACCGACTCAGGCTCGGGCCACAAAAGAAAAGACGGGAGGAAGAAGAAGACAAGGCGCATCAAGGAAATTGTCTACTACGACAGCGACGAATCTTCCTCCTCCCAAAAGGACGACGACAACGACTACAGGAAGACGGTCAATTCGAACTTTTCATTTGATTATTCTCGTATTCCACATAGTTCGAATTCGCATTTGCTTTCCATTCCTCTTGGCAAACCTCCACACTTCGATGGGGAGGACTACAGATTTTGGAGTCACAAAATGCGTAGTCACTTATTCTCTCTCCATCCAAGCATATGGGAGATTGTAGAGAATGGAATGAAATTTGATAGCTCGGATAGCCCTATGCTTATAAATGAACAAATCCATAGAAATGCACAAGCTACTACTGTTCTATTAGCATCTTTGTGCAGGGAAGAGTACAATAAAGTGAGCGGCTTGGACAATGCCAAGCAGATATGGGACACCCTCAAGATCTCTCACGAAGGGAACGACATCACCATGCTCACTAAAATGGAGTTGGTGGAGGGCGAGCTTGGAAGATTTGCGATGATAAGGGGCGAGGAGCCAACCCAAACATACAACCGGCTCAAGACCCTTATCAACAAAATAAGGAGCTATGGAAGCACGCGATGGACGGACCATGACGTCGTCCGACTACTACTAAGGTCCTTTACCATTCTTGATCCTCATTTGGTGAATAATATTCGTGAGAATCCTAGGTACACCAAAATGTCGCCCGAAGAAATCCTTGGAAAATTCGTAAGCGGGCGAATGATGATCAAGGAGGCAAGATACGTGGACGACGCGTTGAACGGTCCAATTCATGAGCCTCAACCCATTGCTCTCAAGGCAACAAGGAGCAAGGAGGCGTTACCTAGCAAGGTGGCGCAAGTTGAGGCGGCAGGGCTCAATGATGAGGAGATGGCCCTCATCATCAAGCGCTTCAAGACGGTGCTTAAGGGTCGCAAGGGACAGCCAAGCAAGACCAAAGCCAAGGGGAAGCGCTCATGCTTCAAATGCGGTAAGATTGGTCATTTTATTGCTAACTGTCCCGATAATGAAAGTGACCAGGAACACGGGAGCAAGAGGGAAAAGAAGAAAAATTACAAGAAGGCCAAGGGCGAGGCACATCTAGGAAAGGAGTGGGACTCGGATTGCTCCTCCTCCGACTCTGACAATGAAGGACTCGCCGCCACCGCCTTCAACAAGTCATCCCTCTTCCCAAACGAGCGTCACACATGCCTCATGGCAAAGGAGAAGAAGGTATGTACTCGAGACAGTAATACTTATGATTCTTCTAGTGATGATGAGTCTAGCGACGAGGAAATAGATTACTCTAGCTTGTTCAAGGGATTGGATAGAAATAAAATTGATAAAATCAATGAATTGATTGATGCCTTGAATGAGAAGGATAGACTCTTAGAGAAACAAGAGGATTTATTGTATGAAGAACATGATAAATTTGTAGAAGCACAAAGATCTCATGCTCTAGAAGTTAAAAGAAATGAAATGCTTTCTTGTGAATTATCTTCTTGCCATGAGACAATTTATAAATTAAGGAGCATTAATGATGATTTGAATGCTAAGTTAGAGATTGCTAGTAAATCTATCTCTTGTGTAGAAAATGTTGTAACGTGCACTAGGTGTAAAGATATTAACATTGATGCTTATAGTGAACACCTAGCTTGCATTACTAAATTAAATGAAGAGGTAGCTAGTCTTAATGCCCAACTTGAGACTAGCAAAAGTGATTTTGATAAGCTAAAATTTGCAAGGGATGCCTACACGATTGGTAGACACCCCTCAATTAAGGATGGACTTGGCTTCAAGAGAGAAGCCAAGAACTTAACAAGCCATAAGGCCCCTATGGCTAGTAGTGTGCAAAAGAACCATGCGTTTATGTATCATGATAAGAGACAAACTAGAAATACTAATAGAAGTTACAATGCTTATGATGATTTCGATTCTCATGACATATTTGCTTCTAGTTCCTTCTATGTGCATGATAGAAATATTGGTAGGAAAAATACTGTTCACAATATGCCTAGGAGAAATGTTGTTAATGTTCCTAGGAGAGTTAATGAACCTTCTACAATATATCATGCTTTGAATACTTCCTTTGCTATTTGTAGAAAGGATAGGAAAATAGTTGCTAGGAAGTTAGGGGCAAAATGCAAGGGAGACAAAACTTGCATTTGGGTCCCTAAGGAGATTTGCACTAACCTTGTAGGACCCAACATAAGTTGGGTACCTAAGACCCAAGCCTAAATTTGCCTTGCAGGTTTATGCATCCGGGGGTTCAAGCTGGATTATCGACAGCGGATGCACAAACCATATGACGGGGGAGAAGAAGATGTTCACCTCCTACGTCAAGAATAAGGATTCCCAAGATTCAATTATATTCGGTGATGGGAATCAAGGCAAGGTAAAAGGGTTAGGTAAAATTGCAATTTCTAATGAGCACTCTATATCTAATGTGTTTTTAGTAGAGTCTCTTGGATATAATTTGCTATCGGTTAGTCAATTATGCAATATGGGGTATAACTGTCTATTTACAAATATAGATGTGTCTGTCTTTAGAAGAAGTGATGGTTCACTAGCTTTTAAGGGTGTATTAGACGACAAACTTTATTTAGTTGATTTTGCAAAAGAAGAGGCCGGTCTAGATGCATGCTTAATAGCTAAGACTAGCATGGGCTGGCTGTGGCATCGCCGCTTAGCACATGTGGGGATGAAGAACCTTCACAAGCTTCTAAAGGGAGAACACGTGATAGGTTTAACTAACGTGCAATTCGAAAAAGATAGACCTTGTGCAGCATGTCAAGCAGGTAAACAGGTGGGAGGAGCACATCACAGCAAGAATGTGATGACCACATCAAGGTCCCTGGAGATGCTACATATGGACCTCTTCGGACCCATCGCCTATCTAAGTATGGGAGGAAGTAAGTACGGTTTAGTTATTGTTGATGATTTTTCCTGCTTCACTTGGGTGTTCTTTTTGCACGATAAGTCTGAAACCCAAGGGACCCTCAAGCGCTTCCTCAGGAGAGCTCAAAATGAGTTTGAGCTCAAGGTGAAGAAGATAAGGAGCGACAACGGGTCCGAGTTCAAGAACCTTCAAGTGGAGGAGTTCCTTGAGGAGGAAGGGATCAAGCACGAGTTCTCCGCTCCCTACACACCACAGCAAAATGGTGTGGTAGAGAGGAAGAACAGGACGCTAATCGACATGGCGAGGACGATGCTTGGAGAATTCAAGACCCCCGAGCGTTTCTGGCCGGAAGCCGTGAACACGGCTTGCCACGCCATCAACAGGGTCTACCTTCATCGCCTCCTCAAGAAGACTTCGTATGAGCTACTAACCGGTAACAAACCCAATGTATCTTACTTTCGTGTATTTGGGAGCAAGTGCTACATTCTAGTGAAGAAGGGTAGAAATTCTAAATTTGCTCCCAAAGCTGTAGAAGGGTTTTTGTTAGGTTATGACTCAAATACAAAGGCGTATAGAGTCTTCAACAAATCATCGGGTTTGGTTGAAGTCTCTAGCGACGTTGTATTTGATGAGACTAATGGCTCTCCAAGAGAGCAAGTTGTTGATTGTGATGATGTAGATGAAGAAGATGTTCCGACAGCCGCTATACGAACCATGGAGATTGGAGAAGTGCGGCCACAGGAGCAAGATGAACGAGATCAACCTTCTTCCTCAACTATGGTGCATTCCCCAACCGAAGATGACGAACAGGTACCTCAAGTGGAGGCGCTTGATCAAGGGGGAGCACAAGATGATCAAGTGATGGAGGAAGAAGCGCAACTGGCACCTCCGACCCAAGTTCGAGCGATGATTCAAAGGGATCATCCCGTCGACCAAATTCTGGGTGATATTAGCAAGGGAGTAACTACTCGATCTCGATTAGTTAATTTTTGTGAGCATTACTCCTTTGTCTCTTCTATTGAGCCTTTCAGGGTAGAAGAGGCCTTGCTAGATCCGGACTGGGTGTTGGCCATGCAGGAGGAACTCAACAACTTCAAGCGCAATGAAGTTTGGACACTGGTGCCTCATCCTAAGCAAAATGTTGTGGGAACCAAGTGGGTGTTTCGCAACAAACAAGACGAGCATGGAGTAGTGACAAGGAACAAGGCTCGACTTGTGGCAAAAGGTTATGCCCAAGTCGCAGGTTTGGACTTTGAGGAGACCTTTGCTCCTGTGGCTAGGCTAGAGTCCATTCGTATCTTGCTAGCATATGACGCTCACCATTCTTTCAGGTTGTACCAAATGGATGTGAAGAGCGCTTTCCTCAATGGGCCGATCAAGGAGGAGGTGTACGTAGAGCAACCCCCTGGCTTCGAGGATGAACGGTACCCCGACCACGTGTGTAAGCTCTCTAAGGCGCTCTATGGACTTAAGCAAGCCCCAAGAGCATGGTATGAATGCCTTAGAGACTTTTTAATTGCTAATGCTTTTAAGGTTGGGAAAGCCGATCCAACTCTTTTCACTAAGACTTGCGATGGTGATCTTTTTGTGTGCCAAATTTATGTCGATGACATAATATTTGGTTCTACTAATCAAAAGTCTTGTGAAGAGTTTAGCAGGGTAATGACGCAGAAATTCGAGATGTCAATGATGGGCGAGTTGAACTACTTCCTTGGGTTCCAAGTGAAGCAACTCAAGGACGGCACCTTCATCTCCCAAACGAAGTACACGCAAGACTTGCTAAAGCGGTTTGGGATGAAGGACGCCAAGCCCGCAAAGACTCCGATGGGAACCGACGGACACACCGACCTCAACAAAGGAGGTAAGTCCGTTGATCAAAAAGCATACCGGTCAATGATAGGTTCTTTGCTTTACTTTTGTGCTAGTAGACCGGATATTATGCTTAGCGTATGCATGTGTGCTAGATTTCA
Source organism: Zea mays (assembly GCF_902167145.1). NCBI lineage: Eukaryota > Viridiplantae > Streptophyta > Magnoliopsida > Poales > Poaceae > Zea > Zea mays. The sequence continues at coordinate 19,054,832 of NC_050096.1, read as the reverse complement.
ATCCGATCATAAGGAGTGTCACTTAGTGGCGGTGAAGCGCATTCTTAGATATTTGGTTGCTACGCCTTGCTTCGGGCTCTGGTATCCAAAGGGGTCTACCTTTGACTTAGTTGGATACTCAGATTCCGACTATGCTGGATGTAAGGTCGATAGGAAGAGTACATCGGGGACGTGCCAATTCTTAGGAAGGTCCCTGGTGTCGTGGAACTCTAAGAAACAAACTTCCGTTGCCCTATCCACCGCTGAGGCCGAGTACGTTGCCGCAGGACAGTGTTGCGCGCAACTGCTTTGGATGAGGCAAACCCTCCGGGACTTTGGCTACAATCTGAGCAAAGTCCCACTCCTATGTGATAATGAGAGTGCTATCCGCATGGCGGAGAATCCTGTTGAACACAGCCGCACAAAGCACATTGACATCCGGCATCACTTTTTGAGAGACCACCAGCAAAAGGGAGATATCGAAGTGTTTCATGTTAGCACCGAGAACCAGCTAGCCGATATCTTTACCAAGCCTCTAGATGAGAAGACCTTTTGCAGGTTGCGTAGTGAGCTAAATGTCTTAGATTCGCGGAACTTGGATTGAATTATAGCATACATGTGTTTATGCCTTTGATCATGTTCATTCTGCATTTTGTTGCTTATTGTGGTGCTCAAGTTGTACAAACACTCCCTGGACCTCACAAGTCCGTTGCAAAGTGATGCACATGTTTAGGGGGAGATATGTTACAACTTGACCCTTTGAAGACTAACCATGTGTTTGAGTTTGATGATTTAGTCTCGAAGATGGATTGAAAGGGAAAAAGGTGGACTTGGACCATGAAAGACTTCCACTGCACTCCGATGAGAGGGTAACTTATTCCAAGTTCATCTTTAGACTCTTATTGCCTATTTGCTCTTAATTGAAGATTTTGGTGAGGCAATGGGGTTAAAGGGCCAAGATTGATCCCGTTTTGGTGCTTGATGCCAAAGGGGGAGAAAATAAAGGCCAAAGTGATAAATGGATCAGCTACCACTTGAGAAATTTTGAAAATAGTAGAATAGAGCTTTTGGTTTGTCAAAAACTCTTGCATTGTCTTTTTTGTCAAAAGTTGGCCTCTTGTAGGGAGAAGTGTTGATTATGGGAAAAAGGGGGAGTTTTTGAAATTTTGATCAATCTCTTTTGGAATGACTCTCCTTATGCTTCAACATGTGTGGTTGACTTAGAGATAGAGATTTGAGTTTGATTTGCAAAAACAAACCAAGTGGTGGCAAAGGATGATCCATATATGCCAAATTGAATCAAAATAAATTTGAGTTTTTATTTGAAGTGATATTGCACTTGTTCTAGTTGCTTTATGTTGTGTTGGCATAAATCACCAAAAAGGGGGAGATTGAAAGGGAAATGTGCCCTTGGGCCATTTCTAAAGTATTTTGGTGATTGAGTGCCAACACAAGTGCTTAAATGTGAATCTATGCCCATGGATGAACAAAGTGCAAATCAAGAGCAAAGGTATGTTTCTAAGTCTTAGTACATTGGTTTTGTGTACTAATATACTTGTCTAAGTATCAGAAACAGAAAGAAGAAGAAAAGAGAAGAGTTGGCTGTGTACAGCCAAGAGGCTGTTTCGGTCTGGGGCACCGGACTGTCCGGTGGTGCACCGGACAGTGTCCGGTGCGCCAGGCTGCCTCGAGCGAAGTGGCCGCTCTCGGGAATTTGCCGACGGCGTACGGCTAAAATTCACCGGACTGTCCGGTGAGCCAACGGTCGGTCGGGCCAACGGTCGGTCGCACGATCTGCGCGGGACACGTGGCCGAGCCAACGGCTAGAAGGGGGCACCGGACTGTCCGGTGTGCACCGGACATGTCCGGTGCGCCAACGGCTCCCGCATCTGCAACGGTCGGCTTCACCATTTAAGGAAGGAAATCGGGCACCGGACAGTGTCCGGTGTACACCGGACTGTCCGGTGCACCCGACGACAGAAGGCAAGGATGGCCTTCCAGATTTGTTCTCAACGGCTCCTAGCTGCCTTGGGGCTATAAAAGGGACCCCTAGGCGCATGGAGGAGAACACCAAGCAACCTTAGAGCATTCTTGATCATCCACACTCAGTCTTTGCGCATTCGTTTGTCATTCTCAGTGATTCGAGCTCCGTTCTAGTGAGAACTTTGACATAGTCTTTTGAGCTCGATTCTTGGCCGTGTGTGTGCGCATTTTGCTGTGGATTTGTGTGTGTTGCTTCCCTCCCTTACTCCGTGCTTCTTGTGAACTTTAAGTGTAAGGGTGAGAGACTCCAATTTGTGGAGATTCCTCGCAAGTGGGATAAAGATAAGCAAAGCAAAACACTGTGGTATTCAAGTTGATCATTGGATCACTTGAGAGGAGTTGAGTGCAACTCTCGTCCGTTGGGACGCCACAACGTGGAGTAGGCAAGTTTTGTACTTGGCCGAACCACGGGATAAATCATTGTGTCTTCTCTGTGTTGAATTCTTTGTGCAAGACCTCCTCTCTAGCCACTTGGCAATTATTGTGCTAACACTTAACAAGTTTTTGTGGCTATAAGTTTAAGTTTCACAGGATCACCTATTCACCCCCCCTCTAGGTGCTCTCAGGTGGGCCTCCACCCCGTGCTGCTGGTAAGCATTGGCGAAGTTCGCAACGAACCACGCACAGAGCTCTTCCCAGGAGTAGACTGACCCTAGGGCAAGGTTCATGAGCCAAGTCCGAGCAGGTCCAGACAAGGCGACATGAAAATATGTCGCCATCACAGCGGTGTTTCCACCTGCTGCCGTGATGGCAGTGACGTACACCTGCAGGAACTCCGACGGGTTTGATGTTCCGTCGTACTTTTCCGGCAGGTGTGGTCGGAACTTGGGCGGCCATGACGCCGCGCGGATATGATCCGCGAGAGCGGCGCAGCCCACGCCGGCCAAGGGGACACCCGCTTGGGACCGGGTGCCCATTGGTGTCTGCGGTGCTACCGCAGTGAAGTCTTGATCGAGGTTGCGGCCCTCGATGTTTTGGCGGCGGTCACGCGCCCTCTCCAGAGAGACTCGAGCGTCATCGCGACCCTCGAAGTTTTATCGGCGCTCCCGCGCCCTCTCCAGAGATACCCGGGCGTCCTCCCCCGCACGCCTGCGGTTGAGCTCTGCCCGGAGGTCGTTGGTCTGTGTGCCCCTCACTGAGGGTGAGCGCACAGACGCCGACGCCTCATGTTGGCGCCGGGATGACCGTGGCCTCGACCTAGTCGAGGTAGAATGTGCCATACTGAGCAGCCGGTCGATGTCGTCCCGCCATTGCTTCATGGCCCATGACGAGGCTGTGGAGCTTAGAGGGTGTCGCAACAACTCCCTGGCTACTGACAACGCTCCTGGAGCCACCCTCGATGGAGTCCGGGATGTTTGTGCAGCTGTATGCTGCTGCGCAGCGTGTATAGCAGCAGTGCCCAGCACAGGGCGGTTGGGAACCTGTGGCATGGAAGAGGCAGCTTCTTCCTCCACCACAAAATCCACCAAAGTCTCAGCGTGGTGCTAAACAATTTGCACCATCATGCTGAGCAAGAAAACAAGCAAAAACCTAATGCCTAGCCCCCTACCTGGCGCGTCAAATGTCAGAGAGGAAATTCTCCGGCCGGGTGGCGGAATGCACCCGCCCTAAATCCTAAAGTGAGGAGGGGCCTAAGCGTTTTTCCTATCTGATAAGTGATGAACGAACACAAGAACACATAAGGGTTTAGAGTGGTTCGGGCCACCGGAGCGTAATACCCTACTCCACTGTGTGATGTATTGAGCTTGAGAGCTTGAGTTGTGTGTAAGCCTGAAATGACTTGCGTCTCAGTCTTCTCAATGTTGCATGCCTCCCCTTTTATAGCTCAAGGGAGGCGTGTACAAGAGTGCTGAGCCCCGACGTGTGGGCCCAGGGACAAATGGAAGGATGGAACTACTGCTTGCCATGCCCGTGTAATCTCCGTGCGCCCTGTCACCCGAGATCTACGTAGCCTCGGCGCGCAGGGGGAAGCTTCTCGTATAAGGGATGAGCACAGTGCACCGCGCAGCACGGGCACACTGTTTCGACAACGGACTGGACAGGTGCGCAGTCTGCAGGGTGGCCCTGGCACCGCCTGCCAGCGGAATGGATAGGACGCAATAAATGTCGTGGGGGCACATCATCTGTCAGAAGGGTGGACAGGCGGCATGTCCTCTCCGCAATAAATGCGGAGGCCGCGCGGCTCAGAGCCCTTACGTCATGCTCCGCCCGCTGGCCTACGTCACGGACAATAAGCCATGTGGCTGCATTAGACCCTCAACCGAGCGGGGGGCGGAGGCGCTACGGACAGGGCCAGAACACGCGTCAATGCCGGACCCAGGCCTAGGTTATGACACTCCCTTTCCTGGGACCTTGTTACGGGCGGTCCGGAGCTCACTTGGTGGGGTCCGAACCCTACCCAATGGCTTCGGGCTGCTTTACTTCGGGGGTCCGGATTGTGCGCACAGGGGTCCTGTGCCTTCTGGGCCCGATGGCGTTGTCTCCGAGAACGCCACCTTAACTGCCCACGAGATACCCCTGAGGCTGCTCTCCGCGCGGCTAAGGGTAGCCGCACAGGCATCGTGCCTTCATACCGTAGTAAGGGGTACCCCTAATCCAAGGTACCGACAGTTATTGTGTTGCTTGCTTGCTATTATAGTTATTACTAGCGTTATATATGTGGTGGATGTATAACTTAGTGCAAGATAACTTGATTATACAACTTATTATTTGTATTTAATTCTCTCTACTAATACTTTTTATACCAAATCATGAACTCGTTGTTCATTAAATAAATTTTGGACCATGATCTCATTATCATTACGATACTTATTGATTATAAAAAGAATAAGCATATTGGAGATAAAAACCCGCGGTACACCCGTGGGTACCCGCAAACCCGATGGGTACGGGTTTGGGCAAAATTTTAAACCCATCATGGGTATGAGTTTTTAATGAGTGTAAATATTTTCACATGTATGGGTTTGGGATTGCAAAACCCGACGGGTTTGTACCCGTTGCCATCTCTAATCCCGGTAGTGACTAGCTCTGAGAAAATTCTTCTTCGTAAGAATCGCCGTGTGGTCCAACATAATTCATGTGAAGTACTCAAGTGTTTTTATCGTTGAAAATTCAGCGGATAAATCATGTAGCAGATGATATCTACCTGCATATACGCTACTCATGCAACCAACTGCATCCACCTACTAATTGGCGAATAGTCATGGCATACAACCGCAAGTCTGCAGCTTAATTTCCTGATGCTTAATTGTCTGATCCTTCTCCGAAACAAAGTGCACGCTCTTACCTACCATACATACCAGAAAGTGATCAACCCAAATCTCAGGATGAAACGAACTTTCTGGCTTTCATTATAGTATACGACGACCACACGGGAGAGAATTTTTCGGACAAACTAGTAGGCTGCTTGGCGCAAGCTGCGGCATGAACGAGTCGATTTTTCTCGCAGTACGTAGGTGACGGATATATCCGTCTTTTCACTGCTTGGATCGTTGCGCTAGTGTTTGGTTCGGTGTTAATGAGTGATGAGTCTCTTATTTTTTGAGGGATGACTTCATCCATTATTTTTGAAAAATATTCATTAACCCTGACTCTGGATCTTCAAACCAAACACGAGTAAAGTTAGAATGATCACATCTCATCCATCTTTATTCTTCCTCGTCTCTCCATCCAAAATACTAGTTTCAGTCAAAACGGCTACGGAGAAAAGCGAAAAGGTAGCACTTTTCCTTGGATAGCTGGGAGAGACACAGGAAAATCCAACCGAAGGTGGTGTCGCTTTTACAAGCCATTCCAATTTCCTGCTGTCTTTTTCTGCTGCCCTGCGGCTCCCATCGTCAGATCGATCAGCTCAACGATCGACGTTCATGACCTCTGAAATGCTTGCGCAACAAGAGTGTCTCTACTAGTAGTGATGACAAAGTAAGTAAATGTGCAATACCAAACTAACTATCAGGCTGCAAGTCCGAAACTGCAAACTCCAAACCAGTAATCTTCAGGAGAGTAGTCCATGGTAAATTCTGATCTTCCTACACAATGAATCAAGGATCGTTTGGCGTGTAGTTTTATAGGCTGCATATTTAACTTACAGTATGAAATCCACACGAGCTAGACAGTATCACAGTACTACTACCGTAACTAATGAATTTGGATTTTAAACCTTGCAGGACCAAACTAGCTTAGTACAGTAGAATGGAACCAGTCAAATGAACAGCCATTTTGTTTTTCAACAGATCGAAACCAACGACGAAATAAACCAGCTGGGCAGCACACATGCGTTAATACCCAGTCTTCGTGGTCGCACCGTCGCAGCCATATGGACTGTGGAGTTGCAGTCTACACCAAACACTAACGACGACGCAGCCTGCTGCAGTTTCCTTGGAGGCGCTTGGCTTTTGTTTTGTGTCGCTAAACAAAGGACATGTCACTGTGTATGCAGAAGTGTGTGTGTGAAAAGTTGTTCGCTTCGAATTAAAGTAAAATTAAAGTGAGCTGTTTGGACTGCTGTAATTTTAATCTATAGAGATAAAAATACTGTCAAAATAGTATAAGAGAACATGCTGGCAACTGCTCGGTAGCAGCAGTCCAGTAGTCCCACTCCATGCTTGCTTGTGACGACGTCGACTAGTAGGCCCTATATAACTGGCCAGTCAGCAATTCTTAGTCCTACGTGGATGGTGGTTGGTTGTGGACACCAATGTATACAGTATACGTACGTATGGGTCAAACGGAGCTCACATGTTGCTCAATGTCCATGTGGTCAATAAAAAAAACAGCACTATGCTCTACTTGGTCAGGACTAAGGACAAGGACATGACATGTTGAGATGGCTGGTTGGAAAACATATACAGCATCAATAAAATAAAATAATAAAGCACAACTAATAATAATCGCATGCATGCGACGGAAAATCACAGAACGTAAAGCCTTTGTTTTTAATTATATACGCTACAAATTCTTCACACGAGTCACGAAGAAAACTATGGTAGTGTTTGGTTGAAGAGCGAAGTAGAACGGAACCGTTCTGTCCCAGTTTTGTTGCTGTTTGGTTACAAAGGAACTAGAACGGAATGACTCTAATTAGGGAATATTCTCCTCAGATCTGGAACCATTCCGCTCCAAAAAATCAACCGGACGGAGCCGCTCCGTTCCCATCCCGCTCTCACAGTCACGCTCCGTTCCGTTCACTCTGCAACCAAACAAAAAACAGAGCCGCTCCGTTCCAAATTACCAAACACAGAACAGAGCGGCTCCGTTCCTAGAATCAGGGATGGAACGGCTCCGTTCTACTTGGCTCCTCAACCAAACACTACCTATATTCCCCATATATATTTCCTGAGTTGTTTATAGAATTGCGTGAAACGCATGCAACAAACTGCACGTACAATAAATCAGTTCCTCCTAACCGAACAAGCAGGATGAGTGTAGAATACAGAACGGTGTCTCTTTCCTGCCGTGTATGCGTGCGTGTCTTAGTACGTATTCAACGGTGCACTGCAGAAGAGCATACGTACGGCGGCCTGAACCTGCGATATGGGAATGGGAAACCAAGCGACCAAACTGCTAGTTACTTAACTGTTCCGTGTGTACTTGTTCTTCTTCCCATCATCCCAGTTTCATGCTTCATTTGTGTTGACTCACCAACTTCGTTAACTAGATTTTCTTTGGAGACCTCACCAGATCTCTCCGCTTTATATAAACCCTAGAGGCCTGCCATAAGCAAACACAGCCAAGTACAAGCCGATCGAGTCTCCAGACTCCTCCTGCAAAAGGCATAGCATCAAGAGGCTGTGTAAAATTTGCTGTGTCCCTGCAAAAGGTCATGTCATCTCCCATGGCCACCATAACGGCTAGTGCCAGTCCAGCCATGCAACAAACCAGCAACAAGGCTACGACGAGTGCCACTGTCGCCTCGCCGGCGCCAGTGCGCTACCGGCCGTCGCTCTTGGTCATATTAAGTGCCTGCCTCGTCCTCATGGGCGCAGGCGGCCCGCTCCTTCTCCGCGTCTACTTCGTCCACGGCGGGGAGCGCCTGTTCCTGTCCGCCATGCTGCAGATCTCCGGGTGGCCCCTCCTCCTCCCGCCCATCTGCGTCTCCCTCTACCGGAGCCGCAGCCGCAGCCGCAGCCACGGCGTGGCGAGCCTCCTCCTCCCGCCGCGCCTCGCTGGCGCCGCGGCCGTCCTCGGCGCGTTCTACGCCATCTCCTGCTTCCTCTATGCGCTGGGCTCGCAGGCTCTGCCGCTGTCCACGTCGTCGCTGCTGCTGGCCACGCAGCTCGCCTTCACCGCGGTGTTCGCGTTCCTCTTCGTGGGCCTCCGCTTCACGCCCTTCTCGGCCAACGCCGTCGTGCTCCTCACCATCGGCCCGGCTGTGCTAGGCGTTGGCCCCGGCTCCGGGAAGCCAGCTGGCGAAGCCTCGCGGACGTACTGGATAGGGTTCTGCGAGGCAATCGCCGCGGCCGCGCTTGCCGGGCTTGTGCTGCCGCTCGTCGAGATCGCCACGGCGCGCTACGGCCGTCGCACCGGACCCGCGGCGAGAGTGCCACCACCGTACGCGACCGTGATGCAGATGCAAGCCGTGATGGGAGCTGCCGGCACACTGGTTTGTCTGCTTGGCATGGCCATCAAGAGCGACTTCCAAGCGGTCCCAAGTGAGGCTGCCACGTTCGGCCTCGGCAAGACCAACTACTACCTGGTGCTCATCTGGGACGCCATCTCATGGCAGCTGCTAAACCTGGGGATCGTGGGGCTCATCACCTGCGCCTCTTCGCTCCTCGCCGGCATTATGATCGCCGTCCTCCTGCCGCTCTCGGAGATCCTCGCCGTCATCTTCCTCCACGAGAAGTTCGACGGGCCGAAGGGCATTGCGCTCGTGCTCTCTCTTTGGGGCTTCGCCTCCTACCTCTACGGTGAGAAGGCGCAAAAGAAGACGGAGACTCAGAAGAACGAGCTGCAAATGGTAAAGAAAACTGTTGATCTGGAGTCGGCTACTCTTTGAGGATCTATGTATTTCTTCATTTCTGTTTTATTGTTGTGACAGCATGTATCCGCAATTCCGCATACGCAGAGGCATGCAAGTATAGTTATACATGGCTTTCAGCTTAGAGATTGCTTAGCAAGTACATTCCGTACGACATTTTTTTTGACGAGAGGAGGACCCCATTTCTATTATTGTCATAACAGAAATACAAAGCGGTTCAGATAGTTTCCACACTACCAACGCAAAATAACAGGAAGAACCCGCAAACAGAAGCGCTGACGAGCCAATCCGCTTCGGATGACTCAGAACAGCCGGGTCCCCTACCAGGCAACATGCCAACCGACGAGTTTAGAGTTTTACATCACACAAGTACCAGACCATATGGCATAACAGACGGCAGCAAAATAGAGCGAGTTCCTGACAAAGCTAACACCAGGCGAGCAGTCACGTCATGACTCAACGCCCGTGTGGCTGCAGCATCCCTTCCATCTCATCGCCCGACCCGAGGATCCGATTTCCTCTAGCACTTGCAGCACGAACCAGCATCTTGGCGCCCTCTTGCAGAAGGTCCTGGAGCTCTTTCTTGCTAAGCCCTGCCCAAGAAGACACAAGAGCACCCACATGGCATATGATCTCATTAGGAGAATTTACAAGCACATGATCAAAACACATTTTATTTCTGGCTTTCCAGATAGCCCAACAAATTGCTGAAATCAGAATAACATGAACAGCATTGTCACAGTTGAGGTGTTTTCGAAGCCACCTATAGCAAGACTCCACGTTGTTTGGAATATGATGAGTATCCAGACATTTCGCCACAGTTCCCCAGATCACTCTAGCAATAGGGCAAGTGAAAAAGAGATGCTCAATGTTCTCAGCATGAGGGCAGAAACAGCATGAAGGGTCCCCAGACCACTTCCTCCTAATCAAATTATCCTTAGTCAACAACCTGTTATTCTCTAGGAACCACATAAAAATTTTAATTTTCGGAGGGACCTTGCTTTTCCAAATGTGCTTTTTGCCAAGACCAGAGATGTTGTTTGACAAACTGTTATACATTGATTTAACGGTAAAGGTTTTCTTCCCTCCCCATTTCCACTGAACAGTGTCAGGAGAATCTTGAAACTCGAAGTTCTCACAATCACCGCATATTGATATCCATCGAATCTCATTTTCATTATTTAGCCATCTTCTGAAGGACAATTGCCAATTTTTTATTCTTGCATCTTTAACTAGAATAAACTTGTCATCACAAATCTCATATAATTCGGGATCAATTATACATAAAGGCCTCTCATTTACCCAGCTGTCTAGCCAGAATCTGGACTTATCTCCACACTTAGTTGTGATTTGTCTGCCTTTCAGGTAGAAAGCTCTGATTTTCATCAAGTCTTTCCATACAGGGGAGTCAGAGTTTCTCACTTTTATATTGTATAAGTCTTTTCCATGAAAGTATTTCTTGACAATTATCTTTTGCCAAAGACTCGATTCATTTTCAATCTTCCACCACCATTTACAAAGAAGGCTTATGTTTAAAGCTTCAAGATTTTTAATGCCCAAGCCTCCATTTTTCTTTGTGTGACAAACTTTGTTCCAATTTACCAAGTGATACTTTTTTTTCTCCACCACCTTGCCAAAGAAATCTTCTTCTTTTGGCATCTAGCTTTTTAATAGTAGTTTTTGGAAGAAGATACATGGACATATGATAAATAGGTGAATTAGTCAAGCAAGCATCAATAAGGGTAATTCTCCCAGCCATGGATAGGCAATTTCCTTTCCATGTTTCAAGTCTCTTATCAAATTTTTCTTCAAGCCCAATCCAGTCTGCAATGCGAAGTCTATTGGGGCTCACAGGGACACCTAAGTATTTCATAGGCAAAGTACCAATCTGGCATTTGAAAAGATCAGCAAAATTTGTTGTTGTTTCCTCATCACCATTTATTACAAAAATCTCACTCTTGAGAAAGTTTATTTTCAAACCAGACATCAGCTCATACATATACTGGAGCAATTTCAGATTTCTAGCTTTTTCAAAGTCATCTCCAATACAAATGATAGTGTCATCAGCGTATTGTAAAATTATGAGACCATTAGGGATAATGTGACTGCATAAACCAGTAATAGCATTATTCTCTTGTGCCTTAATAAGGATTCTAGCCAAACTGTCAGCAACAAAGTTAAAGAGAATAGGTGAGAGAGGGTCACCCTGTCTCACTCCCTTATGACTTTTAATATAATTACCAACTTTGTCATTGATCTTAACTCTGACAGTGCCATCATTGACAACTTTCTCCATCCAATTCATCCATTTTTCACAGAAACCTCTTTTCTCTAAACAGTGAAACATAAAGTTCCAATTGACTTTATCATAAGCTTTCTCAAAATCTAGCTTTAAAAAGATCCCTGTTTCATTTTTCCTCTTAGTTTCATGCATAACCTCATGGAGTGTCATAATTCCACTCATGATGCTCCGACCTTTTAAAAAAGCAGTCTGATGTTCATTTATAAGTTTCTGGGCAAAAGGTTCCATTCTATTAGTGAGCACCTTAGTGATAAGTTTGTATAGGCAGTTCAGGAGGCATATAGGTCTGAATTGTTGAATCTTTGCAGCATCTCTGATTTTTGGAATGAGAGTTATAATTCCATAATTTAGACGGCTCACATTCAGTTTTCCTTCATGAAGGTCCTGAAACATCTGCATAACATCTTCTTTTATAGTATCCCAACAGCTTTGATAGAATTCAGTTGGAATGCCGTCGGGACCAACAGCTTTGTTTTTTTTCCATTTGAAATAAGGCTTGAGTAATCTCTTTCATTGTAAAAAACTCACACAGTGTGCGATTCTCACTGTCAGAAATATGTTCAGCATTGTTCCAAATGGAGTCATCCACCTGGAAGAGGTTTCATTTGTAATTCCGTACGACATTATTTCATTTGTAAAGAAGAATAGACAAATGAACTAAAGTGATACGAATGGAATACTACTACATCCCTTTTTAAATATACGGTCATGTTTTTGTTTTGTGATTTTAACTCTGTTATAGTAAGGGGTATATTGTCATTCCATGTTCTGACATTTCCATTCCTCCCTTCCCGCATTGTCTTTCTCATTCCCTCTCCCCGCAAAGCTCATTCTCATTCTCATTCTCACGTTCATCCCACGTCTAGCAAAAATTAAATTAAAAAAACATAAATGTGGCCCCAATAAGATTCGAACTCCCACGTGCATCCTACGCCTAGATAAAATTAAATTTAAAAACACAAATATGGGCCCATAAGAATTCGAACCCATACCCCCCAAGCAAATGTGCTCGTAGCTACCACTACACCACATGTGTATTTATGTTAATATCTGTTACAGTAAAAATATCTACTATATCTCTCCCAAAGCCCACCTGCTACCCTTACAAAATGTGTAGTAGTAGATAATTATCAACGAGATTCCTGAATTATATTTTTAGATGGAGGGAGTAGTATTTAAAGAAGAGCCTTGCATGCAATTTCTTTTGTTTGAATAATGTTTTCAACTTAAATTCCTTTTTATATGTGTGACATTTATTCTCCGTAATATTTTTTCCATGGATCTGACTTGTGAGTCATTTCATAAACCAACGCCAAAGATGAATCCATGTTTCTTACTTGAAAACCCCGAACAAACACCACTGGCAGGAGACGCTCGCATTGACGTCGCTCATCGACGATGAGACGTAGCTTGGCGACTGCTAGTTCGACCTCTGAAAGCATTTCTACGTGGTCGCATGCGCCGTTGTGTTCGGCAAGCTCCGGCGCAACCGCCGCTTGGACGCGGTCCAAAGCGGCTACACCGCGCTGTCCATCTTCAAACGGGGGGACCTCATGGTCGTCGCCAACGCCGGCGACTCTCGGGTTGTTTCGGGCACCGCATCCGACGACGGCGCCGTCACGCCGTCCAGCTCATCATCCACCTGAAGCTCAACCTACCATGTAAGTCGCTACTGACCGGCCATGAATTCTTGTGCGCTGGGACGACGACCATTTCTGACGTTGTGTGAGTGTCTTCGAACAAGATGTATGTAGAGGAGTAGCACATCCGGTGGTGCAACGTCTAGGTGTACTACCTCGCTGATGAGCCTGGGTGCACTTCGTTTGGCAGCCCAGCCAAGAGTCATCGATACTCGCCATGTCGTGCGCGTTCGACGACTACTATATCAAGGACCGTGGCATCATCTTGGCGCCAGAGGTGACGTAGAGGAGGACTGACAACAATGACCACTCGCCATCGTTGGGGTAGCTTTTGTGCTGGCCTGCCTTTAATTCTCTTCGCAAACATATACACTTGCCTTTTTTTGTTTAAGCAAACGTGTATGGTGGTGCGTACCTGATGACTGACAATGTACGAGGGAATTTTACCAGCAGATGTGACACGTGCTCTTCAATGATGAGACCATATAAATCGTGGCATATATCGAAGTCTGCATGATACAGATGGTTGCAGTGTAGTAGTGAAACAACTAAATTAAAATAACAAAATTTATGTATGACCAGGATTACAAATAGATTATGAAACATTTTCTTATAACAATATAAGACACATTTTGTATATAAGTTATCATGTTATTATATGTTCCCGTTGTAACGCACGGGCACTCACCTAGTTCAGATATACTACTGCTTCGATCCAAAATTTATGGTTTTTATTTTTTGCTTTAAATCAAATTTATCTAGTTGATTAATTTTACGCAAAAAATACTGACTCACTATACGATGATCAATATGAGTCTATTGAATCAAGCCTCCAGTGCCTTTGTACCTATACACAATTATTCAATATTTAATTGAGTCCAACTAGAGTTAGACCCTCTCATATTAGTTGCAACATGCTATTGAATCATCACTAATTAAAATAGATGTATGCTATCTCCCACGGTCCCCGCATGCGGATGCGCATTTTGAGCGGTTAGAGTACTTTTTGTGAGCACGCAAATGATTAAGGGTCTGGTTCGTGGCTAAATGTGCCACACTTTGCCTAAGGTTAGTCGTATGTATTGAAGAACTAATCTTAGGTAGAAAAGTTAGGCAAAGTGTGGCAAACTAGTGAGTGAACCAAACATGCCATAAATGTTTCTAGGAGAGTGCCCATGTGGGTGCACATATAGACCCGCATAGAAGAGAGAAACCATGAATTTGGGGTACAGGAGGGTGAGCGCTCATTTTGCGCTTTTTCATCCACGCTCTGCTGGAATGGTGACTAGTTGAACGCGGACGCAAAAAAGCACATGCAGACCCGTTTGTGAGAGTTGCTAGAGATAGCCTAGAGTGTTACCTTTGGGACATGAGTTAGTCATATGTCCCTTCTCATAGCATGTGTAGCAAGTAGAGGTGGGCGTTCGAGTTACCCGAAAATTTCGGGTCGAGTAATTCGGGTATTTAAAATTTCGGGTTTTGAGAATCGATACCCGAAATTATAACGGGTTTTACAATACCCGAAAATTCGGGTACCCGGAATTTCGGGTTTGGGTATTCCCGAACTACCCAAACGGTTGTGTTGGCTTCATAAAAACACATACACCCCATTAAATTAGTATAAAAATATAATTTGAATAATGATATACAAGAACATATAAAACACAAGCAATCTACAATAACAAGTTATGCACACTTAAACATAATTATAGATGTACAAATTAATAATTAAGCATGACATAAGTACATGGCACATGAAAGTTCGGATACCCGATTGTGATACCCGAATTACCCGAAATAAATTCAGGTTTTGCAAGTTGCTACCCGAAATTCCCAAACAAAATTCGGGTTTCGGGTATTTCGGGTTCGGGTGTAACACTATAAAAACCATCAACTAAAAATAATGCATTTAGTTGTTATGGTAATTAGGGTAATAATTTTTCATTTAAATGTTTGTTATTTATTGCATTTGAAATAATTTTTTGATTGCTCATGATTGATTTTGGATAGTTAATAGCATTTCTTCTTAAATGAAAATCCAAATAAATAATAGAATAATTATTAGTCCAAAAATAAATATTTTATTTATAAATAATTTTGGTACGATTATTATGAATTTTAGGGTTATTTAAAAATATATTTTGAAATTAGAAAAGAAATAGAAAAAACAAAAAAAACAAAAAAGGAAACCCTAACCCTAAAGCCCACTAGGGGCCCATGTAAGCCGCCGCGCGCCCCCTGGCTTCCCAAGCCAGCCGCCGCCGCCACCCTGCTTTCTTCCCCCCACCTCTTCTCTCTCTTGTGCGGGCCCCACCCGGCTCCTCTCTCTCTCTCTCTCATCCCTCTCTCCCCTCCCTGCTTCCTTGACCACGCCGCCAGGAGCCGAACCGAGCGCCCCAGCCGCACCCTGCAGCCATAGCCACTCGTGCCCAGGACCCGCGACCCGATGCCCAGGCACGACACCAGGACACCACGCAGCCCCGCGCCAGGAACCGTGCCACCCGCGCCCGAAGCCCAAGTGTCGCGCGTTCGTTCTTCAACACGAGTGATGGAGCTTCAAAGCTTCTGTTTCTCCTCCCCACTCTCCTCCATGAAACTGACGCCATCAATGGCGCCATGAAGACCCCAGCCGCCTCTCTCGCTTCCCCAGCCGTCTCTTCCTATCCCCTCCCTCCTCTATAAAGCCGACACCGAGCTCCTCTCTCTCCCTCCTCCCTACCCGAGCTCGCCCCTCCTCTCTCTCACTCTCCTCGTCGTTTGAGCCACCGCTGCTGTCGCCGGAGTTCGCCACGCTATCGCTGGAGCCCGTGGAGCTCGCCGGAGCTACGCCAACCGTCGTGCCAAGCCTTCACCTAGACGCACGCCCAAGCCCGTCCGCTGTTCGTCACGAGGTTGAAGATGACCCAAAATATTTTTATGTATTTTTGAAATATTTTTTTATTCATTTTGTGAATTCTATAATTATTGTGTTGTAATATGAGCATGTTGTGATTTGGAATTCATGCGTATGTGCGCTATGGATTTTTGGTAGATGTATGCGATAAATTAGTGCACCGTGATTATTCATGTTATTTGTTGCGATGACTTTTAGAAAGTTGGATTAGAGAGAAGTATGACAAAAATGGATAGACACATGATGTTGATAAAAACACTAGATAGGTAATTTTATAGTTAATTTTGTTCACAATGAACTTTGGAAATTATTTAGAAGGTTATAATCATAAATTCATTTTAATAGATAATAGAAGCTTTTCTTAACATGGAATTAGTAAATGGTATAGAATTCATGGCAATATAAACATTATAGGTTATTAGATGATTTATCTTTGAGTATTATTAATAATACTTTCTTTTAGGAAGAAAAGAGAAAACTAAAAGAATATCACTAGTCATAACAAAAATAGGTTTTTACTAGCCAAAATAAAGGTGTCCATAAGTATAGCACTTAAATTCTTAGAATTAGTAAAAAACTTGTTTATGTTATAAAAAGCTCAATTGGTGATTTATATTGATTTTTAGAATATTAATGTTAGTAGAATCATGAATGCACCATTTTTAGCTATACGCATAAATTCTAGTTAGAAATAAAAGGAATAAAATCTATTAGTCTATTTATTAGTAATAAAGAAAGTAGTTAGCCTTTATTTTCATAAAGAATGTTAATACGCATTAATACATGTTAAAACTAGTATTATAGCACCTATTCTTAATTTCATCATTAATGACTCGTAATAATAGTCATAAATGAATTAATAAGTATTTACGCTTTAAGACGTATTTATGAGTGTGATAAGTGTGATGTATGAATATGAATGTAATGGTGAATAATTACCCCTGTACTAGTGTATGTTTATTTATTTGGTGTATATATTCTTTTGTATGTGCGATACGCAAATCGGTGCTAGAAGTGGAGTGTGAGGTAGACGAGCCTAACACGTTTGAGGACGACCCGCAGGACATGTTTGAGCAAGGCAAGTGGATTTTCCCTCTGCGTATTCTATTTGTACCCAAGTAATGCATATAATAATGTTTACTTTTTGGATATATTGCATAATTTGATGGGATTTGCCTAATTAAGGATTTTCTAGATTTACCAACTGTATTCCTTGATTACCTTGGAAAAATACTATGCTTTGCAAATTTGGCTACCGCTCAACTTGATAATTTTGGATGTCACTCATTATTTGATATTAATGTTCCGGAAATGAAATTGGCATTATGATGTTAACCCAATGGTTAAACAAGATTATATCATATTAATTGGAACATGGAGTGACCACCCAGGATAACAGTGCAACCACGAGTGCTATCATGGCTCTGGCTTTGGTAATTAGCTTTATATGCTTAGTACCTAGCAACCTTACCTGAAATATGGGCAAGAGGGGGAGCGGCAGTGGTGGCAGCTCATGTTAACATGGGGACGTATTCTTAGCTAAGGTACCTCGCCTAGAGGGCCTCCACACCGACTTGGAAACCTTAGCGGGTTGCTTTGTATTAAGTGTATTTTGTGAAAGCCTCATAATGGATCCCTAGCCATTCACCTTGGTAGTGTTTACGGGTCCGATCAACCCAGGCTAGATGGGATACATGACTTGTGGGTAAAGTTGTACCACCTATGCAGAGTGTAAAACTAATATGTCAGCCGTGCTCACGGTTAAGAGCAACCTGGACCCTCACATGATAATTTGAACTTAAAGATGGAAAATAAATCGAGATCTGATGATCTGCCAATGGTTTGCTTAAGTGGTTTCACTTAAGTGTTTTTTGATATACTCTTATACCTTTGTTTAAATGGATACTTGGGATACACACTTATTAGTAAGACATGTGTTGTTAATAAAATATTGACCAACTAAAATGCTTACTGCTCAACCTTAGCCTCACCTTGTTAAACTTGCATTAATTTTTCCCCCACTTGCTGAGCCCCGACCATAAGTGAGCTCACCCTTGCTAATATTTTGATCAGAGGGTGATGAAGAAGACATTGATGGAGATTTCAATGAATACTGAGTCTAACGATGCGCCGGTCATCTTCCTATGGGAGATTACCCATATTTAATTCCGCTTTACTTTGATGTTGATACTTGTTAAAGATACAATGATTTAGATGATGTAATAAAGTACTCTACTCTCTTTACGCCTTTATTGCATTGTCTTTTGATATATTACACTTGTGACATCAACATATGTGTGGAAATGGATCTTGGCACACTTATGCTATACACCCGACTCTGTTCCCAGAACCGGGTGTGACATCGGGTTCGGGTATTTCGGGTTCAGGTTATGGGTTTTTTGCCCAGCTCTAGTAGCAAGTCCTCTTTAGTTGAACTTTTTCCTTCTTGTCCATATCTTTCTTCATGTCGTCTTGCCTCTTGTCAGTTTCTTGAGTCTTCTCCTCAAGCTTGTTTGGGCACCCCAAGGCAAGGTAACCCAAGTTATCACACCTAAAGCATTTGATATGAGCAACTTTCTTCATCTTCCCATCTTTGTTCTTACTCACTTGCTTAGTGTCTTGATTTATCCTTGACCGCATTGCTCTACCTATTATTCTTCCTCTTATTTTCTTCTTTCACATGTCACCACCACCATCATGGTGGATTTGAACTTGATCTTGGGCCTTCATATTTTTCTAAACTTTTGGCTTCACCAATTTCTTGATTGGGCAGAATGAGGTGAGGCGACCCTAAGGACATGTTTAGCATGGCTCTACTCCACTTTAAAGCAGCTCTACTCTAAAACTCTGGGTGGAGCATCTCTGCTCTAGAGTTTAGATTGCTTTCTCATAACTAGTGGCGGGTAAATAACTCCAAAATCCATGTCTAAGTTACATTTTTAGAGATTCCAGAGTAGCAAAAGAGGTACTCCAAAAAATTGCAATATAGCTCAGAAAACTCCATGGAGTTTGCAACTCTGGAGTTAGGGTGTTTGCCAAGCTCTGGCCAGGTCCATCTCGAAGTTTTGCTCTAGAGCCATACCAAACACGACCTAAGTGCAACACCTAAAGAACATGATGTTCTTGAGCCTCTCTTCTTCCTTCTTAAGCTTGAGCTTCTCTTTGTTAAGGCATGATGAAGCTATATGGCTCATCTCATGGCATGTCAAGCACCTAAAATGAACTAGCCTTTCTTCTTGTTGCTTCATCGTACCTTTCTAATATACTTATTGTCCCATATCTTGCTCTTGTTGAAGTCAATGCCACTCAACCATAGTTCTTTTGATTCTTCATCATGTACTCATATGTGACTTTTGATCCATACCACCTCTCTAACTTGTTGCTCATTATTCACTTCATTTTTATCTCAATGTTCTCATTCAAAATGTTAGTCTCGCAAGACATAGATAACAACAAGAATCTAAATTTAAAGAATATGGCATAGCAAGAAAATCATCATATGAGGTGGGTACACGCTTCTTTTGACTACATCACAAGGGATGTGGTCACATGTTTCAATTGATCATTTAATTCATGTGATGAGCTCTCATTATTTTTTATTCAAAGCACTTTGATGAAATAATTATGGTCTTCAATTAATTTCTAATGAGACATACAAAGTTGCTCATGAGTCAATTTTAGTTCATCATCTGAAGCACTATGAACATCAAGTAAGCGCTTATGTTTTCCACATGAGTTCTTTAGAAATGGCTTCTCATTTTTCTAGTTTTCTTGTTTTAGCCATCTCATTTTCTAAAGACATGTTTATGCTAGTAAGTTTACTAATAATCTGATTATATGAATATGAATGATAAACCACATTAGCATTAGATAGCTTTGTGTTGTCTTATGACATGAAGTAATGTGTTGTAGTGGATGGGCTTGTAGTAGCAATATCATCCACGCATGAACCATCACCACCATAATCAAGTGTGCTTGGAATAGAAAATCATTTGCGTCACTTGAGCTTGAGCCGTTATTATCAATCATGTTAAGTGAACTTGTAGTGAATCTATAATCGTCACTTGACCATGATATGGAGCAATCTTCCACAATTACAATGTTGTGGATGTTCTCAACATCCTCATGCACCTCCTCATTGTGATCATCATAATTAAGGTAAATCCTCCCATACATTCAATCAAGATAGCTCCAAATCTCACGGACGGTTTCCTTGTACATGATATCCTTGAACACGTCGTCATTCAAATATTGGTAAGTGATGTTAATAGCTTGTCATTTTTTACTTCGATGATATATTTCCTCTTCTCATCCAAGGGCATAAAAGCCTACACTCACAATCCACCATAATTATTCATCAATCGCATGGAAATAATTTCCCATATAATTTTTTTCACCGCGTAAAGTGTGTGCCATAAAAATGTGTGGATCACAAACAATTTTCATCCCTTTAGTCGACATCCTATGCACTCTTGGGTCGGTTAAGACCACTACATGAGAGAACCAAGACTCTGATACCACTTTGTAGGGTCAAGATGGAGGATTAGAGAGAGTTGAATAGTCCTTTCTAATTCTAATTGTGTCGGCTAGCTAATATAAAAATAGAATTAAACTAATTGGTCTAGTCAAAACTACATCCCTCTATCTATCATAAGCACCTTATAAAAATCCTAGTTAAGAGAATAAAGTTTCAAGCTAGTGGAAGGTCATGTAAACAATTGTAGTTGGTAAGGTCACATAAACATATACAACTAATCAAGTGAACACAAGCGAGGTCCTGCACGTACTAGTGAGCACAAGAACAAAGTAAGAAACACTAACACTACTCAGCTAGCAAAGCTACACAAGACAAACTAGAGGGTAACAACTACTTAGCTACACAAACTAAGCAAGGACACTTAGCTTTACAAGCTAAATAGCACAAGAGAGCAACTAATTTACTATACAAGCAAACTAGCTACACAAGAGAAATCACCACTTACTAGCACATGTATGAATAAGTAAATACAAGCTAGCGAAAGGAATTGCAAACCAATAGGAAGAACAATGTTGCAAACCAAGCATGGATACTAAGTCCCAAAGGTGCTAAGCACTAGCCAAGGTTGGCAAATCACTCCCTTAATAGCCACTGAGGATAAACTACCATTAGCCCCTTTACTGGGCTCATTGCATGAGCATCGATTGTTCTTATGGGCATAGGACAGGCAACATCGGACTATAGTATCTTAGTGCTATGCATAGTACTAGCACATAGGATGGTCTTATGTTATTGTAATGCTTAGTCCAATCCTATTATGTGTGTGAGGGTTAGAAAGAACCCACTACTCAGTACTATAATGTAAATTAAACTAAAGTATCATATAAATGCTTTATAAATCAAAACTGTATTACTAACTAGTTCACTAGTATATATATGAAGTTACTTTGAATCTGTTGTAATAGGCTCTAAAATTGTGTGGGAAAACATGATTTCAAATATGGTGGGATTCAAAAGTTTAAAATTAATTTGTAGAACTACACTTGTAAATATATTTCTAGGGACGGTTTTCTTAAGCTAACAACTCCTTAAAATATGTTTTTAATAGTCATTGCATTGCCACATCCGTCGATAAAAACAGTTTCAAGTGTGATTGTCATACAACAATTGCCACCAAAAATTAATTTAGAAGAGCAGTTTCCTTATAGCAACCACCCATGAAAACCCATTTACAAGGGTGGTTGCCCTAACACAATCGACACTAAAAATCAATTTATAAGAATGGTTATTGTAAAACAATCGACCCTAAAAATAAGATTTTTAAAGACATTTATCTTTATAGTAACACCCCTAGAAATGTTTTTAGGCGACGATCAAATGTTTGACTCTATAACTATTTATGTCTACAACTAATGACATAGTGGTTGTTTTTAAATAGATCATGAAGATAGATTTTGGCCATTGTACTAGTGATTCATACAATGGTTGGCAAGTGAATGTTAACCAGACAAAGGGGAGGGGTTGTGTCTTGTAATTTTGGATGCTACTATGTTTATCGCTTCTCATTGTCATTATGAGATTTGTACTTGTTTGTTTTTAACACATTGTGTATTATACTCCATATGATACTGACTTAGCATCCCAGTTTGTGAAGAATTTGTTTGCCTCCGAAGGTAACACTCATAGCTCGAATGATCGCCATGTTATATAATCTCGTTTGTGTATTAGACTTGGCCATTTATGACTTGTATGAGTACAAGTTATGTACGAGCTTGTATGACAATCGAGTTTATATTGACTATGGATGAACTTATCTTTGAGACTTATGTTTTGATGAAAATTTACGTGTTTATTTGAGTTGTACTATATATAATGTAATGGGTGGGATGTTGTTGTCATATATATATATATATATATATATATATATATATATATATATATATATATATATATATATATATATATATATATATGTGAAATGAACAGTAGCAACAAAATTAGTAATATGAGTTTAGAGTAATTTATGTTGGCTAGAGGAAATCGTCGTAAATAAGTGCGAATACAAGGTTGACTTGTCCCTTATGGTTCGGGTTGATGATGAGTGATTGTCAATGGGTAGCATCTCGAGTCGAGTCATAGACTGACTGAAGCATGATATTATGTATGTGCAACCATGTCGATCAGCTTGTGGTGTGCAGGTGTGGAGCACAGGTATGATGGTCGACGGTTGAGGTGAAGGTCATGTAGGCTCATGCTGATAGACCGGGAGCAGTGAAGGACAAGTGTTGGGTCTTGGTGACAGACCAGAGCAGCTAGGTGACCGGCCGTAGTGGCTGATACCTAGGACACACACTCGCGCGAGGACGTGGCGAAGCAGGCCGTTACAAGCACGGTCGAGAACTGGCAGGACATGTGTCTAAGACGTGGGGGATGTGCACATGATGCGATACTCACAGCGGTTTGGTGGTTGAGGCTCAAAAACCACCCTGCGCTATGGATGGTGGGTTTTGCTTAGTTTGGGCCACAAAACTTGGTAGCGGCAGTTCCAGAGGTAACCGATGGTGGCACATGGAGTCACAACGAAGGGTGTGTCAAGGCAAAACAACTTTGTGGAGCATGTGGTCGTCGGATCGAAAACCTAGAAGTTGGTTGTATGATGTAATCTGCAACGATTAATCCAAGGAAGGGTCGCCGGTTCGGTCCACTTGTTTTGGTTGGCTTCAATATCAGTTTGTTCCCTTGCTGAACTTTTGAAGTCGTGTTCTTAAGCTCTTCCCTTCTCTTCTCTTGAGGATTTGTGGAGAATCTTTGAGTTCTTGTGTTCCGGATGCTGTTGGAATTTGTTAGTGCGAGAGATATACTCCTAGGACCACTTATTATGCCATGTTGGTGCAGTTTGTGGTTGTAATCTTAGCTGATCTCGTTTTGAGTTCTTTTTAGATCGAAAACCCCAACAAAACCTCAATTATGTTCGTATTTTCATATCTATGGTTGATTCATTAGTCTGATTGAGCTCAAAATTTGTGGAGACGTTGGAAACATATTTGTCTACGTGTGTGCAAAATTTCATTTTCAATCGGAGTTCATTTGGTTCAGTTTTGCATCCTAGAACAAAATTTCGTGCTGCTGAAATCAGGACTTGTTCGTGACACGGTTTTGGACAGATTCAGACTTTTCGATGTCCCATTTGTGATCTGTTTATTTTGCTGGTCTTGTGTGTGTATTAGGAACATTTCTAAATCATGAGATCACTGATTTGCTGATATGATTTTGGTTTGAGTGCTTTCTTCATCTCGATTGAAGTGAAATGCTCAAATTCAGTCTTTAGCAGCAAAATTTGATTGACTCCCATTCACCCTCTCTGGTCGCTCCATCGGTCCTTTAAGCCTGACTAATTTACATTGGCTATTCAAAACCGTCGTAAATTAATTTAAATAACTTATTGTCCATCTAAAAACAATATAAATTTACTTTTTCCCTAGTGTACTACATCCGTCATATCTTAACTAGCTCAGTGCCTGTGCGTTGCAACGGGATCATATAATAGCTTGATAACTTATATATACAAATGTGTGTTATACTGTTATGAGATGGAGGACGACATCCATGAGCCGTCCGGGATGACGTTGAAGAGAAACTCGGGCCTGTGACGCACGAGCACTCACCTAATAGTATAGTATATAAGATTTAACAAGACAATTTAAAGGCAAAAATTCAAGAATGATCTTTCATAGACTACTATAAATTCATGACTAAAAGCTCACTGTAATTGACTTGCTTGAAGAACACAATAATACTACTATGAATATGTGATACAACTTAATCACAGTAGTAAAATTACATCTGATGTTGTATTTGGTAAAAAAATATTTTTTAGAGTTCAGAGCCAACAACTAAACTCAAGTGTTACAAGGTACAACGAACCTTACTATTCAGATTATTAATATAAAAACTCAAGACAGGTGTAATCCTCAAACAATCATAAGCAATGTGTATAGGAATTTTAGACATAATGGTGCCTACCACATGCTTTAGTATTCAGATTATTAACACAAACTCATGACATAATGACCAAAAAATATTAACACACAAACATGGACATAATGTTGTTTAGGAATTTCAGACATATATAGAGGTCAAATAGAGGAATTTCAGACAATGAACAATTATCATCATCAATAGGCTAGAGTTCAAATTCTTAATATATGAACTTGACATATAATAGTGCCTCTAGCAGTGTCGCCTTAGTTTAAAAGCAGTAATATGGCATAGAGAGGAGAGGAGAGGAGAGGAGAGAAGAGAAGAGAGGAAATAAACAATATCTATTGCTTTCCATATAAACTCACAAAGTTATATATATTCCAATCCCATGGAGAGATGAGGGGAGGAGAGCTACAAAAACCAATCCTGTTCTGTTTCTCCTTTCAGGCCTAACCCTATGCAGCAGCATATTCATCCAAGAAACCAACAACCTGTAACATATCCCTTATTATCCTACCCATTACAAACTTGTC
Organism: Zea mays; assembly: GCF_902167145.1. Taxonomy (NCBI): domain Eukaryota; kingdom Viridiplantae; phylum Streptophyta; class Magnoliopsida; order Poales; family Poaceae; genus Zea; species Zea mays. The sequence continues at coordinate 19,030,005 of NC_050096.1, read as the reverse complement.
ATTAAAATTAAATTCAGTATTGACTAATATTATCTCGATCAATCTTCAAGGACATCGAGCTTGATTTTGCTATGCCACAGAGAATGGTGCATGTGGACCCTTCTTCCTTATATGCATCAGGTGGTCTAAAGTTGGCTTTAACCTTTAGCCCACCTTACATTAGAGATTTGGACATCAAAAGAAAGCTAAAACATTCTAAAGCTTTTAGATCTCTAAGTTTAGAAGAGGGAGGCAAACATGCCCTAGAATATTGGAGATCGCAGCTGCTGCTATCACCAAGTAACACACTAAGATATCGAAGACCGCAACTGCTGCTATCACCGTTTAAAGTACAGGATTCAGTGGTGGTGCTTTTGCTTCTACCTTAACAACTAAGATCTCAATCCATCTTAATTTGTCCAACCGAACTCTGAATGAAAAAAAGGAATCGCATTTTAGGAATGATTGACGAGTTAGCACAATGCAGGTTCAGAACCTTTGGTTATTTCCAAAATAAAGACCTGCATGTATGGCTATAACAATTTATACTTTTAAAAATGGATATTTATTGAGACCTGATAACCACATTTAGCTAGCTTAGCAGGAGGGAGCATGCTAACTCATAATGCCTTGTAATTACTGAATACTGATGAACCAGCGGAGCCATACCTTATTGACATCCTCAAGTAGCTCTGACAAACAAATTAGGGGACATGACAAACAAATTAGGGGACACTACCTCTGCGTATCTGCACAAGGGCCCAAGAGAGGTGGGGCCCGACCATAGGAATGGAGCTCTTAGCTCCCACACCGTGCACCAGTGAATGCGAGCGGTTGGTCTGGCCTTCCAGTAATCCGATCTGCATGTAGTGTGATCCAGGATTCACGTGGATAAGGATGAAATCAAGAGAGCGCTAGCTAGGATCACACGCCAATAGCACAAGGAAGGAAGGAATGAGTGAGCGAACCTTGAGGAAAACATCGCTGATGGGCTTCTTTGTGTGGCTCTCCGTCGTTGGTCGCAACCCCCGCCACCGCCCTCACTCGTCGCACATCGCGCTGTGGTCACGGTCGGGGCTGCCCTTCCGTCCGGTCGTCCGGTCGAGCATGGGGCGATCAAGCAGGACTCAATGTCACACCCGGATTTTAGGGGTCCAAAACCCGGGCGCGAACATAATCACCAGGTGTGCTGGGACCAAGTCTCACACATATGATGATTCATGGCACAGGATCGAATGTCACATTTTTACTATATAATCAGAGTTTTGTACAAAATAAATAAATAATTACATTATATGGAGACAACGGTCCAGCAACCCAAAGTTGACTGGGAGACGACGACCTAGACCACTCACGAACTCATCACAGCATCCTCCACGCGCCTCATCCTGTGGTACCTGCTCTTGACCTGTGGGGGGGGGTGTGAGACAGCAAGAGTGAGCTCACATACGTTCATCGCTCAACAAGTTGTGGGGAATAATGTGCATGAACTCGCCAAAGGTGGGAGCTCATGTGAAGTGTAAGGCTTACCAAAGAGGATGGCTGAAGCTGAGCATTGCTTTTAAAGTTGGTCAAAATTTTATTAGCCATTACTAAGTATAAGTAAATACCAACCCAGTTAAGTAGTAGAACAAAAGTAACAACATCACCTGCGATGCAATGCATATGACAAATTGAATTTAAGTTCCATAGATTAATCATGTGAGGGTCCGAGCTGCTCATGACCGTGAGCACGGCTAGTATACCAGTTTTACACTCTGCAGAGGTGGCGCATCTTTACCCATAAGTCATGTTACCCATCTGCCAAGGGATCGCGACTTCCCATACACCTCTACCGAGGAGGCGAGGCAGGGTAACACTACGAGGCCTTTACAAAGTTCCACTAGCTTCAGAAAACCCGCTACAGTTTATAGGAAGCTCCAATGCAGGAATCCCTTGCAGGACCGCCATCGCAGCAAAATCCTCCCGAGGGCCTCCCTACACTGACCACTCCCCTACTGCCCTTGCCCCTTTCGGGTAAGGTAGTCCTCCACTAGCTTTCCTAATTAATCAGCCAAGGGCGTCCCATTAAACCCTTGTGGTAGCACTGTTTTCCCGGGTGGTCGCTCCATGTTCCAATTAACATAATGATCTTATCATGAACAGTAATAATAAATGGATAATAACAGTGTGATCATGAATAATGTATCTTCATACCCAAAACCACATAAAGCACTAGCAAGTACTACCCAAAAAGTTCAGTGGTAAACAAGGTATAAAGATAATCAAACTAGGGTAACCTATTGGGTCCCATCAAAATTAACCTATGCAGATCATTATGATTAATTAGAATATGAGTGGGTAAAAGGAAGTGATCAAGGGCACAACTTGCCTGAGACTTGAGATTCCAGGTACCAACTTGCTCTTCAGATGACACGTGTCCTCACTGCTAAACGTAGCAATACAAACAAACATGACATATGCAAAATTAACATCACACCAAACATAAGAATAACTGAATAATAAAGATCTACACGTATCGTAACAAGATCGCGGGAACCAGAACTACTAAGATCGGAGTCGATTAAGGAGTTATGATTTTATAAAAGATTTGTGTGATTAAAATATTAAACTATATTATAAATATGAGAGATTATTCTATAAATAAATATCTCAACTTTAATCTAAGGCATTATTTGATTTAAAGATTATCTAGTTAAATTATAACCATAAAATTAGAATACTATATTAATATTAAAGAAGTTAATCCAATAGGTATAGATTAACCCAATTATAAAAGTACGGGATATCATATGATCAATGTTACTACTGCGTAGTAAATATTTATACGAAGCTAACACAACTGGAACGGGTTAATTCGGAATTAAAACGAAGAATTTACGAATTTCCGAAGTTTTACGTGTTTGGTACAAGATTAATTAAGTGATTAGATTTAATATGGGGTTTATGCTAAAACAGTGTTACTAAGTGATAAACAATATTATTACAAAATTATAGGAACTGGAATGGGTTAAAAAAGCCCTAATCTGAATTTTCTATGAATTAATTATGATTCTGGAATTATTTTAGTATTAAAAATACATTTACTAATTCATTTATACATTTTAAACGGGCTCTGGATCGGGCGTCAATTCCTGGAAAACTCAAGGGCTCTGGCGTAAGATTTCCGAGACACAGAGAATAGTGTACTCCGGATGGCGGGTTGATTAGTGCTTTCCTCGGGGGCTCTTTAACAAAAAGTACCCGCGAAGGGGTAGCTAGGGTTTCTGGTCGTTGGATCAGAGATCGAGCGCCCAGATCAGCCTGCCCACACCATGAACCGGTATTTGATCCCAGCCGTTGGATCCCCCATCGGCGGCTCGGTTTTAAAAAAAACTGCGACCTAATCTCTCGCGTTCATCTGCTGATCTACGACCGAGGCAGACTCGGGCGAATCAGTACGCCAAGACTAATCGAGACCGCCCACCATGTATCCAACGGTGCACGGACACGACTGAACCCCACCCAGCTCAGCGGCGGCGCAACACCGACGGAGACGGCGGCGCCATCACCGGAATTCTCCGATCTAAGCTCCTAGCCCTCGGCCCCTGCGGAAGACGCTACTTTACGAAGAGGGAAATGGTGCGAATGCGTTGGCGGGATTCTTACCAGAATCCAAGCGATATTCCGCCCTGCCCGCGACGCACGGCGGAAGTGCAGCGACGGCGAGGAATTCCTGGTCGTCAGCCGCGCGATGTGCCATGGAAAGGTTCCAGCCGTGACCCACCGGACCAGGTGAAGCTCCCGCACCCCAGACCTCGGTCCAATCGCTGAGGAATCGACCGGTCGACGACGGCGGACCGAATCTCCTCACACGGCGCGCGGCGGCGTTCTGGTGGCGATGAGAAGTTGGGGCTATAGAGGGGAGAGGGGGATAAGGATCCGGTTCCGGTCCTCTTATGGCCGCCCGAAGTCCGTTCGCGGCCCACCCCAACGGAATCCGCGAATCGCGCCATGCCGAGCTCATCCGAGCAGCGCGGCGAAGAAAGGGGAAAGGGGCTAGCGGACTTGGGGCGAAGGTGGAATAGGCCACCCCGGTCGCCCGCCAAGATAGGGGCCGCACACGGCTGTTGCAAGAACCAGGGCAGTCGGCGCCGGGTCTTTAGCTCCAGCCATCCGCGCGCCATGGGGAAGATCTACAGCGCGGTGGAGGTTGAGGCTGGCAAGTGGGGCCGCTTGTCTGGCGACACCGAGCGCGCGCTAGGGAAGCTGACGGGATGGGCCCGCACGTCAGCGCGTGGATGCGAGAGGAAATGGCCACGCTGGGGTAAAGGAGAAATGGGCCGAAATCAGGCGTGCGGCCCATGAAGCCCTTTTATTCTTTTCCATTTTTGCTCTAATTTCTTTTCTCCATTTCCAAGTTAAATTTGAATTCAAACTTAAATTCAAACTTCTATGGCTCATCACTTCAACTTATATTTGTGAAATTAGGGATATTAATTCTGAATATATTTATATATATATTATTTATATATTTTTTTATATCCCTTCTCTTTTTCTTATTTCCAAACTCTAATTTCCATTTAGGGTTTGATCCAACCTTTAGAATTATTATCTCATTGTTATTATCCTTATTATTTTATTTAATGTGCAAACATATAAAACTCCAACATGATGCATATTCTTTTTATCATTTGTTTTAATTCATCTCCAACTTTTATGTATGCTCTTTTTATGATGCAAATATGGCACATAAGATAAGGAATTCACTATATAATCCTTTTATACAATTTTGAGTATTACAAATCCTACCCCCCTTAAAAAGAATCTCGTCCTCGAGATTTGAAGAAAAGGGATGCAACCAGTTTGGTTTAGGAATCAAAAGTTTTGTTTCATGTTTTTTTTATAGTAGCTAGTAGATGATTTGGAAAATATAGACATATACGTATAGCCATCTATTAGGTCAGATGAGGTATGATTATGGCAAGTATAGATAATAGGTTGTGGCAAGGAAGAGTATAATAAGGAAAGACTTCATCCTGAACTGTGGATCTTGATTCCGCTGGCGATTCAACTTGATCTTTGAAGTCTTGTGTTGATGCTTATCCTTCTTTGACATGGTTGGTCTTCTTTGGCCTTTATTTCTTGGAGTTGTCATCCGAGTTAAGGACATATGGCTAGGACCTATGTGAGTAGGATGGATTGTATGGTGTAGGTAGGTTAGAATCTCTTGCTAGGTTAAAATTGAAGGGTTATGCATCTATCGGATGGTTAAGGTAGTTGCATATGGCCAAGTCTATCTGTCATTCTTAATTTAGTGCAAGGTGAACTAAGTTAAGACCCGTTCTATAGGAGTAGAGTCTAATCTATTTCATCAGTATTATCTAACATGTTTGATAAGTCACTTTAGATTAGATCAGATCTAGGTTAGATTGGTGTGACTAGTTTGACTAGATAAGATCTTATTTATTTTAGGCTAGATCATGGTTGTTACACTAGCGTGGGATAAATATGCTTATTGGGGTAAGATGAATCCATAAGGATAAGGTAGAATCTCTTGAGGTCAGATAGATCTGTTAGGATAGGATAGACAGATCTATTAAGATAAGAGAGATTCTTTAAGATAAGATGGAGCTAGATATATTTGATAAGTTAGGATCTTTTGAGATAAGATAGATCTATGAGTGTAGGATAGAATCTTTTAAGATAGGATGAATCTATCAAGCTAGATACATTTTTTTTAATGAGGGATAATCTAATTTGTCCAGTTACTTTTATAAGCATTTTTTCTATATGTATATGCAGATGTAATTGTGGACATTACTCCACAACTCATCACACTCAATCAAAGATCCAAATCAAACATGTATCATAAGAACAAGCATTCAAGTATACAAATATTTACAAAAATAGTTTTGATTTTTTTTTCCTAAGAGTAGGTCTCCTATTTCTAAAGGTCACTTTAGATATGGGATTTCGAAGTGTGAAATCCACATTTGTCTTTTAGAAAGAAAAGGTAAGAATAATCAGAGTAAAGCGGAAATAGATGAGAAAAGATTAAGATAAGTTTAGAAAAGAATCAGAGTAAGATAAGAAGGTAATGGTGTGTCCATTTCTATCTAGGTTTCGTCCTACAGTCAACATTCCTCTGATACCACTTCTGTCACACCCGGATTTTAGGGGTCCAAAACCCGGGCGCGAACATAATCACCAGGTGTGCTGGGACCAAGTCTCACACATATGATGATTCATGGCACAGGATCGAATGTCACATTTTTACTATATAATCAGAGTTTTGTACAAAATAAATAAATAATTACATTATATGGAGACAACGGTCCAGCAACCCAAAGTTGACTGGGAGACGACGACCTAGACCACTCACGAACTCATCACAGCATCCTCCACGCGCCTCATCCTGTGGTACCTGCTCTTGACCTGTGGGGGGGGGTGTGAGACAGCAAGAGTGAGCTCACATACGTTCATCGCTCAACAAGTTGTGGGGAATAATGTGCATGAACTCGCCAAAGGTGGGAGCTCATGTGAAGTGTAAGGCTTACCAAAGAGGATGGCTGAAGCTGAGCATTGCTTTTAAAGTTGGTCAAAATTTTATTAGCCATTACTAAGTATAAGTAAATACCAACCCAGTTAAGTAGTAGAACAAAAGTAACAACATCACCTGCGATGCAATGCATATGACAAATTGAATTTAAGTTCCATAGATTAATCATGTGAGGGTCCGAGCTGCTCATGACCGTGAGCACGGCTAGTATACCAGTTTTACACTCTGCAGAGGTGGCACATCTTTACCCACAAGTCATGTTACCCATCTGCCAAGGGATCGCGACTTCCCATACACCTCTACCGAGGAGGCGAGGCAGGGTAACACTACGAGGCCTTTACAAAGTTCCACTAGCTTCAGAAAACCCGCTACAGTTTATAGGAAGCTCCAATGCAGGAATCCCTTGCAGGACCGCCATCGCAGCAAAATCCTCCCGAGGGCCTCCCTACACTGACCACTCCCCTACTGCCCTTGCCCCTTTCGGGTAAGGTAGTCCTCCACTAGCTTTCCTAATTAATCAGCCAAGGGCGTCCCATTAAACCCTTGTGGTAGCACTGTTTTCCCGGGTGGTCGCTCCATGTTCCAATTAACATAATGATCTTATCATGAACAGTAATAATAAATGGATAATAACAGTGTGATCATGAATAATGTATCTTCATACCCAAAACCACATAAAGCACTAGCAAGTACTACCCAAAAAGTTCAGTGGTAAACAAGGTATAAAGATAATCAAACTAGGGTAACCTATTGGGTCCCATCAAAATTAACCTATGCAGATCATTATGATTAATTAGAACATGAGTGGGTAAAAGGAAGTGATCAAGGGCACAACTTGCCTTGAGACTTGAGATTCCAGGTACCAACTTGCTCTTCAGATGACACGTGTCCTCACTGCTAAACGTAGCAATACAAACAAACATGACATATGCAAAATTAACATCACACCAAACATAAGAATAACTGAATAATAAAGATCTACACGTATCGTAACAAGATCGCGGGAACCAGAACTACTAAGATCGGAGTCGATTAAGGAGTTATGATTTTATAAAAGATTTGTGTGATTAAAATATTAAACTATATTATAAATATGAGAGATTATTCTATAAATAAATATCTCAACTTTAATCTAAGGCATTATTTGATTTAAAGATTATCTAGTTAAATTATAACCATAAAATTAGAATACTATATTAATATTAAAGAAGTTAATCCAATAGGTATAGATTAACCCAATTATAAAAGTACGGGATATCATATGATCAATGTTACTACTGCGTAGTAAATATTTATACGAAGCTAACACAACTGGAACGGGTTAATTCGGAATTAAAACGAAGAATTTACGAATTTCCGAAGTTTTACGTGTTTGGTACAAGATTAATTAAGTGATTAGATTTAATATGGGGTTTATGCTAAAACAGTGTTACTAAGTGATAAACAATATTATTACAAAATTATAGGAACTGGAATGGGTTAAAAAGCCCTAATCTGAATTTTCTATGAATTAATTATGATCCTGGAATTATTTTAGTATTAAAAATACATTTACTAATTCATTTATACATTTTAAACGGGCTCTGGATCGGGCGTCAATTCCTGGAAAACTCAAGGGCTCTGGCGTAAGATTTCCGAGACACAGAGAATAGTGTACTCCGGATGGCGGGTTGATTAGTGCTTTCCTCGGGGGCTCTTTAACAAAAAGTACCCGCGAAGGGGTAGCTAGGGTTTCTGGTCGTTGGATCAGAGATCGAGCGCCCAGATCAGCCTGCCCACACCATGAACCGGTATTTGATCCCAGCCGTTGGATCCCCCATCGGCGGCTCGGTTTTAAAAAAAACTGCGACCTAATCTCTCGCGTTCATCTGCTGATCTACGGCCGAGGCAGACTCGGGCGAATCAGTACGCCAAGACTAATCGAGACCGCCCACCATGTATCCAACGGTGCACGGACACGACTGAACCCCACCCAGCTGAGCGGCGGCGCAACACCGACGGAGACGGCGGCGCCATCACCGGAATTCTCCGATCTAAGCTCCTAGCCCTCGGCCCCTGCGGAAGACGCTACTTTACGAAGAGGGAAATGGTGCGAATGCGTTGGCGGGATTCTTACCAGAATCCAAGCGATATTCCGCCCTGCCCGCGACGCACGGCGGAAGTGCAGCGACGGCGAGGAATTCCTGGTCGTCAGCCGCGCGATGCGCCATGGAAAGGTTCCAGCCGTGACCCACCGGACCAGGTGAAGCTCCCGCACCCCAGACCTCGGTCCAATCGCTGAGGAATCGACCGGTCGACGACGGCGGACCGAATCTCCTCACACGGCGCGCGGCGGCGTTCTGGTGGCGATGAGAAGTTGGGGCTATAGAGGGGAGAGGGGGATAAGGATCCGGTTCCGGTCCTCTTATGGCCGCCCGAAGTCCGTTCGCGGCCCACCCCAACGGAATCCGCGAATCGCGCCATGCCGAGCTCATCCGAGCAGCGCGGCGAAGAAAGGGGAAAGGGGCTAGCGGACTTGGGGCGAAGGTGGAATAGGCCACCCCGGTCGCCCGCCAAGATAGGGGCCGCACACGGCTGTTGCAAGAACCAGGGCAGTCGGCGCCGGGTCTTCAGCTCCAGCCATCCGCGCGCCATGGGGAAGATCTACAGCGCGGTGGAGGTTGAGGCTGGCAAGTGGGGCCGCTTGTCTGGCGACACCGAGCGCGCGCTAGGGAAGCTGACGGGATGGGCCCGCACGTCAGCGCGTGGATGCGAGAGGAAATGGCCACGCTGGGGTAAAGGAGAAATGGGCCGAAATTAGGCGTGCGGCCCATGAAGCCCTTTTATTCTTTTCCATTTTTGCTCTAATTTCTTTTCTCCATTTCCAAGTTAAATTTGAATTCAAACTTAAATTCAAACTTCTATGGCTCATCACTTCAACTTATATTTGTGAAATTAGGGATATTAATTCTGAATATATTTATATATATATTATTTATATATTTTTTTATATCCCTTCTCTTTTTCTTATTTCCAAACTCTAATTTCCATTTAGGGTTTGATCCAACCTTTAGAATTATTATCTCATTGTTATTATCCTTATTATTTTATTTAATGTGCAAACATATAAAACTCCAACATGATGCATATTCTTTTTATCATTTGTTTTAATTCATCTCCAACTTTTATGTATGCTCTTTTTATGATGCAAATATGGCACATAAGATAAGGAATTCACTATATAATCCTTTTATACAATTTTGAGTATTACACTCGAGGAGGAGGTAGCGGATTTATGGCGACGGATCGGGGTAGCGGGGCCGAGTGTGGGTTGTTGGCTTGTTGCGCCCGTGGGCGTGGCAGGCGGGGGGTGGGGGCGGGCGGAGGGATCATGAGCTAGAGGGGGAGATCGTGGAGGGAGTGGGCAGTTTGGAGGGAGATCGTGGGGGATTCCTTTGCGCGGGCGTTTGGGAGTGAGCGGGTGCTCCTGAGATGGCTGAGATCGATGATGAACAGGAGAGCACGGGACGGAGACGGCGTTAGCAGGAAGAGCTAGAGGGCGAGGGCTCGCTGGGCAAAGAAAGCAAGGGAGACTGACCCTAAAGCCAAGCTGGGTCAGGGTAAGAAGCGTGCGGCCTCCTGGCAGCTACTTGGGCCGCACCAAAGAAACACAGCCCACGCGATCTATGTCGTCGTCACGGCTTGCACATTTTTATGACCATACCGGCCAACCAACATAGCTTCTACCGGCTTATAAGTCTTCCTTCTTCAGAGAAAGCAATCGTGGTCAAATGCTCCTACCAGTGTCAAATTGAGGCAACTTTTTGCGCGAGCAGACGTGGGTCCGGTGTGTGCAAAACTAAGGGTGGTTGTCATGTGGGCGCCCGTAGTCTGCAATGTGGGCCCAACATCCGGAGTGTGTGATGGCTTGCACTATAGGAATGGCTGAATAAGAATGGGGGATTTTGTCTCATGGGACCGGAGTGCCCCAAGTCAGGAGTTGCTCGACGTCCCGCGTCACAGAATGTGATGGTTTGCCGGACAGCAGCGGCGGAGGAGCCATTATGGCTTAGTGTGGCATCAGCCATACCTTACTTTTAATAACTCTCATATCTTCTACTATAACAACAAAATAAGACGTGGTGTGGTAAATATGTTGTCTCTAATCTAGCAGCAGGTCTTGAGTTTGATTCACAATTCTTACAGATTTCAAAGGAGGGAGTAATTTACATCAGCTAACCGGCGTACATAATTTATGCGGGTTTGGACCTTATTTATGTCGGTTATTGGTCGACATCGATTTTCCAGTTTCCTGGGGCGGGAGGTGGGGGAGTATGGAACCGATCAAACATCTGAATTCTTGGAACAGAAGTACATGTCAACTAAACAGCGACATTGTGGAAAAGCACATGCGTTTTAATTACCCGGTCTTGTGTTTCCTTTAGCTGAACGTCAATGATCTATCAAATCTATGTGTGGACGCATGCTTGAATTGCGATGTGTGTGGTTGGTTGCCACAGCGCTAGCTTCATATATGCTACGAGTCGAGTAGTAGCAAGATAATTATAGTATACTCGATGCGGACTGTAGAGGTAGCCATTGTATTATACGTGCTTATCGTTAAGATTTATGGGCTAGACCCAATTGAGAAATTCAAATAAATCTCAGAAAAATCTCAAAAGCCCATATAAATATATGGCTAGGGAATGGTGGAACCAATAGCACCATATTGCTAGTTCTAGTGGAGTAGAGCTAGTTTAAATATGGAAACCACACTCACTCACCAAGTCATGAATGAGAGAAGAGAGTATGGAGAGCCACACGCGCTCGCTCGCTCGCCTCGCCTGGCCTGGACTGGGCGCGGGCGCACGACATGCGCGTGAATGGTCCGCCAAAATCTGGCCCCTCGTCTTGCGGGGGCGTGGGCACAGGATCGAATGTCACATCTTTACTATATATATATATAATATGAGTTCTATACACAATAAATAAATAATTACATTATAAGAAGACAATGGTTCAGCAACCCAAAGTTGACTGGGAGACGACAGCCTAGAACTCTCACGAACTCGTCACAGCATCCTCTAAGCGCCTCATCCTGCGGTACCAACTTTTCGAGGGAGCAGAATTCTAGTAATAAGATTATGTAGGAGAGATGGCCGAGCGGTTCAAGGCGTAGCATTGGAACTGCTATGTAGACTTTTGTTTACCGAGGGTTCGAATCCCTCTCTTTCCGTTTCTCTTAATTCATCAATGTTAGCGATCACAATGTATCAAATTAAATAACAATTTATTCCAACAATAAGTAAGAGTGAGCTTACATACGTTCATAGCTCAACAAGTTGTGGGAAATAATGTGCATGAACTCGCCAAAGGTGGGAGCTCACGTGAAGTGTAAGGCTTACCAAAGAGGATAGTTAGAGGTGAGCATTGCTTTTAAAGTTGGTCAAAATTTTATTAGCAATTACTAAGTATAAGTAAATACCAAACCAATTAAGTAGTAGAACAAAAGTAAAAACATCACCTACGATGCAATGCATATGACAAATTGAGTTTAAGTTTCATAATTTAATCATGTGAGTGTCCGAGCTGCTCATGACCATGAGCACAGCTAGTATACCAGTTTTATACTCTGCAAAAGTTGCGCATCTTTACCCACAAGTCATGTTACCCATCTGCCAAGAGACGGCCAATCCCATACACCTCTACCGAGGAGGCGAGGCAGGGTAACACTACGAGACCTTTACAAAGTTCTACTAGCTTCAGAAAACCCGCTACAGTTATAGGAAGCTCCAGTGCAGGAATCCCTCGCCTGACCGCCATCGCAGCAAAATCAACCAAGGACCTCCCTACACTGACCACTCCCCTACTGCCCTTGCCCCGTTCGGGTAAGGTAGTCATCCACTAGCTTTCCTAGTTAATCAGACAAGGGCGTCCCATTAAACCCTTGTGGTAGCACTGTTTTCCCGGGTGGTTCTCCATGTTCCAATTAACAGAATGATCTTAACATGAATAGTAATAATAAACTGATAATAAAAGTGTAATCATGTATAATGTATGTCCATACCCAAAACCACATAAAGCAATAGCAGAAACTACCCAAAAAGTTTAGTGGTAAACAAGGTATAAAGATAGTCAAACTAGGGTAACCTATTGGGTCCCATCAAAATTAACCTATGCAGATCATTTTGATTAATCAGAACATGACTGGGTAAAAAGAAGTGATCAAGGGCATAACTTGCCTGGGACTTGAGATTCCAGTAACCAACTTGCTCTTCAGATGACACGTGTCCTCACTACTAAACGTAGCAATACATACAAACGTGTATAGGCAAAATTTACATCACACCAAACATAAGAATAAACTGCGTAATAATAATCTACGCGTTGTAACGAGATTATGGGATCGAGAACTGCTAAATTCGGAGTTATCGTTAAAGAGTTATGATTTTATGAAGTTTTAAGTGTGGGGTATAAAGAAACTAAGTGTATAATTTTAATCATAGGGTTCATGTTAAAATAAGGTTACTAGATAAAGAACAATATTAATATGAAACTAATGCGACTGGAATTAATTAATTCGGAGCTAAAACAAAGAGATAGGGATTTTACAAGATTAGTAGATTTATTTTATACTATATTCATTTTCAGTTTACTGAGTTAATAATCCCCTGTTGATTAATATAGATGAGTATTACAAGTAAATAACAATTCTATTTTAATCCAAGGTATAACTTGATTAGTTACCATATTTTAGTCAGGTTATAATCATAAATAGGCTCACTTTGATTAGCAAGCATAATTTACTAAACATAGATTAAACAATATCCATCTACAAAAATAAGTGTTGTGATAAAACTAACGATGTTATTGTGTAGATAATGTTATTATGAAACTAACGCAACCGGAACGGGTCAAATCAGAAATTAAATGAACCACATATGAGTTTTCTAAGATTTGAGAATTACTTTATACTTGAAAATTGATTTCCAAATTTTCTTTTATTATTTTATGATTCATATATACCGTGGATACTAATTCTTAGGACCTCGGGGTCTATTCCGTAAACATTCAAGACCTAATTGTAATGGTCTTGTGCCTTGGGTGGATGGCGGGTTGATAAGTCAAAAGGGCGAGTGTTCTTTTAGAAAAAAACCATGACTGTTATAATGCGCGGGCAAGTGCCGTTCAGATCGAATCCAATGGTCACAATACAACGCGCGAAGGGGTATCTCGGTGTTCTAATCTAGGCCGTCCGACAAGGATCCAATGGCCCCGCACCCTTCTTCTCTCCTTGAACCATCCCGACGGCGACGCCGCCAGCCCTAACGGAGGCGCCATGACCGGCAAATCCGCCACCGCGCCTGGGTGCACTAATTGATAAAGTAAAATGCGCTAAACGACTCTAATGCCAGCACGAATCGAATGGGAGGAAACTCACCGGAATTGGTGCGATAAAAACTACTAGCCACGGGATGGCCTTGATCCGCAACGGAGTTAATCTCCGCGGAGAAATTCGTTGAATACCGATCGCCCATTCATTGATTCGAGATAGGTACAGTTTTCCCGTGTCCTGGCGATGCTCCTAGTCTCCCTTCCACGGCCAGAGACACAAGCCCGACCGATTGCCATGACAGCGACAACCTTCTTTCTCCCCTGCTCCTGGGCGAGCAGTCCACGGTGGCGCGGATGGGGTTCCAGGGGGCCTGCGGGGTCGGGTTTTATACCCAGGGTCAGCGCCGACCCACCCCCGCCGATCGCAAGCATACAGTTGTGGGATCCGAGATGCGCGACGAGGTTTTTGCGTGGCTTTGGTTTAAGTCTGCGTGGCTGATGACGCGGGGAAGAGGGATCCGAGCGCCGGGGTCCACCTGACAGCCGCAGAGGAGGCAGGTGCAGGCGTGGCATGCCGTGCTGACAGGGAGACCCACGGTGTCAGCGGGGCAAAGTGAGGGTGTGCGCCATGAAATCTGGCCCGGCAACAGAGTGTGGTAGCTGGGTCGCGCATGGGGATTTCGGCCCAGCAGCGCAGGTAAGCTTTATGTTTCTTAATTTGTGTTTTCTCATTTCTTTTTTCCAAATTTATAATTCACATTTGGTATTCAAATTTAAACTGAAATACAAATGTGGCACTCAAAAATAATCTCAACATGCGATGCAAGGTTCATTCTATCTATCTATTTATTATTTTCTCCTTTTAAGCAAATGCTTCAAATAGGTGAGGCATACACACTAATGCTAATAACATTATTCTTTGAATGCACAAGTTAATTCAAATTTCAAATATTAAATATTTATTATTTATTTATATTATTAAGAAATAAACACTTAATGTACATTTTTGTCAAGATATACTCTAATTAAAATATTTTTAGAGAATATTTCGAAGTTTTTTTAATCTTTTAAAAACTCATTTTTATAGAACTTGGGAGAACGTTTTTTTCTTATACCAATTTTGGGCTTTACAAATCCTACCCCCCTTAACGGAAATCTCGTCCTCGAGATTTGTAGGAAAAGGTATACAGAAGGATTGGTTTATCATTTAGCTTTTAGTCTATAATTGGCTCAACAATCCAGATTCTCTCTTTTTTTTTACTTTTTAGCAGGTAATTAGAAATGCATGGGTATCTTCTATGTTTAGACACACAGTTAGGTAAGAAGAGAGATGGTCAGAGTGAGGTTAGCTGATGGTAAGAAGAACTTGGTAAGGGAAGACTCCATCCAAGGTGGTAAATCTTGAATCATCTGGAGATCTGATTTGACTCCTATTCTTCCATGTCGAGGTTGATCTCCTCCTTCTTGCTCTTTGGTGTCTCTATCCGGGTTTGGGACAAGAGGCTAACATAGATCTCTTATGTAGGTCAAGTTGTTGGGTATAGCCGAGTTGATTTAAGTCACCAATTTAGTCTTAAGTGAATTAGGAGTATGGCCTTATCTTTTGTACCACCATTATGTAACTCACTCTAGATTAGATCATATTAGATTAGATAAAATCTAGAATAGATTGGATATGATTAGATTAGACTAGTTTAGGTTAGATGGATCTACTAGGGGATATATATTATTAGGATATGTTAGAATCTTTTGAGATAGTATGGATCATATGGTGTAGGTAGGTCAGAATCTCTGTTAGGTTAACAGAGGGGTTATGCAACCATCAAATGGGTAAGGTAGTTGCATAAAGTCGGGTTGGTCTGTCATTCTTAATTTAGTGCAAAGTGAACTAAGTTAAGACATGTTTTATAGGAGTAGAGTCTAATCTAATTTTTTCCCACTATTAACTGGTTAAGTGATTGACCTTAGGTTAGCTCAACTTAAGGTTACAACTTAAGGTTAGACTTCGTTAGGTTAGATTAACCTATTAGATGGGATCGGGTGTAGAATAAATTGATATGACTATTTTAGACTAGATAAGATCTAAATAAATTTTGGATTAGATCATGGTTGTTATTCTAGAGTGGGATAAATATGCTAATTAGGGCAAGATAAATCCATAAGGATAAGGTAGAATCTTTTGAGGTCAGTTAGATCTATTAGGATGACATAAGATCTTTTCACGATAAGATGAGTATCTTTTAAGATAAGATGGATCTATGAGTGTAGGATAGAATCTTTCAAGATGAGATGGATATTGAGGGATAATCTAGTTTATCTAGTTATTTTTATAAGCATTTTTTTCCTATATGTATATGCACATGTAATTGTGGACATTACTCCACATTTCATCACACTCGATCGAAGATCCAAATCAGACATGTATCATAAGAACAAACATTCAAGCATACAAATATCTACAAAAATAGTTTTGTTTTTGTTCATAAGAATAGGTCTCCTATTCCTAAAGGTCACTTTAGGCACAGGATTTCAAAGTGTGAAATCCACTTTTGTCTTTAGAAAGAAAAGGTAAGAATAATCAGAGTAAAGCGGAAATAGATGAGAAAAGATTAAGAAAAGTTTAGAAAGAATCAGAGTAGCAAGGTAAGTAGATAATGGTTGTCCAGTTCTATCTAGGTTTCGTCCTACAGTCAACATTCCTCTGATACCACTTCTATCACACCCGGGTTTCAGGGGCACCAAGACCCGGATGCGAACATAATCATCAGGTGTGCTGGGACCAAGTCTCACAGATATGATGAATCATGGCACATGCTTGAATGTCACATCTTTACTATATAATAGGAGTTCTGTACAAAATAAATAAATAATTACATTATAAGAAGACAACGGTCCAGCAACCCAAAGTTGACTAGGAGACGACAGCCTAGAACTCTCATGAACTCGTCACAGCATCCTCTAAGCGCCTCATCCACGGTACCTGTTCTTGACCTGTGGGGGTGAGACAGCAAGAGTGAGCTCACATACGTTCATAGCTCAACAAGTCGTGGGGAATAATGTGCATGAACTCGCCAAAGTTGGGAGCTCACGTGAAGTGTAAGGCTTACCAAAGAGGATGGTTAGAGGTGAGCATTGCTTTTAAAGTTGGTCAAAATTTTATTAGCAATTACTAAGTATAAGTAAATACCAAACCAATTAAGTAGTCGAACGAAAGTAAAAACATCACCTACAATGCAATGCATATGACAAATTGAGTTTAAGTTCCATAATTTAATCATGTGAGTGTCCGAGCTGCTCATGACCGTGAGCACAGCTAGTATACCAGTTTTATACTCTGCAAAATTTGCGCATCTTTACCCACAAGTCATGTTACCCATCTGCCAAGAGACGGCCAATCCCATACACCTCTACAGAGGAGGTGAGGCAGGGTAACACTACGAGACCTTTACAAAGTTCCACTAGCTTCAGAAAACCCGCTACAGTTTATAGGAAGCTCCAGTGCAGGAATCCCTCGCCTGACCGTCATCGCAGCAAAATCAACCAAGGACCTCCCTACACTGACCACTCCCCTACTTCCCTTGCCCCTTTCGGGTAAGGTAGTCATCCACTAGCTTTCCTAGTTAATCAGCCTAGGGCGTCCCATTAAACCCTTGTGGTAGCACTGTTTTCCCGGGTGGTTCTCCATGTTCCAATTAACAGAATGATCTTAACATGAACAGTAATAATAAACTGATAATAAAAGTGTAATCATGTATAATATATCTCCATACCCAAAACCACATAAAGCAATAGCAGGAACTACCCAAAAAGTTTAGTGGTAAACAAGGTATAAAGATAGTCAAACTAGGGTAACCTATTGGGTCCCATCAAAATTAACCTATGCAGATCATTATGATTAATCAGAACATGACTGTGTAAAAAGAAGTGATCAAGGGCACAACTTGCCTGGGACTTGAGATTCCAGGTACCAACTTTCTCTTCAGATGACACGTGTCCTCACTGCTAAACGTAGCAATACATACAAACGTGTATAGGCAAAATTAACATCACACCAAACATAAGAATAAATTGTGTAATAATAATCTACGTGTTGTAACGAGATCATGGGATTGAGAACTGCTAAATTCGGAGTTATCGTTAACACTACAGGAAACGCATAAATTTTCGTGGGCCGGGTTATTTTCGTCGGCCGGCCCACGAAAATGCAATGTTATTTTCGTCGGCCGTCGTTACCGACGAAAATGTGGCTATTTTCGTGGGCTAGTGAATATTTTCGTGGGCAGGCCCACGAGAATACGAAACTTATTTTCGTCGGCCTCGGGACCGACGAAAATGTGGTGTATTTTCGTCGGTCTCCGCCAGGCCCACGAAAATACGACCATTATTTTCGTCGGCCTCCAGAGGCCGACGAAAATACGTCATTAACCGACCATTATTTTCGTCGGCCTCCGTGAGGCCGACGAAAATAGTGTCCCTTAATCGTCCATCCCTGACTCAGCACGAAATCTCTTCGCTCGCGCCCCGCCTGCCCTAAATCCCGTCGCGCCGCCGCCGCACTCGCGCCCCACCGCCGCCGCGCTCGTGCCCCGCCTCGCTCTGTCGCGCCCCGCCTCGCCGCGCTCGCTTGCGCCCGTGGCCGTCGCGCGCACGCAAGCCCAGCGACCTCCGTCGTGCCCCGCCGCGCTCCGCCTCGCCATCGCGCGCGCCTGCCGGCCCCGCCTCGCTCCGTCGTGCCCTGCCTCGCCGCGCTCGCTTGCACCCGTGGCCGTCGCGCGCACGCAAGCCCGACGACCTCCGTCGTGACCCGCCGCGCCCCGCCTCGCTGTCGCGCGCACGCAAGCTTGGCGAGCTCCATCGTGCCTCGCCGCGCTCGCGCCGTGCCTCGCCGCGCTCGCGCCCCACCTCGTCGTTCTCTGCTCGGCGAGCTTCGTCGCGTGGGCCCGCCGTTCTCTGGCGCCCCGTAGCCGCCGTTCTCTCACGCAAGCTCGGCGAGCTCCGTCGCACGATCACCGAGCTCCGTCGCGCGCGCCCGCTGTCCGTCCACGCCGCCATCGCGACGATCACCGAGCTCCATCGCGCGCGCCCGCCGTCCATCCACGCCGCCCTCGTTCCCCGCGGTGAGCCTCCCTGTCTCCCTACTTCCACGCCTGCAATTTTGTGTTCTGAAATTATGTGTTTGGTCCAAATTCAGAGTTCTATCCATAGAGTTTTGGTTAATGATCATTATGCTACTAGAAGAAAAAGTAACCCAATAACTGGGCGGCAGAGGTCTGAATTTTCAGACTAGAAATAGTAACCAGAAGGAACTGAACTTTAGTGTTGGTGCTCAGTGGAGATTTGGCGACAACTGCTACTTTCTTGTGCCCCTATCCTACATGGTGGCCATGCAATAGAAGTGTGGAACATGTAACCTTGTACTTCTTTGTGAGGTTCCCATTTAACCCAGAAACTCCACCCCTTTTTAGCTGCTTGTCATGGTGAGATATGGCACAAAACTGCACTTCCTATGTCATAGTTGATTCCCTGATCATCTCACCGTGTCACACCATTTAAAGCAGTCGTGCGTGCAGTTCAGACTCAGCTAGCTAGACCTATGCTGCTACTACTGCTACTACACTAGTCACTGTTGTACAGCGTACTACTACTACTACTACACGATTGTGGAATAAATTGCAGATCTGGCAGGGTGCAGTGCAGATCCACAGTCGGCAACCTCGCTTTTGCAGAGCGCGCACAATGGTTGTACTGTACAAAAACCCATCTCACCATTCCCACGCACCTAGTTTAAGAATAATTGAGTACCGACGAAAATAAGTCATTAATTTATATTAGTCATCTTGTCGTGCTGTGATTAGTTTAACTGTTGATTGCTTTAATTCAAATTCATATTTGTCTCCGAGATATTTTTTAATGTTTAGAGTTTAGTTTTAATCGTTAACCGTAGCGAACCGTATGCGTCACTCGTTCGGGAACGGCGAACGTCACATTGGCTTGTGAGGTTCGCCGTTCCGGAATTGTCCACGTATTTTGGACAGCCTGAGAGTGTAGGCCGATGCTTGTGATTTATGACATGTGCCTTACGATTGATGCGGAATTTCGGTTGTGTAACCCAGTTGTTCTCCAACGCACCATGTTCAGGCGTGTGCTTGGAGAGCAGCGGGGTTATGCTGCCGAAATTTCGCGGCAATCGTAGGCTACACGTCACAAATCACAAGCATCGGCCTACACTCTTGGGTGGGTTTAGGGCCTTTACCTAATAGGGAGTTCACCTAAGCCACAAACGATCATTGATTTTCTTTGTCTTTTGTTTAGCCTTTGAAATGGACGGTGATCGGAGGGTGATGTATGACGGGTGGAGAAAGGATGGGGCACATTCGAATGAATGGATGGGTGTAACAAAGGCTTTTCTTGAGCACGCTTTCAAAGATGCAACGAGTCGTCTAGTGAAGTGTCCTTGCAATCGCTGCGAGAACAAGTGGCCTCAGAAGATAGAAGAAATGGAGAAACACCTTTGCAAAAGTGGGTTTATGCCGAACTACCTTGTATGGTACCGGCATGGAGAGTCTATTAGACACGTTGACGCGGAGGTGGAACTTGATGACGATCATGATAGGATGGACGACATGTTGCATGATCTTGGTAGGGATGTTGAAATAAACGCTGAGGAGCCGGGGCAGCTTCCACGCGATGCTCAGGAATTCTTCCGGCTACTCGCCGCGGGAGAAGAGAGACTGCACGAGCACACTCAGATGTCAGTTCTTGGGACTCTCACAAGACTAATGGCGATAAAGTCAAAGCACAACATTTCAAACAGTGCTTACAACGACATCATCCAACTGATGGGCGAGGTTCTCCCGGAGAATCATAAGTTGCCAAAGAATATGTACTTCGCAAAGAAGATGTTGGCTGGTCTTGGGATGACATATGAGAAGATCGACGTGTGTCCCAACAGTTGGTGGGGCTTATTTCTGTTGTGTTAATTTTTTAATGTGAACGTGATTGCACTGGTTTACTTGTTTTATTAATGTTTGTAGGTCATGGGAAGACTTGACTTGGGACGGTACAGGCAGACGTCCCAAGGTGAACGCGGTGTTGGGTAGCCTCTGTCGCTTCTACTACCCTGGCATGGTGGAGCTCAATGGCGAGAGGTTCGCGGCTATGCAGTGGGCTGACTGGGGTCTAAAGGACTATGTCCAGCCAGGGGAGTCAGGGGAAAGCAGTAGCGGAGGGGGAAGTTCGGAAAAAAACGAAGGACTTGTCAGGTGGCTGTGTGGGACGAGTTCTGGGTGAGTTTACTTTCGTATATAAGCAATTCACTGAATTATTGCTTCTCCTAATCTTACTTTAACTTAACTTCTCCATTGATATGTAGGGGAGGTTCCAATTGCCGGATGACATCGAGGACGATCAGGCTCAGTGGGCACGTGTGAAGAGGCACTTTCGGAAGTGCGCTGATAAGGTCATCAAGGATGCCATGTACAATGCTCGCATCGTGACCGTCAACTACTACTACAAGAAGATAAAGGGGCAGAAAATGAGCAAAGCATTAGGGGCCAATGAGATCTACCTCACAGAGGAGCAGTACCTGGAGAGCGTTGTGGATTGGCTGGCGAAGGACATGGAAGCCTGGAGGTGGTTGGCTAAGAGATGGGCGTCGCCTGAGTGGATTGCAGAGTCCAACAAGCACCGTGTCAACCGTGGCACTGAAGGACCGGGGCATAGGTACGGCGCCGATGGACACCTTGGTACCGCACGCCGCATGGTAAGTATATAAATCAAACTTGTATGTTACATCTATGAAAATTATATGGTTTAACTCTTCTTTTTCATGCAGGAAGCTGAAAGTGGAGTTGCTCCAAGTTTTATGGAGGTTTACGTCCGTGGTCACCGTGGCCCTGATCCGACGAACCCTGATGAGCTATGCAGCAAGGCGGCAAGGGAGAAAATGGTAAACAAGTTTGTATTTACGAATTAAATTGCATGTTTTGTGTCTAACTCCAACTCTAACTTTCTTTGCAGAATGCATATGGGGAGGAAATGACTCAACGCCATGGGCCTGATTTCGACTGGATGCATTCAGACTTAGATGCCTCGGCGTTGTACCACAGTGGTGGGGGTAGAAAGCATGGCAGGTGTGGTGTTTGTGTTTGATTCGACGATTTCATTAACAAGAATGTGTCCACTTAATGGCTCAACTATGTGTATCATGCAGGTTTGCCTTTGGCACCGGCGTTGTGGATTATAACAGGACAATAGGTCAAGGGAAGGCATCGTCTTCGGGAGGGAGTTCTCGCTCCTCCAGGTCTGCTCGAGAGGCTCAGCTGGAGGAGGAGACTCGGGCAGCACAGGAGCAGGCTCGAGCAGCACAAGAGCAGGCTCGAGCAGCGCAGGAGCAGGTTGGACAGCTGACGCAATATATGGCTTCTTATTTTCAGGTAATTCGTCTATCTCATCACGTGTCGTCATTGAATTCAAAGTATAATGTTGTGATTCTAACGTTGCATCCATTTGCAGGAAATGACTACTCGACTCGGCCCTGATATGAACTTGCCCGCTTTTCGCCCTCCCCAGGTAACACTATCTGAACACTTCAATTCCATAGCAACTTTTTCTTTATTATCAAAAATGGCTCGCAGGCACAAGGATGGGGACAGTGGCCAGGACAAGCTCCAGCGTCGCAGCCACAGTGGACCGGTGTTGGGTGGACGCAGGCACCTCCAGGCACTTGGACGCCTCCACCACCCCAAGGATCGCAGCCAGTCCCGGGATGGGTGCCACCGGTCTCCCAGCCACCGGCGGGCTCTCAGCCATATCAAGCGTGGATGGCACCGCCACCTCTGGGGTGGGTGCCACCACCTCTGGGGTGGCCACCACAACAGTACCCGTGGATGCATGCACAACCTCCTCCTCACCATGGATCACAGGTGACGTTCCATGTTTAGTTTTACGCAAATATTGACCAAACACAACAATGTATATGTATACAGCCTTATTTGAATGATTGATGAATTGCAGGGTTCAGCGTCACATGCTCATGGATCGGAGGGTGGTGTCAACGTCCAAGACTTCCTCGTCCATGGTGCTGGAGGGAGTGGCCACCTTCCTGGTGGCGGAGGAGGGAGTGGCCAAAACTCCCACAGCCCGCCGGAGTGATCAGTGAGGAGTGAGTAGTGAGTAGTTAGTAGCTTATGGACTTATGGACTCTAGACTTATGGACTAGAGTTTTGTGAATTGTGTATTTGAATGGACAATGGACTTTTGGACTTATGGATACTCTAGACTTATTTGAATGGACTATTTATGTATATGTGAATGTATTTTGTGAATTATGTATTAGGCTTGTGAATCTGTATATGTGAATTGTGATATTGTGTATATTGCTGTGAATTATTAATAGGTGCAGAAAAATCTGTTTTGGGGGGGGGGAGCATCAATTTTCGTCGGCCTCGGTGGTGGCTGACGAAAATATGTTCCCAGGCTATTTTCGTTGGCCACCACCTAGGCCGACGAAAATATCCTGGCGTATTTTCGTCGGCCAGCACCTGGCCGACGAAAATAGTCAGTCGACCATTTATTTTCGTCGGTCTACGGGAAGCCGACGAAAATAAGTTATTTTCGTCGGTACCGACGAAAATAGGTGTCCATTTTCGTCGAACTTATTTTCGGCGGCTATTTTCGTCGGCCTGCCGACGAAAATACCCTATTTTCGTCGGTTTAGGCTTATTTTCGTGGGTTTTTGGCCCACGAAAATTTAAGTGTTTCCTGTAGTGTAAAGAGTTATGGTTTTATGAAGTTTTAAGTGTGGGGTATAAAGAAACTAAGTGTATAATTTTAATCATAGGGTTCATGATAAAATAAGGTTACTAGATAAAGAACAATATTAATATGAAACTAATGCGACTGGAATTAATTAATTCGGAGCTAAAACAAAGAAGATAGGGATTTTACAAGATTAGTAGATTTATTTTATACTATATTCATTTTCATATAGATTTTACTGAGTTAATAATCCCCTGTTGATTAATATAGATCAAGTGAGAAGAGTATTACAAGTAAATAACAATTCTATTTTTAATCCAAGGTATAACTTGATTAGTTACCATATTTTAGTCAGGTTATAATCATAAATAGGCTCACTTTGATTAGCAAGCATAATTTACTAAACATAGATTAAACAATATCCATCTACAAAAATATGTGTTATGATAAAACTAACGATGTTATTGTGTAGATAATGTTATTATGAAACTAACGCAACCGGAACGGGTCAAATCGAAATTAAAATGAACCACATATGAATTTTCTAAGATTTAAGAATTACTTTATACTTGAAAATCGATTTCCAAATTTTCTTTTATTATTTTTTGATTCATATATACCGCGGATACTAATTCTTAGGACCTCGGGGTCTATTTCGTAAACATTCAGGACCTAATTGTAATGGTCTTGTGCCTTGGGTGGATGGCGGGTTGATAAGTCAAAAGGGCGAGTGTTCTTTTAGAAAAAAACCATGACTGTTATAATGCGCGGGCAAGAGCCGTTCAGATCGAATCCAATGGTCACAATACAACGCGCGAAGGGGTATCCCGGTGTTCTAATGTAGGTCGTCCGACAAGGATCCAATGGCCCGCACCCTTCTTCTCTCCTTGAACCATCCCGACGGCGACGTCGCCAGCCCTAACGGCGGCGCCATGACCGGCGAATCTGCCACCGCGCCTGGGTGCACTAATTGATAAAGTAAAATGCGCTAAACGACTCTAATGCCAGCACGAATCGAATGTGAGGAAACTCACCGGAATTGGTGCGATAAAAACTATTGGCCACGGGATGGCCTTGATCCGCGGCGGAGTTAATCTCCGGGGAGAAATTCGTTGAACACCGATCGCCCATTCGTTGATTCAGAGATAGGTACAATTTTCCCGTGTCCTGGCAATGCTCCTAGTCTCCCTTCCACGGCCAGAGACGCAAGCCCGACCGATTGCCATGGCGGCGACAACCTTCTTCTTTCTCCCCTGCTCCTGGGCGAGCAGTCCACGGTGGGCGAATGGGGTTCCAGGGGGCCTGCGGGGTCGGGTTTTATACCTAGGGTCAGCGTCGACCCACCCCCGCCGATCACAAGCATACGGTTGTGGGATCCGAGATGTGCGGCGAGGTTTTTGCGCGGCTTTGGTTTAAGTCTGCGTGGCTGATGACGCGGGGAAGAGGGATCCGAGCGCCGGGGTCCACCTGACAGCCGCAGAGGAGGCAGGTGCAGGCGCGGCATGCCGTGTTGACAGGGAGACCCACGGTGTCAGCGGGGCATAGCGAGGGTGCACGCCATGAAATCTGGCCCGGCGGCAGAGTGTGGTAGCTGGGCCGCGCATGGGGATTTCGGCCCAGCAGCGCAGGTAAGCTTTTTGTTTCTTAATTTGTGTTTTCTCATTTCTTTTTTCCAAATTTATAATTCACATTTGGTATTCAAATTTGAACTGAAATACAAATGCGGCACTCAAAAATAATCTCAACATGCGATACAAGGTTCATTCTATCTATCTATTTATTATTTTCTCCTTTTAAGCAAATGCTTCAAATAGGTGAGGCATACACACTAATGCTAATAACATTATTCTTTGAATGCACAAGTTAATTCAAATTTCAAATATTAAATATTTATTATTTATTTACATTATTAGGAAATAAACACTTAATGTACATTTTTGTCAAGAGATACTCTAATTAAAATCTTTTTAGAGAATATTTCGAAGTTTTTTTAATCTTTTAAAAACTCATTTTTATAGAACTTGGGAGAACGTTTTTTCTTATACCAATTTTGGGATTTACAATTTTTTTGTTGCTTGGCTATTAAGAACAGAATCCTAACCGATCGCTATAAAATCTAAACTGAACGCGAGATTTTCATTGGCGGATAAGATCGAAGATAGCTATCTTGTCGCGGACTTGGCCCTATAAAAGGCGCCTGGCAGCCAGCATCCAAATCATCTCAGTTTTCGCTTTCGCCTCTCTTCACAACTGAGCCGCCTTCCAGTTCACTTCATCCCGACCGTAGACGTGCATCTGCGATCAGGAGAGCAGGTCTCCAGAACCCTTCGCCTTCTAGATCCTGCACTAGGAGAGGGCGAATAAGGTTTTTGGGAAGCGTCCTCACGCGACTGCTCGTGATCTTCTGACCTCGTCGACCCTGCTGATTTCACTGCTTCGACGTCGTCGACCCTGCTGATTCCGGCGCACGCCATCTATCAGTATGTCTAATCAGTATGCATCATCTGATTTGACTTTTTACTTCAGTTCTTCTGATTTGGTCATGATTTATATGCGGAATTTAATCTGGAATTTGTCTAATTATTCAACAATCCAAAAACCTTATTGTAAACAATTTCCTAGTTTTTCTATGACTGCTTTTGCCGACGCGCTGAAGCCAGAAAAGTTCAATGGTATGCACTTTAAGAGATGGCAAGTCAAGGCCACACTCTGGCTTACTGTTATGAATGTCTTCCATGTTAGTAAAGGCAAACCTGAGGGTCCACTGACTCCTGAACAGGAGAAAGAGTACGACCATGCCATACTATCTTTACGGGAGCAGTTCTTAGCACCCTTGTTGACCGTCTGGTTGATGCGAATATTCAGCACACAGACGGGAAAGAGTTGTGGGATGCACTTACTACTAAGTATGGTGCATCAGATGCTGGCAGTGACCTGTATATCATGGAGAGCTTTCATGATTATAAGATGTTGATAATCGCTCTATTGTAGAGCAACCTCATGAAATACAATGTATAGCCAAGGAGCTCGACCACCTTAAGATAGTCCTTCCTGACCGATTTGTGGATGGGTGCATTATTGCAAAGTTGCCTTCTACATGGAGGAACTTCGCCACATCTCTGAAACATAAGAGACAGGAGATATCAGTTGAAAATCTGATAGCGTCTCTGGATGTTGAGGAGAAAGCTCGGGCTAAGGACACAGGATCTAAAGGAGGCGAGGGCCACTCCAGCGCCAACATGGTTCAGAAGAACCACAACAAGGGCAAAGGAAAGCCAAAATCTAACAAGCCCAATAAAACTACCAACTTCAAGAAGAAGAAGAACAAGGCTGAACTGACATGTTTCGCATGTGGCGAGACGGGTCATTTTGCCAAGGATTGTCCTGATCGAGCGGATCATTGTGGCAAAAAGGCAATGTCAACACAGTGATCGCTAGCAATGAGGAAGACAAAGGGTATGGAAATTTACCTTTCATCTTCTCAGTATTTCAATCACCTTGTTGGTGGCTTGATACTGGTGCTAATGTTCATGTGTGTTCTGACATTAACTTGTTCTCTTCTTATCAGGGTGCCCGGGATTCTTCCGTCCTAATGGGGAATGGGTCACATGCTTCTATTCATGGCACTGGCATGGTGGATCTGAAGTTTACTTCGGGAAAGATCATGCAGCTGAAGAACGTGCATCATGTCCCTTCTAAACACAAGAATCTCATTAGCGGAACCCTTCTATGTAGAGATGGGTTCAAGGTAGTTTTGGAGTCCAATAAATTAGTTGTGTCTAAGTCTAGACAATTTATTGGTAAAGGTTATGATTGCGGAGGCTTGTTCCGCTTTTCTCTATTAGATTTCAATAATAAGTCTGTGAACCATATCTGCGCTAATGTTGATGATCTTGCGAGTATTTGGCATTCTCGTTTGTGTCATATTAATTTTGGCTCTATGTCTTGGCTTGCAACCATGAGTTTAATTCCGAATATCACCATAGTCAAAGGTTCTAAGTGCCATAGTTGTGTGCAGTCGAAGCAACCTCGAAAGCCTCACAAGGCTGCTGAGGAGAGACACATGGCACCTCTAGAACTCATACATTTTGATCTTTGTGAGATGAATGGTGTGTTGACAAAGGGTGGTAAGAGATACTTCATGACATTGATTGATGATGTGTCTAGATTTTGCTATGTATACTTGCTAAAAACTAAAGATGAGGCTTTAGACTACTTTAAAATCTATAAGGCTGAAGTTGAGAACCAACTAGAGAGAAAGATCAAACGTCTTAGATCAGATCGTGGTGGCGAATTCTTTCCCAAAGTATTTGATGATTTCTGTACAGAACATGACATTTTTCATGAGAGGACGCCTCCCTATTCACCCGAATCAAACGGGATTGCTGAAAGGAAAAATCGTACGTTGACTAACCTGGTGAATGCCATGTTAGACACTTGTGGTTTATCTAAGGCATGGTGGGGGGAGGCAGTCCTGACTTCATGTCATGTTCTGAATAGAATTCCTATGGGCAAAGAAGAGAAAACCCCTTATGAGAAGTGGGTTGGGAGAAAACCATCACTTTTATACTTGCGCACTTGGGGTGCATGGCGAAAGTCAATGTACCAATTGATAAAAAGCGCAAGCTTGGTCCAAGGACAATGGATTATGTCTTTCTTGGATATGCTTCGTGTAGCATAGCATATAGATTTTTAGTAGTTAAATCTAAAGTTCGTGATGTATATGTTGATACTATTATGGAATCACGTGATGCTACTTTCTTTGAACATATATTTCCAATGAAAGACATTCATAGCAATTCTAGATACTCTTCTGAGATAACTCCTGAACATAGTACACCTGTTGAGAGTTCTGAATAGCCACATAAAATTGTCCTAGAGGAGGATGACAATGATGATCCTAAAAGGAGCAAGAGACAAAGGGTTGAAAAAATCCTTTGGTGATGATTTCATTGTGTACCTTGTGGACGATACTCCTACTACCATTGCAGAAGCATTTGCATCTCCAGATGCAGATGATTGGAAAGAAGCAGTTTATAATGAGATGGACTCCATTCTTTCAAATGGTACGTGGGAAGTCGTTGATCGACCCTATGGATGCAAACCTGTGGGTTGTAAGTGGGTGTTTAAAAAGAAGCTCAAGCCTGATGGTACAATTGAAAAGTACAAGGCTAGGCTTGTGGATAAAGGCTATACTCAGAAAGAAGGAGAAGACTTCTTTGATACTTACTCACCTGTTGCTAGAATGACCACTATTCGAGTACTACTTTCTTTGGCTGCCTCGTATGGTTTCCTTGTTCATCAGATGGATGTAAAGACAACTTTTCTCAATGGAGAGCTGGACGAGGAAATCTATATGGAACAGCCTGATGGATTTGTAGCAAAGGGCCAAGAAAGCAAGGTGTGTAAGTTATTGAAATCTCTGTATGGTCTGAAGCAAGCACCAAAGCAGTGGCATGAGAAGTTTGACACGACTCTAACGTCTGCAGGCTTTGCCATTAATGAGGCAGACATGTGTGTATATTATCGATATGGTGGGGGCGAAGGAGTTATATTGTGCTTATATGTCGATGATATATTGATATTTGGCACAAACATTGATGTGATCAATGAGGTCAAGTTTTTTCTATCAAATAGTTTTGATATGAAAGATCTGGGGGAAGCTGATGTGATTCTAAACATCAAGCTGATTAAGGCAGATGGTGGGATTACTCTCTCGCAATCTCACTATGTTGAAAAGGTTTTGAAGCGATTTGGCTTCTCTAAGTGCAAACCTTCTCCAACACCTTATGATCCCAGTGTGACACTGTGAAAGAACAAGAGAATTGGTTTAGACCAATTGAGATACTCTCAGATCGTCGGTTCACTCATGTATCTTGCTGGTGCAACAAGGCCCGATATCTCGTTTGCTATGAGCAAATTGAGTAGGTTCATGTCAAACCCCGGGACTGATCATTGGCATGCACTTGAGCGGGTTATGCGCTACTTGCAAGGTACAATGAGTTATGGAATTCACTATTTTGGTCAGCATGAAGTACTTGAAGGATATAGTGATTCGAACTGGATATCTAATGCAGACGAGCTTTATGCCACCAGTGGTTATGTCTTTACTATTGGTGGAGGTGCGGTATCATGGAGGTCATGCAAGCAGACCATCTTGACTAGGTCAACCATGGAAGCCGAGCTAGCTGCACTTGACACAGCAACCGTTGAGGCAGAATGGTTGCGTGAACTCTTGATGGACTTGCTGGTGGTTGAGAAACCAATACCAGCTATCCTTATAAACTGTGACAATCAGACAGTGATTGCTAAAGTGACGAGTTCTAAGGATAATGGGAAGTCATCAAGACATGTCAAAAGACGATTGAAGTCTGTCAAAAAGTTGAGAAACTCCGGAGTTATAAGTGTGACTTATATTTCAACAGATAAAAATATGGCAGATCCTTTTACCAAGGGACTACGACGTAATGTGATAGAAATCGCATCGAGAGAGATGGGTATGAGACCCGTATAAGTTGCCATGGTGGAAACCTAGTCTATGTGATCGGAGATCCCGTGAATTAGGTCCTAGGAAGAACAAGCCATTGGTGAACTGAGGAGAGTAACCTTAGACCCTCTCTAAGTAAAGATGCAATACTCTCACATGCTGTAAGGCAGGTTGGCTTTGTGCCTTAATGTGTTCTGTTGGCTTGTATTAGCGAAGATGTTGTCCTGCAGAACATTCTTGAAAGAACACACCTATATGAGTTAGACTGTCTAACGTCGCAGTCTATGAGATCTGGGTGATCTCTAGTAAACTCATGAAGAGACCTTGGAGTACGACGTATATGCTCCACCCGAGAAGGGGACTACTGGTAGCCAAGTACTGGTCATGACTTCAAGTGAAACCCATTCACGCAAAACATGCAATTCAAGGTATAGTCCATTGTCCAAGTTGTGGGTTGGTGTAGCTTGGAGTTCTAGGCGGAAGTTCAACTTAGCAGTCTCTGCTGAAACACTAGTATATTAAACAGTAGTGAACAGTGGCGAAAACTGCAGATGGGCATTTGAGATCTGGTGGGGGATTGTTAGGATTTATGGGCTAGGCCCAATTGAGAAATTTAAATAAATCCCAGGAAAATCTCAAAAGCCCATATAAGTGTATGGCTAGGGAATGGTGGAACCAATAGCACCATATTGCTAGTTCTAGTGGAGTAGAGCTAGTTTAAATATGGAAGCCACACTCACTCACCAAGTCATGGATGAGAGGAGAGAGTGTGGAGAGCCACACGCGCGCGTGCGCTCGCTCGCCTGGCCTAGCCTGGGCGAAGGGCGCGGGCGCATGACATGCGCGTGAATGGTCTGGCAAAATCCCTCGCCTTGTGGGGGTGCGGCTCCCTTTTGCCGGTTTAATTTTTTGGTTGCTTGGCTGTTAAGAACAGAATCCTAACCGATCGCTATAAAATCTAAACTGAACGCGAGATTTTCGTGGGCGGATAAGATCGAATATAGCTATCTGGTCGCGGACTCGGCCCTATAAAAGGCGCCTGGCAGCCAATATCCAAATCATCCCAGTTTTCGCTTTCGCCTCTCTTCACAACTGAGCCGCCTTCCAGTTCTCTTCATCCCGACCGTAGACGTGCATCTGCGATCAGGAGAGCAGGTCTCCGAAACCCTTCGCCTTCTAGATCCTGCACTGGGAGAGGGCGAATAAGGCTTTTGGTAAGCGTCCTCACGCGACTGCTCGTGATCTTCTGACCTCGTCAACCCTGCTGATTTCGCTGCTTCGACGTCGTCGACCCTGCTGATTCCGGCGCGCGCCATCTATCAGTATGTCTAATCAGTATGCATCATCTGGTTTGACTTTTTACTTTAGTTCTTCTGATTTGGTCATGATTTATATTCAGAATTTAATCTAGAATTTGTCTAATTATTCAACACTTATATATCAGCTAATAATATAATCCTCCTGCTAGTCCAAAGGAAACGGTAGTTGGTAAGGCTATTTCCGGTCCAAAAGGATTATACTCTAATATCCAAGAATACCACGTAAGATGCAAAGTATGATACACTATGAGGGTCATTCTTAGGGGTGCAGGAATGCAGACACACCTGACCCCTAAAACAATGGCCCCCAAGCTGTTAGATGCTAGCATGTCAGAAATTTAGATTGCTATTCTAATGTCTCAATTGCTTATCAAATATTACATCAGTTGAGAGATACTTTTCAAAATTAAAATTATTGAGAAACTATTTGAGTTCAACAATAACTTAAGAGAGGTTAAAAAGTTTGGCGATTCTATACATCGAGAAGAAGTTGTTGGATGAGATTGATCTTAATGGTATAATCGACGACTTTGTATCACAAAATATTAGAAAACATTTTTAGCTTGATATCAACTAACAAGTAAGTATTTATGTCTATATTTTATATTTGTCATCTTATAACTTTTAAACATTGAATAAATGTTTTTTTATGTCTTGATGTTTGTGTGCGCACACGGATTGATGGGGTCTACATATGGGATTTTGTCGACGCCCCTAAAAAGTCATGAATGGCCTTGACTGATACAAAATACACCCTACACAGTATCTAACATCATACTTATATGTTTTAATTATTTAATTAATGTTATGTTGTGTCTATGAGAATGAACCCAAGCATTATTTTTTGTGTTATAACCTAAGATATCGTACCAAATCAGTATCTTGTTGGATTAATGTGGGCTTGGCCCAAATTAATATTCAATAATAGTCAATGCTAATGGCCCACTTTAATGCTATGGTGTACTAATTATTTAGTACCATATTGGAAGTTCAAAGGACAAATCAATCAACTTAAATAGGTGGACCATTGGTGCATCTATTGAGAAGTTGAGAAAAGGATGAAGGACTGCCACACGCGCGCGCGCCGCCGCCGCCGGCCGGGCCGTGGCTCGTGGCTCGTGGTAGATCGGACCTTGGTCCGAATATTCCTTTCAAACGGTTGCGCATTTTGCTTGGAGCAATGACCGTCATGATAACCGTCCGTTTCCTGTCTTATGGCTAGTAACGGACGTCAGTTACTGTCGTCAGTTTCCAGTTCTAATGCGCGACCGTTTCTGTCCGTTGTTCTTCTCCCTCCTTCTGACCGCCTATAAGAATGGAGAGGGAGGGCTCTTCCAGTTATGCGAATTATCACCGACCGCAGAGCACGGGTGTGCGGGCGATCAGATTTTTGGGGAGCGTCTTCGCGACTGCTCGCGTGTTCTGTTTGTCCAGCTGCTTCGTTCATAGCTTGCTGTTCGTCGCCTTCCCGAGTTGACGCGTGCTGCTGTTCTTCTTCCCGGCGACCGTTCGAGGGACTGCACAGCGTACATCTTCCTGCACCGACTTCGTACGGCTACATCGAACAAACACACGAGATGTCTCGTGTGAATGGAGCCACTGATGCCTTGAGCATCGGTCCCTCCGCTGGGTACACTCTGTTCTTCGTATTTGTGCATGTTTCATTGCTGTTTACTGCTTATGCGAGTAGTTATACACACATGCACATACATGTCATCACATATATCGCACTGTTTTTCTGGATTAAATTAAAACTAAAAATGCCTAACTTTCTAACAATCCAAAAATCTGATATTAGGCATTTTTCTGTTAGTGGTTTTGCTGCTGCGTTAAAACCAAGTGAACCTTTTGATGGGACGTTTTACAAGAGATGGCGTAGTAAGATGATACTGTGGTTGACCGCAATGAACTGCTATCACGCCGCACAGGGGAAACCCGAACAGTTCACTCCTGAAGAGGAGAGAATGTTCGACGTTGCCGATAACCTGTTTCGAGGCGCCGTGATTGGCGCTCTTGCCAACAAGTATGTTGATTCTTATCTAACGTGCACATCTGCAAAAGAGTTATGGGATGCATTAGATGAGAAGTTTGGTGTTTCTGATGCTGGTAGCGAGCTGTACATCATGGAGCAGCTATTTGACTATAAGATGGTGGAAAACCGTCCTGTAGTTGAACAGGCTCATGAAATACAGGCACTGGCTAAAGAACTCGAACAATTCTCATGTGTCTTGCCTGACAAGTTCGTGGCCGGCGGTATTATCGCTAAACTGCCACCTTCTTGGACAGACTTTGCTACCACTCTAAAACATAAGAGACAAGAGTTTAGCGTGGCTGAGCTTATTGATTCTCTTGATGTTGAGGAGAGGGCGAGAGCAAAAGACACTCGTGGAAAAGGAGTTGAGACTTCTAGTGCCAATATGGTACAAAAAAAGAACTCCAATGCATCACATAATAATAAAAAGAAGAACAAGCAACAGAATGCCACGAAGCCCAAGCAGGCAGCCTCGTTCAAAAAGAAGAACAAAGGAGCTGGTTGCTTTGTTTGCGGGAGTACTGATCATTGGGCAAGCGCTTGTCCAGACCGCAAATTTAAGCAAGAGAAAAAACCAGCTCAAGAGAAGAAAACAATAAACATGGTTGTTAGCGAGACTGCAGAAGGAACATCGGGGTATGGTAATCTTTTACCTACTGTTCTTTCAGTGTGTCAATCCCCTGAGTGGTGGGCTGATACCGGTGCTAATATTCATGTGTGTGCTGATATTTCTTTATTTTCTTCTTATCAGTGCAAAGGGACTGGAGCCTTGCTGATGGGGAACGGATCACATGCGCGTGTTCTTGGTGTTGGTACAGTCATTCTGAAGTTTACTTCGGGAAAGACGGTGCTATTGAAGAACGTGCAGCATGTCCCCTCCATCAAAAAGAATCTAGTTAGTGGCTCTCAATTGTGTCGAGATGGCTACAAAATTGTCTTTGAGTCTAATAAATGTATACTGTCTAAGTATGGAACGTTTGTTGGAAAAGGCTATGACAGCGGAGGCTTGTTCCGCTTATCTTTGCATGATGCGTGTAATAAGTCTGTGAACAATGTTGTTTCGAATGAGTCGTATATTTGGCATTCACGACTTTGTCATATCAATTTTGGTTGTGTCTCGCGGTTAGCAGATTTAAATTTAATCCCGAAATTTGATTTAGTCAAAGGTTCTAAGTGCCAGGTGTGCGTGCAATCTAAGCAACCTTGCAAGCCTCACAAGGCTGCGGAGGCGAGGAATTTGGCACCACTAGACTTAATACATTCCGATTTATGTGAGATGAACGGAATATTGACTAAAGGAGGCAAGCGATATTTTATTACTTTTATCGATGACTCTACTAGATTTTGTTATGTGTATCTCTTAAAATCAAAAGATGAAGCTTTGCATTATTTTAAGACCTACAAAGCTGAAGTTGAAAATCAACTCGAGAGGAAAATTAAACGGTTAAGGTCTGATCGTGGTGGAGAATATTTTTCGGGTGATTTTTCTGATTTTTGTGTGGAACATGGTATTATTCATGAGAGGACACCGCCATACTCACCACAATCCAATGGGGTTGCTGAAAGAAAGAACCGTACTCTAACTGATTTGGTTAACGCCATGTTAGAGACTTCAGGGCTATCTAAGGAATGGTGGGGTGAGGCGATCTTGACGGCGTGTCATGTCCTGAATAAAGTTCCCACAAAGAACAAAGAAATCACACCATTCGAGGAATGGGAAAAGAAGAAATTAAATATCTCCTATTTGCGCACCTGGGGTTGTTTGGCTAAAGTGAATGTGCCAATTAACAAGAAGCGCAAATTAGGACCGAAAACTGTTGATTGTGTTTTCCTTGGGTATGCTTTCCACAACATTGGATATAGGTTTTTAATTATAAACTCTGGAGTACCGGACATGTTGGTTGGTACAATTATGGAGTCCAGAGATGCTACGTTTTTTGAGGACGAATTTCCCATGAAAGCTACACATGATACGTCTAATGATGAACCAACGATACCCCATGAGTATTTTATTCCGGTAGAACACACTGAGGAATCCCATATACATAATCATGTGGAAAATGACAATGTATCAACTCGAAAGAGTAAGAGACCAAGGATTGCAAAGTCCTTTGGTGATGATTACATTGTATATCTTGTGGATGACACACCAAGTACCATTGAAGAGGCATATTCCTCTCCTGATGCTGACTTTTGGAAGGAAGCAATAAGGAGTGAGATGGATTCTATTATGTCTAATGCAACTTGGGAGGTAGTTGAGCGTCCTTATGGGTGTAAGCCCATTGGAAGTAAATGGGTGTTCAAGAAAAAACTTAGGCCTGATGGTACTATTGAAAGGTACAAGGCGAGGCTTGTAATTAAAGGCTATTCACAGAAGGAAGGTGAGGATTTCTTTGATACTTATTCACCTGTGGCTCGATTGACCACAATTCGTGTGCTACTTTCTTTGGCTGCCTCTCATGGTCTACTCGTCCATCAAATGGATGTTAAGACAGCATTCCTAAATGGAGAGCTAGATGAGGAAATTTACATGGAGCAGCCAGCTGGGTTTGTAGCAAACGGTCAAGAAGGCATGGTGTGTAAATTATTGAAATCTTTATATGGCCTAAAACAAGCACCTAAGCAATGGCATGAAAAGTTCGATAGAACTTTGACATCTGCCGGTTTTGTTGTGAACGAAGCAGACAAGTGTGTATACTATCGGTATGGTGGGGACGAGGGAGTAATTTTATGCCTATATGTTGATGACATTCTAATCTTGGGGACGAGTCTTGATGTGATTAAAGAGACAAAAGACTTTCTGTCTAATAATTTTGAAATGAAAGATTTGGGAGAAGCTGATGTTATTCTTAACATTAAGCTACTGAGAGAAGGCATTGGTGGGATCACACTTGTGCAATCCCATTATGTGGAAAAGGTTTTGAGTCGCTTTGGTTTTAGCGAATGTGAACCTGCTCCAACGCCTTATGATCCTAGTAAGCTATTAAAGAAAAATCGAAGGATAGCTAGGGATCAATTGAGATATTCCCAAATAATTGGTTCACTCATGTATTTAGCTAGCGCTACGAGGCCTGACATCTCATTTGCTGTAAGCAAACTTAGTCGATTTGTTTCAAATCCGGGAGATGATCACTGGCGTGCTCTTGAGAGAGTTTTGCGCTATCTAAAGGGTACTATGAGTTTAGGCATCCATTATACCGGGTACCCAACAGTTCTGGAGGGTTATTGTGATGCAAACTGGATATCTGATGCTGATGAGATATATGCCACAAGTGGATATGTGTTTTCACTTGGAGGTGGTGCTGTTTCATGGAAGTCTTGCAAGCAGACCATCTTAACGAGGTCGACTATGGAAGCAGAACTCACAGCATTAGATACCGCTTCAGTTGAGGCTGAGTGGCTTCGTGAACTCCTTATGGATTTACCGGTGGTTGAAAAACCTGTGCCGGCTATTTCCATGAACTGTGATAATCAGACTGTGATAATTAAGATAAACAGTTCTAAGGATAATATGAAGTCGACAAGGCACATAAAGAGGCGTTTGAAATCTGTCAGGAAATTGAGAAACTCCGGAGTAATAGCGTTGGATTATGTCCATACGTCTAAAAATCTGGCAGATCAATTTACTAAGGGGCTATCACGTAGTGTGATAGATAGTGCATCAAGTGAGATGGGCATGAGACCCACCTAAAGTTTATCATAGTGGTAACCTGTTCTATGTGATTGGAGATCCCGTGAATTAGAATGGTGAAACAAGCTAGTGGTAGACTGAGAGGAAAGACCCTTAATAAGGCTCATTTCAGATGCATATCTTTCCTTACTGTAACGTAGGTTGGTGTTTACACCTTAATATGTTCCAAGTGGCTTTGTGAAGCAAAGATGTTGTCCTACAGAACATCTTTAGAGGAACATACCTATATGGGTTAACTGCTAGTCACAGTTTATGAGATCTGGGTGGTTTCTAGATACCCATGAAAGGCTATGGAGTTTGACTTATATGCTCCAACCAGAGGGGATGCGTTCAGCAATCTAGTACGGTAAAGAGTTTAGATGAAACTCATTCCACGCAAAACTGCCAATTCAAGGCCTAGTCCATTGTGCAGTTGTGGTCAAGTGTAGTCTAAGTTCTAGGTGGATGTTCAACTTAACAGTCTCCATCGAAACACCAGTATATCAAACGTTTGAGATGATAAGAGCTTTTTTGTGTGACTTAGCATTTGGTGGGGATTGTTGGATTAATGTGGGCTTGGCCCAAATTAATATTCAATAATAGTCAATGCTAATGGCCCACTTTAATGCTATGGTGTACTAATTATTTAGTACCATATTGGAAGTTCAAAGGACAAATCAATCAACTTAAATAGGTGGACCATTGGTGCATCTATTGAGAAGTTGAGAAAAGGATGAAGGACTGCCACACGCGCGCGCGCGCGCCGCCGCCGCCGCCGGCCGGGCCGTGGTCGTGGCTCGTGGTAGATCGGACCTTGGTCCGAATATTCCTTTCAAACGGTTGCGCATTTTGCCTGGAGCGATGACCGTCATGATAACCGTCCGTTTCCTGTCTTATGGCTAGTAACGGACGTCAGTTACTGTCGTCAGTTTCCAGTTCTAATGTGCGACCGTTTCTGTCCGTTGTTCTTCTCCCTCCTTCTGACCGCCTATAAGAATGGAGAGGGAGGGCTCTTCCAGTTACGCGAATTATCTCACGCGAATTGCAAACAACACATTCCCGTCCCATCTTCTGCGAGCACAGAGAGAGTGGGAGAGCAGGCCTCCGAAATCACCGACTGCAGAGATACACTTGCACGGGTGTGCGGGCGATCAGATTTTTGGGGAGTGTCTTCGCGACTGCTCGCGTGTTCTGTTTGTCCAGCTGCTTCGTTCACAGCTTGCTGTTCGTCGCCTTCCCGAGTTGACGCGTGCTGCTGTTCTTCTTCCCGGCGACCGTTCGATGGACTGCACAGCGTACATCTTCCTGCACCGACTTCGTACGGCTACATCGAACAAACACACGAGATGTCTCGTGTGAATGGAGCCACTGATGCCTTGAGCATCGGTCCCTCCGCTGGGTACACTCTGTTCTTCGTATTTGTGCATGTTTCATTGCTGTTTACTGCTTATGCGAGTAGTTATACACACATGCACATACATGTCATCACATATATCGCACTGTTTTTCTGGATTAAATTAAAACTAAAAATGCCTAACTTTCTAACATATCTTACGTAAGATACAATTTTTCTCTCCCTCCTATTAAATACATTGCTACATCAAAAAATCATATGTGACATCTTATTAATGTAAATGATATTGTTCATTGGGAATAGCCTTAGAGACATGTATGGGGTTATTGCTACGCACGGGTCAAACGGAACACAAGTTAGTTGCTCCCTGTCCCTGTGGTGTCTGGTCATGTTGAAATGAATTGGTAGGAAACATGAAATGAAACAAAAATCTAGATTCCAACAGGACTAGTTTTGCGCCTTCTATGGTTCAGACCTGTAGTTCAAACGAAAGGAAATTAAAACTGCAGCGTGCGGCAATTAAAATTGTTTGTGTGTTTCTCAGACCATCCATATGTAATAAGCTTTTGGAACAACATGTGCCTTTTCTTTCCCTTCTTAAAAAATCACATGTCCTACTGCTAATATTTTTTTAACAAAGGTAACTGAATTGGTTGTTGAGATTTCAGGTGTTTGCAGGCATATAGTAAGCATATGCGTTGCCACGATACGAAGAGTGTGGGGAGCGACACCTAAACTATAAATATATTTTTTGTTTATTTCTAAACACTAAGTTATGTGTGGTCTAGTGGTTAACTCTAAATTTCTGTAGCAGAGGGGTGTGGGGAGCGACACCTAAATTTCTGTAACTACAAATACATCGACACCCGTAGACGAGCTCACTCCTCCACTGTCTTAGATATTGGCACTTGCCTCAATAATCTCTAGGGACTTGGGGATTTTCAACCCCTACTACAGGCACCACGGTGCGAGTAATATAAGCCTCATCCTCTCTGCTGGAAGTAAGGCCTTGAGTAGCCCGAATCAGGATAATCACTTGTGTCTCCTCGCACACCATCTAGAGTCGGCCAAGCGACGCATTTATTGGTTGGTTAAGGACCCACGGTCCAAACACCGACAGTTTAAATCTGGACCGTAGATTCAGGGATCAGTAGCTCCAGTTACATACCCATTCGGCCTTCTAATCAGCGCCCTAGATCTAAGATCCAGCGGCTGAGAGCAATCCATACCCTTTCAGTCGGGGCTCTTTTATTAAATAGACCCCGGGAAATAGGGGATTCAACCCACATTCCATTCATATTGTAAAACTAATACATATCAGCCCATTTATTTATAAATTACACCCCGATCTTCCAATAAATTGTAGCTGCGGTCTAATGAAACCAGGAAAATGTATATAGAAATTGATTTTTATTGTAAAAGTAATTCCAGAAAACTTAGAAAAAAACATATCTTCTCCGTTTTAAATCCGATTTTAGTGGTTCTCAAACCTACAACCTCGTAGCGATACGTAGAATATTATTATGTGGTTTGTTTTCATCTTTGTCGGGTACCATAATTAGGGGTACCCCCAACACTCCTAATCACGGCTGGTAAACACCCTCAGACCAACTGACGGGCGCGGTTCAAGTCAAGGCTTCGTCTACCCAAGGGACGCGACCTCGCCCGAGCCCAACCTCGGGCTGGAGCAGTAGTCCCAGATGAGTTCACGCCTCGCCCGAGGGCCTCCTCAGGCTGTGGGCACCCCCTCGGCTCTCCCGAGGCCCGGCTCGGGCAGGCTTCATTGTGAAGCAACCTTGGCCAGACCGCCTCACCAACCGACCGCTTCGCAGGCGCATTCAATGCAGGGGTCGTCTGACACCGTATCCTGACACACGCGCCTCAGTCGGCAGGGCCGAAGTGACCGCAGTCACTTTGCCCCCTTTACTGACCGACCTGACAGGAAAGCAGCACCGCTCGCCCCGCTCCGACTACTGTGCCAACCACCTAGGCGAAGCTGACAATAAGTCACGATCAACCACTGAGTTCGGCCTCGGGCGCAACAGGAAGCTCTGCCTCGCCCGATCTCAGGCTCCAGCCACGGGAGGAGGTCTCTGCCTCGCCCGACCTCAGGCTCCGGCCTCGGGAGGAGGTCTCCGCCTCGCCCGACCTTGGGCTCGGACCGACCGCGCCAACAGGGGATACATCATTACCCTATCCCTAGCCAGCTCAGGCTACAAGGAACAAGACCGGCATCCCATCTGACTTACCCCGGCGACGGGTAATGATGGTGCCTCGCGTGCAACCATGATGCCGGTGGCTCTCAGCCCCTTACGGCAGCAAGGAGACGTCAGCAGGATCCTTGCCGCACTGTCAGCTGTGCTCCTACAGGGCTCAGGCGCTTCTCCGACGGCCACGCTATCACGTATACAGGGCTCAAGCTAGAGATGGCAATGGGTACCCGAAACCTAAAACCCGATAGGTTTTTACCCTATTAGGGTATGGGTTTGGGTCAATTTTCATACCCATGGGTTTGTTAATGGGCATAAATCTATACCCAACGGGTTTATGGGTACGGGTTTGTTCCTATAGTACCCAAACCCATGAACCCGTGGGTTTTTTAAACCCGACCAAACCTAGTGCATATTGTCATTTTATTTTATAAACGAACAACAAACTTGTTATTCCTTATTTACTTCATGATTTTTATCAATTGGTGAATGTATCGGTAGTCGGTGAGAGTGTTGCTTACTTGCTATTATAGTTTTTACTAGTGTTATATATGTGGTGGATGGATAACTTAGTGCAAGGTCACTTAATTATACAACTTATTATTTGTATTTCATTCTCTCTACTAATAATTTTTATACCAAATCATGAACTCGTTGTTCATTACATAGATTTTGGATCATGATATCATCAATCATTACGATACCTATTGATTATGAGAAGAACAAGTATATTAGAGATGAAACCCGCGGGTAACCCATGGGTACTCGCTAACCCGATGGGTACGAGTTTTTTAATGGGCATAGATATTTTTCACGGGTACAGGTTTGGGACAGCAAAACCCAGCGGGTTTGTACCCGTTGCCATCTCTAGCTCAAGCTCTCCCCCGACAGCCACGTTGGCATGTACATAGGGCTTAGGCATTTCTCTGCCAGACACGTTAGCGCATTACTACACCCCCCATTGTACATCTGGACCCTCTCCTTGCATCTATAAAAGGGAGGTCCAGGGCCTTCCCGCGAAAAAAGGGCTCTCGCGCAGAGGGGACGGCGGGCTGACGGACCGGCTCTCTTCTTCCCTCTCGCGACGCTTGTAACCCCTACTACGAGCACCCTGGTGCAGGATAATACAAGGCTTGTCCCACCTCTTGTGTTCCATCCCGCACCAACCCATCTGGGCAAGGGCACGCAGCGACAATTTCACTCGTCGGTCCAGGGACCCCCCCGGGTCCGAAACGCCGACAGTTGGTGCGCCAGGTAGGGGCCTACTGCGTGTTAACGAACACCTTCCCGTTGAGTTCCAGATGGGGAGTCTTCAGCAACCTCTTCAGCCCGGGACGGTGCTCCGCTTCGGGAGTCTCGAGTTCATGTCCCTCGACGGTAGCTACGACATGGTACTCCTCCCCTCGCGGCTTGACGACAACGATGGTCTTCGACTCGCCCGGCAGCGGCGAGCTCGGCGACAGCATCTCCCCGCGGCAGAAGAGGAGCACTCCGGTCGTTTCCGCCACCCTCCTCGCCGCAGGAGGCAGAGACGGGGCAACCATGGCCACACAGGAGGTGGCACCTTATCGGCTGTCGCACCAGAGCGAGTCGACGACACCGGCGCCCCAGCGGGGACATGTCGGGCATTGTCCTCGCACCTGAGACGACGGCGGGTGTCACATTCCCATAACGTGTCAACCCCAAGCGGACTGATGACATCAGCACCCTCGTAAAGGATCTACTGGGCGTCACCCTTGTACCCGAGATGACGGTGTGCTCCGCCCCCGACGTGACTTCACCACCGTCCATCGACCAAGAGGTACCGTCCGTATTCCACCCTGTACCCTTTCGATTCAGCTTCGATCCACCTAGCAACCCCGCTACGGTGAGCGCTTTCGTAAAGGCATATCCAAACCTTCCGAGGTACCATATGTGGTCGACCTGGGACCGACTGACAGCCGTCTCAACCTTCAGACCGGCGGGTTCTGATGAAGAGGACGATCCCGACTTCGGTTGGGAATTCTCTGGCCTCGATGACCCCGGTGCCATGCAGGACTTCATGACCGCATGTGACCACTGCCTTTCCGGTTGTTCTAACGATGGCCACGACCTTGACGACGAGGGTTACGGCCCAAGTCGCGAATGTTTCCACGTCGATCAGGGAGATCACAACGAAGGCAACCACC
This sequence comes from Zea mays, assembly GCF_902167145.1. Classification (NCBI taxonomy): domain Eukaryota; kingdom Viridiplantae; phylum Streptophyta; class Magnoliopsida; order Poales; family Poaceae; genus Zea; species Zea mays. The sequence goes on along the minus strand of NC_050096.1, from coordinate 18,987,172 downwards.
TCGGTATGCCAGAGGTTGACGATCCCCCTGGGCCCGCATCTCGCGTTGACATCCCGCGGGAGCTAGCTGTGGTCCCAGTTCCTGCGGGGGGTCGGGACACACAGCTTGAGCAAATCCGTGAGATGCAGGCCCGGGTCGACGGGGAAGCAGGGCGGCTTGTGCAGCTCCAACAGAACATCGAATAGGAGTGGGCAGCCGAAACACTCGCCGTAGGAGCCTGTCATCAGCCCCGGGACATCCAGCGCCGCATCATCGATAATGCCAGGGCAGCGCTGCCCCCGGCCGTCAGCGGGTCCGACCAGGACCTAGCTGCAGCGGCGATGCTACTTCGAACCATGCCGGAGCCATCCACCACCGAGGGACGGCGTATCCAGGGTGAACTCAAGGATCTCCTAGAAGGCACCACAGTTCGACGAGCCGAGAGCTCCGCCTCCCGTTGGCGAGCCGACCCCTCGGAGCATCGCACGGTGTCCTCCCGATGCATGCGGGAGGCCTCGCTCCGCCCCGAGCGCACACGGGATGAGGCGCCTGCCGCACGGGATCGCCTTGGCAACGAGCACCACCATCTCGACCGTCGAGCCCGCCTCGAGGAGAAGGTGTGCCGAGGCTATCATCCTAGGCGCGGGGGACGCTGCGACAGCGAGGAGGATCACAGTCCTTTGCCCGAACCACCCGGTCCACGAGTCTTCAGCCGGACCATATGACGAGCGTTGTTCCCTGCCCGTTTCCGAGCCCCGACTACCATCACCAAGTACTCGGGGGAGACGAGGCCGGAGCTGTGGCTTGCGGACTACCGACTGGCATGCTAGTTGGGAGGGGCGGACGATGACAACCTCATCATCCGCAATCTTCCCCTTTTCCTCTCCGACGCCGCTCGAGCCTGGCTAGAGCATCTGCCTCCTGCGCAGATCTCCGACTGGGATGATCTGGTCAAGGCTTCCGCAGGAAACTTCCAAGGCACGTATGTGCGCCCTGGGAACTCGTGGGATCTCCGAAGCTGCCGCCAGCAGCTAGGGGAGTCCCTCCGAGAGTATATCCGGCGGTTTTCGAAGTAGCGCACCGAGCTGCCCAACGTTACCGACTCGGATGTCATCGGGGCTTTCCTTGCCGGCACCACTTGCCGAGACCTAGTGAGCAAACTGGGGCGCAAGACTCCCACCAGTGCGAGCAAACTGATGGACGTCGCCACCAAGTTCGCCTCGGGTCAAGAGGCGGTCGAAGCCATCTTCCGAAAGGACAAGCAGCCTCAGGGGGAGCCGAATAAAGACGCCCCCGAGGCGTCCGCCCAGCAGGGCACGAAGAAGAAGGCCAAGAACAAGTTGCAAGCGAAGCGCGACGCCACTGACGCGAATCTCGTCGCTGCGGCCGAGCACAGGAACCCTCGGAAACCTCCTGGAGGGGCTGGCGCGTTCGGCAAGATGCTCAAAGAGTCGTGCCCCTATCACCAGGGTCCCGTCAAGCACACCCTCAAAGAATGTGTCATGCTCCGGCGCTACTTCCACAAGGCCGGGCCCCCGGCGGAAGATGGCAAGGGACATGACAACAACAAGAAGAAGGGCGACAAGGAAGAAGAGTTCCCGGAGGTCCACAACCGCTTCATGATCTACGGCGGGCAGGCGGCGAATGCCTCAGCTCGGCACCGCAAGCAGGAGCGTCGGGAGGTCTGCTTGGTGAAGGTGGCAGCGCCAGTCTACCTAGACTGGTCTGACAAGCCTATCACCTTCGACCGAGGCGACCACCCCGACTTTGTGCCAAGCCCAGGAAGGTACCCGCTCGTCGTCGATCCGATCATCGGTAACATTAGGCTCCCCAAAGTCCTCATGGATGGAGGCAGCAGCCTTAACATCATCTACGCCGAGACCCTGGAACTCTTGGGGGTTGATAGGTCCCAGGTCCGGGCCGGTGCGGCACCCTTCCACGAGATCGCGCCCGGAAAGCGAATCCTGTCCCTCGGACGGATCGACTTACCCATCTGCTTCGGGACTCCCTCTAACTTCCGAAAGGAAGCTCTCACCTTCGAGGTCGTCGGGTTCCGAGGAACCTACCATGCGGTGTTGGGAAGGCCGTGCTACGCCAAGTTCATGGCCGTCCCCAACTACACCTACCTCAAGCTCAAGATTCCGGGCCCGAACGGGATCATCACCGTCGAATCCACGTACCGCCACGCGTACGAATGCGACGTGGAGTGCGTGGAGTACGCTGAGGCCCTCATCGCCGACCTGGAACGCCTCTCCCAGGAGGCGCCCGACGCGAAGCGGCACGCCGGCAACTTCGAACCAGTTGAGGCGGTCAAGTCCGTCTCTCTCGACCCCAGCAACGACGCCAGCAAGAAAGTCCGGATCAGCTCCGAGCTCGACCCTAAATAGGAAGCAGTGCTCGTCGACTTTCTCCGTGCAAACGCCGAAGTCTTTGCGTGGAGTCCCTCGGACATGCCCGGCATACCGAGGGATGTCACCAAGCACTCACTAGACATCAGAGCTGGAGCCCGACCCATGAGGCAAACCCTGCACCGTTTTGACGAAGAAAAGCGCAGGGCCATAGGCGAGGAGGTCCACAAGCTACTCGCGGTAGGGTTCATCAAAGAGGTATTCCATCCCGAATGGTTAGCTAACCTTGTTCTTGTAAGGAAGAAGGATGGAAAATGGAGGATGTGTGTAGACTACACTGGTCTAAACAAAGCATGTCCGAAGGTTCCCTACCCTCTACCTGCATCGATCAAATTGTGGACTCCACTGCTAGGTGCGAAACCCTGTCATTCCTCGACGCCTACTCAGGCTATCACCAAATCAAGATGAAAGAGTCTGACCAGCTTGTGACTTCTTTTATCACACCTTTTGGCATGTACTGTTACACTACAATGCCACTTGGTTTGAGGAATGCAGGCGCCACCTACCAGAGGTGCATGAACCATGTGTTCGGAGACCACATCGGTAGAACGGGCGAGGCTTACGTCGATGACATCGTTGTCAAGACGAAGAAAGCCTCCGACCTCCTCTCTGACCTTGAAACGACATTCAAGTGTATAAGAGCTAAAGGCGTGAAACTCAACCCCGAGAAGTGTGTCTTCGGAGTCCCCCAAGGCATGCTCCTAGGGTTCATCGTCTCCGAGCGGGGCATAGAGGCAAACCCGAAGAAAATCGCGGCCATCACCAACATGGGACCGATCAAAGATTTGAAAGGAGTACAGAGGGTCATGGGATGCCTTGCGGCGAGGAGCCGCTTCATCTCACGCCTTGGCGAGAAAGGCTTGCCTATGTACCGCCTCTTAAGGAAGGCCGTGCGCTTCACTTGGACCCCCGAGGCCGAGGAAGCCCTTGGAAACCTTAAGGCGCTCCTTACAAATGCGCCCATCCTGGTGCCCCCCCGCTGCAGGAGAAGCCCTCTTGATGTACGTAGCCGCAACCACTCAGGTGGTCAGCACCGCGATCGTAGTCGAGAGATGAGAAGAAGGGCATGCACTGCTCGTCCAGAGGCCAGTCTACTTCATCAGCGAAGTGCTATCCGAGACCAAGATCCGCTACCCACAGATCCAGAAGCTGCTCTACGCAGTGATTCTGACACGGTGAAAGTTGCGAGAGTACTTCGAGTCTCATCCGGTGGCTGTGGTGTCATCCTTTCCTTTGGGAGAGATCATCCAGTCCCGAGAGGCCTCGGATAGGATAGCAAAATGGGCAGTGGAACTCATGGGCGAAACTCTTTCATTTGCCCCTCGGAAGGCCATAAAATCCTAGGTCTTTGCAGACTTCCTGGCTGAATGGGCCGACACCCAGTTGCCAACAGCTCCGATCCAGGCCGAGCTCTGCACCATGTACTTCGATGGGTCACTCATGAAAATAGGAGCAGGCGCTGGCTTGCTCTTCATTTCACCCCTCGGAAAGCATCTTCGCTACGTCATACGCCTCCATTTTCCGGCATCAAACGACATGGCCGAGTACGAGGCTCTGGTTAACGGGCTGCGCATCGCCGTCGAGCTAGGGGTCCGGCGCCTCGACGCTCGTGGCAACTCGCAGCTTGTCATCGACCAAGTCATGAAGAACTCCCACTGCCACGATCGGAGGATGGAGGCCTACTGCGACGAAGTTCGACGCCTGGAAGACAAGTTCTACGGGCTGGACCTCAACCACATCGCCCGATGGTACAACGAGACTGCGGATGAGCTGGCGAAGATAGCCTCAGGGCGGACAACGGTTCCCCCGGACGTCTTCTCCAGAGACCTACATCAACCATCCGTCAAGATCGACGACACGCCCGAGCCCGAGGAAGCCTCGGCCCAGCCCGAGGTACCCTCGACCGAGCCTGAGGAGGCCTCGGCCGAGCCCGAGGTACCATTGGCCATCGAGGAGGAGGCCTTGCCCGTCGAGGGGGAACAGAATGGGGTCACGCCAGATCCGAACTGGCAGACCCCATACATGGAATATCTCCTCCGAGGAGAGCTTCCCCTCGACAAGGCTAAAGCTCGGTGACTGGCTCGGCGCGCCAAGTCGTTCGTCTTGCTGGGTGATGAAAAGGAGCTCTATCACCGCAGCCCCTCGGGCATCCTCCAATGATGCATATCCATCGCCCAAGGGCAAGAGCTGTTACAAGAAATACACTCGGGGGCTTGCGGCCACCATGCAGCACCTCGAGCCCTCGTGGGGAATGCCTTCCGACAAGGTTTCTACTGGCCAACCACGGTGGCCGACGCCACTAGGATTGTTCGCTCCTGCCGGGGGTGTCAATTCTACGCAAAGCAGACACGCCTGCCCGCTTAGGCCCTGCAGACGATACCCATCACCTGGTCGTTTGCTGTGTGGGGTCTAGACCTCGTCGGTCCCTTGCAGAAGGCACCCGAGGGCTTCTCGCACCTGCTGGTCGCCATCGACGAATTCTCCAAGTGGATCGAGGTCCGACCCCTGACCAGCATCAGGTCCGAGCAGGCGGTGGCGTTCTTCACCAACATCATCCATAGATTCGGGGTCCCAAACTCCATCATCACCGACAATGGCACGCAGTTCACCAAAAAAAGTTCCTGGACTTCTGCGACGACCACCACATCCGTGTGGACTGGGCCGCCGTAGCTCACCCCATGACGAAGGGGCAGGTGGAGTGTGCCAACGGTATGATTTTGCAGGGACTCAAACCGAGGATTTACAACAACCTCAACAAGTTCGGCAAGCGGTGGATGAAAGAGCTACCCTCGGTAGTCTAGAGTCTAAGGACGACGCCGAGCCGAGCCACGGGTTTCTCGTCGTTTTTTCTAGTCTATGGGGCCGAGGCCGTCCTCCCCACGGACTTAGAATACGGCTCCCCGAGGACCAGGGTGTACGATGACCAAAGCAACCAGACCAGCCGAGAGGACTCGCTGGACCAGCTCGAAGAGGCTCGAGACGTTGCCTTGTTACATTCGGCACGGTACCAGCAGTCGCTGCGACGCTACCACGCCCGAAGCGTTTGGCCCCGAGGCTTCCAAGTGGGAGACTTGGTGCTTTGTCTGCGACAAGTCGTTCGAGGGCGCCACAAGTTCTCTCCTCCCTGGGAAGGGCCCTTCATCATCGCCAAGATTTTGAAGCCCGGAACATACAAGCTGGCCAACGACCAAGGCGAGGTCTACAGCAACGCTTGGAACATCCAACAGCTACGTCGCTTCTACCCTTAAGATGTTTTAAGTCGTTCATGTACCTCATTTCCTTTACATACATAAAGTCTAACCGTCAAGGAAGGGTCGGCCTTGCCTCAGCAAAGCCCGACCCTCCCTTGGGGGCTAGAAGGGGGGAACCCCCTCTGCGTCAAAACTTTCCTCGAAAAAATTTTTCTACAAAAACGACCTTTCGTGCTTTCGGCTTCTGTATCGATAGCGGGATCCTAAAAATGACGAGAGTACACGTAAGCGGCAAGGCCGACCGAGCCGAGGGACTCCTACGCCTCCGGGATACGAATACCCCACTCGTCACCTTCCGCGAAAAGTAACTCTCGCTCGGACAAGTGGTTCTGCTACCAACGAACAAGTCATGGCGCACGAAACAAGAGGAAAGAAAACGCAGCTTTATGATACGACGATGAAAGTGTTCAGGCCTCAGCAGCCACGAAAGAACACATGCATGCTACAAATAAACTGCTCCAGCAGGATCAGGCATCGGCAGGGGAAACAGCTGCGCCCTCGGCGTCGTTTCCGAGCACGGCGAAGGCCCACCTAACATCGTGGTGCAGCGCCCTGCGGAGTCTGCTACGCACATGGCTGCCCAAGGCCCGCAGATGACTCTGGAGGGAGCTACCTGAGGGGACGTCGTCAAGGTCAAAGGCTCAGCAAAAGCCCGAGATAGCCTCGGACATAGCCACACGGTCGGCCTCATTCTGCTCAGCCGCTGTAACGCCCTGAATTTGGGGGTAGATTTTTTTCTTCTTTTCCCTCACCAAATTCAGGCGTTACCCTTTCCTTTTCCCTTTCTCCTCACTAAACCTTGATCTTTTCCAAAGTTATAGCGGGATTTGGCTTGAGATCCCATGTAAAGCAAAACCCTAAAATACTTTACTTTGTGTGATGCACCATGCCGAACCATGCATACTTTTTGATTGTTTGAAAATGTGAATGCATTCATCTAGAGAAAAGTAGATTTTAGAAAAAAAGGAAAATCTTTTCTTTTCTCTCTCCTCCCTCTCCTCCCCGTTTTGGCCCATCCGCCCCCCCTGGCGCGCCCGGCCCAGCCGGCCGGCTCAGCCGGCCTTCTCCCCTCTCTCTCCCCCCCTTCCCGCGTGGGCCCCGCGGCGGCCCAGCCGGCCCCCGGCCCAGCTGGCCATCCGGCCCAGCCGCGCCCCCCTCCTCCCCTTTCCCTTCCCCGCCGTGGGCCGCCCCAGCTGGCCCAGCCGACCCACTCCCTCCCCCTTTGGACCCAAGCGGCCCAGCCGCCCTTTCCCCCCTCCCCCAAAAAATCCCCCTCCCCGCGGGCCTCGCCCGTCATCCTCTCTCCCTCTCCCCTACCCTAACCGCCGTCGCCGCCCTCTCCCTGCTCGCCCGCCGCCGCCGCCCTGATCCCCTGCTCACCGCCCTCCCTCGCCGCGGTGAGGCCCCTCCCCCTCACCTGTCCTCCCTCCCCTCCCTCCCCCTCGCGTCCGGCCCCGCCCGGCCGCTCCCCGGCGAGCCGCCCCGCCCCGTCCCCGCGCTCGGCCGCCCCCGGCCGCCCCGCGTCGCCTCCGGCGAGCCGCGCCTGGCCCCGCCCCGGCCTCGCCCAGCCGCGCCCGGCCCCGACGCCCCGCCCCCGCCCCGGCTCGCCTAGCCACGCCCGGCCCCGGCGCCCCGCCCCTGTCCCCGATCTCGGCCGCCTCGGCGAGCCCGTCCCCGACCTCGACCGCCCCGTCCCCGACCTCGGTCGCCCCATCCCCGACCTCGGCCGCCCCCGCCCCGGCTCGGCCGCCCCGCGCCCGCCCCGGCCCGGCCGCGCCCGCCTCGGCTCCGACCATGGCACCGCCGCCCCGGCCCCGGTCGCCCTCGCCTCGTGCGCGTCGCCCGGCCCCGCCTCGGCCCCGGCCGCGCCGCCCCGCGCCGTCCGGCCCCCGTCCCAGCCTCGCCGCCCCGTGCCCGGCCCCCGCGCCCGACCGTGCCCCCGCCCCGCCCGTGCGCCGTGCTCACCCGCCCGCCCCGGCGTGCCTTGCTCGCGTCGTGACAGCCCCGGCGCGGTCTCGAGCTCGGCCCAGCGTGCCTATGGCGCGCGGCCTTGAGCACGGCCAGCGCGCGGCCCCGACGTGCGCACGGTTAGTTCACGGCGCGTGCGTGCGGCCTTGCGCGCGTGCTCGCGTAGTGCGTGGTGCCTTGGCACGACTCGTCACGCCCTCGTCTACCCCTAGACGTGCCCGTCTACCCCCCCCCATATTTTGTGCGCGCTAATCACGTTGTTCATGTTAATAAAATAGGAAACTCAATTAGAAATTGGTTACGTTAATTAATTTATGTAGCTAATCGTCTATCTCATTTGATATTAATCTACTAAAAGTGGTCACGTTTCCATTAGTGCATGTAGCTAATCCTTATTATTGGAGCTAAATAGAACTAGAGCACGTAACGTTTAGTTATTCGTCTACCCGTAGTGTGCCTCGAGCATAAGCTTTAACCCCTATGAGACCTTTCCCCATTTCTTTCTAACCAAGGTAAATGTAGTATCGCATGTCATATTCTATGCATGTTTAATCTACTTGTTCTCTTGTATGGTGTACTGATGGTTTCCTAATTTCAATGGATGGATGTATGTATGTTTGCAACCGCATAGAGAACGATCCGGTCGAAGAGCCCGAGGAACTCGCAGGAGAAGCCCCTGAGCAGCAGTCGGTTGGTGGAGGCAAGTGTCCCTTGACCTATCTCTGTCCTATTCATTCTTTAATTCACCTCCCGCATTACACGTTTATGCCTAAGGATTGACTAGCCTTGTTATCCATGTCCTTGTTTACCTATTTGGGTTGGATTATTATTGGTTAGCTTTATGCTATTGCTCGACATTAATCAATGAACATGATGAGAATTATCTATGATACGTTGTTTTCCCCTCTTTTATTATGATGTTATACTTGTGACCTTCAAGGGGGCTCGATCGATTTCTCGAGTGCCTCTCCGTAAGGACCTATTCTTTGGATGACCGCCCGGGAAAACAGTGCAACCATGAGGGTGGAATGGGGTACCCTTAGCTGAATAATTAGAGATCTGGGGTGTAGTTCGCTTCACCGTCGTGCCGTCAATGGGGCTCGGTGTATGCGACTCGCTCTGCCAAGGTTGATTTGTCCCTTGGGGAGGAGTGTGGTACATTTAGGAAACCTAACGGGCGGCTACAGCCCCGGGGAATCTTTGTAAAGGCTACGTAGTGAGACCCTGCCTACTCACCTTGGGAGTGTTCAAGGGTCCGTACAACCCGAGGCAAAAAGGGGAATCACGGCTCATGGGTAAAGTGCACAACCTCTGCAGAGTGTTATGAAACTGATATATCAGCCGTGCTCGCGGTTATGAGCGGCCAAGGGAGCTCCAGTGATTAGAGATACTTGATCAGAGATGTATAGTTTATAGGTGGTGATGAGGATGAAGGTTTTGGTTATGACAATGGTGCTGGTAAGTGGTGTTCTTTCCGTTTGGAAAGGGTACATAGGGCTAATAACTTGGGTAAATGTTAAAACCTGGCTTTCTACTAGTAAATAATAATCTGACCAACTAAAAGCAACTGCTTGACTTACCCCCACATAAAGCTAGTCCACTACAGCCAAACAGGACACTTGCTGAGTATGTTGATGTGTACTCACCCTTGCTCTACACACCAACCCCCCCAGGTTGTCCGCATTGCAACCACTGCTCAGGAGAAGACGAAGCTGTGGAAGGAGACTTCCAGGAGTTCCAGGACTACGACGAGTTCTAGGTATGGGTTAGCGGCAACCCCCAGTCGGCTGCCTGTGAAGGCCGCAGTTATCTACGTTTCGTTTTCGCACTTTGATTTTTTGTAAAGACTATGTGGATGTCTCAGACATATAATGTAATCGACTACTATTTCCCTTTTTAATACTATTTGAGCACTGTGTGATGATGTCCATGTTATGTAACTGCTGTGTACGTGAATTGCTGATCCTGGCACGTACATGGTTCGCATTCGGTTTGCCTTCTAAAACCGGGTGTGACATAAGTGGTATCAAAGCCGTGCTGACTGTAGGCCCGCTAACCTAGAGTAGAATGGTCGTTCTAAGGATCATAGACCTCTGTCCCTGCCTTGACTTTGATATCCCTTCAAAAGTTGGTCATATCGACCAAAACTATGTTCTACTATATATTATACCTTGCTGAAATTTGTGTTTTATTCTAATCCTTCATTTATTTATGATTCATTACTTGCTGGTCATGCTAATTCTGTTCTCACTCTTTTGCTTGCGGTGTCTTTTGTAGATGGCTCGTCTTAGACACACTGCACGAAAGTCCGTCATCCCCTTCTTACCCTCTCGCCTTGCTGAGCGTCCGCTTTGCCGTCCTGTGGCCGGTCAGTCCAGTCACTTGGAGAGGCTACACCACCGCCTGCATGAGGAGCAAGAACGTCGACGACAGGAGCAGCATGGCTCTTCTTTCTCGCTCCAGCAGGAGATAGAGTCTGTGAGGAGCTGCTCCCCTGTGCTTCCCCTGGAGGCGCCCCCTGCACCACCACTGGGCGCCCTAGCCTCGTGAGTAGCTGCTGGAGGAGACCCAGACGACGGAGGTGGCAACGACAGCTCGAGCCACGACACCGACTTTTCTGCTGACCACGAGCCGGAAGGATGGGTTGCTCGACCCATCACTCGCGACGCTGCTCGCGGGTGTCACTTCCACGATGCGCTCGACACCCTGCTACGTCGGGCACTTGACCGGCGTACTTGGTCCATCGAGTATCGCTGTGTGGTCTACTAGCATAGTCGCGGGGTCTACTCGGACCGCTGGGAGGCGACCTGCTTTGTGCGTCGCCCGGAGAACAGTCTCTGGGGTGCTGAGGTCTGCTCGGAGCACTATTCCATCTCTGAGCGGGACTCAGCTGAGGCGGCCATGCAAGATGCTGCACGACGTGCGCTTTCGCACTACTGCTCAGTGCTCGGTGGGGTAGCTGATGGTCTCAACCTGAAGTACTACCCCCGCCGTCCGTCTGGAAGCACAGGAGGCGTGATTGTCTCACCTGTTGGTGAGGACAATCCTAGGTTGAGCAGCACAGTCAACCTAGCCGTCGTGCTAAACACGGAGCTGGACCATGCATTAGATGAGCTGAGTAGGGCTCATGCTGAGATCACCCTGCTGCGGGCTGAGCGCGCGGAGCGTCGTCACCTGGATGATGGTTCCCCCGCCCCCGTCGGGACTCAGCACCCGTACCGCTCACCTCGGCGTGGACACCAGTCTTATGGCAACCCCGACTGCAAGACCAAGATAAATTTAGAACCATAGATCGTTAGAGTCGGATCTTGTAATTAATACGAATATATATACATAGAAGCTACAGTCTTAGCATTAGTCTCGCTTTTAGTTAGTCTTAGTTAGACAGGGTAGTTTGCTATATCCTGTGCATTTATGTTTGTCATGATGAACTATGTTTGATCTGGATCTTTGTAATGACTGTCGCCAGGATGTGGGTGTCCCCTGCATTTTGGTTTACCTGTTATATGTTAATGTAGTTAGTTATTTAGTTGGGAAGCCTTTTATTCCACTTTCCTCTTTATCTGAGAAGCTGTGTTGGTCTGTGTTGGAGATCAGTGAAGATGCTCATCTGTTCAGTGTTATGGAGAATTCTATACTTTTCTCGTGCTGCAAGATTTGCAAGATCAGTTCTGATGTGTGATTGCATTCTGTAGATGTCAGAAAACAGGCGCAGAGGAGGAAGGCGTGCTCAGCAGGAGCAGGCAGCTCTGCAAGATGAGGTGCCCCAGCAGCAGCACCTGCCGCCCCCGCCCCCGATGTCCATCGAGCAGATGTTTCTGATGCAGACTCAGGCAGTTCAAGCCATTGGTTAGACTCTGGCCGCCATTTAGCAGCAGCTGCAGCAGCAGCCACCACCTCAGCCTCAGATGCCCAGAGACAAGCGTGCTGAATTCATGAGAGGTCTCCCCCAACATTTGCTCACTCTTCTGACCCCATGGATGCTGAAGACTGGCTGCACACTATGGAGCGGGAGTTGCATACCGCTCAGTGTGATGACAGGGAGAAAGTCCTGTATGGTCCCCGTCTGTTGAGAGGAGCAGCTCAGTCATGGTGGGAGTCCTATCTCGCCACCCACGCCCACCCCGACACCATCACCTGGGAAGAGTTTAGAGGAAGCTTTCGTCAGTATCATGTTCCTGCAGGTCTGATGACAGTGAAGAAGGAGGAATTCCTGGCTCTTAAGCAAGGGTCATCGTCTGTCAGTGAGTACCAGGACAGGTTTCTACAGTTGTCTCGCTATGCACCTGAAGATGTCAACACCGACGCCAAGAGACAGTATCGTTTCCTGAGGGGCTTGGTTGACCCTCTGCAGTATCAGCTGATGAATCACACCTTCCCGACATTCCAGCACCTGATTGACAGAGCAATCATGACAGAGAGGAAGCGTAAGGAGATGGAGGATCACAAGCGCAAAATCAGTGGACCCCAGCCTGGAAGCAGTAGTCGTCCTCGTTTCTCAAGCAATCAACCTCAGCAGTTCAGGCAGAACCAGCGTCCACCTCAGCAGCATTAGCAATTCCAAAGGCAGTTTCCTCAGCATCAGCATCGGAATCGTCAGAACAATCATTCAGGAGGAGGTCAGTTTCAGAGGCAGAATCAGCAGGCACCTCGTCTTCCTGCCCCAGCAAGCCAGCAGAGCAATCAGGCAGCACCAGCTCAGGTTGGAAATAGAGCCTGTTTCCACTGTGGAGAGCAAGGCCATTGAGTGATGCAATGTCCGAAGAAGGCAGCCCAGCAGCAGTCAGGCCCCAATGCCATAGCAAAGCAGAATGTGCCTCAGCCAGGAGCAGGCAACCGCTCTCAGCCACGTTACAATCATGGAAGACTGAACCACTTGGAGGCTGAAGCAGTTCAGGAGACCCCCGGCATGATAGTAGGTATGTTCCCAGTCGACTCTCATATTGCAGAGGTGTTATTTGATATTGGAGCAACACATTCTTTCATTACTGCATCATGGGTAGAAGCACATAATCTTCCAATAACTACCATGTCAACCCCCATTCAAATTGACTCAGCCGGTGGTAGAATTCGAACTGATAGCATTTGTTTGAATGTAAGTGTGGAAATAAGGGGGATAGCGTTTCCCGCCAACCTCATAGTAATGGGTACTCAGGGAATAGATGTCATCCTAGGGATGAATTGGCTAGATAAGTATTAGGCAGTTATCAGTTGTGATAAGAGGACAATCAAGTTGTTGTCCCCACTTGGAGAGGAAGTGGTGACGGAGTTAGTCCCGCCTGAACCGAAGAAAGGAAGTTGTTATCAGATGGCTGTCGATAGCAGTAAAGCAGACCCAATTGAGAGTATCAAGGTTATGTCTGAGTTTCCAGATGTGTTTCCAAAGGACTTACCACGTATGCCACCAGAGCGGAAAGTTGAATTTGCCATAGAGCTTCTTCCTGGAACCGCCCCCATCTTCAAGAGAGCTTACAGAATATCCGGACCAGAGTTAGTTGAACTTAAGAAGCAGATTGATGAGCTGTCAGAGAAAGGTTACATCCGGCCAAGCACCTCGCCTTGGGCCGCCCCTGTCCTATTCGTGGAGAAGAAAGATGGCACCAAAAGGATGTGTATCGATTATCGAGCTTTGAATGAGGTCACAATCAAGAACAAGTACCCTTTGCCCAGAATAGAAGATCTGTTCGACCAGTTGAGAGGAGCCAGTGTGTTCTCCAAGATAGATCTGAGGTCGGGTTATCATCAGCTCAGGATTCGACCTTCAGACATTCCGAAGACGGCATTCATTACCAAGTATGGGTTGTATGAGTTCACTGTGATGTCTTTCGGTCTAACAAATGCACCAGCCTTCTTTATGAATCTGATGAATAGTGTATTCATGGACTATCTTGATAAGTTTGTGGTGGTATTTATTGATGACATTCTGATTTACTCTTAAAGCGAAGAAGAGCATGCAAGTCATTTGAGGATGGTATTACAGAGATTGCGAGAGCACCAGCTGTATGCAAAGTTGAGCAAGTGCGAGTTCTGGATCAGTGAAGTCCTGTTCTTGGGTCACATAATCAACAAAGAGGGATTGGCTGTGGATCCGAAGAAAGTGGCAGACATTCTGAACTGGAAAGCGCCAACAGATGCCCGAGGGATCAAGAGCTCCATTGGAATGGCTGGATATTATCGGCGATTCATTGAAGGGTTTTCGAAGATTGTGAAACCAATGACAGCGTTGCTAGGCAACAAAGTTGAGTTCAAGTGAACCCAGAAATGTCAAGAGGCCTTCGAAGCGCTGAAAGAGAAGTTGACAACAGCGCCTGTCCTAGTCTTGCCTGATGTGCACAAGCCCTTCTCGGTGTATTGTGATGCTTGTTACACAGGTTTGGGATGTGTGTTGATGCAAGAGGGAAGAGTTGTGGCTTACTCGTCCCGACAGCTGAAGGTTCATGAGAAGAATTACCCAATCCATGATCTAGAGTTGGCAGCAGTGGTTCACGCATTGAAGACATGGAGGCACTATCTGTATGGACATAAATGTGATGTTTACACGGACCACAAGAGTCTGAAGTACATATTCACTCAGTCAGAGCTGAATATGAGGCAGCGAAGATGGTTAGAGATGATCAAAGACTACAAGTTGGAGATCCATTACCATCCAGGCAAAGCGAACGTAGTGGCAGATGCTTTGAGCAGGAAGAGTCAGATCAATCTGATGGTCGCTCGTCCGATGCCTTATGAGTTGGCCAAAGAGTTTGATAGGTTGAGTCTCGGATTTCTAAATAATTCGTGAGGAGTCACAATCGAGTTGGAACCCACCCTGGAGCGGGAAATCAAAGAAGCGCAGAAGAATGACGAGAAGATCAGTGAGATCCGGCGACTGATTCTGGAAGGCAAAGGCAAAGATTTTAGGGAAGATGTAGAAGGTGCGATATGGTTCAAAGACCGCTTGTGCGTTCCCAATGTCCAGTCTATTCGGGAGTTGATTCTCAAGGAAGCTCATGAGACAGCCTATTCGATTCACCCTGGTAGTGAAAAGATGTATCAGGATCTAAAGAAGAAATTCTGGTGGTACGGAATGAAGAGGGAAATCGCAGAGCATGTGGTTATGTGCGATAGTTATCGAAGGATCAAGGCGGAGCACCAGAGACCAGCTGGATTGTTGCAACCGTTGCAAATTCCTCAGTGGAAATGGGATGAAATCGGTATGGATTTCATAGTCGGATTGCCTCGCACTCGAGCCGGCTACGATTCCATTTGGGTAGTGGTGGACCACTTAACCAAGTCAGCCCACTTCATACCTGTCAAGACCAACTACAACAGTGCATTATTGGCAGAGTTGTACATGTCTCGGATCGTTTGTCTTCATGTTGTGCCAAAGAAGATAGTGTCAGACAGAGGAACGCAGTTCACCTCTCATTTCTGGCAGCAGTTGCATGAAGCCTTGGGCACACATCTGAATTTCAGTTCAGCTTATCATCCGCAGACAGATGGTCAGACTGAAAGAACCAATCAAATCCTCGAAGACATGTTGAGGGCCTGTGTGTTGCAAGATTAGTCCGGATGGGACAATAAATTGCCTTATGCAGAGTTCTCTTATAACAACAGTTACCAGGCCAGCCTGAAGATGTCACCATTTCAAGCGCTCTATGGAAGGAGTTGTAGAACTCCATTGCAATGGGATCAGCCTGGAGAAAAGCAAGTGTTCGGGCCAGACGTTTTGCTTGAAGCTGAAGAGAACATCAAGATGGTTCGAGAGAACCTGAAGATAGCGCAATCAAGGCAGCGAAGCTATGCAGACACAAGAAGAAGAGAGCTGAGTTTTGAAGTCGGAGACTTCGTCTATCTGAAAGTGTCACTGATCAGAGGAGTCAGAAGGTTCGGAGTCAAAGGCAAGCTAGCACCCCGCTACGTCAGTCCGTACCAGATTCTCGCAAAGCGTGGAGAAGTGGCCTATCAGCTCAGTTTGCCAGAAGGCTTGTCTGTAGTGCATGATGTCTTTCATGTGTCTCAGTTGAAGAAGTGCTTGCGAGTGCCAGAAGAGCAGTTGCCAGTGGAAGGTCTTGAAGTCCAAGAGGACTTGACCTACACAGAGAAACCAGCGCAAATCCTTGAGATTGCAGACAGAGTCACCCGAAGGAAGACCATCAGAATGTGCAAAGTCAGATGGAGTCATCACTCTGAGGAAGAAGCAACCTGGGAGCGTGAAGATGATCTGATGGCCAAATACCCCGAGCTCTTTGCTAGCTAACCCTGAATCTCGAGGGCGAGATTCTTTTAAGGGGGATAGGTTTGTAACGCCCTGAATTTGGGGGTAGATTTTTTTGTTCTTTTCCCTCACCAAATTCAGGCGTTACCCTTTCATTTTCCCTTTCTCCTCACTAAACCTTGATCTTTTCCAAAGTTATAGCAGGATTCGGCTTGAGATCCCATGTAAAGCAAAACCCTAAAATACTTTACTTTGTGTGATGCACCATGCCGAACCATGCATACTTTTTGATTGTTTGAAAATGTGAATGCATTCATCTAGAGAAAAGTAGATTTTACAAAAAAAGGAAAATCTTTTCTTTTCTCTCTCCTCCCTCTCCTCCCCGTTTTGGCCCAGCCGCCCCCCCTGGCGCGCCCGGCCCAGCCAGTCGGCCCAGCCGGCCTTCTCCCCTCTCTCTCCCCCCTTCCCGCGTGGGCCCCGCGGCGGCCCAACCGGCCCCCGGCCCAGCTGGCCATCCGGCCCAGCCGCGCCCCCCCTCCTCCCCTTTCCCTCCCCCGCCGTGGGCCGCCCCAGCCAGCCCAGCCGACCCCCTCCCTCCCCCTTTGGGCCCAAGCGGCCCAGCCGCCCTTTCCCCCCTCCCCCCAAAAATCCCCCTCCCCGCGGGCCCCGCCCGTCATCCTCTCTCCCTCTCTCCCTCTCCCCTACCCTAACCGCCGCCGCCGCCCTCTCCCTGCTCACCCGCCGCTGCCGCCCTGATCCCCTGCTTGCCGCCCTCCCTCGCCGTGGTGAGGCCCCTCCCCCTCCCTTCTCCTCCCTCCCCCTCGCGTCCGGCCCCGCCCGGCCGCTCCCCGGCGAGCCGCCCCGCCCCGTCCCCGCGCTCGGCCGCCCCCGGCCGCTCGGCCCCGCCCCGGCGAGCCCGCCCCTCCCCGCCCCCGGCCGCCTCGGCGAGCCCGCCCGGCCTCGGCGCCCCGCCCCCGCCCCGGCTCGCCCAGCCGCGCCCGGCCCCGGCGCCCCGCTCCCGTCCCCGATCTCGGCCGCCACCGCCCCGGCCGCCTCGGCGAGCCCGTCCCCGACCTCGGCCGCCCCCGCCCTGGCTCGGCCGCCCCGCGCCCGCCTCGGCTCCGGCCATGGCACCGCCGCCCCGGCCCCGGTCGCCCTCGCCCCGTGCGCGCCGCCCGGCCCCGCCTCGGCCCCGGCCGCGTCGCCCCGTGCCCGGCCGTGCCCCCGCCCCGCCCGTGCGCCGTGCTCGCCCGCCCGCCCCGGCGTGCCTTGCTCGCGTCGTGACGGCCCCGGCGCGGTCTCGAGCTCGGCCCAGCGTGCCTATGGCGCGCGGCCTTGAGCACGCCCAGCGCGCGGCCCCGACGTGCGCACGGTTAGTTCGCGGCGCGTGCGTGTGGCCTTGCGCGCGTGCTCGCGTAATGCGTGGTGCCTTGGCACGACTCGTCACGCCCTCGTCTACCCCTAGACGTGCCCGTCTACCCCCCCCCCCATATTTTGTGCGCGCTAATCACGTTGTTCATGTTAATAAAATAGGAAACCAATTTAGAAATTGGTTACGTTAATTAATTTATGTAGCTAATCGTCTATCTCATTTGATATTAATCTACTAAAAGTGGTCACGTTTCCATTAGTGCATGTAGCTAATCCTTATTATTGGAGCTAAGTAGAACTAGAGCACGTAACGTTTAGTTATTCGTCTACCCGTAGTGCGCCTTGAGCATAAGCTTTAACCCCTGCGAGACCTTTCCCCATTTCTTTCTAACCAAGGTAAATGCAGTATCGCATGTCATATTCTATGCATGTTTAATCTACTTGTTCTCTTGTATGGTGTACTGTTGGTTTTCTAATTTCAATGGATGGATGTATGTATGTTTGCAACCGCATAGAGAACGATCCGGTCGAAGAGCCCGAGGAACTCGCAGGAGAAGCCCCTGAGCAGCAGTCGGTTGGTGGAGGCAAGTGTCCCTTGACCTATCTCTATCCTATTCATTCTTTAATTCACCTCCCGCATTACACGTTTATGCCTAAGGATTGACTAGCCTTGTTATCCATGTCCTTGTTTACCTATTTGGGTAGGATTATTATTGGTTAGCTTTATGCTATTGCTCGACATTAATCAATGAACATGATGAGAATTATCTATGATACGCTGTTTTCCCCTCTTTTATTATGATGTTATACTTGTGACCTTCAAGGGGGCTCGAGCGATTTCTCGAGTGCCTCTCCGTAAGGACCTGTTCTTTGGATGACCGCCCGGGAAAACAGTGCAACCATGAGGGTGGAATGGGGTGCCCTTAGCTGAATAATTAGAGATCCGGGGTGTAGTTCGCTTCGCCGTTGTAACACCCCTGGTGTTACTGTAATTAAAACTTGAGCATGGCATCATAAGCATTGACATTGCATATGTTTGATACACCTAGAGTGCATTCACTAGGTAAAAATTTCAAACAAGTTGTATTGTTTAAAGTGTTTTTGCAAATAGGACCCTGGATAGGGGACCTAACCCTTAATCAGGCTCAAAGGGGCAAGACCTAACCCAAGATGAGAAAACCTAAAGGCTTTAGGGAAAGAGTCATAAAATATCCCCAAAAAACAAAGTGGAATCACATTTATACCCCTGGGATACCAGAAACCCTAATTGGAACCCTGGAAAACCCTAAAACCAAACCCTAGGGACCTATGTGCAAAATTAGTCCACTTTTGGACTAAAGTGCAAAAACCAAGTTAAATAGGTATCTTAAGTCATTTGGGTCACAAATATGTGAGTTTGCAAGTTAAACCCTGAGATTTGGACTTATGTGCAAAAGAGCCACACTCTTTCTCAAATGCCTAAGTCTGATTTCAGTGATATTGGCTCAACTTTGGAGTCTTGTATCTTTCAAATTCTAGGATCTTTGCCCTATGTCACCACACCAAATTTGTAGAGCAATTAAAGGAGAACAACTTTGCTTAAGAGAGTGAGCATAGTTGTTATGAAGAATTCTGAGATAAATGAGCCTAAAGTTGGACTGTCAGGCTGTTATGGTCTGAATTTTTAGATTAGCAGTGGACTAACATCGACTTCAAGCTAAATTCTGAACATGATCCAGTGGAAATCTACCTATGGTTGCCATAGCAAGTTTGTAGTTGGTATAATGCTCTACAAGTTTGCTACAAAGATTAACTTGTGTTACCATAGGAATTTTGGAGAAAATCGACCCTCAACTCTGGCTGTCAGGTGCTCTGATGGGGTGTTCACCATGGTACAGTGTACAGCTGAAACAGATAAGATCGCCAGCAAACCCACCGACGACGACCAATTCCGCCGTGATTTGTGCCGTTGCTGGCCCAACTTGGGCTCGGGATGGGCGGGTAAGGACACACGGTAAAGGATCCTCGCCGACGGTGAGCTGGAGATCACTCCGGTGACTCCCCGTGGCTCTCTCTTCCTCTTTGCGGCTGAGCGGATTTACTCACCGGTGACCGCCGCCTCCCGGCCGTGCGCCGCATGGCTTAGCCTTTCCACCGCACCGCCATGACACCTTAAGGCTGTCCCATCGTCGCCGGGGAGATTGCCACGCCGTTAGCCACGGATTTACTTGTGCCAGTGCTTTCTTCCACCTCCGGCCGCCAGGCGTCTTACTCAAAATTCGCGGCCACCGCCTGCTAGTACTACAAATTGAGTGCACCATCAGCTTCGTTATGTATTCGATCATCTAGCGCACCCTTCTGCACCTCAAATCCTCCACCAGAAAGCTTCAATTTGGGATTTCCCCCAAAACACTCAGGAACTCCGCACAGCTAGACCTCGCCGTGGTCAGCCCGATTCAGGTCCAATCTCACCCTCGGTTTCCTTGTTTCAACATCCTTGCTTGCTCTTGATGCTCACCGACCCGTTAAATCGAACTAGACCACCCCCAATCCGCGGGAACGTGTGCTCCCATGCTCGGTTTCCGCCGTGCACGTGGACCGGCCGTTCTCGGGGTGTTCGGGTCAAATTGATGTGTGTTCCGCGGCCGTTGTAGGTCAGTGAAGCCTCATAGATAGTTAGCTTGAGCAGTCTTCGCCGGCCATGGCCAGTACGGACCGCGTCCGGGACGATCTACGTGCGCGCCGTGGTTAGGGGCATTCGCGGAGAAGAAATAGAAGGGGAAGGGCCTTTCTGTGATTTGTCAGCGACACATCAAAACAGTAGAAGAACCTGTCTCCAGATAGATAAAACCACGAGGTCCTTTCTGCAAAGCTGCCAGGGCGCGGGCGCGCGCGGGCGCTTTTCTCCCTCTAGCTGGGCCCCTGGGCTAAAATCAGCCCAGTACTATTCACATGTTTTCTTTTTCTTTTATTTCCAGAGCCAAAACAATTATAAAAAAATTTAGAAAAATGGTAAAATTGTGAAACCAATTTTCCTAGGTTTCTTATTTTCCCTAGAATTTAATAAAAATAGTTTTGTGATTTTTAGGTTAAATAAGGAATTTTAAGGCATTTAAAGTAGTTCAAAGTAGTAGTTTTGGATTTTTAAAAGATAAATTGTAATCCCAAAAATGCTCAAAATTTTTATATGAGCTCCTCATATTATTTAGAAGCCTTGGGTAGAGTTTGGGTTGATTTGGACCTTGTTTGATTACCAAACCCCAAAACACCCCCCTGCCCTATGAACTCCTTTACTGACTCCGGAAACCCTAAGTTCTCGGAGTACCGTGAAGGAAAGTTGTATTCAAGACTTAGATAATAAATCTTTATTATCTTCGCACTCTCATGAGCATCCCATGGCATCCATTCTTATACATATGTATGGTTATGATTAGAATGTGAAGAAGAAGTAGAAGTCACCGAAGAGAGGACACCACCACCCTCGGATTCTCAAGCAGGCAACTGCTTCTACTTTGATATTTGCGGATCCGAGCCAGACTCACCTGTTAACGAAGGCAAGCCCCGGTGCATGCAACCCTTTTCCTTGTGTTTTTAAATACTTTTCGCACACTTTAAGTCAAGTGAAATGTGCATTAGATTCATAGGAAATTGCTTGAAACCCTTTGATGCATTGCTTTCCTTGATATCTATACCTTTATGGATACTTCTGGTGAAGTATCAAAATTTGATTTACAAAAATGCTTAGCCCTGCTTAGATCTTGTGGATAGAGGTTGTCTTTTGCTATACTGCCTAGCTCAGGGGTTATCCTGAGGAAAGATGACTTCTACCTGCAAGAATACTTTCATTAAGAGCGTGGTGGGATCTTACTGCAAAGTTCCCTGTGATGCTCTTTTCATCCTAAGGAACAGAAACAATCCTAAGGATGGAAGTACTAAAATCGAAACTTGGGTTAGGAACAGGTGATGTTCTACCCAGGTTGATTAAGGATTGAATGCGTATGTAGGCATGCTGATCGAGGACCCTTTAACTGGTCACATGCCTCGTCATGGGTAAGCCTTGCCTTGGGCAGACTAAGGCCAGAATAAGATAACACGAAATAGGCGTGGAGCGGTGGCGGGAGTAGCGTGTACCCACCGTGGCAAGAGGCTGGACGGTGGTGTATCTGTGCTCTCGGTTTGCGTGAACCTGATCTGGTCTTAAGAACCCCGGTGGCGGGTTGACATATGCAAGGGTTAAGTGCTACATATGTCGTGTGATTGGAGATCCTCAGCTGAGTATAATCGATTCGGATCGCCGTACCTTCGCGGTTATGAAGACTTGGTCACTTCCCTGCAACCTAAAGTCAGGATGTGAACATTATGGATAAAAATGAAGTTGTACTGGTGAAATGATGAAATTAGACTAGAGGCAAACAGAGTCTATTAATATTTACTTTGGCATTAAAATATTGAAAGTAAGGACTCACTTTAGTAAGCTATTTCTGCAACAGTATCTAAGTTGATTTCTGCTAAAGCCTCTCCTTGAGTCCTATTTACCTAGCATACCCTTGAGAGTCTTTCCTTAGTCGGGTAAGACTTGCTGAGTAATTCCATACTCAGGGTTTATCCCCTTGTTGTTTTTAGGTGAGGAGGCAGCAGATTTCTGTTGCTTCTGTACCAAGGTGGTTCCTAATGAAGATAAGCAAGAGTGAAGCGCGGGAGGAAAGGATCCTCCATTAAGACTTTTGTGTGATAACTGTCGGGAGGAGTTTTTACCTCCCTTGGTATGTGTAATAATATTACTCTGCACTCGTTTATATCCCTGGTCTGTAATAAACAACCTGATCTTACTTTTAAATAAATGTAAGTTATGTAATCGCTTCCGCATTTCTTTATCTCCGATGTTCTGTAATGTCTGCAAGACGGGTGAGACATTCCTGGAAAGGTAAGGAAAGATACCGAGCTTGTCAAGTAGTTCAGGGGCACCTATAGGGTTGACTGAGGTCCATTGGACAAGGACAACTGTAGGTGGGCCTAATTACTTGGGAGATTCCGTCACAGCTGGTATCGGAGCGTAGCCCTTCTTGACAGATATTATGTGGCATCTTCAAAAGGATTTTCTAAGACTTATCTAGAAAATTGCTTCTCTTCTTACTTAAGTATTTCTGAAGAGTTTATTTCGAAGACCAGATAGAAAGAGTGCAATGTATAGAAGGTTGAATCAACTAAGGTTGATTCTGTACTTATTCATGCATCATGCTAAGAATTGTACTAATAAATTTTCCCCCTTAGCAAATGCCGCCACGTACAAGGAAAACGGCACGAAAGCATACTGGACCTATCGATGTGCCTCGACATCAACTTGCCCCACGAGAGCAAGACAGCAGTAGCGAGAGCAACGATCCTATTGGTGATCTCGAAGCTCGCGTGAATCAACTTCAAGCGGAGTTGCAACGCAGGACTAATCTATGGGTTGCGGACGGTGACCGAATAAATGATTTAAGAAGTTACATCTGCACCCTGCAAGATCAACTAGCTGACCGAGATTTGGCACTTGATTGGGCAGTGCAGTCTCGTTCGGTAGCTTTAGCTAAGGAAGCAAAGGCTCGAGCACGAGTCAACGAACTTAGCGTTGCTATTGATAACTTGCAGGTATATTGCAATACTTTACATGAAGAAGTTCATGTACTGTATTCGCAATTACACCCAAATGTCCCTGCGGATCCCGTCAGGTTTGAAGCCGGAACCTCGCATACTGTGGGAGAAGCGCTTGGTGGGGAGTTAGACCTTTTTAGGCCCCCTCCTTCTTTGAGGCTGGTCGACGTATGGTCTCCCACCCCTGACGATGAAGCTACCAAGAACAATCAAAAGCAGGAGTAGTAGTGTAGCTTGTAGAAGTTGAAGTAGTATGTGTATAATAGGTTGAACTTTTGTATAATGGGTAATGTGTCCTGTTATGTAATATCGAGTCTGTATCATTACTTTTTATAGTAATGTAAAATGGAAGGTTTCTCTGGCATATTATGTTTACTTCAAATGTTCTTTGCCTCAGATGCCGACCAGGACTCGAGGACAGGACGCAGTAGGAACTTCTGGGGGTAGGGATGTTACCCCAAACCCACCTCCGGTTCCTCCCACATTGGCCGAGGCGATTGCCGCCTTGGTAAATGCCACCACAGACAATACCCGCTTTCTTAGGGAAATGGCGGGTCAACAGCAATTCCAGCAGCAGGCAGGAAGGGGTTATCAACAAGGCTCCCGTGAAACCACCTACCTGGACTTTTCTGAAACCTGTCCACCCCTATTCGTCAAGGCAGAGGACCCGTTGGAAGCCGATGAGTGGATACAGGTTATTGAACAAAAGTTTGGTCTTCTCCGTTGTTCAGAGACGCAGAAGCCGTTATTCGCAGCACAACAACTACGTGGCCCTGCCAGTACCTGGTGGGGAAATTTTGTGGCTATTCAACCTGTCAACCATCAAATCACCTGGGAAGAATTTAAAGCAGCCTTCCGTGAGCACTACATACCCGAAGGTGTGCTGCATATGAAACAAGAGGAATTCATGAAGCTGAAACAAGGAGGAGATACCGTCAATCAGTATCTCAACAAGTTTAATCACCTGTCGCAGTATGCCATCGACCAGGTGAATACTGATTTAAAGAAAAAGAACTGCTTCATGAGGGGTCTAAATGACCGGTTGCAGCGAAAGATGGCCACATGTATAGATCTCACGTATGGAAAGGCTATCAGTACAGCCTTATCTGTTGAAGCAAAATACGCAAGTTCTGGGAAGAACAAGGGATTCGGTGGTGAGAGGCCTAATCAGGGCCAGGCAAAAAGGCAACGGTTTGTAAGCCGGCCTTCTAGCCAAAATCGTACTTTTTCTCGTCCACCCTCATTCCCTTTTAAGCAGCCAATCATCATTCACCCCAACAATACCCCCACTACCCCAAATCAGCCGGGTGCCCCAGGCACTCGATTCCCTGCTTTGCCCAGCTCTTCAATCGGGTGTTTCAATTGCGGCAAGTCGGGACATTTCATCAAAGACTGCCCATATCCCAAGCAAAATCAATCCAATGCTCAGCAAGGATCTGGGAAATCAACTCAGCCTAAGGGAAATACTGTGGGGAAGAATACAAAGAAGACGGGGCGTGTATACTACACCCAAGTGGCCACTACACCGGAAGGAGAGCCGGTGATGATGGGTACGTTTCCCGTGGCCAGTCACCCTGCAATTATTCTTTTTGATTCTGGTGCTTCGCATACATTCATTAGCAAGAAATTTGTGGAGCAACATCACATTGCATGCCATGAATCAAAAGAGGGATTTAAAATTCATTCACCTGGGGGACATATTTTTACTCGAGAAGTGGCCTATGAAGTGCCAGTAACAATGGCCGGACGGAACTTTCCTGCTAACATGATTGTTCTGAAAGGCCAGGATATAGATGTAATTTTGGGTATGAATTGGTTAACCCAACACAAGGCAATTCTCAACACTGAACTCAGAACCGTCAGGTTGAGCTATAATCAAGAAGAGATTCTTTTGTCTCTCCCCGTAACCAATCCAGCCAAAGCTTCTGGTAGAATATATGAAGCCATTGTACCGGAGATCAAGAACATTCCGGTAGTATGTGAGTTTCCAGATGTATTTCCGGAAGATTTGCCTGGACTGCCCCCTGAAAGAGATGTAGAATTTGTAATTGAGCTGAAGCCCGGTACGGCTCCCATCTCCCGAAGATCGTACCATATGCCCCCTAATGAGTTGGCGGAATTGAAGATTCAATTACAAGATCTACTGAATAAGGGATTCATTCGGCCAAGCTCGTCTCCATGGGGTTGCCCCGCCATTTTTGTTAAAAAGAAGGATCAAACCTTGCGAATGTGCATGGATTATCGACCCCTGAATGAGGTCACCATCAAGAATAAGTATCCTCTTCCAAGGATCGACATCTTATTTGATCAACTGACTGGGGCGAGGGTATTTTCCAAAATTGATCTCAGGTCGGGCTATCATCAAATTCGTATTCGGCCCGAGGATATACCGAAGACCGCGTTTACTACGCGGTACGGATTGTTTGAATACCTGGTAATGTCTTTCGGGCTCACAAATGCTCCTGCCCACTTCACCTATTTGATGAACTCGGTGTTCATGCCCGAGTTGGACAAGTTCGTGGTGGTCTTCATCGACGATATCTTGATATATTCTAAAAATGAAGAGGAGCATGCTCAGCATCTACGGATTGTATTGACGCGCCTGAGGGAACATCAGCTTTATGCCAAGTTCAGCAAGTGCGCGTTTTGGCTGGAGGAAATTCAATTTTTGGGGCACGTGTTATCGGCCAAAGGAATTGCGGTAGATCCTAGCAAAGTCAAAGATATTCTAGAGTGGAAACCCCCAACCACTGTTCACCAAGTCTGGAGTTTTCTTGGACTAGCTGGATATTATCGCAGATTCATACCAGATTTTTCTAAGCTTGTGAAGCCAATCACAAGTTTATTGAAGAATGACATTAAGTTCAATTGGTCTTCTAAGTGTAATGAAGCCTTTGAGCAATTGAAGACATTATTAACCACTGCTCCGGTATTGGCTCAACCGGACATCACTAAGCCTTTTGATGTATTTTGTGATGCGTCAGGCAGTGGACTCGGCTGTGTATTAATGCAAGAGGGCCGAGTAATTGCATATGCTTCAAGGCAGTTGCGCCGACATGAGGAGCATTACCCAACTCATGATCTGGAGCTAGCTGCTGTGGTTCATGCCCTGAAAATTTGGCGTCACTATCTGCTGGGAAATATCTGTCATATATATACAGATCATAAAAGCTTGAAGTACATCTTCACCCAGTCAGAATTAAATATGAGGCAAAGACGATGGCTTGAGCTTATTAAGGACTATGAACTGGAGATCCATTATCACCTAGGCAAAGCCAATGTGATGGCAGATGCACTAAGCCGTAAGGCTTCCTGCCACTGTCTTGTGGTGAAGACCTCTGACAACACTTTGTGTCAAGAGATGGAAAAGTTAAACCTGGGGATGATCCAACAAGGGACTCTGAATCAGCTAAAGCTTGAGTCGATCATTTTGCAAAGGATAATTGATGCTCAAAAGGATAATGTGGGCATGAAGCACATACGGGAGAAAATAAGGGCTAGAACAGCCAAATGTTTCAAAGAAGACGATCAAGGTGTGTTATGGTTTAAAAACCGCATAGTAGTGCCAAAGAATGAAGAACTCCGCCAGCAAATTCTTGAGGAGGCACATCTTAGTCGGTATTCTATTCATCCTGGAAGCACTAAGATGTACCAAGACTTGAAGCAACATTACTGGTGGACAAAGATGAAGATCGAAATTGCACGCTATGTGGCTAAGTGTGACACTTGCAGACGTGTCAAGGCCATACACATGAAAACTGCTGGTCCATTACAATCTTTGCCAATCCCAACATGGAAATGGGAAGACATAAGTATGGACTTTATTGTGGGACTGCCCAGGACGGCCAAAGGGTATGATTCTATTTGGGTTATCGTTGATCGACTCATAAAGATTGCCCACTTCTTACCCGTCAGGGCCAAATATACAGTAGCCACTTATGCAACATTATATATTGGCCGTATTCTCAGTTTGCATGGTATTCCAAAAACTATAGTGTCGGATCGTGGACCTCAGTTCGTATCCAAGTTTTGGGAAGAACTTCATAAATCCTTGGGTACCAAATTGCTCCACAGTTCGACCTATCATCCTCAAACAAGTGGACAGACTGAGAGGGTCAATCAAATACTTGAGGATATGCTGCGGGCATGTGTTCTGGACTTCTCACAGAAATGGGATGAATGTTTGCCCTTAGCAGAGTTTTCATACAATAACAGTTATCAAGAAAGTATCAAGATGGCACCTTTTGAAGCTTTATATGGGCGACGGTGTCGAACTCCGCTAAATTGGTCTGAACCTGGAGAAAGGTACTTCTTTAGGCCTGATATGGTAAAGGAGGTCGAAGAAAAGGTTCAGAAAATTGTTCATAATATGAAGAAAGCTCAAACTCGACAAAAGAGTTATGCAGACCGACGACGACAACCCTTATGCTTTCTGGTAGGCGATTATGTCTACTTGAAAGTTTCACCAATGAAGGGTGTATCGCGTTTCGGGGTTAAAGGGAAACTTGCACCCAGGTATATTGGTCCATTTCCGGTACTTGAGCAATGTGGGCCAGTGGCATATCGATTGCAACTCCCCGAAATTCTGTCTGCCATCCATAATGTGTTCCATGTGTCGCAATTGAAGAAGTGTCTTTGGGTTCCCGATCGAACCATTGAAGTGACAGATGTTGTCCTGGAACCAGATTTAACATACTCGGAACATCCTATTCGAGTTCTGGATCAAAAGGACAGGGTTACCCGGAGAAAGATTCTCAAGTTCTACAAGATACAATGGAACCAACATTCTAAGGAAGAGGCTACGTGGGAAACTCAAGACTTCTTGAATAAGAATTTCCCAGGCTTTCTAGCCTCATGTAATTTGTAAAGTGTATATGGTTATTGCAATAAAGGAATGAACCCCCACACCACCCCTGCCTTGTACCAAAAATACGGAAATACAAATGTGAAGCATTTCCTTTTCCATTACTCATCCTAGGACTTTAAATCTCGGGACGAGATTCTTTTATGGGGGGAAGGATGTAACACCCCTGGTGTTACTGTAATTAAAACTTGAGCATGGCATCATAAGCATTGACATTGCATATGTTTGATACACCTAGAGTGCATTCACTAGGTAAAAATTTCAAACAAGTTGTATTGTTTAAAGTGTTTTTGCAAATAGGACCCTGGATAGGGGACCTAACCCTTAATCAGGCTCAAAGGGGCAAGACCTAACCCAAGATGAGAAAACCTAAAGGCTTTAGGGAAAGAGTCATAAAATATCCCCAAAAAACAAAGTGGAATCACATTTATACCCCTGGGATACCAGAAACCCTAATTGGAACCCTGGAAAACCCTAAAACCAAACCCTAGGGACCTATGTGCAAAATTAGTCCACTTTTGGACTAAAGTGCAAAAACCAAGTTAAATAGGTATCTTAAGTCATTTGGGTCACAAATATGTGAGTTTGCAAGTTAAACCCTGAGATTTGGACTTATGTGCAAAAGAGCCACACTCTTTCTCAAATGCCTAAGTCTGATTTCAGTGATATTGGCTCAACTTTGGAGTCTTGTATCTTTCAAATTCTAGGATCTTTGCCCTAGGTCACCACACCAAATTTGTAGAGCAATTAGAGGAGAACAACTTTGCTTAAGAGAGTGAGCATAGTTGTTATGAAGAATTCTGAGATAAATGAGCCTAAAGTTGGACTGTCAGGCTGTTATGGTCTGAATTTTCAGACTAGCAGTGGACTAACATCGACTTCAAGCTAAATTCTGAACATGATCCAGTGGAAATCTACCTATGGTTGCCATAGCAAGTTTGTAGTTGGTATAATGCTCTACAAGTTTGCTACAAAGATTAACTTGTGTTACCACAGGAATTTTGGAGAAAATTGACCCTCAACTCTGGCTGTCAGGTGCTCTGATGGGGTGTTCACCATGGTACAGTGTACAGCTGAAACAGATAAGATCGCCAGCAAACCCACCGCTGACGACCAATTCTGCCGTGATTTGTGTCGTTGCCGGCCCAACTTGGGCTCGGGATGGGCGGGTAAGGACACACGGTAAAGGATCCTCGCCGACGGTGAGCTGGAGATCACTCCGGTGACTCCCCGTGGCTCTCTCTTCCTCTTTGCGGCTGAGCGGATTTACTCACCGGTGACCGCCGCCTCCCGGCCGTGCGCCGCGTGGCTTAGCCTTTCCACCGCACCGCCGTGACACCTTAAGGCTGTCCCATCGTCGCCGGGGAGATTGCCACGCCGTTAGCCACGGATTTACTTGTGCTAGTGCTTTCTTCCACCTCCGGCCGTCAGGCGTCTTACTCAAAATTCGCGGCCACCGCCCGCTAGTACTATAAATTGAGTGCACCATCAGCTTCGTTATGTATTCGAGCATCTAGCGCACCCTTCTGCACCTCAAATCCTCCACCAGAAAGCTTCAATTTGGGATTTCCCCCAAAACACTCAGGAACTCCGCACAGCTAGACCTCATCGTGGTCAGCCCGATTCAGGTCCAATCTCACCCTCGGTTTCCTTGTTTCAACATCCTTGCTTGCTCTTGATGCTCACCGACCCGTTAAATCGAACTAGACCACCCCCAATCCGCGGGAACGTGTGCTCCCATGCTCGGTTTCCGCCGTGCACGTGGACCGGCCGTTCTCGGGGTGTTCGGGTCAAATTGATGTGTGTTCCGCGGCCGTCGTAGGTCAGTGAAGCCTCATAGATAGTTAGCTTGAGCAGTCTTCGCCGGCCATGGCCGGTACGGACCGCGTCCGGGACGATCTACGTGCGCGTCGTGGTCAGGGGCATTCGCGGAGAAGAAATAGAAGGGGAAGGGCCTTTCTGTGATTTGTCAGCGACACATCAAAACAGTAGAAGAACCTGTCTCCAGATAGATAAAACCACGAGGTCCTTTCTGCAAAGCTGCCAGGGCGCGGGCGTGCGCGGGCGCTTTTCTCCCTCTAGCTGGGCCACTGGGCTGAAATCAGCCTAGTACTATTCACATGTTTTCTTTTTCTTTTATTTCCAGAGCCAAAACAATTATAAAAAATGTAGAAAAATGGTAAAATTGTGAAACCAATTTTCCTAGGTTTCTTATTTTCCCTAGAATTTAATAAAAATAGTTTTGTGATTTTTAGGTTAAATAAGGAATTTTAAGGCATTTAAAGTAGTTCAAAGTAGTAGTTTTGGATTTTTAAAAGATAAATTGTAATCCCAAAAATGCTCAAAATTTTTATATGAGCTCCTCATATTATTTAGAAGCCTTGGGTAGAGTTTGGGTTGATTTGGACCTTGTTTGATCACCAAACCCCAAAACACCCCCCTGCCCTATGAACTCCTTTACTGACTCCGGAAACCCTAAGTTCTCGGAGTACCGTGAAGGAAAGTTGTATTCAAGACTTAGATAATAAATCTTTATTATCTTCGCACTCTCATGAGCATCCCATGGCATCCATTCTTATACATATGTATGGTTATGATTAGAACGTGAAGAAGAAGTAGAAGTCACCGAAGAGAGGACACCACCACCCTCGGATTCTCAAGCAGGCAACTGCTTCTACTTTGATATTTGCGGATCCGAGCCAGACTCACCTGTTAACGAAGGCAAGCCCCGGTGCATGCAACCCTTTTCCTTGTGTTTTTAAATACTTTTCGCACACTTTAAGTCAAGTGAAATGTGCATTAGGTTCATAGGAAATTGCTTGAAACCCTTTGATGCATTGCTTTCCTTGATATCTATACCTTTATGGATACTTCTGGTGAAGTATCAAAATTTGATTTACAAAAATGCTTAGCCCTGCTTAGATCTTGTGAATAGAGGTTGTCTTTTGCTATACTGCCTAGCTCAGGGGTTATCCTGAGGAAAGATGACTTCTACCTGCAAGAATACTTTCATTAAGAGCGTGGTGGGATCTTACTGCAAAGTTCCCTGTGATGCTCTTTTCATCCTAAGGAACAGAAACAATCCTAAGGATGGAAGTACTAAAATCGAAACTTGGGTTAGGAACAGGTGATGTTCTACCCAGGTTGATTAAGGATTGAATGCGTATGTAGGCGTGCTGATCGAGGACCCTTTAACTGGTCACATGCCTCGTCATGGGTAAGCCTTGCCTCGGGCAGACTAAGGCCAGAATAAGATAACACGAAATAGGCGTGGAGCGGTGGCGGGAGTAGAGTGTACCCACCGTGGCAAGAGGCTGGACGGTGGTGTATCTGTGCTCTCGGTTTGCGTGAACCTGATCTGGTCTTAAGAACCCCGGTGGCGGGTTGACATATGCAAGGGTTAAGTGCTACATATGTCGTGTGATTGGAGATCCTCAGCTGAGTATAATCGATTCGGATCGCCGTACCTTCACGGTTATGAAGACTTGGTCACTTCCCTGCAACCTAAAGTCAGGATGTGAACATTATGGATAAAAATGAAGTTGTACTGGTGAAATGATGAAATTAGACTAGAGGCAAACAGAGTCTATTAATACTTACTTTGGCATTAAAATATTGAAAGTAAGGACTCACTTTAGTAAGCTATTTCTGCAACAGTATCTAAGTTGATTTCTGCTAAAGCCTCTCCTTGAGTCCTATTTACCCAGCATACCCTTGAGAGTCTTTCCTTAGTCGGGTAAGACTTGCTGAGTAATTCCATACTCAGGGTTTATCCCCTTGTTGTTTTTAGGTGAGGAGGCAGCAGATTTCTGTTGCTTCTGTACCAAGGTGGTTCCTAATGAAGATAAGCAAGAGCGAAGCGCGGGAGAAAAGGATCCTCCATTAAGACTTTTGTGTGATAACTGTCGGGAGGAGTTTTTACCTCCCTTGGTATGTGTAATAATATTACTCTGCACTCGTTTATATCCCTGGTCTGTAATAAACAACCTGATCTTACTTTTAAATAAATGTAAGTTATGTAATCGCTTCCGCATTTCTTTATCTCCGATGTTCTGTAATGTCTGCAAGACGGGTGAGACGTTCCTAGAAAGGTAAGGAAAGATATCGAGCTTGTCAAGTAGTTCAGGGGCACCTATAGGGTTGACTGAGGTCCGTTGGACAAGGACAACTGTAGGTGGGCCTAATTACTTGGGAGGTTCCGTCACAGCCGTCGTGTCGTCAATGGGGCTCGGTGTATGCGGCTCGCTCTGCCAAGGTTGATTTGTCCCTTGGGGAGGAGTGCGGTACATTTAGGAAACCTAACGGGCGGCTACAGCCCCGGGGAATCTTTGTAAAGGCTACGTAGTGAGACCCTGCCTACTCACCTTGGGAGTGTTCAAGGGTCCGTACAACCCGAGGCAAAAAGGGGAATCACGGCTCATGGGTAAAGTGCACAACCTCTGCAGAGTGTTATGAAACTGATATATCAGCCGTGCTCGCGGTTATGAGCGGCCAAGGGAGCTCCAGTGATTAGAGATACTTGATCAGAGATGTATGGTTTATAGGTGGTGATGCGGATGAAGGTTTTGGTTATGACAATGGTGCTGGTAAGTGGTGTTCTTTCCGTTTGGAAAGGGTACATAGGGCTAATAACTTGGGTAAATGTTAAAACCTGGCTTTCTACTAGTAAATAATAATCTGACCAACTAAAAGCAACTGCTTGACTTACCCCCACATAAAGCTAGTCCACTACAGCCAAACAGGACACTTGCTGAGTATGTTGATGTGTACTCACCCTTGCTCTACACACCAACCCCCCCCCCCAGGTTGTTCGCATTGCAACCACTACTCAGGAGAAGACGAAGCCGTGGAAGGAGACTTCCAGGAGTTCCAGGACTACAACGAGTTCTAGGTGTGGGTTAGCGGCAACCCCCCAGTTGGCTGCCTGTGAAGGCCGCAGTTATCTACGTTTCGTTTTCGCACTTTGATTTGTTGTAAAGACTATGTGGATGTCTCAGACATATAATGTAATCGACTATTATTTCCCTTTTTAATACTATTTGAGCACTGTGTGATGATGTCCATGTTATGTAACTGCTGTGTACGTGAATTGCTGATCCTGGCACGTACATGGTTCGCATTCGGTTTGCCTTCTAAAACCGGGTGTGACAGCCGCCCGGGCGTGCGCCTCGACGGACTCATTAAGAGCCGTCTCGAGCTCTGCAGATAGCCGATCAAAATTCTTCAGACACGAGTTGAAGAATGAAGCTGAATTGAAGTCGCAAAGCAGGTGAAACATACCTTCGGCCCGGGCACGCTCCTGCGAGGCCACGACTTGGGCAGACTGGGCAGATCCAACGGCCACAGCCAGGTCCACCGCAAGGGCCCTGGCCCGAGCAGACACCTCAGCCAGCTGACCCTCAAGGGCCTCAGCCTGGCCCACGGCCTCGGCAGCCTGGCTCCAAGATTGGTCCCGCTCGTCGATGGCCTGGCCAAGATCGAGCTGCCGCTGCTGCGCCTCCATCCGTGCCAACGCTGCCTCTGCCCGCGCTGCCGCTGCCTCCGCCTTCAGATCATCACAGAGCAGCCGAAGGTCCGCCAGCTCGGTGCTCTGTTGGGCAAGGCGCTCATTAGCCTTGGCAAACGCGGCCATCTAGGACCACAGCGAACCCCAGATGCCGCTCTCGCGGCGGATGAACAGCGACTTGGCGGTGCTCACATCCGCCAGTTTCTGAGCAAGGAAAACAAGGTATTACAAAGAATGCCCTGGCCACGCAAGCTATGCGCCTGAAATCCTTACCTGGAGGACCCTAGGAACGTCCCTAGAAAGGATCTCCATGGTCGACCGAAGCGACCCCATCGCCGCCTCGGCATACTCGCGGAGCTCATCCCGAGACTGCTCCTCCTGCTCATCGTTGAGGACGAGGAGGGGTTTCGAGGCGCCGTGGCTCTAGAACCGGAACGCCTGCCCGCACCACTCATTGGGGTTGCGCTGCGCGGGGATGAGGACACTGCCTCCCAAGACGGGCCGCGGGGTTGCGCGCTCCTCCGCCAAGGTGGCGGGTTTCCAATCACCGACCTCGGCAACAGCGTCCGCCCCCTCCTCAGGGCCAGGAACGGGGAGGTCGGGGACGACCGCGAGCAGCGACGCCCCAACCATCCCGACGTCGGGAGTGATGGACGGCTCCGCGGGCGAATCGGCAACGACCACGGCAGGAGTCGACGCCGGCACCGACGACACGTCAGGCGGGCTCGGGGCCGCGGTCGCGTCAGTAGCCTCCCCCGGCATGATGACCGCCCCGACGGAGGGGTCGGCCTAGGAGGCTTGCTCCATGGCAGCTCGTGCCGCCTGGGCCCCCCGCTCGAGAGCATCCTGTGCGGAGGCCGACCAACCGGCATGGCGCGCCGCGGCACCGGCTGCAGAAGCTGGCACCGTCTTAAGGGCCTTCGTGGGGGCTAGGCCGGTCAGGCCCTGCCTCCGCTTGCTGAAAGGAAGAGAGAAAGCAAGTTCAAGACATGCGACGAAAGAAGCCAAAACAGAGGCATTCTCAGGCACTTACCCGCTTCGGACCAAGGCCAATCGTGCCTGTGAGGAGGCCCCTCGGGCCTTGGTCCCCGCAAGCGCTGCCAAGGGTTGCCCCGCTACCGACTTCGGCGCCGCTCCCACCTCAGGCGCCTGAGGCGCCAAAGGAGCGGCCTGCCCAGGCGTCGCCGCAGCGGCCGGAGGATCGACCTCCTGCACAGCCGGCACGGGCGCTTGCTCTTGGGGGACAGAGGGGTCGGCCTGACTCCCCGGAGTCAACTTAGTTACCTCGGCCAAGGGGTCAGGTGCCCCCTCGGCCTGCCTCCGCTCCTCGGACTGGGACCCCGATGTCCCGGCCCCGAGCACTGATGGTACCAGCCCACTTGGAGTCTGGCACGGCAACCCCTGGTCCGGCCCCAGGTCCGGGCTGAGGCCAAGATGGGCCACCATGTCATCGTCCACGTCATCATCATTGTCATCATCGTTGTCGGGCGTCTCCGGTGACGGCTCCCTCGGGAGCCCGTCCCTCTCTTGTCTCCGACGACACTTCTCCAAGGCGTCCTGAGCTCACATCCGCTCGTGAGCCCGAGCCTTCTCCGCGTCCTTCTTCTCTTTCTTCTTCTCCACGGCGACCCTCCGTGCGGCTCGGTCCACTGCGTCCTCTGGGACCGGCGGCATGGCGGGTTTATAAAAACTTAACCCCTGGGGAAGAGCAAAGATCCCAACAGTGGGAATCGAAGGCAACTCGGCGCAATGCAGGAAAAGGATCGGATACTTACCAGGGAAACATACCCATGGTCGGGACGCATCGCAGGCTGGGTAAGGGCGCCGGCATCCAGCCTCCCTACCGTACCCACTACCCGCTTGCGGAGGTCGTCGTCGGGGAGGGAGGCTGAGGACATCTGCGAGCCCTCCAGATCGACCCTCGGTCTCATCTCCAAGAGATGCAACTGCCACTCTGCCAAAGGGAGCACCCTCCGGTGATGGATGGTGGCAACAACCCCCGCAGCGGTAAGGCCCCCATCTCGTGACCTCTGCAAAGCCTGCAGAATAGGCTGGAACTTCTCCTGTCTCTCGCGCGTGGCACCCCAGCGACAGTTGCTGCCGGCGGCGGTCACCAGTCGTTGAGAAAACGACGGAAGCCTCCCGTCGTCGTTCCAGAGATAAAACCATCGGCGCTGCCACCCCTTGTTCGAAGACACAAGGGTGGCAGGGATGTACTGCTGCGCGCGCCCCTGCCTCAGCTGGAGGGTGCAGCCACCGGCCCACACCGCCATATGGACCTTCTTCGCATCCATCGTCAAGGCAAAGAGCTCCGCGGAGAAGAGGTGGGTCCACAGATCCCAGTGAACCTCGATCCCCAGAAAACCCTCACAAACTGCCGTAAAGATGGTCGCTTGCGTAATGGAGTTGGGGTTGAGGTTGTGCAGCTCCACCCCGTAGTGGTGCAGGAGCGCCCGCATAAAGCGTCTCGCTGGCACTCCAAACCCCCGCTCATGGAAGGGGATGAAGCTAACCACGTACCCCGGCGGCGGGGAAGGGACGGCCTCGCTCGGGGCCATCCACTCCGGCTGCGCCCCACCAGAGAGGGGATGGAGCAGACCATCGGCGATGAGGGCCTCCAGATCCTTCGCAACGACGATGGAGGAGGGCCACGGGTCGCGTGGCGGGACAACGGTCACCCTGTCAGCCATCACCGAATGGAGGTGGCGGAGGTGGAGGAGATGAGGTGCATGGTTTCCTTTTCCCTGGCTATTCTCTTAGGTTGCGAAAACCAGAGCAGAAGGCAGGCGCAAATGGCAGAGTGACGAGCCACTGCCGGCCCCCCTTCCGAGCATATAAAGGCCCGAGCAAGAACCGTTCAAAACTTCGCCTGAACTCGCCGCAAAATTCAAAACTCGAAGGTAAAACGATTTTTCCGTTCCTCGAACGGCTCGCACGCGCAACGGGCGCCACGCGAATCGCCCGTCCCGTCGCATTAACTCCCCGGCAGAGCAAGCGACACCCTTGGCAGGTAGAGGTGGGCGTCGTTTCACCTCCGCCATGACGACCGCGTCAAAAAAAGTTGTGCCACCTTATTTAAATTCATATCCTTCCCCTCCTCCTCTCTCTCTCTCTCTTTTGCTACAGGGACCGGGAAAGGGGATGTTGTGGAAAGGATCCTTCTCTTCAAAGGAAGCGGGCCCCGAGCCCTCCTACTGATCAGGGATTCGAAGGCTGGCCCCTCGGAAGGGTTTCGACAGTCGCCCCAGAGCACTCGGGCTCCAAGCCCATTACTGATCAGGGGTTCGAAGGCTGACCCCTTGGATGAGTTTCGACAGCCGACCCAGAGCACTCGGGCTCCGCGCCCATTACTGATCAGGGGTTCGAAGGCTGGCCCCTCGGAAGGGTTCGACAGCCGCCCCAGAGCACGCAGAGTGAGGGATGACTCTGGGTACGTCCGATACATGGCCGAGGCTCGGGCTACACTCCCGAGGTACCCTAGGACATTTCTGAGACCGGCGGGAACGATTTGTAATGGAATCCCACCGGAGGGAGGCATCGAGCCCTCGGACCCTGTCGAAGGGGTCCGGGTCCGGCGAATCACCCGTAGGTACTTTTGGAGCGCGCCTCTAGGCCACCAGCCGACCCCTAACGAACGGGGCACGGGCGCCAACTCGGATCACCCGTTAGCAGCTCACTGGAAACACCATGTTCGGCGCCCTCCGAGGGCAACATGGCGCTTTCCCCCCTCCTCCTTGCGGAAAGGCGACGCAGGGGTGTATGATAAAACTCGGGAAAGTCCTTGATCGTCCTCTCGCTCCGTGCAGAGGCTCGGGGGCTGCTCTCGCACCCGGCTACGGCCAAACTGTTGACAGCGTCAACAAACCAGCTTGAAAACTCGGAACCTAACCATGCACCCGGGCTATGGCCAGGCCGCATGAGGGAACAATCAGACCGGCCGAGGCACCACGAAAAGCATTAAGACCTTAGAGGAGTCAAACCACTCCTCCGAGGCCTCGGGGGCTACACCCGGCAGGTGCGCTCGCGCGCACCCACCAGAACAAAGCAAAACCGAGAAAGGCCGGTCCCCTCACCAAAAATGCGGCAAAAGCCTCCAAGCGAGTACCAACACTCCCTTCGAGGCTCGGGGGCTACTGTCGGGTACCATAATTAGGGGTACCCCCAACACTCCTAATCACGGCTGGTAAACACCCTCAGACCAACTGACGGGCGCGGTTCAAGTCAAGGCTTCGTCTACCCAAGGGACGCGACCTCTCCCGAGCCCAGCCTCGGGCTGGAGCAGTAGTCCCAGACGAGTTCACGCCTCGCCCGAGGGCCTTCTCAGGCAGCGGGCACCCCCTCGACTCTCCTGAGGCCCGGCTCGGGTAGGCTTCGTTGTGAAGCAACCTTGGCCAGACCGCCTCACCAACCGATCGCTTCGCAGGCGCATTCAATGTAGGGGTCGCCTGACACCGTATCCTGACACACGCGCCTCAGTCGGCAGGGCCGAAGTGATGAAGTCACTTTGCCCCCTTTACTGACCGACCTGACAGGATAGCAGCACCGCTCGCCCCGCTCCGACTACTGTGCCAACCACCCAGGCGAAGCTGACAACAAGTCACGATCAACCACCGAGTTCGGCCTCGGGCGCAACAGGAAGCTCCGCCTCGCCCGACCTCAGGCTCCAGCCTCGGGAGGAGGTCTCCGCCTCGCCCGACCTCAGGCTCCGGCCTCGGGAGGAGGTCTCCGCCTTGCCCGACCTTGGGCTCGGACCGACCGCGCCAGCATGGGATACATCATTACCCTATCCCTAGCCAGCTCAGGCTACAAGGAACAAGACCGGCGTCCCATCTGACTTACCTCGGTGACGGGTAATGATGGTGCCCCGCGTGCAACCATGATGCCGGTGGCTCTCAGCCCCTTACGGCAGCAAGGAGACGTCAGCAGGATCCTTGCCGCACTGCCAGTTGTGCTCCTACAGGGCTCAGGCGCTTCTCCGACGGCCACGCTATCACGTATACAGGGCTCAAGCTCTCCCCCGACAGCCATGTTGGCATGTACATAGGGCTTAGGCATTTCTCTGCCAGACACGTTAGCGCATTGCTACACCCCCCATTGTACATCTGGATCCTCTCCTTGCATCTATAAAAGGGAGGTTCAGGGCCTTCCCGCGAAAAAAGGGCTCTCGCGCAGAGGGGACGGCGGGCTGACGGACTGGCTCTCTTCTTCCCTCTCGCGACGCTTGTAACCCCTACTACGAGCACCCTGGTGCAGAATAATACAAGGCTTGTCCCACCTCTTGTGTTCCATCCCGCGCCAACCCATCTGGGCAGGGGCACGCAGCGACAATTTCACTCGTCGGTCCAGGGACCCCCCCGGTCCGAAACGCCGACAATCTTTGGTGTAATGTTATTTGTATCCATTATCTGCTTATTTGTCTGTATTGCTACGAGTAGAAGCGATGTCATGAGAAATCTGAAGCCCAACTTGGAGAAGTACCTGGTGTTGCATAAAGAAGGCAAGTTGTGTCCTTGACCACATTCTTTGACTTAATAATGTTTATGTTTCTGATAATCAACTTGACATGCTTAGGTTAATTTTGATTGGACCTGGCTACCTAGTTTGTTCACCCTACACCTTGCATACAAATGAATTATTGGATAGTTTTGCTATTGTTCTACCTAGTTTTGGGATTACTATTGTATACATATGATTTAGGATCATGTTCTATTATGATTTATTATTTGTTGTTTACCTATGCATGTTAAGATTACTTTGTTTAATTGGCACATGGAGCGACCACCCGAGATAACAGTGCTACCATAAGGGTGAAATGGGACGTCTTTGGCTGAATAATTAGGGATGCTAGTGAGGGATTATGTTACCCGAAAGGGGCAAGCGGGGATGAGTTGCCGCAAGTATAGGGAGGTTCTCGTGTTAAACTGTCTGTGATAGCTTTTAGGATGAGGGATCCCTATACACCCCTCTATGTCCTAGAAAGACACAATCAACGGTTTTTTGTCCCAATTTTCATTTCTTTCATGCAGGCACATTAACTTTAGCTAAACAATCCAATGCATGTAGATATCTAAGAGCAGGCTTTCCACCTTTCCATCCTTCATATGATGTTTTATCACTCTTAGCTAACGAAACTCGATTTAGAATAAAGCATGCGTCCAAAATAGCTTCGTCCCACCATGCATGACTTAGGTAAACCAGAACTATCCAATATGGCATTAACCAAGTCCATCAAAGTTTGATTTTTCCATTCAGCCACTCCATTTGATTGAGGCGAGTAGGGAGCTGTTGTCTCATGGATGATTCTATGTTTCACTCAATATTCACTGAATTCATTAGAAAGATACTCCCCTCCTCTATCAGACCTAACTCGCCCAATTTTCTTTTCTAGTTGATTTTCTACCTTCGTCTTATAAATCTTAAAGCAATTACATGCCTCATATTTTTAACAAGATAGAGCTGACAATATTTAGTAGCATAATTAATAAGTATGATGAAATATTTATTTGCTTCTCTAGTCAAAATTTCATTTATTTCACACAGATCTGAGTGAACGAGATCTAGAGGTGCTTGGCTATTCTCTTCCATGCTCTTAAAAGGTTTATGCGATTGCTTAGCTCATACACAAGCACGACACTTTGATCTCTCAACAACATAAATTTTTAGAATCAAATTAAGTTTACATAATTGGATAATACGATCAAAATAATATGACAAAGTCAAGAGTGCCAAACAAACTTACCAATTCATGCAAAATTTCTATGTTTTCAATAGGCTCTATATAATAATGAATTCACGAAATCTCTATACTCCAACTAGACCATATATGTGGTTTGTGATTAGGTACACCGTATATTACCATACGTGGTACAATTTTCATTTTCTCACCCTTTCAATAAGAGATTTGAAGACTTTGAGTTAGTAGTTGTCGGTGTTTCGAACATCCGCTCTGACAAGTAAATTTCTATGTCTGTGTCCTGGGTTCTAGATGGTGTGCACGGTGGGCACAAGATTTATACTGGTTCGGGCAGAATGTCCCTACATTATTCTTTGGTAACTCGCGCTACCGAAACCTTTGTTGCTCAATGCTCGTAGTAGGGGTTACAAGTGGGCAAGAGAGGGAAGAATGGCTCCTACAAACTACGGGACTAGAGTCCTACACTAAGTCTTAGCTCCGGCCTCTAGGTCTTTAGGTCTCGTGCGTAGTTGCCTTCTGTCGAGCGTCTTGTGGGTTTGTATGGGTTCTTCAGATCTAGCTTCTGTGTTGTGACCAACCTCCTCCTTTTATAGGCCAAGGCAAGGGTCGGTCGCTGGCAGCTTCCTCGAGAAGGAACTACTATGTCAGGATAAAATTGAGTGTGTTTACCTGGGTGAGGTTGCACATGTCCGTATGTAGCCTTGGTGGTGTGGGCAGCATGGAGCCCTGGAGCCATCATTATTGTCTCTGCAGCATGCCGACCCTGGCCTCCGTAGCCTAGGCATCGGTGTGGTTTGTCGCATTGCGACCCTGTAGATAGCCTACACACTCAAGCCTAGTCTCAATAGGCCATGAGTGTGCCGCAGCCCGAGGGGCTCGTAGGTCATGAGCGCTGTAGGATCTAGGACACCGGCTAGAGGGGGGTGAATAGACGGTTTTGACTAAAATCAAAAACACTAGAGAAATTTAATCAATACAACAAGAGATATAAATTCTCTAGTGACAACAAGTAAACAATCTATGAGAATCAACTATGGTGATTGTATACACGAAGAACAATATGTGAAATACTAATCACTTGCACGGCAATAAGTAATGCAAGAAAAGAAAGACACCAGATTTTATCTCGTGGTATCGGTGATTTGCCGATCACCCCTAATCCACGTTGAGGTGGACTTCAAGCTCTCACTTGCTCCTCTATCAAGACACGGCTTGATCTTTGAGCCAAGTGGACAAGAAATCATTCAATACCTCGTTTCTACTAATGTCACCTTTGCCGCTCCGGCGAGGTAGGCGCGAACCCCTCACAATCGACAT
Organism: Zea mays; assembly: GCF_902167145.1. NCBI lineage: Eukaryota > Viridiplantae > Streptophyta > Magnoliopsida > Poales > Poaceae > Zea > Zea mays. The sequence continues at coordinate 18,946,004 of NC_050096.1, read as the reverse complement.
CGCGGCTCCTCCACAATCTTCTTAGAGAGCTCGACGGAGACAACACCTGAGTCGTCTAGGAGACGGCAACCTCCAAGAGTAACAAGTCGATGATGCTTGCTCGGTGTACCACCTAGTGCCTCAAGGATCACCAATGGATGCAAATGCACTAGGAACTCTCAATCTCCCACTAGAATGCAATCTAAAGCAAGGAGTGTGAGAGAATGAGTGGGAGGATCACAAATGAGCTCAATGTGTGCAAGGAATGGCCAAGAGAGCCCTCACACATGAGCTCCCCTTCTATTTATAGCCCACCTCACAAATCGAACCGTTATGCACAACTAGCACACTTTTTGTGCACACGCGGACGGTCCGCGCCCTGAGGCCGGACGGTCCGTCGTACATATAACGACTAGTTTTCCCGTTTGAAATCTATCAGAGTTGTCAGAATAGTGAGGTCCGGACAGTCCGCCAACCTTGGCCGGACCATCCGAGACCTGGCAACTTGGAGCACCAGAACTCTTACCATGAAGAGTTAACATGCGCGGACCGCCTTACAAGGCCGAATGGTCCATGACCTGGGAGACAGTACTGTCCGGCTTAGGCCTCGGACAGTTCGTAGTACAAATGCCCAAAAACACACAGTCCCTGCCCAAACCAATTTGGCTCCTGCGGACGGTCCGTCGACCCTGGTCGGACGGTCCGCATAATAATACAGGGACTGTGCAGAGAGCAACCTTCTCTGGTCAGGACTACGGACGGTCCGGCCCTAAGGCCTGGACGGTCCGTAGTACAAATGTACAGTACAGGTCCAAAGTGAACATACTTCAAACCCCACTGGATGGATCGCGGACGGTCTGCTCACTTGGCCCAGACGGTCCGCCAACCCCATGACTTAACAACTTTTCAAACATGCTTGCAAAAAGATTTTTAACTTTAGAAACTGCAAGCGCTGTTAGTTCTCATGCAAATGCAACCACTAGATGCTCTATGAGGCACTAAGTTTTAGACAGACAAACGTCATTGACCCCTCTTAATAGTACGGCCATCTAGCCTACTAATCCGGTCAAATATCTTCTCTAAACTCCTGGAGACCGGCAAAAACAAAAACCTTTGTTATACCTTTGTCTTCACTTGATCCACAACCAATGCTTATAAATCTCCAGGATTTTCTGTTCTATGTGGTCCAATCCTGCATTCTTATTTCTCCAAGAACCGTTAGTCCACAAACAGTTGTCATTAATTACCAAAACATCACTAGGGGCCTAGATGATTCACAATCTCCCCCTTTTTGGTAATTGATGACAACACTACACATTATATTCAAGAGAAGTTTTGTTTTTCAAATCTTCCTCATACCTTACATATAAGTAGGATTTTAGAGGTGAGTTTCATAGGACTTATCTTGATTTGAAGTTCCGTCTGAGAGATAGATAAGTCTCAATAAACCTCAGTGTAGGAATAGCTCCCCCTATGTGTGTGCATGATATTTTTAATTGAAGATATGGCACACATAATCGATCGGAGTTTTGATGGAGATCTTCCTATAGTCATGGTTATCAAGGCATACAAGAAGTAATATGTAAAAATAAGCGCAACAAATTTAACCACTCCTCGATCAACTATTCACAGAATAATTCGAACTAATTGAAACATAAGATTTAGCACACATAGTTCAACCCACAGAATATTACAAATATTTGTCCACAAACATAAGACATAGTTCACCAAATGCATAAGACATAAAGTTAAATAGTAAGTTCAAATAGTAAACATGCACATGCATAGTCTCAATGTCCACATGAGCTCCTCCTGAATGTGACACTTCTCTTCTCTTCTCTCCCCCTTTGGCATCAATTGCCACAAAGGAGGGGTCTCACTAACCACCAGGTGGAGGATACATGCTGTAATAATGGGTGCTGAAGGTGTCGAAGAGAGAGGAGAACTGCCCAAAGTCTTGCTGGAGCTGCTGTTGCCTCTGACTTATATCTTGAATGCTTTAATTTGTAGACATATTGTAAAACTGACTAGACAAAGCCCCCATATTATCCTGAAAACTTTGTTGCATGTTGTTCAGTCTAGTCATAATTGGATCAGTAACAGTGTCTTGGATGTGATTGCGAAACTCAGAAAGCTCAGAATTCAGCGCATCCAAGTTATCATCAAAGCAAGCCTACATCCTATCCATGCGCTGGTCCATGTGAGTCATCATGCCCGGGAAGCGGACATCCATGTGGGCCTAGAGCCCTTGCTGCATGTTCTGAAAGTAAGGATCAAAATAGCCTGGACCAGGCTGCCAGAACTGCTGAGGCTAAGGAGGAGGTGGAGGAGGAGGCATCTGGTCGGCTGCATCAGCTTCAGGAGCAACTCCTTCATCATCACCAGCTTCTTCCTCATCATCTGGGAAAGGAGTAAGAGGCCTGGTGAGGAATCCAATCTCATTTTTGAAGGGCCTAAAAGGAGTGTGTGCTATCTCACAGAGCCTCTCAAATCTGGTCTTAGCTTTGATGAGAGCCATAATGTATGGAGCATATGCTAAGTTCTGGTTCTTGTCCATCTTGAGGTCATTTAATTGCCTCATCATAAATAGCACAACATTCATTACCTCACCATTCATGATATGGTGGATAATGTTCCAGAACTTGTTTCTGATTTTGCTCTTATCTCCACTCTTGGGAAGAATTGTTACTCTGGCAATCTTGTCAATCACAGTAGGATGATGCCTCAGTCCTGCAGTCTCACCAAATCTCCTAGGAATTCCCAGCCTCGCGAGCTCATAAAACTGCACAAATTCTTCAAAATTGACCTCAGTATACAGATCAATCCCAGCTGAAATTGTTTCATAGTTCAAACTATTTGCAGTAGCTAACTCAGCAAAGGTTGCAGAATATCTCTTGAAGCCAGTCATCCAAGTGATCGACTGTTCATCAATGTCAATCTCAGCAGTTGCCAGAAACTGTTTTACAGCCATCTCACTGAAGACTGTCCTCTAGCCCATAAAGTGATGAAGACCACATGCCTCGAATTTTGGAATCAAGTCCTCCATGACTGATTGACCCAGCATAAAAGTCCAATCTATAACTTGATGCTTGTGAAAGTTTGTATCCATTAGTGTTCCCTAGAAGACATAAAACTGAAGCTGAGTGTGAAAGAACTGAATGTTGGTGTCTGAGGGCAGATCATACTGATTCACTGTCCTCCTGGAGCAGTACTCAGCCATAGAGAATCTTCTCTTTGGATAAGTCCATCCTGTGATGTCGATGGGATAGTCTGGATGAGCATGTGGAGCATCCTCTGTGTCCATAGAGATGCTTCCCCCAGCTGAGGATTGGGCCTTAGAGTCTGTAATTGGATTGTAATCTGCATCGTCTGCACGAGGGCGCATTGACTTGAAACGACCTGTAAGCTTCTTCTTAAGACTGCCCAGACCACTGCAATATATATGAGGAATATCCGCTGATCAATAGTTCAAGACGTCACAATCATAGAGAAAGAAAATGGAACTTTATGTCAGGGACCGGACTACCCGCGCTAAGGGGCTGGACTGTTCGCGCAAGGGGGCCGGACTGTCCGCGCCATCCAGGCGGACGGTCTGCGATCGTCCAGGGGTGATTTTTAGAACCCTAGCCGCCCCATCCATTCAATCAACGATTCGACAAAAAATAACCATCCAAATCGGGTCAAATTTTTGCACAAGATTCACAATGAGTAACACTAGCAATTCCACCAATCAATTTTGTGAATCCACTGCCCAATTCTAGATCAGAGAGAAAACCCCAAGAATTTACAAAGTTGAATAAATAACACAAATTCCATGAGATGTTGAAATACCGACATGAAGACATAGTTGATGAACTTCCAACAAGCTCCCGGACAGTCCGTGCGTAAGTTTGCTTCACCGTCCGCTCACAATCGACAAGAGTCACCTTTTGGTGTGTGGAGTGTGATAGAGGGGAAGACAACCGTTGAAAGTGACACTCTGACTGCCTCTGGCCGACTTATCTGCCTGTCGTGGACGGTCCATGCAGGGACGGCGGACGGTCCGTGTCCTGTCAATTCAGATGGTCTGCTCTGCTGACTCGGACTGTCCAGATCCTAATACGGCGAACTGTCCATGGTCCTTACCCGGACGGTTCGCGGCCTGATACTAAAATTTCCAAACTTTGTCCATTTTCTGATTTTGAATTTCAAATTTGATTTGTCGCTCATACATGGACATTTTGACCAATCCAAGGGTTAGTATGCATGCATATACACATGATGTATTTGAGGAATACAAATTTTCATATAAAACTATTTAGATCAAACAAGAATAAAAAATTCATCAAAAATACCCAATAAATAGCCTAGAGAGCATATTTAGAAGCGAAATACAATACTACACATGTGTATTCAACCTCAAGCCACGTTTGAGAGATCTATCACATTCATTTCACTTCTTAATGTGCAAAATCTCGTTTCATCTAATGGCTTTGTAAATATATCGGCCAATTGATCATCCGTGCCAACTGAATATATAGTGATATCTCCCTTTCCAACATGATCTCTCAAGAAGTGATGTCGTATATCAATATGCTTAGTTCTTGAGTGTTGGACCGGATTTGTAGCCAATTTTACTGCACTCTCATTATCACACATGAGAGGCACATTCTTAAAAATGATCCCATAATCCAATAGAATTTGTTTCATCCATAATAATTGAGCACAACAATTACCGGCCGATATATATTCTGCCTCGGCGGTGGAGAGAGCAACGGAATTTTGCTTTTTAGAAGACCATGAAACAAGAGATCTTCCAAGAAATTGACAACAATCGGAGGTGCTCTTCCTATCAACTTTGCAACCCGCGTAATCCAAATCCGTATATCCAATTAATTCAAATTGAGCACCTTTGGGATACCATAGACCAATATTTGCGGTATACTTCAAATATCTTAGAATTCTTTTTGCGGCCTTCAAGTAAATCTCTCTAGGTGAAGCTTGAAATCGAGCACACATGCAAACACTAAACATAACATCGGGCCTAGATGCGGTAATGTAAAGTAAATTACCAATTATTGAGCGAAAAAGTTTTTGATCAACCATAGTACCTCCCTCATCTAAGTCTAGATGACCATTTGTTGCCATAGGAGTCTTGATAGGCTTTGCATTCTCTAAGCCAAACTTTTTGAGCATATCCTTCAAATATTTTGATTGACTTATAAAGATTCCATCTTTCAATTGTTTGATTTGAAGCCTGAGAAAGAAGCTCAATTCTCCTATCATAGACATTTCAAATTCTTTTGACATCATTTTCCAAACTCCTCACAAAACAATTCATTAGTAGATCCAAAAATAATATCATCAACATAAATTTGACAAACAAACAAATCTTTGCCAATTCTTTTAGTGAATAGAGTAGTGTCAACCTTCCCAATTTTAAAGTCTTTGGAAAGCAAGAAATCCCTAAGCCTTTCATACCAAGCGCGTGGAGCTTGCTTAAGCCCATAGAGAGCTTTAGAAAGCTTGTACACATGGTTAGGTCTTTTGGGGTCCTCAAAACCGGGAGGTTGTTCAACATACACTAGTTCACTAATCTTACCATTTAGAAAGGCACTCTTTACATCCATTTGGTAGAGCTTGATATTATGAGCACAAGCATAAGTAAGAAGGATCCAGATTGCTTCCAATCTTGCCACGGGAGCAAATGTCTCACCAAAATCTAATCCCTCTATTTGAGTATACCCTTGTGCAGCTAATCTTGCCTTGTTTCTTACCACCAATCCATCTTCATTGTGCTTGTTGTGAAACACCCATTTGGTACCAATAACATTGTGGTTCTTTGGTCTCTCAACAAGCTTCCAAACTTCATTCCGAGTGAAGTTATTTAATTCTTCATGCATTGCATTCACCCAATCAACATAAAGTAGAGCTTCATCTACACGGTTAGGTTCCATACAAGATACAAAAGAGAAATGTTCACAAAATGAAGCTATGCGAGAGCGAGTTTGAACACCCTTACTAATATCACCCACAATTTGATCAACTGGGTGATCCTTCACAATAGAATGATGGATTCTTGATACCATTTGAGAATTGCTAGTTGAAGCATGAGGAGGAACCGAATGACTTGAAGTATCTTGATCATGAGCATCCATGATTTCATCATTTTGTTGGCTTTGGTGATTTTCTTCATTTAGGGTTGAAGAGGATGGAATGACAACCACACTATTTTCATCATCTTCTTCCTTTGGCTTTATTTCACCAATGGCCACTGTTTTCATAGCATTTCTCAATTGAGTTCCATCAACATCATCAAGATTATCGCTTTCATCTTGAGACCCATTAGTTTCATCAAACTCAACATCATATGCTTCTTCAATAATACCATGAGTCTTGTTGAAAACTCTATAAGCTTTGCTATTTGATGAATATCCAAGTAGAAAACCTTCATCACATTTCTTCTCAAATTTAGAGAGCCGGCTTCCCTTTCTCAAAATATAGCATTTGCAACCGAACACTCTAAAATATGAGATATTTGGCTTTCTACCAATGAGCAATTCATAGGGAGTTTTCTTCAAGAGTTTATGACAATATAGCCTATTTGATGAATGACAAGCGGTGTTTATGGCCTCGGCCCAATAAGAGTCCGACACATTATATTCCGCTAGCATAGACCTAGCCATATCAATGAGAGTCCTATTCTTCCTTTCAACAATACCATTTTGTTCTAGAGTATATTTGGAAGAAAATTCATGTTTAATACCCTTGTCATCACAATATTTATCAATTCTAGCATTTTTGAATTCTGATCCATTATCACTTCTAACTTTCTTGATATCAAAATCAAATTGGTTTGAGCCAATATAGCAAATGACTTGAATGTTTCAAACACATTAGATTTATCCCGAAGAAAGTAAACCCAAGTGAATCTAGAATAATCATCCACAATCACAAGGCAATAGGAATTTCCGCCAATAATCACAAAAGATGTTGGCCCGAATAAATCCATGTGAAGTAATTCCAAAGGCCGATGAGTAGACATTTGACTTTTATTTGGATGAGTATTAGCCACTTGCTTCCCGGGTTGACAAGAGCTACACAATTTGTTCTTCTCAAATTTCACATCTTTCAAGCCAGGAACTAAGTCATGTTTGGTTAAACGGTTGAGTTGCTTCATTCCAACATGACCAAGTCTTCTATGCCATAACCAACCTAGTGAAGCCTTTGAGAATAAACAAGTTGTGAGCTTTGCCTCACTGGATGAGAAATCAATAAGATAAAGATTTTCATGTCTAAAGCCTTTAAACTTAAGATTGCTATCATCAACACTAGAGATAATAACATCATCAACAGTGAAATTGCAACTAAATCCTAAATCACATAATTGAGCTACGCATAGTAAATTAAAATTCAAAGACTCAACCAAGAGCACATTTGATATGGAATGATCATTTGAAATAGCGATTTTACCCAAACCTTTAACCTTTCCTTTCCGATTATATCCAAATGTGATACTATCATAATTTGAGCAATCTTCCTCAATCATTTGGGTGAACATTTTCATATCTCCGGTCATGTGTTGAGTGCATCCACTATCCAACACCCAATGATTCCCTCCCGCCTTGTAGTTCACCTACAAAAGGAAATCCATCTCTTTTAGGTACCCAAACTCGCTTGGGTCCTTGGATGTTAGTGACCAAGGTCTTTGGCACCCAAATAGCTTTCTTCTTGTTGCCAACAATAGAAGTACCAACAAATTTAGCATGAACACCTTTTGCATTATGAGAAAGAACATAACAATGCTCAAAACAAGTGGAGGATACATTCTTGAGCTTAGGACAATTCTTCTTGATACGTCTCTTCTTGTGACATTTGTGACACACTTTGTCACATTCTTTCACAAACAATATCTTTTGCTTTACAAAAGCATTCTTTCTTTTCTTGGGAACATATCCAAGACCCTCACGATTTAGTGAGCACCGTTGACTTCCCAATATGAAATCCAATTTAGCCTTCCCACCATATGCCTTCTCTAGATCATGGGTTAGAGCATTCACTCTATCTACTAATACTTCATTCTCAGCAATGATTTGTGATTCATCAAGAACAATATTATTATTCATAAGAGAAATTTTGCATTTATCACAAATATTGTTAGTAGGTTGTGATTCACTTGTAGGACTATCAAGTAAGTCACAAGTGACTCCAACATCCTCGGTGACCACCACAACTTCATGCATAATAGATGAGTTTTGAGCGTCCTTAAGCTTCTCACAATTCTCTTTTAGATCATTGTGAGAGGTCTTGAGCTCCTCAAAAGACACTTGGAGGTTTTTATACAATTCCTTCAAGGTCTTAAACTTTTCATTTTCTTTGTGCATGTAGTCATCGGCCTCACCCAACATTCTAACAAGATCATCATATGAATAGCCATCATCATCAACATCATCATCATCATTTATATCATTTAAATCGGTGATGATTTTTACCTTAGCATCTCCCTTTGCCATGAGACAATGAGGGGATGAGAAAAGTGAAGGGGCTTCCTTGATGGCAATTCCGGCATTAAGCTTCGATGAGGTGTCATCATCATCATCATCTGAGCTATCATCTGAATCCCATTCAACTAGGTAGGCTTTGCCATCTTTCTTCTTGTTGTAGAATTTCTTCTTCTTATCCTCACCATCTTTTCCCTTCTTCTTCTTGTTAGGGCAATTCATGGCGATGTGACCGGGTTCCCCACACTCAAAACATTTTCTATCATTGAAAGCATTTCTTCTTGATGTTTGGCCTCTTCTAGGTTGACCCCTCTTCATCTTCATGAATTTGTTGAATTTCTTTACAAATAGAGCCATATCTCCATCACTCTCACTTTCATTTTCTTCATCATCACTATCTTCTTTTTCAATTGCCTTAGAAGCTTTAGCTTTGAGAGCGATTGATTCATTCTTCACTTTCTTTGCCAAACTTATAGCATCGACTTGAGATTTCTTGAATATATCTTGAGTAAGAATTTCCCCCCAATACTTCGGTTGGAGAAGTTGTAGATAGATCACTTCTTACTAACATGGTCACAATGGTCTCATACTTCTCCGGAAGAGATCTAAGGAACTTATGAGTGAAATCCACATCCGGTACATTAAAACCATGTCCCTTGAGTTCATTCACTATCTCATTTAACTGGTTGAACATATCGGATACACTTTCATCTTCTTTCATAATGAATTGCTCAAATTTTCCTTTGCACACATATAGCTTAGCACTCTTCACAATTGTAGTTCCTTCATGAATTTCCATTAGCTTAATCCAAATCCCATGAGCAGTTGTGAGATTCTTGATACGGTTGAACTCATTTATGTCAAGAGCATCATAGAATACATTCATGGCTTGATCATTTGTAAGAATGTTTTCATTGTCACTAGCCGATGGTTCATCTTCTTTCAACACAACAAACCCATCCTTGACAATTGCCCAAATTTTTCCACCCATTGCTCTAAGATGCATTGACATTCTTATTTTCCAATAGTCGTAGTTATTCCCATCAAAATGCGGTGGCTTCCCAATGTGCACATTGTTGTTACTAGCCATTTTGTCCCACTCCGGGATGATTAGATCCACAAACAATGGAGTCCTCGGCTCTGATACCACTTGTAGGATCTAGGACACTGGCTAGAGGGGGGTGAATAGACGGTTTTGACTAAAATCAAAAACACTAGAGAAATTTAATCAATATGACAAGAGGTATAAATTCTCTAGTGACAACAAGTAAACAATCTATGAGAATCAACTATGGTGATTGTATACACGAAGAACAATATGTGAAATACTAATCACTTGCACGGAAATAAGTAATGCAAGAAATGAAAGACACCGGATTTTATCCCGTGGTATCGGTGATTTGCCGATCACCCCTAATCCACGTTGAGGTGGACTTCAAGCTCTCACTTGCTCCTCTATCAAGACACGGCTTGATTTTGAGCCAAGTGGACAAGAAATCACTCAATACCTCGTTTCCACTAATGTCACCTTTGCTGCTCCGGCGAGGTAGGCGCGAACCCCTCACAATCGACACCGCGACTCCTCCACAATCTTCTTGGAGAGCTCGACGGAGACAACACCCGAGCCGTGTATGAGGCGGCAACCTCCAAGAGTAACAAACCGATGACGCTTGCTCGGTGTACCACCTAGTGCCTCAAGGATCACCAAGGATGCAAATGCACTAGGAACTCTCAATCTCTCACTAGAATGCAATCTCAAGCAAGGAGTGTGAGAGAATGAGTGGGAGGATCACAAATGAGCTCAATGTGTGCAAGGAATGGCCAAGAGAGCCCTCACACACGAGCTCCCCTTCTATTTATAACCCACCTCACAAATCCAACTGTTATGCACAACTAGCACACTTTCTGTGCACACGCGGACAGTCCACGCCCTGAGGCCGGATGGTCCGTTGTACATATAACGGCAAGTTTTCCCGTTTGAAATCTGTCAGAGTTGTCAGAAAAGCGAGGTCCGGACAGTCCGCTAACCTTGGCTAGACCATCCGAGACCTGGCAACTTGGAGCACCAGAACTCGGACCATGAAGAGTTAACACGCGCGGACTGTCTGCCTTACAAGGCCGGACGGTCTGCGACCTGGGAGACAGTACTGTCCAGGCTTAGGCCCTGGACAGTCCGTAGTACAAATGCCCAAAAACACACAGTTCCTGCCCAAACCAATTTGGCTCCTGCAGACGGTCTGCCGACCCTGGACGGACGATCCGCACAATAATACAGGGACTGTGCAGAGAGCAACCTTCTCTGGTCAGGACTGCGGACGGTTCGGCCCCAAGGCCCGGACGGTTCGCAGTATAAATGTATAGTACAGGTTCATAGTGAACATACTTCGGACCCCACTAGATGGATCGCGGACGGTCCGCTCACTTGGCCCGGACGGTCCGCCAACCCCATGACTTAACAACTTTTCAAACATGCTTGCGAAAAGATTTTTAACTTTAGAAACTGGAAGTGTTGTTAGTCCTCATGCAAATGCAACCACTAGATGCTCTATGAGGCACTAAGTTTTACACAGGCAAACGTCATTGACCCCTCTTAATAGTACGGCCATCTAGCCTACTAATCGGTCAAATATCTTCTCTAAACTCCTGGAGACCGGCAAAAACAAAAACCTATGTTATACCTTTGCATTCACTTGATCCACAACCAATGCTTATAAATCTCCAGGATTTTCTGTTCTATGTGGTCCAATCCTGCATTCTTATTTCTCCAAGAACTGTTAGTCCACAAACAGTTGTCATTAATTACCAAAACATCACTAGGGGCCTAGATGATTCATAAGCGTGCTGCAGGTCGAGGGGTTTGCAGGTCATGAATGGTAGGCGGACATGTCCTCTATTGTGGCTTGGTGCCAGTTGCAGTTGATGCGGTAGGCCACTTATGGCGGGTCAATCTTTGGCCAGGCTAGGAATCCACTTGAGTGGCTTCCCTTCGGTTTGCCCGACCCCCTCTCTAGCTCCGCCACGCCCGACCCCAAACTTGGTGCCTCAGGGTTTATCTAGGGGCGGCGCTTCCAGGGTAGACGGTTCCCTTATTTCTCCATTGACCAGTGGTCCCCGGTAATCTGGAGGTCCTTATCTCGTGCGATCTCTCAGACCGGTGGGCCCTAGGGGCCTAGGGATCTTTTCCCCGACAGTAGTTCAAACAAATTCGTGTTATAATAAATGGGTTTGATCTAAAAAAACTAAAGTTCACTTGAAAATTTTCTAATACATATTCATATGAGTAAGAGAGAGAGAGGAACTGGAAAACACATGTAAGTGGAGATGATCATGCTTAAATACAAAAATTCTCGTCACTTCCTCAAATCTAGTGTGAGGAAGATAAAAGGGCTAACACACTCGGCTTTACCTCACACGACTTCATACCACCATCGCTAGTAGTGCCACCTCCACCATCAACATCGTCTTTCTCTATAGTTAAAAGATACACAGTCAGCAGTGGAACCAGGGGGCGTGCAGGGGCCTCCCCAACTATCCTGTAATCTTGATCAATACAAAAATGATGTTAAAGCATTTACTTTGCGCTAGCACTAGTTCACTCTATGTAATCCTCTAAACGTTTCTAGTAACTGGAATTTAGTTTATGTTGATCATGGTGATCTGCTTAATAGCAAGAGATATCATTCAAATGCAAGTATCTCTATAGTCTACACAAGGCTAGTTGAACAAGTAAAATACAACAATTAAATGAAAGTGATTACAAGAGTAAGTATAGTGACCAAACCACATGAGTAAGGGATGACATAAGTTATATCCCTGAGGTTTGGTTGCTTGCTAGCAACCTATGTCATTATTGTGGCAAGTCCAAGCTACGTGGTTCATGCACCAATTGGCAATACATGCCAAGCCCATAATAAGGGTGTCATAAGAACCATACTAGAGAGGCACTCCAAAAAACCACAATTTCAGTAGAGTTGTTCTCACAAATCTCTCATAGGGATCAAATCTAACAAAAATAACCCAAGTTGCTTTATGATCTTCCATTACTTTTAAGCCATCTAGGTGGCAACAACCATCAATAGTAACAAGAATCCACTGCTCAAGATAATTACTAGTGCCACTAGATGCAACAACTCAATGCAAATCACTAGATATCACTCCCAAAAAACTTTTTGGATGAATCAATATCACTAGAGATGAGTGGGAGGTATTTTCTTAGGCTTGCTTGGGTGTTTATCAGGTTGGGATGCCACAATTTCTACCCTACGACAAAAGAAGCTCTATTTATTATAAGGTCCTAAGAGGCAAAGAGCCATTTGGCCTTTTACTTTACAGAAAGCATGGGTGTCAGACTGTCTAATGCCAATCATCGAACCATATGGCATGGGTCTAATGTCCTTCAAACTTGCCATGTGTACTAGCCATTTGAATTTGTTCGTTGTCTCCCAAACAACAATGATGGCATATGGTTTGACTACTAGAGTCTAACGAGCATTGGACCAAAGTCAACCAGGGCTTGATGTTGTGCAGAAAGCCACTAGAGATCTCCTAGCTACGTCAGATTGATTTGATAGTCCACGTCGAGACATAGCTTAGGGTCCAACGACCCTATTTGAAGTTTCATATGCAACTAATAATGGGGCTAGAGAACTGCTTTGATGAACATTTTGGTTTTCCTGTTTGATGCTTTCACTATTGTCACCATTAGACTAATACATTTGGGTCCAACACTGTATAGGATATGACCAGAGAGCTACCGAGAGCATTTGACTCATCCTACGACCTTCACTAGACAAGTGCTTAGGGTTTAACAAAGCCAAGCGATGTATGGCTAGAATTAGTCATCACAATGGTAGTATGTTGGTCCGACGCTTTCCATGTTACGGTCCAACACCTATTTAGATACACCCTTTAGTTAATTTCTTCAAATTTCTCCAATGTGTTCCACATACTTATGCATATGAGTTAGCATTTCCACGATTATGTTTATATTGGATTTTCATGACTACTAGGTCAAATGTTCATTCATAGAGTTAATTCATCTGTGGTATCTAAGTAACCATTCTAAACTTTGAGTTCCCTTTTTTATAGTATGACCACTTATTCTAAATTTGATCATGCAATATATTGTATCTTGATGGACAAAACGAAATGTTGTTGTTATACCTTTGTCTTAAGCCCTTACATTTTACTTTTCTTAGTCTTTTCATGTTGATCACTTGATTATCCTTTATGGCTAAACTATCCTTTATATAGTTGTCATTCTTGCTCGATCTTTGATATGGACTTAACCTAGCTCATTCACAATGCTTATAATATAGGTTACTCGACTAATTGCCTCAATTACCAAAATCACACATATAGCTTTTAGATGAGGAGAAAGGAAGCCCACGTTCCCTCGCTCGCTCATCTTGCCTCACCAGACGGGGTGGGGCAAAGGGCATTGGTGCACAACACGTAGGTGAATGGTCCACTAAAATCTGGAGACTATCGACCATGTAAAAACACATCCAATCAAGCTAGGATTTTTGCCTTTTCTCATTGATGTGTTACCATCGTAGTCTCTCCATCCCAAATGTTTACATGCACTGACAATCGGGAGAGTGAATCTTCAAAAACTTTATCCTTGCCATCCTACACTAGAAGTGAATGCATAAGGTTTTGGAAGCACTCTTCATGCGACTGCTCCTAACTTCTGTGATAGGTTATCTTCTATCCAAGCTAGACGATGCTACGTCCCGAGTATTTATCGCTAGCCACTCCGAGCTCTTCTCCACCACTTATTGATGACTCTGTACCACTATCGGCAACAGTATAACCACCGGCATTAACATAGTCTCCCTCTACTTTCAAAAAGTATACACACACACCATGATCTAGTGTTGTTGCATATGCACTTTAATATTAGTGGTATCTAGATAATGCTTATACTAGTATATGTGTTCATGCTATTTAATCTAATTACTATGTTGTATGCGAGCAATAATATCTATGTTCATAGTGTTTAATGTAATTAGTATATGAGCAATGCTTATAATAGTATTTGTGTTCTTGTTATTCAGTTTAATTAGTTATATGGGTGATGTTCATATTAGTATCTTATATTTGGGTTTTAATCTGTGAGTTTTACATTTTCTCAACAGTTGTAGCCATTGTTATTCTCTCTTTAAGTTGCTCAGGTTGTGAAGAAATTTTAGCCACGTTGTTTTCCTGGTTTTTTATCGTTCTTAGAACTAGTTTGGCAACAATAGATAAATATCCTTGGGAGGAAAACTCTACCCAATGAACACGAGATAGATAAAATCATGTCTACCATTTGGAAGACGACACAGATAAAATCCTGCCCGTCTACCCAACAAGAGCATGTAAGATTTCTAGGCGTATGTTCAGAAAGCTATACACCAATACTCATTCCAGCAGTTGAACACTTCACTCATTCCAGGTGCATGTTCAGAGTGTTCAGAAAGCTAACACCAATACTCTGAACATACATGTATTATTAAAAATACTTTGAATATACTAGACAAAACATGATAATTTTCTAAACACTCTAAACATACAAGTATTGTTAACCTGAAAAAATGACAAGCTAACACCAATATGAAGGATTGAATGGTTAGCTCAAAACACCAATATTCAAGGATTGACTTCCTAACACCAATATGTCTATTGTTTCAGGTGAACATACAAAACAGATACTGCATTGACAAAATAGATATTGGAGTTCACCACATTGACAGATACTGCATTGACAAAGTAAACACTAGAGTTCACCACATTGATAAATACTGCATTGGCAAAACAGATACTGCATTGACAGCAAGCTAACACGAAGGATTGAACTTCAGTACACCACATTGATTCCTAGGATTGAACTGATCGATGTAGTGTATGATCAGCAATGCTACGTGGTCAAATAAAGAAAATGTTAAAAAACAGCAGAACTGCAGAAATCAACAAAATGTAAAAAACAATAATGCTGATATAATACATAAGTAGTATATTGTCACGGTGTATAATACATAAGTAGTATACTGACTTCAAGTTTTCATAGAATACAACAAATGACTAGTAGCTCCATTCACCAGAATCCCATTTGAGATCTGATATAATAATACGGTCACCGGATGTTTGCAACCAGGTTGAAGGAAAGAAAAGGATGAAGGCAATAGAAAGGGTTGATGTCCCTCAAGAAGCATTCATGGCCGTGCTCAGACTGGAAAAGGAGGTGCTGCAACTAATGTTCATAGACTCATAGCAGTAATTTCTACTACCTCAATTCGTATGACCAGGTAAGCTAGCTTCGCGATAAGGCAGTAGGCATTCATCCAGCAAACCCAAGACCAAGACGCCAACACCATTCTTTCCCTGTCTCTATCTGACCAGCTCGGCAGCTCCCTAGCTGTGACAGAGTCCACAACGATGACCTTTCTTTCCCGGTCTGCCTTCGGATCCTAGCTCCCCTGCCTGCTCGGTCGACTCCCTCGTCGCCGAGTCCAGCTCCGAGAAAAAACCAGATAGACAGACTCCCGCCTGTGAAGTTGTCGAGACAGAGAGAGAGCACACAACATGAAAAAAAATCAAGATCTACAGAGCTAACCTTGTCGAGGGGAAGGGGATGCCTTCGAAGAAGACGGTGGAGTGGCAGCACGGCGTCCGAGGGAGGCGAGGCTGGGGATGGCGTCAGGGAGGCGCTCTTGAGGCTAGACATTGGCGTTGTGGGGAGCAGGGGCGTCGGCCGCCGGGGGAGATGCTGCCGAGGCCGGGGTTGGCAGCGTCGCGGGTGTTGAGAACTATGTTACCATAGATCACCAGATTCGCTCCCTTCCCTCCCGTCAGCAGTAGAGGCGCAAGAAGCTGTAGAGAACCCATCTCCCTTCCCATAAGCACGACAGTGGAAACACACGAGACACAGGATATAGGGTTGGGCCTCTGGCCTCTTTCTGATCTCTATCTTATGAGGGGGTGTGCAGGTTCCTTATATGGAGATGTGAGACCCCTTAGGGGCAAAGCAGGTATTTGCCCACATAACCCTAACTAGGGTTACTTAACACTCCCCCTTGGGCGAATACCGCGACCAACACATGCCTCGTTAAAACTCCGAAAAACCCAGTGGGAAAAATATGGAGAAAGAGTGCATGGTCATACAAATTGCATTTGCACTTTGTTGCCTCGTTAAAAACCTCATGTGAGAAACTTCAAGAAAACTCACTAAGTGAAAAAGAGTACAACAGCTGTCATCGGGGCAGATTTCGATCCTCTGGGATCTAGATTCTATCGAATCTTCTACAAGGGCTAACTTTAGAAATGTGCTCCCCCTGATCCTTGCAAAACCGTATCAATAAGGCAAAACATCTTCTTCTGGAAGTATATGCACATAAAGTTTTAGCAAACGAATTGCATATCCTTGCAAGGACTATTTCAGGAACTTTACCTCTACTCACTTCTAGGATATACGAGGTAAGTGCACGTATCAATATAAATAAGCCACTTTGACTGATGGTGTTCGATCGATTGGATCTATATATTTGATAGAAAGTTCTATAAAAGTTCGCATATTGATCATCAAGCTCACGCCTTGAGGGCATAGAATATGACATTTATTGTCTCATGGTTGTGATGAATATAAGCATTCGCTCCCCCTGACGATGACATCTGTCAAAGTCGTTATCTCTCATAACTCAAGCATATTCTTCAAGATATATGTCTCGTTGTTCATCTGGAATAACGAGAATAGATGAGGTTGGGATGCTATAATTTTCTATCTTACACCATAATTTATACATAGTTGTGCAAAGCAAATAACATGTCCTTCAATAGGACTTAGGGGATAATATAGTTGCAATAATACATATTCTAAATGTGACACATCGCTCTAGGCGTTCATCCATTGCGACATCTATGATGGTGTAACAAAAGTCCATCAAAGATTGTAATCCATCAGGGATTTTTTATCGATCAGATACATCGTTATAGTCTGTCATTATGGCACAATGGGGATATTTTGCCACTAACACCTAAACCTTATAGGTTTCTGCCATTAGGGCTTTAGAGGATACAGTAATTCCACATCAAGTGGAAAATACCATGAGTAAAACTCGTGGAATGCACATGTGCTTATTCGGTGAACTTTAAGTTCTTTGGTACCTCATCTTATTCCTTTTCGGGTATGTATAGGTCTTTATCCCTTAATAGGGGTATCAAACTTTGGTGTTCAACATAGACTTTATTTCTTCTAGAAAGGTTCCATCAAGGAACTATAATCTCATCTAGGAGATATTCTCTCTACATAGGAGAGTGTTCATTCGTCAGGAATGTATTATTCGGTACGAGATTTATATGTTGCATATTTATAATTCAAAGATATGAGTCCTTCTAGGATCTCATGACGGATCTTTAGAATCCTATTAACTGCATATTTTAATTCATGCCATTTGCCAGATATATTACATAGCGGAACAGTGTTTATTCAACACATATGTGGGATGGGTCTCTCACAAGACCACTTGAACCATCGCATTCACCACATTATTTCAATAGTGCCCATAAATGTCCGAACTTCAAGCTCGTGACTGTCATTTTGCGATTATTGGTTCAGCCTCGATTGCATTTATCATTGACTCGATAAGAGAGCTTTAAGCACTCATGCCTAGGACTTTGTTTTGGATCCTTTTGCAATCTAGAGAGGCAAGATAGGTGTCGACATATTTGTCTCCCACATTTAATAATGATCTCCATCATTTCCCAAAACGAAATATTCATTGTTCCGTATTCCCAGCACAATGATATTGCGCGCATTGCTAGTGTTGGGGACTTGTTCTCAAGTGCTATGAATTAGGAACAAGGCAACATAGAATGTCATATGTTAAAGCCCTTCGTCCGCTGAAGCATTATTTCCCCAAGGGTTTAATGAACTTCGGACGAAGGTTATGAATAAAATTTTCACAAAGGTTGCACCTTCGTGATCAAAGATGAAATAAAGCAAAACAAAATATAAAACGTTATAGAATAGCAAGAATAAATAACATTATTTGATTATTTCGTAATGTGAACTTAAATATCAAAACATAATGTTTAGGCACATTTGTACCTTCGCCTTGGCAGAAAACGATAATTCCAGAGTAACACGTTAGCAATTATAAGATTGCGTGAACAGCAAAGAAGTACTGTTCACCTATTTATAGGCACAGGACGCAGCCTGTAAGAAATTACAATCATGCCCCTTACAGAAGATCACAATCATAACTCAGACTCTTATGGACTAAAAAGTAATTCCATCTTTAAGTCGATTCGATCCTTCGTTTTTGGATACACTATAGTGTCGAAGCTTTATGAGTGGTAGCTTCGGTATCTCATATAAATAGATTTGCTGAAGGTGTTTTCTTCCTGCAGGACCTTCGGTGACGAAGCATGATCCCAACAGTAGCCACTTCGCGGCGCCAGATCGTTTTTCGTAACGAGCTTGACCCGTGAAAAAGTCTCTTAAGCTTCGGGTAGCCGAAGGTCCGAAAAACACCTTCCCTGAGCTCGTTACGGAGAAACGATACAACTTCTGATCGTGGAGTAGTCCCATCATGCATATCTACCTTCTCGAGTTTTGTGGCCCACCATTCAGTGGGTGCGAGCGAGTGTTCGTCCGGTGTAGGAGACTTGACGATTCACCTTTTTAACTACAGTGCTATATAAATAGACAAGTAGGTGTAAAGTTACCACAGCATTCATTGCAATTGCACTGTTTTGCTGCCAAAAATTTCACCATAGCCGAAGCTTGACCTTTGCACTCAAACGAAGCACCACTCCGGACTCTGCTTCGTCACAAGAAGAGCTTCGGAAAAAAGGTCATTAATTTCAAAAAACTTTAGGAATTCATAATCAAATGGCTAGATTGCGCTCCACTGCCAGGATTGAGCGTGAGGGGGACGAGGCCGAAGCCACTGAAACTGTTCCGATTTCTGAAGCAATGAGGCGTTCCGGGCTCGTTTCATCAGAGGACACACCTGCTGCCGAAGCAACAGAAGCTGTTGAAGAAATTGGTTCTGAGGATGAGTACAGCTTCGGGATGCCAAGTAAACCTAGTCATCTGGACTTTGGAAGGTCCACCATCTCTGAAGCTGATCTTCCTAAGATGGTGAAGCTGGGTTATTTTAGCGAGGCTAAGAAGGAATTAATTTGTTTTGGTGGAGAAGAAACTATCCCAAAACCAGGAAAGAATGAGGTAGTAGTCTTCAAAAGTTTTCTGAAGGCTGGTTTAAGGTTCCCCCTTAACAAGATGATTGCTATTGTACTGAAGAAGTTTGGGATTTACCTTCATCAGATGACCCCTAATGCTATCGTTAGGTTGAGCGTTTATATTTGGGCCCTTCGTAGCCAGGGAGTGGAACCGTTTGGTGAGGGTTTCTACCGAGTTCATGAATTACACTACCAAACTAAAGCCAGAGGAGACGGTCTGCACGAGAATTTTGGCTGCTACAACTTTGCTTATCGCAAGACTACGAAGTTTCCAGTGATAAGCTATCGAAGCAAATGGCCAGCCGGATGGAAGTCTGAATGGTTTTATGTTAAGGTTAACGAAGATGAGGATAAATTGGTCCAGAGTCCGCTAGAACTGACCTTCGGAGAAACGAGGCCCCAATGTAACATGATAATGGGGAGCTCGAGTCAGATTGCTTTGGCTGAATTTCGAGTGATTTCAGATCATATCGGCACTAGGGACTTAGTGCAGGAATTCTTGGCTTTTAAAGTGTTCCCAACACTGAGGGACTGGGAGATGCCGAAGCTAAAGGGAGAAAAGAAGAAGGGAGAACTTGTTCGATTGCCTTATCACTACAAATTTAAGAAACATTTTAAAGCACCATGCCAAGAATGGTTGGACACGATTGAGGTTATGTGCAACGAGATTCTCGGCTGCTATTCTAAGAAAGAAGATCAGTTAATGACTGCGGCCTTCGGCACTCGTCCGAAACGAAGATTGAATCGGGTGCTGGATGCCTTGAATTTTGATTATCCTGATTATGAGCAACTAAGCGGAGATGCCGAAGGCCAGAAAAGAAAAAGGATTGCCAGCGTCCTTGATAAAGAAGGCACTAAATCGGCTAAAAAGGACAAAGAAAATTCTGAGAAAAGAAAATTGAGCCCTGAGCCGAAGATAGCTGCTCCAAAGAGAAGAAAAGCTACATCCCCAAAACCGAAGACGCCAGCCCAAGAGGAGGAAGCTCCTGCAACACCTTCTGCTGCCGAAGTGGAGGAGATTCTAAAGGTAATGACTGAACCTTTGCCTATCAAGCTAAGTCCGCTGGCGCCAGAACTGACGAAGTTTTTTCAAAAGGAAAAAGAACCTTCGGCAACAGAAAGTCCTGCCAAGCCAAAGAAGAAAAGAAGAATTATGCAAGTGGCCGATGTTATTCATCAGACACCACCACCAACATCGGCGGCGAAAATAGTTGAAAGCGCTGTTACTGCCGAAACCACAGCCACCAGAGCTGAAACTACCGGAGCCGAAGCCACCAGGGCAACCGCCGAAGCTGAAGCCACCAGAGCCGAAACTGAGATCACCGAAGATCCTAATCTAGAAACCACACTTGGTGATATTGATAACATACTACTGAAAATGGCTGAAGAAGAAGCTGCTGCGGTCGCGGTGGACACGACGATTGAGAAAGGAAAAGGGCAGATTGAAGACACTTTGAAAGAAGAAAACTTTAATTTTCAAGATATACTTGGACAAGAGTTATCAGAAGCTGAAAAAGAAGAACTAAAGAAATATGCTATATCCTGTGGATACAAACCAGGGGCTCTGCTATTTGGCGGAGTCAATGAAGGAAAACTGAGATGCCTTCGGAATCGAACCGAGGCTAAAGTTGTTAGAACTTTCTCAAAGAATGTTGGGCTGCCGAAGATTGAAGCGGACTTGTGCAGATACCAGCGACAACATATCGCCGGGAGCTTGTTCTATGCTAATTTCAAGGTAAAAACTCTCAATTTTTATTGTTTTTTGAATTAAGATGTTTTCTGACGAAGGTTGTTTTGCCAGAGTATATTATTAAGTAAAGTGCTGAGGATGCAACAAGATCTTGAAGACGAGAAAAACGAAGCTACTATCAGAGATCTAGAAAATGAAGTCGAAAGCTACGAAGCTGCTTTGAAGAAAAAGGACTTCGACATTCAGGAACTTGAACATAAAGCTAAAGATCACGAGGCTGCCTTGGAGAAAAAGGACTTCGTAATTCACTCTTTGGAAGGCTCGCTAGCTGAAGCTCAAGCTGAAATTGACAAATTAAACAACGAATTGCTCATAAAATTAGAGAAATCTGAGCAGGAAAACAAGAATCTTGAAACAAGTCTCAATGCCGAAATTGAGAAGAATTCAAATTTGCAAAAATTACTGAAAGAGTGTTGGAACTTGCTCTCAGCAGCAAAGAAGCCAACAAGAGTGAACAGTGGTGACAACAGGGTTACGTGCTCGGGGGCAATAGCTCTGTTAATCTAGCCTCTCACGGGCACTGTGCGGGGGTATTTATAGGTATCTGAGTGCCCAGTGCCTTGTGTTAAGGACGCATGTGCCCTCAGACGCCTAGTTTATCCCCAGAATATTCCCATAAAGCAGGGTTACAAGCTGTAATTACAAGCATGCTTTTACAGATTAGGCCCGTAACACAAAGGCGGCCACGCAGGGCCCGTTACAATGGGCCAGATCACACGTGGGCCTCGGGGCTGAGCGCCGCCGCGTGGCGGGATGACTTCGTCGCCGGTCTTCGTCTGGTGCCGAATCGAGCGAAGGGTGTCCCTGCCTGTTCTGTCTCTGTCCGACCAGCGGATATCGGCGAAGGCCTCGAGCGAAGGGTGGCATCTTTGCCTTCGCTCCAACATTTGCCCTCCGAGGGACCAGTTCGACAAAGTCACCTGGTGCCGAAGACGTCGCTAGATGGCAGAGACGCTGCCCTCGCTCGAAGTGGTTCCGCGGGGGTTTTTGATGTGACTGTTGATGGACAGCGTACTGTTGGATTGCGGGTTTCCCGAAGCGTCGCGCCCTGTGGGATTACGGGCTTCCCGAAGAGCCGCGTCCTGCCTATAAAAGGGGGCGGGGGTTGGCGCTGTTTGAACTTTGCCTTCCGCGCTCCGTGAAAACCCTAGCCGCCCGCCGTCTTGCTGCTCCTCTTCTTCCGCTGTCCTCTTGCTCGCCGGAGTTCTGGCTCGAGTGAAGCAGACCGCCCGCCGCCGCCGACGGTACGTAGCAATGCCGTCTTCCTCTTCCTCCGCTGCTACTACGCCGCCGTCCGCCGCCTCGTCTGAGGAGACGTTGAGTAGCTTGATGGTGGAGGAGTTGCGCGCCGGCGACTCTGTTGATTTTGGTGTGTCACGGATGACGTCAGCCCGCGTTGAAGATATGCAGCGGTTGGGCTATTTTGGCGGCGGAGTTGCTCGTGCTCCGGGGACGGAGGAAGTCCCCGAGCCGGAGGGTGAATTGGTCGTTTTCGAGGCGTTCTTCGCCGCCGGTCTCCGCTTGCCTGCGCACCGGTTTGTTGGCGAAGTCCTGCGTAGATTCAATGTTCAAATACATCAGTTGACACCGAATGCCGTGGTGGCGCTGGCGAAGTATGTCTGGGCGACGACTTCGTACGGTGGACAGCCGTAGGTTGAAGTATTTGCGAAGCATTATTGTTTGCATTGGCAGAAGAGGATGATTGGGGACGAAGTCGCCCAGTTCGGGTCATGCACGTTCACGCCGAAGACCGGCAAGACCACAATGCCAGTAGTGGAGTTGGTTCCGTGCGCCCGCAACAAGTGGGGCAATTGGAATGAATTTTGGTTTTACGTTGCTGAGGGTGCTGTCGAAGGCCATGTGGGACTCCCCGTGTCTGAGATGTGCTCTCATTATTACTCTGCGTATCCGCCCTTCGAAGTGGCAGAAGAGGATGCAGACGAAGGGGCCCTTCGGTGCGCCGCCGGTCAGAGCAGTGGGCGTGATTTAGTTGAAGAGTTCGTGGCATACGGGGTCTGGCCCTTGGCGCACGGCTGGGCGTTGGGCGAAGTGTGCCCTCGCCAGATGCCTTTTCACAGAGGAAGGGTGGTGCGAAGTCCTGCCTTCGCACTGAATTTGCGAAACCGCGACCCGGCCGCCTTTGTGCGTGATGCGGAGGACCTGGCGGTGCGGCTCGTGGGACGTTACGTGCCGAGGACGGAAGGCCAGCGCAGCTTTGATATCCGCGGGTCGAATGACCGCTTGAACAGGGTCTTCGAATTAAATCAATTGCCGTACGACGGCTATCCCGGTCAAGACGAAGCGGACCGCCGTGGGAAGAAACCGGCGGTGGAGACTGGAGGCGACCCTGCACTGGCGGCCGCCCCCTCCTCAAAAAAGAGAAAATTAGGTACTGCGATGGGGGGACTTGGGGTGTCTGATAGTTTTGCTAGAGAGTTAATGAGGACGTGTGCGGCCCCGGGGGAAAGGATGTCTTCGCCCGAGCTCCGGGAGTCTTCGGCTCGGATGCTGAGGGTTACCGGGGGCTGCTGGCCGAAAATGTTCCTATCCCCTGCGCGGCTGAGGAGGACTGTTTTACATCTCGTATGGTTCATCGGTGGAGAGTTTTTCCTTACGGGCGAAATATCGGTGCTGTTGTGTGGACAGTGATGGACAAGGATCGCCAAGGGGCGGTGCAAAAACACCAGGCGACTGTCAGGATTCACGAAGCTCGACCGAAAAGGCAGCGGGGAACTGCGAAGGCTGTGGCCTCCGGCGGAGGTAAGCCGCCGCTGGCGGCGAAGGCGGGCGCCTCTGCACCTAGCAAGGCGCCGGAGGCAACGGCGGGCGCCGGAGGCTCCAAGTCGGCGAAGGTGGTGCCCCGGCCAGCGGAGTGGCGGAGGCCTCGAAGGCGGCCCGAGCGTTGCCGTTGTCGGGCAAGCGCGTTGCCGACTTCGGCACCGAAATTTCTGTAGACGACTATCTTGGTGGTAAGTCGTTGGCCTACTATTATTATTATTATTATTATTTATTTTTTTTAATTCGAAGATGCGTTGCAGGGTTGGACGAGGGGCAGCTTGCTATGGCTGCGCCTGGCGCGGAGACCGCGACGGCGGCCATGGTGCCGAGGGCGAGGGGCGAGGCCCTTGGCGCTGGAAGCGAGGTGTCGGCCCTCGCGGTGGTTAGGGACGAGGCCAGCGCAGCGACCCGCCGGCTGAAGGGAGTGACGGAGGCGCTGAGTCAGGCGACGGAGGCACTGAGTCAGGTCCGCCGAGTTATAGCCTCTCGCCCAGCTCTTTCTTTTGGGGCAACGGCCTTACGTACTGGTCGCGGCTTTGCAGGTGGCTGACTTCGCCAGCCGTACTGCGTCGGGGGCCCTTACGGCAGCTGTGTCTGCCGAAGTCGAGAGACTTCGGACACAACATGCTGACGCTGTTCGTGAGAAGTCGGCCTCCGACAGCAAGTGTCGTAAGCTGACGGACAGGGTGGCCGCCCTGGAGAAGGAGAAGGCTGACCTCCGGCGCCAGCTGGTGGCGGAGAGGAGGGAAGCCAACGAGGCCGTCGCCAAGGGGCAGGCTGCGCAGGCGGAGGCCAAGCTGGCGCGGGCGGAGGGCAATCTTGCCAAGGAGCTTGCCGAACACCTGCAAGAGCGGCTCACCGCCCTGGAGAGCCGCGCGAAGGAGGCCGAGGCCGCGATGCATGCGGAGGCCGAACGGACGCGCACGCAGCTTATGGATACATATCATGAGCTGGGTGCGCGGACCGGTGACTTCGAGGTGCCGGACCAAAAGCCCGGGCTTCGCTGCCTGCAGTGGGTGCAGGAGGAGCTGTTGGAACTTCCAGCCGTCGTGGGGGGGTTGATGTCGTACGCCTCCCTGGTCACCTGCGAGGGGGCGATGAACGCGCTCTCCCGCGAAGGGTGCCGGCACTTCGAGGCCTTCGACCAGGCGGATGAGGAATTTGAGCGAGATATCTATAAGGTCGAAGACCCCGTAGTGAAGGAATCCGCTGGGGCCCTATATGACCGGATGTGGGGTCTGTACGGTCGTGAGGTGGTCAGGGAGCGGGCCGAGACTGCGAGGGCTCAGGTAACGTTGTTTGTTTGGCGTTTGCTGTATGCAGGTTGTGCGTGTGTTTGCTGAATCTGTGTGTCTTGTCCTAGGCGGAGCGCGGCGAGCGGGTGGACGACTTCGGGGCTCTGAACAGCACGCTGCCGGACCCGGAGACCGCAGCGATCGAGACGGCTGCCCCCACATCCGCCGTGGCCGGCGAAGACCTGCCCCCGAAGGTGGCCGAAGGCGCCCCTGATGCCCCCGCAGCTGCCGTGCCGAGCGCTGAAGATCCCGCAGCGGCGGCGGCGGAAACGACGGCGGAGGCAACGGCGGAGCCAACGGCGGAGGCCTCCGCAGCGTCAGGGCCTTCGCAGGTGGCGTAGTAGGTGTTTAGGGTTAGGGAATTTTTGGATGCTGTGCTGAATTTTGGTTGCTGCGCAGGTTCAAGATTTTGGGCCTGCGCACGCAACCGCTACTACTGAGTTTTTGGCGGCTTCGACCGCGGAAGGTGGGAATGAATATGGTGGGTCTGTATCTGAGTTTTTTTATTTTACTGACTCTGGGAGCTCAGTTGAGTGGACTGAGGAGTCGTCGGAGGAGGACTTGGATTATTTTGCGGCCTTGGACGTGGTTGCGGCGGAGGCTTCGCCACACGCCGCGGGCGCGCCAGACGTGCCAGGTCCTAGCACCGGGCGCCGACGGCGAAGGGCGGTTGCAAAGCGGAGGGTTAGTGCGGAGGAAGGGGCTCGGCTTCGCGTGAGTAGGGGTGGTCGGCAGGAGCTGTTGTCTTTGCCGGCCGCCATGAGCACAGGGGAGGGGGAACTGCGAAGTCTTTTTGCGGGTGAGGAGCTTAGGATAATGTTATTTAATTATAGGGAGATGGGGATTATTCCTAAGGTGGAGCCGATGTAGAGTGTGGTGCCCTCGCTTGTATATGTGTAAAAGGTTGTAAGATGAAGTTGTGTGCCCTCGCGTGCCTGTGCCTGCGAGGGCGCTGCGTACTTTGTGTGGCATGGTTGGCTATGCTGTGCTGGTGTGATTATAGTCGGTCTTAGCACGGATGGTTTGATGCTGTCGCTCCTGCTTTTGTTGTACTAGTTTGACTGCGCCCTTAGGCGGCTTCTGCGCGGAGTCTTCGCGAGAGACATCGGAATTTTTTCGCACTTGATGTGTTTAGTCCGGCTGCACCCTTAGGCGGCTTCTGCGCGGATAGTCTTCGCGATAGACATTGGAATTTTTTCGCACTTGATGTGCTTAGTCCGGCTGCACCCTTAGGCGACTTCTGCGCGGATAGTCTTCGCGATAGACATCGGAATTTTTTCGCACTTGTTGTGCTAAGTCCGGCTGCACCCTTAGGCGACTTCTGTGCGGATAGTCTTCGCGATAGACATCGGAATTTTTTCGCACTTGTTGTGCTAAGTCCGGCTGCACCCTTAGGCGACTTCTGCGCGGATAGTCTTCGCGATAGACATCGGAATTTTTTCGCACTTGTTGTGCTAAGTCCGGCTGCACCCTTAGGCGACTTCTGCGCGGATAGTCTTCGCGATAGACATCGGAATTTTTTCGCACTTGTTGTGCTAAGTCCGGCTGCACCCTTAGGCGACTTCTGCGCGGATAGTCTTCGCGATAGACATTGGAATTTTTTCGCACTTGTTGTGCTAAGTCCGGCTGCACCCTTAGGCGACTTCTGCGCGGATAGTCTTCGCGATAGACATCGGAATTTTTTCGCACTTGTTGTGCTAAGTCCGGCTGCACCCTTAGGCGACTTCTGCGCGGATAGTCTCCGCGATAGACATTGGAATTTTTTCGCACTTGATGTGCTTAGTCCGGCTGCACCCTTAGGCGACTTCTGCGCGGACTTGTCGCACGCGAGGGTGGCTAGCGCTTAGCCTCGCGGTGACTTCGAATTGGTCGAATGCCGAAGACCGTTGTCGCGGTCTTTTTTCGACACATGTTTTTGCGGGGGATTTTTTCACATATATTACATGGCTCCGCCTCGTTAAAAACCTCACCCCCCGGGAGGAAAAGAGTGCGGGCCGGTACAAGATTGCTTGCGGCGAATTACAAGGGCGAAATCAGCCCTAAATGGGTCAAACGAAAAATTTGCGAAGGTTGTCGATGTTCCAGGAGTGCTCCAGGTCCTCGCCGTTTGGCGTTGTGAGCCTGTAAGCGCTAGGGGAAGCTTTTGACTTGACTATGAAGGGGCCCTCCCACCTGGGCTCCAACTTGCCCTTGGACTCCGTCCGAGCTGTCCGGATGAGTACGAGGTCCCCCTCGCTGAACTCCCTCGGGATGACTGCGCGGTCGCGCCATGCTTTGGTTTGGGCTTGATATTTGTTTAGGGCCTGTAGGGCGAAGACCCGGTCTCCGTCAATGAGATCTTTTGAAGTTGGCTCATCCACGTCGGGGACGGCTGACGGAACTGTACGCGGGGACCCATGCTTTATTTCTTGCGGGGTCATTGCCTCCGATCCGTATAGAAGGCGGAAAGGAGTGAACCCGGTCGCCCTGCACTCAGTTGTGTTTAGCGCCCAGACTGCCTCCGGTAATAATTCGGTCCATCTGCCTTTTCTTTCATCGAGGAGCATCTTTTTGACAGCTGTGAATATTTTCCCATTGGCGCGCTCCACGACCCCGTTGGACTGCGGATGATAGACTGAAGCGAAGGCAAGCTTGGTGCCGATGGAGAAACAAAAATCCTTGAAATCTTGGCTGTTGAACTGCTTGCCGTTGTCAACTGTTAGCTCGGACGGTACTCCGAAGCGGCAAACGATGTTCTGCCAGAAGAATTTTTGGGCAGTCTTTGATGTGATTGTGGAAACAGCCCTCGCTTCAATCCATTTGGTGAAGTATTCGACGGCTACGAAGGCGAACTTAAGGTTCCCCTGAGCGGTGGGCAGGGGCCCGACGATGTCCAGGCCCCAGCGCTGGAGAGGCCATGTATGGGCAATCAGCTTTGTGTATTGCGAGGGGTTGCCTGACCGAGGAGAGAACTTCTGGCAGGCTTCGCAGGACCTCGTGACCCGATTTGCTGCGCAGATCATTGCGGGCCAGTAAAACCCTTGTCGGATCACCTTGGCAGCCAGGGCCCTTGGCCCTGCGTGCGAGCCGCACGTGCCACTGTGGACTTCGCGTAGGATCTGCATGCCTTCGGTTTCGGTGACGCATTTCAGCATTGGCTGACTGACCCCTTTCTTGTATAATTGGCCCTCAATCAGTGCGAAGTCCCTGCTTCGATGTCTGAGGCGCTTTGCCTCACTGACGTCAGTTGGATGATAGTACCCCTGTAGGAACAGGGTTATTGGTGTCCGCCAGTCTTCGGTCATGATTAGGTTGACTATACGGTGGCCCTCGCTATCATTAGTTATTTGGAGCCCTTCGGGGCTCCGGACGGCGGGCGTGCCGATGGTGTGAAAGAACACGTCGGAGGGCAAGGGCTCGCCCCTGGCGGCAGCCTTGGCCAATGCGTCGGCCTCCTCGTTCTTGGCCCTATCCACATGCTGCAGGGTGAATCCCTTGAACTGTCTCTCGAGACTTCGGATAGCCGCGAGGTATTGCATGAGCGCGGGGTCCTTTGCTGCATAGTCTTTCTCGATCTGGCCGGCAACTATCTTGGAGTCTGTCTTGATGATACATGTGGTGACTCCGAGGGCCCTTAGCTTGCGGAGGCCGAGGATAACCGCTTCATACTCTGCGATGTTGTTTGTGCATCTGTCGGACTCCAGAGCGAAGCTGAGGCGTGCTGCATATCTGTGTTTGACTCCGGTTGGTGAGGTGATAATTGCAGCGACGCCTGCCCCCGCATGGCACCATGCGCCGTCGCAATGGATGGTCCAAATCTTCTCTGTGGACGGGGCCGGCTGTGTTATTGGCCCAGTCCAGTCGACGACGAAGTCTGCCAGGACTTGTGACTTGATGGCTGTCCTGGGCTCGAAGCTGATGTGGTAGCCGGAGAGTTCGGCTGCCCACTTAGCAATCCTGACCGATGCCTCCGGGTTTCTGAATAGTTCGCCGAGCCCCCTATCCGAGGTGACTCGGACCTTGAATGCTTCAAAATAATGGCGCAGTTTGCGCGAGGACATAACAACTGCGTAGGCGATCTTCTCCAGCTCTGTCATGTTGCATTTGGACGGTGTTAGGACTTCGGAGACATAGTAAATAGGGCACTGTCTGACTGTGCCTTCAACAGTCTGCTCCTGCACTAGTGCCGCGCTGACCGCGTGCGGCGAAGCCGCGACATAGAGCAATAGGGGGAGCGAGGGGTCAGGGCTTGTGAGGATGGCCAGCTCCGATAAGTACTGTTTTAGTGAGGCGAAGGCCGCTGCTTGCTCCGGCCCCCAAGCGAAGTCTTTCACACCGCGAAGTGTTTTGAGGAAGGGGAGACTTCGCTCGGCGGACCTGGAGATGAATCTGTTGAGAGCGGCCAATCTGCCTGTCAGACGCTGGACGTCCCTGACGGACTGCGGAGGCGACATGT
Organism: Zea mays; assembly: GCF_902167145.1. Taxonomy (NCBI): domain Eukaryota; kingdom Viridiplantae; phylum Streptophyta; class Magnoliopsida; order Poales; family Poaceae; genus Zea; species Zea mays. Next base: position 18,916,061 of record NC_050096.1, on the reverse strand, counting down.
CGACGATGGCCTGGATCTTGGTTGGGTTGGCCTCGATGCCGCGGTGTGACACCAGGTAACCCAATATCTTGCCCTGGCGAACACCGAAGACGCACTTTTCCGGGTTCAGGCGGAGTCGTGCGTCTCGCATGTTCGCGAATGTCTCGGTGAGGTCGGCGAGGTGGTCCTCCTTATTCTTGCTGGCGACGACGATGTCGTCCACATATGTAAATATGTTTCTACCGACCTGCCCTTCGAGTACTGTTTTGGTGAGTCTGGAGAAGGTGGACCCCGCATTCTTGAGTCCCTCCGGCATCCTGATGAAGCAATAAGTGCCGAAGGGTGTTATAAAGCTGGTGCTAGCCTTGTCTTCCTCCTTCATGTAAATCTGGTGATAGCCGGAGAAGCAGTCGAGGAGTGACATGACCTCGCATCCGGCCGCGCTATCGACTATTTTGTCGATCCGCGGCAACGGGAAATTGTCCTTCGGGCAGGCCTTATTGAGACTGGTGAAGTCTATGCACATTCGCCATTTCCCGCTCTTTTTCTGCACCATTACGACATTGGAGAGCCACGTGGGGTAAGCCACTGGCTCGATGAATTTAGCCTCTAGGAGGCGGTGCACTTCCGCCTTGGTGGCCTCCGTCTTTTCGTCGGACATTTTGCGGAGCTTTTGCTTTTTTGGTCGCACCGAAGGGTCAATTCCCAAGCTGTGCTCGATTATGGATTGGCTGACTCCGACCAGGTCTAGGGCGGACCAGGCGAAGACATCTTTATTCTTGGCCAGGCAGCGGAGAAGCCTCTCTTCTTCATGTGACGTGAGGTCTTCGCTGATAGTGACTGTCTGCTTGGGCGTGGCCTGATCAAGGGGAACAGTCTTGGTTCCGTCTTGGCTCTGCAACTGTGCCTTCTCGTGCTGCTTATCGGTTGGGCTGGCGGGCGCGGGGACCTCGCGCTGGGTCGTGAGACAGTGTACGTTCCTCTGACCAGGCACGAAGTCCCGCTCTATGTTGCGCGCCGTCTGCTGGTTGCCGTGGATCGTGATAACGCCTAGCGGACCTGGTATCTTCATACATAGGTACAGTCCGTGGATGGCAGCTTCGAACTTATTGATGGAGCTCCGGCCCATGATGGCGTTGTACGGATATACCATGTCGACAATGTCGAAGGTTATTTGCTCACTTCGGGCATTGGGTGCTACACCGAAGGAGAGGGGAAGCTCTATTTTGCCAACGGGAAAGGTGCCTTTGCCGCCGAAGCCATACAACGGATTGTCCGAAGGCTTGAGCAGGCTGTGGCTTATACCCATGCGGTCGAAGGCGTGGAGGAAGATGATGTCCGCCTGACTGCCGTTGTCGACTAGGACTTTGTGTAGATCCTAGCCTGCCACGCTGCAATTGATGACCATAGCGTCGACGTGGGGGGCGCTGCGCAGGTCGACGTCTCATGCATCGAAGGTTAGCGGTATGTGGGACCACTTCGTCTGCACGACTGGGCCGGTGACCGCGACATGGTTGATGCTGCGGTAGTGGTCCCGCTTCTGTCGCTTGGTGTCGAAGTCAGTGCTGGACCCCCCTGTTATCATGTGAATGACTCCACGATATGGTTGATCGGCGAAGTCTTCCTGCTTTGGGGCATGGGGGATGTTTTGGTGTTGCTGGTGTGGTGGTGGGGGTGGAGGAGGTACGATTTGTACTTCCTGATGGTGTTGGTAAGCGTGGTGCGGCGGATGCGGGGCTGGAGCGTGGATATATGGTGGAGGGGGTGGCTGGTAATTATGCGCGACAATTCTGGGATTGTCGGCTGGCTGCGCCCGCGCCATTCTGTCTCTGGTGGCCTTCGTTTCGGGGCAGTCTTTGGTTTGGTGGGCGCAGTCTTCGCCGTGGAAAAGGCAGTAGAACCGGCGCGGCGGCTGCGCGCGCCCTCGGCCCCTGCCATGAGTTCCGTTTCCGCGGCCCTGTGGGGGATATTCCTGGCGACGAGGGGGTCAGCAGCAGGCTGCTGGTTGGCGATGTTGTGCACTTGCAGTTGACTGCGGCCATCTCGGCCGGAGTCTGGTTGCGGAGTCCTCGTCCACGTGCGGCTGGACTGCGGGGCATCTTTGGGCTTCCGCTGTGACTCAACCTTGCGCTGGTGGAGCTCTTCGGATTTGGCATATTTTTCAAAGAGCTGATATAGCTCCTGGAGGTTCTTGGGTGGATCTCTGATACAGTGGCTGTAGAGGACGCCGGCCCGAAGGCCATTGATGGCGTAGTGGATAGCGATCTGATCATCGACGGAGGGCAGCTGTGACTTGAGTGTTAAGAATTTACGGTAATACTCCCGCAGAGTCTCCTTTTCCAGCTGTTTGCAAAGCGAGAGCTCGGCCAAAGCGTCGGTGTCTGGACGGTACCCTTGGAAGTTGAGAAGGAACTTGTCCCTGAGACTTCTCCACGAATCAATGGACAGTGGAGGCAATCTGGTGAACCAGGTGAGTGCTGGGCCCTCTAGGGCGATGATGAAAGACTTCGCCATTGTGGCGTCGTCCCCTCCGGCGGATGCAACGGCGACTTGGTAACTCATTATGTATTGCGCCGGGTCGGTGCTGCCGTTGTACTTGGGATATGCTCCTGCCCGGAAGTTAGCTGGCCAAGGCGTCACTTGCAGGTGTGGCGCCAGGGGACTTCGCTCGTCGAGGTAGTTGACCCCTTGGAATGGCGCGCCGTGCTGGAAAGCGTAGTCATGCTGCGGGAAACGCGGGTTCTCCGGCTGCGCCCGGTGTTGCAGGGGTGATCCATGCTGCAGGCCGAGGTGGCCTTCGCGCGTGTCTCCCGGTTGCGCGCGCTGCTGGAGGGGTGGCTCTTGCTGGAGACCGAGGTGGCCTTCGCGCTGCATCAGCGCGATTTCGCGCTCGAGGTCTTGGGCCTTCTGCTCCTCGTCGCGTATCATTTGCCGCACCTTGGCTAGTGCGGACACACGCTGGCGCTTGGCCTCCAGTATCTCTTTCTGCCTCTGGAGATTGCGGTTCTTGAGGCGCAGGGCGCGCAGCTGTAGCTGTTCTTCTGTTGAGACGCCGAGGACCTCGCCGTCCTCGGTGAGATCCGCGCCCTCCAGTGGGGCAAAGCCTGGGGGCGGCTGCGATTGTCCTTCGGGCTCGTAGGCGCGGAAGGTGTCGTCCTCGCAGGTGCGGGGAATATTGTCTTCGGTGGGCTCTTGGTGGGTGGATTGGGTGAGGGCGAGGGCCTTGCCCTTCTTTGCGGCAAGCAGTGCTGCCTTCGCAGCCTCATCAGCCTTCGGGTTAGCTCTCTTGGGTGCCATCGCGGGTGGTTTGGTCGTAGCACGAACGGTGGGCGCCAAATGTTGGAACTTGCTCTCAGCAGCAAAGAAGCCAACAAGAGTGAACAGTGGTGACAACAGGGTTACGTGCTCGGGGGCAATAGCTCTGTTAATCTAGCCTCTCACGGGCACTGCGCGGGGGTATTTATAGGTATCTGAGTGCCCAGCGCCTTGTGTTAAGGACGCATGTGCCCTCAGACGCCTAGTTTATCCCCAGAATATTCCCATAAAGCAGGGTTACAAGCTGTAATTACAAGCATGCTTTTACAGATTAGGCCCGTAACACAAAGGCGGCCACGCAGGGCTCGTTACAATGGGCCAGATCACACGTGGGCCTCGGGGCTGAGCGCCGCCGCGCGGCGGGATGACTTCGTCGCCGGTCTTCGTCTGGTGCCGAATCGAGCGAAGGGTGTCCCTGCCTGTTCTGTCTCTGTCCGACCAGCGGATATCGGTGATGGCCTCGAGCGAAGGGTGGCGTCTTTGCCTTCGCTCCAACAAAGAGCTTCAGGAAAAATGCTTAGATTTCAGCAACCGATGCGTGCAGCGGCTAAAGGATGTATTTCACTCAATTGGAGCCAGCTCTGATAAATTTACACCTTCAGCTGAAAACCTGCCAAGCACCTTTGAATACATTGAGGGCGAAGTTGATGCACTTGATGAAGTTATCGCTGGGCATGCCGATTTCTGCGCCCTGCTAGCTTCTTGAGGCACAGCTGCTGCTTTCTTGAAGGCTGGTTGCACGCACGAAAAAATTGTCAATAGGCCAAACTTCAGCTTGTCACTAGCAGATTTAATTGACATTCCCAGCCTAGCTCGAAGCATAGGAAACAGGTTTATGACCCAGATTTGGATAAACGGTGGGCGAAAAATGGCTGGTGACGAAGCTCGGAGCCACCTCAAGCCAGTGAGAAACTCATACTTGTTATTTTTACCTTCTCCTTGAACTCTGCGGTTTTCTCATTCCGTTTTAACATGTACAGGATGATGAAGCTAAAGAATGAGGAGTTGAAGCTTTAACAGATATCCCGAAAGACTCTGCTGCACAAGATATTAGAGAAAATTTTGTAATATAATTGTAAAGAAACTTATGTAAATTTGAGCGTACCTTGTAATATATCTTTCCCCTTTGTCCATGCACAATCTGCTTTGCTGTGGACGAAATTTTCTTTTTGAGCCGAAGGCGAAAAACACCTTCCCTTCTTTTCGTACACAACGAAGCATGAAAATTCCTTCTTTCTGTTTTTCTCCGAAGCTTTATCCTCATAACTGAAGCATCTATCTTTTCTGAATGATATGATGATAATAATCCTATGTATGTCTAAATGAATGTTTATGAATGCAAATGTCATGATGTGATGTATCGTGCAAATGAATATCCGGATATATAATCGAAGCCATAATCATAGACTTCATTCTCTTAGGAATGACTCAAATCTTTTTGCCGCTTATTTTTTGGCTTCACCGTTTATTTTTCGGTGTATCAGCATTGACTTTTCGCTGTAAGCCTCCCTTAGGAGCTTCTTCGCCTTTTACTTCAGCGGAATCAGCGTTTATTTTTCGATGTAAGCTCTGCATTCCCTTAGGAACGACTTTTGAGCTTCTCCATGTTTTCTTTTCTTTTTTGTTTGCACTCGATGGTGCATTCTCAGCTTTTACATTTACATCTTTGGGGGATATTGCTCTTATAGAGCTGAAATAAGGAAAAAGAGATTACATGCTATGGCCCCATTAAAAACCTTTCTCCCCCTTTGGAAAGGAAAAGGGTGCCACAAGAAAAAACTAAAAAATAAAAAATAAAAAAGATTACATCAGGTTACACATAATACCGCCGAAGCTCATCGGCATTCCAAGATCTAGGAATGTCGTTGTCGTCCATATCCTTTAATCTGTAGGATCCAGGTCTTGACGAAGATACTACCAAAAAGGGGCCTTCCCACTTCAGCTGTAGTTTGCCCACTATGTCTGGGTTGGCCACTCTTCGAAGCACCAAATGTCCTGGCTTAACGTTCTTCAACCGAACCTTTCTATCACGCCATTTTATTGTTTCGGCTTGGTATTTATTGATGTTTTCCACAGCCTGAAGCCTGATCCCTTCTATAGCATCTTTGTCCACAGAGCAATCAACTTCGTTTTCTGCCGAAGCCACTGCTCTTATTGATCCTGCCTTAGCCTCTTCTGGGGTTATTGCTTCATCACCAAACAGCAATTTGAACGGTGTAAAACCTGTTGACCTTGATGTTGTTGTGTTGTGGCTCCACACCACTTTGATTAATTCATCTGGCCACTTTCCCCTTGGCTGATTGAATATTAACTTCATTATTCCTGTCATTATGATGCCATTAGCCCTTTCAACTAGTCCATTTGATTCTGGATGTCGAACTGATGCAAAATGGATCTTTGTGCCAATTTGTTCACAAAATTCTTTGAAAGCTTCGGAATCAAACTGCGTTCCATTGTCCACAGTGATGGCCTTCGGCACTCCGAAGCGACAGACAATGTTTTGCCAGAAAAACTTTTGAATAGTAACCGAAGTTATTGTGGCTAAAGGCTTTGCCTCAATCCATTTAGAAAAATATTCCACTGCCACTACGACATATCTTAAGTTCCCTTGTGCTGGTGGTAGCGGACCTAACAAATCAAGGCCCCATCTTTGCAATGGCCAAGTGGGTTGTATTAACTGGGTTAGAGACGAAGGTTGTTTTTGATCTCTTGCACATTTCTGACAACCTTCGCACTTTTGGACTAACTCCGCTGCATCTGAAGCTGCCTTTGGCCAATAAAATCCTTGACGGAAAACTTTTCCCAGCAAAGGCCTAGATCCAATGTGAGATCCACACAGGCCTGCATGTATTTCCTTCATCAATTCTATACCTTCGGCTCTGGATAAACATTTGAGTAACGGAGAGCAGACCCCATGCTTGTACAGCTCCCCTTCTATTATTACATATGGACGAGCTCTTGCCTCTATTCTCTTGTTATAAACTTCGTCATCTGAAAGGAAGTTACTCTGAAGGTAAGAGATGATCTCAGTTCTCCAGTCTTCACTATAAATAGGAGAGATATTGAGGACCGCTCTTTCAAGGAGTTCAACCGAGGGTGCTTTTATTGTTTCAAAAAATACTTCCAAAGGTAAGGGCAGCCCTTGTGCTGCTGACTTGGCTAGCAAATCAGCGTGTTCATTTTCTCCTCGAGGAATATTCTTTACAGAAAACCCTTCAAAGGAAGCTTCAATCCTTCGGACTGTATCTAAATACTTCTCAAGCTTCGGGTCTCTTGCCTTACAACTCTTGTCAATATGACCAGAGATAACCTGGGAATCAGTTTTAAGAACCGCCCTTCTGATTCCCATTGCCTTTAACTTCCGAAGGCCCAAAAGTAAAGCTTCGTACTCAGCAATGTTATTTGTGCAGCTAAAATCAAGTCTTGCTGCGTAGCAAGTTTTAACTTTGGAGGGTGCGACCAACACAGCGGCTGCTCCTGCTCCGAAGGTTCCCCAAGAACCATTGCAGAATACTGTCCATGCTTCAGCATCTTTACTCGCCTCTTCTACCTGAGCCTCTGGCGTCCAGTCAGCAATGAAGTCAGCTAACGCCTGGGACTGAATCGAAGATCTGTGCACATAATCAATGCAGAATTCATTAAGTTCCGCAGCCCACTTTCCAATCCTTCCAGTAGCTTCTCTATTTCTCATAATGTCCTTCAATGGTTGTGAAGAAGGGACAATTATATTGTATGCTTGGAAATAATGCCGAAGCTTTCTGGAAGCCATCAAAACAGCATATAGCACCTTCTCCAATTGTGTATAATTTTTCTTTGATAAACTAAGAACTTCATATACAAAGTATATTGGAGCTTGCTTTTTGACTTGCCCTTCAAGCTTCTCTTGGACAAGTGCCGCACTTATCGCTGAGTGTGAGGCTGCCACATATAACAACAGAGGAGCCCCTAGCGTTGGTGGAGTTAGCGTCGTTAAGTCTATCAAATATTGCTTCAGCTCTTCGAAGGCTCTCTGCTGAACTGGTCCCCATTGAAAAACTTCGGCTGATTTCAGCACTTCGAAGAATGGTAAATTTCTCTCTGCTGATCTAGATATGAATCTGTTGAGAGATGCCAATCTTCCTGTCAATCGTTGAGCCCCCTTCTTTGTGCTTGGTGGTTCCATTCGAAGAATAGCTTCGATTTTATTTGGATTAGCCTCAATCCCTTTTGTCGAAACTAGGTAACCAAGGAATTTTCCTTTCTTTACTCTGAAAACACACTTTTCTGGATTCAGTTTTAGACCGGCCTGTCTAAAATTAGCGAAAGTCTCCTGCAAATCAGCAATGTGATTTTCTTGCTTCATGCTTTTTACAATGATATCATCGACATAAGTTAGCACATTTCTGCCTATCTGAGAATGAAGAACCTTTGCTGTCATTCTGCTGAAGCTTTCTCCAGCATTCTTGAGCCCCTCAGGCATCCGAAGGTAACAATATGTTCCGGTAGGGGTTATGAAGCTGGTTTTTGGCTCATCCTCCTTCTTCATCCAAATCTGATGATAGCCTGAATAATAGTCCAAGAGACTCATAAGTTCTGATGAAGCTGCTGCATCAACTAGGGAGTCTATCCTTAGCAATGGGAACTCATCCTTCGGACAAGCCTTGTTGAGATCAGTGAAATCAATACACATCCTCCATTTGCCGTTGGCCTTTTTTACCATAACAGTGTTAGCCAGCCATTCTAGATATTTCACTTCCCTAATGACTCCAGCACTGAGGAGTCTTTTTACTTCATTTCGAGCACCTTCGGCTTTGTCATCAGACATCTTCCGAAGCCTCTGCTTTCTGGGCCTGAAGGATGGATCAACATTGAGCGAGTGTTCAATAACATCCCTGTTGACGCCACAAAGATCGTTAGCCGACCATGCAAAGACATCTTTGTTGTTAAACAAGAATCTTATCAGGGTTTTCTCTTGTTCCTCAGACAATTGAGATCCCAACAGCACCTTCTGTTCTGCGATATCTTCGCATAAAAGCATGGGTTTCGGCTGATCGGCCGAAGCAGCCTTCTCCCTTCTGTGCTTGTACTGCTCACAAGCTTCGGCTTCATCTAAATTGTGGATTGTCTTTGAATCAGTCCAATTCCCCTCGGCCTTTCTGGCAGCTTCCTGACTCCCATGAATAGCAACAGGTCCCTGATCCGAAGGTATCTTCATGCAAAGATATGATGGATGAAGAATTGCTTCGAAAGCATTAAGTGTTCCGCGACCAATGATAGCATTGTAAGGATACTCCATGTCAACAATGTCAAACACAATTTGCTCAGTCCTTGTGTTGTTGACGAATCCGAAGGTCACTGGCATGGTAATCTTACCAAACGCTACAATCTGTCGCCCTCCGAAGCCACAAAGAGGGTGCGTAGCATCATGAATCTTGTCTTCGGGCTCTTGCATTTGTCTGAAGGCCTTAGCAAATATGATATCCACTGCACTGCCTGTATCAACCAAGACATTATGGACCAGAAATCCTTTGATCACACAAGAGATAACCATAGCATCATTATGTGGGTAATCCTTGAGCTGAAGATCCTCTTGAGAGAAGGTAATTGGGATGTGAGACCATCTTGACTTGATGAAGGGTCCTTGTACCCCTACATGTTGTACTCTTCTTTGCGCCTCCTTCTTCTGCTTCTTGTTAGCCGGCTCTGAGCATGAACCGCCTGTTATCGGGAGAATCAGCTTCGGAGCCGAAGCTATTCCAGCTTGGTTCTTGAACGAAGCCATCAGCTCAAAAAGTGGAAGTGAGTTCACCGGAGGTGGGCGCCAATGTTGGGGACTTGTTCTCAAGTGCTATGAATTAGGAACAAGGCAACATAGAATGTCATATGTTAAAGCCCTTCGTCCGCTGAAGCATTATTTCCCCAAGGGTTTAATGAACTTCGGACGAAGGTTATGAATAAAATTTTCACGAAGGTTGCACCTTCGTGATCAAAGATGAAATAATGCAAAACAAAATATAAAACGTTATAGAATAGCAAGAATAAATAACATTATTTGATTATTTCGTAATGTGAACTTAAATATCAAAACATAATGTTTAGGCACATTTGTATCTTCGCCTTGGCAGAAAACGATAATTCCAGAGTAACACGTTAGCAATTACAAGATTGCGTGAACAGCAAAGAAGTACTGTTCACCTATTTATAGGCACAGGACGCAGCCTGTAAGAAATTACAATCATGCCCCTTACAGAAGATCACAATCATAACTCAGACTCTTATGGACTAAAAAGTAATTCCATCTTTAAGTCGGTTCGATCCTTCGTTTTTGGATACGCTATAGTGTCGAAGCTTTATGAGTGGTAGCTTCGGTATCTCATATAAACAGATTTGCTGAAGGTGTTTTCTTCCTGCAGGACCTTCGGCGACGAAGCATGATCCCAACAGCTAGGAACTTCATCATCAAGATGAACCTCTTCGTGAGGCAAATCACCATCAGGGTGAATTAATCGGAGGAGAGTTATTACAGACCACGTGAATCTGCAATCAGAACATATGCTTTAACTAAGGCTGATGGATCATATTCGCAGGCGTCCCCGAGAATAGATCAAATACCAATAAGTCAATTGTGGATATGATATTAATCCCGGGTATATCCACATCTACATCAGGTAGAAGCATTCAGACCAATATGGTTACTCCTCAACGATTTCTGGCAAACTCCATATACACAGGAGTACACACCGAGCGACAGGTTCAGATTGGCTTTTGTGCGTTTAATAGAATATTGAGGTATTACATTATATGGGCATTCCTCCCCCTAATGCCGAGATGTTCTTAAAAGCATACAGATAAAATCCCCAACCACAATTATCCAGTTGTGGCCAATGTATGCTATTGCTTGTGGTGATTTATTTGGGAAATCTTACACACATTACAGATAGGGGTTTTATGCAGTGAGCTTTGGACTTAGATTAATGTAGTGGCATGAATACTACATATTTGTCCATCATGAAGGATTAGTCTCAACTTCCAGCAAGACACGCAACAACAAGTTGCTTCATTGTTACAATTCTGCAAACTTATTGTTTTTATTACCAAATACACAGTCAATCATTAAGATTTAGACTGATATGCGCAACACTATGTTATCCAGAAGGGTCCTTCAGGGGCTCATGCATACCATTCATCATTTGGAGCTAGTAGTTGACTTCAGATCAACAAGTAAAATGACCATCAGGGTCTAGCGCTCACAACGACATTCATTGTTTACATTATGCTTTCAAGCACATAGGAGAATATGTGCGTATATAATGGTGGTAAAGTGCACGGCATCAGGCCAATGCTGCCAAGCAGAGTTTTTTATATGCAGAGATGTATAGTCTAGTTCGTTTTATTATTGCCCATGGTTTACCCAATTACTCATATCGATATGAAATTGGGTATCAATTTATGCAACATTTTTAGGTATTATAATTTTGAGAGAGAATTTATAACAATAGTTAATGATTGGTGGTGCTGCCAGCAGGGCAAATATTTCTCCTCATATGATATACCAATTTGTTCTATAAAGCATTATTTCGATCTCTTCGTTGTTCGGCAAAAGAGAAGCTTTGGAATAGAACAGACAACGCCAAGAATTCATTTTATCTTGGAAAATCACCATATAACTAGCTTTTTATGAAGCAAATGATGATAACTACTTGGCAAGAACGAAACAAGACTGGTATCCGCCTAGGATCCATCTTCAACAACAGATAGTACTGCTCTCATACGAAGAAATCATCAGGAGTAGAGAGGATACAACAGGTCTCTACAAGATCTTCATATTTCTATCACAAATTATCATCACTAGTAGTCTAGTGGTCAAGACATATGGCTCTTCTGCCTCCGAGGACCAAGGACATGTTAATGTCTAATTTAGCCTCAAGCTCTGTGGTGATGTGGGATTTTATGGCTGTTTTTCTACTCTTCTTACTTCTGGTAGATCAGAGATAGATTACAGTAAGCATGTTAAAGGGTGGAATCCATTGTAGTTCTACTACAAAACCCAAGTTATATGTCCATTCAAGACTGACCTTTGCCATTTGACTTATAATGTATACCATACTCATAGTTTGCTTCATGTCATTCAGCGACAAAGAGAGCAATGTGCTACCATCTGGTTGAGCAATGTATGACTGAGATTTCTGGTCTTAAATTATTTGGTAAGGCCTTTTTGCTTACTAATAAAATCCCAATTTGTGATGTCTTATGCCAAAAAGGCTTTCATGCATTATATTATATATCTTCAGGTTACTTCAGGTAAAACTTTATGCATGAGGTGAGAGTAGAGAATTAACTTATCTGTGTTTCATTGTATTTCAATTTAATTTCCGAGATTTCCAAGCACTATAGAGCTTGATATAGTTGTTAAGGCCACTTAGCGATATATATATATATATATATAAATATATGATGCCACACAACACGGCCAAATAAAATATAGAGCCAAATAAAATTGTTTACGAAGGTTGAGCATAATGTGACTTCAGGGGCTTGAACAACCCACCACAATCCACGCGAATACGAGCTCAAGCGTATCCGGCGTCAATGCGTGTGCAGCCATCAGGGCTACGACAACACAACAAGCCTTCGTTACAAACGCAACAGGCGCAGTTGTGACTCGATAGTCGGGGTACAAGACAAGTCCACACAACATGCGCAATAGGCGCAATTGTGGCTCGATGATTACGACAGACGAACAGTGCCTACAGGGCATAAAATATATGCGACTCGGCGATGACGGTTCGACTCAACGGGAGCGGCCCGATTAAACGAGACTGCGACATAGCAATCACATGACGCAGCCAAGTTCGTACGACACAAATACTGTGTCGTGTTGCTAGGGCGCAGCCAATGTCATAACACAGCCAATGAATAATGTAGCCTCATCGGCACGTCGAGTACCCACTATATCATTTAATCGCTCGAGATGAATCCAAAGGCTCAACATAATATAAATATTTAGAGCGATTTAAGTATGCACAATACAGCCTCCATATGTATTTTAATTTTCTGCTAAGTATCTACTGCAAGAAATAAAAGCAGAAAACAAACACAATATTTAATACATAAACATAACACATCATATGTAAAAGGCAATTTCCATGCATTTTCTACTAATTATTTACGACAGGAAATAATTAATTAAGATAGAAAATATGTCTTATTCTATTTGTTATTTTCAACATGAAATAAATAGAATAAATAATATGGAGCGTGCATTAAAATTGTATCACAATACAACAAAAATTCAATGAAAAACTATATATATTATATATAAACGAATAGTGTGGAGCATCATTATTTACCGATAGAGATAAATATGTATTGGAGATATGGGGTAGTACTTGTACATGCAATATTTTATACTTTCCCTTTAATTCTCTCGTCCACACAATTTTTTTGACTCTGCCGTCATGAGTGCCGCATGCATGCATTGGAGTCATCGTGCTCCTTTCTTTTATTCTTAACCAATCATTTAGATCCACCTTTCCAGGAGCACTTTGACTGAGCTCCTTCGCTAGGATAAATAATTCATGGCTAAAGCCATCACACCAACTGCTGGGCGAGCACTATTGAGTTTTGAGATAGGCATGCAAAACTCAGGATCCATGCGCATGGAAAAGGAATAAGTCTGGCCTACGGTTCAATGTACGGAGGAGGAAAAGGCCGCTAGCAGCTTTGACTTGGCCACTCGCCCCATGCAGTCAAAGAAGATCCGAGAATGACGCTCCCTTATTGCATTGGCACGTCGCATTTTTTTTAATCTCTTAACTGTCAGCCGTCACTACGCAGCAAATCGCCACTGCAACCGCAACGATGGATGCAGACGCGAAGTGCGCGCGGTAGGCACGTAATGGGGCGATCCCGCCGCCGAGGCGGTTCGTGAGCACGACACAACCTCTGATTGATCGAAACAGATCAAAGAACATACCGCTCGATTGCGTAGAGGAATTGAAACTTGTCGCGTAGGACAGTTCGGCTAGGCTGGAGGACCTGCCGACTTGATGAAGAGTTGATGCAGATCTGATCTCGCAGCAACGTCAAGGTAGAGTGTACTGATAACGTGTTGAGAACTACGTTACCACGGATCACCAGATTCGCTCTCTTCCCTCCCGTCAGCAGTAGAGGCGCAAGAAGCTGTAGAGAACCCGTCTCCCTTTCCATAAGCACGACAGTCGAAACACACGAGACACAGGATATAGGGTTGGGCCTCTGGCCTCTTTCTGATCTCTATCTTATGAGGGGGTGTACAGGTTCCTTAGAGCATCTCCAACAACGTGACCTATAAAAATGCCTTATAATTTAAAAATAAGTAAATTTTATAGAATTTAGGGCACCAACAAAGCACCCCGCTCCAACAGTAAAGCCCTAAATCTAGATTATAGGGCAGCTCACTACAGTGTAGTATATTTGAGGCACTTGAGAGGGTGCCCTATAGTTTTTTGACAAAATTTGTTGAATTGAGGCACTGTTGGAGTGATTTTTCCTGTGTAGAGCCCTATATTTCAATTTGAGACACTAGTTTGAGGCATTGTTGGAGATGCTCTTATATAGAGATGTGAGACCCCTCAGTGACAAAACAGGTATTTGCCCATATAACCCTAAGTAGGGTTACTTAACAGCGGGATCGTAGGGAGAATCGTTTGGCCTCCCGAGGTCAGGTTGTTTCCAACCAGAAAAAAGCTGCCTTGGATGAAAGTCCGTCGGATGATGGGCTTCTAAACAGGCAGATGAATAAACGCAAGAAAAGTATCCGTGTGGGCTTTCTTTCCAGGAAAAAGGCCGGAAAATCTGTGGCTTTTTGGGCTGCCAAACTAGCCTTAGTTTTAAAATAGTGAATGTTGACCACAGCCACAAGTTTATCTTTGTCAAAGCAAACGCTGGTAGGTAAAGGGATCATGCATGGATACAGGATGTAGCTGAAAAACAAGGAGTTATGGATAAGCTACTCGTTCAGATATTTCCACTGATGTTTGTGAGTTAACTGTTACTACATGAAGCAAAATATGCCCAAATAACACATCCTGGGCACCAGGCTGCACAGGGCAGACACGACGGGATCAAGATGCACTGTCACAGTTCGAAAATCTGCACAGGTCAGTCAGAGGAATTGTCAGACACAAATAACCTAAAGTTGTAAATGGTTGCCTGACCAGCCCCCAAGTCAGTGTAAACCTTAAAGCGGGGCCAACTAAACTGGGATTTGTCAAAGCACGAAGTATACAAACACGCGCTGCTCAAGACCTATAGAAATCACTGAGCATGGATAAATCAATAATTTGAATCCATATCACAATCCCAAATCCGAATTGATTTGTGAAGTGCGTTCCACTTCGCCAATCTTACTGTGGTCGGATTTAAAACTCAGAAGAAGCACACCCATTGTTACTGCTCGAAGCAAATGGGCTCATCATAGCAGAGAACAACCATGAAAGGATGCACGTCACATATTGAACATCGGTTTAAGTCAGTACAAAACACAGAAACAGCTGATACCTACGCAAACTAAATCTGGACAAACAGTCGAAACTGACGGGAAAACAGTATATCACAACTGTAATGTATAAGACATGCTAGTTCCAATCCATGAACATCACTAAGCACGTAAATTCTGAGCCTCCTGAAGTGCTTCCTGCAGATTCTTCACCGCACTGTCATAGTAAACGAAGCCCATAAACCAAAACTCATGGTTATCAACAGAAACCACCTGAATGTATTTCTCTGCTGCATTTGTTCTGCTTGTTGATGAATTAATTGATCGCAGTTGAGCAAGGGGGATGACCACCTATTTCAGATATAGACAAACAAATCGTAAGTTGCATGTTGAAATATATGGATTTCAGAATTAATGAGTACTACCAGTAAATAAGATCGACAATAGTTATTATATTGGTGCACTGATGAAAACAGATGAAACAAATTCTGAAACTTGATGTTTTCATACAAAACAATACTCCAGAGTAAGATGTATTGTTTCTTAACATAATTCTGTAAGCCTAATTGTCATAATGAATAAGCTTCAGTACGAATTGCATTTCCTTGAACAAACTTTATATTTACTGAACTAAAGCAAAACACAGCAATACACATAATTACCTTGTAGTAACTCCACTCAGTTTTGTCTCCAACCTGGTATGCAAGTGGGTTATCACTACAAAATGCCAGTTTTACATTGGACAGGTAAAGCACACCCATAACAGGACCAGCCGAGGTTGACAGATAACATGCATATGGCTTCTTGAGCTTTTCACCAGGGGCGACCTCAAAAGTTTGATGGAAAATTTTGTCATATCCACCTTCTGCAATGACTTTGGTGACCTGTGAGATCCTGCTCATTGCTGCATCAGTAATGCTTGGTCCAGTTTTCACTGTTTAAAGAATCAGGAAGACCTGATCAGTTTCTCCACATTGTATGGACTTAACGAAACAAGGCTATAATCTAGTGCTCCCATTCCCATTTGACTTAAAGAAACAAGGCTACACATAGATTTTTCTATGTGCTTAGATATACACTGTGTCTAGATACATGGTACCTAGAAAAGCCACATCAAACATCATCAATATAGTGAAATATATGGAATAAAACTTTTATAGTTATAAAAGAAGCAGCATAATGAATCCTAATCCCTGTCAATGCCCACCAGAAATGCCGAATTTAGTGCACGCCAATGAAATAAGCTGAATTCTGTGTCGATTAAATTAGTTGCCCCTCTTTTTGTCTGAGCCCATGAAGATGGGATTCTAGTTCAATTTCATTGTGGTTGTGGCTAAGTAACAGCTTGACGACAACCTAATTTCATATTACAATAACAAAATGTACATGAAAATGCACAACACGATTAGCAAATTGATGAAAAACACACAGAAACAACTTCGGAACCCGATTTCGTGAAAATACGGCAACGAAATCGAAAAGCTCACAGTGCTGCCAGAAATTGCCGGTGATGGTCTCGGTCTTGCGGGCCGCCTCGCCAAACCTCTTTCCCATCTTGCCGAGCACGTCCTTCACGGAGTCCATCGTATCTGCAAAACCACACCACACGAGAGCATATCAGAAAAGGAAGGAACGATCCAAATTCCGGACGAATCGGCAGCTGTCGGGGCCAGATTTTTAAGGAGCGGGGCGGGGGAACGCACTCTTCGGGGAGGTGGCGGCGCCGCCGGCGGGGGAGTAGATGTAGGGGTTGCCTCCGTAGGCGGACGGCGCGGCGGTGGCGGCGTGATAAGGCGGGGGCGGGGGCGGGGCCACCTCCTCTGGCGAGAGCCTCGGGTAGTGCGCGTACTCCGGGGCTGCCGCAGGCGCCGCGGCGTGGCCTCCTGCGCCGGTGGACGCGGCTGCTGCGGGCGGATTCATGTCGCCGACGAGCTTGGTGGTGCGGGTGCGGTGCCGCTGGCGTTGGGGCCGATGCCCGAAGTCCGTACGTTTCGTGGACGAGATGACCCGACTGCAGGTTTCGGTTGTGGAAATTTATTTGGGGGCCTGCCAGAATGGCAGAATATATAGTTGTCTTTTTTCTGCAAAAAAAAAAGTAAATAAATGTTATTATCGTCAGCATAACGCGGTGGAGTCGTCGCTAAGCACAGCACAGCGTTTCACGTCAATGTTCAAACTCGACTTGACCAGGCAAAAATGCTTAGCCACGAAGGTGTTTCCATTTCTATTCCGCGTCGACGCAATTGCTGCAAAAAAAATGTAAATGAATTGAGGGCCCCTTTGGCAGTAGGGATGGCAACGGGTACATACCCGTCGGGTAGTACCATTCCATACCCGTACCCATCAAAAAAAATTCTACCCGTCGGGTTACCCATATATACTCGCGGGTATAAAATCTTACCCATACCCGTACCCGCGCGGGTATTTTTACCCGTCGGGTAACCCATACCCGCTAGGAAAGAATTAAATTCCAATATACCAATCACTCAAAATATTAGATAAACATATAAAAACAACTTCAATTTCACATATAACAAATCATATGATTACATAACTTGGTATCTAGACAAATGATAACTAGAGAAGGGTTTTGTTCTAGCTAAATTGGACTCTATTAGATGTTTATAGTGTTATTGACGCGGGTATATTTTACCCACGGGTAGACGGGTATGGGTAGTACCAACCCATACCCGTACCCGTCTACCCAACGGGTAGAGGTTTTTACCCATTAACATACCCGCGGGTAGAGAAATCATCCCGTACCCGCCTTCATATCGGGTAAAACCCGTCGGGTATTCGGGTTTCGGGTACCCATTGCCATCTCTATTTGGCAGGGCTCTGGCTTCTCCAAAAACGGCTTTGGCTCTGGCTCACGAGGTGAAGCCACTTCTTTAGATGAGCCAAAGCCATTCTGAAAAATCATTTGGCAAAACGGCTTATAGGTTGTTTTTCAGAAAGACCCTTGTATAGTTTACTTTTTACGTGGTCGATCTCTCCTGTACGTGGCTAGGGATTAAGGGCAGGACCAAAAAAATAATTTGGACTGGTGGGAGGGCTATTGTGCAAAAATGACGTGAGCTGAAGCCGGGTGAGCCACTTTTTTTGGCTCATGCCCTCTAGTTAATTTTGGAAAAGCACTTTACTGGTGAAGCCATTTGAAAAAAAGGTGTTTGGCACAACTTTTGTATGAGCCAGAGCCGAAGCTGAAAAATAAGCCCTACCAAAGGGGCCCTGAATATGCAGCATCGCTCCTGCACCGTTTGGTGTCTGATGAATGCTCAAAACTCAAAATCCGAGGCCGCCTGGTGTGACGGAGACGCGTCACGGATTCCAAAGGACGCGTTCACGCTAGGGACCCACTTGTCCATCTTCCAGGTGAGCACACGGGTCCCACGTGGGATTCACCTTGCCAACGGTTCTATTCCGGGGCTTTCGAGTTTCGACTCCGCCCGTGGATCTGGAAGGTTCCAACCCACCTAACGGACTAAACGGCACGGGAGCCGTGGACGGTGAGCCCTCTATTACTTTGGCTAAGTAGAATAAAAACACGGCAACGACGGCTATGCAAGGAGTCCTTCTTTACAAACGTACAAGCAAACCATCTGATCCATTTGATTACGATCCAATCGTAGGTCATATTTAATACTTAAACCCTTCCACCACCAACTCAATAATCTTTATAAAAAAAACTCCTAACAAACCATAGTTGTATCTATGGTTGGATCGTAATCTAATTGATCAGATGGTTTGCTTGCACGCTTGCAATGAAGGGCTGCTTGCATAGCAGTTGTTGCCTAAAAACACAAGAGAATAAGAGTGTAGAGAGGAACTGATTTTTTATTACTATATAATGTTGTTGTTCAAAAGTTACATGATATATGGATCTCATCTCTATTTATAAACAAAAACTAGGGTTTTAGGCATATGGGCCACAAGGGTCTTCCTGATCCAAGAAGGGTTTCTTAACACTACCCCTTGGTCCATTGTCGTGAGATGCATGTCCGAAAACTCCATAAAATCTAGTGGGAAAATTGTATAAAGAGTACATAGCTCATGCTTGCTGTGTCACACGAATTACCTCATAAAAAACCTTAGTGAGAAATTTTCATGAAAACTCACGTAAGGAAAAGAGTATAATTCACCCAATACTGTCGGTGTTTCGAAACCCGGGGGGTCCCTGGACCGACGAGTGAATTGTCGCCGCGTGCCCCAGCCCAGATAGGTCGGCGCGAGGCGGAACGCGAAGGGGGAGAGAGCAGCCGGAGGGAGACAGGCGTGGGAGGTGGAACCCGCGGCCTTCGTGTTAGCCCCGCGCCCAGGTCGGGTGCGCTTGCAGTAAGGGGTTACAAGCGTCCACGCGGGAGGGAGCGAGCGGCCTTGCGCGAGCGCCGTCCCGTCCTTCCCCGCGCGGCCAACCCTCTGTAAGAGGGCCCTGGACCTCCCTTTTATAGGCGTAAGGAGAGGATCCAGGTGTACAATGGGGAGTGTAGCAATGTGCTAACGTGTCTAGCGGGGGAGAGCTAGCGCCCTGGGTACATGCCATCGTGGCAGCCGGAGAGGTTTTGGCACCCAGTTCGTGCGGTGTCGTGGCCGTCGGAGGAGCGCTGGAGCCTGGCGGAAGGACAGCTGTCGGGGCTGTCGAGTCCTTGCTGACGTCCTCTTGCTTCCGTAAGGGGGCTGAGAGCGGCCGTCGTCACAGGGCATGCGGAGCGCCATCATTACTCGTATAGTAGAGCGAGCCAGATGGGACGCCGGTCTTGTTCCCCGTAGCCTGAGTCAGCTCGGGGTAGGGTAATGATGGCGCTTCCTGTTGACGTGGTCGGTCCGTGCCCTAGGTTGGGCGAGGTGGAGGCTCCTCCGAGGTCGAGGTCGAGTCTGTCTTCCAAGGTCGAGGTCGAGTCCGATCCCCCGGGTCGGACAAGGCGGAGACCGTCGGCTGAGGCCAGGGCTGAGTCCGAGCCCTGGGGTCGGGCGAAGCGGAGTCCGTCGTCTTCCGGGGCTGAGCTCGAGTCCGAGCCCTGGGGTCGGGCGAAGCGGAGTTCGTCGTCTTCCAGGGCTGAGCCCGAGTCCGAGCCCTGGGGTCAGGCGAAGTGGAGTCCGTCGTCTTCCGGGGCTGAGCCCGAGTCTGAGCCCTGGGGTCGGGCGAAGCGGAGTTCGTCGTCTTCCGGGGCTGAGCCCGAGTCCGAGCCCTGGGGTCGGGCGAAGCGGAGTTCGTCGTCTTCCGGGGCTGAGCCCGAATCCGAGCCCTGGGGTCGGGCGAAGCGGAGTTCGTCGTCTTCCGGGGCTGAGCCCGAGTCCGAGCCTTGGGGTCGGGCGAAGCGGAGTCCGTCGTCTTCCGGGGCTGAGCCCGAGTCCGAGCCCTGGGGTCGGGCGAAGCGGAGTTCGTCGTCTTCCGGGGTTGAGCCCGAGTCCGAGCCCTGGGGTCGGGCAAAGCGGAGTTTCCTATGACGCCTGAGGCCGGACTTGGCTGCTGTCAGCCTCACTCTATCGAGTGGCTCAGCAGTCGGAGTGGCGCAGGCGGCGCTGTCCTCTTGTCAGACCGGTCAGTGGAGCGGCGAAGTGACTGCGGTCACTTCGGCTCTGTCGACTGGAGGGCGTGCATCAGGATAAAGGTGTCAGGCCACCTTTGCATTAAATGCCCCTGCGATTTGGTCGGTTGGCGTGGCGATATGGCCAAGGTTGCTTCTTGGTGAAGACTGGGCCTCGGGCGAGCCGAAGGTGTGTCCGTTGCTGGAGGGGGTCCTCGGGCGAGACGTAGATCCTCCGGGGTCGGCTGCCCTTGCCCGAGGCTGGGCTCGGGCGAGGCGTGATCGCGTCCCTCGAATGGACCGATCCTTGACTTAATCGCACCCATCAGGCCTTTGCAGCTTTGTGCTGATGGAGGTTACCAGCTGAGATTTAGGAGCCTTGAGGGTACCCCTAATTATGGTCCCCGACAGTACCCCCGAGCCTCGAAGGGAGTGTTAATACTCGCTTGGAGGCTTTTGCCGCACTTTTTTGCGAGGGGACCAACCTTTTTTGGTTGCATTTCGTTCCGGTGGGTGCGCGCGAGCGCACCCGCCGGGTGTAGCCCCCGAGGCCTCGGAGGAGTAGTTTAACTCCTTCGAGGTCTTAGTGTGTTTCGCAACACTTCGGCTGGTCTGGTTGTTCCCTCATACGAGCTGGTCGTAGCCCGGGTGCATGGTCGGGTCCCAAGTTCTCGGGCTGGTATGTTGACGCTGTCAACGGTTTGGCCGGAGTCGGGTTTGCGAGAGCAGCCCCCGAGCCTCTGCGCAGGGCGAGAGGATGGTCAAGGACAGACTCGACTTTTTTACATACGCCCCTGTGTCGCCTTTCCGCAAGGAGGAGGGGGGAAAGCGCCATGTTGCCCTCGGAGGGCGCCGAACATGGTGTCTCCGGTGAGCTGCTGGCGGGTAATCCGAGTGGACGCCCGTGCCCCATTTGTTAGGGGTCGGCTAGAGGCCCGGAGGCGCGCTCCAAAAGTACCTACGGGTGATCTGCCGGACCCGGTCCCCTTTTGACGGGGTCCGAGGGCTCGATGCCTCCCTCTGATGGGACTCCGTTACAAGATCGTTCCCGCTGGTCTCGGAAATGTCCTAGGGTACCTCGGGAGCATAGCCCGAGCCTTGGTTATGTATCGAACGTACCCAGGGTCATTCCTCGCTCTGTGTCTGAGGCGACTGTGAACCCTTCGAGGGCCAGCCTACGAACCCCTGATCAGTAGTGGGCGCGGAGCCCGAGTGGCCTGAGGCGGCCGTTGAACCCTTCCGAGGGGCCGGCCATCGAACCTCTGACCAGTAGCGGGCGCAGAACCCAAGCGCTCTGAGGCGGCCGTTGAACCCCTCCGAGGGGCCAGCCTTTGAACCTCTGATCAGTAGGGAGGCTCGGGGCCTGTTTCCTTCACGGAGAAGGATCCTTTTCGGGGTATCCCCTTTCCCGGTCCCTGTTGTAAGAGAGATAAAGAGGAAAAGGAAAAGGATACGAAATCGAATGACGTGGCGTACCTTTTTCGACGCGGTCAATATGGCGAAGGCGAAGCGTTGCTTGCTTCTCCTGCCTAAGGCGCCGCCTGTCCCGCCGCGGAGTTAATGCGACGGGGCGAGTGGTTCGCGAGGCGGCCGTTGCGTGTGCGCGAGCCGTTCGAGGAACGGAACACGGGCGCGCCGTCTTCACGCAGTGAGAGAGGGTTCTCTCGCAGCCCCTGGATGGGACGTAAGCTTGGCTGACGACGTGACCGCTGCTCCTGCCCGCCTGCCACCGCCATTACTGTCGGACCATTTTTTGGCCGTATCGACCGTCGTGCCTGGCTGGCACTGCTGGGTCATACGCAGGGTTGCCTCGAGTCACGGTACTGGTTCCGCAGTCGAGGAGGCGCGGTAGTGGTGCGAGTGGCGGTGCAGTTGCTCGCACGTAGCAACCGGCGCGCCGGTTGCATGACACGTGGGCCTGGACCTCCATGCTGGGCGCGTTGGAGTCGAAGGAGCGCGCCCACTTGGCACGGTTGCATGCCGACTACACGGCTGCCCACCCTTTCACCCGTTGGTCTGGGCGAAAGTGGAGGAATGCTTGTAACCGCTGAGCAGTTGCATGCCCTGCGCGCGGCGGTTTGGCTCCTTCTGCCCTGGACCAGCTTGCATGACGCGTGGGGCCTAGCCCCCATGCCGTAGGGGGAGGACCTTGGAGCGTGTTGGAGAAGACTCAGCCCACGATGGCTGAGGACGCAAGCGGGGAGAGTCGCCTTTAAAAGGAGGGTGACCTCCTTGAAAGGCGGCCATGTATTCGCGCTCCCTTATGCACCGTGTCTTTCCACCTTCCGAGCCCCTGGATGGGGGACGCCCGCAATCCTTCCGCCTTGTCGTCGGAGGAACACAACTTCGTGGAAGTTGGTACCTTTCAGCCATCGTTCGGTTTCAAGGATTTTCATCATGCAGCCCAGCTGCATCCCCTCGCCGGTGGTCACCCAAGACGGTGACCACCAGCCCCTGGATGGGGAGAAGCAAGCCGGGCTACGATCTTGGTCCCGCCCTCAGCTTCAAGGATGTTCATCATCCTTGCTGGGGCGGAGGCCGGGCTAAGCCGGAGCTCTACCTCCCGCGCGGGTTCGTGGGTCAGCCTCTCCTTCAGCATTCAAGGGAGAGGGCGCTCACTGGCCCTACGAGAGGTGCGGACTTCGACAACGCGGGGCTGGTCGACGGCGGGCGTCGCCAGCTTCAGCATGTTGGGCTCGCCGGCTTGGCTCCCGGTGCCCCCTCCCGCCGCAAGGGCGGTTGTCGCGCCGTGTGCACGGGTGGACCGCCCAAGACGTCGCGCGCCGCTAGGGCGGCGTTCGTGTTCTGGAGCTGTCCTGCCTTTGCACTGGTACGGCGCCTCCGCGCGGAGGTCGGTGCCTCGCTCGTCCGGGAGGATCCGAGCAGGGATCTGCCGATGGGCTGACGGCTCCGGTTGTCGGTGCCGAGGCGGATGCGGCTCGAGAAGTCCCCGTCGCCGACGGGATCACTGCCACCATCCGCGCTCTGGGCCTCCGGCTCTTTGTACTTGTCCTCGCCCCTCGAGCGTCGGCGTGGGCGAGGGCAAGGTTGCAGCGGCGTCCGCCCTGAGGCCATCGCTGCTGCTGTGGGGACGGAACCGGAGTTCCGTTTGTAATTGGCACCTTGAATGCCGGTGTCCTGTTCATTGCGGCCGTCGGCGCCTGAACATGTATGTATTTTTGGCACGGGGCCGTGTTTTTTCTTCATTTCGAGCACTAAGACTCGCCTGTCGATTATTGAACCGCTTCACCGAGCGTGAGTCGCCTCGTGCAAAGGTGACGAGTGAGGTATCCGTATCCCGGAGGCGTAGGAGTCCCTCAGCTCGGTTGGCCTTGCTGTCCGAGGCTTCTCCTACTTAGTTAAAGGAACCCTCGGCCGCTCTTCGATGAGTCGAAGTCGGAGGTAGCGGTGTCAGCACGGATAGAGGCAGGGTTGGCTCGAGAAGAAGATGGTCGGCCGAAGCCTGGCCGGGTCGTCCACTGGCGGGACCGACGCCGGAATTGAGCTTCCGAGACCACAAGTCGGGCTGATGTCTCCGGGGGTCAGCTGGCCGAGGCCTCGGGGTGGCCGGCCGAGCCGTCTGCTTGAGCCGGATTCCTGGAGAAGACCCTGGCGGCGATGGCCCGGGTGTGGTGCTAATGTTGTCCTTCAGAGTGGAGATCCTCCGACCGCGTCGCCGTCCGAGGCTAGGTCGGACCTCGTCGAAGGTGTAGTTGACGCCGAGGGTGCTGCTGCCCCCCTTCAACTGTCGACGTTCGAGCCTGCAGGATCGGGTTGTCTTGTAGTGTGTGTATGCTTTCTGCGGCCACCGAGGCCCAAACACACTGTCGTCGTGTTGTGAAGCTGTGTCCCTTTTCCTCTTGTTTCGAGTATCCGGACTTATTTGTCGGTAACAGAATTGTTTGTGCGGACGAGAGTTGCTTTTCACGGAAGGTGATGAGTGAGGTATCCGTATCCCGGAGGCGTAGGAATCCCTTGGCTCGGTCGGCCTTGCCGCTTACGTGCACTCTTACTCGTCCATAGGGTTCTGTCACCGCCGCAGTCGAGAAGGCCCGAAAAATCATTCCGGCAGAGGAGCTTTCGAGCGTGAAGACTTGTTCGGTCCGCGGAATCACTTATCCGAGCGCGAGTTACTTATCGCAGAAGGTGATGAGTGAGGTATCCGTATCCCGAAGGCGTAGGAGTCCCTCGGCTCGGTCACCCTTGGCTGCTTACGTGTACTCCGTCGTTTTCAGGATCCACTTTCGAAGTAGTCGAAAAGCACGAAAGGCATTCTGGCCGAAAAGATTTTTTCTTTTTTCAAGGAAAATTTCGACGCAGAGGGGGTTCCCCCCTTCTAGCCCCCGAGGGAGGGTCGGGCTTTGCCGAGGCAAGGCTGACCCTTCCTTGACGACCAGACTTTGCGTGGGAACGGGGCGTACGAATAACTTGGAAGCATCTTAAGGGTAGAAGCGACGTAGCTGTTGGATGTTCCAAGCGTTGCTGTAGACCTTGCCTTGACTGTTAGCCAGCTTGTATGTTCCGGGCTTCAGAACCTTGGCGACGACGAACGGCCCTTCCCAGGGAGGCGTGAGCTTATGCCGCCCTCGGGCGTCTTGTCTTAGCCGAAGCACCAGGTCGCCCACCTGGAGGTCTCGGGACCGAACCCCTCGGGCGTGGTAGTGTCGCAGGGACTGCCGGTACCGCGCCGAGTGTAGTAAGGCCATGTCCTGAGCCTCTTCCAGCTGGTCCAGTGAGTCTTCTCGATTGGCTTGATTGCTTTGGTCGGCGTAGGCCCTCGTCCTCGGGGAACCGTATTCTAAGTCTGTGGGCAAGATGGCCTCGACCCCATAGACTAGAAAGAACGGTGTGAAGCCCGTGGCTCGGCTCGGCGCCGTCCTCAGACTCCAGACCACTGAGGGGAGTTCCTTCATCCACCGCTTACCGAACTTGTTGAGGTCATTGTAGATTCACGGCTTGAGCCCTTGCAGGATCATGCCGTTAGCGCGCTCTACTTGCCCATTCGTCATGGGGTGAGCCACGGTGGCCCAGTCCACCTGGATGTGGTGATCCTCGCAGAAGTCCAGGAACTTTCTGCCGGTGAACTGGGTGCCGTTGTCGGTGATGATGGAGTTCGGGACCCCAAAGCGATGGATGATGTTGGTGAAGAACGCCACCGCCTATTCGGACCTGATGCTGTTTAGGGGTCGGACCTCGATCCACTTGGAGAATTTGTCGATGGCGACCAACAGGTGTGTGTAGCCCCCGGGTGCCTTCTGCAAGGGGCCGATGAGGTCTAGGCCCCACATAGCAAACGACCAGGTGATGGGTATGGTCTATAGAGCCTGAGCGGGCAGGTGGGTCTGCCTCGCGTAGAACTGACACCCTTCGCAGGTGCGAACAATTCTAGTGGCGTCGGCCACCGCCGTCGGCCAGTAGAAACCTTGTCAGAAGGCGTTTCCAACAAGGGTTTGAGGTGCTGCGTGATGGCCGCAAGCCCCCGAGTGTATCTCTTGTAGGAGCTCCTGACCTTCGGCGATGGAAATGCATCGCTGGAGGATGCCTGAGGGGCTGCGGTGGTAGAGCTCCTTCTCATCTCCCAGCAAGACGAACGACTTGGCGCGCCGCGCCACTCGCCGAGCTTCGGCTTGGTCGAGGGGTAGCTCTCCTCGGTGGAGATATTGCAGGTACGGGGTCTGCCAGTTTCGATCAGGCGTGACCTTGCTCCGCTCCCCCTCGATGCGCAGTGCCTCACCCTCGGGGGCCGAGGGTACCTCGGGCTGAGCCGAGGGTACCTCAGACTGTGCCGAGGGTACCTCGGACTGAGCCAAGGGTGCCTCGGGCTGGGCCGAGGCCTTCTCGGGCTCGGGCGTGTCGTCGGTCTTGATGGAGGGTTGATGCAGGTCTCGGGAGAATACGTCCGGGGGAACCGTTGCTCGCCCCGAGGCTATTTTAGCCAACTCGTCCGCAGTCTCGTTGTAGCGTCGGGCGATGTGGTTGAGCTCGAGCCCGTAGAACTTGTCTTCCAGGCGCCGAACCTCATCGCAGTAGGCTTCCATCTTCGGGTCGCGGCAGTGGGAGTTCTTCATGACTTGGTCGATGACGAGCTGTGAGTCACCGCGAGCGTCGAGGCGTCGGACCCCTAGCTCGATGGCGATTCGCAACCCGTTTACCAGAGCCTCATACTCAGCCACGTTGTTGGACGCCGGGAAGTGGAGGCGTAGCACGTAGCGTAGGTGCTTCCCGAGGGGCGAGATGAAGAGCAGGCCCACGCCAGCCCCCGTCTTTATCAGCGACCCGTCGAAAAACATGGTCTAGAGCTCCGGTTGGATCGGAGCTATCGGGAGCTAGGTGTCGACCCATTCAGCCACGAAATCCGCCAAGACCTAGGACTTGATGGCCTTCCGGGGGGCGAACGAGATCGTCTCGCCCATGATCTCCACCGCCCACTTTGCAATTCTACCCGAGACCTCTCGGGACTGAATGATCTCCCCCAGGGGGAAGGATGACACCACAGTTACCGGATGAGACTCGAAGTAGTGTCGCAACTTCCGCCGCGTCAGGATCACTGCGTACAGCAGCTTCTGAATTTGTGGGTAGCGGATCTTGGTCTCGGACAGTACCTCACTGATGAAGTAGACTGGCCTCTGGACGGGCAATGCATGCCCCTCTTCTCGTCTCTCAACCACAATCGCGGCGCTAACCACCTGAGTGGTCGCGGCGACGTAGATCAAGAGGGCTTCTCCGGCAGTGGGGGGCACCAAGATGGGCGCGTTCGTGAGGAGCGCCTTCAGGTTCCCGAGGGCTTCCTCGGCCTCAGGGGCCCAAGCGTAGCACTCGGCCTTCCTTAAGAGGCGGTACAGAGGCAGGCCTCTTTCGCCGAGGCGCGAGATGAAATGGCTCAGAGCCGCGAGGCATCCCATGACCCTCTGTACGCCTTTCAAGTCCTTGATGGGCCCCATGCTGGTGATGGCTGCGATCTTCTCCGGGTTGGCCTCGATGCCCCGCTCGGAGATGATGAACCCCAAGAGCATGCCTCGGGGAACCCCGAAGACACACTTTTCGGGATTGAGCTTCATGCCATTCGCCTTGAGACATCAGAATGTAACTTCAAGGTCGGAAAGGAGGTCGGAGGCTTTCCTCGTCTTGACTATGATGTCATCGACATAGGCCTCGACCGTTTGGCCGATGTGTTCACCGAACACATGGTTCATGCATCGATGGTACGTTGCACCCGCATTCCTCAAACCAAACGACATGGTAACATAGCAGTACATGCCGAAGGGTGTGATGAAAGAGGTCGCGAGCTGGTCAGACTCTTTCATCCTGATCTGGTGATACCCTGAGTAGGCATCGAGGAAAGACAGGGTTTCGCACCCAGCAGTGGAATCCACGATTTGATCGATGCGAGGCAGAGGGTAGGGAACTTTCGGACATGCTTTGTTTAGACCAGTGTAGTCTACACACATCCGCCATTTCCCCCCTTTCTTTCTCACAAGCACAGGGTTGGCAAGCCATTCGGGATGGAATACCTCTTTGATGAACCCTGCCGCTATTAGCTTGTGGATTTCCTCGCCTATGGCTCTGCGCTTTTCTTCGTCGAATCGGCGCCGAGGCTGCTTCATGGGTCGGGCTCCAGCTCAGATATCCAGCGAGTGCTCGGCGACTTCCCTCGGTATGCCGGGCATGTCCGAGGGACTCCACGCGAAAACGTTGGCATTTGCGCGGAGAAAGTCGACGAGCACTGCTTCCTATTTGGGGTCGAGCTCGGAGCCGATCCAGATCTGCTTGGAGGCGTCGTTGCAGGGGTCGAGAGGGACGGACTTAACCATCTCCGCTGGCTCGAAGTTGCCGGCGTGGCGCTTCACGTCTGGCGCCTCCCTAGAGAGGTTCTCCAGGTCGGCGATGAGGGCCTCAGACTCGGCGAGGGCCTCGGCGTACTCCACGCACTCCACGTCGCATTCGTACGCGTGTCGGTACGTGGGCCCGATGGTGATGACCCCGTTGGGGCCCGGCATCTTAAGCTTGAGGTAGGTGTAGTTGGGGACGGCCATGAACTTGGCGTAGCATGGCCTCCCCAGCACTGCGTGGTAGGTTCCTCGAAACCCGACCACTTCGAAAGTGAGGGTCTCCCTTCGAAAGTTGGAGGGCGTCCCAAAGCAGACGGGTAGATCGAGTTGTCCGAGGGGTTGGACGCGCTTCCCGGGGATGATCCCGTGGAAAGGCGCAGCGCCCGTCCGGACCGAGGACAGATCGATCCGCAGGAGCCCGAGGGTCTTGGCGTAGATGATGTTGAGGCTGCTGCCTCCGTCCATGAGGACCTTGGTGAGCCTGACGTTGCCGATGATGGGGTCGACAACGAGCGGGTATTTCCCCGGGCTCGGCACATGGTCGGGATGGTCGGCCTGGTCGAAGGTGATGGGCTTGTCGGACCAGTCTAGGTAGACTGGCGCCGCCACCTTTACCGAGCAGACCTCCCGACGCTCTTGCTTGCGGTGCCGAGCCGAGGCATTTGCCACCTGCCCGCCGTAGATCATGAAGCAGTCGTGGACCTCGGGGAACTCTCCTGCCTTGTGATCTTCCTTCTTAGCGTCGTCGAGGGCCTTGCCACCCTCCGCGGGTGGCCCGGCCTTGTGAAAGTGGCGTCGAAGCATGGCACACTCCTCAAGGGTGTGCTTGACGGGCCCCTGGTGATAGGGGCACGGCTCCTTGAGCATCTTGTCGAAGAGGTTGGCACCTCCGGGAGGTTTCCAAGGGTTCTTGTACTCGGCGGCGGCGACAAGGTCCGCGTCGGCGGCGTCGCGTTTCGCTTGCGACTTCTTCTTGCCTTTCTTCTTGGCGTCGCGCTGAGTTGACGCCTCGGGAACATCTTCTGGTGGGCGGCCCTGGGGCTGCTTGTCCTTCCGGAAGATGGCCTCAACCGCCTCCTGGCCAGAGGCGAACTTGGTGGCGATGTCCATCAGCTCGCTCGCCCTGGTGGGGGTCTTGCGACCCAGCTTGCTCACCAGGTCGCGGCAGGTGGTGCCGGCGAGGAACGCGCCGATGACATCCGAATCGGTGACGTTGGGCAGCTCAGTGCGCTGCTTCGAGAATCGCCGGATGTAGTCCCGGAGAGACTCTCCCGGCTGCTGGCGGTAGCTTCGGAGATCCCAGGAGTTTCCAGGGCGCACATACGTGCCTTGGAAATTGCCGGCGAAGGCTTGGACCAGGTCGTCCCAGTTGGAGATCTGCCCCGGAGGTAGGTGCTCCAGCCAGGCTCGAGCGGTGTCGGAGAGGAACAGGGAGAGGTTGCGGATGATGAGATTATCGTCGTCCGTTCCACCCAGTTGGCAGGCTAGTCGATAGTCCGCGAGCCACAGTTCCGGTCTTGTCTCCCCCGAGTACTTTGTGATAGTAGTCGGGGTTCGGAACCGGGTCGGGAACGGCGCCCGTCGTATGGCGCGGCTGAAAGCCTACGGACCGGGTGGTTCGGGCGAAGGACTCCGATCCTCCCCGCTGTCGTAGCGTCCCCCACGCCTGGGGTGGTAGCCTCGGTGCACCCTCTCGTCGAGGTGGGCCCGACGGCTGTGGTGATGGTGCTCGTTGCCGAGGCGACCCGGGGCCGCAGGCGCTGTGTTGCGCGTGCGCCCGGTGTGGACCGAGGCTTCCCGCATGAATCGGGAAGTCGCGGCGCGATGTTCCGAGGGGTACCCCTGCCTTCGGGAGGCGGAGCTTTCGGCCCGTCGGACCGCGGCGTCCTCCAGGAGATTCTTGAGCTCTCCCTGGATACGCCGCCCCTCGGTGGTCGATGGCTCCGGCATCGCGCGGAGAAGTATTGCCGCTGCGGCCATGTTTTGGCCGACTCCACTGGAAACCGGTGGCGGCCTTACCCTGACATCGTCGGCGATGCGGTGCTAGATGCCCTGGGGGAGATGACGCGCTTCTCCGGCCGGAGGTTGGCCCGCCCATTCCTGCCCTATGTCCCGGCGGATCGGCTCAAGCGTTCCTGCTCCCTCGTCGAGCCTGGCCTGCATCTCGCGGATTTGCTCGAGCTGTGGGTCATGACCCCCCGTCGGAACGGGGACCACAGCTAGCTCCCGAAGGATGTCAACGCGAGGCACGAGCCTAGGGGGATCACCATTCTCCGGTATACCAAGATGGTTGCCTTCACCGGGACCCCCTAGATCGACGTGGAAACATTCGCGACTTGCACCGCAGTCCTCGTCGCCGAGGCTGCGGCTACCGTCGGAACAGTCGGAAAGGCAGTAGTCGCATGCGGTCATGAAGTCTCGCATGGCATTGGGGTTACCAAGTCCAGAGAAATCCCAACAGAGGTCGGGCTCGCCATCTTCCTCGGACCCCGAGGGCCCGTAGGTCGAGACGACCGTCAGCCAGTCCCAGGGTGACCGCACACGATACCCCAGAGGGTTTGGACTCGCCTCTATGAGAGTGTCCACCAAAGTGGAGTTGCCTGGCGGGTCGAGGCCGAATCCAAAAGGCGCGAGATGGGAATCGATCGGTACCTTTTGGTCGACGGGCGGTGACGAAGTCACGTCAGGGACTGACTACACCGTCCTCTCAGGTACTAGGGTGACGCCTAGCAAGTCCTTCGCGAGCGTGCTGGCGTCGTCCGTTTGCTTGAGGTTGGTGTGTTGCGGGGAGATGGCGCTCGTCTTCGTCTCAGACGCGAGGCCGATGCCCGACGCGCTCTCCGTTGGGGCGCCGGCGCCGTCAACTCGCTCGACAGCCAACGAGGTGCCGCCTCCTGCTTGGCCTTGGTTGCCCCGCCTCCTCCTCCATCGGTGGGGGAGGGGACGGGACAAGCTCGAATGTCGTTCTTCCACCACGTGGGGAAGGCGTAGTCGATTTCCCTGCCGGCGGGCGGGCTATCGACCGCCATTGTCGCTGCCGCGCGGCGGGGAAAGGAGTATCATGTCGTAGCTGCCGTCGAGGGACTTGAACTCAAGACTCCCGAAACGGAGCACCGTCCCGGGCTGGAGTGGTTGCTGGAGACTGCCCATCTGGAGCTTGACGGGAAGCTGTTCGTCAACACGCAGCAGGCCCCTACCTGGCGCGCCAACTGTCGGTGTTTCGAAACCCGGGGGGTCCCTGGACCGACGAGTGAATTGTCGCCGCGTGCCCCAGCCCAGATGGGTCGGCGCGAGGCAGAACGCGAAGGGGGGAGAGAGCAGCCGGAGGGAGACAGGCGTGGGAGGTGGAACCCACGGCCTTCGTGTTAGCCCCGCGCCCAGGTCGGGTGGCGTCCACGCGGGAGGGAGCGAGCGGCCTTGCGCGAGCGCCGTCCCGTCCTTCCCCGCGCGGCCAACCCTCTGTAAGAGGGCCCTGGACCTCCCTTTTATAGGAGTAAGGAGAGGATCCAGGTGTACAATGGGGAGTGTAGCAATGTGCTAACGTGTCTAGCGGGGGAGAGCTAGCGCCCTGGGTACATGCCATCGTGGCAGCCGGAGAGGTTTTGGCACCCAGTTCGTGCGGTGTCGCGGCCGTCGGAGGAGCGCTGGAGCCTGGCGGAAGGACAGCTGTCGGGGCTGTCGAGTCCTTGCTGACGTCCTCTTGCTTCCGTAAGGGGGCTGAGAGCCGCCGTCGTCACAGGGCATGCGGGGCGCCATCATTACTCGTATAGTAGAGCGAGCCAGATGGGACACCGGTCTTGTTCCCCGTAGCCTGAGTCAGCTCGGGGTAGGGTAATGATGGCGCTTCCTGTTGACGTGCCCTAGGTTGGGCGAGGTGGAGGCTCCTCCGAGGTCGAGGTCGAGTTTGTCTTTCAAGGTCGAGGTCGAGTCCGAGCCCCCGGGTCGGACGAGGCGGAGACCGTCGGCTGAGGCCTGGGCTGAGTCCGAGCCCTGGGGTCAGGCGAAGCGAAGTTCGTCGTCCTTCGTGGCTGAGCCCGAGTCCGAGCCCTGGGGTCGAGCGAAGCGGAGTTCGTCGTCTTCCGGGGCTGAGCCCGAGTCCGAGCCCTGGGGTCGGGCGAAGCGGAGTCCGTCGTCTTCCGGGGCTGAGCCCGAGTCCGAGCCCTAGGGTCGGGCGAAGTGAAGTCCGTCGTCTTCTGGGGCTGAGCCCGAGTCTGAGCCCTGGGGTCGGGCAAAGCGGAGTCCGTCGTCTTCCGGGGCTGAGCCCGAGTTCGAGCCCTGGGGTCGGGCGAAGCGGAGTCCATCGTCTTCCGTGGCTGAGCCCGAGTCCGAGCCCTGGGGTCGGGCGAAGCGGAGTTCGTCGTCTTCCGGGGCTGAGCCTGAGTCCGAGCCCTAGGGTCGGGCGAAGCGGAGTTCGTCGTCTTCCGGGGCTAAGCCCGAGTCCGAGCCCTGGGGTCGGGCGAAGCGGAGTCCATCGTCTTCCGGGGCTGAGCCCGAGTCCGAGCCCTGGGGTCGGGCGAAGCGGAGTTCGTCGTCTTCCGGGGCTGAGCCCGAGTCCGAGCCCTGGGGTCGGGCGAAGCGGAGTTTCCTATGACGCCTGAGGCCGGACTTGGCTGCTGTCAGCCTCACTCTGTCGAGTGGCTCAGCAGTTGGAGCGGCACAGGCGGCGCTGTCCTCTTGTCAGACCGGTCAGTGGAGCGGCGAAGTGACTGCGGTCACTTCGGCTCTGTTGACTGGAGGGCGTGCGTCAGGATAAAGGTGTCAGGCCACCTTTGCATTAAATGCCCCTGCGATTTGGTCGGTTGGCGTGGCGATATGACCAAGGTTGCTTCTTGGTGAAGACTGGGCCTCGGGCGAGCCGAAGGTGTGTCCGTTGCTGGAGGGGGTCCTCGGGCGAGACGTAGATCCTCTAGGGTCGGCTGCCCTTGCCCGAGGCTGGGCTCGGGCGAGGCGCGATCGCGTCCCTCGAATGGACCGATCCTTGACTTAATCGCACCCATCAGGCCTTTGCAGCTTTGTGCTGATGGGGGTTACCAGCTGAGATTTAGGAGCCTTGAGGGTACCCCTAATTATGGTCCCCGACAAATACATAACTAATCTTGGAGATCATATTGGGTACTTAAATTTCACATTTAAGATTCATTTGGGTGTGTGTGAAGTTTCTCCCCTGAGATTTGCAATTCTCTAAGTCTCATCATTCCAAGTCCTCGGACGCACTTTTGAAAGGATGATATCGAGAGACTTTGTGAACATATCTGTGAGATTCTCACAAGAATTAGTATGCATTATTTTAATCTCATTCATCTTGTGCAACTCATGTGCATAGAAGAATTTGGGGTTTATATGCTTTGTAAGATTGATTTTTAGAACTTGTGTGACACAAGCTGCATTATCTTCATAAATAATCGTAGGTGTTTGCTCAATGTTCAACCCACATGTAGAATGGATATGATTGATCATTCTTCGAAGCCATGCACATACACGCGAGGCCTCATATAGTGAAATAATTTCTGAGTAGTTCGTTGAAGTCGAGACAAAAGTCTATTTCGATGACTTCCATGAAATTGCAGTCCCTCCACAAAGAAATACATATCCAATTTGGGATTTGCCTGAATGCGAATCAGACAGGTATCTAGCGTCAGCATAGCCGACAAGGTTTGGATCTTGATTTTTACGATAGAATAGGCCAAGATCCTTGCTTCCTTAGAGGTAACGGGAGATGTCCTTGATCCCTTTTCAATGCCTTTTGGTGGGTTTCGCACTGTATCGTGCTAGCAAGTTCACACCAAATGCAATATCTGATCTCGTGCTATTTGCTAGATATATCAATGCTCCAATTGCGCTTAGGTACGGATATTCAACTCCAAGAACTTCCTCCCCTCATCACTAGCGGGTTGGTCTATATGTAACGACCTTCCGATCATAGGGGTTTTGGCAGGATATGCCTTCTCGAAACCAAATCTTTTTAATACTTTCTGAGTGTAAGTTGATTGGTGGATTAATATGCTACCTTCAAAATGTTCAAGGTGCAGGCCTACCCAAATTTTCATCTCAAATTTAGACTTCAAGTATGAGGTCGCTTCTTCAATTTCTTTATGTGTTCCTATGATGTTCAAGTCATCAACATATGCTGATATAATACAGAATCAATTCGAGGATCGCTATATAAATATACATGGGCAATCCTCACTGTTTATGTAGCCTTTATTGCTTAGAAAGTCACTCAAGCGATTATACCACATTCTTCCTGATTGTTTCAATCCATACAATAATTTGTTAAGTTTAGCATTGTATAATGCTCTATTTATCTCATCTCGATTTGGGATTGGGATACCTTCCTGTATTTTCATACAGATGTATGTATCCATGTTTCCATAGAGATAAGCTGTCACAACATCTAATAGTTTCATTTTAAAATTTAATTTCACTGCCAATAAGATCAAGTATCTAAAGGTAATTCCTCCCATGACTGGAGAGAAGATTTCTTCATAATCAGCTCTAGGGCGTTGAGTGAAACCCTGAGCGACTAGCCTTGCTTTGTACCTTGATATTCCATTATTTTCACTTCTCTTTCGGACAAATACTGAAAGGGAAATCGGGTTAACCATTTCCTATAATTAATTTTGGTGGTTGATAATCAACACAAACACGTGGACTAACTAGTTTGTCTAGATAATATCTATTACAGGTGCATTAGGTTCAACACAAACCAAGAAAGAAATTAAGTTAGGGACTTAATAAAAATGGAGCAAAGAACTTGAGTGTGCTGCGTACAAACGGGAACCAGGCGCTCTCGGGAATTTGGAGACGCGCTCCGCTATAATTCACTGGACTGTCCGGTGTGCCACCGGACTGTCTGGTGAGCCAGCGGAGAAACGAGTCCCTGCAAAGTGCTACAATGTGCTATAGTGTCGCGGCATAAGTCAGAGCGGAGAAGTCAGAGGGCACCGCAAAGTGCTACAATGCGCTACAGTGCCGCGGTAGAAGTCAGAAGGGAGAAGTTAGAGGGCACCGGACTGTCCGGTGTGGCACCGGACTGTCTGGTGCAGCTAGAAGACAAGACTTCCCAACGGTCAACTTCTCCAAACCCTAATGATTGCGCTGACGTTGCGCGCACCGGATAGTGCACAGTGACTGTCCGGTGGTGCACCGAACTGTCCGGTGCGCCCATCGTGAGCAGAATTCAGCCAACGGCTAGAAGTGGTTGGGAGGCTATAAATACCCTCCAACCACCTCATTCACTCCCATCCAAGCATTTCTAAGTTCTCATTCATTGCAAGAGCAAAAGCCCAACACTCCAAGACACAAAGCAATCAATCCACTCAAAGCCCCAAAATCAACTCTAGTGCATTAAGGCTTGTGAGAGGATCACTTGTGTTCTTTTGTTGCTCTTGTCACTTGGTTTGGCCTTTTATTTTTTCCCTTTGTTGGGGCAAAGGAAGAAACGCTACCCTTCACTCGAAATCTTCGTCTTTTCAAGGACCACATGAAGGTGTCGGTCAGATGAGGACCGGCATGGTCGCCCTCCGCTCTCTCCGTTGCAAGACAAAGGCTCCGTCGAAGTCTGCTAATCTCACGTCCCCATCGGGTCGGTAGGCCCAAGTGGGATTCGGCCCACCGTAACGGGCCCCGCGGGAATAAACATATTACGGGTCGTGTCTGTAATAGCCTTTTCTGTAATGATGGTCTGTAACCTCCCCTCGTGGGAATATTCTGGGTATAGACTGGGTACTCGAGGGCATAAGCGTCTTTGACAAAGGACGGTGGTCACTCGAGTGCCTATAAATACCCCCATATAGTGCCCTTGAGAGGCCAGATTAACAAAGTTGTTGTCGTCCTACATTAAACTTTGCAAACTGAAAGGGAAATAGGGTCAAACCTTTTCCTAAATGATTTTGGTGGTTGAATTGCCCAACACAAACAATTGGACTAACTAGGTTGCTCTAGGTTATATGTTCTACAGGTGCCAAAGGTTCAACACAAACCAATAAAAAGAACAAGTTAGGGTTCAAAAGAAAGGAGCAAAAGAAACCGAAGGCTGCCCTGGTCTGGCGCACCGGACTGTCCGATGTGCCACCGGACAGTGTCCGGTGCACCAGGGACCGTACAGTCTGAACTCCTCAGCTTTAGGTTTCTCCAGCACACTCCGCTATAATTCATCGGACTGTCCGGTGTGCCATAGGACTGTCTGGTGCGCCAAGCGGAGCAACGGCTACTGCGCCAACGGTCGTCTGCAAAAGTGAACAGTGCGCGGACAGTTCGCGTAGAGTCAGAGCAGCGCAAGAAGGAGCACCGGACAGTGAACAGTGTTTGTCCGGTGCGGCACCAGACTGTTGAGAGCACCTAGAGGGGGGGTGAATAGGTGATCCTGTAAAACTTGAAACTTAAGCCACAAAAACTTGGTTAAGTGTTAGCACAATAATTGCCAAGTGGCTATAGATGAGTCTCAAGAAAACACAATAACCACAAAGATATCAATCACAGAGATGGCACGGTGGTTATCCCGCGGTTCGGCCAAGACCAACGCTTGCCTACTCCACGTTGTGGCGTCCCAACGGACGAGGGTTGCAATCAACCCCTCTCAAGCGGTCCAAAGACCCACTTGAATACCACGGTGTTTTGCTTTGCTTTTCTTAATCCCGTTCGCGAGGAATCTCCACAACTTGGAGCCTCTCGCCCTTACACTTGAAGTTCACAAAGAATCACGGAGTAAGGGAGGGATTAGCAACTCACACAAGACACTAAGATCACAGCAAATACACACACACAAGACCCAGACTTAAGCTCAAAAGACTAGCACACTAGAACGGAGCTTAAATCACTAGAATGTCGAACAAGTGCGCAAGAATGGAGTGTGAGTGATCAAGAGTGCTCAAGGAATGCTTGGTGTTCTCCTCCATGCGCCTAGGGGTCCCTTTTATAGCCCCAAGGCAGCTAGGAGCCTTTGAGAACATTCCTGGAAGGCAGATCTTGCTTTCTGTCGACTGGCGCACCGGACAGTCCGGTGCACCACCGGACACTGTCCGGTGCAGATATCCTTCCTTATTTGGTGAAGCCGACCGTTGGAGTCTGAGAGCCGTTGGCGCACCGGACACTATCCGGTGCACACTGGACAGTCCGGTGCACACCGGACAGTCCGGTGCACCAATGTGACCGTTGGCTCGGCCACGCATCACGCACGGAATCCTCGGCCGACCGTTGCCCCGGCTGACTGTTGACTCACCGGACAGTCCGGTGCACCACCGGACAGACCGGTGAATTTTAGTCGTACGTCGTTAATCATCTCCCGAGAGCGACGAGTTCGCCTGTGAACGGCTCACCGGACAGTCCGGTGCACCACCGGACAGTCCGGTGAATTATAGCCGTACACCGCCGTCGAAGTCCCGAGAGGAGCCTGTTCGCCAGAGCCAGTCTGGCGCACCGGACACTGTCCGGTGCACCACCGGATAGTCCGGTGCAATCAGACTGAGCAGACTTTGGCTGAAAAGAAGCTATCTCTTTTCCAATTTGATTTCTCCTGTTTCCAGCACTTAGACACAATACATTAGTCCATAAAACAATGTACTAAGTCTAGAAACATACCTTTTGACATGATTTGTACTTTGTCCACCATTTTGCATAGATTAGCACAAAAGCACTTGTGTTGGCACTCAATCTCCAAAATACTTAGAAATGGCCCAAGGGCACATTTCCCTTTCAATCTCCCCCTTTTTGGTGATTTATGCCAACACAACATAAAGCAGCTAGAACAAGTGCAATATCAATGCAAATGAACACTCAAAATTGTTTTGATTCAATTTTGGCATATATGGATCATACTTTGCCACCACTTGGTTTGTTTTTGCAAATCAAACTCCAATTACTATCTCTAAGTCAAATTCACTTGTAGAGACATAAAAAGAGGTATTCCAACAGAAATTGATCAAGGATTTCAAAAACTCCCCCTTTTTCTCATAATCAACACTTCTCCCCACAAGATGCCAACTTTTGACAAAAGAGACAATAAAAGAGTTTTGACAAACAAAAAACTCTAATCTACTATTTTCAAAATTTCTCAAGTGGTAGCTGATCCATCTATTGCTTTGGCCTTTATTTTCTCCCCCTTTGGCATCAAGCACCAAAACGGGATCAATCTTGGCCCTTTAACCCCATTGCCTCACCAAAATCTTTAAATAAGAATACAAAGGCAATAAGAGTACATGGGATGAACTTGGAATAAGTTACCCTCTCATCGGAGTGCAGTGGAAGTCTTTTCATGGTCCAAGTCCACCTTTTCCCTTTCAAACCTCCTTTGGGACTCCTTTGTTGAGGTCGGTGTGTCCGTCGGTTCCCATCGGAGTCTTTGCGGGCTTGGCGTCCTTCATCCCAAACCGCTTGAGCAAGTCTTGCGTGTACTTCGTTTGGGAGATGAAAGTGCCGTCCTTGAGTTGCTTCACTTGGAACCCAAGGAAGTAGTTCAACTCGCCCATCATCGACATCTCAAATTTCTGCGTCATCACCCTGCTAAACTCTTCGCAAGACTTTTGGTTAGTAGAACCAAATATTATGTCATCGACATAAATTTGGCACACAAAAAGATCACCATCGCAAGTCTTAGTAAAGAGAGTTGGATCGGCTTTCCCAACCTTGAAAGCATTAGCAATTAGAAAGTCTCTAAGGCATTCATACCATGCTCTTGGGGCTTTCTTAAGTCCATAGAGCGCCTTAGAGAGCTTACACATGTGGTCGGGGTACCGTTCATCCTCGAAGCCAGGGGGTTGCTCCACGTACACCTCCTCCTTGATCGGCCCGTTGAGGAAAGCGCTCTTCACATCCATTTGGTACAACCTGAAAGAATGGTGAGCGGCATATGCTAGCAAAATACGAATTGACTCTAACCTAGCCACAAGAGCAAATGTCTCCTCAAAGTCCAAACCTGCGACTTGGGCATAACCTTTTGCCACAAGTCGAGCCTTGTTCCTCGTCACCACCCCGTGCTCGTCCTGTTTGTTGCGGAACACCCACTTGGTTCCCACAACATTTTGCTTGGGACGAGGCACCAGTGTCCAAACTTCATTGCGCTTGAAGTTGTTGAGTTCCTCCTGCATGGCCAACACCCAGTCCGGATCTAGCAAGGCCTCTTCTACCCTGAAAGGCTCAATAGAAGAGACAAAGGAGTAATGCTCACAAAAATTAACTAATCTTGAACGAGTAGTTACTCCCTTGCTAATATCACCCAAAATTTGGTCGACGGGATGATTCCTTTGAATCATTGCTCGAACTTGGGTTGGAGGTGCCTGAGGTGCTTCTTCCTCTTCACTTTGAACATCCTGTGCTCCCCCTTGATCATGCGCCTCCACTTGAGGTACCTGTTCGTCATCTTGGGTTGGGAGATGCACCATTGTTGAGGAAGATGGTTGATCTTGATCCAATTGTTCCTGTGGTCGTACATCACCAATCGCCATGGTGCGCATTGCGGCCGTTGGAATGTCTTCTTCATCTACATCATCAAGATCAACAACTTGCTCTCTTGGAGAGCCATTAGTCTCATCAAATACAACGTCGCTAGAGACTTCAACCAAACCCGATGATTTGTTGAAGACCCTATACGCCTTTGTATTTGAATCATAACCTAATAAAAACCCTTCTACAGCTTTGGGAGCAAATTTAGAAGTTCTACCTTTCTTCACAAGAATATAACACTTGCTCTCAAATACACGAAAGTGAAGACACATTGGGTTTGTTACCGGTTAGAAGCTCATACGAAGTCTTCTTGAGGAGGCGGTGAAGGTAGCCTGTTGATGGCATGGCAAGCCGTGTTCACGGCTTCCGACCAAAAGCGCTCGGGGGTCTTGAACTCTCCAAGCATAGTCCTCGCCATATTGATGAGCGTCCTGTTCTTCCTCTCTACCACACCATTTTGTTGTGGTGTGTAGGGAGCGGAGAACTCGTGCTTGATTCCTTCCTCCTCAAGGAACTCCTCCACTTGAAGGTTCTTGAATTCGGACCCGTTGTCGCTCCTTATCTTCTTCACCTTGAGCTCAAACTCATTTTGAGCTCTCCTGAGGAAGCGCTTGAGGGTCCCTTGGGTTTCAGATTTATCCTGCAAAAAGAATACCCAAGTGAAGCGGGAAAAATCATCAACTATAACAAGACCATACTTACTTCCTCCTATGCTTAGATAGGCGACGGGTCCGAAGAGGTCCATATGAAGCATCTCCAAGGGTCTTGATGTGGTCATCACATTTTTGTTGTGATGGGAGCTTCCCACCTGTTTCCCTGCTTGACAAGCTGCACAAGGTCTATCTTTTTCGAAATGTACGTTAGTTAGACCTATCACGTGTTCTCCCTTTAGAAGCTTGTGGAGGTTCTTCATCCCCACATGTGCTAAGCGGCGATGCCACAGCCAGCCCATGCAAGTCTTAGCAATTAAGCATGCATCCAGACCGGCCTCTTCTTTTGCAAAATCAACCAAATAAAGTTTGCCATCTAGTACACCCTTAAAAGCTAGTGAACCATCACATCTTCTAAAGACAGACACATCTACATTTGTGAATAGACAATTATATCCCATTTTGCATAATTGACTAACAGACAACAAATTATATCCAAGAGACTCAACTAAAAACACATTAGAAATAGAGTGCTCGGATGAAATAGCAATTTTACCTAACCCTTTTACCTTGCCTTGGTTCCCATCACCGAATATTATTGAATCTTGGGGATCCTTATTTTTGACGTAGGAGGTGAACATCTTCTTCTCCCCCGTCATATGGTTTGTGCATCCGCTGTCGATAATCCAGCTTGAACCCCCGGATGCATAAACCTGCAAGGCAAATTTAGGCTTGGGTCTTAGGTACCCAACTCTTGTTGGGTCCTACAAGGTTAGTCACAATTGTCTTAGGGACCCAAATGCAAGTTTTATCTCCCTTGCATCTTGCCCCTAACTTCCTAGCAATCACCTTCTTATTCTTTCTATAAATGGCAAAAGAAGCATTGCAAGCATGATATATTGTAGAAGGTTCACTAACTTTCCTAGGAACATTAACAACATTTCTCCTAGGCATATTATGAACAACATTTCTCCTACCAACATTTCTATCATGCACATAGGAAGAACTAGAAGCAAACATGGCATGAGAATCAAAAGCATCATATGCATTACAACTCCTATAAGTATTTCTAGATTGTCTCCTATCATGGTACATAAAAGCATGGTTCTTTTGCACACTACTAGCCATAGGGGCCTTCCCTTTCTCCTTGGTGGAGATGGGAGCCTTATGGCTTGTCAAGTTCTTAGCTTCTCTCTTGAAGCCAAGACCATCCTTAATTGAGGGGTGTCTACCAATCGTGTAGGCATCCCTTGCAAATTTTAATTTGTCAAATTCACTTTTGCTAGTCTTAAGTTGGGCATTAAGACTAGCCAATTCATCATTCAATTTGGAAATTGAAACTAGGTGTTCACTACAAGCATCAATGTCAAAATCTTTACACCTAGTGCAAATCATAACATGTTCTACACAAGAATTAGATTTATTTGCTACTTCTAATTTAGCATTTAACTCATTAAGTTTGCCAATTTTAATTCTATCTAAACCTTTAAATAAACTAGAATAGTCTATCTCATCGTCATCACTAGAATCATCATCACTTGAAGAAGCATAAGTGGTATCCTGAGTACATACCTTCTTCTCCTTCGCCATGAGGCATGTGTGATGCTCGTTGGGGAAGAGGGATGACTTGTTGAAGGCAGTGGCGGTGAGTCCTTCATTGTCGGAGTCGGAGGAGGAGCAATCCGAATCCCACTCCTTTCCAAGATGTGCCTCGCCCTTGGCCTTCTTGTAATTCTTCTTCTTCTCCCTCTTGTTTCCTTTTTCTTGGTCACTATCATTATTGGGACAGTTAGCAATAAAATGACCAAGCTTACCACATTTGAAGCATGAGCGCTTCCCCTTTGTCTTGGTCTTGCTTGGCTGTCCCTTGCGACCCTTAAGCGTCGTCTTAAAGCGCTTGATGATGAGGGCCATCTCTTCATCATTGAGCCCTGCCGCCTCAACTTGCGCCACCTTGCTAGGTAACGCCTCCTTGCTTCTCGTTGCCTTGAGAGCAACGGGTTGAGGCTCATTGATTGGACCATTCAGTGTGTCGTCCACGTACCTCGCCTCCTTGATCATCATTCGCCCGCTTACGAATTTTCCAAGGACTTCTTGGGGCGACATTTTGGTGTACCTAGGATTCTCACGAATATTATTCACCAAATGTGGATCAAGAACGGTAAAGGACCTTAGCATTAGGCCGACGACGTCGTGGTCCGTCCATCGCGTGCTTCCGTAGCTCCTTATTTTGTTGATAAGGGTCTTGAGTCAGTTGTATGTTTGGGTTGGCTCCTCGCCCCTTATCATCGCGAATCTTCCAAGCTCTCCCTCTACCAACTCCATCTTGGTGAGCAAGGTGACATCGTTCCCCTCATGAGAGATCTTGAGGGTGTCCCAGATTTGCTTGGCATTGTCCAAGCCGCTCACCTTATGGTACTCGTCCCTGCACAAGGAGGCTAACAACACAGTAGTAGCTTGTGCATTTCTATAAATCTGTTCATTAATAAATATAGGACTATCCGAGCTATCAAATTTCATTCTATTTTCAACAATCTCCCATATGCTTGGATGGAGAGAGAACAGGTGACAAAGCATTTTGTGGCTCCAAAATCCGTAGTCCTCCCCATCAAAGTGTGGAGGCTTGCCGAGAGGAATGGAGAGCAAATGTGAATTTGAACTCTGAGGAATACGAGAGTAATCGAAAGAAAAATTCGAATTAACCGTCTTTTGTTTCTCGTAGTCGTAGTCATCCTTTTGGGAAGAAGTGGACTCATCGCTGTCGTCGTAGTAGACGATCTCCTTGATGCGTCTCGTCTTCTTCTTCTTCCCATCTTTGCGTTTGTGGCCCGAGCCCGAGTCGGTAGGCTTGTCATTCTTCGGCTCGTTGACGAAGGACTCCTTCTCCTTGTCGTTGATCACGATTCCCTTCCCCTTAGGATCCATCTCTTCGGGCGATTAGTCCCTTTGTGAAGAGAACGGCTCCGATACCAATTGAGAGCACCTAGAGGGGGGGGTGAATAGGTGATCCTGTAAAACTTGAAACTTAAGCCACAAAAACTTGGTTAAGTGTTAGCACAATAATTGCCAAGTGGCTATAGAGGAGTCTCAACAAAACACAATAACCACAAAGATATCAATCACAGAGATGGCACGGTGGTTATCCCGTGGTTCGGCCAAGACCAACGCTTGCCTACTCCACGTTGTGGCGTCCCAACGGACGAGGGTTGCAATCAACCCCTCTCAAGCGGTCCAAAGACCCACTTGAATACCACGGTGTTTTGCTTTGCTTTTCTTAATCCCGTTCGCGAGGAATCTCCACAACTTGGAGCCTCTCGCCCTTACACTTGAAGT
Organism: Zea mays; assembly: GCF_902167145.1. Classification (NCBI taxonomy): domain Eukaryota; kingdom Viridiplantae; phylum Streptophyta; class Magnoliopsida; order Poales; family Poaceae; genus Zea; species Zea mays. The sequence goes on along the minus strand of NC_050096.1, from coordinate 18,872,530 downwards.
TCACAAAGAATCACGGAGTAAGGGAGGGATTAGCAACTCACACAAGACACTAAGATCACAGCAAATACACAAACAAGACCCAGACTTAAGCTCAAAAGACTAGCACACTAGAACGGAGCTCAAATCACTAGAATGTCGAACAAGTGCGCAAGAATGGAGTGTGAGTGATCAAGAGTGCTCAAGGAATGCTTGGTGTTCTCCTCCATGCGCCTAGGGGTCCCTTTTATAGCCCCAAGGCAGCTAGGAGCCTTTGAGAACATTCCTGGAAGGCAGATCTTGCCTTCTGTCGACTGGCGCACCGGACACTGTCCGGTGCAGATATCCTTCCTTATTTGGCGAAGCCGACCGTTGGAGTCTGAGAGCCGTTGGCGCACCGGACACTGTCCGGTGCACACCGGACAGTCCGGTGTGTAGGAAACGGGTGACGCCTAAGAGGGGGGGGGGTGAATTAGGACTTCTAAAACTTTTACTAAACTAGGCCACAATTAAATCCCTAAAGCAAAACCTATGCAAATAATCAAAACTACAATGTGCAAACTAGGTTTTGTCTAAGTCTTGCTATCTCTACCGCAAAAAGCTAAGTTTCAATCTACACTAAATAAGTATGACTACAAGATTGAAACTTAAATGCTTAATATAAATGCGGAATGTAAAGAGCTAAGTAGAGAAGCAAACTCTCGTGGATGACGCCGGTATTTTTACCGAGGTATCCGGAACCACGCAAGGTCCCGACTAATCCTCGTTGGTGCCCCTATGCAAAGGGAAGCCCACGCGAGGGCCAAGCACCACGGTCGAGTAACTCCGTAGAGAGCCGCGGGCCTTCTCCACGCGCAAGTGGTGCTCCGCTTCCGGCTCCTCTCGGATGCTCCCCGCCGTCTCCACTATCGATGTAACACCCGGATTTTAGGGGTCCAAAACCCGGGGTTAACATAAACACCAGGTATGCTGGGACCAAGTCTCATACATATGATGTATAGTGGCACAGGATCGAATGTCACATCTTTATATATAACAGGAGTTCTATACAAAATAAATAATTACATTATAAGGAGACAACGGTCCAGCAACCCAAAGTTGACTGGGAGACGACGACCTAGACCTCTCACGAACACATCGCAGCATCCTCCATGAGCATCATCCTGCAGTACCTGGTCTTGACCTGTGGTGTATGTGAGACAGCAAGAGTGAGCTCACATACGTTCATCGCTCAACAAGTTGTGGGGAATAATGTGTATGAACCCGCCAAAGGTGGGAGCTCACGTGAAGTGTAAGGCTTACCAAAGAAGATGGTTAGAGCTGAGCATTGCTTTTAAAGTTGGTCAAAATTTTATTAGCAGTTACTAAGTATAAGTAAATACCAACCCAATTAAATAGTAGAACAAAAGTAACCACATCACCTGCAATGCAATGCATATGACAAATTGAGTTTAGTTCCATAAATTAATCATGTGAGTGTCCGAGCCGCTCATGACCGTGAGCACGGCTAGTATACCAGTTTTACACTCTGCAGAGGTTGCGCATCTTTACCCACAAGTCGTGTATCCCATGTCGCCAGGGTTTGCAAGGCCCTAAGACACTTCCGAGGTGAATGGCTAGGGATCCACTACGAGGCCTTTACAAAGTTCCACTAGCTTCCGAAAACCCGCTACAGTTTATAGGAAGATCCAGTACAGGAATCCCTTGCAGGACCGCCATCGCAGCAAAATCCTCCCGAGGGCACTTCCCGCACTGACCTCTCCCCTACTGCCCTTGCCCCTTTCGGGTAAGGTAGTCTTCCACTAGCTTTCCTAATTAATCAGCCAAGGGCGTCCCATTAAACCCTTGTGGTAGCACTGTTTTCCCGGGTGGTTCTCCATGTTCCAATTAACATAATGATCTCAACATGAACAATAAATAACAACTGATAACAAAAATGTAACCATGAATAGTGTATCTCCATACCCAAAACCACATATAGCACTAGCAAGTACTACCCAGAAAGTTCAGTGGTGAACAAGGTATAAAGATAATCAAACTAGGTAACCTGTTGGGTCCCATCAAAATTAACCTATGCAGATCATTATGATTAATCAGAACATGAGTGGGTAAAAAGAAGTGATCAAGGGCACAACTTGCCTGGGCCTTGAGAATCCAGGTACCAGGATGATCTTCAGATGACTCGTGACCTCGCACTAGTCGTAGCAATACAAACAAACAGTGTATAGGCAAAATTAACATTACACCAAACATATATGCCAAAATAATCTACATATTAAAATAAGATCACAGGAAAAAGAATTATTAATTTTGGAGTTGTAGAATTCAAGTTATGATTTTCCTAAGGTTTAATGTGATTAAAATATGATTAAATGATAAATAAATTTCCTGACAGAGTTCATGTCAAAACAGTGATTCTAAATGGTAGAGAATATTATTACAAAATTTTAGGAATTGGAATGACTCAATTTGGAGCTAAAATAAATTAGTTATGAATTAATTAAGTTTCTGGATTTATTTTAACACTAAAAATCATTTTCTAAATCATTTTTTTATGATTTTCTAACTCTCTGGACTCGGCCACATTTAATGGAAAACGCAGGGGGCTCTGGGCAAATTACCCGAGACACAGCGCACAGTGCATAACGGACGGCGGGTTGATTTAACAGAACCCGAGGGGTTTATACGCAAAACATGCAAGCCGAAAGGGCACGATTTAATGTGGGCCGTCGGATTGTCTTCGCACGGCGCAGATTAGACCAGAACTCGGTCGAACCGGTACGCGCCCAGGAACCGTTGGATTGTCAATCAACGCCCTGGATTTTATGAACCCCTGTGTTATGACCATCATCCGATCCCGATCGGACGGCCCTAGTTCAACACGACAAAACGCTATGCGCCAATTGATCTCAGCCGTAGATCTCCGGATGAACGCCCCACGTCGTTTCCCCCAAATTCACCTCTCCCAGGTCAACCGAGCGGCGGCACCACCCACGAGCACGGCGGAGCCATCGCCGGATTTTCGAATTCGGCCAACCCGAGCTCCAATCTCCAATTAAACTGAGCTACACGATGTATGAACAAGGGCGAAGCATGGGGGGGGGGTTTATTACCGGAGATTGAACAGGGTTCCGCCCTGCCCACGGCGCACGGCGGAAGTGCTTCGACGGCGAGGAATTCACTAGAGCCCCTGGGTACGTTTGCCCAATTCCTTCCTCATACGCGACCCACGAACCCCAACGAGTAGATCCGGCCCCTTGCGAACACCAGAGCGTCGGTGAAGGTGCGGGTCCACGGCGGCGGCATCACACGTTCTCTCTCTGCGTTCTCGGCGATGGTGGCTGGCAGTGGGGAGATGAAGGGAGGGAAGCGAGCTCGGTACGAATTTATAGCTAGGGGAGTCCGCGCCCGAGGAATCCGGTCGGTGTAGCGCGCGATGCGCACGGCGTTCGTTGCGGCAACAAACTCGCACTACGCGAGTGGAGTCCGGGAGGAAGAAGCTCCTGGCCAGTGGGCCCGAGCACCCAGTGACACACGGAGAAGCGTTCCGCGCGCAGGAGCCGGCTGTCAAACGGGGCCCACAGGTCAGCGAAATAGGTGAGAGGGCGTGCGCGGGAGTGGATTCGAATTTGGGCCGCGCGACAGGTAAGGGAGAGGTGGGCCGAAATGGGTGCGTGCGGCCCAACATCAGGGTTTGTTTTTTTTTCTTTTATATTTCTATTTTCTTTTCTCCATTTTCAAATCCAATTTGAATTCAAGTTTAAATTCAAACTTTTATGAATAACTTGTCCTCAGTTTGAAAGGTATAATTTATTAATATAAGTGTGAAGGATATTTATTTTATTTTATGTAATATTTTTCTTAGTTCTTCCCTTCTCTTTTATTTTTTCTATTTTCTATTCCAAATTCAAATTTATACTTCTATTTTAGTTTTCAGATTTTTCAAATGTATCAATTGAAATCCAAGGGTGAATATAAACCATACTATTTTATTATTACTAGTTTAAGTTTTATTCTCCTTGTTTATTTATTTCATGAGATGTATAAATGGTTTCCTTTAAAAGAAAAATTCTTTTTCTCCACATTTTTCTTATTTCCCAATGATACTTTGTTTAGATTTCTTCTACCAATTCCAAATTCAGAATTTGGGTGTTACAAATCCTACCCCCCTTAAAAATAATCTCGTCCTCGAGATTTGTAAGAAAAGGATGTATGTTCATATGGTTTCAACACATATGCATAAACAAAATCTCGGCATGATGCATATCTTATTAGTAACACATGGGGTCAAATAGACCTTATTATTCCCACTAAAATAGTATCTTATCAACTACTAACTAAAGTAACGCTTAGAGCTTAGAAATAGTCGTAATCTATATATATGTTTATGTAGCTTGGTGGAACTGGTGGTTAGGAAAGCATGGGTGTATATATGTATGTCCACTTTATTATGTAGGATAGAAGATGTCTTTAGGGTATATATAGGTTTGGGTAAGAAAGAGTAGGATAAGAAAACTCCATCCAAGATTGTGGATCTTGACTCATCTTGGTGACCTCACTTGATCCTTGAAGACTTGAGTTGGTGCTCATCCTCCTTTGATGAAGTTGCTCATCTTCTTCGGTCTTGTCTCATTGATTAGAAGTTAGTGTATGTTATTGGACTGGGGAATATGGTTAATATAGGTATGGATGAGATAGACTACATGATGTAGGTCAAAGTTTGTTTGTTATTAGGTGGGAATAGAAAGGTTATACCATTCATCATGGTTCTATGGGTTGGGTTAGCTCATGGTTGAGTTGGTCTAATGTGCTAAGTTAAGTTAACATATGGCCATTAGGGTCTAATCTCTTCTACTAGTGTCATTAATCTGTTTAAGTGGACCACATTGAGTTAGATAACATTAGACCACACTAGATCAGGTCACTTTAGGTAAGAAAAGATCTAGATTAAATTGGATATGACTAGATTAGACTAGCTTAAGTCAGATAGGTCTACCAAGGTAGGGTATATATTATTAAGATATGTTAGAATCTTTTGAGATGGGATGAATTATATGGTGAAGGTAGATCATAATCTCTATTTTTGTTGTTAGGTTAAAACAAAGGGGTTATGCAACTATCTCATGGGTAAGGTAGTTGCATATGTATATGGTCAAGTTAATCCAGGGCACCAATTTAGATTAAATCATTTTTTTATAGGAGTGAGGTCTAATCCATTTCACTAGTACTAACTAATCTATTAAATGACTTACTTTAGATTGGATCCTATTAGATTAGATGAGATCTAGATTGGTATCACCAGGTTAGTCTAGACAATATCTAATTACTTTGAATTAGATCATGGTTGATATTTTAGACTAGGATAAATATGCTAATTAGGGTAGGATGAATTCATAAGGATAAGGTATAATCTTTTGAGGTAAATTAGATCTATTAGGATAACAAAATCTTTTCAAGATAAGATGAATTTATTAAGGCAAGAGAGTATCTTTTTAAGATGAGATGGATCTATTAAGATAAGGAATAATCTTTTAAGATAAGATGAATTGGTTAGAATGAGATCTTTTAGGATAGGATAAATCTCTTAAGCTAGATATGTTCCAATGGGGACAATCTAGGTTGTCTAGTTATTTTATAAATATATTTTTATACCTATATGTTTATGCAGATGCAATTGTGGACACTACTCCACAAATCATCACACTCAAACAAAGATCCAAATCAGGCAAGTATCATAAGAACAAACATTCAAATACATAGACACTTATAAAAATAGTTTTTTTTTGTTCCTAGGATTAGGTCTCCTATTCCTAAAGTCACTTTAGGCACAGGATTTCAAAGTGTGAAATCCTTATTTGTCTTTAGAAAGAATAGGTAAGAATAATCAGAGTAAAGCGGAAATAGATAAGAATAGATTAAGTTAAGTTTAGAAAAGAATCAGAGTAAGGTAAGTAAAGAATGGTTGTCCAGTTCTATCTAGGTTTCGTCCTACAGTCAACATTCCTCTGATACCACTTCTGTAACACCCGGATTTTAGGGGTCCAAAACCCGGGGTTAACATAAACACCAGGTATGCTGGGACCAAGTCTCATACATATGATGTATAGTGGCACAGGATCGAATGTCACATCTTTATATATAACAGGAGTTCTATACAAAATAAATAATTACATTATAAGGAGACAACGGTCCAGCAACCCAAAGTTGACTGGGAGACGACGACCTAGACCTCTCACGAACACATCGCAGCATCCTCCATGAGCATCATCCTGCAGTACCTGGTCTTGACCTGTGGTGTATGTGAGACAGCAAGAGTGAGCTCACATACGTTCATCGCTCAACAAGTTGTGGGGAATAATGTGTATGAACCCGCCAAAGGTGGGAGCTCACGTGAAGTGTAAGGCTTACCAAAGAAGATGGTTAGAGCTGAGCATTGCTTTTAAAGTTGGTCAAAATTTTATTAGCAGTTACTAAGTATAAGTAAATACCAACCCAATTAAATAGTAGAACAAAAGTAACCACATCACCTGCAATGCAATGCATATGACAAATTGAGTTTAGTTCCATAAATTAATCATGTGAGTGTCCGAGCCGCTCATGACCGTGAGCACGGCTAGTATACCAGTTTTACACTCTGCAGAGGTTGCGCATCTTTACCCACAAGTCGTGTATCCCATGTCGCCAGGGTTTGCAAGGCCCTAAGACACTTCCGAGGTGAATGGCTAGGGATCCACTACGAGGCCTTTACAAAGTTCCACTAGCTTCCGAAAACCCGCTACAGTTTATAGGAAGATCCAGTACAGGAATCCCTTGCAGGACCGCCATCGCAGCAAAATCCTCCCGAGGGCACTTCCCGCACTGACCTCTCCCCTACTGCCCTTGCCCCTTTCGGGTAAGGTAGTCTTCCACTAGCTTTCCTAATTAATCAGCCAAGGGCGTCCCATTAAACCCTTGTGGTAGCACTGTTTTCCCGGGTGGTTCTCCATGTTCCAATTAACATAATGATCTCAACATGAACAATAAATAACAACTGATAACAAAAATGTAACCATGAATAGTGTATCTCCATACCCAAAACCACATATAGCACTAGCAAGTACTACCCAGAAAGTTCAGTGGTGAACAAGGTATAAAGATAATCAAACTAGGTAACCTGTTGGGTCCCATCAAAATTAACCTATGCAGATCATTATGATTAATCAGAACATGAGTGGGTAAAAAGAAGTGATCAAGGGCACAACTTGCCTGGGCCTTGAGAATCCAGGTACCAGGATGATCTTCAGATGACTCGTGACCTCGCACTAGTCGTAGCAATACAAACAAACAGTGTATAGGCAAAATTAACATTACACCAAACATATATGCCAAAATAATCTACATATTAAAATAAGATCACAGGAAAAAGAATTATTAATTTTGGAGTTGTAGAATTCAAGTTATGATTTTCCTAAGGTTTAATGTGATTAAAATATGATTAAATGATAAATAAATTTCCTGACAGAGTTCATGTCAAAACAGTGATTCTAAATGGTAGAGAATATTATTACAAAATTTTAGGAATTGGAATGACTCAATTTGGAGCTAAAATAAATTAGTTATGAATTAATTAAGTTTCTGGATTTATTTTAACACTAAAAATCATTTTCTAAATCATTTTTTTATGATTTTCTAACTCTCTGGACTCGGCCACATTTAATGGAAAACGCAGGGGGCTCTGGGCAAATTACCCGAGACACAGCGCACAGTGCATAACGGACGGCGGGTTGATTTAACAGAACCCGAGGGGTTTATACGCAAAACATGCAAGCCGAAAGGGCACGATTTAATGTGGGCCGTCGGATTGTCTTCGCACGGCGCAGATTAGACCAGAACTCGGTCGAACCGGTACGCGCCCAGGAACCGTTGGATTGTCAATCAACGCCCTGGATTTTATGAACCCCTGTGTTATGACCATCATCCGATCCCGATCGGACGGCCCTAGTTCAACACGACAAAACGCTATGCGCCAATTGATCTCAGCCGTAGATCTCCGGATGAACGCCCCACGTCGTTTCCCCCAAATTCACCTCTCCCAGGTCAACCGAGCGGCGGCACCACCCACGAGCACGGCGGAGCCATCGCCGGATTTTCGAATTCGGCCAACCCGAGCTCCAATCTCCAATTAAACTGAGCTACACGATGTATGAACAAGGGCGAAGCATGGGGGGGGGTTTATTACCGGAGATTGAACAGGGTTCCGCCCTGCCCACGGCGCACGGCGGAAGTGCTTCGACGGCGAGGAATTCACTAGAGCCCCTGGGTACGTTTGCCCAATTCCTTCCTCATACGCGACCCACGAACCCCAACGAGTAGATCCGGCCCCTTGCGAACACCAGAGCGTCGGTGAAGGTGCGGGTCCACGGCGGCGGCATCACACGTTCTCTCTCTGCGTTCTCGGCGATGGTGGCTGGCAGTGGGGAGATGAAGGGAGGGAAGCGAGCTCGGTACGAATTTATAGCTAGGGGAGTCCGCGCCCGAGGAATCCGGTCGGTGTAGCGCGCGATGCGCACGGCGTTCGTTGCGGCAACAAACTCGCACTACGCGAGTGGAGTCCGGGAGGAAGAAGCTCCTGGCCAGTGGGCCCGAGCACCCAGTGACACACGGAGAAGCGTTCCGCGCGCAGGAGCCGGCTGTCAAACGGGGCCCACAGGTCAGCGAAATAGGTGAGAGGGCGTGCGCGGGAGTGGATTCGAATTTGGGCCGCGCGACAGGTAAGGGAGAGGTGGGCCGAAATGGGTGCGTGCGGCCCAACATCAGGGTTTGTTTTTTTTCTTTTATATTTCTATTTTCTTTTCTCCATTTTCAAATCCAATTTGAATTCAAGTTTAAATTCAAACTTTTATGAATAACTTGTCCTCAGTTTGAAAGGTATAATTTATTAATATAAGTGTGAAGGATATTTATTTTATTTTATGTAATATTTTTCTTAGTTCTTCCCTTCTCTTTTATTTTTTCTATTTTCTATTCCAAATTCAAATTTATACTTCTATTTTAGTTTTCAGATTTTTCAAATGTATCAATTGAAATCCAAGGGTGAATATAAACCATACTATTTTATTATTACTAGTTTAAGTTTTATTCTCCTTGTTTATTTATTTCATGAGATGTATAAATGGTTTCCTTTAAAAGAAAAATTCTTTTTCTCCACATTTTTCTTATTTCCCAATGATACTTTGTTTAGATTTCTTCTACCAATTCCAAATTCAGAATTTGGGTGTTACAATCGAGCTTCCGGCTGAAACGCCGCGGGCCTCGTTCCCTCCAGTACACGGTGGCGGCCGTGACACAAACGCGGTTGTCACGGTCTCGCAAGACTCTCGCCCCACTCGGTACAATTACAACGGCTCACGCAAGAGCCGAGGGGTTGTGTGGTTTTACAAAACTCACTCAACTAACTAGGGTTCACCTAGAGCAAGCGCTAAAGCGGTCTAACTAACCTAAGCACTTCGCAAAGCACCTACGCTAATCACCGAGTGATTCTATTAAGCACTTGGGTGTTTGAGCTCTTGGAAATGTGCACTATATGCCTTGGTATGTTGCTTGGGCTCTCACACTTGAGAATGGCCGATTGGGGTGGTATTTATAGCCTCCACACCCCCAACTAGCCATTGGACAGAAAGCAGCAGCTTTCTGTCGTCGGGTGCACCGGACAGTCCGGTGCACCACCGGACACTGCACAGTAGATGTCCGGTGCACGCCACGTCAGCCGACCGTTGGCGCCAGTAGCAGTCGACCGTTGGATCCGACCGTTGCCGTCTGCCCGTTGGCACACCGGACAGTCCGGTGCACACCGTACAGTCCGGTGCTACAGCCAGAGAGCGCCTGTCTGCGGCCTCTCTGCGCAGACTGTTCGGTGCCTCACCGGACAGTCCGGTGCACACCGGACACCGATGTCCGGTGCGCCACCAGGCGCTGGCTGACAGCCCTCGTCTTGGATTTCTTCGCTGATTTCTTCGGGCTTCTTTGTTCTTGAGTATTGGACTCCTATGCATCTTTTTATGTCTTCTTTTGAGGTGTTGCATCCTCATTGCCTTGGTCCAATTCTCTTCGCATCCTGTGAACTATAAACACAAACACTAGAAAACTTATTAGTTCACTGATTGTGTTGTTCATCAAACACCAAAACTTAATTAGCCAAAAGGCCCGGGGTCCATTTTCCTTACAATCTCCCCCTTTTTGGTGATTGATGACAACACAACCAAAGCAAGCAAATAATACAAGTATTTGAGTGAAAATATGCAATCTACTTGCTAAGATGCATGATTGTCCCCACAATGTGATATTATGGACTTAAGCCTCCCCCTAACTCCATAATTCACTTACTTCCTATTTTTGGACCAAATAACCAAAACCACTTGAAAAGTCATTTGGAGATATAAAATTTTAAATTGGTGGTGTTTGGTGTTTGATATATTTTTCATTGCTTTGGTCCCTAAACTTCTCCCCCTTTGGCATCAACCACCGAAAAAGGAAGACATTAAAAGCATGTAGGAAGTAAATAAAAGCTTGCCCTCATCAAGAATTGTATCAAATGATATCACTAGAAAGGATATTAAATTAAACTATGTGAATGATACCACTTGAAGAAGTTCTCAAAAGATTACTCCCCCTAAATGAGTTGTCTCCTTTAGAAAGAGTTTTTCTCCCCCTTTAGAGATGAAGAAATACTCCCCTTGACAGAGATCCTCTACTTAGGAAAAAGCATGTGAAAATTAGAGGTGCAAGACATGATTTGAAAAGACTAACTTCCCTTATGCATAAGTAACAGAATATGAGTTAAGTACATATGCATTTTTAGCAACAAGGAAGTATATGATATGAAATATAGTCTAGTCAAATATTGGAGAAGACATGTAAATGATACTGAATGTAGTCAAAAGATACCAATTGAAGGTCAATGGTGCGCTTGAGAGATCTTGGAGATTTTGCAGTGGAAGTTGTCTTTCTCCGAGGACTTCATTTTCCTTACAATGAGACTATCACATGAAATAGACTTGAAAAGGTGTTAGTCTCAAAGTGTTAGATTATAGAGTAACCTCCCCCTAAAGTTGTGCATACAAGTTTTGAATACTTGTAGGAGACATGCACTTTGATTTGATATCAAGAGGGGCAAATTATCCATAATCCAAACTTTGGCACATATAAGTTAAATGATACAATCTTGTAGAAATCAAAATTTTCAATTTATGCATCATTTACTATGGAGTGATGCCGTGCTTAAATAATCATTTTAAACCATGTAGATTTGCTTGAGTATATGAATTGAAAGCAAGCAATCCTACCATGTGATTTACCTAGTATGCATGATTTTAAACAAAAGTACATAACAAATGTAATACTAGGCAAGAAAGGTAAACTAGATAGAAGGTAAATAGATACGCATATCTAAAAATGAAGAATACAATAAAACTAGTTACCTTAGTCATGGGTGGGAAATTTGGGTCCAAAAGTTTTTACTAACCCACTTGGCAATGAACTTGATCCAATATGATGTACCCCATGATATACATCCCAACTTTGCCAAGTCTCCAAATTTCCCGAGGACCTTCGGTCCACTCACTTCCCTTTCGGGATCCAAACCTTCTTGGTGCTTTTCATGGTTGAAATTATTTCCTTTGGCACCCAGATGCGTTTGGCCCCCTTTCCTTTGTTGGCTTGCTTGTTGGCCTTGATTGCTATCACGTTTCCGTTCTTTTTCTTCTTGATCAAATATGGTGTAGCATCCTTTTTGTTCACCTTTTTCGATGTAGGTGTTTGAGATTTTGCTTGATGGCTTTTGCTTGAGCTTTTGCCTTTGTTTATCCCCAGTCATCGCCTTGCATTGGAAAGACTTGTGGTCTTCCATGTGGCATAGCCTACAAATCACAGTTTCTCCCTCTACAGGCTTGTTCACTCCCGCAGTGGTGTTATCCTGTGGAGGTCGGATTTGTTTGGCTTTGCCTTTCTTGTCATACAAAGCCTTGCCAAGGCGAGCCACTTCTTGCTTTAATTGTTCATTTTCCTTTGCAACCTCATCCGAACATGTCTCTACAACAATATTCTTAACAACGACTTGGTTGCAGGGGTTAGAATCGTCAATTAAATCAAAGCAGGAAGTAGAAGCATTTTTCTTAATTATTTCAGGTATTTCAACTAAAGATGCTGCTGGGGTGCTACCAATGTTTTCTAGTTTAGTAGTTAGCTCATTATTGTGTATGCTAAGAATTTCCATTTTCTCTAGCAAATTTTCAATAGCTTCTTGGGAGCTAGCTAACTTAGCTTTCAGTTTTTCATTCTTTTTAATAAGGCCATCATCGGTAGCAGTGGATGGAGCACTAGATTCTAATAGCTCAATTTTAGTTGATAGCTCACAGTTTAAGTTTGCAAAAGTTTCAAATTTTTCTAGCAAACCTTTGTAATCATTTTGAGAGCTAACCAACTTATTTTTCAAAGTTTTAAGTTGAGCTTTTTGCTTAGTGCAAACATCCTGAAAAAATTTTACGGCTTCCGCAAGCTCATCTAGAGAGGGCTTTCCCTCACCTTCATCATCACTACTACTTTCATCACTAGAGGATGGAATGCTTTTGTTACCTCTTGCCATAAGGCATTTGTGTGATGACCGTGATGAGCGTGATGAGGACCGGTGGCTGCGCGTCCTTGGAGGTTCATCTTCACTTGAAGAATCATCCCAAGTTCTAACACTTGTTAGCGCCTTGCCTTTGCTCCTCTCCTTTTTGGGTTTGGCCATATTTGGACAGTTGTCCCTGAAGTGGCCCTTCTCCCCACATGCGAAGCATCCTCTCTTCCTTTGCTTTTTCCTGTCAATGTTAAAGAGAAGATCCTCGACCTGCAGGGGCACACCCATTAGATTAATCTTGCGGATCATCCTCATTACCTTTCCGACGCGTCGGATTGTTTCTTCGTCCTTGGAGGATGATGTGCATGGTTGATTATCTTCATCATCATCACTTTCTTCTTCTTCTTCCTCTTCTTCGCCTGAGGAACTTGGAGTGGGAGCCTTCTTTTTGCCCTTCCTTTCTTCACATGCAAAAGCATATGGCTTTGAGGAAGTTGGCTCCTCTCCCCGACTCATTTTTCGCGACATCTCAAAGGCCGCGATTTTCCCAATCACAATGGTCGGGGTCATGTTGCTCAAATCCTCCATGTTGTGAAGGATGGTGATGATGCTCCCATATCTTTGTTGTGGTAGCAGGGAGATAATCTTCCTCACAATGTCCGCATCACCTAGCTTATTTATGCCAATAGAATTGAGCTCATTGATTATTAGATTCAAACGAGAATACATGTCTCTAACAAGCTCATCATCTTTCATGGCAAAAGAATTATACTCATTTAAGACTAGGCAATGTTTTTGCTCACGGACATTGGATGTGCCGTCATGGAGCTCATGCAATTTTAGCCAAATCTCATTAGCAGTTTTCAAGGTAAATACTTGATTAAAAATATCCATGCTAAGAGATTCATACAAGCAATTTTTGGCTCTAGCATTTAAATGAATTTCTTTTTCCTCACTCGTGGTGGGTTTCTCGGGATTCTTGAGGGGTTTCATCCCGTCACGAGTGACTCTCCAAACACCTAGATCAACGGCCTCTAGGTAGCAAGCCATTCTAGCACTATAATATGGGAAGTTAGTGCCGTCGAAGTGTGGTGGCCTATGGGTATCCATCCCTTCCTCTAAAAAGTGTCGGCTCTTTTAGCGGTGAAGCTAAAACGTTTCAAATGAGCCAAACCGGGCTCTGATACCACTTGTAGGAAACGGGTGACGCCTAAGAGGGGGGGTGAATTAGGACTTCTAAAACTTTTACTAAACTAGGCCACAATTAAATCCCTAAAGCAAAACCTATGCAAATAATCAAAACTACAATGTGCAAACTAGGTTTTGTCTAAGTGTTGCTATCTCTACCGCAAAAGGCTAAGTTTCAATCTACACTAAATAAGTATGACTACAAGATTGAAACTTAAATGCTTAATATAAATGCGGAATGTAAAGAGCTAAGTAGAGAAGCAAACTCTCGTGGATGACGCCGGTAATTTTACCGAGGTATCCGGAACCACGCAAGGTCTCGACTAATCCTCGTTGGTGCCCCTATGCAAAGGGAAGCCCACGCGAGGGCCAAGCACCACGGTCGAGTAACTCCGTAGAGAGCCGCGGGCCTTCTCCACGCGCAAGTGGTGCTCCGCTTCTGGCTCCTCTCGGATGCTCCCCGCCGTCTCCACTATCGAGCTTCCGACTGAAACGCCGCGGGCCTCGTTCCCTCCAGTACACGGTGGCGGCCGTGACACAAACGCGGTTGTCACGGTCTCGCAAGACTCTCGCCCCACTCGGTACAATTACAACGGCTCACGCAAGAGCCGAGGGGTTGTGTGGTTTTACAAAACTCACTCAACTAACTAGGGTTCACCTAGAGCAAGCGCTAAAGCGGTCTAACTAACCTAAGCACTTCGCAAAGCACCTACGCTAATCACCGAGTGATTCTATTAAGCACTTGGGTGTTTGAGCTCTTGGAAATGTGCACTATATGCCTTGGTATGTTGCTTGGGCTCTCACACTTGAGAATGGTCGGTTGGGGTGGTATTTATAGCCTCCACACCCCCAACTAGCCGTTGGACAGAAAGCAGCAGCTTTCTGTCGTCGGGTGCACCGGACAGTCCGGTGCACCACCGGACACTGCACAGTAGATGTCCGGTGCACGCCACGTCAGCCGACCGTTGGCGCTAGTAGCAGTCGACCGTTGGATCCGACCGTTGCCGTCTGCCCGTTGGCACACCGGACAGTCCGGTGCACACCGTACAGTCCGGTGCTACAGCCAGAGAGCGCCTGTCTGCGGCCTCTCTGCGCAGACTGTCCGGTGCCTCACCGGACAGTCCGGTGCACACCGGACACCGATGTCCGGTGCGCCACCAGGCGCTGGCTGACAGCCCTCATCTTGGATTTCTTCGCTGATTTCTTCGGGCTTCTTTGTTCTTGAGTATTGGACTCCTATGCATCTTTTTATGTCTTCTTTTGAGGTGTTGCATCCTCATTGCCTTGGTCCAATTCTCTTCGCATCCTGTGAACTATAAACACAAACACTAGAAAACTTATTAGTTCACTGATTGTGTTGTTCATCAAACACCAAAACTCAATTAGCCAAAAGGCCCGGGGTCCATTTTCCTTACACGGTGCACCAATGTGACCGTTGGCTCGGCCACGCATCACGCGCGGAATCCTCGGCCGACCGTTGCCCCGGCTGACTGTTGACTCACCGGACAGTCCGGTGCACCACCGGACAGACCAGTGAATTTTAGCCGTACGCCGTTAATCATCTCCCGAGAGCGACGAGTTCGCCTGTGAACGGCTCACCGGACAGTCCGGTGCACCACCGGACAGTCCGGTGAATTATAGCCGTACACCGCCGTCGAAGTCCCGAGAGCAGCCTGTTCGCCAGAGCCAGCCTGGCGCACCGGACACTGTCCGGTGCACCATCGGACAGTTCGGTGCAATCAGACTGAGCAGACTTTGGCTGAAAAGAAGCTATCTCTTTTCCAATTTGATTTCTCCTGTTTCCAGCACTTAGACACAATACATTAGTCCATAAAACAATGTACTAAGTCTAGAAACATACCTTTTGACATGATTTGTACTTTGTCCACCATTTTGCATAGATTAGCACAAAAGCACTTGTGTTGGCACTCAATCACCAAAATACTTAGAAATGGCCCAAGGGCACATTTCCCTTTCAACTGTCCGGTGCCCCATGAAGACAGAGCTCCAACGGTCAAAACCATCAGAACCCTAACGGTTGGGTGACGTGGCTGGCGCACCGGACAGTGTCCGGTGGTGCACCGGACTGTCCGGTATGCCCATCAACAGCAGCCCTCCCCAACGGTTGTTTTGGTTATTGGGCCTATAAATACCCCCAACCACCACCATTCAAGGCATCCAAGTTTTCAGCAATTTGCATTCAATACAAGAACTCTAGACTTCACTCAAAGACACAAAACAAAAGATCAAATCCTCTCCAAGTCCCAAACTCATTCCAAAGACTTAGTGACTTGTGAGAAGAGAGACATTTTTGTTCATTTGAGTTCTTGTCGCTTGGATCGCTTTTCTTCTTCCTCTATTCTTGTTCTCAGGCAACTTGTAATCAAAGCAAGAGACACCAAGTTGTGGTGGTCCTTGTAGGGGTCTAAGTGACCCGGTTTGATTAAGGAGAAAAGCTCACTCGGTCTAGGTGACCGTTTGAGAGAGGGAAAGGGTTGAAAGAGACCCGGTCTTTGTGATCACCTCAACGGGGAGTAGGTTTGCAAGAATCGAACCTCGGTAAAACAAATCACCGTGTCATCCGCTTCATTTGCCTTTGATTTGTTTTTCACCCTCTATCACGGACTCGAATTTGATTCTAATGCTAACCCGGCTTGTAGTTGTGCTTAAAGTATGTAAATTTTAGATTCCACCTATTTACCCCCCCCCCCCCCCTCTAGGTGACTTTCACAAACTCTCTTTCAACATTCTCGTTGGATCAATTTGCCCAGGAGAGCAAGTTCCAACATTTGGCGCCCACCGTTCGTGCTACGAAAAACAACCCGCGATGCCCCCCAAGCGAGCTAGCTCGAAGGCAGCCCCATCCATCGACGAAGCAGCGAAGGCAGCGCTGCTGGCTGAGAAAAAAGGCAAGGCCCTCGTGGACAACACCCCCCAAGAGGCCTTTGAAGATGAAACTGTCAGCAAACGACAGCGCCAAGACCACCCCACCCCCGAAGGGACCCTGCGCACCTGTAGCTCCGGAGGCGTACCCCAAGCACCACCCCCAGGTTTTGCCCCAGCAGAGGGCGAAGACACAATAGAAGACGACGAAGTCATCGGCATCTCAGCCGAAGACCAGCTGCAGTTGCGGGCCCTGCGCATCAAGAACCACAACCTACAAAAGAAGAAAGACATCCTCGAGGCCAAGCCCAACGTGTCACCGCCAAGCCAAGGTGCGCCAGATGATACGGGACGAGGAGCAGAGAGCTCGGGAGCTCGAGCAAGAAATCGCGCTCATGCAGAACGAAGGCCAGCACAGATTGCAGCATGGACCGCCCCTACAGCAGCGTGTCCCAGCCGGAGATCTCTTCATGCCCCAGCGCGAGCCCTTCATACCGCATGTCCCAGCTTTCCAAGGGATCAACTACCTCGACGAGCGAAGCCCCCTGGCTCCGCAGCTCCAAGCATCACCTTGGCCCGCCAACTTTAGGGCAGGCACCTACCCCAAGAATAACGACAGCACTGACCCAGCACAATACATCATGAGCTACCAAGTCGCTGTCGCATCGTCCGGAGGGGACGACGCCACGATGGCCAAGTCTTTCATCATCGCGCTCGAAGGCCTAGCCCTGACCTAGTACACCAGATTACCGCCACTGTCCATCGACTCCTGGAAAGGACTCCAAGACAAATTCCTGCTCAACTTTCAAGGGTACCGACCTAATACTGACGCCCTGGCTGAGCTATCACTCTGCAAGCAGTAAGAGAAGGAGACCCTTTGGGAGTATTACATGAAGTTCCTGACCCTCAAGTCACAACTGCCATCAGTCAATGACCACATCGCGATTCATTACGCCATCAGTGGCCTTCGGGCTGGTGTCCTGTACAGCCATTGCATCAGGGACCCACCTAAAACTCTCTAAGAGCTATACCAGCTATTCGAGAAGTACGCCAGGTCCGAAGAGCTACATCAACGAAAGGTCGAATCTCAAAGGAAGCCAAAGGACCCTACGCATTCCAGCAGAACCTGGACCAGGCCTTCGCAGCCAGACTCCGGTCGGGATAGTCAAAGCCAACAACAGGTGCACAACATAGCCAATCAGCACCCAGCCAGAGAATCCATCCGACGCCAAGAACACCCCCCCAAGGCCGCGGCAATGGCACCAGAGGAAGAGGCCAGGGACGGACGCAGTAGCCACGCAGATTCTACTGCCTATTCCATGGCGAGGACTGCACGCACCCAACAAGAGATTGTCCTAAAACGAAGGCCACCAGGGATAGGATGTCCAGGGCACAGCCAGCCAACAACCAGAGAGTTATCGCGCACACATACCACCACCAACAACAACAACCTTACAACAGCGACCACGCCCAACACCCACCCAACCACGCGTACCAACACCGCCAGGAAGTGCAAGTCTGCCACCCCGCCTCCACCTCCGCATCACCCAAATCCCCACCACCATAATCACCCCCAAGCACCAAAGCAGGAAGACTTCGCCAAACAACCATATCGCGGAGTCATCCATATGATCACCGGAGGGTCTAGCATGGACTTCGAAAAGAAGCGGCAGAAGAGGGACCACTACCGAAGTGTTAACCATGTCGCCCTCACCGGCCCAGTCGTACAAACAAGGTGGTCTCATGTGCCACTCACCTTCGACGCCAGGGACGTTGATCTGCGCAGTGCCCCTCACATCGATGCCATGGTGATCAACTGCAGTGTAGCAGGCTGGGACCTACACAAGGTCCTGGTCGACAAGGACAGCCAAGCCGACATCATCTTCCTGCACGCCTTCGACCACATGGGCATTAGCCACAGTTTGCTCAAGCCTTCAGACAACCCTCTTTATGGTTTCGGCGGGAAGGGTACTTTTCCAGTCGGCAAGATCGAGCTACCCCTGTCCTTCGGTGTAGCACCCAATGCACGAAGTGAGCATGTCACCTTCGACATTGTCGACATGGTATACCCGTACAATGCTATAATGGGCCGAGGCTCCATCAACAAGTTTGAAGCGGCCATTCACGGACTTTACCTATGCATGAAAATCCTGGGTCCGCACGGTGTGATCACAGTCTACGGCAACCAGCAGACCGCGTGCAATATTGAAAGAGACTTCATCCCAGGACAACGGAACGTGCACCGCCTCACAGCACAACACGAAGGCTTTGAAGGGACCCGCCCAGTCGCCGACAAAAACGTAAAGGCGCAGCTGCAAAGCAACGACGGAACGAAGGCCACCACACCCCTCGACCCGGCCACCCCTAAGCAAATGGTCATAATTAGCAAAGACCTGACCTCACAAGACGAGGAAAAACTCATCTCCTGCCTCTCCCGCAACAAGTACGTCTTCACTTGGTCCGCCCACGACCTGGTCAGAGTCAGCCGCACCATCATAGAGCATGACCTAGGCATCGACCCCTCGGTGCGCCCAAGAAAGCAACGACTGTGCAAAATGTCCAACGAGAAGACCGAAGCTACCAAAGCCGAGGTGCACCGCCTGTTGGAAGCCAACTCCATCGAGCCAATTGCTTACCCTACATGGCTTGCCAACATGGTGATGGTGCAAAAGAAAAGCGGCAAGTGGTGCATGTGTATTGACTTCACCAGTATCAATAAGGCCTGTCCCAAGGACAATTTCCCCCTCCCACGGATCGACAAAATAGTCGATAGCGCAGCAGGATGCGAAGTCATGTCACTCCTCGATTGCTTCTCCGGTTACCACCAGATCTACATGAAAGAGGAAGACAAGGCCAGCACAAGCTTTATCACACCCTTCGACACATACTGCTTCATTAGAATGCCGGAAGGACTCAAAAACGCTGGGTCAACCTTCTCCCGCCTCACAAAAAAGGTCCTCGAAAGCCAAGTAGGCTGCAACATTTTCACCTACGTGGACGACATTGTTGTCGCGAGCAAAAACAAAGAGGATCACCTGGCCGACCTCGCCGAAACCTTCGCTAACATGCGGGATGCACGACTTCGGCTCAACTCCGAAAAGTGTGTCTTCGGAGTTCGCCAGGGGAAGATACTCGGCTACCTAGTGTCGCACAGAGGGATCAAGGCCAACCCGACAAAAATCCAGGCAATCATCAACATGACACCTCCGCAGTCCGCTAGGGACGTCCAGCGACTGACAGGCAGATTGGCCGCCTTGAACAGGTTCATTTCCAAATCCACAGAGCGTAGTATACCTTTCCTCAATACACTACGCGGCGCCAAAGACTTCGCTTGGGGACCAGAGCAGGCGGCAGCCTTCGAGTCGCTCAAGCAACACTTGTCCGATCTGGCAACCCTCGCTAGTCCCGACCCTTTGCTTCCCTTACTGCTATATATAGCGGCCTCACCATGTGCGGTCAGCGCGGAGTTGGTCCAAGAACAGGATAGAGAGGGCACGACCCGACAATGCCTAGTGTACTATGTCTCCGAAGTCCTCACGACTTCCAAGTGTAATATGACCGAGCAAGAAAAAATTTCATATGCAGCTGTCATGGCATCTCGCAAGCTGTGCCACTACTTTGAGGCATTCAAAATACGGGTCACTTCTGACAGAGGCCTGGGAGAACTATTCCAGAACCCGAAGGCATTCGCCCGAATCACCAAGTGGGCAGCGGAACTTTTTGAGTACCACATCACCTTTGAACCCAGAACAGCGATCAAGTCACAGGTCCTGGCAGACTTCATCGTTGACTGGATGGGACCAACACGACAACAAGAAGAGTCCTCAGATAAAGTATGGACAACAAGACTACAAGAAGAGTCATGTGAAGCATGCCAAAAATTCTCACCTCGCTCGGGCAGCCCCTTGCAACTCACCAAACTTATCGCCCACACATGGCCACTTCAGCGCTGGGGGCTGGACATCGTCGGACCGCTGCCTATAGCTCAAGGGAACCTCAAGTTTGCCTTCGTCGCCGTCGAATATTTCACAAAGTGGATCGAGGCCAAGGCAGTATCCACCATAACGTCGAAGACTGCACAAAAATTCTTCTGGCAAAACATTGTTTGCCGCTTTAGAGTCCCGTCCAAACTCACAGTCGACAATGGCAAACAATTCGATAGCCAAGACTTCAGGGATTTCTGTTTTTCCATCGGCACCAAGCCCGTCTTCGCCTCGGTATACCACCCACAGTCCAACGACGTCGTCGAGCGTGCCAATGGCAAAATTTTTATCGCTATCAAGAAAAGACTTCTCGACGATAAAACAGGCAAATGGGCCGACCAGCTACCCGAGTGGTATGGGCCCTAAACACTACAGAATGTCGGGCGACCGGGTTCATACCCTTTCGCCTATTGTATGGATCCAAAGCCATGACGCCGCAGGAGATAAAGCATGGATCGCCCAGGACAAGCACATCAGCAGTCCCCGATGTCAACGAACCAACTTCCAAAGATCTCATCGACGGAGACCGCGTCCTCGCCCTGCAGACTCTCGACAGATATCAGGCCCAAATAAAGGCCTGGCGCAACAACGTAGTCGTCCTAAAGGAATTCAACAAAGGAGACCTCGTACTTGTCCGGACCACCCGGACAGAGTCACGGGGCAAGCTGGAGTCGAAATGGGAAGGTCCATTCATTGTTAAGGCGAAGGCATCCACCAGCGCGTACAGGCTGGTAACACCTTCCGGCGAAGATTTAGAGCACTCCTGGAACATTGACAATCTTCGGAAATTTTTTGTTTAACCCTCAGGGCCCATGCGCCCTTGTAATTCAGTAAACAATGTTGTTCCGGCCCGCACTCTTTTCCTCTTAGGGGGTGAGGTTTTTAACGAGGCGGAGCCATGTAATATATCAGTAAAAGCCCTCGCAAAAACAAAAACTCAAGTGCAACATCTCAAAAAAGACCGCTTCGACGGTCTTCGGCATTCGACCAATTCGAAGTCACCACGACAAGTAGCATAGACTACCCTCGCGTGCGACACTCCGCGCAAAAGTCACCTAAGGGTGCAGCCGGATAAGCACAACAAGTGCGTCAATCGAAGTATTTTACTAAAAAGACAATCCGTGCAAAAGTCACCTAAGGGTGCAGCCGGACTAGCACAACAAGTGCGTCAATCGAAGTCTTTTACTAAAAAGACAATCCGTGCAAAAGTCGCCTAAGGGTGCAGCCGGATAAGCACAACAAGTGCGTCAATCGAAGTCTTTTTCCTCAAAATACAATCCGTGCAAAAGTCGCCTAAGGGTGCAGCCAGACTAGCACAACAAGTGCGTCAATCGAAGTCTTTAACTAAAAAGACAATTCGTGCAAAAGTCACCTGAGGGTGCAGCCGGATAAGCACAACAAGTGCGTCAATCGAAGTCTTTTTCTCAAAAAGACAATCCGTGCAAAAGTCGTCTAAGGGTGCAGCCGGATAAGCACAACAAGTGCGTCAATCGAAGTCTTTTTCTCAAAAGACAATCTGTGCAAAAGTGGTCTAAGGGTGCAGCTGGATAAGCACAACAAGTGCGTTAATCGAAGTCTTTTACTAAAAAGACAATCCATGCAAAAGTCGCCTAAGGGTGCAGCCGAACTAGCACAACAAATGCGTCAATC
Source organism: Zea mays (assembly GCF_902167145.1). Classification (NCBI taxonomy): domain Eukaryota; kingdom Viridiplantae; phylum Streptophyta; class Magnoliopsida; order Poales; family Poaceae; genus Zea; species Zea mays. The sequence goes on along the minus strand of NC_050096.1, from coordinate 18,850,255 downwards.
GAAGTCTTTTACTTAAAGAACCCCGTGCGAAAGCCGCCCAAGGGCGTAGCCGGGCACTTTCAGCACCACACTACAAAGCAAAGGGCAACAGTCCACATTACAACACAAGCCGCAGTTTACATACACACAGCGAAGGGTCACCAAGACCCACCGCACAAATAAATGCATTCGCACCGCTCGACAAGCGAGGGCATCGCACATTCTACATCGGCTCAACCTTCGGGATAATGTCTGCCTCCTGATAATTAAACAACATTATTCTCAACTCCTCACCCTCAAACAAATTCCGTAGGTCCCCCTCACAAAAACTCATCCCAAACGACGAAGACAGCAGCTCGCGTTGGTTACCCCGATCCACACGAAGCCGAGTTCGCTCCAACCCCATCCGTCGGCGCCCACCACTTCGCGAACTCTCACCAATGCTACGCTTCGACACCACTCTTTGCTGGTGGCGTGGACCCAACGCTTCACCCGCGTCCAATCGCGGCGAAGGCTCCGCCGTGGCCACATGTAACACAGCAAAATAATCTAAATCTTCATCCGAAGACTCCTCAATCCAAGACAGCGGGTTCTCAAACTCGCCACCATCAGATGAAAACGACCTAGATTCAGAGCCAGAAAAACTATTAACAGGCACTGCGTTCACGGCCGCCAAAAAATTAACACCATCAGTAGGTGTTGCTTGCGCAGGCCCACATGTCAGAACCTGCGCAGCAACCGAGTTTCAGTAACACAAAAACAAAATCCTAACATCCAATACCCCCTTAGCCCTATCCCGCCACTTGCGAAGGGCCGACCGACGCCACCGGATCTTCGGCAGCTGACGCGTCCGCCACCGAAGTGTCTTCGCCAGTCGGCGCAGCGACATCCACAGGGTCCCCGCTAGCGCGAGTCGGCAAGGAGGCCTCTGCGGGGCCCTCACCAGCTTCAACCTCTGCCCCATCTATCGCCAGAGGCACCGCACTCTCCAAGTCCCCGAGGTCTTCGATCTCCTCGTCATGCACCATCTACAAAATAAACAATAAAAATAATTACAGCAAAAAATAACAATAAATGAAAATGTACCTGCTCCATCGCCCGGTCGGACCTCTCCCGGATGATGTCACGACCGTGAGGGCCCCACATCCTATCATAAAGCGCTCCAGAGGATCGCTTCAGAACTGGGTCTTCGACCCGAAAAATCCCGCGTTTGAAATCTTCATCCGCCCGATCAAAGACTTCAAAATGCCTGCATCCCTCACGTGATAAGGCATTCACGGCCCCTTCACAGGTAATGAGCGACGTGAAAGACATGAGACCCATCACAATCGTCGGCAGCACCTCCAGTTCCTCCTGCAACCATCCAAGAAAGCAGAGGCCAACTTCTTTACCACACGCATCAAAAGGGGGCGGTACACGCACCAAGCTACCGGTACGCGTCCACGAGCAATGCATGCGCTCGATCCACCTCTATGCGGGTAGAAGCCTCTGCCTTGTCCAGACAGCCACGGAGGCTGTTGTAGTTTGCCTCCGCCTCCGCCGCACGTTGGATGGCGAGGTTGGCCTCAGCACGCGCAACCTTTGCCTCGGCACGCGTGGCCTAGGCCTCCGCGCAGGCCCTGTTCGCATCCTCCCTTTCCGCCGCTACCCGGCGGCTGAGTTCCTCCTTTTCGGCCTCCACAGCCGTCAGCTTCTCCTTTAGCTTGCGACTCTTGTTCTCCACGGCTGATTTATCCCGCATAGCCTCGATATGTTGCGTCTGGAGGCACTCAATCCTACCCTCGAGTCGCCGCCTCTCGGCAGCGAACTCTGAGGTTAGGACGCCCGAAGCAACATGATCGGCGAAGGCGGCCGCCTGGCGTAAAACGACGTCAAATCCGCAACCATGAAAGAATTTCAAATTGCGCGAAGTCCAAAATGGCTTACATGCTTTAGCTGCTGCGTGGCATGCTTCAGCTGCTGCGAAACCGAGGCCCACCATGTCTTTGGCGGCGGCGGCAAAAGTAATCTCGCCGCTAGCACAAAACCTGGACCAGGGGGTCCTGCAAAGACCCCTTTGCCTCGGTCGTCCCTACAACCGACGCGGCCGCCACCGACGCTAGGACAACAGCCAGTTGCCCAGCATTCGACCCTGCATCATAGTCTTGTCAAGAACAAGGACCTCGTAAAATACGCGTATTAAAAAAACTCACTGACAAGTCCACGCCCTGTACGGGCGTCGAACATCATGACACCACCAACAAGGTAGTCATCCACGCATGCATCCATGGAGACGTCGGCCCCACCCGCCCCCGCCTCGGTAGTATGCAGTGGGGACGGTGGCCCTCACTCCTGCGTAGGCTCGGCAGGACACGGCCTGCTGGAGCCGGGAGCGGCGGACTTCGCGTCCGGCGAAGGCTTGCTGGGGCTAGGGCGGCGGTTCTGGGAGCCGGCGGCGGCGGTGGCTTGCTGCTGCCGGGGGCGACAGACTTCGTGACTCCCCGCGCCCTTTTGACCTCGCGGCTAGGGTCCCCGACCCTAGTGAATGCCCGGCGCTTTCGCACCGCGTCTTGGAGATCCTTATCCATCACTGCCGATACAATAGCAGCAACATTCCGCCCATAAGGAAAAATCTTCAACTCGCGAGCTAATCGGGACGTAATCATGTCTTCACCGCCCGCCCGAGGGATCGGAACATTCCTAGGCCAGCGACCCCCAGTAACCTCCAGCATTCAAGCAGAAGATTCCCGGAGCTCGGACGAAGACATCCTCTCACCGGGGGCCGCGCAAGTCCCCAATAAATCCACAACAAAACAATTGGAGACCTCCAATCCCTCAGCTGCAGTACCTAATTTCTTCCTTTTAGTAGCCGCAGCCGGCACAACCCCTCGTGAAGGGCCCTCGTCGACCTTCGCCACCGCCCTCTTTCCTCGGTCGACAACAGCATCGTCGTCACCCGGGTAACCGCCATATGGCAACCGGTTCAACTCAAAAACACGGTTCAAACGAACATTCGAACAGTGAATGTCCCAACTGCGCAAAGCCTCCGTCCTCGGCACATACCGTCCTACAATCCTAGCGGCCTCGACCTCGACTTCACGCACAAACGCAGCCGAGTTCCGGCCCCGCAGATCCAAAGCAAAGGCAGGACTTCACACCAACTGATCGCCCAAGGTCGGCATCCGGCGGGGGCACACTTCGCCAAGCACCCAACCGTGCACCAAAGGCCACACTCTGTATCCTATGAACTCCTTAACCAAGTCGCGCCCGCTACTCATGCATGTGTATGCATGTGGTCTACATGTGTATACATGTTTTAAAAAAATAAAAAAAATATAATCGTGTCGGGCCGGGCCAGCACTACGGGTCGAGACTACAGCCCAAACACGACACGTCGTTCTTGGCTCTTGCAAGCATTAGGTCGTTTCTGAGACCACATTGACGCAATGGACTCCATGGTGTTTGAGGTTGCTGAATTGGATGGAGCAACAATGATTTGTCACGCTAACAGCAAAAGAAAAGTTTATTTGTTGGTTTTAAACGTTAATAATTGCTACGAAGTACCATAATTTGTATGGAGCGTATCCAGTTTTTATTGATGCATGACTTTAGCAACACTCCATATTTTGATCTATCTTTTTTATAGGTTTGAGTTCATGTGACTTATTTTAGAAACTTGAGCTCACAAACTTTCTCTTATTTGGTCTCTATATGATGAAATTATGTTATTTTATAATCTCTATTCGTTCATTCAATCATTGTGAACTCTCTTCTAATCGCTTCCTTTATTGACCGTGTTGTACCAAGACATATTGGATGCAGTAAACAACAACCTCAGTCAAATCAAAAAATATTATGTAGAGAGCGGAGCGAAGACAGTCAATACAAAATCTTGATATCTTTTTAGTGGATATTTTACATAGGTGTTGTTGTGAGTCATCGCAATGCACGGGTAACCAACTAGTATAGATAAAAACTAGAGTTTCAGTCTTTCAAACATGTAGACCACATAGTCAGGCCTTCTTCCTTCCTTTACCCGAGCACCCAGCCAGGCCAGGGCCTCTCGTGCCCGGCCTTGCAGCTAGGCAAACGGCCCAGCTCGCATCCGCAAGCGATCCAGCGGCGTCCAGTTTTTGTATGTATCAAAGGGCACAGGCTACCCACTTACACATCAGGGCCCAGAAAGCCGGTGCCACCGCCCTCTCGAGCCGTGCGCGCGACAGAAGACTGGAGGACCTCCGACCTCGTCCAGTCATGCTTGCAGGCTGCAGGCGTGCGCCCGTGCGGGAAGGAACCAACCAGGCGGGGCCGCTGGGGAGGAGGAGGGAGGAGCAGGTATGCCGTATGCATTGCAGCCTCGCCTCTGATCCACGCCGGTGGCCGGCCGCAGCTCCTGTCCTCTCCTGCACGTCTTTTGCCCACGGCCACGCGCTTCCGACCGGCCCGACCCGACACACGGCCGTGGCGTCGGCCTTGCGCAGCTCAGATGCAGAGCCCGTGCGTGCGGCCTACCACCAACTAAAGATCAGAACCACCTTTGGACAATGGACATGATGCAGCAGAAGAGGCACAGCTGACAGCAAAAGTTTGGCGCAGATTGGTCACTGGCCACCAACGCTTCGCACGCACCAAACGGTTAGTAGTACTGTCGCTTTAGCCTGATCGATCCCTCTGCTCTGAATGCCCATTACTAGTTTACTATTATATTCGCCACCATCTTCGTTTGCTTGCATTGGACTTCAATTGAAGCAACCAGGCTGAGACTGAGAGCACGTAGGCTGCAAAAAGGCAACGCACTTTCCTTTCGAGACGGGGATACAGCCACGGCTGCAGGAAAACTGGGGAAAAGGGTGGCCTTTCCCTACATAACATGAGGATACAGTAATAAAGCTAGAATATGAGAAGAAGAAAATAATCGCTTTTCCGCGCCAAAAAAAAAACAGTTCTTTTAAGCCATACACACTTAATCATATGCACAATTGGCTGGTTTTAGGTTGATAGTTTAGATACACTTATACAATAATGCATGGGATTAGTGCCATGCTACATGTGAATGCTTAGCGTTAGGGATCTCTAGACTGTTGGTTTTGATTCCAGCTTGTAAACAAATCGTAGAAAGTACAGCGTATGGTCAGCACTATATATTAGTAGAAATTAACATGGGACAGATTTATTCCCCCCCACCACGGAATAAAATAGTTTATCGTCGCAAATACTCGAGAAAATTATATGCTTTCATGCATGTACAGAGGCTGATATGGAGTCACATGGCACCGTGCAGTGCCTTTTTTTTCTTAAAAAAAAGTGTTCTGCAGAGTCGGTGTAGGTTTTGCTGCACAAGTCAATCAGCTACGAACGTGGAGAGCAGAAAAACCATTGAATAAAAAAATCGAGATTTGACATCAATGATTTCTTTTACATTTTTATTTTGCAACACCGCGAGAGGCCAGGCCAGCCAGGGTGCAGCAAAGTGGGCAGTCTGGGCTATAGCTAGCGGTGCCTTAATTGTATTGTATCACCATCTTTCAGCAAGGTCGTAATTGACTTTAATCAGAGATGATTCAGTGCAGAGCAATTTTTTAGCTAGCTAACTGTTAGGTCCAGTGCATTCAAGCATGCCCTAAACTAGGTGGATTTGTATTTGAAATCTGGCAAGGACGGCGCGCGCATACGCTGTAAGATAGACAGCAGGATGGATCAGTGAGGAAAACCACTCCCAGTTTCTGTTCTGTGAGCGCATGGTCCGGCGGTACCTTGGAGCGCTCGAGTCGCAAATGATAAGCTGAACCAGAATATCCCGTGCGGGAAGCCCACTGAGAAAGGCGCCCGCTTTTGGCACCCAGTTTCCGTCTCTCCGTGCGGGGCAAACTGCAGTATGATATGGTCAGGTCAGGTCAGGTCAAATTATAGTGCGTGGCCTTTCCGGTGTTTGGAGATGGACAGCCCATCTGCAACTGCAACTCGATCGGAAAGGAATCCGCAGCGCTCTGCTCTGCTCTGCTCTAGCGACACCATCGCCGATCCGGGCCTTTTGAAATCTCATGCTAATAAACAAGAAGCAGAGAGGCAGAAGCAGCCGCAGCCGCCGCCGGGTAAAGTAATTGAGCTGCTCCTGCTGCGGATCAGAGGTAAACTAATGCCACGCCCCACCGGCCAACGTGATGTGTCTGTCCAAGCATGATGTGATGACTGCTCTCTCTGGATTGAGAAAATATAATATCACCATCCAACCACATCGCATTGCATTGAAGCTGCACTATTTCCTCCTGTGCCCCCCAAAAAAAGAGAGAGAAGAATCTGGAACTGAAAGGATATGGATGCTGAAGATATGTGTACTTGTTACACTGCTAATTGTTCGATGCAACAGGCAACAGCTTTGTGCCTGAAATTTGGCAGGCCTGGGCATCATCACAAGCCCTGACGGGTGATTGAGCAGGAGCAGGCTCGCTCACTGGACAGAAAGGAAGACGGGCCTTGAGATGATCTGAGATAGCGAGATGACTGCTGGTACCGAATGCTCATTCTGCCCAGCTCTAGTCTAGTGACACTAGGAGGGCCACTGCGCTGATCGGAACATATCTTCGATTTGCTGCAACACCAAGTACTATGCCATGTTCTCCTTGGCATGTCACTCGAAACAGGGTGAGAAGAAAAAAAAAAGAAACTTGGAACTGGGACATGGGGTTGTAGCCATTTAGGGCTATTTTGGTGACAAGAGAATTGAAGTGAGTCCATAAAAAAATAAAAATCTATTGATATTCAAAATTTAAATAACAAAGGATTTTCTTCTCTATGAATCGTTTCTAATTCTCTTATTACTAAACCAGTTTGTTACTGTTGAGATCGGCATCTCTGCGTCGCATACAGATACAAATGCATCGCGGACAGCGAGCAACTGTGCACCGGCTCCATCGACGGAAGGCGAAAATAAATATTACCGTGTTATGGTATAGTATTTGCAGGCAGCGCAGCATGGGAGCCGGGACACTGTGAGCTGTGTCCTCATGTTTTTTATAACAGGAGATGAAATGTTTATGGTTTTATTAAGAAGCAGGCGAGGGGGAGGTTAAACAAATGCGTGGCGCTAAGAATCCCAATGCCCTTGGCTGACAGCCATCCCTGCACGCAATAAAAGATGTGGGAAGAAACAAAAACAAACGGGCAGTCCCTTGGCCTATCTCCCGCTCTTTCCTACCGCTGCCTTGTAAACTAAGCCCCCCCTTGCACTGCACTGCATGTGGACTCGGCAACAGTGCGTGGCGTGGGGCTTAGTTTTTGCGCCGGGTTTTGTACTCTGCTGCTTTTATGCGACTGCTCGAGCTGATCCAGCTGACATTGCTCGACACCAAGGCTTGCAGCATCCGTGGTTATCTTCGGCTCAGTACTGGTTTATCCTTGGCACCTCGCTTCCTTCGTCGCATGTAAACTAACCGACCTGTCGAGTGTCATTTTTGCAAAGTTCGGAGACAACTAAACGGTCCATAAAAAACCGAGCCTGTTATTTGAATTTTACTTTCAAAATCAAATGCCAGATAAAGTTTGTTTACGGAGCACTGACACGTTCCTGAACACAGGACACAAAAATGCCTCCCCTCCCCTGCAAGCAAAGGCAAAGGCAACGGCAATTACCGACAACGTGAGGGGGGCCTCGTCTCGTCAGCAGAACGCAAGTGGCTGTGGTGGGCCTATATAAGGCCACCACGCCACTACTACTAATCCTCTCCTAATGGCCACCACACCGCCACTAATCATCTCCCAATAGAACATTAATAGTAGTTTCTATTTGTTTTATAGTCTGTTTAGATTCACTCCTTCAAACTTAGAGCTGATATAGATTTAGCTTTAAACTTAGCCTGCTTTCTCAATTAAAATGCTCTAAAACTTTTAGAGCTCTAAAGTTCCGAGTAGATCCAAATGGACCCTTAACTATCTTAATACTAAACAATTTGCTAAGGTACCCACATGAATTAATAGAGAGAATAGAAAACATAGAAACAATTTTTTTCTCACTAAAAACTGGTTTGGTAGACAGGGAAATGAAAGGGATTAACAAAGTCTACTCGCGGATCAAGAGAGGAAACCAGCTAGTCGTGCAGTGTTGTTGCATGGTGCCTCTGCGGGAGGCTTGGGTTCAAATGTGTCGCTCCGCACGGTATTCACCATGTTGGCTGGATTTACATGCTAGAGTGAGGAGAAGAGAACCACACAAGTTATGCTATCATGGCTCATGCTATATGACTGCCATGCCACGTATGATCGTTCTCATTTTTTAATATATGTTGGTGTTCATCAAATGGTATTCTTCATAAAAAAATCTGCTATAGAAAATATGCATTGGAGGTGTTAAGTCTAAAATCAAAACACACTAACTCCAACCATCCCCTCCTTATTTCTCGCTTTATTAGTACTCCCTCCAATTTTTTAGTTGACGTCTGTTAATGTAAAATTATACTACACAGCGTCAAATAATAAACAATCGGAGGTAGTACTTTTTATCATGTTTAACTACCTTCTAAAAAATACTCCATACATACAAAACTCTAACCATTCCCCCCTATTTCTTGCTTTATCAATACTATCTATTATATTTAATTACACCCTATAAAAATGTACTCCCTACATACAAGACGGTCTCCAATCATTATTCCTATATATCCAGATTCTATATACATTTATAACTCAGTTATTTAATATATTTTTTTATCAAATTTTAAAGTTTCAAAAAACCATAAAGTATTTAAACTATCATAATACACATTATTACGGGGCCACATAGCTTAAACATGTTTAATATCGCAAATAAATAACAAAATTAACGTATAAGGGTAAATAGTTCTCCCAATATATGGGGGGAAGATTCTAATCTCCCCATGTCCTGTTAGGTTGCATGAAGATAGGAGGGAATTGAGGGGATTAAATCCATTTCTATTCAATTTGAATAACAAAAGATTTAATCCCTTCCAATACTCTAATCCACTTATAACCGAACAAGCGCGTATAGAGGACGTTGTTGAATGAGTAGAAGAGGAGAATCTTCTCTAAATTTAGAGTATTGTTTAAAGGACGTTGTTGAATGAGTAGAAGAGGGGAATATTCTCTAAATTTTAGGGTATAAGAACAACTCCAAGAGTCTCTCTGTATTCTTCCTAATTTATATAAATAAAAATAATTTTTGAAAATGCCCTCCATCAACTTATTTAAATGGTTATCCAAATATAACCATCTTTTATTATGTGTTTCTCGCTAGCTAAAGATAGAAAACATGAATGACTTTTAGAGTGAAAACAAGATATAAAAAACTGTTGGAGATTGAAAAGATATAGAAGTGATTTTTATGCAAATGAATCTTTAAATGATAATTTAGAGAGTGAAATTTAGAAAGACTCTCAACCAGCCTAAGTGGGGTTGGGGAGTCTTAATGAGCGACCTTGCTAGAACTTTCTGTTATACTGTCTTAAGGTTGTCCGCAATGGCCACTACCGGAATCCGAGGCTTTGCCGAGTGTTGTCTTCTTTGCCGAGTGCCTTTTGTCGGGCACTCGGTAAAGTTAGGCGCTCGGCAAAGAGCCTCTTTACCGAGTGCTGAACACTCGGCACAGGGCGGCACTTGGCAAAGAATGGTTTGCCGAGTGTCAAACACTCGGCAAAGGAAGCTCTCGGTAAAGGGCCGTCAGCGGCCGTCCCAGAGCTGACGGCCGTCAGTCTTTGCCGAGAGCCAACGGTTGGCACTCGGCAAAGAGGCTTCTTTGCCGAGTGCCACATAGTTGACACTCGGCAAAGCCCTCTTTGCCGAGTGTCAGTTGTTGACACTCGGCAAAGTGTATTTTCATTTTTTAAATTTTGTCTCCCAAACTTTTTGTGGTATGTTCCTACACTATGTAGACCTACATGTATCATTTGTGGACAATTATAACATAATTTCCATAGTTAGTAGATTTAGTTCGTTTATTTGAATTTCTTCGGAAAATTCAAATTTAAACTGCAGGTCACTCGAAACTTGGAAAACCGTGCATGAAAAAATGATATTCATGTTACTTAGCATAAGTTACGACCGATTGCAGAAGCGTACCGGACACTTCGAGCAACATGCTCACTAAACATGGCCGTGAACTTGGCATCCACATGTTTAAAAATTGTATAAAACACAAACAAAGTCAGAAAATCATGAAACTTGTTCACGTGTCATGATATCATATGTACAGGCTGTGATAAAAATTTTAGAATGTTTGGAGAAAGTTGTGAGACACTATGTGTAGAAACCTAAGAGATCCACATTGAAACTCTTTGATTTCATGTGTAGTCCTCTAGTTTTCTACACATAGTGTCTCACAACTTTCTCCAAACATTCTAAAATTTTTATCACAGCCTGTACATATGATATCATGACACGTGGACAAGTTTCATGATTTTCTGACTTTGTTTGTGTTTTATACAATTTTTAAACATGTGGATGCCAAGTTCACGACCATGTTTAGTGAGCATGTTGCTCGAAGTTTCCGGTACGCTTCTGCAATCGCTCGTAACTTATGCTAAGTAACATGAATATCATTTTTTTTCATGCACGGTTTTCCAAGTTTCGAGTGACCTGCAGTTCAAATTTGAATTTTCCGAAGAAATTCAAATAAACGAACTAAATCTACTAACTATGGAAACTATGTTATAATTGTCCACAAATGATACATGTAGGTCTACATAGTGTAGGAACATACCACAAAAAGTTTGGGAGACAAAATTTAAAAAATGAAAATACACTTTGCCGAGTGTCAATAACTGACACTCGGCAAAGAGGGCTTTGCCGAGTGTCAACAGGGTGACACTCGGCAAAGCGTAAGGACAGAATCTTTGCCGAGTGTCTCCCGGTTGGCACTCGGCAAAGCCCTCTTTGCCGAGTGTCACATCTAGGGCACTCGGGAAAGCGTACTTTAAAATTTAAAAAAAATCTTTGCCGAGTGCCAGATCGCGGGCACTCGGCAAAGACAGTATACATACGCCAGTTAACCTTTCTTCCTCACTTCACTCTCACTCTCTCACTCACCGTCGCCGCCGCCGCGCCCTCGCCGCCCGTTTCGCCGCCGCCACGCCCCCCGCCCTCGAGCTCGCCGTGCCGGGGCCGCCCGCCCACGCCATCGCCGCGCCGGGGCCGCCCGCCCGACCGAGCTCCTCGCCGCCCGAGCTCCTCGCCGCGCCCGAGCTCCTCGCCGCGACGGGACCGCTGCCCGCCCGCGCCCCTCGCGCTCGCCCTCGCCGCGCCGGGACCGCCGCCCGCCCGAGCTCCTCGTCGTCGCCCTCGCCACGCCGGGACCACCGCCCGGGGCCGTCCGCCCGCGCCCCTCGCCCTCGCCCTCGCCGCGCCGGGGCCGCGGCTCGCCCGCGCCGCTTGCCCTCGCCCTCACCGTGCCGGGGCCGCCCGCCGCGCCCGCGCCCCTCGCCGTGCCCATCCGGTTTGCCGCCGCCGCGCCCGCCCGGTTCGCCGTCGTCGCGCCCCTCGCCATCCGGTTCGCCGCCGTCGCCGTCCACGCCGAGCAATTAGGTACAAACTCATTTTGATTGTGTATGAAATAGAGTCAGTTTGTTTGTGTGTGATTGTGTATTGTGAAATAGAGTTAGGTTTCTAATGGTCACTTTGCTTGCATTAGGTAAGTCTTTTAATTGCACAAATTATGTTTATGTGGTTATTTAGGCATTAATGTATATGTGTGGATATGTATATGTGTGGATGTCAGCCATCGTGCTGCTACTTATATTTACAGGCTTTAAAAACCTCCCCGTGCAGGGGAGGTGCTGCCGGATTTTTTTGTTGATAGGCTTTGGTTAAATATGTTATAGGATGGAGGACCGTGAGTGGATGTACACGGGCCGTAGAGGAAGGAACGATGTCACCACTGAATGGATTAGAAAGACCGATGATTTCGTGGAACGGACATATGGCGAAGCTGCTAAAGGGGCGAAGCTAGTCCCATGCCCGTGCGGCAAATGTGACAATCGGAAAAGAAAACCAAAGAAGGTCATGGTAGAACATATTTGGAAGAATGGATTTACGTCGGGCTATACTCGATGGATATTTCATGGTGAAGCGCATCGTACGAGAGAGGAGGTGTTGAGACAACGTGTCGAGGATTATGACGCGGATGCGGGGGTAGCAGATATGTTGAACGACTATCAGGAGGCACAGTACACGGGAGGATGTATGGATGACGAGCTAGAGCCGACTGCAAAGGCGTTCTATGACATGTTCGACGCGGCACAGAAACCCCTTCACGGCCAGACAAAGGTTTCTCAACTGGATGCCATTGGGCGTGTAATGGCGTTCAAGTCGCAGTACAGCATGAGTAGAGACGCATTCGATGGCTTGTTGACGGTTATTGGGAGTCTGCTTCCGGATGATCACGTTCTGCCAAAGAGCATGTACGAGGCACAGAAACTACTTCGTGCACTCAAGATGACGTATGAGCAGATTCATGCTTGTCCGAAGGGCTGCGTGCTATTTAGGAAAGAATACGCGGTGGCAAAGTACTGTCCCAAGTGTAATTCGTCTAGGTTTATGGAGGTAGACTCTGGTGATGGACAGAAGAGGCAGCTCGACATCCCCTTGACAATCCTACGACACCTTCCGTTCATACCGAGGATCCAGCGTCTTTACATGACAGAGGAATCTGCGAAACAGATGACATGGCACAAAAATGGAAAACGATACAATCCTGACAAGATGGTGCACGCATCAGATGGTGAAGCATGGAAACACTTTGATGACATTCACCGTGAGATTGAAATGCTTGATAGTGATGATGAGAGTTATGATCCGGCTAACCCCGACACATATGAAGATTATTTTTAATCGATATAATGCTATATGACTTTTTTATTTCGCACCTGTTTTTAAATACATCTTTTTATATGTGCTTATTTGTTTACTCTTAATTGCAGGTTGTTGAACAAATATGGTGGGCGGTTTCCTGAGGAGGAGGAGGGGGAGGAGGAGTAGGACGGCGGACGATGCAGAGCAGGCAGCGCAGCAGCACGAGGCAGAGCAGGCAGCGCAGCAGCAGGCGGCGCCTCAGGACGACGACGACCAGCAGCAGGACGACGACGACCAGCAGCAGGACGCCTCAGGTTCAGGCGGCTCTAGTTCGAGGAGCATCTACCTGCGAGGCCCCGCGAGTCTCCCGCCGCGTCCCATACTTCGGGACAGACGACCGTTGATTCGGCCGGAAGGGGAGAGGTATGTAACTTTATGTTCTTCATTCTTGTTCATATTATGTGTTCAAAATCATAATATAAACTAATACTTTTTATTTATCACTTGGACAGGTCTTGGACGGTTTTGGATTATGCTGGGGGTCATCGTCGCCCCCCCAACAACATCCTCGGCCTGCTGTGCAGGGAACACTTCCCTGGACTTGTGGAGTACGCCGGAGTGACGGGTCCAGCCTTCACCTTCGACCACTACGCCGTCGCCCCCGATGCAGTAGACCGGGACGGCAGGGAATTCAATAACAAGGCGGAGCGGATGAAGCAAGAGATGTGGGTAAGTCTTAGTATAATATAAAATATGTCGCATTCGTTGCAAATTCTTGAAATAATGTATGGATACATCGTTTTTGTATGCAGGATTTCTTCAGATGCGATGCTGGATACGAGGCTAGGGCGGATGTGGTGGCCACCACGTGCTGTAAGAAGCTCGTCGTGGACATGCACTATGAGGCCCGCATCCAGGCCATCATCACCTACCACGGCTCCGTCCTTGGGGAGAAGGTGACCAAACCTCAAGCCCGAACCATGTCGTTGACCAGGGAGCAGTACCTGCAGGTAAAGTCATGCATGTTTGGTACCAGTACTCCATGCATGAATTTTATTTTATCTTCTGATATGCACTTTATGTGTTTACTTTGCAGGTGATTCCACATTGGTGCGCCGCACATCCTCTGTGCTGGGAGCAGATGGTGGATAGGTGGTGTTCGGCTGAGTGGGACGAGGTGCACACAGCTAGCCGGGAACGGCGTTTGCAGATGCAAGGCCCCTCGCACCACCAAGGCAGCCGGAGCCTGGGCCAATATGCCGAAGCATGGGTACGCCACCTTTTTTATTTAGATATATAGCACTAAGTTAGATATTATTTCTAACTATCTCGTTGGTTTTCGTTGCAGTCGACGTCACATGGTGGCAGACCTTGTTCCACCTTCTCGGCCTATGCTATGGCCCATAAGGGTAAGGCGACGTCCGACGTCACCTACAACCCGGATGACGGGCCCGAGGCCTACACCAACCCCGCCGTCTACAGCCGCCTCCATGACTACACCGCCATGGCGCAGGAGGTCCATGGCCCAGACTATGATCCGAGCACCGAGCCTATCGACCCCGAGGTGCTCATGAGGGTCGGAGGAGGCAAGAGACATGGGCGGTACTGGATTGCCGACGGGGCAATCGACTCGTCCTCCACTCCCACTCTGTCTCAGGTGAGAGCAAGGAGCACGGGCTCGAGCCCAGCCATTCGACCTCGGCACGACAGCTCACAGCATCGCATACAGCAACTCGAGGTTAGTGCTTCTGTAACTCGTCCTTCCTTTAGTTATATACCTAGTCTTTGAGTTACTATAACGTTGGCTTGTAATATTACAGACCCAACTAGAAGAGATGGAGGCGAGGATAATGGCGGAGCGGGCGGCGGCTGATCAGAGGATGGCGGAGATGTTCCAGTACATGCAGAGCCTTGGCGCCGCACATGGCATCGCTCCGCCACCTCCATTGTTCCTCCCAGTTGACCCTACTGTCTTCCACACTCCTGTGAGTATCAATATTGTAGTTAGATGTTTGTAATGCATCTGGTATAACACATGCTATCTCTTCTCTGTGCAGGGCCAATCTGGGGCGGCATCCAACAACCCTCCGGAAGGGTTCAGCCCAACGCAACCCCGGCCAAACCGCCCACCTCCATGAGTCATTGTTTTAGACTTCAGAACTTATGTATAATACTTATGTTTCTGTTTGATACTTATGTGAGAGCTTGCGACGTTTGAGACTTATGTTTGTGTTTAATACTTGTGTTGAACACTTATGTTTGTGATGAATATTTATGTTTGTGGTCACGGTTTTATGTTTGTGTTGGCTATTTATGTCTGTGATGATATCTGTGATGTATATATGTGATATATATGTGATATCTTCTGTTTGTGTGGATGGAAAACAAAAAACAAATAAAAAAGGTACATACTGGTCACTTTGCCGAGTGTAACACTCGGCAAAGAGGCGCTTTGCCGAGTGTCCAGGTCATAACACTCGGCAAAGAGCACAGACCTAGGCACCGGCTTAGGTTCTTTGCCGAGTGTTATGTCTCTAGCACTCGGCAAAGAGGTCGTCTTTGCCGAGTGCCAATTGGGACACTCGGCAAAGAGCCTGACATGGGGACCCTCCCTGGCGGGCTCTTTGCCGAGTGCTGCCAGGAGGACACTCGGCAAAGATATCTTCGTTGCCGAATGTCGCCGTTGACACTCGGCAAAGCCGCCGTCTCCGTCAACCGGCGCCGTAACGGTCGCTTTTCTTTGCCGAGTGCTCCCTGACACTCGGCAAAGATCTTTGCCGAGTGCCCGAGAAAAAGTACTCGGCAAAGAAGTCTTTACCGATGCACTGTTTGCCGAGTGTTACACTCGGCAAAGCCTTTGCCGAGTGTTTATAAGGCTTCGCCGAGTGCTTCCGGCACTCGGCGGAGATGTTGATTCCGGTAGTGGGCAAGCCCTTCCCATCCCCCCATTACGGGCTATAGGTGCTCTCAAACCGTGCAACGACGACCTCTATGTCTGCCTCTATCCGAATGGTAGCTTCTCTCTCCCCATTGAACCAGGGCTCCCTACATCCAATAAAATCGTGCTCGGACTCGTCGTTTGTTGCTTGATTTTGTCGCAAGAAACAAAGCGCTGCCAACCTCCATGACCTCACTGCGGATACTTGCTGGCTATGGCCTTCCTCCTTGACGACCGCACTAAGGGCCTGTTTGGTTTGATGGCTAAGTTGCCATACTTTGCCTAACTTTTGTGCCTAAGGTTAGTTCTTCAATTCGAACGACTAACCTTAGGCAAAGTGTGGCACATTTAGCCACGAACCAAACAGCCCCTAACTCCTTCCTCTGCGACGGCCGCATGTCTCCTTCCACCGCGATGGCCACTGGAACTCCTCCTTCCGCGACGAGGGTAGCACGAGCCACAACCTTCATATGTAATGGCTATCACGCCTCCTTCCTCGGGCACGCCCACACGCCTCCGGCTTCCTCCGTGACTGTGGCGACATTGTTTTTTTGGTCACCTTGTTCAGGCTGTGCGCAACGCATCCCCCTCCCCTTCCCCCTCCCCTTGCATGGGGGCTGTAGGGGGCACTCCACGGCCGCAGCGGTGCCCCCTACAGCGCCCCCTACGTGCTGGCCCCCTTCTCTCTCCCCCCAGATCTAGCGTGTCACTGTTCATCACCCTAAACACTGTGCTGTGGGTCCACGAGTAATTGTTAGTAGATAAAAAATTAATAGTTGGTATAGAAAATGATATTTTATAGTGGTAGTGGGGTATAGGGGGAGTATTTAGGGGGAACCGCTGCGGAAGATGAAAAAATAGGGGGGGAAATAGGGGGAAAAAGTGATATAGGGGGAAAAATTTAGGGGTAACGGTTGCGGATAGCCTCAGGTGTACGCTGAAGTACTGCTCCGGTTCGAATGAAAATAATTTTATGTATACTAGGATTAAATGAAGGAGGAGTAATATAGGGTGAACCATTGCGGAAGGTAGTGAGGGAGAGATATGTTGGTGAGGTGGTACGGGAGAGAAACTTAGGGAGAGCGACCGTGGATAGCAAGTGAAAATGCGATCAGTAAATATAAATAAATAAAACCGAACCAATTTTTTACTGACGATTTTTTACTTGGCACCTGAAGAAAATGGACGGATAACCAGATCTACCGCCTTGGCAAAGGAAGAAAAAGAAAAGGGAAGGAGATCTACCGCTCAGCAGTAGCACATGCACAATGCACAAGCAGCGGGCGGGCGGCTGCGTCGAGCCGTCGACTGACTAGTGACTACTCAGGCGAACACAAGTACACCTCACACCCACCACCCAGCCCGCCGCGCAGAGCAGCGCAGGCGCCCTGCACCTCCACTCTGCAGCTCTGCTCCCCCTCCCTCTCTCCCGCTCCTCCTCCTTTTCCTTCTCCAGCTCGGCCGCCTCAGCCCGCGCCGCGATGTCAGAGGAGGACGAGGACCAGCCGCCGGCCAAGCGACCCAGCCCGTCGCCGCCCGCGGACCAGGTGCTCGACAACGTGCTCGAGACGGTGCTCCAGTTCCTGGACGCCCCGCGGGACAGGAGCGCCGCCTCCCTCGTCTGCCGCTCCTGGCACAGCGCCGAGTCCGCCACCCGCGAGTCCGTCGCCGTCCGCAACCTCCTCGCCGTGTCGGCCACCCGCACCGCGCGCCGCTTCCCCAACGCGCGGAGCCTCCTCCTCAAGGGCCGCCCGCGCTTCGCCGACTTCAACCTCCTCCCGCACGGATGGGACGCCTCCGCCTTCCGCCCCTGGGCCGCCGCCGTCGCCGCCGGGGCCTTCCCCGCGCTCACCTCGCTCTACCTCAAGCGCATCCCCGTCACCGACGCCGACCTGGACCTCCTCTCCCGCTCCCTCCCGGCGTCATTCCGTGACCTCACCCTGCACCTTTGCGACGGCTTCACCTCGCGCGGGCTCGCGTCCATCGCCTCCCATTGCAGGTATCTTTTTTTTTTCCTCTTGCTCCTCTGCGCCATTTTCGACGTGTGCTCGCGTTGTTCACCTGTTTGGACTTGAACTTGAACCCGACACCCGACACGACAGGGGCCTGCGAGTGCTCGACGTGGTGGAGTGCGACATGGCCGAGGAGCAGGAGGTTGTGGACTGGGTGGCCGCGTTTCCGCAGGAGCCCTCTAACCTCGAGTCGCTCTCCTTCGAGTGTTACGAGCCGCCTGTGGCCTTCGCGGCGCTCGAGGCGCTCGTGGAGCGGTCCCCGCGCCTCAGACGCCTGGGGGTCAATCTGCACGTCTCGCTCGGCCAGCTGTGCCGCCTCATGGCGCACGCGCCGCGCTTGTCGCACCTGGGCACCGGGTCGTTCCGGCCGGCGGATGGCGGCGAGGAGGGGACAGGATTCGGGGAGGTTGTCTCTGCATTCGTGGCCGCTGGGCGAGCGCGCACGCTTGTTTCCCTCTCCGGCTTCCGTGACCTCGCGCAAGAGTACCTGCCGACCATCGCCGTGGTGTGCGCCCACTTGAAGAGCCTTGACTTAAGCTACTCCGCGGTCACCCCGAATCAGATTCTGATGTTCATTGGGCAATGCTACAACCTTGAGACACTATGGGTATGAAACCGTAGATTGCTTGGTCGACTTTGTTTTAATTACCTGGTTTTGTGCTCCGTGTTTCTGATGGAAGACTTGTCCTTGCTAGGTACTTGACTCGGTGCGCGACGAAGGGCTCGACGCCGTGGGAATTTCCTGCAAGAAGCTCCAGTCTCTTCGTGTGCTCCCGTTGAATGCACATGAGGACGCCGACGAGTTGGTGTCAGAGGTTGGCCTTACCGCCATCTCACGGGGCTGCCCTGCTCTCCGTTCGATACTATATTTTTGCCAGACCATGACCAACGCTGCTGTTGTGGACATGTCGCGGAACTGCCCGGAGCTGAAGGTATTCCGGTTATGTATAATGGGACGGCACCAGCCGGACCATGCGACTGGGGAGCCTATGGATGAAGGATTCGGTGCCATCGTTCAGAATTGCAGCAAGCTTACCAGGCTATCCACGTCCGGGCAACTTACTGATCGGGCATTTGAGTACATTGGCAGGCATGGCAAGTCCCTGCGGACGCTCTCCGTAGCATTTGCTGGAAACAGTGATGTGGCGCTGCAATACATCCTCCAGGGCTGTCCAAAGCTAGAGAAGCTTGAGATAAGGGACTGCCCTTTCGGTGACGCTGGCCTCTTCGCCGGGATGCACCATTTCTACAACATGCGGTTCGTCTGGATGTCAGGCTGCAACCTGACCCTGCAAGGGTGCAAGGAGGTGGCTCAGGTGCTGCCACGGATGGTGGTGGAGTTGATAAATGGCCAGTCTGATGAGAACGAAAGGAATGAAAGCGTGGACATCTTATACATGTATCGGTCACTCGATGGTCCAAGGGAGGATGTTCCACCGTTCGTGAAGATCCTGTGAAGCTGCGCTTCTGCGGAGATGGCTGGGTATCGCTATCAGTGTAGTATTCAGGCTGCTGCACTTGATATGCTGGCTGAGTGCAGATCATTTAACGGAATATATATGTAAGTTGTTGAGCTGCAGATGTGGTACATTTTTATCTCTTAGAAAGATTTCGAAGCACTGTACTGGAGCGGGGCGGGCGGGGGTATCATGTAGTAGGAGTTCATCAGATGTGGTACATTTTTATCTAGTAGGAGTTCATCAGTGTATCCAAAGCGTTCACGGCAGGAGGACTAAGTGCAGCAGAGCAGGCTTCTTCGAGGGGGCCTCATGGCTGCCTCAGTTTTGTTTGCTGCTCTGGAGGGGGCTCTGGTTTGAGGACCATATTTTCTGTGCCGGTGCAACCACCATGTTTTCCTTCAAATTTTCGAAATGAAACCTGTCATATCAGACTAGATTAGATTCATTAGAACTTACCCTTATGTTGTTGTTGTTGCATATTTTCTGTTTCATTTTTTCTCGCTTTAGAACTATATGAGATGAGATGAGAAAGACCTCCTGATCTGAGCTACTGTATATTGTTAAATGCCAATGTTCCTAGAGTCCCAAGTTGTTTGATCTGATATCTTTTGATGTTTTTGAAAAGTCCCCGCGCCTGTCTTTTCGATATCTCATCAGAATCCGGAGCTTTGGCTGTTGCTATCATTACTGGAGGACCTACTACAGTCACAACCTGAAAGCTCTATCTACCCCATGGGCTCCCCTCCCTCCCTCCCTACTGAAAGGGTCATGGTTTAGGCCCTGGTCCGTCAAGTGATGATTGCCTGGCGTCCATTTGTCTTGATAGGCATGACAAGCCCTAGTTTCTCGCCGACGTGTTCGCCGGCCACAGTCATCCGGCGATGGGCCGATAGCGATAGCGATGGTTGGGTCTACATATACTAAAGCCCGCCCATCCCCCCATCAACTCCTGCAGGTTAGCGATTATATGATGGTGATGATGACTTGATGATTGATGATGGGTTTTGCCCCCCCAGAGCAAGTATCATGCTCGCTGTGGCGGAAGGAACAGCTGCCATGCCACCACGTCCCTCTCCCTTTCGCAGCTTCAGCCTGATGTCCCTGCCGGTCACAGTTCTCTTCTCGCGAAAGGCGGGAAACTGCTTGGATGGCGACCGCCGACCGGTCCTACAAAGGAAAAATCCCCTGGTGGTGGATCCGGACGACTGGGGATGGTAAATGATGAGGGAGTGATGACCGGTCGATGGCGATGGTGAGTGATGAAACGCGGTAGTAGACGCCAAGCGAGCGTGAGGATGAGGGGCTAGAGATTTCAGAAGGACAGTGAAATCTGCTGCTGGTGAGAGGGACTTCATCTCGCTGTCCCGGACAGGACCGCAGTCAAATTTATTGCTAATTATAGCAATAGACATGTGCAAGGGGTGCCCATATACATAACGTAATAAGTTTTCACTTCTATAATATATCAGTATCAGGCGGTAATTCTACCGTGTCTATTTGTTTGTTTCTAGTCTAGTATATCTAAACAAGGTTTGAGCTAGTTACCTATTAAAGTTGGATTTACTGGCGGCCACCGATCGCCTCGCCCCAGCAATCGTCCGAACGCTACAGACTGCGATCTCCATGGAGAGGAGAGGTCTCCATCTCCATCCGTTCCGGTCGTCTCGAGAGGCCTAGCGGTTGGGATCCGTCGCTGTTCTTGAGGCCGCATCATGTCAAATAATTGGATGCTGTTCCATGCCCCGCCTCCGGGAAGAGAAAAGGGATCGGGAAATCCGGCAGATCCAGTGGCCCTCATGCTTCGGCTGCGTGCAAAGCGGCCGTGCCGTTCTGTTCTGTTCTTGAGGCGATGTGCAAGGCTTTTTGTGGGTTGTGTTGTGTTGTTCGAGCGATGCAGGTGGCCATCGGATGAGGGGGGAAACTGTGGCGGGCCGGTTCACCTCGCGCGAAAGTTGCAACTGCTGTGCGCCATGTGGAACGCTAGCGCTGGGTATGTATGTGCAAGACTTGTTACTCTCTCAAACTAGGGCGAGGGCCACCACTGCTACTGCACGGCAACTTGGACGGGTACAGGACAGGAATGCCTGTTTCTTCAGTTCAGTCCTCAAAGGAAGGAAGAAAAAAAAAAGTTCATGGCAAAGTGCATTACGGTGCTGATTAGCAAGGGGAGGATCATTCATGGCAAAGCGCATGCATCCTCTCTCTCTCTCTCTCTCTCTCTCCTGCGATGTATGATTGCCGTGCCCCGTGCTTTCCCACCTTTCTCATTACGGTCGTCTAAACCACGCCTTTCCCAGGCACATTATGTTCGGTAAAAAGGGTGGAAATGATGGCAGAAAAGATGATCCACCGCCGACTCATCGCCTGTTTTAACGGCTCCGAATTGAAACTGGGGAAAAGAAGGTGAATCGAGGTAAACTCTCCTTCTCAACGGCCATCACCACGGACACGTGGATCGTCGTGTGTTCTCAAATCTGCAGAGGCAGATGCATTAGCGGTTTTTTAAGTTATCCATCATTCAGATCTTGTTGTCAGACAGACCATGCATGGCTCGACTGCTTGGACCCAACTGCATACGTATATACGAAGTAAGCATGGCCGCTCATCGCCTTTGGGGATCATGATTACGAGGCTATCAAGCGCAGGCTTAACTCCTAGCTAGCTAACTGCTTGGTGGGCCACTGGCGAATAGGGCTTGCAATCATATGAATATGCGAACAGTGAAGGGATTGGATTTCTAGGGGTTACTTTATAAAGCGTGAACACCCTAGATTTTTTTTGAGGGTGTGATTTTTTTTTTTTTGGTCATGTCACCTTTTCTCACCCTTTGTTGATTGAGGTAGCAGGGCCATGTTCCTAAATATCCCAAGGTTAGCACATGCCACCAGAAGAGCCCTAGAAAGAGGAATGCTCCACTAAATCCGAGAGAGAGAGAGAGAGAGAGAGAGAGAGAGAGAGAGAGAGAGAGAGAGAGAGAGAGAGAGAGAGAGAGAGAGAGAGAGAGAGAGGGAGGGAGGGAGGAAAGCATGCGCTTGAGCTCTTGACCCTGACGCTGACGCTCGTGCCGGCCCGGGGGAAAAAGGAATCGTTCGTCTAGTGCACCCAAATGTCAAAGTTCTTGCACGGTGAAACGAAATGCAATGCGCATCTTTCGTCGAAACATCAGCAGGGAGGAGGACATATTTCGCTTTGCTTTATAGGGGAAAAAAAGGGGCAAAGCAAAGCGGATTTGGATTGGTGGGAGCTGGATTGCGAGAACATGTTCTGTAATAATCTGAACCCGCCAGTCAACGGCTTCTGGTACGTGTGCAACGTTTCTGGGTGAGGTGATTGATTGTATATTTTGTGAGAGGAATCTGTTATTTTTTAACCTAGTTCACATCATATAAAAAATAAGCTGAACTCGCATAGAACTCCGTACAAGAATTTCCTTCCCCGAGTCTTGCTGATGTTCTCATCAATCAACAGATGACACAGGTACTCCCTCCGTTTCGTTTTAGTTGTCGCTGGATAGTGCAAAATTGAACTATCCAGCGACAACTAAATAGTAACGGAGGGAGTACCTTTTTTCTCCCTAAAAACAACAGGCAGGTGAGCGCGTCGTCGTATATTATGGTACAAACCGCCCGTTTAAAATGCCAGAAAGGTAGAGAGATCTATAGGATAATAAATTATCTGCCTGCAGGTCAGCATTCGTTTTTTTTCAAAGTGAATGCGAAACAAATGATATTAAGATCTGAGGAAAATTTATTATGACTACTAAATAAAAAAGCATTTGGAGCCGCATTGCCTCATCAGCCAAGCACTTTGCTGCTGATCAACAGCTCACTTCTCTCTCTCTCGTCCGGGACTTGAACGTGAGCATGCATGAACATGCCAATCCACAAGTTGCGAGCTGCTCCCGTCCATTCGAGCGGCCAACCATCGGACTCGGAGAGGACAACTCAGCCGGGGTCATCTCCGGATCTGGACCGCCCCGACCAATCCAGTTCCGGCCTCCTCGACGAACATGCACGGCACAGCCGCCATCGCTGTCCTAGCAAAGCGGCCAGTACAGCAGGTGAGGTTTCCGTTCCGTGGCGCGAAACAATGGGGCCGTGCTCGCGCTCGTGCTCGCGGTTCACCAATCACCATGCACGTGAAGCCAGCCAGTTGCAGGTGAGTACGCGCACATGCCAGCCAGCCAGCCAGCCAGTCGCAATGCGGGCATCAGGCTGTGCGCAACGGCAGCCCCTACGCAGCCCCCTCCCCTTGCATGCCGGCTGTAGGGGGCACCCCACGGCCGCAGCGGTGCCCCCTACAGCACCCCCTACGCATCGGCACCCTTCTCTCTCCCCCCAGATCTAGCGTGTCACTGTTTATCACCCTAAACACTGTGTTGTGGGTCCACGAGTAATTGTTAGTAGATAAAAAAATTGATAGTTGATATAGAAAATGATATTTTATAGTTGTAGTGGGGTATAGGGGAGTATTTAGGGGGAACCGCTGCAGGAGATGAAAAAATAGGGGGGAAAATAGGGAGAAAAAGTGATATAGGGGGAAAAATTTAGAGGTAACGGTTGCGGATAGCCTCAATGTTCGCAGCGAGCGCAGATCTACAGCACGGCTGCTTGTGCGCGCAGCGCAGGCGACAGCCACTACACGAAACAGGCACAAGGGCTTGAGGAGAAGCAAACAAGGGGTCTAGTCTAGTTAGGTTGCAGCATGGCAGGACAAACTCCCTGAACCGATTCTTTGATCTCACTCTCTCCCTGTTCTGTTCTGTTCTGTTTTTTTTTTCGTTTCAGATTAGTTGCAGGCCTGCTCTTTTTTTTTGTATTATCTATCTTTGCAGCACAGACCTGATTGACAGCCGTGCTGCAGTTGATCATATGGCAGATATTCTGTATTTTAATGCTAGCTGCATGTACAGTACAGATGCCATGCATGAGTTACTTGGAGCAAGAGATGCTGTCTAAGGAGGGTGTTTGGGAGTGAAGTTTTTTCACAGTTTTGAAAGAATACTGCAGTATTCTCAAATACTGCAGTATTATACACAGAATGGTGTTTGGCAAGCTGGCTAAAATCTCTGTTTTCAAAACTGAAGTATTGCAAATACTATAGTAGTTTTAAGCTATTCTAAACTTAGGTCTGGATCTCAGTTTTCAAAACTGCGGTATTGTAAACTGCGGTATTGTCATACTAAAGTATACTGTAGTATTTCAAAAACTGTGGTTTTCAAAAACTTTGTTCCCAAACAGGGCCTAAACGTTTTTCTGCTGCAGTATACCTTCCTCATTTCTTTCTTTCTTTCTTTCTTTCTTTCTTTCTTTTTTTCCCTAACCTTGATCAAAGTGAGAAAAAAGGGGGGGGGGGGGAATCTTCTTCATCGTTTCAAACCCCAAGAACTATGCACTGTTGGGACACGAACCGCATCAAACTGAACATTGATATGAGAGGTAAAAAAAAAGGAGGAAAGGCTGCGTTTTGCTCTTGCCTTGCAGAGGCCCAAGTTGCAATTGCAGATGCATTTTTGCCTTTCATCCCTACTCGCCAGTTCTGAACTAGTAGCACTACTACCAAGTGAAAACTATCTCACCGGCTACCAGCTTTCGCTGGGCCCTACGCGTACTCCACGGTCCACGCCACGGTCTTCTACTTCTAGTATGATGCACGACCTCAAACCTGAAGGCTGCATGTATTACTTGCAGAAACCACGAATCTTTTGAGCTTATATACAATATAATATATGCTTCAAAAGTGAAGCCTTAATCAATCAGGTCCTCAACTGGTAACAGCTCAGTTTTGAAGAGAGCAGTCTGATGTTGGTTGTGGCAACTGTGAAACGAGACGAGGCGGTCAAAGGCGTGCCATTCAATCCCCCGGTGGGGAGGGGGGGGGGGGGGGGGGGGGGGGTCCGGCCTCTCTTTGCAAAGGCAAAAGCGCTGTGCTGCCATGATCTCCAGTTATTATCAGTGCTCAGTCTGTGCTGGGGCCAATGCTGCAATGCACATCCAATCCAAGGCGATGGATCCATTCCAACCGGAAGCCAGCGCTTCCACAGCCTCCTCTAGTCGTCTTCGAGGTGGACGGACG
Organism: Zea mays; assembly: GCF_902167145.1. NCBI lineage: Eukaryota > Viridiplantae > Streptophyta > Magnoliopsida > Poales > Poaceae > Zea > Zea mays. The sequence continues at coordinate 18,825,017 of NC_050096.1, read as the reverse complement.
GATCATCCAACTGGCTTAATTTGCTGTGGCCTGGCCATGGAAAGGCTCGAGCGCTGGTCGCAGAAGAGCACGACCGCACGAGTGGAGTGAATGCTGCACAGTGGCACGAGCAGAGCGGGAAAGTAAAGGCATCTCTGCGGCTAGCTAGCTAGCTAGCTAGATAGATAGATAGATAGATAGATAGTCAGTCACTGATGCGGAGGCATGCCTCAAAAGAATGAGTTGGATTCAGTTCTGCATATGTTACACACACCAACACCACCTGTGCCTGTGCTGCTGCTGCTGCTGCTGCAGGATATGCATGCACAATGCTGCTTGCTGGGGTCCTCTCTTCTATCACTGCAATCTTTTGGCGTCCACGGCTTTCTCTCTCAATCAGCGAAGTCTGTGCGTAGTTATATGAACAGGTGCGGGAGGTATTCTACACGCTGGATGCAATTACCTGGAATTTACCGCTGTATTTCTTTTTATCACTGCTGCAGGCTGTGCAGTCAATTAACTTTGGGTGGACCATCTAGGACGGGCACTAAAAAAAACAGCTTTGGTTTCAGGCCCGTCTTTTATAACACATCTGCAACTCATCACTCTCCCGCCGGTTGTTTGGTGGGCACATGATGTAGCTGTAGCTCATATGTTCACGTTTAAGCGACGAGATATTTGTGCAGTTTTGAACGCCCTGTCTCTGGCACCTTTTGTGTTGTTGTAATGTATCGACCAAACCAATGCAGTCACCGGATCTTATCTTTGTAGAACATGATGATCATGCGTGAGCTGACAGGGTGAATCTATCCACAAAAGGCACCACATCCAACCCCATCCTTTGTGAAATCCTGACACGCAGGTATATGCTTTCAGAAGTAAGAGGATAACAGAATCAAGGCTGCCTGCCTGCCTGTAAGCCAGGATAAGGTTCGTCTGCTGCTCTGGTTCGTTGCATGCCACCCACCAGTTCACCTTCGTAAAAAAAAAGAAGTGATTCCACGGTTCAGTGCAGAATCCACGCAAAGGTTGACAAGTGCGAGGAGCTTAAACAACTGCAACGGGCAAGATGATCCTCCATTTGTCAAAAAGCGTCGTCCTAGAGTCACACGTAATTCACCCAATTAGGGGATACGGCATCTTGCTTTAGGAAAACTGGTAGAGCGCTGAACGTTTATTATTATATTTTTTTCTTCTTCTAAAGGTCGTCAAGTACTGAACGTTAGGATTGGATTCTGAAGAATCATGACATGACTATACAGCAAGAGGTCAAGGCTCAAGAAAATGGTTTTGTTACGCAAAACTAGCTTAGGTGTCCTTTTTCCTGAATTAAGTTCGAAGACGATTAATAATTGTCACCGTTTACTCTGTTAGGTTACGCTTTACCTACCTTCTGACCACACCACGTATGCCCTTATCGTGCTATGCTACTGAAAAAAGGCAGTACTTAGTACGAGCTGCCGCATAGAAGAGCGCTATATATGTATACAAACCTAAAATAGTTAATATTTGTTTTAAAGATATTTTTTTTAACTGTTCGCGCGCCTTAGTTAAGTTTTTTATGTAAATATTATTTGTTTTTGCTATAACTTATTTTATTACTAGAGACATTTTAACAAAAAAAATAATTTTATTATTTAAAAACTGAACAAGATAAATAGTTAAACATCTAAAAATCAAAACCGTCAATTACTTTAGCACCGAGAAATATATAATCACGTCATAGCTTCAGTCAGTGTCAACTTATTAGGATATTTTGCATAAACAATTCGCAACATGCCAACAAGGTGCACGAGGATCCAGCGAAGAAAAGTCCTAGTGCCGATGATCGAGCTACGTCGCATCGATGGAGCATCAGGATTTGGCACCACCAACGGAGATGAGTTGACCTGTGCGGCTGTGCAATCGTGTCTTTGGTCAACATGAGCCACACTTGTCGGTTGTCAGTATGATTAGAAATAGTAGCTGGCTGTACAAGTATATTTCGGCAGATTCTTTTTCTAAAACCTTCTGAGTTCTGAGCATACTCTTCATTTAACACTGAACACTTGCCTGCCTTCCGCCCAGCAGGAAAACAGAAGACTTCCGACGGCTGTATTATTTCCTACGACTTAATGGACAGCTATCATATTTGTATCAGACGACTTTAAACAGCCCTCGGACATTAACTTATGTTCGACGGCTTATCTGTCAGCCATCAGACATAAGTCTTATGTTCGATAGCTTCCTTGGTAGCTATCAAACATAAGAAGTTTTAGCAAATGGCACCCGAGCGTACCGTTTCATTTATCGCACGCGCTCTCTCCTCTCTCGCTCTATACCCAATGCCGCCGCTTCAACTCTGCCTCACCGCCGCTGCTCTCATCGGCGCACTCGCCGATGGCCGAGCACACCTCAGCGGTCCCGCGCTGCCTCGCCCACTGCCACGACGCAGGAGCCTGTGCAATGTGAACACGACCGCCGAGCCCACGCCCATGCCATCGCCGACCTCGCTCGCGCCCGCGCCATCGTCAATCTCGCCCGCCCTGCTGCCGTGGTCGTGCCATTAACAAAGTAACTAATTTTATTCTTAGAATTTTATTTAGAATTGTTTATATGCATGTGTTGATGGATTGTTGTTACTTAATGTTGAAGTAAATGATGTGTATGTTAAAATTGTTTAGTTTCTTATTTCCGACTGCCAGAATTTGATTATATAATTAAATTACCTTGTTTTAGTTTATTTAATAGTGCTTAGATAATTTAAAATTTTAATTTTAAGGGTAATTATTATGCCCTCGAAAATAAGGTCATTTTATATGCTGATTTGTCACTGAAAGGGAAATGGGATTAATTTTTTCCCACGATTAATTTTGGTGGTTGAATGCCCAACACAAACAAATGGACTAACTAGTTTGCTCTAGAACTCATTTATTACAGGTGTATAAAGTTCAAACATAAACCAATAAAAGATCCAAGTTAGGGATCAAATTTAAAGGAGCAAAAGAAACCAAGTGTGCTCTTGTCTGGCGCACCGGACTGTCCGGTGCACTAGGCCCGTACAAGGTTGAACTAGCTACCCTCGGGTTTCCGCAGGCGCACTCCGCTATAATTTACCGGACTGTCCGGTGTGCCACCGGAGCAGCGGCTAACTCATGCAACGGTCGACTGCAAAAGCCGCTGACAGAGGAACAGTGCGCGCAGAGTCAGCCGCAGAGTCAAAGGCGCACCAGACTGTGTACGATGTGGCACCGAACTGTCCAGTGCCATAAGCAGACAAAGCCCCCAACGGTCGACCGGGCTCCAGACCCTAACGGTTGGGTGACGTGGCGGCACACCGGACTGTCCGGTGCGCCCATCGCCAGCAGCCTTCCCCAACAGCTACTTGGTGGTTGAGGGTTATAAATACCCCCAACCACCATAACTCCAAGCATCCAAGTTTTCTGAAGTTCTCAATCAATATAAGAGCTAGTGCATTCGCTCCTAGACACAATTCAAAAGATCAAAGCCTCTCCAAGTCCCAAATTCATTCCAACCACCTAGTGACTTGAGAGAGTGTGTGTTCGTGTTCATTTGCGCTCTTGTTTCTTGGATCGCTTTCTTCCTTCCTCATTCTTGTTCCAAAGAGACTTGTAATCAAAGCAAGAGACACCTAAGTGTGTGGTGATCCTTGCGGGGTCTAAGTGACCCGTTTGATTAAGGAGAAAGCTCACTCGGTCTAAGTGACCGTTTGAGAGAGGAAAAGAGTTGAAATAGACCCGGTCTTTGTGACCTCCTCAACGGGGACTAGGTTCTTTGGAACTGAACCTCGGTAAAACAAATCACCGTGTTCATTCGCTTGATTTCCATTTGATTTGTTTTCCCCTCTCTCCCGGACTTGATTTAAGTTCTAACGCTAACCTTGGCTTGTAGTATGTGTTTAAAGTTGTAAATTTTAGATTACGCCTATTCACCCCCTCTAGGTGACTTTCAATTGGTATCAGAGCCCAGTGCTTCATTAGAGTCTAACAACTCAAAGTGATGTCGGGAGAACACGCCAAGAGGGAGATCGTGACCGGCGACAAGCCCGCAAGCTCGGGGAGAACCCTCTCAAGGGAGTTCGGCCACAAGCATAAGGAGGAATCCTCTTCCTCCAACAAGACGCATCGGAAGTGTGACAAGAAGAAGATGATGAAGAAGGTGGTCTACTACGAGACCGACTCTTCGTCACCCTCCACTTCATCAAGCTCTGACTCGTCCGTCGCTTCTAAGCGCCATGAGCGCAAGAAGTATAGTAAGATGCCACTTCGCTATCCCCATATTTCTAAGCGCGCTCCCTTACTTTTCGTTCCCTTAGGCAAACCACCATATTTTGATGGTGAAGATTATTGTATGTGGAGTGATAAAATAAGGCATCACCTAACCTCACTCCACGAAAGCATTTGGGATATAGTTGAATTTGGAGAGCAGGTATCACAGGTGGGGGATAAGGACTATGACTCGGACGAGGCCACCCAAATACGGTACTTTAACTCCCAAGCCACGTCTATACTCCTCGCCTCCTTGTGTCGAGAGGAGTATAACAAGGTACAAGGGTTAAAGAGCGCCAAAGAAATTTGGGACGTGCTTAAGACCACACACGAAGGGGACGAGGTGACCAAGATCACCAAGCGGGAGACGATCGAGGGTGAGCTTGATCGATTCGTCCTCAACAAAGGAGAAGAGTCGCAAGCCATGTACAACCGGCTCAAGACGATGGTCAACCAAGTGCGCAACCTCAGGATCACCAAATGGGATGACCATGAAATGGTCAAGGTTATTCTAAGATCCCTCGTTTTTCGTAATCCTACTCATGTTCAATTAATATGTGGGGATCCTAGATATAAACTAATGTCTCCCGAGGAAGTTATTGGCAAGTTTGTAAGCTTTGAACTTATGATCAAAGACTCCAAACACATTATCAACTTGGAGCAAGGCGCTACCTCCACACCCAAGGTGCAACCCGTCGCATTCAAGGCGACGGAAGAAGAGAAGAGGGAGTCTACACCAAGTAGGCTTCCAATCGACGCCTCCAAGCTCGACAACAAGGAGATGACGCTCATCATGAAGAGCTTTTGCCAAATTCTCAAGCAAAGGAGGGGGAAATACTACAAACCCCGCTCCAAACGGGTGTGCTACAAGTGTGGTAAGCCCGGTCATTTCATTGCTAAATGTCCCATGTCTAGTGAAAGTGATAGGGACGACGACAAGAAGAGGAAGAAGAAAGAAAGTAAGAGGTACTATAAGAAGAAGGGCGGCAATGCCCACGTGTGTCAGGAATGGGACTCCGACGAGAGCTCCACCGACTCCTCCTCCGACAAGGACGCCGCCAACATCACCGTCAACAAGGGCCTCCTCTTCCCCAACATCAGCCACAAATGTTTCATGGCTAAGGACGGCAAGAAAAATAAGGTACACTATAGAGCCAACCCCAAATATACAACATCTAGTGATGAGGGTAGCTCTAGTGAAGGTGAAGATGAAGATGATTTACTTACTCTTTTTGCCAACCTCAACATGGAACAAAAGGAAAAATTAAATGAACTAATAGGAGCTATTCATGAGAAGGATGAACTTTTGGATAGCCAAGAGGAATTCCTTATTAAAGAAAACAAAAAAATATGTTAAATTGAAAAATGCTTATGCTCAGGAAGTAGAAAAATGTGAAAATTTATCTAAGGAGCTTAGCATTTGTCATGAGTCAATTTCTAGCCTTAGAAACGGAAATGCTAGCTTAATTTCTATGGTTAAAGATTTAAATGTTTGCAATGATTCTATTTCCAGTCTAAGAGACGAGAATGCTATTTGAAAGTCGCCTAGAGGGGGGTGAATAGGCAAATCTGAAATTTATAGAGTTTAAGCACAACTACAAGCCGATGTTAGCGTTAGAAATATAATCGAGTCCGAAAGAGAGGGCGAAAAACAAATCACAAGCAAATAGCGAGAGTGACGCGATGATTTGTTTTACCGAGGTTCGGTTCTTGCAAACCTACTCCACGTTGAGGTGGTCACAAAGACCGGGTCTCTTTCAACCCTTTCCCTCTATCAAACGGTCACTTAGACCGAGTGAGCTTCCTTCCTTGATTTCCCGAGTCACTTAGACCCCACAAGGACCACCACACAATTGGTGTCTCTTGCTTTGCTTACAAGGCTTTGAGTGTAAGAATAAGAGAAAGAAGAAAGCCAACCAAGCAACAAGTACAACAAAAGAACACAAGTCGATCTTCTCACATGTCCTAAAAACTAGAGTTGAATTGTGGACTTTGATTTGATTGGAGGCTTTGATTTGTGTCTTGGAGTGTTGTGTATTGCTCTTGTATTGAATGAGGAGTAGTGAATGATTGGGTGCCTTGAAGAGTGGTGGTTGGGGGGTATTTATAGCTGAAAGGGAATTAGGCTTACACCTAGTTCCCAAATAGTTTTGGTAGTTGAATTGCCCAACACAAATAATTGGACTAACTAGTTTGCCCAAGTGTATAGATTATACAGGTGTAAAAGGTTCACACTCAGCCAATAAAAAGATCAAGTTTTGGATTCAACAAAGGAGCAAAGAGGCAACCGAAGGCACCTCTGGTCTGGGGCACCGGACAGTGTCCGGTGCACCAGAGGACTCCAACTCGAACTCGCCACCTTCGGGAATTTCGCAGGCCGTCGCGCTATAATTCACCGGACTGTCCGGTGTACACCGGACAGTGTCTGGTGCTCCAAGGAAGCGCGGCCTTCGGAACTCGCCAGCCTCGGAAACGCACCGCAGCCGCTCCGCTATAATTCACCGGACATGTCCGGTGTACACCGGACTGTCCGGTGTAACAGCGGAGCAACGGCTATTTCGGCGCCAACGGCTACCTGCGACACATTTGCGCGCTCTGCGCGCGCAGAAGTCAGGTGCGCCCATACTGGCGCACCGGACAATGAACAGGAGCTGTCCGGTGTGCACCGGACACCCAGGCGGGCCCAGAAGTCAGAAGCTCCAACGGTCAGAATCCAACGGCATTGATGACGTGGCGGGGGCACCGGACATGTCCGGTGTGCACCGGACTGTCCGGTGCGCCATCGAACAGACAGCCTTCCAACGGCCACTTTTGGTGGTTGGGGCTATAAATACCCCAACCACCCCACCATTCATTGCATCCAAGTTTTCCACTTCTCAACCACTTACAAGAGCTAGGCATTCAATTCTAGACACACCAAAGAGATCAAATCCTCTCCAATTCCACAAAAGGCTTTAGTGATTAGCGAGAGAGATTTGTCGTGTTCCTTTTGAGCTCTTGCGCTTGGATTGCTTCTTTTCTTTCTCACTTGTTCTTGTGATCAAAACTCCATTGTAATCAAGGCAAGAGGCACCAATTGTGTGGTGGCCCTTGCGGGGAAGTTTTGTTCCCGGCTTTGATTTGAGAAGAGAAGCTCACTCGGTCGGAAGGACCGTTTGAGAGAGGGAAAGGGTTGAAAGAGACCCGGCCTTTGTGGCCTCCTCAACGGGGAGTAGGTTTGCGAGAACCGAACCTCGGTAAAACAAATCCGTGTGTCACACTCTTCATTTGCTCGTGATTTGTTTTGCACCCTCTCTCGCGGACTCGATTTTATTTCTAACGCTAACCCGGCTTGTAGTTGTGTTTATTTTTGTAAATTTCAGTTTCGCCCTATTCACCCCCCTCTAGGCGACTATCAATTGGTATCAGAGCCCGGTGCTTCATTAGAGCCTAACCGCTCGAAGAGATGTCGGGAGATCACGCCAAGAAGGAGATGGAGACCGGCGAAAAGCCCACTACAAGCCACGGGAGCACTTCATCGGAAGAGTCCCGCACCAAGAGGAGGGAGAAGAAGAAGAGCTCCTCCAACAAAGGGAAGGAGAAGAAATCTTCTTCTCACCACAAAGAGAAGAAGGAAAAATCTTCTTCCCACAAGCCGCATCGGAGTGAGGACAAGCCAAAGAGGATGAGGAAAGTGGTCTACTACGAGACCGATACTTCATCAACATCGACCTCCGGCTCCGATGCGCCCTCCATAACTTCTAAACGTCAAGAGCGTAAGAAGTTTAGTAAGATCCCCTTACACTACCCTCGTACATCTAGACATACTCCATTACTTTCCGTTCCATTAGGCAAACCGCCAACTTTTGACGGTGAAGATTATGCTAGGTGGAGTGATTCAATGAAATTTCATCTAACCTCACTCCACAAAAGTATATGGAATGTTGTTGAGTTTGGAGCGTAGGTACCATCCATAGGGGATAAGGATTATGATGAGGATGAGGTGGCCCAAATCGAGCACTTCAACTCTCAAGCAACAACAATACTCCTCGCCTCTTTAAGTAGAGAGGAGTATAATAAAGTTCAAGGGTTGAAGAGCGCCAAGGAGGTTTGGGATGTGCTCAAAACCGCGCACGAGGGAGATGAGCTCACAAAGATCACCAAGCGGGAAACGATCGAGGGGGAGCTCGGTCGATTCCGGCTTCGCAAAGGGGAGGAGCCACAACACATGTACAACCGGCTCAAGACCTTGGTAAACCAAGTGCGCAACCTCGGGAGCAAGAAGTGGGAGGACCACGAAATGGTTAAGGTTATTCTAAGATCTCTCATTTTCCTTAACCCCACTCAAGTTCAATTAATTCGTGGTAATCCTAGATATACTAAAATGACCCCCGAGGAAGTTATCGGGAATTTTGTAAGTTTTGAGTGCATGATCGAAGGCTCGAGGAAGATCAACGAGCTTGATGATCCCTCCACATCCGAAGCTCAACCCGTCGCATTCAAGGCGACGGAGGAAAAGAAGGAGGAATCTACATCGAGTCGACAACCAATAGACGCCTCCAAGCTCGACAATGAGGAAATGACGCTCGTCATCAAGAGCTTCCGCCAAATCCTCAAGCAAAGGAGAGGGAAAGACTACAAGTCCCGCTCCAAGAAGGTTTGCTACAAGTGTGGTAAGCTCGGTCACTTTATAGCTAAATGTCCATTATCAAGTGACAGTGACAGGGGCGATGACAAGAAGGGAAGAAGAAAGGAGAAGAAAAGATACTATAAGAAGAAGGGCGGCGATGCCCATGTTTGTCGGGAGTGGGACTCCGATGAAAGCTCAAGCGACTCCTCCGACGACGAGGACGCCGCCAACATCGCCGTCACCAAAGGGCTTCTCTTCCCCAACGTCGGCCACAAGTGTCTCATGGCAAAGGACGGCAAAAAGAAGGTTAAATCTAAATCCTCCACTAAATATGAATCCTCTAGTGATGATAATGCTAGTGATGAGGAGGATAATTTACGTATTCTCTTTGCCAATCTTAACATGGAGCAAAAAGAAAAATTAAATGAATTAATTAGTGCTATTCATGAAAAGGATGATCTTTTGGATTCCCAAGAGGATTTTCTAATTAAAGAAAACAAGAAACATGTTAAGGTTAAAAATGCTTATGCTCTAGAAGTAGAAAAATGTCAAAAACTATCTAGTGAGCTAAGCACTTGCCGTGAGATGATTGACAACCTTAGAAATGAAAATGTTAGTTTAAATGCTAAGGTTGATTCACATGTTTGTAATGTTTCAATTCCCAATCTTAGAAATGATAATGATGACTTGCTTGCTAAGATTGAAGAATTGAACATTTCTCTTGCTAGCCTTAGAGTAGAAAATGAAAATTTAGTTGCTAAGGCTAAAGAACTAGATGTTTGCAAAGCTACAATTTCCGATCTTAGAGATAAAAATGATATTCTACATGCTAAGATTGTTGAACTTAATTCTTGCAAACCAACTACATCTACCATTGAGCATGTCACTATTTGTACTAGATGTAGAGATGTTGATATCAATGCTATACATGATCACATGACTTTAATTAAGCAACAAAATGATCATATAGCTAAATTAGATGCTAAAATTGTCGAACATAACTTAGAAAATGAAAAATTTAAATTTGCTCGTAGTATGCTCTATAATGGGAGACGCCCTGGCATCAAGGATGGCATTGGCTTCCAAAGGGGAGACAATGTCAAACTTAGTATCCCTCCTAAAAGATTGTCTAATTTTGTTAAGGGCAAGACTCCCATGCCTCAGGATAACGAGGGTTACATTTTATACCCTGTCGGTTACCCTGAGGATAAAATTAGGAGAATTCATTCTAGGAAGTCTCACTCTGGCCCTAACCATGCTTTTATGTATAAGGGTGAGACATCTAGCTCTAGGCAACCAACCCGTGCTAAGTTGCCTAAGAAGAAAATTCCTAATGCATCAAATGAACATAGCATTTCATTTAAGACCTTTGATGCATCTTATGTATTGACTAACAAATCCGGCAAAGTAGTTGCCAAATATGTTGAGGGCAAGCACAAGGGGTCAAAGACTTGTGTTTGGGTACCCAAAGTTCTTGTGTCTAATGCCAAAGGACCCAAAACCATTTGGGTACCTAAAGTCGAGAACTAAACTTGTTTTGTAGGTTTATGCATCCAGGGGCTCAAGTTGGATACTCGACAGCGGGTGCACAAACCATATGACAGGGGAGAAAAGGATGTTCTCCTCTTATGAGAAAAACCAAGATCCCCAAAGAGCGATCACATTCGGGGATGGAAATCAAGGTTTGGTCAAAGGTTTGGGTAAAATAGCTATATCTCCTGACCATTCTATTTCCAATGTTTTTCTTGTAGATTCATTAGATTACAACTTGCTTTCTGTATCTCAATTATGCAAAATGGGCTACAACTGTCTTTTCACTGATATAGGTGTCACTGTCTTTAGAAGAAGTGATGATTCAATAGCATTTAAGGGAGTGTTAGAGGGTCAGCTATACTTGGTAGATTTTGATAGAGCTGAACTCAACACTTGCTTAATCGCTAAGACTAACATGGGCTGGCTCTGGCATCACCGACTAGCACATGTTGGGATGAAGAATCTTCACAAGCTTCTAAAGGGAGAACACATTTTAGGACTAACAAATGTTCATTTTGAGAAAGACAGGATTTGTAGTGCATGCCAGGCAGGGAAGCAAGTTGGAACCCATCATCCACACAAGAACATCATGACGACCGACAGGCCACTAGAGCTCCTACACATGGACCTATTCGGCCCGATTGCTTACATAAGCATCGGCGGGAGTAAGTACTGTCTAGTTATTGTGGATGATTATTCTCGCTTCACTTGGGTATTCTTTCTACAGGAAAAATCTCAAACCCAAGAGACCTTAAAGGGATTCTTGAGACGGGCTCAAAATGAGTTCGGCTTAAGGATCAAGAAAATAAGAAGCGACAACGGGACGGAGTTCAAGAACTCTCAAATTGAAGGCTTCCTTGAGGAGGAGGGCATCAAGCATGAGTTCTCTTCTCCCTACACGCCACAACAAAATGGTGTAGTGGAGAGGAAGAATCGAACTCTACTAGACATGGCAAGAACCATGCTTGATGAGTACAAGACTTCTGATCGGTTCTGGGCCGAGGCGGTCAACACCGCTTGCTACGCCATCAACCGGTTATATCTTCACCGAATCCTCAAGAAGACATCCTATGAACTCCTAACCGGTAAAAAGCCCAACATTTCATATTTTAGAGTCTTTGGTAGCAAATGCTTTATTCTTGTTAAAAGAGGTAGAAAATCTAAATTTGCTCCTAAGACTGTAGAAGGGTTTTTCCTAGGATATGATTCAAACACAAGGGCATATAGAGTCTTTAACAAGTCCACTGGACAAGTTGAAGTTTCTTGTGACGTTGTGTTTGATGAGACTAACGGCTCTCAAGTAGAGCAAGTTGATCTTGATGAGACAGGTATTGAAGAGGCTCCGTACATCGCGCTAAGGAGCATGTCCATTGGGGATGTGTGTCCTAAGGAATCCGAAGAGCCTCCAAATGCACAAGATCAACCGTCCTCCACGCAAGCATCTCCACCAACTCAAAATGAGGATGAAGCTCAAGTTGATGAAGAAGAAGATCAATCAAATGAGCCACCTCAAGATGACGGCAATGATCAAGGGGGAGATGCAAATGAACAAGAAAAGGAGGATGAGCAAGAACCAAGGCCGCCACACCCAAGAGTCCATCAAGCAATCCAACGAGATCACCCCGTCGACACCATTCTCGGCGACATTCATAAGGGGGTAACTACTAGATCTCGTGTTGCACATTTTTGTGAACATTACTCTTTTGTTTCCTCTATTGAGCCACACAGGGTGGAGGAAGCACTCCAAGATTCGGATTGGGTAGTGGCGATGCAAGAGGAGCTCAACAACTTCACTAGGAATGAGGTATGGCATTTAGTTCCACGTCCTAACCAAAATGTTGTAGGAACCAAATGGGTCTTCTGCAACAAGCAAGATGAGCATGGTGTGGTGACAAGAAACAAAGCTCGACTTGTGGCCAAGGGATACTCCCAAGTCGAAGGTTTGGATTTCGGTGAAACCTATGCACCCGTAGCTAGGCTTGAGTCAATTTGTATATTACTAGCCTATGCTACTTACCATGGCTTTAAGCTTTATCAAATGGACGTGAAAAGTGCCTTCCTCAATGGACCAATCAAGGAAGAGGTCTATGTTGAGCAACCTCCCGGCTTTGAAGATAGTAAGTACCCTAACCATGTCTATAAGCTCTCTAAGGCGCTTTATGGGCTCAAGCAAGCCCCAAGAGCATGGTATGAATGCCTTAGAGATTTTCTTATTGCAAATGGATTCAAAGTCGGAAAGGCCGATCCTACGCTCTTTACCAAAACACTTGAAAATGATTTGTTTATATGCCAAATTTACGTTGATGATATTATATTTGGGTCTATTAACGAATCTACATGTGAAGAGTTTAGTAGGATCATGACACAAAAGTTCGAGATGTCTATGATGGGGGAGTTGAAGTATTTTCTAGGATTTCAAGTAAAGCAACTCCAAGAAGGCACCTTCATTAGCCAAACAAAGTATACTCAAGACATTCTCAACAAGTTTGGGATGAAGGATGCCAAGCCCATCAAGACACCCATGGGAACTAATGGGCATCTCGACCTCGACACGGGAGGTAAGTCCGTGGATCAAAAGGTATACCGGTCGATGATAGGTTCTTTACTCTATTTATGTGCATCTCGACCGGATATTATGCTTTCCGTATGCATGTGTGCAAGATTCCAAGCCGACCCTAAGGAAGCTCACCTTACGGCCGTAAAACGAATCTTGAGATATTTGGCTTATACTCCTAAGTTTGGGCTTTGGTATCCTAGGGGATCCACATTTGATTTAATTGGTTATTCGGATGCCGATTGGGCGGGGTGTAAAATCAATAGAAAGAGCACATCGGGGACTTGCCAGTTCTTGGGAAGATCCTTGGTGTCTTGGGCTTCAAAGAAGCAAAATTTGGTTGCTCTTTCCACCGCCGAAGCCGAGTACATTGCCGCAGGCCATTGTTGCGCGCAATTGCTTTGGATGAGGCAAACCCTGCGGGACTACGGTTACAAATTAACCAAAGTCCCTTTGCTATGTGATAATGAGAGTGCAATCAAGATGGCGGATAATCCCGTCGAGCATAGTCGCACTAAACACATAGCCATTCGATATCATTTTCTTAGGGATCACCAACAAAAGGGAGATATCAAGATTTCATACATTAATACTAAAGATCAATTAGCCGATATCTTTACCAAGCCTCTTGATGAACAATCTTTTAACAAACTTAGGCATGAGCTCAATATTCTTGATTCTAGGAACTTCTTTTGTTAAATTGCACACATTGCTCTTCTATATACCTTTGATCATGTCTCTTTCATATGCTATGACTAATGTGTTTTTCAAGTCTATTTCAAACCAAGTCATAGGTGTATTGAAAGGAAATTGGAGTCTTCGGCGAAGACAAAGGCTTCCACTCCGTAACTCATTCGTCGCCGTCGCTCCAAGAGACTCTCCATCTTTGGGGGAGAGAGCAAAAGGACTTCGTCTTTGGTATAATCTTAACTCATTTATTTATGACCAAAGGAGAAGAAAGTACTTCGAGGGCTCTAATGATTCCGTTTTTGGCGATTCATGCCAAAGGGGGAGAGAGTATGAGCCCAAAGCAAAAAGGACCGCACCACCATCAATTTCAAAAATTTCGTGTTTCCAAGAATATTATAAATTGGTATCCTATTGTGTTCAAAAGGGGGAGAAAATAGTATTTCAAAAATGATATATCAAAACCCTCTTGAACGCTAAGAGGAGGATCTCATGTAGGGGGAGTTTTGTTTAGTCAAAGGAGAAGCATTTGAAACAGGGGGAGAAAATTTCAAATCTTGAAAATGCTTTGCAAAATCCTATTCAATTACCTTTGACTATTTGCAAAAGAACCTTGAAAAAGATTTACAAAAGAGTTTGCAAAAACAAAACATATGGTGCAAGCGTGGTCCAAAATGTTAAATAAGAAAGAAACGATCCATGCATATCTTGTAAGTATTTATTGGCCCAAATTCCAAGCAACCTTTGCACTTACATTATGCAAACTAGTTCAATTATGCACTTCAATATTTGCTTTGGTTTGTGTTGGCATCAATCACCAAAAAGGGGGAGATTGAAAGGGAATTAGGCTTACACCTAGTTCCCAAATAGTTTTGGTAGTTGAATTGCCCAACACAAATAATTGGACTAACTAGTTTGCCCAAGCGTATAGATTATACAGGTGTAAAAGGTTCACACTCAGCCAATAAAAAGATCAAGTTTTGGATTCAACAAAGGAGCAAAGAGGCAACCGAAGGCACCTCTGGTCTGGGGCACCGGACTGTCCGGTGCACCACCGGACAGTGTCCGGTGCACCAGAGGACTCCAACTCGAACTCGCCACCTTCGGGAATTTCGCAGGCCGTCGCGCTATAATTCACCGGACTGTCCGGTGTACACCGGACAGTGTCCGGTGCTCCAAGGAAGCGCGGCCTTCGGAACTCGCCAGCCTCGGAAACGCACCGCAGCCGCTCCGCTATAATTCACCGGACATGTCCGGTGTACACCGGACTGTCCGATGTAACAGCGGAGCAACGGCTATTTCGGCGCCAACGGCTACCTGCGACACATTTAATGCGCGCTCTGCGCGCGCAGAAGTCAGGTGCGCCCATACTGGCGCACCGGACAATGAACAGGAGCTGTCCGGTGTGCACCGGACACCCAGGCGGGCCCAGAAGTCAGAAGCTCCAACGGTCAGAATCCAACGTCAATGATGACGTGGCGGGGGCACCGGACATGTCCGGTGTGCACCGGACTGTCCGGTGCGCCATCGAACAGACAACCTTCCAACGACCACTATTGGTGGTTGGGGCTATAAATACCCCAACCACCCCACCATTCATTGCATCCAAGTTTTCCACTTCTCAACCACTTACAAGAGCTAGGCATTCAATTCTAGACACACCAAAGAGATCAAATCCTCTCCAATTCCACAAAAGGCTTTAGTGATTAGCGAGAGAGATTTGTCGTGTTCCTTTTGAGCTCTTGCGCTTGGATTGCTTCTTTTCTTTCTCACTTGTTCTTGTGATCAAAACTCTATTGTAATCAAGGCAAGAGGCACCAATTGTGTGGTGGCCCTTGCGGGGAAGTTTTGTTCCCGGCTTTGATTTGAGAAGAGAAGCTCACTCGGTCGGAAGGACCGTTTGAGAGAGGGAAAGGGTTGAAAGAGACCCGGCCTTTGTGGCCTCCTCAACGGGGAGTAGGTTTGCGAGAACCGAACCTCGGTAAAACAAATCCACGTGTCACACTCTTCATTTGCTCGTGATTTGTTTTGCACCCTCTCTCGCGGACTCGATTTTATTTCTAACGCTAACCCGACTTGTAGTTGTGTTTATTTTGGTAAATTTCAGTTTCGCCCTATTCACCCCCCTCTAGGCGACTATCAATAGCCCCAATCACCAAAATGGCCGTTGGGGAAGTCTGCTGTCGACGGGCGCACCGGACAGTCTGGTGCGCCACCAGACACTGTCCGGTGCGCCAGCCACGTCACCTAACCGTTAGGGTTCGACCGTTGGAGCTTCTGACATGTGGGCCACCGGACAGGTCCTGTTCACTGTCCGATGCGCCATCTGGCGCCTGCTCTGACTTCTGCGCGCGCAGTTGCACTGTTCACTGTTCACTGTAGACTTTTGCAGACGACCGTTGGTGTAGTTAGCCGTTGCTCCGCTGGCACACCAGACAGTCCGGTGAATTATAGCAGAGTGGCTCCCAGAAAACCCGAAGCTAGCAAGTTGGAGTTGATCCACCCTTGTGCACCGGACACTGCCCAGTGGCACACCGGACAGTCCGGTGCGCCAGACCAGGGCTGCCTTCGGTTGTCTTTTGCTCCTTTTAATTTGAACCCTTTCTTGGACTGTTTATTGGTTTATGTTGAACCTTTGGCACCTGTAGAACTTATAATCTAAAGCAAACTAGTTAGTCCAATAATTTGTGTTGGGCAATTCAACCACCAAAATTATTTAGGAAAAGGTGTAAGCCTATTTCCCTTTCAATCTCCCCCTTTTTGGTGATTGATGCTAGGGATGGCAATATAATCCATGGATTCGGATATCCATCGGATATCCGACCCGACAGATCCGGATATGGATATGTTTTTTGACCCGCGGGTTAGACCTGTATCCGACCCGATGTAAAGTGGGCATGGATTTGGATATTAAATCTCACCCATGGATTATCCGTTGGATATCCGAAATTAACCAATACTTCAATTTTTCCCCAGACAGGTAGACGGCCCAGCCGGCTTGTTGTTGAAAGATACCCTATGGCAGTGTGCCTGCTCTGTGCTCCCCTCTCTAGCTCTCCTAGCGCTAGCTCAAGTGCTCACTACTACACTAGGATCAGATCATCAAAACTTTAGAAGGCAGAAGGTTGAAGGCCAAAGGCAGAGGAGACATGCAGACATGTATTTGTTGTCATTTGAAAATGTATTTGTTGACGTGCAGACATGTACTTAAACTATTTATTTGTCATGCAGACATGTATTTGTTGATAACTAGCTAATCATGCAAATATGTGCAACTTTCTATTCTCAATTTATTATTGCAATTCAAGACATGTATTTTTTGTCATGTTGAGAATATTACTTGTTGAAGGACATGTATATTTGTTTAATTTTTTATTAAGTTTTTAGTTGTGCATATGGTGAATTGGGAATAAATTTTATGTTATTGAATTGTTGAAAATGGTTCTTTGTCATATCCGATGGACATTCGATGGATATCCAAAACCCGATGGGCATGTGCATGGATATGAATTTCTATCCGCGGGTTTAGTCGCGGGCGGATATTATCTGCGATCGTGGATATGGTTGCGGGCGGATATTTATAATATCCGATCCGAATCCGATCCGTTGCCACCCCTAATTGATGCCAACACAAACCAAAGCAAATATATAAGTGCAGAATTTGAACTAGCTTGCAAAAGGTAAGTGCAAAGGTTACTTGGAATTAAACCAATATATATTTCATAAGATATGCATGGATGCTTTCTTCATTTTTAACAATTTGGACCACCCTTACACCACTTGTTTTGTTTTTGCAAAGTTTTGGAAATTCTTTTCAAAGTCTTTTTGCAAATAGTCAAAGGTATATGAATAAGATTTTGATAAGCATTTTCAAGATTTGAAATTTTCTCCCCCTATTTCAAATGCTTTTCCTTTGACTAAACAAAACTCCCCCTTAATGAAATTCTCCTCTTAGTGTTCAAGAGGGTTTTAGATATTAATTTTGAAAGGGGTCATACCAATTTGAAATTATATAAAAAATAAGATACCAATTAAAAAACTTCTTTTAATACAAATTTGAAGGACTACATTTGTGAAATTGGTGGTGGTGCGGTCCTTTTGCTTTGGGCTAATACTTTCTCCCCCTTTGGCATGAATCGTCAAAAACGGATACTTGTGAGTGAAATATAAGCCCTTTTACTTTCTCTCCCCCCTTTGGTAATCAATATATGAGTGAAGATTATACCAAATTGGAGAATGGTGTGGAGCGACGGCGAAGGATGAATAAGTCGATGGAGTGGAGTGGAAGCCTTGTCTTCGCCGAAGACTCCATTTCCCTTTCAATCTAGGACTTAGCATGAAATGCACTTGAAAATCACATTAGTCATAGCACATGAAAGAGATATGATCAAAGGTATATAAATGAGCGATGTGTGCAAGGAATCAATCAAAGTTCCTAGAATCAAGAATGTTTAGCTCATGCCTAAGTTTGGTAAAGGTTTTCTCATCTAATAGCTTGGTAAAGATATCGGCTAATTGTTCTTTGGTGCTAACATATGCAATCTCGATATTCCCTTTTGTTGGTGATCCCTCAAAAAGTGATACCGAATGGCTATGTGCTTACTGCGGCTGTGCTCAACGGGATTATCCGCCATGCGGATTGCACTCTCATTATCACATAGAAGAGGAACTTTGGTTAATTTGTAACCATAGTCCCTAAGGGTTTGCCTCATCCAAAGCAATTGCGCGCCACAATGGCCTGCGGCAATGTACTCGGCTTCGGTGGTTGAAAGAGCTACGAAATTTTGTTTCTTTGAAGCCCAAGACACCAGGGATCTTCCCAAGAACTAACAAGTCCCTAATGTGCTCTTCCTATCAATCTTACACCCTGCCCAATCAGCATCTGAATATCCAATTAAATTAAAAGTGGATCCCTTGGGGTACCAAAGACCAAACTTAGGTGTATGAACTAAATATCTCAAGATTCGATTCACGGCCCTAAGGTGAACTTCCTTAGGATCGGCTTGGAATCTTGCACACATGCATACGGAAAGCATAATATCCGGTCGAGATGCACATAAATAGAGTAAAGATTCTATCATCGACCGGTATACCTTTTGATCTACGGATTTACCTCCCATGTCGAGGTCGAGATGCCCATTGGTTCCCATGGGTGTCTTGATGGGCTTGACATCCTTCATCCCAAACTTGGTGAGTATGTCTTGAATGTACTTCGTTTGGCTAATGAAGGTGCCCTCTTGGAGTTGCTTCACTTGAAATCCTAAGAAGTACTTCAACTCCCCCATCATAGACATCTTGAATTTTTGTATCATGATCCTACTAAACTCTTCACAAGTAGATTTGTTAGTAGACCCAAATATAATATCATCAACATAAATTTGACATACAAACAAATCATTTACAATTATTTTAGTGAAGAGAGTAGGATCGGCTTTTCCAACTTTGAAGCCATTAGCGATAAGAAAATCTCTTAGGCATTCATACCATGCTCTTGGGGCTTGCTTGAGCCCATAAAGCACCTTAGAGAGTTTATAAACATGGTTAGGGTACTCACTATCTTCAAAGTCGGGAGGTTGCTCAACATAGACCTCCTCCTTGATTGGTCCATTGAGGAAGGCACTTTTCATGTCCATTTGATAGAGCTTAAAGCCATGGTAAGTAGCATAGGCAAGTAATATACGAATTGACTCAAGCCTAGCTACGGGTGCATAGGTTTCACCGAAATCCAAACCTTCGACTTGTGAATATCCCTTGGCCATAAGTCGGGCTTTGTTCCTTGTCACCACACCATGCTCATCTTGCTTGTTGCGGAAGATCCATTTGGTTCCTACAACATTTTGGTTAGGACGTGGAACAAGATGCCATACCTCATTCCTCGTGAAATTGTTGAGTTCCTCTTGCATTGCCAACACCCAATCTGAATCTCTTAATGCATCTTCTACCCTATATGGCTCAATAGAAGACACAAAAGAATAATGTTCACAAAAATGAGCAACACGAGATCGAGTAGTTACCCCCTTATGAATATCGCCGAGGATGGAGTTCACGGGGTGATCTCGTTGTATTGCTTGGTGGACTCTTGGGTGTGGTGGCCTTGGATCCTCATCATCTTCCTTGTCTTGATCATTAGCATCTCCCCCTTGATCATTGTCCTCTTCTTGAGGTGGCTCCTCTTGATCTTCATTTTCATCATCTTGAGCTTGATCCTCATCTTGGGTTGGTGGAGATGCTTGCATGGAGGAAGATGGTTGATCTTGTGCCTGTGGAGGCTCTTCGGATTCCTTAGGACACACATCACCAATGGACATGTTCCTTAGCGCGATGCATGGAGCCTCTTCATCATCTAGCTCATCAAGATCAACTTGCTCTACTTGAGAGCCGTTAGTTTCATCAAACACAATGTCACAAGAAACTTCAACTAGTCCAATGGACTTGTTAAAGAATCTATATGCCCTTGTGTTTGAGTCATAACCAAGTAAAAAACCTTCTACAGCCTTAGGAGCAAATTTAGATTTTCTACCTCTTTTAACAAGAATAAAGCATTTGCTACCAAAGACTCTAAAATATGAAACATTGGGCTTTTTACCGGTTAGGAGTTCATATGATGTCTTCTTGAGGATTCGGTGAAGGTAGAGACGGTTGATGGCGTAGCAAGCGATGTTGATTGCTTCCACCCAAAACCGGTCTGAAGTCTTGTACTCATCAAGCATGGTCCTCGCCATGTCAAGTAGAGTTCTATTCTTCCTCTCCACTACACCATTTTGTTGTGGTGTGTAGGGAGAAGAGAACTCATGCTTGATGTCCTCCTCCTCAAGAAAGCCTTCTATTTGTGAGTTCTTGAACTCCGTCCCATTGTCGCTTCTAATCTTTTTGATCCTTAAGCCGAACTCATTTTGAGCCCGTCTCAAGAATCCCTTTAAGGTCTCTTGAGTTTGAGATTTTTCCTGCAAAAAGAACACCCAAGTGAAGCGAGAATAATCATCCACAATAACTAGACAATACTTACTCCCGCCGATGCTTATGTAAGCTATCGGGCCGAATATGTCCATGTGGAGTAGCTCAAGCGGTCTGTCGGTCGCCATGATGTTCTTGTGTGGATGATGAACACCAACTTGCTTCCCTGCTTGACATGCGCTACAAATCCTGTTTTTCTCAAAATGAACATTTGTTAGTCCCAAAATGTGCTCTCCCTTTAGAAGCTTATGAAGATTATTCATCCCAACGTGGGCTAGTCGGCGATGCCAGAGCCAACCCATGTTAGTCTTAGGAATTAAGCAAGTGTCGAGTTCAGCTCTATTAAAATCGACTAAGTATAGCTGACCCTCTAACACTCTCTTAAATGCTACTGAATCATCACTTCTTCTAAAGACAGTAACACCTATATCCGTAAAAAGACAGTTGTAGTCCATTTTACATAATTGAGAAACTAAAAGGAAGTTATAATCTAAAGAATCTACAAGAAAAACATTGGAAATAGAATGGTCAGGAGATATAGAAAATTTACCAAGTCCTTTGACCAAACCTTGATTTCCATCACTGAATGTGATAGCTCTTTGGGGATCATGGTTTTTCTCGTAGGAGGAGAACATCCTTTTCTCCCCAGTCATGTGGTTTGTGCACCCGCTATCAATTATCTAACTTGAGCCCCCGGATGCATAAACCTACAAAACAAATTTAGGCATTGTTTTTAGGTACCCAAACGGTCTTGGGTCCTTTCACATTAGAAACAAGCACCTTAGGTACCCAAAAACAAGTCTTTGAGCCCTTGTGTTTGGCCCCAACATATTTGGCAACTACTTTGCCTGATTTGTTAGTTAAAACATATGAAGCATCAAAGGTCTTAAATGAAATGTTAGGCTCATTTGATGCAATAGGAGATTTCTTTTTAGGCATTTTAACATGAGTGGATTGCCTAGAACTAGATGCCTCACTCTTATACATAAAAGCATGATGAGAGCCAGAGTGAGACTTCCTAAAATGAATTCTCCTAATTTTGTGTTCGGGATAACCGATAGGGTATAAAATGTAACCCTCGTTATCCTGAACCACGGGAGCTTTGCCCTTAACAAAGTTAGACAATTTCTTAGGGGCATTAAACTTGACATTGTCTCCTTGTTGGAAGCCAATGCCATCCTTAATGCCTAGGCGTCTCCCACGATAGAGCATGCTTCTAGCAAATTTAAAATTTTCATTTTCTAAGTCATGCTCATTAATTTTGGCACTAAGTTGAGCTATGTGATCATTTTGTTGTTTAATTAAAGCTAGGTGATCATGAATAGCATCAACATTAATATCTCTACATCTAGTGCAAATAGTAACATGCTCAACGGTAGATGTAGATGGTTTGCAAGTATTTAATTCAACAATCTTAGCATGTAAAATAGCATTCTCATCTCTAAGATTGGAAATAGAAACATTGCAAACATTTAAATCTTTAGCCTTAGCAATTAATTTTTCATTCTTAATTTTAAGGCTAGAGAGAGATGCATTCAATTTGTCAATCTTAGCAATCAAATTAGCATTATCATTTCTAAGATTGACAAGAGAATCATCACTAACATTTAATTTTTCAACCTTAGCAATCAATTTATCATTTTCACATCTAAGGTTGGAAATAGTGTCATGGCAAGTGTTTAGCTCACTAGTTAAATTTTCACATTTTTCTATCTCCTGAGCATAAGCATTTTTAACTTTAACATGCTTCTTATTTTCTTTAATAAGGAAGTCCTCCTGGCTATCCAAGAGTTCATCCTTCTCATGAATAGCACTAATCAATTCATTCAATTTTTCTTTTTGTTGCATGTTTAAGTTGGCAAAAAGGGTGAGCAAATCATCTTCATCATCACTAGAGCTAGCCACATCACTAGATGTTGCATATTTAGTGGAAGCTCTAAATTTTATCTTTTTCTTTTTGCCGTCCTTTGCCATGAGGCACTTGTGGCCGACGTTGGGGAAGAGAAGACCCTTGTTGACAGCGATGTTTACAACGTCCTCGTCGGAGGAGGAGTCGGTGGAGCTCTCGTCGGAGTCCCACTCCCGACAAACATGGGCATCACCGCCCTTCTTCTTCTCCTTCCTTCTTCCCTTCTTGTCGTCGCCCCTGTCACTATCACTTGATAATGGACATTTTGCAATAAAATGACCGGGCTTACCACACTTGTAGCAAACTTTCTTGGAGCGGGGTTTGTAGTCTTTCCCCCTCCTTTGCTTGAGGATTTGGCGAAAGCTTTTGATGATTAAAGCCATCTCCTCATTGTCGAGCTTGGAGGCGTCGATGGGGATCCTACTTGATGTAGACTCTTCTTTCTTCTCCTCCGTCGCTTTGAATGCGATGGGTTGCACCTCGGGTGTGGAGGTGGCGCCTTGCTCGATGATTTTCTTGGAGCCTTTGATCATCAATTCAAAGCTCACAAATTTTCCTATAACTTCCTCGGGAGACATTAGCTTGTATCTAGGATCACCACGAATTAATTGAACTCGTGTAGGATTAAGAAAAACGAGTGATCTTAGAATAACCTTGACCATTTTATGGTCATCCCATTTGGTGCTCCCGAGGTTGCGCACTTGGTTCACCAAGGTCTTGAGCCGGTTGTACATCGCTTGTGGCTCCTCCCCTTGATGAAGCATGAAGCGACCGAGCTCCCCCTCGATCGTTTCCCTCTTGGTGATCTTGGTCACCTCATCTCCTTCGTGCACGGTCTTTAGCACGTCCCAAATCTCTTTGGCACTTTTCAACCCTTGCACCTTATTATACTCCTCTTGACTTAGAGAGGCGAGGAGTATAGTTGTGGCTTGGGAGTTGAAATGCCGGATTTGGGCTACCTCGTCCGAGTA
The DNA here is from genome assembly GCF_902167145.1 of Zea mays. Classification (NCBI taxonomy): domain Eukaryota; kingdom Viridiplantae; phylum Streptophyta; class Magnoliopsida; order Poales; family Poaceae; genus Zea; species Zea mays. The sequence continues at coordinate 18,801,553 of NC_050096.1, read as the reverse complement.
ATAGCCTTCATCCCCCACGGATGGTTCCTGCGCACCAAATTCAACAATGTCCCAAATACTAGCGTGAAGTGAGGTTAGATGGTGCCTCATTTTATCACTCCACATACAATAATCTTCACCATCAAAACCCGGTGGTTTGCCTAGTGGGACGGAAAGTAAAGGAGTGCGTTTGGAAATGCAAGGATAGCGTAAGGGGATCTTACTAAACTTCTTGCGCCCATGGCGCTTAGAAGTGACGGACGGCGTGTCGGAGCCGGAGGTGGATGGCGACGACGAATCAGTCTCGTAGTAGACCACTTTCTTCATTTTCTTCTTTTTGTCGTCACTCCGGTGCGACTTGACGCGGGGAGGCGATTCCTCCCTCTTCTTGTTGCCGGACTCTCCCGATAGAGCTTTCGCGTGGCTTGTGGCGGGCTTCTCGCCGGTCACCATCTCCTTCTTGGCGTGAGCTCCCGACATAACTTCGAGCGGTTAAGCTCTAATGAAGAACCGGGCTCCGATACCAATTGAAAGTCGCCTAGAGGGGGGGTGAATAGGCAAATCTGAAATTTATAGAGTTTAAGCACAACTACAAGCCGGGGTTAGCGTTAGAAATATAATCGAGTCCGAAAGAGAGGGCGAAAAACAAATCACAAGCAAATAGCAAGAGTGACACAATGATTTGTTTTACCAAGATTCGGTTCTTGCAAACCTACTCCCCGTTGAGGTGGTCACAAAGACCGAGTCTCTTTCAACCCTTTCCCTCTCTCAAACGGTCACTTAGATCGAGTGAGCTTCCTTCCTTGATTTCCCTGGTCACTTAGACCCCACAAGGACCACCACACAATTGGTGTCTCTTGCTTTGCTTACAAGGCTTTGAGTGTAAGAATGAGAGAAAGAAGAAAGCCAACCAAGCAACAAGAACAACAAAAGAACACAAGTCGATCTTCTCACAAGTCCTAAAAACTAGAGTTGAATTGTGGACTTTGATTTGATCGGAGGCTTTGATTTGTGTCTTGGAGTGTTGTGTATTGCTCTTGTATTGAATGAGGAGTAGTGAATGCTTGGGTGCCTTGAAGAGTGGTGGTTGGGGGGTATTTATATCCCCAACCACCAAAATGGTCGTTGGGGAAGTCTGTTGTCGACTGGCGCACCGGACAGTCTGGTGCGCCACCGGACACTGTCCGGTGCGCCAGCCATGTCACCCAACCGTTAGGGTTCGATCGTTGGAGCTTCTGACATGTGGGCCACCGGACAGTCCGGTGGTGCACCGGACAGGTCTTGTTCACTGTCTGGTGCGCCATCTAGCGCCTGCTCTGACTTCTGCGCGCGCAGTTGCACTGTTCACTGTAGACTTTTGCACACAACCATTGGCGCAGTTAGCCGTTGCTCCGCTGGCACATCAGACAATCCGGTGCTACACCGGACAGTCCGGTGAATTATAGCGGAGTGGCTCCCAGAAAACCCGAAGCTAGCAAGTTGGAGTTGATCCACCCTGGTGCACCGGACACTGTCCGGTGGCACACCAGACAGTCCGGTGCGCCAGACCAGGGCTGCCTTCGGTTGTCTTTTGCTCCTTTTTATTTAAACCCTTTCTTGGACTTTTTATTGGTTTGTGTTGAACCTTTGGCACCTGTAGAACTTATAGTCTAGAGCAAACTAGTTAGTCCAATAATTTGTGTTTGGCAATTCAACCACCAAAATTATTTAGGAAAAAGGTGTAAGCCTATTTCCCTTTCACTATTTTAAATACTAAGATTGAAGAATTAAAAACATGCAAACCATCTACATCTATTGTTGATCATGTGTCTATTTGTACTAGATGTAGAGATGTTAATGTAAAAGCTATTGATGATCACCTTGCCATGATTAACCAACAAAATGATCATATAGCCAAATTAACTGCTAAAATCAATGAGCATGAACTTGAAAATGAAAAGTTTAAATTTGCTAGAAGCATGCTCTATAATGGAAGACGCCCTGACATTGGTTTCCAATAGGGGAGCAATGTCAAGCTTAATGCCTCTAAGAAATTGTCTAATTTTGTAAAGGGCAAAGCTCCCATGGTTCATGATAATGAGGGTTACATTTTATATCCTGCAAATTATTCTGAGCACAAAATTAGGAGAATTCATGCTAAGAAACCTTACACTATTTCTCATCATGCATTTATGTATAAGAATGAGGCTTCTAGCTCTAGGAATTCTACACATGTTAAATTTCCTAAAAAGAAAACTCCTGCTGCATAAAATGAACACAACATTTCATTTAAGACTTTTGATGCATCATATGTGCTTACTAACAAATCAGGCAAAATAGTTGCCAAATATGTTGGGGGCAAACACAAGAGTCCAAAGACTTATGTTTGGGTACCCTTGGTGCTTGTTTCTAATGTTAAAGGACCTAAGACTGTTTGGGTACCTAAGAACAAGGCCTAAAATTGTTTTGTAGGTTTATGCATCTGGTGGTTCAAGTTGGATAATCGATAGCGGGTACACAAACCACATGACAGGGGAGAAAAGAATGTTCTCCTCCTATGAGAAGAACGAAGATCCCCAAAGAGCTATTACATTCGGGGATGGAAATCAAGGATTGGTCAAAGGTTTGGGTAAAATTGCTATATCACCTGACCATTCTATTTCTAATGTTTTTCTCGTAGATTCTTTAGATTACAATTTGCTTTCTGTTTCTCAATTATGTAAAATGGGCTACAACTGTCTTTTTACAGATGTAGGTGTTACTGTCTTTAGAAGAAGTGATGATTCAATAGCTTTTAAGGCAGTGCTAGAGGGTCAGCTATACTTAGATGATTTTAATCAAGCTGAACTAGACACTTGCTTAATTGCTAAGACTAACATGAGTTGGCTCTAGCATCGTCGACTAGCCCATGTTGGGATGAAGAATCTTCACAAGCTTCTAAAGGGAGAACACATTTTAGGACTAACAAATGTTCATTTTGAGAAAGACATGATTTGTAGCGCATGTCAAGTAGGAAAGCAAGTTGGCGCCCATCATCCACACAAGAACATAATGACGACTGACAAGCCGCTCGAGCTACTCCACATGGATTTATTCGGGCCGATCCCTTACATAAGCATCGACGGGAGTAAGTACTGTCTAGTTATTGTGGATGATTATTCTCGCTTCACTTGGGTGTTCTTTTTGCAGGAAAAATCACAAACCCAAGAGACCTTAAATGGATTCTTAAGACGAGCTCAAAATGAGTTCAGATTAAGGATCAAAAAGATAAGAATCGACAATGGGACGGAGTTCAAGAATTCACAAATTGAAGGTTTTCTTGAGGAAGAGGGCATCAAGCATGAGTTCTCTTCTCCCTACACACCTCAACAAAATGGTGTAGTGGAGAGGAAGAATAGAACTCTACTGGACATGGCAAGAACCATGCTTGATGAGTACAAAACACCAGACCGGTTTTGGGCAGAAGCAATCAACACTGCTTGCTACTCCATCAACCGGTTGTATCTTCACCGAATCCTCAAGAAGACATCATACGAACTCCTCACCGGTAAAAGCCCAATATTTCATGTTTTAGAGTCTTTGGAAGCAAATGTTTTATTCTTATCAAAAGAGGTAGAAAATCTAAATTTGCTCATAAGGCTGTAAAAGGCTTTTTACTTGGTTATGACTCAAACACAAGGGTATATAGAGTCTTGAACAAATCCACTGGATTAGTTGAGGTTTCTTGTGACATTGTGTTTAATGAGACTAATGGCTCCCAAGTGGAGCAAGTTGATCTTGATGAACTAGATGATGAAGAGGCTCCATGCGTCGCACTAAGGAACATGTCCATTGAGGATGTGTGTCCTAAGGAATCCGAAGAGCCCACACAAGCACTAGATCAACCGTCATCTTCCAATCAAGCATCTCCACCAACTCAAGATGAGGATCAGACTCAAGATGACGAAAATGAAGATCAACAGGATGAGTCACCTCAAGAGGAGGACAATAATCAAGTGGGAGATGAAGTTAATGAAGACAAAGAAGATGGTCAAGAAATTCAGGGTCAAAGACCGCCACACCCAAGAGTCCACCAAGCAATTCAAAGAGATCACCCCGTCAACTCCATCCTTGGTGACATTCATAGGGGGTAACCACTCGATCTCGAGTTGCTCACTTCTGTGAACATTACTCTTTCGTGTTGAGCCATACAGGATGTAGGATGCACTGAGAGATCCAGATTGGGTGTTGGCTATGCAAGAGGAGCTCAACAACTTCACGAGGAATGAGGTATGGCATTTAGTTCCACGTCCAAATCAAAATGTTGTAGGTACCAAATGGGTATTCCGCAACAAGCAAGACGAACATGGTGTGGTGACAAGAAACAAAGCCCGACTGTGGCCAAAGGGTATTCACAAGTCGAAGGTTTGGATTTTGATGAAACGTATGCACCCATAGCTAGGCTTGAGTCAATCCTCATATTACTTGCCTATGCTACTTACCATGGCTTCAAGCTTTATCAAATGGACGTGAAAAGTGCCTTCCTCAATGGACCAATCAAGGAAGAGGTCTATGTTGAGCAACCTCCCGGCTTTGAAGATAATGAGTACCCTAACCATGTGTATAAACTCTCAAAGGCACTTTATGGGCTCAAGCAAGCCCCAAGAGCATGGTATGAATGCCTGCGAGATTTTCTTATCACTAATGGCTTCAAAATCAGTAAAGCCGATCCTACTCTCTTTACTAAAACTGTTGCAAATGATTTATTTGTATGCCAAATTTATGTTGATGATATCATATTTGGGTCTACTAACAAATCAACTTGTGAAGAGTTTAGTAGGATCATGATACAGAAATTCGAGATGTCAATGATGGGGGAGTTGAAGTATTTTCTAGGATTTCAAATCAAGGAACTCCAGGAAGGCACCTTCATCAGCCAAACAAACACTACAAGAAACTAATAAAAGTTCGTGGGTTAATTTAAGAACGTGGGTACCGACGTTCTTAATTGAGTTATGTTCGTGGGTTAATTTAAGAACGTGGGTACCCACGTTCTTATATTAAATTCGTGGGCTCGTGGGAAAACCGTCGAACTTATAATATTAGGAACGTGGGTACCCACGTTCTTAACTTAAATTCGTGGGTCACGTGGACCCCGTCGAACTTAACCTATAACCTAAATTTCTCTCACCACGCGCGTCTGTCTTCTTTTCCCTGTGGACACCGCGCGCGCGCGCCCGAAGCTACCCGCCTCGCCGCCAGCCCGCCGCCACAACCTCGCCACGTGCGCCCCGCCTCCACCCCGTGCCCGCCCCGCCGCCCCACCGCGCGCAGGCTCGCGCGCCGCCACCAGCGCGGCCAGCCCTCGCCACCCTGCGGCCCCACCGCCGCCGCCAGAAACCGGCCGCGCGCGCCCCGACGCCTCGCCGGCCCACCGCGCCCCCCCCGCCCCACCGCGCGCCACCCCGCCAGCGCCCCGCCTCCGCCTACTCGCGCGCAGCCGGCCCACCGCGCCCCGCCACTCCACCGCAGCAGGGAACATCTGCAGTGGCTCCGGGAATGACCAGGTGGCCGAGGATTTCAGGTGAATCAAGCCCAGGTGAGGCCTGCATCAATCAAGCACTAGCCAGGTGAGGCCTGCATCTCCTCTAGCTTTTCATCCAATTCTTCCAATTCATGGATCCTGAGGCTGGGGCGGCCTGTCCTGGTCGAGGAAACTTTCCTGCCTTCTGCTAAATTTTGTTTCTTGCAAGTTTCATTCTGAAGTTCCACTAGCTGAAGATGCATGCCTTGTTTAGATCCTAGATTAATATTTCTTGTCCCTTGAATGTATCATGGCTTGTTTAGAGGCGGGGGCAGCACTTTCCGATCTTAAATTTTGTTCTTCACTTCTATTTATTTCATCAGAGATTCGCAATTTTTATCCGCTAGGAAGGGTGGTAAAAGGCTAAGCTTTTTTTGTGAATTCTCTGCGTTCTTCACTAATCCCCACCCTAATCAGTAACCACGCTTACGAATCGTTTCCTAATCGTGTGACAGGGACAACAATGACCTCCAAGACGAGTGGCAGCATAACCACCAGCCTGAGCACCATGGGGAAGCTCTCCTCCGTGGGCAGCAACTTCATGGCGTCCGCTGGCAGCCGCAGCACCAGCGGCGGGTTTGACGAGGGGGCCAAGTACTTCGACGGCCAGATCCTCAAGGCGCCCAACCTCCACACCTTCACATTCATAGAGCTCAAGACGGCCACCAAGAACTTCCGTCCGGACAGCGTCCTCGGCGAAGGAGGGTTCGGGAGAGTCTACAAAGGGTGGGTGGATGAGAAGACCATGGCGCCGACCAGGAACGGCACCGACATGGTTGTTGCGGTCAAGAAGCTCAACTCAGAGAGCATGCAGGGGTTTGAGGAATGGCAGGTAAACAAAATCCTGCTCCTTTTTTCGCTTCTATATAATCTAGTACTACATATTAAATAACAATGACAATAATCTTGCAATAGAGGGTGCCTAGTATAAGATTAGTATAAGATCGGGGCCTTGACTTGGTTTTGATTGCTCCTGATGATGGTACATGGTAGTACAAGCAAAACAATAGCTTTGTTGGTAGCTACAGATGCAGTTCAATTTCTGCTCATACATCACTAATGCAGAGAGCTTAAAAGAAGCACAAAAGATTTTGAAGGTTCTCCTGACCACTGCACCCGTTATGGTTCTTTATGCTTTGTTTTAATGCTGATGACCTGTCTGTCAATTTAGTACAGATGCAGTATATGATCGTCGACGGCGTTTCTAGCTCCTGGTAAGGGAGGGAGGCAGGCAGGGTCGTTCCCACGTCAGAGCAAAACTCTTGCACCAAGCCTCCAACTCCAAGCCACCATGTGGCCGAATTTGATTGCTTTTTACGCTACATGGTGGTTGACTAGTCGTGACACTAGCCTGCTCATGCAAGTCTCTAATTTCTTTGGTCCTTATTTTACAGCTTCTGTTTCCAAATTCCCACACCGTGTATCTTTTCTGCTTAGCTTCAAGATAGATATATCCCTTCGCTGGAGGTAGCCATTTGACAGTGCCAAGTTGGATTCAGGTACATCAAGTTTGATACATTTACTCCTGCAGCTGAGCGGGGGCTCCCGGTCACAAGGGTCATTAGTCGCATGACGCTGCAACAGATCCTTGCTCGAGCAGTTGGGTATGACGCTATATTGAATGGAAGCCATGTAGTCAATTTTACAGATGATGGCAGTAAGGTGAACTGGCAGATATGTTTCTGTGGCTTTGTGAACTTAAACTTAAATTTGGCTGCAGGAGTTTCCATTGCCTGTCTTTAAACTTGCAGTGCTTCTTCGGCTGAGTGTAGGTTACTGCCATATTGGAGGACGATAGAATATTTGAACTGCCATATTGGAGGACGGTAGAATATTTGAAGGTGACCTTTTGGTTGGTGCCGATGGAATATGGTCAAAGGTAATACAGTTAGTTCTCCTTTTGGTCAGAATCAAGCACAAACGAAACCTGATTTGACTGAAGTTTTCTGAATAGGTGAGGAAGACACTATTCGGGCACTCAGATGCCACCTATTCAGGTTACACCTGCTACACTGGAATTGCAGATTTTGTGCCGCCTGATATCGATACGGTTGGGTATGTTCCCCTATTTTTGCGACTTATGGTGATGTCCCTTGCTGTCTCGGCAATAAAGTATCACCAGACTGCAGGATTTAGGCCGCCCAGGTCCAATTGTATTGTAATAAAAACTTTTAAACTGGTCAGTTTGTGTAATTAAAACTTTTTAACATTTTGTTCCAGTGAGAGTGCAAATGAGTACACAGATGATGAGGATGCAAGCTGGAAAGTCCGTAGGGCATCATCAAAGTGCCTATCTGCAATTATAGTGTCTCGTCCTGAAATGTTGGTGAAGATGTTTCTAGAGGTTTGTTGACAATAATAGTTCATATCTATGTCATTTTTTCAATGTTTTTGAGACGTCATTTAGCCAATTACTAATAAATGCACCAAAAATGAGCCTAATAATTTTCCTTCAATAATTTGTGAGGAATATGCCTTCTGATTCTTTTGACTAATATGTTTCGTTTGTGCAGGCTTGTCCAAAGTTAATTGAACGATTTCGGGAAAGAGAAGAGAATGTAAAGGTAAATACATGATAAATTCGTATGTAAAACTTCTTATTTTCTAAATCTTATGAAGCTTCTATCCGATTCTAGATGGATATATTTAACACCTTCATTGAGCTGTTACGCCAAACTGGTAATGTTACGAAAGGACAAGGCGACATCGATGAGTCCAGGTGAGGTTCATCGAACTGCAGTTAGAAAAACTGGTGCCATTATTATAACGTGGTAATCTGGTCTCATACTGGGCACTAGATATGAATGTATATCTTGTTTTTGTTGCTATGCTTAGCAGAAAAATTCTGCATTTAGATTGCATGTTCTGTCTCAGTGTCTCCTGTCCCCATGCATCATTCTGTTTTGCTTTTCAGCCCTCGCTGGTTGCTGAAGCAAGAGGTCCAAAAGTTGTCAAGTCTATCAACAGGCAGTTACGTGAAAAATCAATCAAGACAAAGGTCAGTCCTTCAGTTTTCCTGCAATTCATGGTTCTGGAACTGTAAGTCTGATTATATTCCTAACATTTTTCAGGTTGGGACATTTTCAGTACTGAAGGAGCTTGTGGTTGTATTACCAGACTGTCTTGCTGATCATTTTGGATCACTTGTTCCTGGGATTGAGAAGGCTTTGAATGTTAGCTGTGACTTTCACTCCCTTTTTTTGGACAAAAACTTTCAGCCCCTAAAAAACTTCTTGTGAAACATTTTTGAACTTATAGTCGATTTGACAGGACAAGTCTTCTACCTCCAACCTGAAGATTGAAGCACTTGTATTAACAAGGCTTGTTATGGCTTCACATTCGCCATCTGTGTTTCATCCATACATCAAGGTATTGTAGTCTATCAATGTTGAGTAGAATTTGGAGACTATAGGAGTGACTACTGATTGTAAATCAAATTTCCAGGCACTTTCTGCACCTATACTGTCAAATTTATAGGAGTGGCTACTGATTGTAAATCATATTCTTGGGTTATGGAAATCCTTCTGCCGCACAGTGGATGAATATGCCTGATCTTCTGGAAGTTATAGATTTCAAGGACACTTTTCTTGATGCCAACCATGTTCAGCAAAGTTTTCCAGACTACCAGGTATATATTTTGACTAATTTTTTTGCTTTTTTGGAGTGTATCTATTCTCGTTTTCATCTTCAATCTCCAAGCTTCTAATGCTTGAATTTTTCAGGTTACATTTATCAATTCTGATGGTACAAAAAACCTGCATCCAAGTCCCCCTTTTAAAATCAGGCTATCCAAGAAAATGAGGGAAAGCAGTCATGCTTTACCTGGCAACATGAACTCCAATTTGACTGTTAAGAGCAGAAATAATATGGACGATGGGGAGCCTCAGAAAGAGAAACTAATTGTTGAGACTTACATTCCAGCTGATCCTGGGCCGTATCCTTAAGATAAACCTAAACAGAACTCAGTGAGGTTCACACCAACTCAGGTACTCTTCAGATTATCAGACAATCCAATATTTCAATTGGTGCATGTCTGGTAATGAATGTGAGGCACATCGAGAGCATTTCTTGTGCATATTAGATGTTTCTTCCAACTTAGAAATATGATATCATCTCTGGTCAAGCATCATTATTTTTATCTAAGTGTACATGCAATCGTTATCTGACTGGAACTCGAGTATATAACATATTTGGTCTCTTAAGTAAATAGAATAAGTCTAGTATGGTCTGCTAGTGTCTTTGCTTTCATGATGAGTGTGGATCTTATTCACCTTAAAATTCTGAATGTGACAATATTATTTATTTGTAGATTGGTGCTATAATATCTGGTATTCAACCTAGGTTGACGATGGTTGTTGGTCCTCCTAGTACGGGAAAAACAGATACTGTTGTGCAGATATTAAATGTCCTATATCACAACTGTCCTTCACAAAGAACACTGATTATAACCCACTCCAATCACAACGCAGGAGATGTACGAGGATGCAAGACAAGTGGCGACTGATGCTGTCGGCAGTATCGGAACTGTGGCGTCGTTCTGTGTAGAGAAAAGAGTGGTCGCAGCGTACAGGGACAAGTGTGAGGCTCTAAGGAAACAGGGCATCCGAATGAGAATTTTTTCTGCGTACTGGAATTCTGGTTCTGATTTCAGCGTACAGGCATGCATCAGCAGAGCCCACAGACCTGCATTGACATGACAAGAGTCCCTCGAATGAGAATTTTTTCTTCTTCTAAATGCTTTGAACTGCTTAGGTTACATATATCTTTGTATCCAATTAAACATCTCAAAGGTTAATAGAGAAGTGTTCGGTTTGTGGAATAGAATAAGTTGATCTATTACCATCACATTTCTCATAGACCAATAATTAGTAATAAAATGAGAATGCATTTATTCTACCCAATTATGTGAATTTGTGAACTTATGTATTTGGACTTGTGTGAATTTGTGATATGAACATATATCCATGTGTTTGAAATCTGTATTGTATGTGATATTCTGTGTTGCATGTGATATTATGTGTGCCTAATTTTCCATTTCTGTATTTTTTATTTTTTTCTGGAAAAGAGTTAAGAACGTGGGTACCCACGTTCTTAAGGTTAAGAACGTGGGTACCGTCGAACTTAATGGGCAGCCCTCGCCGACCCACGCAGGACCCATAAGTTCGACGGCCACGTGGCCCCGTCGAACTTAAATGTAAGAATGTGGGTGCCGTCGAACTTATGGGAACAAATTCGACGGCCCCTGTCGAACTTAAAAACCCACGTTCTTAACTTTAAGTTCCACGGTACCCACGTTCTTACATTTAAGTTCGACGGTACCCACGTTCTTAACCTTAAGAACGTGGGGGCCGTCGAACTTACTTCTTTAAGTTCGTCCAAAAATCGCCGTCGGCTATATTCGTCGGTAAACCCACGTTCTTATGGTAAGTTCGACGACCTATTACATTAAGTTCGACGGTTTTTCACCCACGTTCTTTAACCAGTTTCTTGTAGTGAAAGTACATTCAAGACATACTTAAGAAATTTGGCATGAAGGATGGCAAACCCATCAAGACACCCATGGGAACCAATGGGAATCTCGACCTCGACACGAGAGGTAAATTCATAGATCAAAAGGTATACCGATCGATGATAGGATCTTTACTCTATTTATGTGCATCTCGACCGGATATTATGCTTTCTGTATGCATGTGTGGAAGGTTCCAAGCCGATCCTAAGGAAGTTCACCTTAGGGCCGTGAAAAGAATCATGAGATATTTAGTTTACACTCCTAAGTTTGAGCTTTGGTACCCCTAGGGATCCACTTTTGATTTGATAGGATATTCCGATGCCGATTGGGCAGGATGTAAAATTGATAGGAAGAGCACATCAGGGACTTGTCAGTTTCTGGGGAGATCCCTAGTGTCTTGGGCTTTAAAGAAACAAAACTCCGTAGCTCTTTCCACCGCTGAAGCCAAGTACATTGACGCAGGCCATTGTTATGCGCAATTACTTTGGATGAGGCAAACCCTTAGGGGCTATGGCTACAAATTGAGCAAAGTCCCTCTCCTATGTGACTGAGAGTGCAATCCGCATGGCGGATAATCCTATTGAACACAGCAGCACTAAGCACATAGACATTCGATATCACTTTCTGAGAGATCACCAACAAAGGGGGATATCGAGATAGCTTATGTAAACACCAAGAATCAACTAGCCGATATCTTTACCAAGCCATTATATGAGAAAACCTTTAGCAAACTTAGGAATAAGCTAAATATTCTTGATTCTCAGAATTTTGATTGAAACGTTGCACACATAGCTCATTTATATACCTTTGATCATGTCTCTTTAATTTGGTACATATGCATATTTCTTGTTATTTATGTACCAAGGCTACGACTAATGTGTTTTCAAGTGTATTTCTATGATAAGTCGTAGATCGAAAGGGAAATATAGTATTCGACGAAAACAAGGCTTCCACTCCACTCTATTGGTATCATTTATCTTTCGCCGTTACTCCACAACACTCCAAATTGGTATAATTCCTCACTCTTATTTACTTGTACCAATGGGGAGAAAGTAAAAGGGCTCTCAAACTCTCCGTTTTTGGCGATTAATGCCAAAGGGGGAGAAGATATTAATCCCAAAGCAAAAGGACCGCACCACCAATTTCAAAAATTTTAAAATAAAGCTTTAATTGATATTTTTTATTGGTATCTATGTCATGACAATATATCAATTGATATCCATGCTTCACTTATCTTGAGAAAGCAAAATCTCAATTGGTATTGTTTTAAACTTCAATTGGGATCTTGTAATGACAATTTCTTCAAATTGGTATATTTAAAGGTAGATTTTCAAATTTGGTATCTATTAAAAACCTTCTTAAAAACTAAGAGGAGAATTTTATTCAGGGAGAGTTTTGTTTAGTCAAAGGAAAATCATTTGAAACAGGGGGAGAAATTTCAAATCATGAAAATGCTTCTTGCAATCTTATTTATATACCTTTGACTATTTGCAAAATACTTTGAAAAGATTTTCCAAAAAGTTTGCAAAAACAAAACAAGTGGTGCAAATGTGGTCCAAAATGTTAAACAAAAGAAAGCAATCCATTCATATCTAGTGAGATTATCAATTGGTTTAATTCCAAGTAACCTATGCACTTACCATATGCAAACTAGTTCATTTCTGCACTTTATATATTTGCTTTGGTTTGTGTTGGCATCAATCACCAAAAAGGGGGAGATTGTAAGGGAAATGGGGTTAACCTTTTCCCACGATTAATTTTGGTGGTTGAATGCCCAACACAAACAAATGGACTAACTAGTTTGCTCTAGAACTCATGTATTACAGGTGCATAAAGTTCAAACACAAACCAATAAAAGATCCAAGTTAGGGATCCAATTTGAAGGAGCAAAAGAAACCAAGTGTGCTCTGGTCTAGCGCACTGGACTATCCGGTGTGCCACCGGACAGTGTCCGGTGCACCAGGCCCGTACAGGGTTGAACCAGCCACTCTCGGGTGTCCGCAGGCGCACTCCGCTATAATTCACCGGGCTGTCTGGTGTGCCACTGGACTGTCTGGTGTGCCAGCGGAGCAACGACTAACTCACGCAACAATCGACTGCAAAAGCCGCTGACAGAGGAACAGTGCGTGCAGAGTCAGAGCCGCAGAGTCAGAGGCGCACCGGACTGTCCGATGCCACAAGCAGACAAAGCCCCCAATGGTCGACCGGGCTCCAGACCCTAACGGTTGGGTGACGTGGCGGCGCACCGGACAGTGAACAGGACCGGTCCGGTGGCGCACCGGACTGTCCGGTGCGCCCATCGCCAGCAGCCTTCCCCAACAGCTACTTGGTGGTTGACGGCTATAAATACCCCCAACCACCACAACTCCAAGCATCCAAGTTTCTGAAGTTCTCAATCAATACAAGAGCTAGTGCATTTGTTCCTAGACACAATTCAAAAGATCAAAGCCTCTCCATGTCCTAAATTCATTCCCAACCACCTAGTGACTTGAGAGAGTGTGTGTTCATGTTCATTTGCGCTCTTGTTGCTTGGATCGCTTTCTTCCTTACTCATTCTTGTTCGAAAGGGACTTGTAATCAAAGCAAGAGACACCTAAGTGTGTGGTGATCCTCGGGGTCTAAGTGACCGTTTGAGAGAGGAAAAGGGTTAAAATAGACCCGGTCTTTGTGACCTCCTCAACGGGGACTAGGTTCTTTGGAACTGAACCTCGGTAAAACAAATCACCGTGTTCATTCGCTTGATTTCCATTTGATTTGTTTTCCCCTCTCTCCCGGACTTGATTTAAGCTCTAACGCTAACCTCGGCTTGTAGTGTGTGTTTAAAGTTGTAAATTTCAGATTACGCCTATTCACCCCCTTCTAGGCGACTTTCAGTCACCTATAATAATGTTATTTCGTATATAATATAGTATTGGTGGTTTATTTGTTGAACTATGTAATGATGCACGATGATTATAGTTATTGATAGTGTATCATTGTGTCAACAAACGAAACCTAGGCATCATCTATTTCGGTACAACACACAACACATGTGAGGTGTGTTGTGCCGAAATTGTCCCTTTATTGGACAACCTCGGGGTGAAGACAGAGTTCGTGTTTATGACAAAGGCATGTGCTCCTGCGTAGTTTTGGCACCATAACCTCTCTGTTCTCCAATTGCACCGTTTTCACGCGAGCGATTGGAGAACAACGGGGTTATACTGCTAAAATTTCGTACGAGCATATGCCTTGTCAAAAAACATGGGGCTCGTCGGTCATTCCTGGGTGGGTTTAGAACCTATCCTTTTCTATAGATGTAGGGGCGTGATTTGTTAGGATTGCTGCAACCGCAATCCATAGAGACAAAATATTGTAGAAGCGATAGAAGCTGATACGAATTATACTACCGGAATCTGGCTCTTTGACGAGTACAAAATAGTTCACCAAGTGTTTTTTCAGGCACTCCACAGAGAAGTTTTTTGCCGAGTGCTAAAAAAACACTCGACAAAGGGTTTTTTCTTTGCCGAGTGTTTTTTTGAACAATAGACTAAGACAATTTAAAAATCGTATTTTGAAGCAGTAAAATAATTTAAATGAAAAAATTTTCAACTACAAATTTATATAACTCATCAAGATGTACAATTTATATTTTGGTCATTTCTTCACACGACAAAAAAAATTTGTTCATAAAAATTATACCTCTCTCGTAGATTATGAAACTACAAGAGAGATGTATAAGATTTGTTAATAATGTTAGAACCAACATGTGGGATGAATAAATGACCAAACAACCAAAATAAATTTTAGAAGTTATATAATCTTGAGAAGTTATATAATTTTGTAGTTGGCAACTTTTTGATCCGAAGTCATCTTGTAAACGAAAACTACGTCTGAATTTTAAAAATTAAAAATTTGAATTTTCAAAACGGCCTAACCATCAAAATAAAAGTTGTAGATCTTAAAAATTTATGAAATTTTATAGTTGACAACATTTTGATTTGAAATTACCTTGTCATGCAAAACTTTGTTTAAATTTTAAAATTCGAAATTTTCAAACGAACTCGATTGAAAAACCACCAAAATAAAAGTTATAGGTCTTGAAATATTATAAAACTGTGTAATTACGAATTTTTTTTATTTGAAATCATTTTGTCATAGAATCATTTGCGATAAAATATTTATCGAGTGTAACACTAGGCAAAGGTTTTACCGAGTATAAAAAAACTTTTACAAATGTTTGAGACACTTGTAAAAGAATACCAGTGAGGTAGTGTGCTCATTTATGCATAACTCCCACGACGATGTTAGAAACCGTGGGAACCGATGCTTTATACAATACCTCATATACAAATACAACACGACGCGAGCACCCTGAGTAATGCTTGAGATCGATCAGCACGTAGTATTTCCATGCATGCATGGCAGCACCGCAAGATGCCGTGTCTACCCCTATATATTAGCTAGATACACATGCACGTACGTATTATACATCTAATACGCACACGCACTCGATAATGTTTTCCACGACATCGACACCGCACCGGGTATCGCTAGTTAGACTATTATTAGCTACTGATCACCTCTTCCAGGAGCTTGTACCTCCGGACCTTCGGCCTGCCACGCGCGACGCCGGGCGACGGCGGCGCGTTGTGGTCGGTAGGAACGCGGCTGCCAAGGTCCGACGCCGACCGCCGCAGCAGGATCCGCTGCGCATGCTGCTTCTTGACAGGCTTGCTCAGGTTGGAAGACGCAAAGTCGCCACGAGCGGCAACCTTGGGCGATCTTCCGCTGCCGATCGTGTCACCACCGTGAGATGGCGGCCGGGCAGCCGCTTTGCCAGCGGATCTCGGCGAGTTAGAAGTAGAAGCCACGCGCCCATCCGCCCTGAGGCACCAGTTGCAGGTGCCGTACGACTCCGCCTTCGGGTACCTATCCGTGCAGTATCTGGATACACGATCACGTACACGTACATACGCGAACAGCAGAATTAATATACATTAGCCAGATGGTCATGTAAATATAGATTTATATATTCTGGCGTGTATGTACGTTGTTGCATGCAAAATTATGAGGTGAACACGTACATTTTCACGTGAACTAATTAAGACCCGCTGGTAATAAACAGTGGCGCTGTAATATTCGGGTAAAAATCAGCTCTATAATTTTTTGAAACAAAAAAAAAATCAACGTCCAGCGAATGTGCATGTGGGCCCCGTTTCGTTTGACAAATTTGGGGACGTGAGGGAAAGTGTCCGGAGCAAACTATAAGGACGGGCAAGACGAAAGGGATCGTCGGCGGGGAAATGGAGACGAGATGTATGTACAGTACACAAAAATGATGGTACCATTTTGGAGTTTTTATGGGGGCGAGAATAAGCGCTGACGAGCAGTTTCTGCAGGTTCACGTGTTGTTCAGAAAAAAAAAAGGTTGTGCAGGTTGACATCAACCCATGAACTATCAGTTCGATAGTGTGGTGGGCATTTCTAGATTCAAAGCGCGCGGCTAGATGGCGTGGTTCTTCAAGATTATATTCTGAATTCGATCGACAGCCTTTTTCTCTTCTTCGAGAATGCGCAGGAGAACCACGCATCCAGCATCGTTGCATATATTCATTGGAGAAATTTCTAATGCTATCAGAAATAGTGATAGTAATATAGTATAGTGTATATATATGTGGGGAACCAAAGCCGCAGCTAGATAAGGCACATGTACATCTGGCCCCGATCGATTCGATTCACAAATAAAAGCGCCTAAATAATGTGATTAAAATCCCCGACGCAAACAGTCGCAACCAAATAAAAGAGATCAACGAAATTAGAATATATTTTCATAAGTGCCGTAATCGATGCCACTGCAAGTGCAGATCGAATTAGGGATCGGCCGCAGGTACGGACATGGGCGACGACGACGCGCATTGAGATGACAAAAGAATTGATTAGAGAGACCGGAGGGTGTGGACGGATGCACGTACGTGTGCTGGGAGCGGACGGAGCAGGCGGAGCAGCGGAAGAGCTCGGACAGGACGCCGCGGTCGCCGCACATGCAGCAGACGACGGCGCCGCCCGGCGGCGGGGCGCTCCCGCCGGCAGCGGCGCCTGGCGGGGACGATGCCTTGCCGCTCCCCATGGAGCAACCGAGATCTCAGAAGACGGATGCGTGGGGCATCCGTAGGTGCCGCATGCGATCGATCGGCCGGATCGAGCCCAGCAGCGTGGCTATCTACCGACGATGGGGTTGGTTGTTTAGCTGGCTGCTTGATTCCTCGTCGCTCCTCCTGGGTGATGAGACTGGGGGTGGATGTCCTGTGGGGAGGGCGTGGCTGGACGTTGCAGGAATTGATGAAGGTGGTGGTGTGGTGGACGGTGGTGCCTGATGCGGTGTCTTCTGCAGTCTTCACACATCTCAAGATCTTGCCGAAGCTGCCCTCTTTTGTCCTCCTCTTCCTGCATGGCCGGTAAAGATTTCCTGTAATATTTTATTTTATTCACTGGTTGAGGTTTTGCAGTCTACGCCTTTACCTTTTGTAGTTTTACACATTTAGACTCTCTCCAGTTGGTCTTCTAAAGCCTCCTCTATCCTAAATTTTAGATTAGATTGTCATCCTTTATGTTTACGACAACATCCTCTAAGATTTTTATATAAAGTTTTTCTCTCCTATATATATAGAGTTTCTCTCTCTTTTTTAAATGAAGTGGCAAAAGACTTGCCGCTTCAATATATTATAAGGGGAAATTACTTACAGAAGAAATTTTAATATGCACAATACATTTGAGAGTTTAATATATATTTTTTATAAATAGAGAGTTTCTGTGTTTCTCTCTCCTCTATCTATTTTAATATTTAAAACAACATATTTATCAAAACTAAAATATGCATTTGATAGTATAAAAATGTACAAAAATTTAAAGTAAAATATGTATTTAATTTAGGTATTATGTATAGAGAACGAGATATAAAGAACGTTGTTGGAATGAGAGGAGATATAAAGAAAAAAATTTAAAGGAGGCTATAAAAGATGAATATAGATAATGAATTTAGAGAGTGTTGCTGCAGACATCGCTCCTCTTATAAGATTTGATCGGAGCATAAGAATTTTGATCCAAAATAATTAACTAACAGCCAAGGTGGGCAGGGAAGGTCGGCCAGGGACTGAAAACGGAGTCATATGAATAGTATAACTATCAAGGTGCCATCGCAAAAGTCACCTCATGAGTAATAAAATGGAGAGCAAACAAAACGTCCTTGCGAGTGGCAAGGCCGTGAATACGACGACATCCAGGGCGAAACCCTTTCCTCTGAGGAATAACTGCAGCTGGGTGGATGGACATCGCTGAACGGCCGGGCCAACTTGGGCCGGTATCTGTTACCGTCCCTCCACTGCCACGAGGGCCCAGACGGCAATGGCCGACTGTCAGATCCACGTGGTGCGGTGCCGTGGGGCTGGGGCGAGATGAGGCGGTCGACTTTGCTGGCTGTACGCTGGGGGTGGGCCTGACAGCAGCGGTCGCCGCGCAGCAGCCCCTCCTCTTGCATGCGGCTAGAGAGCCGTCCCTGCGCGCAGCGCAGCCCCTCGTAAGGCCCTCCACGCGGTGGAAAAGAACAAGAACACGCTGTAGCCAGTGTGAGTTTATTGTCCCCTTTCACTGTTTATTTGTACGGTGATTTTTAAATATGTGAAAAAAATGTTAATAGATGATGAATATGATTGGATAATGATATTTTACAGTTGTAGTGGAGTATATGAGGAGAATATAAGGGGAACCACTGCGGTTGATGAAAAAGTAGAGGATGAAATGTTGATGATGTGACACAAAAAGTGATATACGGGGAGAAATTTAAGAGGAACCGCTGCGGCTGGCAATGACACCCCGTGTAAATTGCGAGCAACACGGGCGTGAGATAGAGGGGTAGTGGGTACCGTACCGGGTCCTATTTGACCCCTCTACTCTACATGACGCGACCGTGACAGCCAGGAGGATGGCAGGGGCCCACGTTCATCTGATGTGGCAATAACTTTGAGAGTTAGTTTGAGAAGAATTCCTAATTTTCTAAGAGAAAATAAACTAATTTTCATTGAGAAAATATAAATCTCTTAGGAAAATTAGATTATCGCCCTGATTGGCCTATCCGAACGTGACTAGGGTATTTTCAGTGCTAGATTAATGCACTCTTCCTTTCGTTTAAAAAAAGCAAGTATCATTTTTGCTATGGGAGCGAATTTCTTCTTGTCATTGTTAGAATATAATATAAGTGAATTGTCCAACTCCTTCCATGAGCTTAAGCTTTTGGGATGGACTGGTTGGTGCATGCAACTTTATATGGTAATCAGAGCCTAGAGTTCCATGGCGACGGGTTCAAGCATCGCCATCAATCCCTTCTTCGGTTTCCAACTGACCGAAAAGTTATCCAAGACCAATCATGCGCTATGGAAAGCGCAGATCCTCGCCGTCATCCGCGGTGCTCGCTACGAGGGGCACATCAACGGCAAGACCGAGGCCCCTGATGCTGAGGTCGTCGAGAAGGCGGCGGACGACACGACTGTCACCAATCCGAACCCCGCGTTTGAGACATGGTATGCTCGGGATCAACAGATCCTCGAGCTCATTCTCTCAAACGTTGGGAAGGAAGTTCAGGCGCAGATCGTCGCTACCCAGACGGTGGCACAAGCATGGTCGACCGTGGAGAAAATGTACTCTGCGCAGACTCGCGCCAAGACAATGAATGTGAGGCTTGCCCTCGCCACTACGAAGAAAGGTACCATGTCGATCACAGATTATGTTGCTAAGATGAAAGGTTTTGTAGATGAAATGGTTGCTGTCGGCAAGGCCCTAGATGATGAAGAACTGGTGGCGCATATGTGCAATGGCCTTGACGCTGATTACAATCCAGTTGTGACCTCGGTCACAGCTAGATCGGATCCCATCTCGATCCCTGAGATTTATTCGCAATTGCTCAGTTTCGAGACCAGACTGGAGCTGCAAGATGGTGGCTCCTATGCCCACATGGCGAACCGTGGGTGTGGCAATGGCAGCCGTGGCTCGGGAAATTCCTGTGGCTGTGGTCAGCGTGGGCGCGTCCAGGTGCGTGGCCGAGGAAACGACCCACCGAAGCAACGCAATGGAGGGCGACCACCACGATCTGATACAGCGAGTGGGTCTGATGACCTACCACTCTGTGAGATCTGCTTCAAGTCAGGCCACAGGGCGTCCCGGTGCTGGCATCGGTTCGATGAAAACTACGTCCCAGAAGAGCGCCACGTTAATGCTGCCATCGCCATGAACGCCTACAATGTCGACACCAACTGGTACACCGACACGGGAGCAACAGATCATGTCACAAGTTAACTAAACAAACTGACGATGAGGGAGAAGTATCATGGGAATGATCAGATCCACACCGTCTCTGGTTCAGGTATGAAAATTAAACACGTTGGTCATACTACTGTTCCAACTCAATCACGTAGCTTACATCTAAACAATGTCCTTCATGTCCCTAAAGCTGCTAAAAATCTAGTCTCCCTTCATCATCTTACCAAAGATAACTCTGCATTTATTGAGTTTCATCCTGATTTTTTGCTCATCAAGGATCAGGATACGAGGAGAACGATTCTTAGGGGGCCATGTCGTCGTGGATTGTATCCCCTTCCTGCCGATTCTTCACTCAAGCAGGCAAATGCTGTTGACAAACCAACCGTGTCTAAATGGCACAATCGCCTAGGCCATCCCTCACTCCCTATTGTTACCAAGGTTATAGACAATAGTACTCTCTCGTGTTCCTCCGTGTCCAATAAACAATTAGTTTGTGATGCTTGCCAGCAAGCAAAGAGTCATCAACTACCTTACAATAGATCTGTTAGCTCAACTAGTTTTCCTTAGGAACTTGTTCATTCAGATGTTTGGGTTCTTGCAGTTGAATCTGTTGGCAGAAAACACTACTATGTTAGCTTTGTTGCTAATTTCAATCGTTTTACATGGATTTATTTCCTTAAATATAAATCTGAAGTTTTCCAAAAGTTCCATGAATTCCAAAAAATGGTTGAGCGATAATTTGATAGAAAAATTCTTGCCATGCAAACTGATTGGGGCGGGGAATATCAAAAATTAAATAGTTTATTTTCCCAAGTCGGCATCATTCATCATGTATCATGTCCTCATGCTCATCAACAAAATGGGGTCATTGAACATAAACATCGACACATAGTCGAGGTTGGGTTATCCCTTCTTGCTCATGCCTCAATGCCCTTGAAATTTTGGGATGAGGCTTTTATGGCGGCCACGTTTCTTATAAATCGTTTGCCTAGCAAAGTCATCGATAATAAAATGCCCTTTGAACGTTTACTCCAAAAAAAACCAGACTACCTCTCTCTTCGCACCTTCGGGTTTGCATGTTGGCCTAATCTCCGACCTTACAATCGCCACAAACTTGAACTTTGTTCTAAGCAGTGTGCCTTCCTTGGTTATAGCAACCTTCACAAGGGCTATAAGTGTCTTGATATTCAATCCTGGCGAGTATATATTTCTCGAGATGTCATCTTTGATGAAGAAGTTTTCCCTTTCTCTACGCTTCACTCCAATGCCGGTGCCCGTCTCCGTGCTGAAATTGCACTTCTCCCATCCGATCTTGTGCCTTTTCTTGAGACGGAACAGTTAGATGATCACATGTTTGATTTCACTAACCAAACTACTAACGGTGAGCATGCAACATGTGATAACAGGCGGAGCTCCTTGTCTCCCAGCATGGAACCTGAGGAGGATCCGGCGTCCTCTCCTGCTAATACTGCAAGCGCAAGTACCATTCCTGCCGCGGTCTCAGAGACACCCTGGTGGACGCTACATCGCACCAACCAAGCGGGGCCATGCATCCTGCTGTGCCAGTCCCGATGCTCCACCTTGTTGCAGGCACGGGGGAACAGAAGCCGACACCGATAGCTCTGCTACCATATAAAGTTGCATGCACCAACCAATTCAACCCAAAAGCTTAAGCTGATGGGAAGAGGTGTGCAATTCACTTATATTATATTCCAACACTCATGACTTGATGCTGATGGCGATGAGGGTGTCTCTGAAAGGGAAATAGGCTTACACCTTTTCCTAATTGATTTTGGTGGTTGAATTGCCCAACACAAATAATTGGACTAACTAGTTTACTCTAGATTATAAGTTTTACAGGTGCCAAAGGTTCACAACAAACCAATAAAGGGTTCAAATAAAGAGAACAAAAGACAACCAAAGTGTGCCCTGGTCTGGCGCACCGGTCTGTCCGGTGTGCCACCGGACAGTGTCCGGTGCACCAGGGAACCCGACTCCAAACTTGCCACCTTCGAGAATTCTGGGAGCCGCTACGCTATAATTCACCGGACTGTCCGGTGCGCCAGCGGAGTAACGACTACACAGCGCCAACGGTCGTCTGCAACGGTACAGTAAAGCGCTACAGTGCGCGCCTGCGCGCGCAGAAGTCAGAGCAACTGAGCAGGCGCCAGAAGGCACACCAGACAGTGAACAGTGACTGTCCGGTGCACCACCGGACTGTCCGGTGGCCCAGCTGTCAGAAGCTCCAACGGTTAGAACCTAACGACTGGGTGACGTGGCTGGCGCACCGAACTGTGTCCGGTGGCGCACTGGACTGTCCGGTGCGCCATGCGATAGCAGCCTTCACCAACGACTATTTTGGTGGTTGGGGTTATAAATACCCCCAACCACCCACCATTCATTGCATCCAAGTTTTCATCCTTCACACCTCATACAAGAGCTATAGACTTCATTCAAGACACATACAAGAGATCAAATCCTCTCCCAAGTCCAAAGATCATTCCAAACAAATAGTGACTAGTGAGAGAGACAATTGTGTTCTTTTGAGCTCTTGCGCTTGGATTGCTTTTCTTCTTTCTTCTTTCTTGTGTTCAACTCACTTGTAATCAAAACAAGAGACACCAAGTTGTGGTGGTCCTTGTAGTGGACTTAGTGTCCCATTTGATTGAAGAGAAAGGCTCAATCGGTCTAAGTGACCGTTTGAGAGAGAGAAAGGGTTGAAAGAGACCCGGTCTTTGTGACCACCTCAACGGGGAGTAGGTTTGCAAGAACCGAACCTCGGTAAAACAAATCACCGTGTCATCTGCTCTTATTCGCTTGTGATTTGTTTTCGCCCTCTCTTTCGGACTCACATTTAATTCTAACGCTAACCCGGCTTGTAGTGTGTGCTTAAGTTTGTAATTTTCAGATTTGCCTATTCACCCCCCTCTAGGTGACTTTCAATTGGTATCAGAGCCGATACTTCATTAGAGCCTAACCGCTCGAAGTGATGTCGGGAGATCACGCCAAGAAGGAGATGGTGATCGGCGAGAAGCCCGCCACAAGCCACGGGAAGGCTCCATCGGGAGAGTCCGACAACAAGGTGAAGGGATCCCCTTCACACAACAAGTCGCACCGGAGTGGCGACAAGAAGAAGAAAATGAAGAAGGTGGTCTACTACGAGACCGATTCTTCATCGCCCTCCACCTCCGGCTCCGACACGCCTTCCATCACTTCTAAGCGCCATGATCATAAGAAGTTTAGTAAGATCCCCTTACGCTATCCTCGCATTTCTAAACGCACCCCTTTACTTTCCGTCCCACTAGGAAAACCACCGGTTTTTGACGGTGAAGAATATTTTATGTGGAGTGATAAATGAGACACCACCTAACCTCACTCCACGCTAGTATTTGGGACATTGTTGAGTTTGGTGCACAAGAACCATCCGTAGGGGATGAAGGATATGACTCGGACGAGGTAGGCCAAATCCGGCACTTCAACTCCCAAGCCACCACTATACTCCTCGCCTCTCTAAGTCAAGAGGAGTATAACAAGGTGCAAGGGTTGAAGAGCGCCAAAGAGATTTGGGACGTGCTCAAAACCACGCATGAAGGAGATGAGGTGACCAAGATCACCAAGAGGGAAATGATCGAGGGGGAGCTCGGTCGCTTCATGCTTCACCAAGGGGAGGAGCCACAAGCAATGTACAACCGGCTCAAGACATTGGTGAACCAAGTGCGCAACCTTGGGAGCACCAAATGGGATGACCATGAGATGGTCAAGGTTATTCTTAGATCACTCGTATTTCTTAACCCTCCTCAAGTTCAATTAATTCGTGGTGATCCAAGATATAAACTAATGTCTCCCAAGGAAGTGATAGGAAAATTTGTGAGCTTTGAATTGATGATCAAAGGCTCCAAGAAAATCATCGAGCAAGGCGCCACCTCAACACCCGAGGTGCAACCCGTCGCATTCAAGGCAACAGAAGAAGAAAAGAAGGATTCTACACCAAGTAGGATTCCCATCGACGCCTCCAAGCTCGACAACGAGGAAATGACACTCATCATCAAGAGCTTCCGCCAAATCCTCAAGCAAAGGAAGGGGAAAGATTAAAAGCCCCGTTCCAAGAAGGTGTGCTACAAATGTGGTAAGCCCGATCATTTTATCGCAAAATGTCCATTATCAAGTGATAGTGACAGGGGCGACGACAAGAAGGGAAAGAGAAGAGAAAAGAAGAGGTACTACAAGAAGAAGGGTGGCGATGCCCACGTTTGCCGGGAGTGGGACTCCGACGAGAGCTCCACCGACTCCTCCTCCGACGAGGACGCCGCCAACATCGCCATCAACAAAGGACTCCTCTTCCCCAACGTCGGCCACAAGTGCCTCATGGCAAAGGACGACAAAACGAAGAAGGTAAAATCTAGAGCTTCCACTAAATATGCAACTTCTAGTGATGAGGCTAGCTCTAGTGATGATGAGGATGATTTGCTCACCCTTTTTGCCAACTTGAACATGCAACAAAAAGAAAAACTAAATGAATTGATTAGTGCTATTCATGAAAAGGATGAACTCTTGGATAGCCAAGAGGACTTCCTAATTAAGGAAAACAACAAGCATGTTAAAGTTAAAAATGCTTATGCTCTAGAGGTTGAAAAATGCGAAAAATTAACTAGTGAGCTAA
Organism: Zea mays; assembly: GCF_902167145.1. Taxonomy (NCBI): domain Eukaryota; kingdom Viridiplantae; phylum Streptophyta; class Magnoliopsida; order Poales; family Poaceae; genus Zea; species Zea mays. Next base: position 18,776,575 of record NC_050096.1, on the reverse strand, counting down.
GCACTTTCCATGACACTATTTCCAACCTTAGAATAGAGAATGCTAATTTGATTGCTAAGGTTGAGAAGTCAAATATTTGTGATGATTCAATTGCCAATCTTAGAAATGATAATGCTAGTTCAATTGCTAAGATTGAAAAATTGAATGCCTCTCTTGCTAGCCTTAGAAATGAGAATGAAAAATTAATTGCTAAGACTAAAGACTTAGATGTTTGCAATGCTTCTATTTCCAATCTTAGAGATGAGAATGCTATTTTACATGCTAAGATTGTTGAATTAAATGATTGCAAACCCTCTACATCTAGCGTAGATCATGTCTCTATTTGTACCAGATGTAGAGATATTAACATTGATGCTATTCATGATCACCTTGCTATAATTAAACAACAAAATGATCATATAGCTAAACTAGATGCTAAAATTGCCGAGCATGAACTAGAAAATGAGAAATTTAAATTTGCTCGTATCATGCTTTATAGTGGGAGACGCCCTGGCATTAAGGATGGCATTGGCTTCCAACAGGGAGACAATGTCAAGCTTAATGCCCCTCCTAAAAGATTGTCTAATTTTGTTAAGGGCAAGGCTCCCATGCCTCAAGATAACGAGGGGTATATTTTATACCCTGCTGGTTATCCTGAGGATAAGATTAGGAGAATTCATGCAAAGAAGACTCATTCTCATCATGCTTTTATTTATAAGAATGAGGCTTCTAGCTCTAGACGTTCTACACATGTTAAAATGCCTAAGAAGAAAACTCCTATTGCATCAAATGAACCTAATATTTCATTTAAGTCTTTTGATGCATCTTATGTGCTAACTAACAAATCAGGCAAAATAGTTGCCAAATATGTTGGGGGCAAACACAAGGGGTCAAAGACTTGTGTTTGGGTACCCAAGGTACTTGTTTCTAATGTGAAAGGATCCAAGACCGTTTGGGTACCTAAGAACAAGGCCTAAACTTGTTTTGTAGGTTTATGCATCCGGGGGCACAAGTTGGATCATCGATAGCGGGTGCACAAACCACATGACAGGGGAGAAGAAGATGTTCTCCTCATACGAGAAAAACCAAGATCCCCAACGAGCTATCACATTCGGGGATGGAAATCAAGGTTTGGTCAAAGGACCTGGTAAAATTGCAATATCACCTGACCATTCTATTTCCAATGTTTTTCTTGTAGATTCTTTAGATTACAATTTCTTTTCTGTTTCTCAATTATGCAAAATGGGCTACAACTGTCTTTTTACGGATATAAGTGTTACTATCTTTAGAAGAAGTGATGATTCAGTAGCATTTAAGGGAGTGTTAGAGGGTCAACTATACTTAGTAGATTTTGATAGAGCTAAACTCGACACTTGCTTAATCGCTAAGACTAACATGGGTTGGCTATGGCACCACCGACTAGCACATGTTGGGATGAAGAATCTTCATAAGCTTCTAAAGGAAGAACACATTTTGGGACTAACCAATGTTCATTTTGAGAAAGACAGGGTTTGTAGCGCATGTCAAGCAGGAAAGCAAGTTGGTGTTCATCATCCACACAAGAACATCATGACGACCGACAGGCCGCTTGAGTTACTCCACATGGATCTATTCAGCCCGATCGCTTACATAAGCATCGACGGGAGTGAGTATTGTCTTGTAATTGTGGATGATTATTCTCGCTTCACTTGGGTGTTCTTTTTTCAGGAAAAATCCCAAACCCAAGAGACCTTAAAGGGATTCTTGAGACGAGCTCAAAATGAATTCGGCTTAAGGATCAAAAAGATTAGAAGCGACAACGGGACGGAGTTCAAGAACTCACAAATCGAAAGCTTTCTTGAGGAGGAGGGCATCAAGCATGAGTTCTCTTCTCCCTACACGCCACAATAAAATGGTGTAGTGGAGAGGAAGAATAGAACTCTATTGGACATGGCAAGGACCATGCTTGATGAGTACAAGACTTCGGATCGGTTTTGGGCTGAGGCGGTCAACACCGCTTGCTACGCCATCAACCGATTATATCTTCACAGAATCCTCAAGAAGACATCTTATGAACTCCTAACTGGTGAAAAGCCTAATGTTTCATATTTTAGAGTCTTTGGTAGCAAATGCTTTATTCTTGTTAAAAGAGGTAGAAAATCTAAATTTGCTCCTAAGGCTGTAGAAGGCTTTTTACTTGGTTATGGTTCAAACACAAGGGTATATAGAGTCTTTAACAAGTCCACTGGACTAGTTGAAGTTTCTTGTGACATTATGTTTGATGAGACTAATGGCTCTCAAGTAGAGCAAGTTGATCTTGATGAACTAGATGATGAAGAGGCTCCGTGCGTCGCGCTAAGGAACATGTCCATTGGGGATGTGTGTCCTAAGGAATCCGAAGAGCCTCCACAAGCATAAGATCAACCATCTTCCTCCATGCAAGCATCTCCACCAACTCAAGATGAGGATCAAGCTCAAAATGATGATGATGAAGATCAAGAGGAGCCACCTCAAGAGGAGGACAATGATCAAGGGGGAGATGCTAATGATCAAGACAAGGAAGATGATGAGGGTCCAAGACCGCCACACCCAAGAGTCCACCAAGCAATCCAACGAGATCACCCCTTGAACACCATCCTCGGCGATATACATAAGGGGGTAACTACTCGATCTCGTGTTGCTCATTTTTGTGAACATTACTCCTTTGTGTCTTCTATTGAGCCATATAGGGTAGAAGATGCATTAAGGGATTCAGATTGGGTGTTGGCAATGAAAGAGGAGCTCAACAACTTCACGAGGAATGAGGTATGGCATTTAGTTCCACGTCCTAATCAAAATGTTGTAGGAACCAAGTGGGTCTTCTGCAACAAGCAATATGAGCATGGTGTGGTGACAAGGAACAAAGCCCGACTTGTGGCAAAGGGATATTCACAAGTCGAAGGTTTGGATTTCGGTGAAACCTATGCACCCGTAGCTAGGCTTGAGTCAATTCGTATATTACTTGCCTATGCTACTTACCATGGCTTTAAGCTTTATCAAATGGACGTGAAAAGTGCCTTCCTCAATGGACCAATCAAGGAGGAGGTCTACATTGAGCAACCTCCCGACTTTGAAGATAGTGAGTACCCTAACCATGTTTATAAACTCTCTAAGGCGCTTTATGGGCTCAAGAAAGCCCCAAGAGCATGGTATGAATGCCTAAGAGTTTTTCTTATTTCTAATGACTTCAAAGTCAGAAAAGCCGATCCTACTCTCTTTACTAAAACAATTGCAAATGATTTGGGTCTACTAACAAATCTACTTGTGAAGAGTTTAGTAGGATCATGATTCAAAAATTCGAGATGTCAATGATGTGGGAGTTGAAGTATTTCTTAGGATTCCAAGTCAAGCAACTCCAAGAGGGCACCTTCATTAGACAAACAAAGTAGATTCAAGACATTCTTGCAAAGTTTGGGATGAAGGATGCCAAGCCCATCAAGACACCCATGGGAACTAATGGGCATCTCGACCTCGACACGGGAGGTAAATCCGTAGATCAAAAGGTATACCGGTCGATGATAGGATCTTTACTCTATTTATGTGCATCTCGACCAGATATTATGCTTTCCATATGCATGTGTGCAAGATTCCAAGCTGATCCTAAGGAAGTTCACCTTAGGGCCGTAAAACGAATCTTGAGATATTTAGTTTATACTCCTAAGTTTGGACTATGGTACCCCAGGGGATCCACTTTTGATTTAATTGGTTATTCCGATGCTGATTAGGCAGGGTGTAAGATTGATAGAAAGAGCACATCAGAGACTTGCCAGTTCTTGGGAAGATCTCTGGTGTCTTGGGCTTCTAAGAAACAAAATTATGTAGCTCTTTCTACCGCTGAAGCCGAGTATATTGCCGCAGGCCATTGTTGCGCGCAATTGCTTTGGATGAGGCAAACCCTTAGGGACTATGGTTACAAATTAACCAAAGTTCCTCTCCTATGTGATAATGAGAGTGCAATCCGCATGGCGGATAATCCCGTTGAGCACAGCCGCACTAAACACATAGCCATTCGGTATCACTTTTTGAGGGATCACCAACAACAGGGAGATACTGAGATTGCTTATATTAACACCAAAGATCAATTAGCCGATATCTTTACCAAGCCACTAGATGAAAAAACGTTTACCAAACTTAGGCATGAGCTAAATATTCTTGATTCTAGGAATTTTGATTGATGTTTTGCACACATAGCTCATTTATATACCTTTGATCATCTCTCTTTCATGTGCTATGACTCATGTGTTCTTCAAGTGCATTTCATGCTAAGTCATAGATTGAAAGGGAATCGGAATCTTCGGCGAAGACAAGGCTTCCACTCCACTCCATCGAATTATTCATCCTTCGCCGTCGCTCTGCAACGCTCTCCAAATTGGTATAATCTTTACTTACATATTATTTACCAAAGGGAGAGAAAGTAAAGGGCTTATATTTCACTCACAAGTATCCGTTTTTGGTGATTCATGCTAAAGGGGGAGAAAGTATTAGCCCAAAGCAAAAGGACCGCACCACCACCAATTTCAAAAATGTTGTTTTCAAATTTGTGTTAAGAAAAGATTTTTCAATTGGTATCTTACTTATTGGTATAATTTCAAATTGGTATACCCTCTTCAAAATTAATATCTAAAACCCTCTTGAACACTAAGAGGAGGATTTCATTAAGGGGGAGTTTTGTTTAGTCAAAGGAAAAGCATTTGAAATAGGGGGAGAAAATTTCAAATCTTGAAAATGCTTCTCAAAATCTTATTCATATACCTTTGACTATTTGCAAAAGATTTTTGAAAAAGAATTTCCAAAACATTGCAAAACAAACAAGTGGTGCAAGCGTGGTCCAAAATTTTAAATAAGAAGAAAGCCATCCATGCATATCTAGTAGAAATGATTATTGGTGTCATTCCAAGCAACCTTTGCACTTACATTATGCAAACTAGTTCAATTCTGCACTTATATATTTGCTTTGGTTTGTGTTGGCATCAATCACCAAAAAGGGGGAGATTGAAAGGGAAATAGGCTTACACCTTTTCTAATTGATTTTGGTGGTTGAATTGCCCAACACAAATAATTTGACTAACTAGTTTGCTCTAGATTATAAGTTTTACAGGTGCCAAAGGTTCACAACAAACCAATAAAAAGACCAAGAAAGGGGTTCAAATAAAGAGAGCAAAAGACAACCGAAGTGTGCCCTGGTCTGGCGCACCGGACTGTCCGGTGTGCCACCGGACAGTGTCCGGTGCACCAGGGAACCCGACTCCAAACTTGCCACCTTCGGGAATTCTGGGAGCCGCTCCGCTATAATTCACCAGACTGTCCGGTGCGCCAGCGGAGTAACGGCTACACAACACCAACGATCGTCTGCAACGGTACAGTAAAGCGCTACAGTGCGCGCCTGCGCGCGCAGAAGTTAGAGCAGGCGCCAGAAGGCGCACCAGACAGTGAACAGTGACTGTCCGGTGCACCACCAGACTGTCCGGTGGCCCAGCTGTCAGAAGCTCCAACAATCAGAACCCAACGGCTAGGTGACGTGGCTGGCGCACCGGACTGTCCGGTGCGCCATGCGATAGCAGCCTTCACCAACGGCTATTTTGGTGGTTGGGGTTATAAATACCCCCAACCACCCACCATTCATTGCATCCAAGTTTTCAGCCTTCGCACCTCATACAAGAGCTATATACTTCATTCAAGACACATACAAGAGATCAAATCCTCTCCCAAGTCCAAAGATCATTCCAAACAAATAGTGACTAGTGAGAGAGACAATTGTGTTCTTTTGAGCTCTTGCGCTTGGATTGCTTTTCTCCTTTCTTCTTTCTTGTGTTCAACTCACTTGTAATCAAAACAAGTTGTGGTGGTCCTTGTAGTGGACTTAGTGTCCCATTTGATTGAAGAGAAAGGCTCACTCGGTCTAAGTGACCGTTTGAGAAAGGGAAAGGGTTGAAAGAGACCCGGTCTTTGTGACCACCTCAACGGGGAGTAGGTTTGCAAGAACCGAACCTCGGTAAAACAAATCACCATGTCATCCGCTCTTATTAGCTTGTGATTTGTTTTCACCCTATCTTTCGGACTCACATTTAATTCTAACGCTAACCAGGCTTGTAGTGTGTGCTTAAGTTTGTAAATTTCAGATTTGCCTATTCACCCCCCTCTAGGCGACTTTCAGTCTCCATGCACGCTATACCAATACTACTATATCATTGTTTGTCTCAACTCTGCTTTGATGAACCTATATATGCACTGGCATGGCAGGCGTGCAAGTTGAGAGACACACGTTGACGAGGGTTTTGTTTGGTCCAAAGAACTTATTCGCTTGGCTTTAATCCATATCGGTTTTCTCTACTGTTTTATAAATTGCAGCTGTAGCAGTCCAAACAACTGACTTTACTATGAAGCGAACAATCCGGAAACCGGAAGATAACTGATGAGGTCTGATCCGCCGGCCGGCCTCGCCACGCCGACATGCCAACTGACAGAAGCTAGCGGGCAAATGACTGTCATCGCTGAATCTACTTCCTCCGTCCCAAAATACAATTCGTTTTAGACTAATCACATATTCATTAAGCAACATATGAATGCAGTTTCCATGTATATCTATATTTATTATCATTTGAATGAATGTGGACGAAAAAATGTAGGCTAGAAAGAACTATATTTTGGAACAGATGAAGTACTATACAAATTTGTAGTCCTGTGTATGGGTTTTGCTGAACCCGGATATTGAATAGTACTTAAATCTATATATAACGATGGACAACTATTTTGTACTCCCTCTGTTTCAATTTATAATTCGTTTTATTTTTTCTAAAAAATTGATCAGCTCGTCTTATTAAAAAATTCAAATATTTGAAAAATCTAAAGCCATACTTAAAGTATATTATATGCTAAACAATATGACAATATGAATAAATAATAATTATGACATTTTTAAATAAGAAAAGCTAGTCAAATTAGTTGTAAAAAAGTCAAACGAATTATAAATTGGAACAGAGGGAGTATACGAGACGGGCTAGGTTGACTTTCATTAAAACCGACTTCTTGGCATAACAATTCTAATGGACAGCCGGGTCACCCCATAACCCAGGCAACCCATCCTCTTCCCGGCGATGCCAATGCAGATGAGGATGGCGATAAGGACCATGATGAGAAGTACGATGATGGCCTAGGCGGCTGAAAGTCGCCTAGAGGGGGGTGAATAGGGCGAATCTGAAATTTACAAACTTTAAGCACAACTACAAGCCGGGGTTAGCGTTAGAATTAAATTCGAGTCCGAAAGAGAGGGTGAAAAACAAATCACAAGCAAATAAGGTGGATGACACGGTGATTTGTTTTACCGAGGTTCAGTTCTTGCAAACCTACTCCTCGTTGAGGTGGTCACAAAGACCGGGTCTCTTTCAACCCTTTCCCTCTCTCAAACGGTCACTTAGACCGAGTGAGCTTCTCTTCTCAATCAAACGGGACACTAAGTCCCCACAAGGACCACCACACAATTGGTGTCTCTTGCCTTGGTTACAATTGAGTTGGAATCAAGAAAGAATGAAGAAGAAAAGCAATCCAAGCGCAAGAGCTCAAATGAACACAAGTGTCTCTCTCTCTAGTCACTAATTGATTGAAATGATCTTTGGACTTGGGAGAGGATTTGATCTCTTGTTTGTGTCTTGTATTGAATGCTATAGCTCTTGTATGAGGTGTGAAGGCTGAAAACTTGGATGCAATGAATGGTGGGTGGTTGGGGGGGTATTTATAACCCCAACCACCAAAGGAGCCGTTGGTGGAGGCTACTGTCTCATGACACACCGGACAGTTCGGTGCGCCACCGGACACTGTCCGGTGCCCCAGCCACGTCACCCGACCGTTAGGGTTCGACCGTTGGAGCTAGGGGTGTAAATGGTACGGATATTATCCGACCATCCGACCGTCCGAAGAGGCTAATTATTCGGTTGGATAGTTTTTTTCGGATATCCGCAGAATTTTCGGATTTCGGATTCGAATTCGGATAGTACAGTTCGGATATCGGATACGGATATGATATGACTGATATCCGTCGGATTTCGGATATCCGGATATCTTCTCGGATAACTGTCTGGATTTCATATTTCGGATATCCGGACATCTACCCAGATATCTTACCAGATTTCAGATTTCAGGATAGTTACATGTGGAATCGCCCTAAATATCCAAGTTTCAACATAATCAATACTTCACTTTATCATTTTCATATGGGGATTTGAGGTTATGTTCTTATATAATGTTTATTGTTCCTGGTAACATATTTGCAATTTTCGGTCGATAGTGAAATATTTTATGAATTTAAATGCATTTTGATAATTTTCTGTAGAAAAAATTATAATAATACACAAATAGTCTCAAAAAATCATGAAATTTGACGGAGGAGCAATATATGCCCATATAGCATCCTCAAAAATGTTTGGGCCATAAAATCTAAAGATTACCAACATTTCTTTCAATTCACTTTCACTTGTTACGTGAGTTATATGTGATATCACCTTAACTATCCAAATTTTAACATAATCAATACTTCACTTTATCATTTTCACATAGGGACTTCATATTATCTTTAATAGAATGTTTATTGGTCCTGGTAACTTATTTGCAATTTTTGGTAGACACTAGATTATTTTATGATTTTAATTACATTTTGATGGTTTTTTGTAGAAAGAAATTAATAATACACAAATAGCCTTAGAAATTCATAAAATTTGATGGAGGGTTAACATTTGTCTACATAAAATTTTAAAAAATGTTTGGGCCATAAAGTCCATAAGATGCCAGTGATTCTTTTCATTTTCTTACACTTGTTGTGTGAGTTACACGTGAAATCAGCTTAAGTATCCAAGTTTCAACATAACTTTACTTCACTTTCTCATTTTCATGTAGTGACTTGAGGTTATCTTCTTATGGAATGTTTATTAGTCTTGATAACCTATTTACAATTTTTTGTCGATACTATAATATTTTATGGATTTAAATGCATTTTGATGATTTTCTGCAAAAACAAATTAATAATATACAAATAGTCTCAGAAATTCACGAAATTTGGCATATGGGTAACATATGTCCATATAGCATCCTCAAAAATGTTTGAACCATAAAAACCACAAGATGTCATCAATTATTTCATTTCATTTCCACTTATTTGTGAAACCCGTAATGATTACATGTGAAACCACCATAATAATAAGTGAAACCACATATCATAATAACATGTGAAACCACATATCATAGTTATCAATATTTTATGAATTTAATTGCATTTTAATGATTTTCTACATAAAGAAATTAATAATACTCAAAATAGCCTTAGAAATTCATGGATTTTATGGAGGTGTAGCATATGTGCACATATAATCCTCAAAAATGTTTGGACTAAAGGAGGGGCTAAATGATTATAACTATGATATGTGTGGAATGGTGTCTTACACAATATCCGACAAAAATATTCGTTACCGACGCTATCCGTGTCCGATTAGCTCCGTATTCGATCCACGACTATCCGTATTTGTATTCGAGAACATCCGTATTTGTATTCGTATTCGAAGCTATCCATATTCGAATTCGAATCCGACTAAAAATACGAAAACAAATATGATTTCATTGATATCCGTCCGTATTCGATCCGATTACACCCCTAGTTGGAGCTTCTGTCTTCTAGGCCACCGGACAGTTACTATTCATTGTCCGGTGCGCCTTCTGTCGCCTGTCCTGACTTCTGCGCGCGCAGGCGCGCACTGTAGCGCATTTATTGTTCCTGGCAGACGACCATTGGCGCTGTGTAGCCGTTACTCCGCTGGCGCACCGGACAGTTCGGTGAATTATAGGGGAGCGGCTCCCAGAATTCCCGAAGGTGAGCTGTTTGGAGTTGGGTTCCCTGGTGCACCGGACACTGTCCGGTGGCACACCGGACAGTCCGGTGCGCCAGACCAGGGCACACTTCGGTAGTCTTTTGCTCTCTTCGTTTGAACCCTTTCTTGGTCTTTTTATTGGGTTTTTGTGAACCTTTGGCACCTGTAAAACTTATAATCTAGAGCAAACTAGTTAGTCCAATTATTTGTGTTGGGCAATTCAACCACCAAAATTAATTAGGAAAAGGTGTAAGCCTATTTCCCTTACAATCTCCCCCTTTTTGGTGATTGATGCCAACACAAACCAAAGCAAAAAAGTGCAGAATTGAACTAGTTTGCATAATGGAAGTGCAAAGGTTGCTTGGAATGAAACCAATAATCATTTCTACTAGATATACATGGATGACTTTCTTCTTATTTAAAATTTTGGACCACGCTTGCACCACATGTTTTGTTTTGCAAATTCTTTTGGAAATTCTTTTCAAAGTCTTTTTGCAAATAGTCAAAGGTATATGAATAAGATTTTGAGAAGCATTTTCAAGATTTGAAATTTTCTCCCCTTGTTTCAAACAAAACTCCCCCTTAATGAAATCCTCCTCTTAGTGTTCAAGAGGGTTTTAGATATTAATTTTGAAGAGGGTATACCAATTTGAAATTATATCAAAAATAAGATACAAATTGAAAAATCTTTTCTTAACACAAACTTGAAAGACTATATTTTTGAAATTGGTGGTGGTGCGGTCCTTTTGCTTTGGGCTATACTTTCTCCCCCTTTGGCATGAATCGCCAAAAACGGATACTTGTGAGTGAAATATAAGCCCTTTACTTTCTACTTTCTCCCCTTATGGTAAATAATATATGAGTGAAGATTATACCAAATTGGAGAGTGGTATGGAGCGACGACGAAGGATGAATAATTCGATGGAGTGGAGTGGAAGCCTCGTCTTCGCCGAAGACTCCATTTCCCTTTCAATCTATGACTTGGTATGAAATTTACTTGACAAACACATTAGTCATAGCAAAGAAAGAGATGATTAAAGGTATAAATGAGCTATGTGTGCAAGATATCAATCAAAATTCCTAGAATCAAGAATATTTAGCTCATGCCTAAGTTTGGTAAAAGTTTGCTCATCTAATGGCTTGGTAAAGATATCGGCTAATTGTTCTTTGGTGTTAACATAAGCTATCTTGATATCCCCCTTTTGTTGGTGATCCCTCATAAAATGATACCGAATGACTATGTGTTTAGTGCGGCTATGCTCAACGGGATTATCCGCCATGCGGATTGCACTCTCATTATCACATAGAAGAGGAACTTTGGTTAATTTGTAACCATAGTCCCTAAGGGTTTGCCTCATCCAAAGCAATTGCGCGCAACAATGGCCTGCGACAATGTACTCGGCTTCGGCGGTAGAAAGAGCTACAGAATTTTGCTTCTTTGAAGCCCAAGACACCAGAGATCTTCCCAAGAACTGGCAAGTCCCTGATGTGCTCTTTCTATTAATTTTACACCCTGCCCAATCAGCATCCGAATAACCAATTAAATCAAATGTGGATCCCCTGGGGTACCAACTAAATATCTCATGATTCGTTTCACGACCCTAAGGTGAACTTCCTTAGGATCGGCTTGGAATCTTGCACACATGCATACGGAAAGCATAATATCCGTCGTGAAGCACATGAATAGAGTAAAGAACCTATCATTGACCGGTATACCTTTTGATCTATGAATTTACCTCCCGTGTCGAGGTCGAGATGCCCATTAGTTCCCATGGGTGTCTTGATAGGCTTGGCATCCTTCATCCCAAACTTGGTGAGTATGTCTTGAATGTACTTCGTTTGGCTAATGAAGGTGCCCTCTTGGAGTTGCTTGACTTGAAATCCTAGAAAATACTTCAACTCCCCCATCATAGACATCTCGAATTTTTGAGTCATGATCCTACTAAACTCTTCACATGTAGATTCGTTAGTAGACCCAAATATGATGTCATCAACATAAATTTGGCATACAAACAAATCATTTGCAAGTGTTTTTGTAAAGAGAGTAGGATCGGCTTTTCCGACTTTGAAGCCATTAGCGATAAGAAAATCTCTTAGGCATTCATACCATGCTCTTGGGGCTTGCTTGAGCCCATAAAGCGCCTTAGAGAGTTTATAGACATGGTTAGGGTACTCACTATCTTCAAAGCCGGGAGGTTGCTCAACATAGACCTCCTCCTTGATTGGTCCATTGAGGAAGGCACTCTTCAAGTTCATTTGATAAAGCTTGAAGCCATGATAAGTAGCATAGGCAAGTAAAATGCGAATTGACTCAAGCCTAGCTACAGGTGCATAGGTTTCACCGAAATCCAAACCTTCGACTTGTGAATACCCCTTGGCCACAAGTCAGGCTTTGTTCCTTGTTACCACACCATGCTCATCTTGCTTGTTGCGGAAGACCCACTTGGTTCCTACAACATTTTGGTTAGGACGTGGAACTAAATGCCATACCTCATTCCTTGCGTAGTTGTTGAGCTCCTCTTGCATTGCCAACACCCAATCCGAATCTTGAAGTGCTTCCTCTACCCTGTGTGGTTCAATAGAGGAAACAAAAGAGTAATGTTCACAAAAATGAGCAACACGAGGTCGAGTAGTTACTCCCTTATGAATATCTCCGAGGATGGAGTTCACGGGGTGATCTCGTTGTATTGCTTGGTGGACTCTTGGGTGTGGCGGTCTTGGACCCTCATCATCTTCCTTGTCTTGATCATGGGCATCTCCCCCTTGATCATTGCCCTCTTCTTGAGGTGGCTCATCTTCTTGATCCTCATCTTCATCATCTTGAGCTTGATCCTCATCTTGGGTTGGTGGAGATGCTTGCATGGAGGAAGATGGTTGATCTTGTGTATGTGGAGGCTCTTCGGATTCCTTAGGACATACATCCCCAACGGACATGTTCCTTAGTGCGACGCATGGAGCCTCTTCATCATCTAGCTCATAAAGATCAACTTGCTCTACTTGAGAGCCTTTAGTCTCATCAAACACAATGTCACAAGAAACTTCAACTAGTCCAGTGGACTTGTTAAAGACTCTATATGCCCTTGTGTTTGAATCATAACCAAGTAAAAAGCCTTCTACAACCTTAGGAGCAAATTTAGATTTTCTACCTCTTTTAACAAGAATAAAGCATTTGCTACCAAAGACTCTAAAATATGAAACATTGGGCTTTTTACCGGTTAGGAGTTCATAAGATGTCTTCTTGAGGATTCAGTGATGATATAACCGGTTGATGGCGTAGCAAGTGATGTTGACTGCCTCGGCCCAAAATCGATCTGAAGTCTTGTACTCATCAAGCATGGTCCTTGCCATGTTCAATAGAGTTCTATTCTTACTCTCCACCACACCATTTTGTTGTGGCGTGTAGGGAGAAGAGAATTCATGCTTGATGCCCTCCTCCTCAAGAAAGCTTTCGATTTGAGAGTTCTTGAACTCCGTCCCGTTGTCGCTTCTAATCTTTTTGATCCTTAAGCCGAACTCATTTTGAGCCCGTCTCAAGAATCCCTTTAGTGTCTCTTGAGTTTGTGATTTTTCCTGCAAAAAGAACACCCAAGTGAAGCGAGAATAATCATCCACAATTACAAGACAATACTTACTCCCGCCGATGCTTATGTAAGCGATCAGGCCGAATAGGTCCATGTGGAGTAGCTCAAGCGGCCTGTCGGTCGTCATGATGTTCTTGTGTGGATGATGAACACCAACTTGCTTCCCTGCTTGACATGCGCTACAAACCCTGTCTTTCTCAAAATGAACATTGGTTAGTCCCAAAATGTGCTCTCCCTTTAGAAGCTTATGAAGATTCTTCATCCCAACATGGGCTAGTCGGCGGTGCCAGAGCCAACCCATGTTAGTCTTAGCAATTAAGCAAGTGTCGAGTTCAGCTCTATCAAAATCTACTAAGTATAGCTGACCCTCTAACACTCCCTTGAATGCTACTGAATCATCACTTCTTCTAAAGACAGTAACACCTAAATCTGTAAAAAGACAGTTGTAGCCCATTTTACACAATTGAGAAACAGAAAGCAAATTGTAATCTAATGAATCTACAAGAAAAACTTTGGAAATAGAATGGTCAGGTGATATAGCAATTTTACCCAATCCTTTGACCAAATCTTGATTTCCATCCTCGAATGTGATAGCTCGTTGGGGATCTTGGTTTTTCTCGTAGGAGGAGAACATTTTCTTCTCCCCTGTCATGTGGTTTGTGGACCCGCTGTCGATGATCCAACTTGAGCCCCCGGATGCATAAACCTACAAAACAATTTTAGGCCTTGTTCTTAGGTACCCAAACGGTCTTGGGTCCTTTCACATTAGAAACAAGCACCTTGGGTACCCAAACACAAGTCTTTGACCCTTGTGTTTGCCCCAACATATTTGGCAACTACTTTGTCTGATTTGTTAGTTAGCACATAGGATGCATCAAAAGTCTTAAATGAAATGTTATGTTTATTTGATGTAATAGGAGTTTTCTTCTTAGGCAATTTAGCACGGGTTGATTGCCTAGAACTAGGTGCCTCACTCTTATACATAAACTAGGTAGATGCCCGTGCGTTGCAACGGTATACAAAATATTCAACAAATTGTTAATGCACAAAAAATAACACCACATATTTCAGTTACACCAAAAAACGATACATTCCCCGCTTGCAAGGTTAGGGCCGCATTTTCTTCCTACTTTGCACCTCAGCGAACAACAAAAACCAAAGAACCATACAGTCCATAGACGCACTTGCACACTTGAAGAACACTACACATCTCGTTATCCTCCCATACACCTGAACAACATGAGCCTGATTCCTGCGCATCTATTCCTCGATGTTGTTCACATTAATAAGGGTCTAAGAGTGGGGATGGGTTGCAACAACATACAAAATATTAATATATAATGGTTACATAGAAACTAAACATATATACTATCATCAATCTCAATATCCTACAATTCCTTTGTCAAGAATCAATATCTGTTACTATAAACAACGGTGAGGGGGCACCAGAGGCCTGGGAACCGCGAGCAGGCGCGGCAGCGGTGCACTGCATTAAACATTGTGACATCAGGATCAATGTATTATGTTGCCTACTTGTATGTAGATGAAATTCTAGATACATATATTTTACTATGTACTTAGACATGATGTATATATCTAGGTGCATAGCAAAACCTATATGCACATAAAAGTTAGAACGACTTACAACTTGGAATGAAGTAGATGGCTTGTCACCAACCTGCAATATAAAGGATGCCCGGTACAATTGGTTAATAAAAAGCTGACAAGGGATGATGCAGGAAACAAATACACTACTTATGTAGCAACAATCAACCAAAAACATTTTCAACAGATTCCTCTACTGTATTTGCATGTTCCCCCTTTGCATTGTTAAATGTAGAAAGTATAACCATATAATAATAGAAGAAAACCAAAACAGAAACCCACCTAAAAAACTTTCGAGACTTTAACCTTAGCTAGCTCGCTCAATGTAGTGTCCCTTGATCTTGCTATCACGTTTTGCAATATTTCAGTAGTGCTGCCCAGTCAGAAGCAAATTTTAACCTTATAAATTTAAAACTAACATCATCAGATTCGTTGTTGACCAAAGAATTGTTCTAATAAAACAAAATGAGCATCATAATTTCAAATAAGAGTACACTGGAGAAAGGTGGGTGGGTGTATTTCATACCAGACAAATTACTCAGGTTCAGATTCAGTGGCAACTTATCATCCATTACATTAGATGAAGAGACCTGTTTTGCACGGAACATAGCAGCATAAGAGAAGAGGTAACAATGCTATAGCCTATAGCAGACACAGAAAAACCAATAGCAACACTTCTTGGCATGCTGTTAATTGTTTAGAGACAAACAAATACAAATTGAATATATTTTATTTTTTAGATACACACTTAGATATATGCTATGTCAAGACATGTAATAAAAACAATGTATCAAGTAATCAAGTAAAACAAAAAACGTCTCATAATTTAAAATAGGGTACTGACGATCGATACAGGTGCGCTTCCTAAAATAAATCCTCCACCCAAACCACTACTCTATGTAGCAATCTACCCATGGATTCTCTGCTTCCTTGTCGAGTTCTAGATCATGATATTTTTGACCATTGGTTTACAAAGAGAGGCTAGCCATACTGCTGCAGATAATGAAGAAAATTTCTGGTTTCTGGTGAGGAACACTGGAGGACTGATGAACCAGAGTTGCAATTTCAGAAAAAAACCTCTACTTCTATAGAGCCCCTCGCAACCACTACTACTGGTGTTGTAGCTAAAATTCTCTAATATGTTTTTATTGTGATGTGTTCATCTAATATCTGTGTGATTCGAATTGAACCCTCTTAATACCAATCCATCTCTTAGGCTAGGTTGGATAGAGTAGCAATTTTCCTTGTTTGTCAATGCAAGGGATGCTACAATTATGAAGACTACAGTTGTTGTGCAGGTGCATTGCATACAGCTCAGCTCACATTAGTTACACGCCACAACACAGATCAGAATCCATACCAAACACAAAACAACCGTACAAACAACTACCCAAACCACATTGATGGAATGTTGCAATTTGTAGCCACTCTAAATTAGTGAAGTTTACCTAGTTCCTTTGAAGAATGGAAGCAGTCGTCGAAGTGACTTCCGAATTCTTCTTTCGCTTTCTCAAGGAGGCCTGAGCCCTTGTGCAAGATCTTTTCAACGACTCACTTCATATCCCCTTGAAGCTTCTCAGTCGTCATTTCAGCATCTATATATTAACTCACCGGCCAAATTAAGTTCAGGGAGCAGGAAAATGAATTAAAAGTACATCGTGCATTGGTTACTTAAGACAACAAATGTGCAAGTAATATGCAAGGCACGATCTGCAATTACATCTAAATTCATCTCTAAAACCTTCCTACAAATAGGATTGCTTCTTCTCTATGCTTTCTAGAATGTGGTATATCTGTCACATATCAGAGCCAACAGTTCTAGTTTCTTTACTTTGACCAAAATGTGTGCGGTCCAAATCAAGGCAATACTGAGGAGAGAGACAGTAACATACTGCTTTGGAATTTGTACAAATAGCATTATGAAGTAAAATGTTAAGTAATATAATGGAATGGCATACACTTTTTGAATTTGTACTACTTCCTTCAGAACTCCCGCTTCCACTCTCACTATATTAGAGATAGTGGATTCAATAATTTATCTGTTAGTATAACAACAAAATTAAAGAAATTACCTTTGTGAAGAACCTTCATTGGAGGAAGAAGTTGAGGGCTTTGCCGGTGACTTGTTATTTTTTACTGCAACAACATCCAGACTACCTAAGCTTCCTTTTGATCTCTTGAGGGGAGCCTTCCGCTTATTTTTATTTGATTTATCTGTCGCTGTACCACCAGCACCTGATGTCTCACAACATAACCCAATCAAAAAGAAAATCTTATCTGCTTTGAGGAGACAGATGGCATAAACATAACTCAAACAAATAATTTCCTATGTAATAAATATAAATGACAGATAACAGTTGAGATGGAAAGCTTTAGAAAGGAAGCAGTGAAATAATGCATCCATTCTGCAACAATCAATAGATCAAATAAAAGGTGCCCATTAACTTACTGGAGTTTGAACTGTCCCGTTTGCATAGGATAAGGAATGTATGGGTGTTACTGATTTAACTGTCCCAGTAGGCGGGGTCGTTACTGACTTACTGTACATCTCGACCGCCCTCGCAGCGGCCTCTGCTCTCCTAGTCTGGCGCGCCATTACGGCCGCGGCCGCGAGTCCCCAGTCGCGCTCCAGGCTAGCCGCGACGCGCTCCTCCGTTGAGCAGACGCGCGTGGCCCATTCCGCGCGGCTGCGACGCGT
Source organism: Zea mays (assembly GCF_902167145.1). Taxonomy (NCBI): domain Eukaryota; kingdom Viridiplantae; phylum Streptophyta; class Magnoliopsida; order Poales; family Poaceae; genus Zea; species Zea mays. The sequence goes on along the minus strand of NC_050096.1, from coordinate 18,758,843 downwards.
ACGGTTGCCAAAGCAGACGCGGCCCCGGCCCCGGCTGCACTTGGTGGTTAGGCGTGCCTTCATGCCTGGGGTCCTGGTGGACACACCGCCGTGCACGATTCGGTGGAGCAGCTCGAGGAGGTCCTTGAGGTAGCCAAAGTCGGCGAGGGTGCAGCGTTGAGGGCCAGCGTGCGCGGGTGCCGCGCGTGGAGCCAGAGTGCGGAGGCGTAGAAGCCCTCGCGGTCGGACTTGCCGCTCCCACGCACGCCGCGAAGATAGCCTAAAAGAACTCATGTTTCTGAAAGTAGACTCCAATACCTAAACTGGCATGGAACTGCATGCTCAATTATGAATTTGTATCCATAGTAGCATTAGAAGTAGACATAATGCAATAGAAAAAGGAACTGAACAAACCTCAAGAAGTAGTAGATCAACAAACATGTTCACTTCCCTCGGTTCCTTGTGCTGTTTTAGTTGAACATACAAAGAAAAAGGAAATGCAAATTTGAGCAACAAAACCTGAAAAAGCAAAATCACTGGTTACAAATATCCTGTTGAATACAAAGGCTAACCTTAATCCAAACCGGTGTTGTAAATCGCTTACTAAGAAGTTTGGAGATCTTCTGAGTCTTCATATTTATGTACTGCTCCAAGGAACACAATATTCAGTTATTGACACTGTCAGATCAACTTTAAAAAATGTACAAAGCAGAAAAGATTAAACTATTTCAGGTTACAAGCAGTGGAGTTTCTGATTATGCTCCCATGGCACAGAAGATTCACTTCACATGCAAACTGAGACTTGGCTGCTTAGAGACTGAAATTGGTTGTGGTTTTGGAAACAAACTTCTAGAGAAAGTAATGGTATGGTACTATAGATACTATGTTTTCATGACACAAGGTACCATGCATGCATGTACTAACATTGCTTACCAAGTTAAACGTATCTAGTTATCCAAAATGCAATAAATTTATGATTCTCAAAAACTGAATGACTAAACTGTGCACACATAGCACTGTTTGCCTATTACAAGAGTGCACCCAACTTTTTGTAAAAAGAAGATCCAAAAGTGCAAAAGAAAATACTACTCTGCAAGCCTTCTTTGCTATCTTCATGTGGTTATTTAATTCCATACTGCAGTTGATGAGAAGCAAAGAAAATAAACCACCATGCGGGACAGTGAGATAAAACCTCTACAAAAAGGCCAGTAACAATGAAAACATTCCCTAGCGTTTTCTTCTTCTGAATCGCAATATGTCTTCTTCTGAATCACAAAAAGTTGGCGTGTATTTGAATCATAGTATGTCACTTCAACTCTAAATCACAGTAAAGCAAAAAAAGAATACAATAATTTAACTATGTGATCCACAAAACAAACGTTAGAACTGAACATCATGTACAAACTTTAGATTGATGTATAGTATTCAAATTTTAATTATACTACCATCTAGTAAAATGTAACTTACAGAAGGCGCAAAAAATATCTTTTTTATATTGATATTTTTCCTGTGTGTATCATGCAATCTAGTGCAGTTCATATTGGTTTTGGCATGTTAAAAGACACAGTAACCATTAAAAAGAATCTAGAAAACTGAAATTCAAAGTGCAAACATAAGGCTACTGAAAAACCAATAGTAATGATCTTTGAGTGTGTGACGACAACTCAAATCTGGGCTTCCCTTACCATATAGGAAAATTTTGGTTAAGCAACAGAAAAATGGTATGCTAAATGTGATTTCTGCATCTCCTATTTTGTGTATTTGGATACTTAGAAATGATATTTGTTTTCAGAGAATAGATGGGTGTAATGAGTTCTCTGCGTGATTCTAAGTCAAAAACAATATGTTCATATCTGAAACAGAATAGTATAATTAACACCTAATGAACAAGCCTCATGAGCAAAACAAAAAAATGATGAACCAAAAAAAAAAGTAAAACAAGTATAGTGCAAATTTCAGAAGTAAAAAAGAAGTCAAAATTATTCTAGGTTAAGATTTTAGAAGTGAAATACAAGGGCGGCTTATTTTGATTTGCAAAGAAGCAAACATGGAAGCACCTGCTGGTTTGCACTCCAGCGACAAAACAGACTTCTCAGGAGAGAGCGCTCTTTATCAGAAAGAATATACTGCGAAAGGCCCTCCCCAGTCCCCCAATACCAGGGGTAGCACCACCAGAAAGAACATACTACGAAAGGGCGCTCTTTATCAGTTACCATGACCAGTCACCAGCAGTCCAACATTGTGGTAAGAACACAAGAGGCCAAGAGACCGTGCCAGGCAGAGCGACGTCCGAATAACTGGTCATCATAGCAGCCCATGGCCATCACTATCAGATGGTGAAGAAAGATCTTGAGACACATTGAAGACTCCTCTAGTTATTGCAGATGCTACAAAATGGTGAGCCCCCACGAGCTTTCTATTGCAGGATACCGATGGAAAGTCATTTGTAACCTCACAAATGCCAGAGTAGTGAGCAGGTACTGGATAACTATCAGTTGATTAGCATCAAGAGCCTATTGCAGGATCTATTCCTGTGCCACTACAAACACTATTTAAAACATAGGACATGAAAAGGACAACAATCTACATGGAGCTGATCTATACTGTATTAGTATAGAATACCATAGTAAAACTAATTAGATTTCATGGATTTCAAATGAAAGAGAATTCATGGTCCAATAACCAGGGAAACAATATAGGTAAGATATAAAAATAGAACCATAAAACCATACTTATAGTTTAAACAAAACCCTTGGTTAGTTCAGACGAATAGTTCAACCTACAGATTCTTGCAAGAAATAAGTAGCAGCATGCCACCATACAGCCCATGCATAGCTCAGGCTGCTCTACCGCTCCAGACCGTATATGTAAGCAGCAGCCTTTGCTATCTTGATTTGGCAAACCTGCACACACATGGTTTTCAAACTATGCTAGCAAAATTCTAATACGCTGGTACTGGTAGGCTAGGTACGACCTAAAGAAGTAAACATGCTTGAGGGCTCGATAAAATTGCCATAATGTTATTCCTAAAAAGAAATTGCCAAACTTGCACAATGGTCTCCAAATTTGCACATGTTAATGGTCTCCAAATTTGCACATGTGGCCCACCGAGTGTTCAGTCCATGTTACCATGGAGAAAGAGCAGTTTGCCAATGTAGCTAGCTGACTTCACAGGACACGGTCGTCTTTGGTGTCAAACATTATCAACAAGAAGATCCGACAATCCAACTAACTCATGGCAACGACATTCTGAAAGACCATGTAGCTAGCTATTTTTTCATCAACAGAACACTGCTGTTACTTTTACTTCCTTTCAGCCATATTGTACAAATATACCTAAAAGACTGCAATGCAGAACTCAGTATGTTAGCTTAAACTGTATGATTAAATTATAAAGTTTATCTACAGTATGACGTGCATTTTAATGTGACTACAGAAGACATAACTTTTCCTTGGATTTCTCTATTCCAGTAACCATACCAGCAAGTAGGCAACTGCTAACGAAGTTAGAGGAGGAACTATTTAGTTCGCAGGCAAAGAAAGACAAAACTGCCACAGACACAACATGGTAAACTATGTACGACCTCACAAATTAGTTTGTGTTTGATCCACAATTTTCATGATATATATCACCCAACAGAAAATGCAATAGCAAATAAAACTCACCAGCAAGCAATTTTCATGCCCTTCACCACTTAACAGAAAGAATACAACAACAGATAAAACTCAGTAGCAAGCAATTTTCATGTCCTTTACCACTTATCAGAAAGAATGCAACAATAGATAAAACTCACCAACAAGCATATTAGCAGCAAGGGTATGTAATTAATGAAAGGTGTCCAAATCCCTGAAAAATGTGACCACACATTGGTGAACTGAATAATATTTCAACAGGAGCAGTACATAACTATAAATTGCAGAATACTTAATTATGATGCCACATCAAGGAATTTAAAAAAGCAAGAACTAATAAGGATAATACACTATACACATCATCCAACCTTACATAACTAATAAGGATAATCTCTGCAGAAATCCAAACCATGACCACAAAGGCTGAAGCAGAGAAACGGGCTAAATCCAAACCATGGCCACGACTAATCTCACTACGGCCATGCTGAGATTTGGATATGTTTGTAAGGTGCTCGTGTGCTAGATGGAGAAAAGCAGCACAACCTGAACCCTGCAGCTACCCCGGAATCCGCCGCCTCCCTTCGAGACGAATCTAAGATCGGAGAGGCAAAATAGTGGAGGTTCCATATCATGGAAGAATCCTGCACCCTGAAGGCAGCTCGAGAGAGAGAAGGGAGGGAGAAGAGCTATGGATCCGGCACGAGAGGGGGGACTGGAGCAGCAAGATCCTGTGCCACTGACCTCTCTGCCGATGTGGTGCCTCACATCTTGGATCCTTGAGAGCTGATTACAGCTTGAAGCCACTAACGGCGGCGGCGTGCAGACCCGTGTGGATGCAGGGGGACGGAGGAGCAGTGGGTGGGGAGGCGGGAGGCGGGGCGACGATGGCTGTGGAGGGAAGAGCGAGAGGTAGGGTTGGTAGGCAAAGTGGCGCCAGAGCATCTGGTACTCGCGGGCGGAGGTGATCCCCATGGCCGACTTCACCACCACCGCCCTCCAGTCGATGCGCCGGCCATCAGCGTGCTGCGCCACCTCCTGCAGCGCCGTCAGGATCGTCCCTGGATGGTACCTGCGGGGGGGAGAAAGGTTGCAAGCGACGCAGTGAAGTAAAACCCTAGATGAAAGCCAGCCGCCTGGGGAGAGAACAGGAGGACGGGCTAGGGGAGGACGGGGGCACCTATGGAGGAGGAGTCAGACGTCGTCCTCAGAGAGGTGCCGCTTTCGTTTCCCCTTGCACGCCGCCAGAGCCGCAGCTGCCATCTCCGACCAGGTACACGTGCCGCCCCACCTCCACGGCACGCGCGTGCGCGAACGCGGCGCCGCCGCAGCGCGTGGGCAGGGGCAGCGCGACGACCTCGAGTGAGGACGCGGAGGCGGAGGCGCGCGGGTGGAGGAGCAGCTCCCGTCGCGCAAGGAAAGGGGGAGCGGGGCGCACGAGCAGCCATGGATGGAAGCCGGCGCTGCTGGGGGAGTGAGGCGCGACTGCCATGGATCGGCGAGATTCTCGCGTCACGCAAGGAAAGGGGGAGCGGGGTGATTTTCGTACCGCGTTTTGTGCGGGGATGGTGGGGCGCGGCTGTGAGCACGGGAGGGAGGCAGAACACGACGGTTGTGGATGCCGTGAGCGGGGGCTAGGGTTTCATGGAGATGGGCCTCGGACAAACAAATCGGCAGATGGGCCTCACACGGCGCATGTGTCTGTCTTTATTTGTTTGCAAGGTAAAATTAGTACCACATTGTCCACCGGTTGGTGTTGAAACCTGCTTATATGTCTTCCTGTGCACGTAGTAGTACAATTGTTATTACACGGCGCATGTGTCTTCCTGTGCGCGTGACATGTGCAGTAGTACTATTTTTTGTACAAAAATGCGTTATGGGCTAAACCGGGAGCATGCACGCAGGAGCAAGCGGGCCCTACTTGTTAGAGACCACACGACAGAACACAAAAGGCAGGCTACTATTGCTAACTTAATAAGTAGTAGAGATAAAAGCATGATGAGATCCAGAGTGAGACTTCCTAGAATGAATTCTTCTAATCTTATGTTCGGGATAACCGACAGGGTATAAAATGTAACCCTCGTTGTCCTGAACCATGAGAGCTTTGCCCTTAACAAAGTTAGACAGTCTTTTAGGAGGGGCATTAAGCTTGACATTGTCTCCTTGTTGAAATCCAATGCCATTCTTAATGCCAGGGCATCTCCCACTATAAAGCATGCTACGAGCAAATTTAAATTTCTCATTTTCTAGTTCATGCTCAGCAATTTTAGCATCTAATTTTGCTATATGATCATTTTGTTGTTTAATCATAGCAATGTGATCATGAATAGCATCAATGTTAACATCTCTACATCTAGTGCAAATAGTAACATGCTCAACGGTAGATGTAGAGGGTTTGCAAGAATTTAGTTCAACCATCTTAGCATGTAAAATGTCATTCTCATCTCTAAGATTGGAAATAGAAACATTGCAAACGTCTAATTCCTTAGCCTTAGCAATTAATTTTTCATTCTCATTTCTAAGGCTAGCAAGAGAGGCATTCAATTTTTTAATCTTAGCAATTGAACTAGCATTATCATTTCTAAGATTGATAATTGAATCATCACAGATATTTGACTTCTCAACCTTAGCAATTAGTTTGTCATTTTCATTTCTAAGGTTGGAAATAACATCATGGCAAGTGCTTAGCTCACTAGACAATTTTTCATAAGTTTCTACTTCTAGAGCATAAGCATTTTTAGTCTTAACATGCTTTTTGTTTTCTTTAATAAGGAAGTCCTCTTGGCTATCCAAGAGTTCATCCTTCTCATGAATAGCACTAATCAATTCATTTAATTTCTCCTTTTGTTGAATGTTAAGATTGACAAAAAGAGTGAGCAAGTTATCCTCCTCATCACTAGAATTAGCCTCATCACTAGAGGTTGCATACTTAGTGGAGGATCTTTATTTTACCTTCTTCTTTTTGCCGTCCTTTGCCATGAGGCACTTGTGGCCGACGTTGGGGAAGAGGAGTCCTTTGGTGACGGTGATGTTGGTGGCGTCCTCGTCGGAGGAGGAGTCAGTGGAGCTCTCGTCGGAGTCCCACTCCCGGCAAACATGGGCATCGCCGCCCTTCTTCTTGTAGTACCTCTTCTTTTCTCTCCTCTTTCCCTTCTTGTCATTATCCCTGTCACTATCACTAGACAAAGGGCATTTAGCGATAAAATGACCGGGCTTAGCACATTTGTAGCAAACCTTCTTGGAGCGGGACTTGTAGTCTTTCCCCCTCCTTTGCTTGAGGATTTGGCGAAAGCTCTTGATGATGAGCGCCATCTCCTCATTGTCGAGCTTGGAGGCGTCGATGGGGACCCTACTAGGTGTAGAGTCTTCTTTCTTCTCTTCCGTTGCCTTGAAGGCAACGGGTTGTGCCTCGGGTACGGAGGAGGAGACGCCTTGCTCGATGATCTTTTTGGAGCCTTTGATCATCAATTCAAAGCTCACAAATTTTCCTATTACTTTCTCGGGAGACATTAGTTTATATCTTGGATCACCACGAATTAATTGAACTTGAGTAGGTTTAAGAAATACGAGTGATCTAAGAATAACCTTGACCATCTCATGGTCATCTCATTTGGTGCTCCCGAGGTTGCGTACTTGGTTCACCAATGTCTTGAGCCGGTTGTACATTGCTTGTGGCTCCTCCCCTTGGTGAAGCATGAAGCGACCGAGCTCCCCCTCGATCGTTTCCCTGTTGGTGATCTTGGTCACCTCGTCTCCTTCGTGCGCGGTTTTGAGCACATCCCAAATCTCCTTGGCGCTCTTCAACCCTTGCACCTTGTTATACTCCTCTCGACTTAGAGAGGCGAGGAGTATAGTGGTGGCTTGGGAGTTGAAGTGCCGGATTTGGGCAACTTCGTCCGAGTCATAGTCTTCATCCCCCGGTGATGGTACCTGTACTCCAATCTCAACAACATCCCAAATACTAGTGTGGAGTGAGGTTAGATGGTGTCTCATTTTGTCACTCCACATATTATAATCTTCACCATCAAACATGGGTGGTTTGCCTAATGGGACGGAAAGTAAAGGAGTATGTTTGGAAATGCGAGGATAGCGTAGGGGAATCTTACTAAATTTCTTGCGCTCATGGCGCTTAGAAGTGACGGACGGCGTGTCGGAGCCGGAGGTAGATGGCGATGAAGAGTCGGTCTCGTAGTAGACCACTTTCTTCATCTTTCTTCACTTCGAGCGGTTAGGCTCTAATGAAGTACCGGCTCCGATACCAATTGAAGGTCGCCTAGAGGGGGAGGTGGATAGGGCGAATCTGAAATTTACAAACTTTAAGCACAACTACAAGCCGGGGTTAGCGTTAGAATTAAATTCGAGTCCGAAAGAGAGGGCGAAAAACAAATCACAAGAAAATAAGGCGGATGACACGGTGATTTGTTTTACCGAGGTACGGTTCTTGCAAACCTACTCCTCGTTGAGGTGGTCATAAAGACCGAGTCTCTTTCAACCCTTTCCCTCTCTCAAACGGTCACTTAGACCGAGTGAGCTTCTCTTCTCAATCAAACGGGACACTAAGTCCCCACAAGGACCACCACACAATTGGTGTCTCTTGCCTTGGTTACAATTGAGTTGGAATCAAGAAAGAAGGAAGAAGAAAAGCAATCCAAGCGCAAGAGCTCAAATGAACACAAGTGTCTCTCTCTCTAGTCACTAATTGATTGGAATGATCTTTGGACTTGGGAGAGGATTTGATCTCTTGTTTGTGTCTTGTATTGAATGCTATAGCTCTTGTATGAGGTGTGAAGGCTGAAAACTTGGATGCAATGAATGGTGGGTGGTTGGGGGGTATTTATAACCCCAACCACCAAAGGAGCCATTGGTGGAGGCTGATGTCTCATGACGCACCAGACAGTCCGGTCCGCCACCGGACATTGTCTGGTGCCCCAGCCATGTCACCCGACCATTAGGGTTCGACCGTTGGAGTTTCTGTCTTCTGGGCCACCAGACAGTCCGGTGGTGCACCGGACGGTTACTATTCACTGTCCGGTGCGCCTTCTGTTGCCTGTCCTGACTTCTGCGCGCGCAGGCGCGCACTGTAGCGCATTTATTGTTCCTAGCAGACGACCGTTGGCGCTGTGTAGCCGTTACTCCGCTGGCGCACCGGACAGTCCGGTGAATTATAGCGGAGCGGCTCCCAGAATTCCCGAAGGTGAGCAGTTTGGAGTTGGGTTCCCTGGTGCACCGGACACTGTCCGGTGGCACACCGGACAGTCCGATGCGCCAGATCAGGGCACACTTCGGTAGTCTTTTGCTCTTTTTGTTTGAACCCTTTCTTGGTCTTTTTATTGGTTTGTTGTGAACCTTTGGCACCTGTAAAACTTATAATCTAGAGCAAACTAGTTAGTCCAATTATTTGTGTTGGGCAATTCAACCACCAAAATTAATTAGGAAAAGGTGTAAGCCTATTTCCCTTACAGCGGCAACCCCGCTATGTCACACACGACTCAACCAAGCATCACTTGGACCGCGACTAGACCCTATTGGTGCTGCCATCACTAGGGATGTAAACGATTGGGAAAAATCTCTTTCCATTTCACACTGATTTTATCACACCCAGTTTTGGAAGGCAAACCGAATGCAAACCATGTACGTGCCAGGATCAGAACTAACGTACACAGCGATTACATAAATGACTCATCATAGCACAATGCTTCGAACAATAATAGAGTAAGTAATAACATTACAAACTAAAGCCATTTACATTATATAGATCAAAGTGCACATAATAGAAATGTAGCCAACATAAATAAACCCACCACAGGCAGTTGACTGGTGGAGATCGCTAGCCTAATCCTCAAACTCGTCGAAGTCCTAGAACCCATGGAGATCCGCCTCGACGCCTTCTTGTTCTTTACCTGAGCATAAGTTGCACCAAAGGCAACATGGTGTTTGAGAAAGCAAGGGTGAGTACACATCAACGTACTCAGCAAATGTCCCGTTTGGCTGAGGTGGACTAGCTTTATATGGAGTTAGGCTCAAAGCGGGTTGCTTTTTTACTTTGTCAAGTTTTATTCATTAATATAAACCAAGATTTATCATCAATCCCAAGTTGTTATCCCAAAGAGTACCTCCTCATAGAGGAAATAACAAAATCCATAATTAGAAACATCATTAATAGAACCACCATCATCATCTATAACCAAATCCATAAATAGAAACATAGTATCTCAAAGCATCTGTATCTCTAATCAAAGGAGCTCCCAAGGCTGCTCTTAACTGTGAGCACGACTAATGTATCCGTCTCATTACTCTGCAGAGGTTGCACACTTTACCCATGAGTCATGACCCCCTTTCTGCCCGATGATCGCGACTCCCCATTGATCACTTCCAAAGTGAATTGGTAGGGTTTCACTGCATAGCTTTTACAAAGATTCCCTAGAGGTCATAGCCGCCCGTTAGGTTTCCTAAATGCACTGTACTCCTTCCCAAGGGGCAGACCACCCTCGACAGAGCGAGTAGCGTACACCGAGCCCCATTGATGGCGGCGAAGCAAAAACACCTCAGTTTCCCTAATTAATTATCTAAGGGCGTCCCATTCCACCCTCATGGCTGCACTGTTTTCCTTTGTGGTCATCCAATGTATAGGTCCTTACGGAGAAGTACTCGAGAAACCGCCCGAGCCTCCTTCACTATCACAAGCTCATAATCATAATCAGAATGTAAAGCATCATATCATAATTGTATCTCATCATGTTCATTTATTAAAGTAGAGCGCTAGCATAAAGCTAACCAAAATAACCCAAAAGGTACTCAAGGACAAGGTAAATAAAAAGCTAGTGTGGCAGAACCGCCCGAATTATTCCAGCTTAAGTGCCTAAGTCACGCCTCAGGGGCCGTAACACACTTAAATCGGAATAACCCGTCAGTCCCTCAGATCTAGTCTGATGAAGCCACTTAACCAGGATCAAATCCCACAATCTCACTCGAAGGTGAGTCACAGAAGAAATACAATAAAACAGGAAACCTCAAATTAAGTACTGAGTTATTACATAAATCGGAGTTTTTGAGTAGCGAATAAAGTTCATAAATTAAAGTGCAGCGGATAATCGATGTCGTCGGTAATGAGGAAATGGGCAAGGCCTAGCCCACTACTCCTCATGCTCCTCTCCTGCCGGAGCAACATCCCACTCGACCGTCCAACCCGGTGGCAGGGTGGTAGGCCAAGTCACACCATCAACCAATTCCTGCATGGTACCTGCAAAAATTGTGCCACAAGCAAGGCTGAGTATACTAATACTCAGCTAGACTTAACCGGTGTGAGGAGTCTACTCCTCTACCTCTAGACTATGCAGCTGTTTGGCTGAGGGGTTTGGTTTGCCAAAAGCACTAGCTGTTTCTAAAATCAATTTTTAAGTTCTACCATCATTAACTTAGCTAGATTTGCTCCTTCTAAGCATACATGGTAACAAGCAATTAGCTCAATCAACAAGTTATCTCATGTAATCCACATTTCACTTCTTACTCGATGCAGTACAAGGAATCAAGCAGTCTCATTAGCTGCGAGAAGCAGACGATTCGAATCGAGTTTTAAACCTTGCAAGGTAAACCTAAACACACGGCATGTCAGGGTACTCCGACCCCACACATGACAACCGTCCCCATCGATTCCCCGTTCGCGTCCAGGCCTCACCGCCTTGGCATACAATGCTCCACTGACCCCGGCTGCCGCCGTGCAGTGACCGCACTTGTACCCACCATAGCTAGCATGGGAGACCCTGTCTCAGGTCGCATGAGGGATAAAGTCCGCGCCCGGCTTCACTCAGGTACTAGGTTTACCGGTTACCATTTTTCCCGGCATGTGCTTAGTACGTTCAAAAGCTTGACTCAGGTATCCACACATTAATCCTTAATTCATTTTTCCCGTCTCCTGGACAAGGCATCCTCCCTGGATCCAAGTCCATAGACCAACATATATCCCATTATCAAGATGAATACAATCAATTCCTGACCTCGCGCGAGTGCTAGAAAAATCACTCGACTTCTACCGATATCCTGATTAGCAAGCAGCTACTCGACCTAGCATACTAGTATTCATCTCAAAAGGAATCCTAAGTTCATGCAACTAGAGGTTTCAAGCAACTCCTACACTTAAGTGCACATTACAGTCCTACAAGCATTAAGTGTAGTAAAGTAGCATATATTAACATGGTTATGCATAAAACCGGGGCTTGCCTTCAATTGCTGGGGCTGCGGGGAGATCCTCAATAGCAGCTTCTGAAGCCTGCTCCTGGTCCTCCTCTTGGACAGGTCCTTGCTCGGGGATGAGCACGTACTCTCCGTCGGCAAGATTACAATCTAATGAATGCAATGCGTAAGATATATGCATGATGTGATATGTGCTTTTAGAAATTACAACTTTAAAGGTGTATGATCTTTTGAGTTAAAACAAGTTAACTTTACTTATGTAAAACCTTTTAGTGGTATACTTGGTAAATTGGGTTAGTCTTATTGGGATGAGGTTTATTCCTTCTTCTCTTTTCTTTTATTCTCTTTAATGTTTTGGAGTAGGTTTGAACTACAAGTTGCTTTTAGAAAATTCCAAAAATTCTGCAAAAATTATAGTGGCTTGTTACTGGTGTATGATTCTCTGTCACAAAATTTGGGGTTCAGAAAGTGAATGGTTTTCTCTGGACAAAATTACCAAATTTTAGGGCAGAAGGGGTACTTTGAACTACAACTATTATTTAATAGTGGGTAATTCTCAAAAACTTATTTTTGCTGGCTTTTAGGTGTTATAACATGACTTGATACAAATTTCTAGTCATTAATACCCTTTAATTATTTTCCTATGGTTTTCTCAAGTTTCTAGCCAAATGGGTACTTTCTACTACCACTATATTTGAAAAACATCAAACAACAGAGTTCTTATTTTTCTTAGTTGGTATTTTGTGCAAGAGCAATCATTCTGAAGTTTGGCTTCTTTTTGCTTAAGGGAAAGGGTGGTTTGCATTATTTGAGCTAAATGGCCTTTCTCACAAATTACTAGCAAAAGGCATAGGTTCACCTCTTTTTCATGGGTTTGTATTTTTCTCTGGTGGTTTATCTCATCATGGGCTTAGCAAATTTTTGGTTGCCCATTATCACATTATTTGGGGTTGCTCATGATTTAGTGGGAAAATGCCTTATTATCATTCTGTATTTATTTTCCCTACTTAAAAAGTTAGGCTGGGGTGCTCTGTATTTTTGTAGTGGGGCTCTGGTGGTTATAAGTCCACTAGATTTTTATTAATCATTTTGGTTATAGTTTTGTAACTCTAATAATTGATTTTCAGTCTATATGAGGCTAAACAAATCATCTTAATTTAAAACTGGTCCAAACTAAGGGTCTCTGTATTTTTCCTAGGTTCTCTGTTGCATAAGTAAACTAGGAAAAATATTATTAATCACTGTTCATTAATTTCTAAGGCCTTTCTGATTTTCTCTAAGTTTTGGACAAAATAGCTTTAAATGAAAAACTACATCATAATCTCTAATGCTGGGGCTCCTACTATTTTTAAACAGTGTCTAATTAAGGTATAAGCATCTGCAAATTTTCTTAAGCTCAGCACAAAAGAAAAACTAATTTCCTTAATTAAACAAGGTTTAGGGGGTTTCTGTTTTTAATTTTAAACTCTAAAATTTAGAACAGAAAGCATATGGTTCACTATTTTTAAATGATAGGTCATAATATTCCAGAGCTAGCAAAATTTGTTTGACAGCTTTTCATTAAGATTTCATCAAGTTATGGATTTTCTAAGTTCTCTGGTCATTTTAAAAAGAATAGCAAAATTGATTAAATGGAAATCCACTTTGCACTGGGGTCCCTGGCGGTTTTCTAAGCTTTCCTCGCGAATCAGTCCTTAGGTTACTATTCACATGAGTCGCTGACATTACGGAAAACCCCTCAGGTTCTACAGAACCTAACCCGAGGTCCTTCTTCTACCTCAAACAGTAGCCGCGGCGAAGAAAAGGGCGGAGGGGCTTACCGGCGGCGAGACTGTTCTGGTGAAGTGGTCGAGGGTGAAGGGGAGGTCGCGGGGATCACAACGGTGTGCGGAACGCCGTCGGAGATGGCCGGAGTTGGTCGGTCCACGCGCGCAGGCGGGGATGCTCGTCGGCGGCGAGGAGACCGGCCTGGTCACGGCGAGATAGTTCAATCAAATAGGTCAGGGAGGTCCACGGGATGCCAGAGAAGACATGAGCGAAAGGAATCGGGCGGAGACTCACTGGATAGCTCGGTCTACGCGCGGCGGCGGAAGACCGAAGTCCGGTGAGGATGATCTCGGGCCTCCGGTGAAGTCCGGTCGGGTCCGAGGGCTTGGCAAGCTTCACGGGCTACTGGCGGAGCTAGCCGAAGCACTGGTTGGGCTGAAGGGTGGCTGGAGTGGGCTGGCCACGGCGGCCGTAGCTCTGGCGGCAATGGCGGGCGGAAATGAGCTCGCCGGAGCTAAGGAACGGTGGCTGGCCGGTGAGGGTGAGTGCGGGGCGAAGAGAGGTGCGCCCGGAGAGGCTTTATAGGCGCGGGCGGGCACGGCCGAGGGCGTGGGCGCGCGGCGGACTTGACCGGACGCCGGGGCGAGCGCGCGCGCGGGTTGGGCGAGCTCTGGCGTGCCGACCAGGGTCGAACACGTGTGCCCGTGCGTTCTGCCCAAGTTCTGGCGCGTGTGGTCGCTCATCCGAGCCTGCTCTCGCCTTGGTCAGTGCACAAAACCTCTTCTCCTCCCTACAAGCTACCATTCTTGTGTGGGGGTCATAGGATTTTGCCTACTGGTTGCAGAGATATGGAGCCAGGAAATCTGGTCTGTCTCCCTGCCCAAACCCGAGGCAAATCCCAAGTTTTGTCGTGTCTAGGGCTCGCGTCCCAATGCCATCTTCTGGCACACGACAGAGGGGTTAGTTAGACACAATTTTGTCAATGGGGCCATTAGGATTCGAGTTAGGGATCAAGGTGAACATCCCTGATCTTTGGCTCAAGGTCTGAATTTCAGAATTCTGAAATTCAGAATTCCCAATGAGTCCCAACAAAAGAGGCTTGATTTGGGGTTTTATTTGGATTATTTTGGCTAAGCTTTCTCAATCTTTCTTGTTGCTTATCAAATACACTTTAACTTATATAATTGGCTCAACTCAAAATTTTAAACGTTTCATTCCCTTTTTCTTATTTTCTTGAATTTTGCTCATGGGGCTCACTTAGGGTTTTTAATTAGGGTTGAAAAATTTTATCTTTCAAGAGACTCAATTGTTTTGATCATGACACTTTTAAGTATAAGCTTGGTGACTTCTTTATTACTTAAGTTATTTTGATGCTCATGCTTACTTTGGTTCACATAAAATAATGGTTCTTGGTTTGGCTTTTTAAGAGAAACCCTAGGTGACACTGGGGTGTCACAGCCTTCCCCCCTTAAAGGAATCTCGTCCCGAGATTCGGGCCAGAGTCCTTCCGAGGTGAAGCGAAGGGTGAGACTGATAGGAAAAGGGTGGGGATTGTTATTATTAGGGCAAAACTGCTCTTCGAATGTCATTCTCTTTGCAACTTCAGAAGGAAGTCCTTTTAAGTTTTACTTTATAGTCACTTCATTCTGAATTAAGATCATATTTTTGGAAATTAGATTCGAAAGGCAGGAGGAGGGGTTGGGGGTGATTACATACCAGCTTCCTTAGGTAGGCAATCGGGGAAGTTGGATCTTAAGAATTCCTCGGTTTCCCAAGTAGCTTCCTCCTCTGAGTGATTACTCCATTGGACCTTGAACATCTTGATTGACTTAGCCCGAGTTGATCTTTCCTTGCAATCCAGAATCTTGGAGGGGTACTCTTGGTACGAGAGATCTGGCTCTATCTCCAATTCTGGCTCTGCTATGATCTCAGTCGGCAACCGAACACACTTCTTCAGCTGAGATACATGGAATACACTGTGAATGGCAGACATCTTTGAAGGTAACTTCAACTTGTATGCCACAGGTCCACATGCTTCTATGATCTCATAAGGTCCAATGTAACGAGGGGCTAGCTTGCCCTTGATCCCAAACCTCTGCACTCCCTTGGTGGGTGATACCTTGAGGTATACAAAACTTCCCACCTCGAACTGGAGAGGTTTCCTTCTTCTATCATGATAGCTCTTCTGCCTGGCCTGAGCAGCTTCTAGATTCTTCCTGATTAGCTTGACCTTCCTTTCGGCTTCAGTCACTAAGTCAGGTCCAAAAACTTCTCTTTCACCAGGCTGAGACCAATTGAGTGGTGTCCTGCACCTTCTTCCATAGAGAGCTTCGAAAGGTGCCATCTTTAGGCTGGATTGATAACTATTGTTATAAGCAAACTCTGCCAAGGAGAGGTGCTTATCCCAGTTCTTGCCACAATCGATCGCACAAGCTCTCAGCATATCCTCCAGAATCTGGTTTACCCTTTCCGTCTGACCATCAGTCTGTGGGTGGTAAGCTGAACTCCTGATTAGCTTGGTTCCCAAAGACTCTTGCAATTGTTCCCAAAATCTGGCAACAAATTGGGCTCCTCGGTCAGAAACAATGGTCCGAGGTAATCCATGCAAACACACGATTCGGTCAATATACAATTCTGCATACTTCTGAGCCTTATCAGTGGTGTGCACAGGAAGAAAATGTGCCACTTTCGTCAATCGGTCCACAATAACCCAAATTGAATCATGATGACGAGAGGTGTTGGGTAGACCCACAATGAAATCCATGCTGATGTCGTCCCACTTCCACGAAGGTACGGACAGTGGTTGCAAAGCTCCAGCGGACTTCAAGTGGCTTGCCTTTATCCTCTGACAGGTGTCACACTCTGATACATACTGGGCTATCTCCCTCTTCATTCTGGTCCACCAGTACAAAAGCTTCAAATCATGGTACATTTTGGTGCTTCCCGGATGCATAGAGAATTTGGAGAGATGAGCCTCATCCAAAATTTTCTTCTTGAGATCCTGGTCCTTAGGAATTACCAATCTGTTTTTGAACCATAACACACCTTTCTCATCCTGGCGGAAACAATTATACTTCTCAACCTTCTGATGGAGATTCTTCTTGATAATCTGCACTCCCTTGTCACTGAGCTGGGCCATGACAATCTGGTCTTGCAAAGCTGGCTCAACAGCAATTTGAGACAAAGAACCAGAAGGAATCACTTCAATTTGCATATTGCTCAACTCATCACACAAGGTGTTAACACGAGAATCCATCAGAATACAGTTGCACTGCAACTTCCGACTCAAGGCATCTGCTACCACATTAGCTTTCCCTGGGTGATAATGTACCTCCAGGTCATAATCCTTGATCAGCTCTAGCCATCTTCTCTGCCTCATGTTGAGATCAGCCTGAGTAAAAATGTACTTAAGGCTCTTATGATCAGTGAAGATGTTGCAGTGGGTTCCCATTAGATAGTGCCTCCACATCTTCAATGCATGAACCACTGCTGCTAACTCAAGGTCATGAGTAGGATAATTTTGCTCATGAGGCCTGAGTGCTCTTGAGGCATAAGCAATGACTCGGTTATCTTGCATCAAGACACAACCTAGCCCGGTGCCAGAGGCATCGCAATACACATCAAAAGGCTTGCTGCTGTCGGGTTGCGCCAATACGGGTGCTGTGGTCAGATGCTGCCTTAATGCATGGAAGGCATCTTCGCACTTCTGACTCCACACAAACTTGACTTCTTTCTTCAGCAACTCAGTAATAGGCTTCGCAATTCGAGAGAAGTCCAGAATAAATCTTCGGTAATAACCAGCCAATCCCAGAAAACTCCGAATTTGGCGAACAGTCGTTGGTGGCCTCCAGTTCATCACTTCTTGCACTTTATCAGGATCAACAGCTATTCCATCCTGAGAGATAGTGTGACCCAAGAATTTGATTTCCTTTAGCCAAAAATCACACTTGGATAACTTGGCATAAAGGTGGTGCTCTCGCAGACGTTGAAGTACTACATGCAAATGCCCGGCATGTTCTTCTTCGTTCTTTGAGTACACCAGAATATCATCGATGAAAACCACCACGAACTTGTCCAATTCCGGCATGAAAACAGAATTCATCAGATACATGAAATATGCTGGTGCATTTGTCAGCCCGAATGACATCACCAAGAATTCATATGACCCATATCTGGTTGAGAATGCCGTCTTCGGAATATCACTTGCTCGTATTTTGATCTGATGGTAGCCAGAGCGAAGGTCTATCTTGGAAAACACCTTGGCCCCGACCAACTGGTCAAAGAGAACATCAATACGAGGCAAAGGATACTTGTTCTTGATAGTTACCGCGTTAAGAGGGCGGTAATCTATACACAGCCTCAAGCTTTCATCCTTCTTCTTCACAAACAGTGCTGGACATCCCCAAGGCGAAGTGCTTGGGCGAATAAAACCCTTATCCAGCAACTCTTGCAACTGCTTCTTCAACTCTGCCAACTCAGCGGGTGGCATTCGGTAGGGCCTCTTGGAAATTGGGGCCGTTCCCGGTTGCAACTCGATGGCGAATTCAATATCCCGGTCCGGTGGCATTCCTGGCAATTCATCAGGAAAGACATCTGCATACTCACAGACCACTGGGATCTTCTTCAGGGGTAACTTCGTCATAGAGAAAGCACATGACTGAGAAGAACCCTGACTAGGCAGAATTAAAGTGAAATTCTCGCAGAAGGGAGAATTAACTTCCACGGTACGACTGGCTACATCAAGCACAACTTGGTGCAAGGTCATCCAATTTGCTCCTAGAATAATGTCCACATTTTCCAATCCCAACACAAGAAGAGTGGTTTTGATAATGTGGCTTCCCAGTTGAATAGGCACACTTTGGTTTAATTGATTAGTTGCAATTTTACCCCCAGGTGTGACTATCATGAATGACCCTTTTGAGTGAGAGAATGGCAGTTTGCAATTAGCACTGAACCTTTGGCTAATGAAACTATGAGATGCACCAGAATCAAACAGAATTAAAGCAGGTTGATTATAAACTGAAAAGGTACCGGTCATGATAGGAGCTCCTTCTGGCACTTCCTCTAGAGCAGTGAAGTTGAGCTTCCCTTGCCTGACTTGCACCTTCTGCTTTCTTCCCTTGTCTTGATTTGGTGCTGGCATCTGCCTCTGCTGGTTCGTGGGACAATTCTTGGCATAGTGGCCCACATTGCCACAAGTGAAACACTTGTTCCCATTGCCCTGGCGGAACTGCTGCTGCTGCGGAGGCTGATTGTTTCTTGGGGCGGGAGCTGGATAGCGGTTGGGTGCCGGCTGCTGCTGCTGCTGAGGTGGCCTGATCACCCATCTGCCTGCCTGCTGCTGAAAACCCCTGCTCTGGTTGTGAGAAACAATCCGGAACCTCTGAGCCTGAGCGGATGGTGCTGCCATTGGTGCCTTCCTCTTCTTCTCTGCCCGGTGAGCAACAATGCAATCCTCCTGAGAGATGGCCATGTTGACCAACTCATTGAAGCTATCAGCCCGGACAGTGTTGAGTCGTTCCCGCAGCTTGGTATTGAGACCCCTGCGGAAGCGATCCCTCTTCTTTTCATCAGAATCAGCATGATACCCTGCATACTGGCATAAGTCGTTGAAGGCTTGCGCATACTGCAGTACCGTGCGGGTTCCTTGATTGAGGGCCAGGAATTCGTTCAACTTCCGATCAAGAATGCCAGCTGGAATGTGGTGTCCTCTGAAGGCAGTCTTGAATTCCTCCCAAGATACATCACGATCAGCGGGGAGCATAGCACGGAAGTGGTCCCACCAAGTCCGAGCAGGGCCGCGAAGCTGCTGTGCGGCGAAGCGAGCCTTGGCCTCATCAGGGCAGTCTCCCGTGAGGAGGGGAAACTTGGACTCGACGACGCGGAGCCACACGTCGGCGTCCAAAGGATCCTCTGCCTTGGTGAACAAGGGCGGCTGCGTGCTCAGAAACTCCTGGTATGTTGCCATAGCCGGAGGTCGCTGATGCTGGCCTCCACCATGATGCTGTTGGTGGGGCTGGCGCTGCAAGAGCTGTCGCAGAATTTCATTCTGCTGGGCCATCAGCTCCTGCACCGTGGGAGCTGGAGGAGGTGGCGGGGGAGCTTGCTCATTTTGCCCGCGACGCTGCCTCGCTGCCATCTGAAAACAGAGATTGTCGCCATTGTTATCCCAATTCACATTTCCGAACGACAAGATATCATCTCATATGGAAGGAAAATGCCATAATCATAATATTAGGTTCGAAATGAAGATAACATGGTGACAAAGATCCCACAAATATCAAAAGTTTACAGGGTTACATTAATCAGGGGAAAGTACCCACAAGCCTAGTCCAAAATGTGATACTACTAAGCTCGCATAGGCTTCTATCCGCCTAAAAATGTCAAAGCGACTGCTTAACCCTGAGCGGTGGAAGCGACACTGGATACGGGTGAAGGAGGTATCGCGGAGGTAGTCCCATTGGCACCAGGGGCTGGTCCTAGCTCCTCGGGAGCCTCTTCTCCCTCGCTTCCTGCTTCATTGGCCTCCATCTCCAGGTGGTGCATGTCCAAGTGGTCATTTGCTTCCTCGAGTTCCCTCTGCACGTCGTGAAGCTGGTTCTCCAAGACATCAATAGTGTTATCTCGGATCTCCACTTGCTGCTCCAGGGTGGTAATACGCTGGTTCAGCCTCTCCACCTGCAGATCCTTCTCCACCAACTCTGTGGATAGGTCGACCACAAAATCTTCCTGACTATCGAGAGTGAGCTTGGCAGCCTGAGCGGTGTTAGCAAGAAGTGTCATAGCATCGCTCTGAAGGGCCTGAAGGCGGTACAACGCACTCATGCACTGAACAGTGACCCTCCCAACCAAGTCAGGATACATTGCCCACACATCTTTCACATGGCTCACGCGGTTACACCACATGGGATCATCCTTCTTCTCAGCAGGGAAGAGTCCCAAGGGGTGCATCACCATCTCCAGGGGATGGTAGCCACAGAAAGTCGTCAGGGTCTTCATGGCTGCTGCCTCAACGGTGTCGTCCGTCCTGAGTCCAATCGTCTCAGAGTCAAGAGAACGCCAACCCGGCTGAAGGGGATGAGCCTCCAAAGTTAGCCAGACCCGACAACGAGGTACCCGATGCTCCTCATACAACTGCACCGTGTACAAAGGGGGCGTAGGGTAATCCTGCGGAGTTAAGCACTTCCCACAAGATGGAAGGAAAACCATCGCAAGAAAGGAAGCCAGAACTGAAACGAGAGTCTCCTCCACTGGCGGGGGTGGGTGAATTCATCTGCGGAAGGGAATCAAGGATAAATATTATGGTGGAAGGAAAAAGAAAAGAGAGCCGGATGGTTCGAAGAAAAGGGGTTAGCTCAAATTTTAATTCCTCCTTGTGTTTTATAATGCATGCATGCTGAAAGAAACATTGCCTCTCAAAAGGAAATTAGGGTGCCTTTTTAGGGCATCCTAAAATATAAGTATTGGCCCACAGGGCCTAATTAGTTAGCCACCTATTTCTCCCTCTATGCCTAAGGCCTTTCGTCCTAGGTCTAGCGGTCTAGTCCTGACGATCCGTAGTAGCTTCTAGGCAAGTTTTAGATTTTGAAAATTGGTATTCATGGTTTATTGCCCTTCTCTGTGGTGGAATTTGCTCCGATACCAGCTGTGGCAGAACCGCCCGAATTATTCCAGCTTAAGTGCCTAAGTCACGCCTCAGGGGCCGTAACACACTTAAATCGGAATAACCCGTCAGTCCCTCAGATCTAGTCTGATGAAGCCACTTAACCAGGATCAAATCCCACAATCTCACTCGAAGGTGAGTCACAGAAGAAATACAATAAAACAGGAAACCTCAAATTAAGTACTGAGTTATTACATAAATCGGAGTTTTTGAGTAGCGAATAAAGTTCATAAATTAAAGTGCAGCGGATAATCGATGTCGTCGGTAATGAGGAAATAGGCAAGGCCTAGCCCACTACTCCTCATGCTCCTCTCCTGCCGGAGCAACATCCCACTCGACCGTCCAACCCGGTGGCAGGGTGGTAGGCCAAGTCACACCATCAACCAATTCCTGCATGGTACCTGCAAAAATTGTGCCACAAGCAAGGCTGAGTATACTAATACTCAGCTAGACTTAACCGGTGTGAGGAGTCTACTCCTCTACCTCTAGACTATGCAGCTGTTTGGCTGAGGGGTTTGGTTTGCCAAAAGCACTAGCTGTTTCTAAAATCAATTTTTAAGTTCTACCATCATTAACTTAGCTAGATTTGCTCCTTCTAAGCATACATGGTAACAAGCAATTAGCTCAATCAACAAGTTATCTCATGTAATCCACATTTCACTTCTTACTCGATGCAGTACAAGGAATCAAGCAGTCTCATTAGCTGCGAGAAGCAGACGATTCGAATCGAGTTTTAAACCTTGCAAGATAAACCTAAACACACGGCATGTCAGGGTACTCCGACCCCACACATGACAACCGTCCCCATCGATTCCCCGTTCGCGTCCAGGCCTCACCGCCTTGGCATACAATGCTCCACTGACCCCGGCTGCCGCCGTGCAGTGACCGCACTTGTACCCACCATAGCTAGCATGGGAGACCCTGTCTCAGGTCGCATGAGGGATAAAGTCCGCGCCCGGCTTCACTCAGGTACTAGGTTTACCGGTTACCATTTTTCCCGGCATGTGCTTAGTACGTTCAAAAGCTTGACTCAGGTATCCACACATTAATCCTTAATTCATTTTTCCCGTCTCCTGGACAAGGCATCCTCCCTGGATCCAAGTCCATAGACCAACATATATCCCATTATCAAGATGAATACAATCAATTCCTGACCTCGCGCGAGTGCTAGAAAAATCACTCGACTTCTACCGAGATCCCGATTAGCAAGCAGCTACTCGACCTAGCATACTAGTATTCATCTCAAAAGGAATCCTAAGTTCATGCAACTAGAGGTTTCAAGCAACTCCTACACTTAAGTGCACATTACAGTCCTACAAGCATTAAGTGTAGTAAAGTAGCATATATTAACATGGTTATGCATAAAACCGGGGCTTGCCTTCAATTGCTGGGGCTGCGGGGAGATCCTCAATAGCAGCTTCTGAAGCCTGCTCCTGGTCCTCCTCTTGGACAGGTCCTTGCTCGGGGATGAGCACGTACTCTCCGTCGGCAAGATTACAATCTAATGAATGCAATGCGTAAGATATATGCATGATGTGATATGTGCTTTTAGAAATTACAACTTTAAAGGTGTATGATCTTTTGAGTTAAAACAAGTTAACTTTACTTATGTAAAACCTTTTAGTGGTATACTTGGTAAATTGGGTTAGTCTTATTGGGATGAGGTTTATTCCTTCTTCTCTTTTCTTTTATTCTCTTTAATGTTTTGGAGTAGGTTTGAACTACAAGTTGCTTTTAGAAAATTCCAAAAATTCTGCAAAAATTACAGTGGCTTGTTACTGGTGTATGATTCCCTGTCACAAAATTTGGGGTTCAGAAAGTGAATGGTTTTCTCTGGACAAAATTACCAAATTTTAGGGCAGAAGGGGTACTTTGAACTACAACTATTATTTAATAGTGGGTAATTCTCAAAAACTTATTTTTGCTGGCTTTTAGGTGTTATAACATGACTTGATACAAATTTCTAGTCATTAATACCCTTTAATTATTTTCCTATGGTTTTCTCAAGTTTCTAGCCAAATGGGTGCTTTCTACTACCACTATATTTGAAAAACATCAAACAACAGAGTTCTTATTTTTCTTAGTTGGTATTTTGTGCAAGAGCAATCATTCTGAAGTTTGGCTTCTTTTTGCTTAAGGGAAGGGGTGGTTTGCATTATTTGAGCTAAATGGCCTTTCTCACAAATTACTAGCAAAAGGCATAGGTTCACCTCTTTTTCATGGGTTTGTATTTTTCTCTGGTGGTTTATCTCATCATGGGCTTAGCAAATTTTTGGTTGCCCATTATCAAATTATTTGGGGTTGCTCATGATTTAGTGGGAAAATGCCTTATTATCATTCTGTATTTATTTTCCCTACTTAAAAAGTTAGGCTGGGGTGCTCTGTATTTTTGTAGTGGGGCTCTGGTGGTTATAAGTCCACTAGATTTTTATTAATCATTTTGGTTATAGTTTTGTAACTCTAATAATTGATTTTCAGTCTATATGAGGCTAAACAAATCATCTTAATTTAAAACTGGTCCAAACTAAGGGTCTCTGTATTTTTCCTAGGTTCTCTGTTGCATAAGTAAACTAGGAAAAATATTATTAATCACTGTTCATTAATTTCTAAGGCCTTTCTGATTTTCTCTAAGTTTTGGACAAAATAGCTTTAAATGAAAAACTACATCATAATCTCTAATGCTGGGGCTCCTACTATTTTTAAACAGTGTCTAATTAAGGTATAAGCATCTGCAAATTTTCTTAAGCTCAGCACAAAAGAAAAACTAATTTCCTTAATTAAACAAGGTTTAGGGGGTTTCTGTTTTTAATTTTAAACTCTAAAATTTAGAACAGAAAGCATATGGTTCACTATTTTTAAATGATAGGTCATAATATTCCAGAGCTAGCAAAATTTGTTTGACAGCTTTTCATTAAGATTTCATCAAGTTATGGATTTTCTAAGTTCTCTGGTCATTTTAAAAAGAATAGCAAAATTGATTAAATGGAAATCCACTTTGCACTGGGGTCCCTGGCGGTTTTCTAAGCTTTCCTCGCGAATCAGTCCTTAGGTTACTATTCACATGAGTCGCTGACATTACGGAAAACCCCTCGGGTTCTACAGAACCTAACCCGAGGTCCTTCTTCTACCTCAAACAGTAGCCGCGGCGAAGAAAAGGGCGGAGGGGCTTACCGGCGGCGAGACTGTTCCGGTGAAGTGGTCGAGGGTGAAGGGGAGGTCTTGGGGATCACAACGGTGTGCGGAACGCCGTCGGAGATGGCCGGAGTTGGTCGGTCCACGCGCGCAGGCGGGGATGCTCGTCGGCGGCGAGGAGACCGGCCTGGTCACGGCGAGATAGTTCAATCAAATAGGTCAGGGAGGTCCACGGGATGCCAGAGAAGACATGAGCGAAAGGAATCGGGCGGAGACTCACTGGATAGCTCGGTCCACGCGCGGCGGCGGAAGACCGAAGTCCGGTGAGGATGATCTCGGGCCTCCGGTGAAGTCCGGTCGGGTCCGAGGGCTTGGCAAGCTTCACGGGCTACTGGCGGAGCTAGCCGAAGCACTGGTTGGGCTGGAGGGTGGCTGGAGTGGGCTGGCCACAGCGGCCGTAGCTTTGGCGGCAATGGCGGGCGGAAATGAGCTCGCCGGAGCTAAGGAACGGTGGCTGGCCGGTGAGGGTGAGTGCGGGGCGAAGAGGGGTGCGCCCGGGGAGGCTTTATAGGCGCGGGCGGGCACGGCCGAGGGCGTGGGCGCGCGGCGGACTTGACCGGACGCCGGGGCGAGCGCGCGCGCGGGTTGGGCGAGCTCTGGCGTGCCGACCAGGGTCGAACACGTGTGCCCGTGCGTTCTGCCCAAGTTCTGGCGCGTGTGGTCGCTCATCCGAGCCTGCTCTCGCCTTGGTCAGTGCACAAAACCTCTTCTCCTCCCTACAAGCTACCATTCTTGTGTGGGGGTCATAGGATTTTGCCTACTGGTTGCAGAGATATGGAGCCAGGAAATCTGGTCTGTCTCCCTGCCCAAACCCGAGGCAAATCCCAAGTTTTGTCGTGTCTAGGGCTCGCGTCCCAATGCCATCTTCTGGCACACGACAGAGGGGTTAGTTAGACACAATTTTGTCAATGGGGCCATTAGGATTCGAGTTAGGGATCAAGGTGAACATCCCTGATCTTTGGCTCAAGGTCTGAATTTCAGAATTCTGAAATTCAGAATTCCCAATGAGTCCCAACAAAAGAGGCTTGATTTGGGGTTTTATTTGGATTATTTTGGCTAAGCTTTCTCAATCTTTCTTGTTGCTTATCAAATACACTTTAACTTATATAATTGGCTCAACTCAAAATTTTAAACTTTTCATTCCCTTTTTCTTATTTTCTTGAATTTTGCTCATGGGGCTCACTTAGGGTTTTTAATTAGGGTTGAAAAATTTTATCTTTCAAGAGACTCAATTGTTTTGATCATGACACTTTTAAGTATAAGCTTGGTGACTTCTTTATTACTTAAGTTATTTTGATGCTCATGCTTACTTTGGTTCACATAAAATAATGGTTCTTGGTTTGGCTTTTTAAGAGAAACCCTAGGTGACACTGGGGTGTCACAGCTAGTCGATCCTTAGGTTTCAATTATGTAATGCGGGAAAGTGAGTTATCATGTGAATAGGACATAAGTAGATCAGAAGACACTTGTCTTCACCAAACAGATGCTCAGGGTCTTCGACCTTGTAGATCTTGAGGAGCTTGATCACTTGGTCACCAAAGCTTGATCGTTGATTCCTTGAAGCTCATAAATGGATCACATTCTATTCGTGGCATGTAGCGGACACAAACATGCTCAAGAAAACAAACACACACACACGCATAAGAACATTACACCATACAAGAGAAAACATTATTAAAACTTGCAATATCAAATAAAGATTGCTTCTACGGCCACGCGAGAAAAGGAAACGCTGAAATCGAAGCTACGATTCAAAAAGTTATAACTTCTGGATGGTCTATGTGATTAAGCGTGTAAAACTATATTTCCAAGTTAATTTCAATTAGCGTAAATCATTTGCGGGAGATTTTTCAGAAAAATATCTCATCTAGTTTTAATCCAAATCGTAACTCGAACACAAAACACATTTTAAACTCGGCATCTATAAGTTGTTACGTAGAATCCGGGGTGACTAAATAATTAATTTAGAACGAACGCGATATGCAGAAGCACTAATCGACATCCCGTCAAACATAAGTTAAAATACTTTAAATTAGCCCAATTACATTAACAAATGTTTTCAAAGCGCATGACTAAGATTACAAATTTGTTTTCTATTGAACGGTTATTTTATTTGTTGACAATTTAACAAGAATTACTTAATTAACACGAGCAGTTAACGTGAAACAAATTAATAACACACGCGACAACGCTTGAAAAAGCATGCGCTACACGCGCAAACAACGCGTGACGACGTGCACGAACAATACGTGAAATAGCACGCACCAAACAGCATGCGCGACACGCGCTACAACATGCCAATAAAGTGCGAACCGGATGTGTTGTGCGTGTGCACATGTGCAGCGAGGGTAGCGTGTGGTGCACGAACATGCAAATGAACGACGACTACGCGTACGACAGTGCGTGCGAACGTCCATCAACACTCGCCACATGCACTTTGGTTGGTTCCTATCCCATTGCATGGCAGTGCCCTTCCGTGTAAGTTTTACACCATAAG
This sequence comes from Zea mays, assembly GCF_902167145.1. Classification (NCBI taxonomy): domain Eukaryota; kingdom Viridiplantae; phylum Streptophyta; class Magnoliopsida; order Poales; family Poaceae; genus Zea; species Zea mays. The sequence goes on along the minus strand of NC_050096.1, from coordinate 18,731,925 downwards.
ATCATATCCAATCCTGTTGCGACAGGACAATTCTAATAATGTAAAAAAGAATATTTTTTAAAGTAAATGAGGTTTAAAAATGTGAGTTATTAAAGAGTCGTTACTCCTCACGAAACTTATTGATGTACCCGCACAAAGGTATCGGTCCACCTTGATTTGTGCAAGGATCAAGTGCTCTTTACGGGTTGATGTTTCACCGTTTTGGTATGGTTAATAACCCACAACTATTCACACTATGAGTTAGATGACCCACAATCTCCAATGACTTATCACCAAGCTACAGATAGCCATCAAGCCATCTAGATGATGCTGATCACCAAGAGTAATAAGCTCAAAGTCTCACTTGACCTGGCCAAGTCTAATGAGAATGGTGTATGCACACTTGCTACTCTTAATGCACTAATAAGGCCACTAATCTCGTGATTATTAAATCACAATCATCTCACTAGACCAATGCTCTTCCTTTCACTCTATAATATGTTTCTTTAGCTAAACAAACAAGCAAGAGAGCTGGAATGGATGAGATAGACTGTATTTATAAATCCCAACCATCAAACTAGTCATTATAAGAATTATGGGTTGAAGATGCAGGCGTCAGACCAAGCTCTAATGCCTAAGTGTTAGACCATGGCCCTAGGTCTCACTAGACTTAGAGATCACATCAACCTCACTATGTTAGATATATTTGTTAGATAATTCTACTAGAGCATATGGTTTGATGACCCCCTATCTAACCAATCCTGTTGTGATATCTTGGCCCCAGTGGATGGTGATATCCTGGCCGAAGGCTTAATAGAATTAATAGATTACTCATATCAATATGGTACATCTTCTTTTTCAGAATCCTGTCTCAAAAAAACCTCCAGGTTAAGCGTGCTTGGCCTAGAGAAATCTTGGAATGGGTGACCGACCGGGAAGTTTTCTCGGGTGCACACGAATGAGGGCAAAGTGCGCACAAAAGACCCATGTTGGTCTGTGAGGATGGTTAATGGTCCTACAGGGCTGCCAGGAGTAAGTATCACATGTCTATGAGTGGACGGGGTGTTACAAATGGTATCAAAACGACCCTCGTGGTTTCACGGGAGTGTGTTGGCTAGGGGTTTGGGTGTATGACGCATGGCGTATGTGGGCCCAGAGTGGTCACATAGCATGGCATATGACGACACTAGACACTGATGTGGTCAAGAGGGGAGGTTCCTGACTTGGGCTGGCCGACGAGGACGTCAGTCTTCTAAGGGGGTGGAGGGGGTGGATTGTGATATCCTGGCCCTAGTGAATGGTGATATCCTAGCCCAAGTCTTAATAGAATTAATAGAGTACTTATATCAATAAGGTGCATCTTCTTTTTCAGAAGCATATCTCGAAAAAACCTCAAGGTTAAACGTGCTTGGCCTGGAGAAATCTTGGGATGGGTGACCGACCGGGAAGTTTTCTCAAGTGCGCACGAGTAAGGACAAAGTGCGCACAGAAGACTCATGTTAGTCTGTGGGGATGGTCTATGGTTCTAGAGGGCTGCCAGGAGTAAGTACTGCCTATCTAGGAGTGGACGGGGTGTTACACCTATGCTCACAATTCTCCTTTGGAATCTCTGTAGAATAGGGGTGAAAACGGGTTGGGTATACCCAGCGGGTACTGGATACGAATAGTACAAATATCCATTTTTGTATATCAGTATATGAATCCGGGTGCTTTTATATTTGGGATGGATATGGGTAGTACCCAGATAATACAACTTTGAATTTGGCTTAGATTTAGAGCGAGAATTACCCGTACATACCCGAATATTTAGGTCGGATACGGGTACCCGGGTCGGGGTACCAATTTTTTACAATGTTTTTATAAAATCATAAGTTTTATATATAAACTCGGATGAAGATAAAGCTTATATGAAATTTGTATAGCTCAAAGAGATATACAACTTTGTAGTACATCACATCTTGTTTGAACACATATACATATCAAATTATTAAAATAATGTACAAATTTATATCAAAGTAATAGACTATACATCACATGTGTAATTCCAATACTCCATAACCTATTAATAGACTATATATCACATGTATTGGATTATCATCTGTCGTATTAGACTATCTTATATCATTTGAAAACAATCCCTTATTTTATTAGCCTGTTGTGTGATTTGAATCTTGTTATTACATTAGAACTATTGTGTTGGACTATTTTTTTGTTTCAACCTATTGTTATAGTGTCATGTTGATCTATGGTCTATGAAGTACTCATGGTGTAACTATCTTACGCGTGAGTGGAGTTCTAGTGAATAATAAACAATTTATGCATTATCTGACAAGTATCAGGTATCTGCATGTATCCGACCAAATAATACACGTATCTGTCACTTATCCACCCGAACAAATATCTGGTCCATGTATCTGTATTCGTACTGTTTATAACTATTCATATTTGATCCCAAATTAGATTGAAATACATTAGGGTAGGATACAAGATGACCTGCCATCCATCTATATTCGTCCTGTTTTCACCCCTACTCTGGAAGGTGTCAGACCGAGACTTAATGGTTCAATGCTCATACCGTTCATAGGGTCTGATGCCCTAAGGAAGGACCTTAGTTGTCATTAGACATAGGGATAAAAACAAACGTGATCGATCGGGATAACCCCTCTCCTGTTTTATTTTTATATTTTATTTTAGAAACATGATAAAAAATGGAACCATCACAAACGGGACTAGCGACATGGCAAAAATGAACTAAAATGAGTGGAACAAATCGACAACGGAACAAAATCGAACGTAAAAAGTGGAAACATCGTTGTATAGAGTATAAAAATAAAGTAGTATTACAATCAATTGAAACATGCCATCTAGTTATATGGAAGCAATGTATTGTAGTATATATATGCGTACCAAAGTAAATAATTAATTATAGATTAGTTTGTTGTGATGTGAGATAGTCATCTATGATTTGTTTATTGTATTATCTAAAACGAAATATCATATGCAAATAAAAACATGATATCGCGACTAAATACGAGAAAAGCAAAAACGGTCGGAAAAACACCATTTTGTTTTCGTCCCATTTTAACATTTTGTCAAAAACAAAAAACGAAAACGTTCAAGATGTCTACAAGTACGAATTCGAACGGGTCAATGTAGAAATTAGAGCGAAATGGCACGAGATATATCCTGACCGTTTTTACCCTTAGTTAGACTTGTATGACGTTTAGAAAATCTCTCCAATCTATTTCTAGACACTTCAAGACTAAGACATTATGGTTTGACGACCTGTTAACGATCAGGCCTTCTCTAGCATACCATGTTTAGGCATCAAACCATGCTCGATGGTTCCATGGCCCTATTTCTTAAAGTCTGATGCTTACAGAAACCTCCAAAATACTTTCAATTTGAAATTTTGTGAATAAGGTTTGTTCGAAAAGAATTTTGGGCCCCCCTTTGAGCTACCTAGAGCTAAGTTTATCAAGCGTGCACGATAACTAATATATTAGACTCGCCTAGGTCAAGCTACTAGTTCATACCCCTTTATTGTACAAACAAAGGAAACAAAGTCCTAAATCACTACAAATGTCTCTCACTCTAATCAACACTTAAAACTAGTCTATACTTAACTTTGTATTCATCCTTTTAAAACCAAAACCCATTGATTGCCTAAACAATCACCGTTAATGTGGCCTAAGTTAAATGCCTCTACAAAATACACATTAGTCATAATAATATTATGTTGCCATTAATCACTACACCTAAGGCCTAGGGCCCTTTAGTTGGCACTTCTTGATGGGAGTTGGAGTCCTAATCTTCTGTTTGGTTCATAATAACAATTGATTTATTAGAGAGCAGCACAACGACCCGAACCCTACAACCTTAGCACCACATATCCTTTGGTTGCCAACTGTGTCACAATCCGGTTGACCTCGCCAAGAAGGTTAATACATGCGCGTAAATTGAATAACACTAGTAATAACTCGAAATAACAACTCAATTGAAGTGAAAGTTGTAGATGTACAATGAAGATCTCGAATATGGGGTTTCAAAAACTGATAATGATGATTGTTTAAAGATATATTGATCTAAAGCAAAATCTAAATCCTTACATGGGCGGAATCAGCTAAATATATAGTCTAAAGGGCATGCAATAACCCTTATTCATGTCCATAAGAGTTCCAACACGTTATGAGGACCATATAGCCTGAAATATGGTAATGCCACATCGTGATAGATTCTAGATGTTGACTTATTTTGTCAATTTCTATTTGCTCCTACACCATTTGGACCTAAAATCAACATCATTGGTTAGGTAATGAAATTATCTTTCCATCTATATGTGAATCATCAAAAATGGAGTCCATATGTGCCAGTCTCCTTTTTACCATAGGATAGTCATAGATTCTAAGGACTCGAATTTGACATGAATTAGGACTCCAACCTAGCTTGGATGACCTTGCTGACTTTTAAAGGTAGTGGCCAACGAGGAGAATGTCCAAGAAATTTCTTATTATGTTCATGTATTTTTGCCATGCTCCAACTTGGAGCCTTGTTATATTCTCTATCTATTTGTGTCATGCTCTAACTTGGACTGGGTCCCAAGGTTGCATGACAAGTCCATGACAATGTCGCAGCACCTATAAAAAACAATAGTAGATTGTCATGATAGTTTAAAGACCTTTATAATGTGATATTAAGGTAGGATCATATCTATTTGAAATATTACCAAATAAGATTTTCATTGAGTGCGCACGGACCTCAAACTCACTCTAGATGAAGGAGTTATGACCTTACCATTGAAGTATTGTTAGGCTACCAACAAACTAGGAGTTCCACTTTGATAGACTTGCACTTTGAGATTTATGTTGTCCATGACACATACATTCTTGTTGGGGGGCTCCTACTGAAGGTCCTCAAAACATTAAACTATAAATCATTTTGAAGGAATAATGAGGACCACCGTCGTCTGGGACCTTCATCTCGATGACATAGGTGAAAGGAAATCTAAAAGCTTCGGCTTCATGGTCCAAACACGAAGTGGTTAACCGACTAAAACAAAGGAAGAACCTAGAAGCACGTCCATGAAAGAAATGACGATGATGCCATTGGCAGGTTTCATAGTTTATGTGTATAAAAACTAAGGATGTAATTGTAATTTCTTATTAAGTTGTATACTAGACTGCCCTTATAAATAGAGGCACAATGCCATGCATAGGGGGCGGATGGGAAGACGATATCACTCTACCACCAATGATATGTTGTTTTGCCACCTTCGAACTATCAATCACATCTTCCAAAGGTACTTCTGTAATCACTTGTAGTCAAAAAGAGATAATGAATGAAGAGTATGAGAAATAAAATAACTCAAGTGTTCTCATGTATTTTACTTCTTTTCTAAACCTGATAAGATCTTCTTCCTCCATTCTATCCCCCATATGTGATAGCCTAAAGGACGAAGGTTTAATATCTATAATTTTGTGCCCTATTATGGTTCTATATAGGAATCTTAACAGGTGACCAACATTGGTGCCCACCTCTAGTGAACCCATGATGAGAAAAAAACTCCATCGTAATGCCTCCAAAGAAAAGCACATATGTTGGTTCTATTCTTGTTCCCATTACATCAGAACCAAATGGAAGAGACACATCTCCTCGAACGACATGATATACGATAGGAGAAGAGGAAGGTTGTGGATCGTCCACCACAAGATGACCCCGACCAGGAGATCCAAGACCTTGAATCTAGGAGAAAAGAAAAAATGCTTCAGGTTTCAGAAGAATTATGCTATATGACGCAACAATAAGAGGATATGCAAGGCCCATATCATCAGAGAAACCTTAACCCCAAGGCAGCGGCGGAGCCAGGATTACAATATAAGGAGGTGACCAAATCATCAATACTATATGGTGAAAAGATATTGTATGATGTTATTAAGCTTAAGAACTCGACATGGAATAAGAATAATCTAGTTCTTTATAAATTATCTTAGTCCAGGAATCCATTTTCTAGCTAATTAATATATTGAACTAAAGTTGTGTCACAGTATCAATACCAAAATAATAAAGTTAGCCATATTTGGATCTAATTTTGTAGTCTACGCGGACTTCCCGACTGCGACATGTGGTTCTAGTGATCGACGTTGTTGGGCTGTTGGCGCTCATTATGTTGCTTCACGTGATCACCTTCTCTAGACTTTGGTTGTGGGACTATGGCAGAGGCAAGTCAAGTGATCGGCGGCAATCGGTAGGATGGCAGCTGCCCAACCAGATGATAAGATGAATGATAAAGGGGTGAGGTTTAGATATCAACGTCTACAAGCGAATTAGGTTTGACGTCTCATATCATCGATTAGTCATTCAACGAATATTTTATCTTATATATATTGTCTCTTTTAGACTTTGGTTGGCATACTACAATAGAGTTATGGATCATATATTACCAACCACTATATTAAACCTTTGATTAATTATGCTACACAAAATCTAAAATATATATATTTAGTCTATACAATATATATATGTGTATGCCACAACCTTGGGCGGGGCCATGGCCCCTGTCGGCCCCCCTTGGCTCCGCTCCTTCTCCATAGGACACATCCATGACACTTATTTATATGATGATACTTCCCCTTAGCAGAATAATTACAGGAAACTCCATGGCCGCCATTATATAGGCTACCTCAGCTTCCAATATATGATGGATTGACAAATCCAAAGCAGTTCTTGATGAGTTACAAAGCTACCATATCCTCATATGGCGATAACTAAGTGGTCATGGCAAAATCATTTTTTGTGGCAGAAAAAAATGTAGCACAAATATGGTATTCTCCTCTTTGGTTAGGATCTGTATCATCATGGCACAAGCTCAAGGACATTCTCCTCACCAACTTCCAAGGCTTCCAAATGAAGCCCATAACCACTCAGGCCCTATTTCAATATGCCCAAGAGCAAGATGAATATCTCCAGGCCTTTGTCTATGGTTTCTCTAGCTTTGGGATCAGACACCAAGCGTGCTAGATGATATCATCATCGAAGTAATGATCAAGGGACTTCGTTCAGGCCCAGCATCACAATACTTTGCTAGTAAGCCTCCTCACTCTATAGAGAAGTTAGTATAGAAGATGGATGAGTTCATCAGAGTAAACAATGATTTTCGTCAGTATGGACAAGAGGCATAGAAATATGCGGAGGCCACAGGGGGCTTTGAAGTAAGGTTTCATCCTAGACATGTTCAAAGCATCTAGAACCCATGCCAAAATGGAGATAAATCAAAATCAGCCACAAGACTCATCCCAAACATTAGGGACGCAACAACAACCTTCACAAAGCAACTTTTGACCACAAGCTCTAAGAGGATGAAGAGGGGGCTGAAGCAACTTTTAATCATAGTACACAACCAAGGAAGTTGTATTATGTCTTCTGTGAAAATAACAAAAGCCACACCTTGAAGACCTGTCAAATAATCATACAAAAGCAAAAATATCTTGTTGTAACACAGACAAGCCAATCGAAGGAAGTCTTCCACACATCGTCATATTATTTACCCTATATTCCATAGTATATTCAACACCATGAGTCGAAGCCACAACCTTTGGGTTCTATTGCTTCAACCAGTCCTTCATCTAGCCATTGAGTAGTTCCTCCACTATTCATCCTAGGCCCTCCACCATATGAGCAAGTGCCTATGGGCCACCCTCAGTTTTTAGTGCAAGACATGCATGAGCAGGATATAAGGGAACCTTCCAAAGCTCAAATAGTGAACAACATGGTTCCTGACTTAAAGCATATATGCATATATATTAAGGTCTAAGGGGCTGGCTCGAAGAACCAAAGTTGTTGCGAAACCTAGGAGTTATTTTTGCATCTTCTTATGTTTTCTTCTTGTTTGTTTTTTCTTTCATTTCAATAAATAACAAGGGTGCATATCCCTTCCAATCTTGTAAATTTAATATTTGAAGTTGTGCTTTCAAGGGTAACTAAAGTAAAAAAATATCCCAAAGACCTTCATATGAAGGAAGGATCAGTCACCTAGTAATGGTGACAAGACTTCAAAGTCCTTCAAGTGGAAAGCAGTGTCATACTAAAAAAACATCCCAAAGACCTTCGTATGAAGGTAGGAGGATCAGTCACCAAGTAATTGTGACAAGACTCTGAAGTCCTTCAAATGGAAGGAAGAATCATACTGAAAAAAGATCCCAAAGACCTTCGTATAATGGCAGAATTAGTCACCCAGTAATGGTGATAAGACTTCAAAGTCCTTCATCTGGAAGGCAGAATCATATTGAAAAAAGATACTGAAAATCTCTGTATGAAGGCAGAATCAGTCACCCAGTAATGGCGACAAGGATTCCAAAGTCCTTCAAGTGGAAGGCAGAGTCATACTGAAAAAACCCAAAGACCTTCGTATGAAGGCAGGACGATCACCCAGTAATGGTGACAAAACTCTGAAGTCCTTTAAGTCAAAGGAAGCAAGACATTTTTGCACAGATGGAACAAGAGTGCTATTTCCATTATTCATTTCAAGTAGTGTATAGTCAATTCTTGCTATGTTGCACAAAATACCTTTTACATTTTTCTATCTAGGAAAGTCAGCGCATGAAACAAAAGGCAAAGAGGTTTGTCGTCTATTATGGTGTGTTCAACATTTGTTTCGATCACGAGAATACATCGAGTTATAATGGTAAGCGTGTTTAATGCATGAAAAGAAGAGAAGTTGTTTTTTTGGCTTTGGCTCAAAAAGCACTCGTTTTGATTTCACATATCATAAAGCATAACACAACAAAGCACACAAAGCTTTTATATATTACACAAACTAATGTACAAGTTCCTTACTGTAGGAAACGGGTGACGCCTAAGAGGGGGGGGGGGGTGAATTAGGACTTCCAAAACTTTTACTAAACTAGGCCACAATTAAATCCCTAGAGCAAAACCTTTGCAAGTAATCAAACTAGAGTGTGTAAACTAGGTTTTGTCTAAGTGTTGCTATCTCTACCGCAAAGGCTAAGTTTCAATCTACACTAAATAAGTATGACAATAAGATTGAAACTTAAATGCTTAATATAAATGCGGAATGTAAAGAGCTAAGTAGAGAAGCAAACTCTCGTGGATGACGCCGGTATTTTTACCGAGGTATCCGGAACCACGCAAGGTTCCGACTAATCCTCGTTGGTGCCCCTACGCAAAGGGAAGCCCACGCGAGGGCCAAGCACCACGGTCGAGTAACTCCGTAGAGAGCCACGGGCCTTCTCCACACGCAAGAGGTGCTCCGCTTCCAGCTCCTCTCGGACGCTCCCCGCCGTCTCCACTATCGAGCTTCCGGCCGAAACGCCGCGGGCCTCGTTCCCTCCGGTACACGGTGGCGGCCGTGACACAAACGCGGTTGTCACGGTCTCGCAAGACTCTCGCCTCACTCGGTACAATTACAACGACTCACGCAAGAGCCGAGGGGTTGTGTGGTTTTACAAAACTCACTCAACTAACTAGGATTCACCTAGAGCAAGCGCTAATGCGGTCTAACTAACCTAAGCACTTCACAAAGCACCTACGCTAATCACCGAGTGATTCTATTAAGCACTTGGGTGTTTGAGCACTTGGAAATGTCTACAATATGCCTTGGTATGTTTCTTGGGCTCCCACACTGGAGAATGGCCGGTTGGGGTGGTATTTATAGCCTCCACACCCCAAACTAGCTGTTGGACAGAAAGCAGCAGCTTTCTGTCGTCGGGTGCACCGGACAGTCCGGTGCACCACCGGACACTGCACAGTAGATGTCCGGTGCACGCCACGTCAGCCGACCGTTGGCGCCTGTAGCAGTCGACCGTTGGATCCGACCGTTGCCGTCTGCCCGTTGGCACACCGGACAGTCCGGTGCACACTGGACAGTCCGGTGCTACAGCCAGAGAGCGCCTTTCTGCGGCCTCTCTGCGCAGACTGTCCGGTGCACACCGGACACCAATGTCCGATGCGCCACCAGGCGCTGGCTGACAGCCCTTATCTTGGATTTCTTCGGGCTTCTTTGTTCTTGAGTATTGGACTCCTATGCATCTTTTTATGTCTTCTTTTGAGGTGTTGCATCCTCATTGCCTTGGTCCAATTCTCTTCGCATCTTGTGAACTACAAACACAAACACTAGAAAACTTATTAGTTCACGGATTGTGTTGTTCATCAAACACCAAAACTCAATTAGCCAAATGGCCTGGGGTCCATTTTCCTTACAATCTCCCCCTTTTTGGTGATTGATGACAACACAACCAAAGCAAGCAAATAATACAAGTATTTGAATGAAAATATGCATTTCACTTGCTAAGATGCATGATTGTCCCCTCAATGTGATATTATGGACTTAAGCCTCCTCCTAACTCCATAATTCACTTACTTCCTATTTTTGGACCAAATAACCAAAACCACTTAAAAAGCCATTTGTAGATATAAAATTTTAAATTAGTGGTGTTTGATATGTTTTCATTGCTTTGGTCCCTAAACTTCTCCCCCTTTGGCATCAACCACCGAAAAGGAAGACATTAAAAGCATGTAGGAAGTAAATAAAAGCTTGCCCTCATCAAGAATTGTATCAAATGATATCACCAGAAGGATATTAAATTAAACTGTGTGAATGATACCACTTGAAGGAGTCCTCAAAAGATTACTCCCCCTAAATGAGTTGTCTCCTTTAGAAAGAGTTTTTCTCCCCCTTTAGAGATGAAGAAATACTCCCCTTGACAGAGATCCTCTACTTAGGAAAAAGCATGTGAAAAATTAGAGGTGCAAGACATGGTTTGAAAAGACTAACTTCCCTTATGCATAGGTAACAGAATATGAGTTAACTACTTATGCATTTTTGGCAACATGGAAGCATATGATATGAAATATAGTCTAATTAAATATTGGAGAAGACATGTAAATGATACTGAATGTAGTCTCAAAAGATACCAATTGAAGATAAATGGCGAGCTTGAGAGACATGAGAGTTCTTGGAGATTTCGCAGTGGAAGATTGTTGTCTTTCTCCGGGGACTTCATTTTCCTTACAATGAGACTATCACATGAAATAGACTTGAAAAGATGTTAGTCTCAAAGTGTTAGATTATAGAGTAACCTCCCCCTAAAGGTGTGCATATAAGTTTTGAATACTTGTAGGAGACATGCACTTTGATTTGATATCAAGAGGGGCAAATTATCCATAATCCAAACTTTGGCACATATAAGTTAAATGATACACTTTGTAGAAATCTAAATTTTCAATTGATGCATCATTTACTATGGAGTGATATAAAAGCTATGTGCCGTGCTTTAACTAAACATTTTAAGCCATGTAGGTTTGCTTAAGTATATGAATTTAAAAACTAGCAATCCTACCATATGATTTACCTAGTATGCATGATTTTGAACAAAAGTACATAAAAAATGTAAAACTAGGCAAGAAAGGTAAACTAGATAAAAGATAAATAGATACGCATATCTAAAAACGAGAAATAAAATAAAACTAATTACCTTAGTCATGGGTGGGAAATTTGGGTCCAAAATTTTCACTAACCCACTTGGCAATAAACTTGATCCAATATGATGTATCCCATGATATACATCCCAATTTAGCCAAGTCTCCAAATTTCCCGAAGACCTTCGGTCCACTCACTTCCCTTTCGGGATCCAAACCTTCTTGGTGCTTTTCATGGTTGAAATTATCTCCTTTGGCACCCAGATGCGTTTGGCCCCCTTTCCTTTGTTGGCTTGCTTGTTGGCCTTGATTGCTATCACCTTTCCGTTCTTTTTCTTCTTGATCAAATATGGTGTAGCATCCTTTTTGTTCACCTTTTTGATGTAGGTGTTGGAGATTTTGCTTGATGGCTTTTGCTTGAGCTTTCGCCTTTGTTTATCCCCGATCATCGCCTTGCATTGGAAAGACTTGTGGCCTTCCATGTGGCATAGTCTACAAATCACAGTTTCTCCCTCCATAGGCTTGTTCATCCCGCAGTGGTGTTATCCTGTGAAGGTCGGATTTGTTTGGCTTTGCCTTTCTTGTCATACAAAGCCTTGCCAAGGCGAGCCACTTCTTGCTTTAATTGTTCATTTTCCTTTGCAACCTCATCCGAACATGTCTTTACAACAATATTCTCAACAACGACTTGGTTGCAGGGGTTAGAATCATCAATTAAATCAAAGCAGGAAGTAGAAGCATCTTTCTTAATTATTTCAGGTATTTCAACTAAAGATGCTGCTGGGGTGCTACCAATGTTTTCTAGCTTAGTAGTTAGCTCATTATTGTGTATGCTAAGAATTTCCATTTTCTCTAGCAAATTTTCAATAGCTTCTTGGGAGCTAGCTAACTTAGCCTTAAGTTTTTCATTCTTTTTAATAAGGCTATCATCGGTAGCAGTGGATGGAGCACTAGATTCTAATAGCTCAATTTTAGTTGATAGCTCACTATTTAAGTTTGCAAAAGTTTCAAATTTTTCTAGCAATCCTTTGTAATCATTTTGAGAGCTAACCAACTTATTTTTCAAAGTTTTAAGTTGAGCTTTTTGCTTAGTGCAAACATCCTGGAAAAATTCTACGGCTTCAGCAAGCTCATCTAGAGAGGGCTTTCCCTCACCTTCATCATTACTACTACTTTCATCACTAGAGGATGGAATGCTTTTGTTACCTCTTGCCATAAGGCATTTGTGTGATGACCGTGATGATCGTGACGAGGACCGGTGGCTGCGTGTCCTTGGAGGTTCATCTTCACTTGAAGAATCATCCCAAGTTCTAACACTTGTTAGCGCCTTGCCTTTGCTCCTCTCCTTTTTGGGTTTGGTCATATTTGGACAGTTGTCCCTGAAGTGACCCTTCTCCCCACATGCGAAGCATCCTCTCTTCCTTTGCTTTTTCCTGTCAATGTTAAAGAGAAGATCCTCGACCTGCAGGGGCACACCCATTAGATTAATCTTGCGGATCATCCTCATTACCTTTCCGACGCGTCGGATCGTTTCTTCGTCCTCGGAGGATGATGTGCATGGTTGATTATCTTCATCATCATCACTTTCTTCTTCTTCCTCTTCTTCACTTGAGGAACTTGGAGTGGGAGCCTTCTTTTTGCCCTTCCTTTCATCACATGCAAAAGCATATGGTCTTGAGGAAGTTGGCTCCTCTCCCCGACTCATTTTTCGCGACATCTCAAAGGCCGCGATTTTCCCAATCACAATGGTCGGGGTCATGTTGCTTAAGTCCTCCATGTTGTGAAGGATGGTGATGATGCTCCCATATCTTTGTTGTGGTAGCAGGGAGATAATCTTCCTCACAATGTCCGCATCACCTAGCTTATTAATGCCAATAGAATTGAGCTCATTGATAATTAGATTCAAGCGAGAATACATGTCTCTAACAAGCTCATCATCTTTCATAGCAAAAGAATTATACTCATTTAAGACTAGGCAATGTTTTTGCTCACGGACATTGGATGTGCCGTCATGGAGCTCATGCAATTTTAGCCAAATCTCATTAGCAGTTTTCAGGGTAAATACTTGATTGAAAATATCCATGCTAAGAGATTCATACAAGCAATTTTTGGCTCTAGCATTTAAATGAATTTCTTTTTCTTCACTCGTGGTGGGTTTCTCGGGATTCTTGAGGGGTTTCATCCCGTCACGAGTGACTCTCCAAACACCTAGATCAACGGCCTCTAGGTAACAAGCCATTCTAGCACTATAATATGGGAAGTTAGTGCCGTCGAAGTGTGGTGGCCTATGGGTATCCATCCCTTCCTCTAAAAAGCGTCGGCTCTTTTTAGCGGTGAAGCTAAAGCGTTTCAAATGAGCCAAACCGGCTCTGATACCACTTGTAGGAAACGGGTGACGCCTAAGAGGGGGGGGGGTGAATTAGGACTTCCAAAACTTTTACTAAACTAGGCCACAATTAAATCCCTAGAGCAAAACCTTTGCAAGTAATCAAACTAGAGTGTGCAAACTAGGTTTTGTCTAAGTGTTGCTATCTCTACCGCAAAGGCTAAGTTTCAATCTACACTAAATAAGTATGACAATAAGATTGAAACTTAAATGCTTAATATAAATGCGGAATGTAAAGAGCTAAGTAGAGAAGCAAACTCTCGTGGATGACGCCGGTATTTTTACCGAGGTATCCGGAACCACGCAAGGTTCCGACTAATCCTCGTTGGTGCCCCTACGCAAAGGGAAGCCCACGCGAGGGCCAAGCACCACGGTCGAGTAACTCCGTAGAGAGCCACGGGCCTTCTCCACACGCAAGAGGTGCTCCGCTTCCGGCTCCTCTCGGACGCTCCCCGCCGTCTCCACTATCGAGCTTCTGGCCGAAACGCCGTGGGCCTCGTTCCCTCCGGTACACGGTGGCGGCCGTGACACAAACGTGGTTGTCACGGTCTCGCAAGACTCTCGCCCCACTCGGTACAATTACAACGACTCACGCAAGAGCCGAGGGGTTGTGTGGTTTTACAAAACTCACTCAACTAACTAGGATTCACCTAGAGCAAGCGCTAATGCGGTCTAACTAACCTAAGCACTTCACAAAGCACCTACGCTAATCACCGAGTGATTCTATTAAGCACTTGGGTGTTTGAGCACTTGGAAATGTCTACAATATGCCTTGGTATGTTTCTTGGGCTCCCACACTGGAGAATGGCCGGTTGGGGTGGTATTTATAGCCTCCACACCCCAAACTAGCCGTTGGACAGAAAGCAGCAGCTTTCTGTCGTCGGGTGCACCGGACAGTCCGGTGCACCACCGGACACTGCACAGTAGATGTCCGGTGCACGCCACGTCAGCCGACCGTTGGCGCCTGTAGCAGTCGACCGTTGGATCCGACCGTTGCCGTCTGCCCGTTGGCACACCGGACAGTCCGGTGCACACCGGACAGTCCGGTGCTACAGCCAGAGAGCGCCTTTCTGCGGCCTCTCTGCGCAGACTGTCCGGTGCACACCGGACACCAATGTCCGGTGCGCCACCAGGCGCTGGCTGACAGCCCTTATCTTGGATTTCTTCGCTGATTTCTTCGGGCTTCTTTGTTCTTGAGTATTGGACTCCTATGCATCTTTTTATGTCTTCTTTTGAGGTGTTGCATCCTCATTGCCTTGGTCCAATTCTCTTCGCATCTTGTGAACTACAAACACAAACACTAGAAAACTTATTAGTTCACGGATTGTGTTGTTCATCAAACACCAAAACTCAATTAGCCAAATGGCCCGGGGTCCATTTTCCTTACACTTACAAAGTACTTATTAGTCCTCTTTATAAACCTCATCATCAACTTCATTCAAATTTTCAAAACAACTTAATATAATGTCTTGTTCATATTATCAATAATAGCCAGTGGTTCCTTTAGCTCCTCATCTTCTTCAGGCCTGTACTCTTCAATTTCCTGTGGAAGAGCATCTTTTTGCAAATTTGTCAAATGAACATAGTTAGAACAAGAACTATAGTCAAGGTATAGAATTAATACCTTTGAGTTCTTTTTTACTTAGAGCTTCTCTTATCGCCTCTGCCTCTTTGAAAAACACTAATAATAATAATAACAATAACAATAATAATAATAATAATAATAATAATAATAATAATAATAATAATAATAATAATAATAATAATAATAATAATCACGCACGAAGCAAAAACAATCTACAGTTCCGACCTTAAGTTTTTTGTTGTTGTGGCTCCGACTTTCACCCTCCAAATCTCTGTAAAAAATATCTTCCCCACACTGGAGGCTTCGGTCAAAGGTATTTTTACACCTTACAATGACATTTTAAAGCATGGATGCCCAACAATTTTCACATGGTTGCAACCACCTTTCTCAAGTACCTAAGATGTGCTTCGAGCGCCTATCCATGCGCAGTAGTCACCTCGAGTGGACAAAATCTCGTCAAAAGCTTATATTTCCCCAACCACCCATGCCACTGCCCGGGCCGCATCACCATACACATAATCGACATCATTGGACCGGGCTCCAACCGAAGTAAACATATTTTTCAATTTTTTTGCATCTTTTAGTGGCATAGAGAAATATTTCTCCAAGGAGCTTCAGAAATCCTCGATAGTTCTTTTAAGTTTATTCTTGTCATCTTCAAAAATATCTCTTTTAGCCTTTTCAACTTCAAAATTTTCTCAAATATCTTCCATTTCTAACCTCAATTGAGTCATTTTGTCTTCATGAGCTTCAACATTCTTATTCAATTCATCTTTAAAGTTTTTAGTTTTTTCTGAATGTTGAAGGTTTTCAACCTCAAGCTCACGATCCTAGTATTTTCAATATGGCCTCGTCCAAGATTTTGTTTTTCTCTTCACCAAGAGAATGAATCTCAGATCAACTTTCAAGTAGGTCATTAGCTAAAGTGTTGAGCATCTCTTCTTTTTCTTCGTTCTTATGGTCACCTTCGAGCAAAGATTTCTTATTGCAAGTTGGGCATTGCTCCCTTCACAGTCCTTCTGAATTTTTAATGCTTTGCTTAGTATAAGCCCCTACACATTACAAAAAGCATTTCGACCAATTACTCTAAGCTAATCGTTTATTCTTGTAAGTCGAAGCAAAGGTAAAACATTCTACCTTGAGACATAGCAGATAGGCCATATCTTCAAGCTTTGGGTAAGCTAGACAGTCTGCAAGCTAGGCAGTCTGCAAGCTAGGCCATCTTCAAGGTTTGGGTACCCAATGTTACCCATCATATAGTAGTACGCGTCGATCTCCTTGCTGGTCGGGCAATAGTACAAGAAGTCGTCCTCTCTGCCACCAAATATGATCGCTTCTGATGGGTATCCTAGCCTCTTGGCAAAAGTTTACCCTTTGGCAATTTGTTCTAGAGTTAGATCCTCATCGGTCAATTGACGAATCACGTATTGGGTAGGATCATATTCCCTTGCTCCCTCTAGCAAGTGTCATTTTTAACTTCTTGGGGACAACCTTCTACTTCAGAGCGTTATCTCTGGTTTCGACCACCGCCAATGGTGTGGTGGTCGTCACTCATCGGTGATTCCCTTGGGGGATTGGCTTCAACCATAGAAGTCTCTTCAGTGGCTATGTGGCCAAAGAGAACATTCATAACACATGTCATTCGACCACCTCTCCTTGGTGTCTTCGATAGTACCAAAACTAAAACTTGCTTCAGCTCTGGCTGTATTTCAGCCAAAGGAATTTCATCATGAATTGGTACTTCGGTAACTTCATCATCTGCCATTCTTTCCTATATAACATAAAAAAGTTATTTTAAAAAAGAGTGCATAGTAAGCCTCATCTATTAGCTAGGAATACATATCATTATTACCTTCATTATTCCCGAACTACCCATTTCTGGCATCAAAACGACTTTTCAGCAAATAGCTTTGGTTGGACAACATGTGCTCTCTCTTCAAGAGCAACCCGCTTCTGTGCTAATCCACCTTCAGCTATCAAGGCAGCTCTTTGGCAACTGGTGGTGACCTTTACCTGTCTCTGCTTCCCCTCATCTTTTGACGATTTAGCATACCTCTTCCTTTTGTCCCCCCCACCCTAAGTCAGTCGAGGGTAATTCAGGTAGAAGAATCCAATAGCATCAAACTTGCGGTTTAACCTTCATTTTCATTGAGCCTCGAAAGCAGTCGTCAAGGCTTCGTCTTTCTTTTTAACAAAGTTCGTAAGAACTTCTTTACACTTCACTTCAACGACATCCAACCATTCGTCACATGGCTCTCCAAAATCATCTCTAAATTTGTGTGTATATTTTAATCCCATAAGGTCCCCTTTTATGTCTCTTGCTTCGTTGGACTGTCTTCAT
Source organism: Zea mays (assembly GCF_902167145.1). Lineage (NCBI taxonomy): Eukaryota > Viridiplantae > Streptophyta > Magnoliopsida > Poales > Poaceae > Zea > Zea mays. The sequence continues at coordinate 18,714,201 of NC_050096.1, read as the reverse complement.
TCGGTTCTGGCATTGCCCACTCAGCCTCAAGTGGTCAAACATTGAACACCATATGCTCTTGCATCAGGTTCCTTGTACCAATGTAATTCCAAACAACATTAAAGGCGATCAATGCAGCTTGAGATTCATTATTCATGTAACACACTAGCCTTTTAATGTCAAAGTTAGGCTTGATAGACCTCTAGATGATACCCGTGAAACCTTCACTTTTCTCCAAATCATTCTTCACGTAGAATCATTCCTTTGTCCAGGAGTTTGGCAACTTGCTGCGGTACAGCAAGGTCGGGAAGCAAGCTTCTATCCAACATTGGAAACTATGGCGCTTGAAATTATTGTGCAACCACACTTTTCCGGTTGCTTTAGTTTGGTAATGAAGCTCGTGAATTTGGTAGAAACATTGTGCGCTGGGCTCCACACCTTGGCTCCATACCACCTAGATAAACACCCAAGCCTCATTATAGCATTAGGGGTTAGCTGATGAAGATATATGTCATACCTTTTCAACACTTGTACAATCATCTTATGAAGCAGGAGCTGAAGTCAAGCCTAACCATATCAATGTCACTTATGTAGTCTATATTTTTCAACACTTCAATATGACCCTTGATAATTGTTGACTTGTTGAAGCATACATGGTTGGCCTTTGAAGGCCGAACATCAATCCTCTTCAAACTCAAATTCTTCACTCCCTTCGTTGGACTCGTCTCCAATCAGCCAGATCACCTTCAAGCTCACCTTCGCCAATATGAGCAGAGGCAATAGAAGCACCGACTAGAGAGGCACTTTATTCGACCATGACATCTTCTCCCTCTCTGGCAACATCCAAAGCTACTACAACGACGAGTTCGATGTTTAACTTCTCTCCTACCATTTCTAAAACCCACAAAGCTAGCAGAGCATGAGGCTTGTGAAAAATTAGTGAGCCAAAGTGAGCTTTGAAGGTAAAGAAAGCAGGAACAGTAGGAAGGCAACAACAATAAATGTCATGCCTAGCTACCCGAGCCTCGGTTCATATTATAGAAAAAGGCATAAAACTCGACAACACATGTGTGATCGCTCGCTGCAAGTGGCCCCCTGTATTGGACACTTGTAGAAACATATTTTTGATAATATGTTTTTAATAACGAGCTCTAGGAAGGTATTTTTTGGACCTTCGGTATAAGATTTTTGTTTATTCCACAGTCCGAGGTTGTTATAAAAAACGAACTAATACCACGAGGTGCTACGGTTGGGGGCATCCTCCCACCGAAGGTTCTCAAAACATTAAGTTGTCTATTTCAGATGTTTCGAAGGAATAATGTGGACCACCTTCTTTTGGGACCTTCATCTTGACAACATAGGTGAAAGGTAATCTAAAAGCTTTGGTTTCATGGTCTAAAAATGAAGTGGTGAACCGATTGAAACGAAGGAAGAACCTACAAACTTGACTAGCACGTCCATGAAAGAAATCCTGATGCATGTGAACGTGAGAATCCTGATGCAGAGCACAACATGGTTGGTGGTTGATAGGTTGTTCAATCGATGATGCTCATGCCCACATTGGAGCGAGAGGTAGGGATGTTGTCATGGTGATGGGGAAGTGGGGGACGAGGATGCCACCATGGTGAGCTTGAAAGTTGCCTAGAGGGGGGGGGGTGAATAGGCGAAACCTGAATTTTATAACTTAAACCCGAAACTTGATCACTCGATTGCAGTTAGAACAAGATGAACAATTATTGGAGTATAAAATTAAGTCCTTTACTTGCAAAAGCATTGCTTTCAAAGAATGCAGAATTAACACAAAGCAACACAACTAAAATATCTATGGAGAATAAAACAAGAGGGCTTAGATAAGAAGAAAATCACAAGTTCTTTCTTGCAAGGCGTTTCTTCTATATATGAGAATTTAATTTGAAGCAACACAAAGCAATATCAACAAAGAATAGTGCAAGAGAACTTTGAGAGGGAGAATCACAAGTAATAAACACAAGTGACACGGATTATTTGTTTTAACGAGGTTCGGTTCACTAAGAACCTAATCCCCGTTGAGAAGTCCACAAAGGACGAGTCTTTTTCAACCCTTTCCCTCTCTCCAACATCACCAAGATTGGCAAGTGTTCCTTCTTCTTTGTCAATGAAAGACCGAAGTCTCCGCAAAGCAAACCACAAAGATAAGGGCTCTTGCTAGCTTTACAATGAATGAGAGTCAAAACTCCACGCTCAAATGATCACAAGACGTAGCTCACACTTTCTATCAATGATTCTCACAAGGCACTATCACTAAACGTACATGAGTAGCTCTTCCTTGCTTGATCTCTATTTTGTGGCACTTGTGAGGCTTTGATGTGTATAGAAGTGTTTCTGTAGTAGATAGGAGTGAATACCCAACTCTTGTGTATGATGTAGATCAATGAATGCTATGAATGGGCTAGTTGGGGTGGATTTTATAGCCCTCAACCACCCATATAGCTGTTGTGACGAATCTGCCAGAAACTGCACTAGCGGACGGTCCACGGCTAAGGCCCGGACGGTCCGTGGCTAGGGCCCGGACGGTCCGCAACCCTCCAACGATCGGTTCTGACATCTCAACGGATATGCCTGACAGACCAACAACTAGATCAACAACTATCTTTCCTTGGTGATGATACGCGGACGGTCCGCGCCAGCTCTAAAAATCCATTTGCTCAACTTGTCACCTTCGGGCTGAACCAAATCTTCACATGCGGACGGTCCGTGAATTATATCCGAACGGTCCGCGCTTTATGGCCGGACTATCCATGATTTATAGTTCCTATCTGAAGTTATAGTGGTGTCGCGGACGCTCCGCCAGAAGGGGTCGGACGCTCCACACATGGCGATTTTAGAACTTGAGTTCCTGACTTGTCGTTGATCTTTGAACAATCTTCTCCAAGTTGCTTTGGCTAAACTTGAGAGAGATCCTACAACTTAGAAAAATATCTCAAGTGCCTTTCCATCTAGTCAAAGTCATGGATCATGGACATTTTGATTCTTTAACTCATATTTCTTCTTTTGCTCAAACTAGCTCCAAAATTGTGAGATGTTGATTCTGAGTTTTCCAAGCTCTCTAGAAGTGTTGAATAGGTTCCTTGGGGTATTTAAAACATATCCAAGAGTAGAACAATTGGTAGTTCATCTTTTCCATGTTTTACCGATGTTTGGTTGAATCTGAGCTGATTGTGACTTAGAAACTAAAATGTTGAACTTATGAACCTGTGAATCAAAGACTAGACAAACTAGTTAATCCGAATGGTTGTGATGGCCATCAAGCACCAAAATCAATATAACAAATGGTTTAAGGCCATTTCCCTTTCAATCTCCCCATTTTTGGTGATTGATGCCAACACAAACCAAAGCAAATATGAAGTATGGAATTGTAACTAGCTTGCGATTGGTCAAATATTCATAAGCTAATGAAATGTAAGCAGTTCTAAGTGCATATGAGTGATATTGACATGATTGTAATTTTGGACCACATTTGCACCACATGTAATGGTTTTTGCAAACTTTTGATAAAATATTTTTTCAAAGTTATTTGCATATGGCATAAGGTATAAGAATGAAATTTTAAGAGCATTTCTAAGATTTAAATATTCTTCCCTTTTTCAAATGCTTTTCCTTTGGCCATTTAAAAACTCCCCCGGAAGAAGTTCTACCCTATGATATAAAATAGTTTAAAACGTTTTCCAAAAATAAGGTGGTGGTGCGCCTTTTTCAAATGCTTTTCCTTTGACCATTTAAAAACTCCCCCTGAAGAAGTTCTCCCCTTTGGTATAAAATAGTTTAAAATGTTTTCTAAAAATAGGGTGGTGGTGCGATCCTTTTGCTTTGGCCTAATACTTTGTCCCCTTTTGGCATTAAGCACCAAAAATGAAGAAAATTTAAGGCCTTTTCAACATAGATATGGAATTGAGTACATGAGTTTGAGCAAGGGAGTTTGATACCGAACGAATACGAAGTGGAAGTACCCCCTTTGCTCGAAACTCCATTTCCCTTTCAATTTGAGACTGAGCACAACATACACTTGAAGAATGGTTAGTCTCAAAGATTTAATGTGTAGAGAATTGGTCCCCTAAACTTGTGCATACAAGTGATGAATACTTGTAAGATGAATGCACATAGGACTTGTGAGGTCCGAGGATGCAAGTTCTACACATTGAACCTCGATATAAGCAAAAATATGAATTAAGAGCAAGTACTAATAAAAGGAGATATACAAGATCAAAAGATATGTCAATTAAGCTTTATTATAGTTCTACAATATAGATTGCTCTCCCTAAGTATGTGCATAGAGAGGAATACATATTTTGGCCTTAAACGCCAAATGCACATAATGAGGTCAATGAGAACATATCTATATCATAGAAATTGTGAAGTGCAATATGTCATAATATAAACGTGATGCTCATGATAGACTACACACTTAAGAAAGCATGTTATAAACATTTGAGGCATTTACCCTTAAGGATTCAAAGAAGCTTAAGGAACCTCCACCATTGGAACAAAGGTCGCTTATTGTAACACCCTAGGCTTTAAGGAACAAAGTCGGGTGCATCTCATACATGCGCCAAAGAAGACAACATATATAATAACAGAGTGTATAGAGATAAATGTTACAATATAATTAGAGTACTTATTACATAGCGGAAGTCTTACAAAATAAAAGATAAATATAACAGGATCTAAAAATCCATCCTTGGCGCCAGAAAGTCAACTGGGAGACACCACCTAGATCATATCGAACTCCTCGATGTGTGGCTCCACTTGAACCACCTGTTCTTCTCCTGTGGGGGGTGTGAGACAGCAAGGGTGAGCTCACACATGTTCATCGCTCAACAAGTTGTGGGAAATAATGTGGCATGAACTCACCAAAGGTGGGAGTTCATGTGATGTGTAAACCCGATCAACAGTAGGGGTTAAAGCTGAGCATTGCTTTTAATAAGTTGGTCAAATTTTATTAGCAGTTACTAAGTGTAAGTAAATACCAAACCATAATAAATAATATAACAAAATTAAAAAATAATCCCATGCAAATGCAGATGACAAATTGAATTTAAGTTACATAAATTAATCATGTGAGGGTCCGAGCTGCTCATGATCGTGAGCACGGCTAGTATACCAGTTTTACTATCTGCAGAGGTTGCACATCTTTACCCACAAGTCATGTTATCCATCTGCCAAGGGGTCATGAATCCCATACACCTCTACCGAGGAGGCGAGGCAGGGTAACACTACGAGGCCTTTACAAAGTTCCACTAGCTTTAGAAAACCCGCTACAGTTATAGGAAGCTCCAATGCAGGGATCCCTCGCCTGACCGTCATCGTAGCAAAATCAACCCAAGGACCTCCCTACACTGACCACTCCCCTACTGCCCTTGCCCCTTTCGGATAAGGTAGTCATCCACTAGCTTTCCTAGTTAATCAGCCAAGGGCGTCCCATCAAACCCTTGTGGTAGCACTGTTTTCTTGGGTGGTCTCTCCATGTTCCCATTAACATAATGATCTTATCATGAACATAAATAACATAAAAGAATAATAGGAACATGGATGTAATGAAATGTTAACCCAAAAACCGTGTAAAGCAATAGCATAACTACCCAATGATTCAGGGGTAAACAAGGTAAACAGATAACCAGTCTAGGGTGACCTATTGGGTCCCATCAAAATTAAACCTATGCATTGACAAGTGATAATAAAGAATATTATTAGGTAACAAAAGTGATCAAGGGCACAACTTGCCTGGCACTTGAGATTCCAGTTACCAGGGTGATTCTTCAGATCCTCGTGACCTCGCGCTAGTCGTAGCAATACAAACAAACATGGTATAGTCAAAATTAATATCACACCAAATATAAGAACATACTGTATAATAATGATCTACACATTGCTACGAGATCGTGGGATCGAGAACTACAAAGATCGGAGTTACGCTTAAGAAGTTATGATTTTTAGAAGATTTATGTGATTATAAAATATTAAAATATAATATAAATTGGTTAATATAAGTCATATGAGAGGTTATTCTCTAAATAACTATCTACACTGTAATCCACATTATAAATTGACCTTAGATCATATTTTAGTTGATTATAATGGTGAGTAGATTAACAAGACTAACCGACATAGGTTAAATAGAGACCTAATTATAAAAAATGAGACATGGTACAATAAATGGTGTTATTGCATAGTAAATATTTATACGAGACTAACGCAACTGGAACGAGTCAATTCGAAATTAAAACGAAAGGGTTATGAATTTCTGAAGGTTTTATGTATTTGATACAAGATTAATTAAGAAATAAATTTTAAAGTGGATTTCATGTCAAATCAGTGGCACTATTTGATAAAAAATAATATTATAAAATGATAGGAACTCGAATGACTCAATTTGGAATTAGTATGAATTTTATATGAATTAAACAAATTCTAGCATTTGTTTTCACGTTAAAAATCATTTTCTAATTACTTTTACTGGATTTTCTATTTCCTGGATCGGGCGCATATTTAAAACAAATTCCCGGGGCCATTGCGCAAATATTTCTAAGACTCAGACTTCCACTGCCAAGACTGTGGGTTGATTCCATTAAAATCTGAGGGCTCTTTTGTTAATCCGACTGGCCGACGGGGTACCCTTCGTTTCTGGCCGCCAGATCACGAGTGGACGACCACGATTACATTGGTGAGGGTTATGAATGGGTATGCGCTTCCGGTCGTTCGATCATGATCCCCCAGCCTGAATCAAGGGCACGGCAAACCGCGACTAGGGGTGGATAACGAGCCAGCTCGGCTCGGCTCGTCCGAGTTCGAGCTGGCTCGTTAAGCTAACGAGCCAGCTCGGCTCGGCTCATTAAGGTAACGAGCCACAGAGTCAGCTCGACTCGGCTCGTTTACGAGCTCGAGCTGGTTCGTTTAGCTCGTGAGCCAGAGCAGAAAAAAATAAAATGTACATAATAATTATTTTTAGTTAATTTGAAACTAATTTAACAATAGAAAATAGTAATTATACTCATAGTTTCACAAACCACGTCAATATAACACCAAATTAGCACAATTCATCACTCATTAATTCACAATTCACATACATGTTCAATAGTTTAACCCATAATTATATTTGTATAGACCAAATTAACACATAGACATAGTTCATTAATCATTAGTTTAATTCATAGGCCATAGACACCTCACATATATAACATGTTCATCAATTATTATGTAAATAATATGCATATAGTTTCATTTTGCTGGAATATGGTAGCTCGTTTAGCTCACGAGCTGGCTCGTTAACGAACCGAGCTAGGATGTCAGCTCAGCTCATGAAAAAATTCAAACGAGCCGATCCAAGCCGAGCCGAGCTAACCATGAACCGAGCGAGCCAGCGAGCCACGAGTATTTCGTCCAGCCCTAACCGCGACTAGGTCCATTCATCTATAGATCTACGGTTTAGATCGAATGTTGGCGAAAGGGGTATTCGACTTCTAATCTAAGCCCTTCCCAGGAGATCGGACGGCACCGACCACTCTGCGAACCGGTATGTCGAGATCTGATCTTAACCGTCCAAAGATCATCCGACAATCCGAGGTTGTCTTCCCCACCCTGCCTAGGACCCGACGTGAACGAGGCCCCAACCACGGCGGCACTCTCGCCGGAGTCGAGCGACCCCCCCCCTACCGGCGTCACGCTACCCTAGAAACCAGTCCCGATTAAAGCGACGGTGACAGTGAACCACATGGATGTTGTTTTACCAAGGCTCACGGTGATGATAACCCGCACCACGGTATGGGGCGGTGCGGACGTCGATGGGAACTCCGGCGAGGAATTCCCGTGGCTGCAGGGGCTAATCCAGACCGCGATGCTGCAGAGATCCTTCCCCTGGTCCTGGTGAAGGTCACGGACACCACACGAGGCGCGGACGGCGGCTCTGCTGAGAATTCCCCCGCGGCGGCACCTTTCTTCTCCTCTTTCGGTGGTCACGGTGGGGATTGGGGGTTCGAGGTCAGGGATGCGGCTCGCGGAGGTTGGCTTGGCCATTATGCGCGCAGGTCGGCTTTATTTTGTAGCGAGGTCAGCAGCCAGGTGAACCAAAGTTGACCGCGGATCACGGCATGCCTCCGCCATGCACGATGGATTCGTTGCGGAGAGACAACTGACAACCCGGCCCGACTATAGAGTGGCACATGTGAGCGGAAAGAGAGAGAGCGCCAGCGTAGAACGAGTCCGCCCTTGGGACCCACCCGTAGCGATCGAGAGGCGCGCAAGGAGAGTACGGAAACTGATCGGTGGACCCCTCGGTGTCAGCGCCAGCGGCGCGCGTGCGAGGGTGCGGTCCGTGTGAGAGTGCGCCTGGCGAGGCGGGCCCACCTGTCGGCACCGAAGGGAGGGAGTTGGGTTGCGTGGGAGTATTAGGTAAGTGGGCCGGGTGGTGGAGCTTTTGGCCCAAGTGAACAAGTGTATTTCTCCTTTCTTTTTCTTTTACATTTTCTATTTTCCCTTTCTCATTTTAAACTTAAATTCGAAATTCAAATCCTATGGTAAATTTTCCTCATATTAAAAGTAAAATTTGAACATACCCAATATGTGATGAGTTTATTTATTTATAAATTTATTTTTATGTTGCATAATCTTTCTTTCCTTGTCTACTTTCCTTTATCCTCCTTTCCAAATTCAATTTCCCATTTCCAAATCAAATTCAAACTTGTGGTAAACCCACACTCAGATTATTTTGTGCATTTAAAAAGGACCAATATATTCATGTGCATTTTTCTGTATATTTTATATCTTTTCTCCCTTTCTTGATTATTTACTCATTTCCAAACATTCAAGTTGTTCTTTTAATTTTCAAATGAGTTCATTTGTATTAATATGAATATTGTTATTATTAAATGCACATACAAATAAACTCTAACATGATGTAATAGATATATGTTTATTTTAATTATTTTACTTGTTTGGTGGATGTTTGAAATAGGATACACACTCATATTGTTTTCTCTCTTTGTAGAAAAATAGTATTTTGATTGTGGAATAGGAATTAAAGTTACTTCAACATTAAATATTCATGTAAATGATTGCTTATGGTGTATCATTTCATGAAATACATGACCATTTGGTTGAATAGAAAAATTATCTATTACTCTTCTTCTAAAATAGTTCTTGGTTTTCAAGATTCTGTCCTTAGGTTTCAATACTCAAGTATAATTTGAGATATCTGAATTTACTATTTTATCTCTTCATATATTTATTTTATTATTAATAATAATTTTTTCTTCTTATTTTCTGTTTTCTTTTCTTTCTATTTTTTAATCTCAATTAAATCCAAAGTTTGTTGTGAATTTTTTTGTACCTAGATTTAAATGCACAATTCAAAAAGAAAAATAGCAGCATGAAATAATATCTTTATTTATATATTTTTCTTTACTTTGCATGTAGTCTTCTTTCTATTTCATTTCCACATTCTAGGTTTCAATTTAAGTTAAACCTCCTTCTCCTTATTAATGTTTTTTTATCATTAATGCACACACATAAAAATTCTTCTAAATAAAATAAATTACCCTTTAAAAATGTAATTCCATTAATCAATCATTTGTTGCCTATTTAGTTCAAAAAGATAATCCCAATGCATAATCTCTATTAAAAGATATTTTAACTTGAATTTTCCTGTTCAACAATATCTCCAAGTTTATTATCCAAAAGGGATCTTTTAATAATTCTTTTAAGAGGGTCATCTATCTAAAATCCTATACAAAGATTTTCCAAATACCAAAATAGGATATTAGGGTGTTACAAATCCTACCCCCTTAACAAAAATCTCGTCCTCGAGATTTATAAGGAAAGGGTATATAACCATGTTGTCTCAAAACATATGCACAAACAAAATCTCAGCATGATGCATACTTTATTAGCAACACATGGGGTCAAATAGGCCTTATTATTCCTCCTAAAACAGTATCATATCATCTATTAACTAAAGTAACATTTAGGTCTTATAAATAGTAGTAACGTATATATATGTTTATGTAGCTTGGTGAAGCTGGTGGTGGTGGAGGAGGTTGTTGTTGTCGTTGTCTTTCCAACTGTGCTTGTATTATTTCTCGACGTATCTCCAGCCGATCCTGACGTATTTCCTCACGTTCTTGTCTTATCTGATTTTGCATTTCGGTAACCATGTCTGCCATTAGTTGTATTACCAGCAGTTGGGCGGCAACCACTTGATTGATTCCAACAGGTGGAGGATTTGGAGGATTCATTTCTATTTGCTGTTGTCTGATGATCTTTCCTTCCTGGTATTGACCATCGAAGTTAGAAGCATATGGTAATATAATTTTGCAAGGAAAATTATTTAGCAGGCAGACGAATAGACCAATAACTGGTTACGATCTGAAGATTCTTTGACAGGGCTTAATCTTTCTTTTATACCCAGCTTGGGATAACTAGTCATATAAGGTGAATATCCAATGGTATGATAGAATCTATCATAATGAGATAGATATGGGTGAGATAGACTACATGATGTAGGTCAAAATTTTGTTTGAATTTAGGTGGGGACAGATAATTAATCAATTAATCATGACACTATTGGTTGAGTTAGCTCTTATACTCACAGTTAAGTTGGTCTGCACCTGGCTAGTAGGGTCCAAGTACCACTAATCTGTTTAAGCAGACCACATTAGATTAGATCATATTAGCTTAGATCATATTAGATTCCATAATCCTATTTAAAAATATCATTTAGTTATGCATATCAAGCTGACTTTATCTTTATGAAATTCTAGTATATATATTTTTATACACCTGAAATTCTTTTTATGTCATTAGCAGGTGTGGTATAGAAACAAGAGTACCTCAGGTTTTAGCTTTTAGGTGAGTGTAGACATAGAATGAGTGTACTATGGCATAATCGAGCTTCCTTTGGGGGTCTAAATTAGGGACCATCGGTCGTGGCGTTAGATGCCATTATCCAAGTTGGGATAACAATTGCGGGTACATGGGATAGATAGGTTAAAAAGAATTTTACTTTGCTTTTGGAATAAATGGGTTGGAAAATCTATAACATAGGCTATGTCGTGGTTTTACGAACGAGTTGGTTTAAGACACCAATTTTAGGTTTTAAAATCCCATTTATCGGAATATGGTTCAGTTAATACTTGTAACATAGATTAGACAATATTAGATTAGGTAGAGTCAGAATTAAATTGGTGTAATCAAATTAGGCTAGATAAGATTTACTTAATTTATTTTGGAATAGATCATATTTGTTTCACTATTATGAGATAAGCAGAGTGGTTGGGATTAGTATGCTTATTAGGACAAGATGAATTTTTAAAAATAAGATAGAATCTTTTGAGATTAGTTAGATCTATTAGGATCAGATAAAATATTTTAAAGGTATGATGAATCTATAAAGGTAAAAAAATCTTTTAAGATAAGATGGATTTATTAAGATAAGAGAGACCCTTTTAAGATAAGATGGATCTATTTGATATATAATAGTGGGGGTACTTTTAGTTGGTCTAGTTTATCTTATAAACAATTTAAGAGGATAAGAATATTTTTTTAACACAAGATGAACCTATAAGATAGATTCCTTTAAATTAAGAGGGATCTATTGAAGTAAGAAAGAATCTTTTAAGGTAAGAAGGGTCCATTTAAAATAGATACACTTTAATGGAGGATAATATAAGTTGTTTAGTTATCTCATGAATTCTATTTATTTATATTTATACCTATACGTACATGCAGATGTAATTGTGGACATTATTGCACAACTAATCACACTCAATCAAAGATCCAAATCAGACAGATATCATAAGAACAAACACTCAAGCGTATAGATACCTATAAAAATATTTTTATTTTTGTTCCTAAGAGTAGGTCTCCTATTTTTAAAGGTCACTTTAGGCACAAGATTTCAAAGTGTGAAATCCACATTTGTCTTTAGAAAGAAGAGGTAAGAATAATCAGAGTAAAGCGGAAATAGATGAGAAATGATTAAGATAAGTTTAGAAAAGAATCAAAGTAAGGTAAGAAGGTAATGGTTTTGTCCATTTCTATCTAGGTTTCGTCCTACAGTCAACATTCCTCTGATACCACTTCTGTAACACCCCGTGCTTTAAGGAACAAAGCCAGGTGCATCTCATACATGCTCCAAAGAAGACAATATATATAATAACAGAGTGTATAGAGATAAATTTCACAATATAATCAGAGTACTTATTACATAGCGGAAGTCTTACAAAATAAAAGATAAATATAACAGGATCTAAAAATCCATCCTTGACGCCAGAAAGTCAACTGGGAGACGCCAGCTAGATCGAATCGAACTCCTCGATGTGTGGCTCCACTTGAACCACCTGTTCTTCTCCTGCGGGGGTGTGAGACAGCAAGGGTGAGCTCACACATGTTCATCGCTCAACAAGTTGTGGGAAATAATGTGGCATGAACTCACCAAAGGTGGGAGTTCATGTGATGTGTAAAGCTGATCAACAGTAGGGGTTAAAGCTGAGCATTGCTTTTAATAAGTTGGTCAAATTTTATTAGCAGTTACTAAGTGTAAGTAAATACCAAACCATAATAAATAATAGAACAAAATTAATAAATAATCCCATGCAAATGCAGATGACAAATTGAATTTAAGTTGCATAAATTAATCATGTGAGGGTCCGAGCTGCTCATGACCATGAGCATGGCTAGTATACCAGTTTTACACTCTGTGGAGGTTGCGCATCTTTACCCACAAGTCATGTTACCCATCTGCCAAGGGGTTATGAATCCCTTACACCTCTACCGAGGAGGCGAGGCAGGGTAACACTACGTGGCCTTTACAAATTTCCACTAGCTTTAGAAAACCCGCTACAGTTTATAGGAAACTCCAATGCAGGGATCCCTCGCCTGACCGCCATCGCAACAAAATCAACCCAAGGACCTCCCTACACTGACCACTCCCCTACTTCCCTTGCCCCTTTCGGGTAAGGTAGTCATCCACTAGCTTTCCTAGTTAATCAGCCAAGGACGTCCTATTAAACCCTTATGGTAGCACTATTTTCCCGGGTGGTCGTTCCATGTTCCCATTAACATATGATCTTATCATGAACATAAATAACATAACAAAATAATAGGAACATGGATGTAATGAAATATTAACCCGAAAACCGTGTAAAGCAATAGCATAACTACCCAATGATTTAGGGGTAAACAAGGTAAACAGATAACCAGTCTAGGGTGACCTATTCGATCCCATCAAAATTAAACCTATGCATTGACAAGTGATAATAAAGAATATTATTGGGTAACAATAGTGATAAAGGGCACAACTTGCCTGGCACTTGACATTCCAGTTACCAGGGTGATTCTTCAGATCCTCGTGACCTCGCGCTAGTCATAGCAATACAAACAAACATGGTATAGACAAAATTAACATTACACCAAACATAAGAACATACTGCATAATAATGATCTACGCATTGCTACGAGATCGTGGGATCGAGAACTACAAAGATCGGAGTTACGCTTAAGGAGTTATGATTTTTTAGAAGATTTATGTGATTATAAAATATTAAACTATATTATAAATTGGTTAATATAAGTCATATGAGAGGTTATTCTCTAAATAACTATCTACACTTTAATCCACATTATAAATTGACCTTAGATCATATTTTAGTAGATTATAATTGTGAGTAGATTAACAAGACTAACCGACATAGGTTAAATAAAGACCTAATTATAAAAGAATGAGACATGGTACAATAAATATTGTTATTGTATAGTAAATATTTATACGAGACAAACGCAACTGGAACGAGTCAATTCAAAATTAAAACGAAAGGGTTATGAATTTCTGAAGGTTTTATGTATTTGATACAAGATTAATTAAGAAATTAATTTTAAAGTGGCTTTCATGTCAAATAAATGGCACTATTTGATAAACAATAATATTTAAAATGATAGGAACTGGAATGACTCAATTTGGAATTAGTATGAATTTTATATGAATTAAACAAATTCTAGCACTTGTTTTCACATTAAAAATCATTTTCTAATTACTTTTACTGGATTTTCTATTTCCTGGATCGGGCGCATAATTAAAACAAACACCCGGGGCCATTGCGCAAATATTTCTAAGACTCAGACTTCCACTGCCAGGACTGCGGGTGGATTCCATTAAAATCCGAGGGCTCTTTTGTTAATCCGACTGGCCGAAGGGGTACCCTTCGTTTCTGGCCGCCAGATCACGAGTGGACGGCCACGATTACATTGGTGAGGGTTATGAATGGGTATGCGCTTCCGACCGTTGGATCGTGATCCCCCGCCCTGAATCAAGGGCGCGGCAAACCGCGACTAGGTCCATCCATCTATAGATCTATTGTTTAGATCGAATGTTGGCGAAAGGGGTATTCGATTTCTAATCTGAGCCCTTCCCAGGAGATCGGACGGCACCGGCCACTCTGCGAACCGGTATGTCGAGATCCGATCTTGACCGTCCAAAGATCATCCGATGATCTGCGGTAGTCTTCTCCACCCTGCCTAGGACCCGACGTGAACGAGGCCCCAACCACGGCGACACTCTCGCCTGAGTCAAGCGATCCCCCCCCCTACCGGCGTCACGCTACCCTAGAAACCAGTCCCGATTAAAGCGACGGTGATAGTGAACCAGAGGGACGTTGTTTTACCTAGGCTTGCGATGATGATAACCCGCACCACGGTACGGGGGGCGCGGACGTCGATGGGAACTGCGGCGAGGAATTCTCGGGGCTGCAGGGGCTAATCTAGACCACAATGCTGCAGAGATCCTTCCCCTGGTCCTGGTGAAGGTCACGGACACCATGCGAGGCGCGGATGGTGGCTCTGCTGAGAATTCCCCCGCAGTGGCACCTTTCTTCTCCTCGTTCGGTGGTCACGGTGGGGATTGGGGGTTCGAGGTCAGGGATGCGGCTCGCGGAGGTTGGCTTGGCCATTATGCGCGCAGGTCGGCTTTATTTTGTAAGAGGTCAGCGGCCAGGTGAACCGAAGTTGACCGCGGATAACAGCATGCCTCCGCCATGCGCGGTGGATTCGTTGCGGAGAGACAACTAACAACCCGACCCAACTACCCAATGGCACATGTGAGCGGAGAGAGAGAGCGCTAGCGTAGAACGAGTCCGCCCTTGGGACCCACCCGCAGCGAACGAGAGGCGCGCAAGGAGAGTACGGAAACTGACCGGTGGACCCCCCTATTGTTAGCGCCAGCGGCGCACGTGCGAGGGTGCGGTACGTGTGAGAGTGCGCCTGGCGAGGCGGGCCCGCCTGTCGGTGCCGCAGGGAGGGAGTTGGGCTGCGCGGGCGTATTAGGTAAGTGGGCCGGGTGGTGGAGTTTTGGCCCAAGTGAACAGGTGTATTTCTCCTTTCTTTTTCTTTTACATTTTCAATTTTCCCTTTCTTATTTTAAACTTAAATTCCAAATTCAAATCCAGTGGTAAATTTTCCTGAGATTAGTAAAATTTGAACATACCCAATATGCGATGAGTTTATTAATTTATAAATTTATTTTATGTTGCATAATCTGTCTTTCCTTCTCTACTTTCCTTTATCCTCCTTTCCAAGTTCAATTTCCCATTTCCAAATCAAATTCAAACTTGTGGTAAACCCACACTCAGATTATTTTGTGCATTTAAAAGGGACCAATATATTCATGTGCATTTTTCTATATATTTTATATCTTTTCTCCCTTTCTTGATTATTTACTCATTTCCAAACATTCAATTTGTTCTTTTAATTTTCAAATGAGTTCATTTGTATTAATATGAATATTGTTATTATTAAATGCACATACAAATAAACTCTAACATGATGTAATAGAAATATGTTTATTTTAATTTTTTTACTTGTTTGGAGGATGTTTGAAATAGGATACACACTCATATTGTTTTCTCTCTTTGTAGAAAAATAGTATTTTGATTGTGGAATAGGAAGTAAAGTTACTTCAACATTAAATATTCATGTAAATGATTGCTTATGGTGTATCATTTCATGAAATACATGACCATTTGGTTGAATAGAAAAATTCTCTATTACTCCTCTTCTAAAATAGTTCTTGGTTTTCAAGATTCTGTCCTCAGTTTTCAATACTCAAGTATAATTTGAGATATCTGAATTTACTATTTTATCTCTTCATATATTTATTTTATTAATAATAATAATTTTTTTCTTATTTTCTGTTTTCTTTTCTTTCTATTTTTTAATCTCAATTAAATCCAAAGTTTGTTGTGAATTTTTTTGTACCTAGATTTAAATGCAAAATTCAAAAACAAAAATAGCAGCATGAAATAATATCTTTATTTATATATTTTTCTTTACTTTGCATGTAGTCTTCTTTCTATTTTTCATTTCCACATTCTAGGTTTCAATTTAAGTTAAACCTCCTTCTCCTTATTAATGTATTTTTTTATCATTAATGCACACACATAAAAATTCTTGTAAATAATATAAATTACCCTTTAAAAATGTAATTCCATTAATCAATCATTTGTTGCCTATTTAGTTCAAAAAGATAATCCCAATGCATAATCTCTATTAAAAGATATTTTAACTTGAATTTTCCTGTTCAATAATATCTCCAAGTTTATTATCCAAAAGGGATCTTTTAATGATTCTTTTAAGAGGGTCATCTATCTAAAATCCTATAGAAAGATTTTCCAAATGCCAAAATAGGATATTAGGGTGTTACACTTATCCTCATTATAAGGTTAAGCTTTTAAGCTCTTTGACAAGAATATTACTTCTCCCAGACTTAACAAAAATTGTAACATAGCAGAATTGATATCTCGAAAGGTTATACTGGGTATGATGCAAGGGTTCTGCATAGACATGCTTTTTATTCCTCTTATAACTAAAGATATGCAATATACGTATAAGAGAGAAAATAGGTACAAGTGTAAATGATAGGAAGTAGTTTACCCTTTTGTATTTTTACATGGAGAGACTCTCATCATTGTGCTTTGTCCTTAGTCTTGGTTACTTAAGTCCTATGCTCAAGACAATGTATATAATTATTTTGCACAAGAGAGAATTCTACAACTAGTGACCCTTTTCTTTAAACAAATCATTAGTGTCAAATATCAAGCAGATCACTTAATTGCATGTATCTTATCCTAAATTCTCATTTTAACTTAGTGCATACATAAGAGATACATCAATTGATAGTACATGAAGCACTAAGCAACATAAGTGTCAATTGAAGCTATTCAATGTTCAAGAATATAACATATGTGATTGAATGAACAACTTATGCACTAGATTATCAAATAAGCTTATAGCAGGATAATCTAGTAATTATGCTACTTTAATAATGAAAGTTGCAATCCTTGATAAGAGTGATACTTTACCACATTGGATTGAGTTGTAGTAGCATACTCCATGAGAAACTTATTCTCATACTTGAGACTACATGAGATTACTAAGAGAAAGTGCTAATCTCAACATAATCAAGATATGGAAATGGGCTCCCCCTAAAGATGTGCATCAAGTATTTGAATGACTTGGTTAGATGTTGTTGGCCACTTGTTCTCAGATGCTATGAACCAAGAACAAGGCAACACAAACGTTAATGGTTAAAAGACCTTCGTCCTTCGAAGCATTATCTCTCTTAAGATATAATGATCTTCGGACGGAGGTCATGAAGGATATACCTTCATCATTTCCATAAGCAAGAATGTAAATAAGGACATATGAAACACAAAGGGAATATGAATAATCATTTTAAATCATCACACTATTCATATTCTTTATTATATAAACGTGAACAAATATCAATGATATTAATATTACATTTGTACCTTTGGCTTGACAGAAGATGAGAAAGTAAAGAATGGCGTCAGAGCGATTACCATCCAGCTTGAACAGTACGGGGGTACTGTTCATCTATTTATAGACATGGGACGCAGCCCGAACAAAATTGCATTCGTGTCCTTGATAACTAATCATAATCATATTACAAATTATCAGGGACTATGTGGTCTTTTCCTCTTTAAGTCGGTGCCATCCTTCGTCTTAAGTATGCCATCATGCCGAAGCTCTTTCATTTGTAGCTTTCGCATATATCTTCATGTTGTATATGCTTGCATATCATCCTGCCGAAGGTGTTTTCGCTTAGAGGACCTTCGGCGGAGAAGAAGGCCCCCAACAGTAGCACCTTCGCGGTGCTAGATCGTTTTTCGTAACGAGCTCGATCCACGAAAAACTCGAAGGCTTCGGAAAGCCGAAGGTCCGAAAAACACCTTCCCTGAGCTCGTTGCTGAGAAACGATTATAATATTCCAGGCGTCGAGCGGTCCACCGTTCAGCGAGTGCAAGCGGCCTGGCGGTTCACCTTCTCCCCTGCAGCACTATATAAACAGACGGGTTGGTGAGGAGTTACCATAGCATTCATTGCCATTGCATTGTTTTGCTGTTTAAAAAATTAACCATAGCCGAAGCTTTCTGCATTGCGCTTTCGAGCAAACGCTTCATCGCTTAAGGTTAGCTTCGTCAAACGGTAAAAACCATCGAAATGGCTAGAGTGCGGTCAACTGCTAGAGTGTCTCGTGAGGGGGACGAAACCGAGGCCGTTGAAACAGCACCGATTTCAGAAGTAATGAAGCGATCAGGTCTGGTTGTGGCTGACGAAGGTGCTTCTAATGCCGAAGCTGAACAAACTTTGGTTGAAGGCAAAAATGTTGGTGAGAGTGAAGAAGACTACCACATTCTAATCCCAACGAAGCCTAGTCATCTAGATTTTGAAAAATCTACTGTGACAGAAGATGACATGCCTATGATGATGAAATTGGGCTATTTTGGAGAGGGTGAGAGTAAACTTATTTGATTTCCTAGAGAAGAGACTATCCCAGAGCCGAAGAAGGATGAAGTTGTCGTTTTCAAGAGCTTCTTCAGAGCAGGGCTGCGATTCCCCCGGAATGAAATGATAGGGGTAGTTTTAAAGAACTTTGAAATATATCTTCATCAGCTAACTCCCAACGTCATTGTTAGACTCAGCGTCTATATCTGGGCCCTCCGAAGCCAAGGGATGAGTCTAGATGCCGAAGATTTATGCCGAGTGCACGAGCTGCATTATCAGACAAAGGCAAGGGCAGATGGCCTTCATGAAAATTTTGGCTGTTACAACTTTGCATATCGAAAGGATACAAAGGCACCAGTCCTTAGCTACCGCACGAAGTGGCCAATTGGTTGGAAAAATGAATGGTTCTATATGAAGGCTGACGAGAAAAGGAGGGAGAAGCTGATGACCATGGTTATGAGTCCGCTGAGTTTGAGCTTCAGAATGACCAAGCCCTTATGCAATATGCAACTGGGGTCACCTTATCAGTTGGCTGATGTAGAATTTAGAGTGGTAGCTGAGCAGATCAGTACTAGGGACTTGGTGCAAGAATACTTGGCAAACAGGACATATCCGACGTCCAGTGGCTGGGGACTGCCGAAGAAGAAAGAAGCAGGGAAGAAGCGTGAACTTGTTCGTCTTGGTTACCGTTTCAAATTTGAAAAATAATTCAAGAAGCCTTGCAAAGAATGGCTAGACATGATTGAGACCATGTGCAATGAGATACTTGGGAATTATACCAAAAATAAAGATCAACTGATGACCACAGCCTTCGGTACCCGGCCGAAACAAAGATTGAACCGGGTAATGGACGCCTGAAAGGGAAATAGGGTCAAACCTTTTCCTAAATGATTTTGGTGGTTGAATTTCCCAACACAAATAATTGGACTAACTAGTTTGCTCTAGATTATATATTCTACAGGTGCCAAAGGTTCAACACAAACCAATAAAAAGATCTATGTTAGGGTTCAAAAGAAAGGAGCAAAAGAAACTGAAGTGAACCCTGGTCTGGCGCACCGGACTGTCTGGTGTGTCACCGGACAGTGTCCGGTGCACCAAGGTGGATCGACTTCAAACTCTTCACCTTCGGATTTCTGAGTCCGCGCTCCGCTATAATTCACCGGACTGTCCGCTGTGCCAGTGGAGCAATGGCTCGCCAACGCAACGGTCGACTCCAACGGTCGACTGACAGGTGAATAGTGCGCGGACAGTTCGCGCAGAGTCAGAGCAAGGCCAGAAGACGCACCGGACAGTGAACAGTGACTGTCCGGTGGCCCAGGCTGTTAGAGCTCCAACGGTCAAAGCCGTCAGAACCCTAACGGTTGGGTGACGTGGCTGGCGCACCGGACTGTCCAGTGGCGCACCGGACTGTCCAGTGGCGCACCGGACTGTCCGGTGCGCCCATCGACAGCAGCCCTCCCCAACAGCTATTTTGGTGATTGGGGCTAAAAATACCCCAACCACCTCTATTCAAGGCATACAAGTTTTCAGCCATTGCATTCAATACAAGAGCTCTAGACTTCACTCCAAGACACAAACAAGAGATCAAATCCTCTCCCAAGTCCAAAATCACTCCAAACACTTAGTGGCTAGTGAGAGAGAGATTTTCGTGTTCATTTGAGTTCTTGTCGCTTGGATCGCTTTTCTTCTTCCCCATTCTTGTTCTCAAGCAACTTGTAATCAAAGCAAGAGACACCAATTGTGTGGTGGTCCTTGCGGGGTCTAAGTGACCCATTTGATTGAGGAGAAAAGCTCACTCGGTCTAGGTGACCGTTTGAGAGAGGGAAAGGGTTGAAAGAGACCCGGTCTTTGTGACCACCTCAACAGGGAGTGGGTTTGCAAGAACCGAACCTCGGTAAAACATATCACCGTGTCATCCGCTTCATTTTCTTGTGATTTGTTTTCGCCCTCTCTTTCGGACTCGGTTTTATTTCTAACGATAACCCCGACTTGTAGTTATGCTTAAGTTTATAATTTTCAGATTCCGCCTATCCACCCCCCTCTAGGCAACTTTCAATTGGTATTAGAGCTGGTACTTCATTAGAGTCTAACCAGTCGAAGTGATGTCGAGGGATCCGCCAAGAGGGAGATGGAAACGGACACAAGCCGCAGGAAAGCTCCATCGAAGGAGTCCGGCGCCAAAGGGAGGGAGTGTCACACCCGGTTTTGGAAGGTAAACCGAGTGCGAACCATGTACGTGCCAGGATCAGAACTCACGTACACAGCGATTACATAATTGGACATCATCACACAATGCTTGAATTAAATAGCGGAAAGGTACTTAGTTACATCAAGATGTTTGAGACATCCACAGAGTCTAATACATAAACATAGTCTTTAACATAAAATCAAAGTGCGGAGAACGAAACGTAGATTATAAGCCTACACAGGCAGCTAACTGGGGGTTTGCCACTAAGATAAATTAGAACTCATCGTATTCCTAGAACTCCTCGAAGTCATCCATGTTGCCAGCTTCACCTCCTGAGCACTAAGAACAGTGGGGACAACCTGGGGTGGGGTGGTTTGTAAAGCAAGGGTGAGTACACTTCAACGTACTCAGCAAATGTCCCGTTTGGCTAAAGTGGACTAGCTGTATGT
This sequence comes from Zea mays, assembly GCF_902167145.1. NCBI lineage: Eukaryota > Viridiplantae > Streptophyta > Magnoliopsida > Poales > Poaceae > Zea > Zea mays. The sequence goes on along the minus strand of NC_050096.1, from coordinate 18,692,763 downwards.
TGAGTTAAGGTTAAGCAGTTGCTTTTAGTTGGTCAAGTTTTATTACTTATAAGTAGAGCCAAGTTTTAGTGATAACCCAGTTATTACCCAGAGGCACTCCCTCCAAGTGAAAATACCAGAGATCAGGATTATAATCACCATTGTTAATCATCATCATAATAGTAACCATTGTTCTTCTAATCGAAGAGGATCCCAAGGCTGCTCTTAACCGTGAGCACGGCTGATATACCGGTTTCTAACACTCGGCACAGGTCGCACACTTTACCCACAAGCCGTGATTCCCATTCTGCCCGGGGTTCTAGCCTCCCCATTGATCACTACCAAGGTGACCTAGCAAGGTCTCACTACGTAGCCTTTACAAAGATTTCCCATAGGACATAGCCGCCCGTTAGGTTTCTCCAGTTTGATAAACACAGTACACCTCCCCAAAGGAAGGGTGACTAACAAAACCAAATCAAAGAACCTCTGCAATCAACCTCGGCAGAGCAAGTACTGTGCCCGGACCCCATTGATGGCCCTATGGTGAAACCAACTACTCCTCTGGTTCCTCTAATTAATCAGCTAAGAGCGTCCCATTCCACCCTCATGGTTGCACTGTTATCCCGGGTTGTCACTCCCCAAACAGGTCCTTACGGAGAGGCACTCAGGAAAGAGCCTGAGCCCCCCTAAAGAATCATAAGAACCCCATCGGATTACATCATCATATCATAAAAGATCACATCATGTTCATTGATTAATTTTAAGCAATAGCATAAGCTAACCATGATTAACCCAAAAAGGTAAAGAAGGGGAAGGTAAATACAGACTAGTCAAACCTTAGGTTTTCAATAAAGTAATGCGGGACAGTGAATTATAAAGTATAGTAGGATATAGTAGGTCTGAGGACACTTTCCTTCACCAGGTTGTTGCTCAGAGGGATCTTCGGCAACACACTCAGGAACCACGAGCTGCTCGTTGTCTAAGTAAAGCGAGCATACATTCAATACATTTGGCAAAGTATAAATGAACAGCACATCAAACATTTACAATCATTGGAACACATCTTAAAAGACACAATGCTACATAAAGGATAATGGATTCAAAGTATAACATGAACTACAACATAACTTAACTTCATTTTGGAAATTGATTATTATTCCTCTAAGTGTTACTGACAAGTACATAAACATAGTTCAACATATTTTATTGTGACCTACAATTTAGAACAGAGATGAACTTATGCAATATATATTATTAATCTCACAAGCTCAAACAAGTTAAAATATCTAAGGTTCTCCTTTTATTTATTTTATTAAATAAATAAAACATACATCTACATTAGTTCATATTCAATCCTAAAAATTAGAGTGTGCAGACAGTGAGTGAACCTATTTTATTTAACCATGGAATAATTCTATGAATATTTTGCAATTTGAATCACTAAATTCGAAGTTCATATGCAAAAGTTATGAAATAGACAAGTTTGGGAATTCAAAATATGAAATTAGGGTTAATTATGTGATTATTTAAAAAGTCCAGGGCTAAATCTGCAAGATTACAGGGGTCTGCACGCGAAAACCAGGGACAGCGGGTTGATTTCCTAAAACAAGGGGGTTTCTTAAGCAAAACAGCCACGCGAAGGGGTATCGGGTGAATCTAACCGTTGGATCAGAAACCGACAGCCGAGATTAGATCTACGACGGAGGGCGCGCGCGCGGGTGGGCGAGCGCTGACAGGCGGGACAGGGAGTGTCAGCAACAGAGGGGGAGAGAGCGCGCTGACCGAGCGGGCCCAGCGCCAGAGGGGAAACGGATAGCTACAGGGGTCCGAGCCGCTCGATCAAGATCGGACGGGGAGGAATCCGGGGGGTCCGAGGGGGTCCGAGTCGTTCGATCAAGATCGGACGGGGGAAATCAGACCAGATAGGATGAGCAGCTGCGGGTGGCACTGACAGGCGGGCTAGGGCGTCAGGCGTGCGTGCGCGAAGCGGTATCCCGTGGTCCGGACCGTTCGATTTGGATCGGACGGAGGGGATCAGACTGGGGAAACAGACGGCTACGAGCGGCGCCGCTCCTCTCCGCGGCGGTGAAGTCGCCGGAGTTGAGGCAAGCGCGAGCTAGGGTGGCTCCGGGGTCACCGGAGTTGGGCAGAGAGGAAGAGGGCGCCACGATGAACTCAATGGCGGGGAAGAGGCCATGAATCCACGGGCAGAGAGGGGAGAACGACAGTGAGAAGGTCTCGGGCGGGCCGGAGAAACTCTAGTGAGCGATTCCGGCCACGAGGAGGGGACTTAAGGCGCGGTAAGGCCTAGGCTGGCTTCATTAGAGACAGGGGTAACACAGGGAACTACTCCGGTGAACTATACCGGGTCGAATCAGCCAGACACCGCGCGAGCACGGCGGACCGCCGCGGTCTAGCACCGGCGAAGGCGAAATTGGACGAACACAGGGCGCAATAAATGAAATTGGGCACGGGGACGGGTGTCTCACCTCGGGGCGGAGCTCGGGGAGGCTTGGAGCGGTCTCCGGCGAGCTGGATGCCCGGGAACACGGGCGCGGGTCTCCGGCGGCGGCTGGCGGTGTGGGTAGAACGCGAGAGAGGGTGAAGCCGAGCGAAATGAGGTGAGGGGTGTGCACGGGGCACTGGCGGGGCTCGAAAAAGGGAGCTGGGCGCGTGGGCGGGCGTCGTGGCCGAGAAACCCAGCGACGTGCGCGAGTGCGCACGCGCCGGTCCACAGCGGGCGCGGGGAAGGCGGATCTAACAAGGCAGGCCCACGGCGCAGAGAGAGAAAAGGGGACGCACGGGGGCAACGGCTCGGCGCTGGCGAACCGGGCCCGCGAAACAGAGAGAGAGGGAGAGCGAGCGGGCGCTGGCGCCGACAGGTTGGGTCAACTGAGCAGCGAGCGAGAGAGGGAGGGCGCGCACGAGGGGAACTACCGCTGACAGGCGGGGTCCGCCTGTCAGGCGGCGCGGGCGCACGGCCGGGCTGGGCTGCTTTCTCCTTTTCTTGTTCTCTAGATTTTCTAATTCCTTTTCTTTTCTTTTCTATAGGGTTTTCAAATCCAAATTCAAACTATATTTCAAATTCAAATAAATTCAAACATGTGCAACACTTCAAAAATATTTTAAGCTCAGCATGATGCAACATATCATGACTCATAAGGTTTTGACAAAAATAAATAATTAATCTCTACTAGCTTAAGCTATTTCTAATTAAATGGGAAAAGGGAGAAAGAATCTAGAGAGAGAGAAAGCCTAGAGTGAGAAAAGAAAGAGTAACACATGATTTTGGGTGATAATTAGAAAGAAATTTTATACCCCCAAAATCAAGGTGTTACAGGGAGGAATCACCTCCCTGTGTCAAGTCGCATCTGAGTGGCGATAAGAAGAAGAACATGAAGAAAGTGGTCTACTACAAGACCGACTCTTCGTCGCCATCCACCTCCGGCTCCGACACGTCGTCCGTCACTTCTAAGCGCCATGAGCGCAAGAAGTTTAGTAAGATCCCTTTACTCTACCCTCGCATTTCTAAACGTACTCCATTACTTTTCGTCCCATTAGGCAAACCACCGGTTTTTGACGGTGAAGATTATTGTATGTGGAGTGATAAAATGAGGCATCACCTAACCTCATTCCACTCTAGCATTTGGGACATTATTGAGTTTGGAGCGCAGGTACCATCCGTAGGGGATGAAGGATATGATTCGGACGAAGATGCCCAAATCCGGCACTTCAACTCCCAAGCCACTACTATACTCCTCGCCTCTCTAAGTCGAGAGGAGTATAATAAGGTGCAAGGGTTAAAGACTGCCAAAGAGATTTGGGACGTGCTCAAGACCGCGCACGAAGGGGATGAGGTGACAAAGATCACCAAGCGGGAGACGATCGAGGGGGAGCTCGGTCGGTTCGTCCTCAACCAAGGAGAGGAGCCACAAGCCATGTACAACCGGCTCAAGACCTTGGTGAATCAAGTGCGCAACCTCGAGAGCACAAAATGGGATGACCATGAAATGGTCAAGGTTATTCTAAGATCACTTGTTTTTCTTAATCCTACACAAGTTCAATTAATTCATGGTGATCCTAGATACAAGCTAAAGTCTCCCGAGGAGGTTATAGGAAAGTTTGTGAGCTTTGAATTGATGATCAAAGGCTCCAAACAAATCATCGAGCGCGGCACCACCTCCACACCCGAGGTGCAACCCGTTGCATTCAAAGCAACGGAAGAAAAGAAAGAAGAGTCTACATCAAGTAGGCTCCCCATCGACGCCTCCAAGCTCGACAATGAGGAAATGGCGCTCATCATCAAGAGCTTCTGTCAAATCCTCAAGCAAAGGAGGGGGAAGGACTATAAACCCCGCTCCAAGAAAGTTTGCTACAAGTGTGGTAAGCCCGGTCATTTCATTGCTAAATGTCCTATATCTAGTGACAGTGACAGGGGCGATGACAAGAAGGGAAGGAGGAAGGAAAAGAAGTACTAGAAGAAGAAGGGCGGTGATGCCCACATGTGTCGGGAATGGGACTCTGATATGAGCTCCACCAACTCCTCCTCCGACGAGGACGCCGCCAACATCACCGTCACCAAAAGGCCTCCTCTTCCCCAACGTTGGCCACAAGTGCCTCATGGCAAAGGACGGCAAAAAGAAGAAGGTAAAATCTAGAGCCTCCACTAAATATGCAACATCTAGTGATGAGAGTAGCTCTAGTGATGACGAAAATAATTTGCTTGCACTTTTTGCCAACCCTAACATGCAACAAAAAGAAAAGTTAAATGAATTGATAGGAGCTATTCATGAGAAGGATGAACTCTTGGATAGCCAAGAGGAATTCCTTATTAAGGAAAACAAAAAGCATGTTAAAGTAAAAAATGCCTATGCTCAGGAAGTAGAGAAATGTGAAAAAATAACTAGTGAGCTTAGGATTTTCCATGACACTATATCTAACCTTAGAATTGAAAATGCCAAATTAATTGCTAAGGTTGAGAAATCAAATGTTTGTGATGATTCTCTTGTCAACCTTAAAAATGATAATGCTAGTTTGATTGCTAAGATTGACAAGTTGAATGAATCAATTTCTTGCCTTAAGATTGAGAATGATAAATTAATTTCTAAAGCAAAAGATTTAAATGTTTGCAATGTTTCTATTTCCAATCTTAGAAATGAAAATGCAATGTTACATGCTAAGATTGATGAATTAAATGATTGCAAACCCTCTACATCTAGTATTGATCATGTTATTATTTGTACTAGATGTAGAGACATTAATGTTGATGCTATCCATGATCACATTGCTATGATTAAACAACAAAATGATCATATAGCTAAACTAGATGCTAAAATTGTTGAGCATGAACTAGAAAATGAAAAAAATAAATTTGCTCGCAGCATGCTTTATAATGAGAGACGCCCTGGCATTAAGGATGGCATTGGCTTCCAACAGGGAGACAATGTCAAGCTTAATGACCCCCAAGAATTTGTCTAATTTTGTTAAGGGTAATGCTCACATGGCTCAGGATAACGAGGGCTATATTTTATATCCTGCTGGTTATCCCGAGCATAAGATTAGGAGAATTCATGCTAGGAAACCTCATAATATTTCACATCATGCTTTTATGTATAAAAATGAGGCTTCTAGCTCTAGGCATTCTACCCATGTTAAAATGCCTAAAAAGAAATCTCCTATTGCATCAAATGAACCTAATGTTTCATTTAAGACTTTTGATGCTTCATATGTGCTTACTAACAAATCAGGCAAAGTAGTTGCCAAATATGTTGGGGGCAAACACAAGGGCTCCAAGACTTGTGTTTGGGTACCCAAGGTGTTTGTTTCTAATGTGAAAGGACCCAAGACCGTTTGGGTACCTAAGAACAAGGCCTAAACTTGTTTTGTAGGTTTATGCATCCGGGGGGCTCAAGTTGGATCATTGATAGCGGATGCACAAACCACATGACTGGGGAGAAAAGGATGTTCTCCTGCTACGAGAAAAACGAAGATCCCTAAATTGCTATTACATTCAGGGATGGAAATCAAGGTTTGGTCAAAGGACATGGTAAAATTGCTATATCACCTAACCATTCTATTTCCAATGTTTTTCTTGTAGATTCTTTAGATTACAACTTGCTTTCAGTTTCTCAACTATGCAAAATGGGTTACAACTGTCTTTTTACGGATATAGGTGTTACTGTCTTTAGAAGAAGTGATGATTCAGTAGCATTTAAGGGAGTACTCGAGGGTCACCTATACTTAGTTGATTTCAATAGAGCTGAACTCGATACTTGCTTAATTGCTAAGACTAATATGGGTTGGCTCTGGCATCGCCGACTAGCCCATGTTGGGATGAAGAATCTTCACAAGCTTCTAAAGGGAGAACACATTTTGGGACTAACAAATGTTCATTTTGAGAAAGACAGGGTTTGCAGCGCATGTCAAGCAGGGAAGCAAGTTGGTACACACCATCCACACAAAAACATCATGACAATAGACAGGCCACTGGAGTTACTCCACATGGATCTATTCGGCCCGATAGCTTACATAAGCATCGGCGGGAGTAACTACTGTCTAGTAATTGTGGATGATTATTCTCACTTCACTTGGGTGTTCTTTTTACAGGAAAAATCACAAACCCAAGAGACCTTAAGGGGATTCTTGAGACGAGCTCAAAACGAGTTCGGATTAAAGATCAAGAAGATAAGAAGCGACAACGGGACGAAGTTCAAGAACTCTCAAATAGAAGGCTTTCTTGAGGATGAGAGCATCAAGCATGAGTTCTCTTCTCCCTACACACCACAACAAAATGGTGTAGTGGAGAGGAAGAATAGAACTCTACTTGACATGGCGAGGACCATGCTTGATGAGTACAATACTTCGGACCGGTTTTGGGCGGAAGCAATCAACACTACTTGCTACTCCATCAACCGGCTCTACCTTCATCGAATCCTCAAAAAGACATCATATGAACTCCTAACCGGTAAAAAAGCCCAATGTTTCATATTTTAGAGTCTTTGGCAGCAAATGTTTTATTCTTGTTAAAAGAGGTAGAAAATATAAATTTGCTCCTAAGGCTGTAGAAGGCTTTTTACTTGGTTATGACTCAAACACAAGGGCATATATAGTTTTCAACAAATCCACTGGATTAGTTGAAGTTTCTTGTGACATTGTGTTTGATGAAACTAATGGCTCCCAAGTGGAGCAAGTTGATCTTGATGAGCTAGATGATGAAGAGGCTCCATGCGTCGTGCTAAGGAACATGTCCATTGGGGATGTGTGTCCTAAGGAACCCAAAGAGCCCACTAATGCACAAGATCAACCATCATCTTCAAATCAAGCATCTCCACCAACTCAAGATGAGGATCAGGCTCAAGACAATGAAGAAGAAGATGAGCCACCTCAAGAGGAAGAATATGATCAAAGGGGAGATGACAATGATCAAGACAAGGAAGATGATGAAGAAGAACAGGGTCAAAGACCGCCTCACCCAAGAGTCCACCAAGCGATATAAAGAGATCACCCCATGAACTCCATCCTCGGCGATATTCATAAGGAGGTAACCACTCGATCTCGTGTCACATATTTTTGTGAACATTACTCTTTTGTGTCTTCTATTGAGCCATATAGGGTGGAAGATGCATTAAGAGATTCGGATTGAGTGTTGGCAATGCAAGAGGAGCTCAACAACTTCATGAGGAATGAGGTATGGCATCTTGTTCCACGTCCTAATCAAAATGTTGTAGGAACCAAGTGGGTTTTCCGCAACAAGCTAGATGAGCATGGTGTGGTGACAAGGAACAAAGTGCGACTTGTAGCCAAGGGCTATTCACAAGTCGAAGGTTTGGATTTCGGTGAAACCTATGCACCCGTAGCTAGGCTTGAGTCAATTCGTATATTACTTGCCTATGCTACTTACCATGGCTTTAAGCTTTATCAAATGGACGTGAAAAGTGCCTTCCTCAATGGACCAATCAAGGAAGATGTCTATGTTGAGCAACCTCCCGGCTTTGAAGATAGTGAGTACCCTAACCATGTGTATAAACTCTCTAAGGCGCTTTATGGGCTCAAGCAAGCCCCAAGAGCATGGTATGAATGCCTAAGAGATTTCCTTATCACTAATGGCTTCAAAGTCGGCAAAGTCGATCCTACTCTCTTTACTAAAACTATTGCAAATGATTTGTTTGTATGCCAAATTTATGTTGATGATATCATATTTGGGTCTACTAACAAATATACTTGTGAAGAGTTTAGTAGGATCATGATTCAAAAATTTGAGATGTCTATGATGGGGGAGTTGAAGTATTTCCTAGGATTTCAAGTGAAGCAACTCCAAGAGGGCACCTTCATTAGCCAAACCAAGTACATTCAAGATATACTTACCAAGTTTGGAATGAAGGATGACAAGCCCATCAAGACACCCATGGGAACCAATGGGCATCTCGACCTCAACACAGGAGGTAAATACGTAGATCAAAAGGTATACCGGTCAATGATAGGATCTTTACTCTATTTATATGTGCATCTCGACCGGATATTATGCTTCCCGAATGCATGTGTGCAAGATTCCAAGCCGATCCTAAGGAAGTTCACCTTAGGGCCGTGAAAAGAATCTTGAGATATTTAGTTCATACACCTAAGTTTGGTCTTTGGAACCCCAAGGGATCCACTTTTGATTTAATAGGTTATTCAGATGCTGATTGGGCAGGGTGTAAAATTGATAGGAAGAGCACATCAGGGACTTGTCAGTTCTTGGGAAGATCCCTAGTGTCTTGGGCTTCAAAGAAACAAAATTCAGTAGCTCTTTCTACTGCCGAAGCCGAGTATATTGCCGCAGGACATTGTTGTGCGCAATTGCTTTGGTTGAGGCAAACCCTTAGGGACTATGGCTACAAATTTAGCAAAGTCCCTCTCCTATGTGATAATGAGAGTGCAATCCGCATGGCGGATAATCCCGTTGAACACAACTGCACTAAGCACATAGCCATTCGGTATCACTTTTTGAGGGATCACCAACAAAGAGGGATATCGAGATAGCTTATGTTAGCACCAAAGAACAATTAGCCGATATCTTTAACAAACCACTAGATGAGAAAACCTTTACCAAACTTAGGAATGAGTTAAACATTCTTGATTCTAGGAACTTTGATTGATACTTTGCACACATAGCTCATTTTATGTACCTTTGATCATATCTCTTTTATGTCTACGACTAATGTGTTTTCAAGTATATTCCTATGCTAAGTCGTAGATTGAAAGGGAAATGGAGTCTTCGGCGAAGACAAGGCTTCCACTCCACTTTATCGGTATTATTTACCCTTCGCCGTCACTCTGCGCCGCTCTCCACTTTGGTATAATCTTCACTCATATTCATTTGTACCATTGGGGAGAAAGTAAAAAGGGCTCTAACGACTCCGTTTTTGGCGATTAATGCCAAAGGGGGAGAGAGTATTAGCCCAAAGCAAAAGGACCATCACCACCAATTTAAAATTTTAAAAATGAAGTTTTCTATTGGTATCTTATGATGAAATACTTAAAAGAGGATTTTTCAATTGGTTAGTATTTTTCAAATTGGTATAGTTAATCTTCTTTCAATTGGTAAAACCCTCTTGAACACTAAGAGGAGAATTTCATCTAGGGGAGTTTTGTTTAAGTCAAAGGAAAAGCATTTGAAACAGGGGGAGAAAATTTCAAGTCTTGAAAATGCTTCTTGCAATCTTATTCATATACCTTTGACTATTTGCAAAAAGAATTTGAAAAGGTTTTCCAAAAGAATTTGCAAAAACAAAACAGGTGGTGCAAGCGTGGTCCAAAATGTTAAAAGAAAGAAAGCAATCCATGCATATCTAATGAAAGGATAAATTAGTTTAATTCCAAGCAACCTTTGCACTTACCTTATGCAAACTAGTTCAATTCTTCACTTATATATTTGCTTTGGTTTGTGTTGGCATCAATCACCAAAAAGGGGGAGATTGAAAGGGAAATAGGGTCAAACCTTTTCCTAAATGATTTTGGTGGTTGAATTGCCCAACACAAATAATTGGACTAACTAGTTTGCTCTAGATTATATATTCTACAGGTGTCAAAGGTTCAACACAAACCAATAAAAAGATCTAAGTTAGGGTTCAAAAGAATGGAGCAAAAGAAACCGAAGTGAACCCTGGTCTGGCGCACCGGACTGTCCGGTGTGCCACCGGACAGTGTCCGGTGCACCAGGGTGGATCGACTTCAAACTCTTCACCTTCAGGTTTCTGAGTCCGCGCTTCGCTATAACTCATCAGACTGTCCGGTGGGTCACCGGACTGTCCGGTGTGCCAGCGGAGCAACGGCTCGCCAGCGCAACAGTCGACTCCAACGTTCGACTGACAGGTGAACAGTGCGCGGACAGTTCGCGTAGAGTCAGAGCAGCACCAGAAGGCGCACCGGACAGTGAACAGTGACTGTCCGGTGCGACACCGGACTGTTCGGTGGCCCAGGCTGTCAGAGCTCCAACGGTCGAAGCCGTCAGAACCCTAACGGTTGGGTGACGTGGCTGGCGCAACGGACAGTGTCCGGTGGCGCACCGGACTGTCCGGTGCGCCCATCGACAGTAGCCCTCCCCAACGGCTGTTTTGGTGGTTGGGGCTATAAATACCCCCAACCACCTCTATTCAAGGCATCCAAGTTTTCAGCCATTGCATTCAATACAAGAGCTCTAGACTTCACTCCAAGACACAAACGAGAGATCAAATCCTCTCCGAAGTCCAAAATCACTCCAAACACTTAGTGGCTAGTGAGAGAGAGATTTTCGTGTTCATTTGAGTTCTTGTCACTTGGATCGCTTTTCTTCTTCTCCATTCTTGTTCTCAAGCAACTTGTAATCAAAGCAAGAGACACCAATTGTGTGGTGGTCCTTGCGGGATCTAAGTGACCCATTTGATTGAGGAGAAAAGCTCACTCGGTCTAGGTGACCGTTTGAGAGAGGGAAAGGGTTGAAAGAGACCCGGTCTTTGTGACCACCTCAACGAGGAGTAGGTTTGCAAGAACGAGACCTCGGTAAAACAAATCACTGTGTCATCCGCTTCATTTGCTTGTGATTTGTTTTCGCCCTCTCTTTCAGACTCGGTTTTATTTCTAACACTAACCCCGACTTGTAGTTGTGCTTAAGTTTATAATTTTCAGATTCCGCCTATCCACCCCCCTCTAGGAAACTTTTAACGCCTTGAAATTTGAATACCCTGATTATGAAAGGCTTGACAAAGGTACCGAAGGGGTGAAAAGAAAAAGAATTGTTAGCATTCTGAGCAGGCAGGCTGCTAGAATGGTAAAGGAGGATGAGAAGGCTTCAAAGAAGACAAAAACTGCTCCTGAGCCGAAGGCAGCAGTGTCAAAAAAGAGGAAGGCTGAAGCTCCGGAGCCGAAGGTAACTGAGGCAACGAAAGAGACTCCTTCAACACCTCCTGCTGCTGAAATAGTAGAAATTCTAAAGGTAATGACTGAATCCTTACCCATCAAGCTGCTAAGTCCTCTAGGGCCAGAACTGGCGAAACTTTTAGAGAAGAAGGATGAGCCTTCGGCTACAAAGGATAAGGCTGACGGTCAGAAAAAACGAATAATTGTTAATGTCATGCAAGCCATTGAGCGGGCACCACCGCTGGCCTCGGCATCCAGAATAGCACCTATTGCAAGTGCCGAGGCCACTGCCAAAGCTGAAACCTCTGCCGAAGCTGCCAATCTTGAAAGTACACTGTTAGGAATTGATAAACTTCTTTCGGATATGGCTGCAGAAGAGACAGTTGTGGCTGCAGAGAAGGTCATGGTCGCAGTGCCTGACAAAGGAAAAAAGATTGTTGATGCTGCTTCAGAAGAAAGGACTTTGATCTTCGGAACCTGGTGGGTCAAGAATTGTCCGAGGCTGAGAAAAAGAAGCTACATGAATATGGGATATCCTGTGGCTACTAGTCAGGAGCTATGCTCTTTGGTGGAATTGACGAAGGAGCCTTAGGATGCATTCGTGAACGTGCCGAGGCAAAGATAATCGGCACTCTATCGAAGAGTGTTGGTTTTCCGAAGCTTGAGGCTGATATTAGCAACTACCGGCGACAACATATCGTCGGCAGTCTCTTTTACTCCAATTTCAAGGTGACATTTTTTGCCTAGATTTATGTTTATCTTTGTGATGAATAAAAATTTTCTGATGTCATCTTATTTCCACAGAGTATGCTACTAAGTAAAGCATTGAGGATGCAACAAGACCTCGAGGACAAGAAAAATGAAATCATAATCGAGGGCTTGGAGAGTAAAATTAAGGATTATGAAGCTTCTCTAGAGAAGAAGGACTTTCTGCTTCAAGCAACAGAGGGTTCGCTTGCAGAGATTCAAGCTGCAAAATGCTAGATTAAGCGAGGAGCTTCTCCAAAGTCAAACAGCCTTAAAAGAAAAATCAGAGAGCTTCGAACAAGAGAAGAAAGAACTGCAAGCAAAATATGAAGCTGAAGCTAATAAAAATACAAAGCTGCAGAAATCTCTGAATGGTCTTCAGAATAGATGCTTGGAATTTGGCAGCCGCTGCGTGCAATGGTTGAAAGGGGTCTTCAGCTCGGTTGGGGCCAGCTCTGAAGATATTACCCCTTCGACTGAGGACATATCAGATACCTTCAAGCATATTGAAAATGAAGTTGATGCACTCGATGAAGTGATAGCTGGGCATGGTGACTTCTGTGCTCTGCTAGCTTCTCGCGGCACAACTGTTGCATTCTTGAAGGTCAGTTGCACGCATGCGAAGACAGTAAACAGACCAACCTTCAGCTTGTCACCATCAGATTTGATTGATATTCCCAGTGAAGCCCGAAGCATCGGAAATAGATTCATCACTCAGATTTGGGCTAAGGGTGGACGAGAGTTGGCTGGGGACGAAACCCTAAACCTGCTTAAACCAGTATGGAACTTATACCTGTTGCTTGCCTTGATTCTTATAATTACTTTTACCTTATACCATTGTTTGTCTGCAGGATAGCAGTGCTGAAGGTTGATAACCCAAAGAACATTCCGAAGGTTGCTGAGATGAAGCTTCTCTTTAAGCCTTCCTGTATAGAGCTTAGGAAATATTTGCATTATCTTTGCAAAAAATTGTAATCGAGAATTAAACAGTACTGTGTATATTTGTCCATACCTTGTAATATATTTTTACCTTTTCATCCATGTACGAATTGCTTTGCTATGGACGAAATTCGTATCTTTTGAGACGAAGGCGAAAAGCACCTTCCCTTCTTTTCGTACACATCGAAGCATTTCCTTGCATAAAATGCATGTATGTTTGAAACGAAGCTTCTTCGTGTTCATAGAAGCACTTTGTCGTCGAAGCCAGAGTATTTCTGGTCGTGCTTTATGTCATGATGATGATGATCCTACGAATGTCTAAATGAATGTCTTTATGAATGTAATGAATGATGTAATGTAATATGCAAATGAATGTCCCAAACGCACACGAAGCCACACCCAGACTCTGCGTCCCCTTAGGAACGACTTTGGAGTCTTTAAGCTCTACATTCCTTTAGGAATGACTCTGGAGCTTCTTCACCTTCTATTTTGGTGGCATTTAAGCTCTGCATCCCCTTAGGAACGACTTTGTAGCTTCTTCACCTTCTATTTCGGTGGCATTTAAGCTCTGCATCCCCTTAGGAACGACTTTGGAGCTTCTTCGCCTTCTATTTTGGTGGTATTTGGCTTTGCATTCCCTTAGGAATGACTTTTGAGCTTTGGAACTTATGTTGTGCTCCCTTAGGAACGACTTTTGCAGCTTCGGAACTTACGCTGCGCTCCCTTAGGAACGACTTTTGAAGCTTCGTTATCCTTGGGGTGATTACAACTCTGCATCCCCTTAGGAACGACTTTTGAGCTTTTCTTGTTCTCTTTTTGCACTCAATGGTGTGGGTTCTGATTTTACATGTTACATTTTTTGGGGGATTTTGGCCCTTGTATTGCATAGGGCTAAATAAGAATAACAAATTACAAACTATGGCCCCGTTAAAAACCTTTCTCCCCTCCTGAAAGGAAAAGGGTGCCATAGGAAAAATGGAAAAGATTACATCAATTACACATAATACCGCCGAAGCTCATCCGCATTCCAAGATCTGGGTATGTCGTTGTCGTCCATATCCTTCAATCTGTAAGAACCGGGTCTTGACGAAGATATTACTAGAAAAGGACCTTCCCACTTCAGTTGTAGCTTGACCACTGTATCTGGGTTAGCTACTCTCTGAAGCACCAAGTGACCCGGCTTGATATTTTTCAATCGAACTTTCCTATCATGCCATTTTATTGTTTCGGCCTGATACTTATTGATGTGTTCTATGGCCTGAAGTCTGGTCCCTTCTATAGTGTCTTTTGTTATTTGAGAATCAGCTTCGTCCTCCACTGAAGTTGTTGTTCTTATTGATCCTGTCTTTGCTTCTTCTGGTGTTATTGATTCGTCACCGAATAGAAGCTTGAAAGGTGTAAAACCTGTTGACCTTGATATAGTTGAGTTATGGCTCCACACCACATTGATCAACTCATCTGGCCACTTTCCTCTAGGCTGATTGAAGATTAACTTCATTATTCCTGTCATTATAATTCCATTTGCTCTCTCTACTAACCCATTTGATTCTGGATGCCTTACTGATGCAAAATAAATTTTTGTACCAATTTGGTCACAAAAATCTTTGAATGTTTCAGCATCAAATTGAGTTCCATTATCAACAGTTATTGCCTTCGGCACGCCGAAGCGACAAACAATATTTTGCCAAAAGAATTTCTGTATTGTGGCTAAAGTTATTGTGGCTAAGGGCTTTGCTTCGATCCACTTAGAGAAATATTCCACTGCCACGACGATATATTTCAAATTTCCTTGTGCCGGTGGAAGTGGACCTAACAAATCCAGGCCCCACCTTTGCAGTGGCCAAGTTGGCTATAATAGTCGAGTTAAAGACGAAGGTTGTTTCTGGTCTTTTGCACATCTTTGGCAATTTTCACATTTTTGAACCAAGTCTGCTACATCCGAAGCTGCCTTTGGCCAGTAAAATCCTTGCTTGAAAACCTTCCCAGCAAAGGCCTAGACCCAATATGAGACCCACATAATCCTGCATGTATTTCCTTCATCAACTCTTGACCTTCGGTTCTGGACAAACACTTGAGTAATGGAGAGCAGACTCCATATTTATATAACTCCCCTTCTATGATCACATATGGTCTTGTTCTTGCTTCGTTCTTTTATTATAAACTTCGTCATCCGAAAGACAGTTGCCTTGGAGGAAAGATATAATCTCAGTCCTCCAATCTTCACTATGTACAGGTGATATTGTAAGTACTACTCTCTCCATAAGTTCGACTGAAGGTGCTTTTATTGTTTCAAAGAACACTTCCAAAGGCAAAGGAAGCCCTTGTGCCGCTGACTTAGCTAGCAAATCCGCATGCTCATTTTCCCCCCTTGGAATATTTTTTACAGAAAATCCTTCAAAAGAAGCTTCCAATCTTCAGACTGCATCCAAATATTTTTCAAGCTTCGGATCCCTTGCCTTGCTACTTTTGTCTACATGACCAGAAATAACTTGAGAATCAGTTTTGAGGATTGCCCTTCTTATTCCCATTGCCTTTAGCTTCCGAAGCCCTAAAAGAAGAGCTTTGTACTCTGCAATGTTATTTGTACAACTAAAGTCCAACTTTAATGCATAACATGTCCTGACTTTAGAGGGCACTACTAGTACAGTGGCTGCTTCTGCGCCGAAGGTTCCCCAAGAGCCGTCACAGAATACCGTCCAGGCTTCGACATCTTTTGTTGCTTCTTCTCCCTGAGCCCCTGGCGTCCAATCAGCAATGAAATCTGCTAACGCCTGAGATTGAATTGAGGTTCTATGTACATGATCAATGGTGAATTCGTTAAGCTCTGCAACCCATTTTCCAATCCTTCCTGTAGCTTCTTTGTTTCTCATTATATCCTTCAGAGGTTGTGATGAAGGCACTATTATATGATACGCTTGAAAGTAATGTCGAAGCTTCCTGGAGGCCATCAACACAGCATACAATACATTCTCCAATTCAATGTAATTTTTCTTTGATAAACTAAGTACTTCAGAGACGAAGTATACCGGTGCTTATCTTTTTACTTGGCCATCTTGCTTCTCTTGTACAAGTGTCGCACTGACTGCAGAATGGGAGGCATCCACATACAGGAGTAACGGAGTTCCTGATGAAGGTGGAGTTAGAGTTGTCAAATCTATCAGATATTCTTTTAACTCTTCGAAGGCTTTCTGTTGAGCCGGACCCCATTGAAGGACTTCGGCTGACTTCAGTATTTCAAAGAATGGTAAGTTTCTTTCTGCTGATCTTGATATAAATTTGTTCAACGATGCCAGCCTTCCTGCCAACCGTTGAGCCCCTTCTTTGAATTTGGCGGTTCCATCCAAAGGATAGCTTCGATCTTGCTTGGATTAGCTTCGATACCTTTTGTTGATACCAGACATCCAAGAAACTTGCCCTTCTTCACTCTGAAGACACACTTTTTTGGATTCAACTTGAGACTAGCTTGCCTAAAATTAGCAAATGTCTCTTGCAAGTCGGCAACATGATTTTCTTGTTTTGTGCTCTTTACTATAATGTCATCAACATAAGTTAGCACATTTCTGCCTATTTGAGAGTGAAGAACCTTGGTAGTCATCCTGCTGAAGCTTCCTCCAGCATTTTTGAGCCCCTCGGGCATCCGAAGGTAGCAATAAGTACCACTGGGAATTATGAAGCTTGTATTTGGCTCATCCTCTTTATTCATCAAAATTTGGTGATAGCCCGAGTAGCAGTCCAATAAGCTCATGAGCTCTAAAAAAGCTGCTGCATCTACAAGGGAGTCTATTCTTGGTAAGGGGAATTCATCCTTCGGACATGCCTTGTTGAGGTCTGTAAAATCAATGCACATTCTCCATTTCCCATTAGCCTTTTTCACCATAACAGTGTTAGCCAGCCACTCTGGATATGTTACTTCCCTGATAACACCGGCACTGAGAAGTCTCTTTACTCCATTTCGTGCACCTTCGGCTTTATCCTCAGACATTTTTCAAAGTCTCTGCTTTCTTGGCCTGAAAGATGGATCCGCATTGAGTGAATGCTCAATGACATATCTATTAACACCACAGAGATCGTTAGTTGTCCAAGCGAAGACATCTTTGTTGTTGAACAAAAACCTTAGCAGAGTGTTTTCTTGTTCATCAGATAACTGAGATCCCAGCAGTACCTTTTGGTCTGCTATGTCTTCACATAAAAGCATAGGCTTCGGTTGATCTGCCAAAGCAGCCTTCTCTCTTTTATGTTTATATTGCTGACAAGCTTCGGCTTCATCTATGTTATGGATAGCCTTTGAATCCGTCCAACTCCCTTCAGCCCTCCTGGCAGCTTCTTGACTTCCATGAACAGCAATGGGCCCTTGTTCCGAAGGTATCTTCATGCATAAGTATGCTGGATGAAGTATTGCTTCGAAGGCATTAAGCATCCCTCGACCAATGATTGCGTTGTATGGATAGTCCATGTCAACAATATCAAAGACAACTTGTTTAGTTCTTGTGTTATGGACGTAAACGAAGGTAGATGACATTGTTATTTTGCCAAGTGCCACAATCTGTCTTCCTCCGAAGCCACAAAGAGGGTGTGTTGCATCATGTATCTTGTCTTCTGGCTCTTGCATCTGTGATGTCCGCTGCACTGCCTGTGTCAACCAGAACATTATGGACCATAAATCCCCTGATGACATAAGATATAACCATGGCATCATTGTGAGGATAATCTTTAAGTTGAAGATCTTCCTGGGAGAAGGTAATTGGGACGTGAGACCACTTGGATCTGATGAAGGGTCCTTGCACCGCAACATGCTGCATTCTTCTTTGTGATTCCTTCTTCTGCTTCTTGTTGGCTGGTTCTGAGCTTGAACCACCTGTGATTGGGAGCACCAGCTTCATGGCTGAAGGTGCTACAACTTGGTTTTTGTATGAAGCCATCGTCACAACAGTGGAAGTGAGTTCACCGGAGGTGGGCGCCAATGTTGGCCACTTGTTCTCAGATGCTATGAACCAAGAACAAGGCAACACAAATGTTAATGGTTAAAAGACATTCATCCTTCGAAGCATTATCTCTCTTAAGATATAATGATCTTCGGACGGAGGTCATGAAGGATATACCTTCATCATTTCCATAAGCAAGAATGTAAATAAGGACATATGAAACACAAAGGGAATATGAATAATCATTTTAAATCATCAGACTATTCATATTCTTTATTATATAAACGTGAAAAAATATCAATGATATTAATATTACGTTTGTACCTTCGGCTTGACAGAAGATGAGAAAGTAAAGAATGGCGTCAGAGCGATTACCATCCAGCATGAACAGTACGAGGGTATTGTTCATCTATTTATAGACACGGAACGCAGCCCAGACAAAATTACATTCGTGTCCTTGATAACTAATCATAATCATAGTACAAATTATCAGGGACTATGTGGTCTTTTCCTCTTTAAGTCGGTGTCATCCTTCGTCTTAAGTATGCCATCATGTCGAATCTCTTTCAATTGTAGCATCTGCATATATCTTCATGTCGTATCTGCTTGCATATCGTCCTGCCGAAGGTGTTTTTGCTTAGAGGACCTTCGGCGGAGAAGAAGGCCCCCAACACATGCACACTCTCTTAAAGACAAAAAGGGAATTCATTGAACATCTTGATCAAGGCATAGTAAATTTGCAATAATGAGCTTATGCTTGGTATTCTCAAAATGAAAAAGATTTAGAATACTTACAACCACACCACTGATTAATTTCAAGATCTTACTGCCAAAGTGGATGTTGTTGTTCTAGACATCTTCTTTTTCATTGGAGTGTCCTCCCTTTATAGTTGTCTCTTTTTCCTTTCAAACTTATTGAAAATTCTTGAAAGAGAGAAATTAGCAGCACAAGGGAGTATATGATAAATGATGATTTCTTGAGATAAGAGATACAGACAAATCATTATCCATAAGTCACACAGACATGAAGTAAAATCCTTAATAGTGTATAGGTTCAGAAAAGAGGAATATGCACCTTTTAAAATAACTTAGAAGCATATCAATATGAGAACGAACATAGCAAAGGCATGAATTGGATTCTAACGGACTAGTGCACATATGAAAGCAAGATTGTATGCACTTTTAGCCGATTTAAGTCAAATAAGCAATCTAATCTTCACATTGGTAGATTATGATAGTTTGGAAGAAATACCAATTGATGGGAACTTTCATTGATTCGATATTGATAAGGAGAAGATTTCTCATACCTTTGCTTTTACCTTTCTTCCTTTAGGTGAAGAGCAACCTTGAGGCTTATGTATTTTAATAAATTGCACACGCACTCACTCTCTTGTAGATTTTCATAAATACACTCAAGAGATATGTCATTAGTAACACAAGCTCTAGTTTCCTATTTAGTAATCATTTTTTAGTAGGAATGACAGGTAGATTACTAAAACAGGGAAACTTCATGACATGAACTAGATTATACCATAAATGATATTATGCATAGTTTTAACTCATAAAACAAGCATAGTTAATATTTCAAGTTTATGGGGACAACTTTTAATTCATAACATGGAGAGTGATTAATGTAGAAGAATCATATCCAATTAAAACAAGAATAAATGCATCACATATCATGGGATTGATTTTCTTTTTATGTTTGATTACGCATTCCATAGATAAACTTATTCTCTTGATGTGAGACTACTTAGGTCACTCAGACACAAGCATTAGTCTCACAATTCTAGTCATAGAGAGAACTTCCCTTTTATAAGTGTCCTAAGGATTTGAATTCTTTATATGACACTTTATTATTTTAAGAACTTGGAATATTTCTCTCTATCTAGAACATGGAAACAATAGGATAATTAATGTAAAACTTGCCATGAGGCACTTCAAACTATTTAAAGCATGTAGATTGCCATAATATAGAAATGATGCATATGCAATCTACCATATGAGAGGAACTTTCTCCAAAGAATGGTGACATAATTTAATAACATTATTAAGTGCTTCCTTTTTCTATGTGACTACACAAGGCACAAGAGAAATGATAATTGAAGATTCTTGCACTTAATGACATAAGTGTTACCATCCTTTGGCTTTCCTCCTTGTTGTAGGTTTTTCTTGATTTTCTACACAGCATAGTCCTACAACATCAATATCTTGCTCGAGATGATATGAGTTTTAGATATAATTATTTAAAATAACTTTGGGTCAATCTTAGAGATATAAAATATTGTAAGATTGGTAGCTTGAGTTAAGAAGAATTGATTTAACTCGCTCAAGCACCTCCAAAGCTTCATATCATCTCCTTTCCCCTGCAAAGCTTGTCAAGCATATTTTGGTCCCCATCTTTTGATGGATCCATTAAGGTTAGTCAACAAAGATTTAGGAACTCAAATGTCCTTTGTGCTAGCACTTGGTAAACTTATTACCTTTCTAGCACAAGTTGCAATTTTGGGTTGCCTAGTTACATGTGAGTTAATTGATAAGCTAAGAGCGGAATAGTTACCAATGGGACAATCCTTGCATAGATGTCTCTTCCTTTGGCATATGTAGCAAAGGCGATCTTCATTATTTGAAGATTTCTTCTTTCCTTGTCTCTTGCTTGCTACATGGTTAGTAAATATTTTCTTTTCTAAAAGTATGACTTTTTGTTTTACATAGGGACATGATTTAACCATATGTCCCTTCTCATAGCATCTAAAACATTTTCTATTATCCTTGTTAATAACCAAGCCATTTTCTTTAATATAGGGACATGACCTAATCAAGTACCCCTCTTTAAAGCATTCACTACACTTCTTATTTTTCTTAGTGTGAAGTGTGACTTGATCATTACCTCGGATGTTACCTTGTATGGAGGCATGGTTGAGGCTTTTGGTAGAGGTATTGATTTTCTTTTTCTGTTCCTTCCTCTTGACATTCCTCATGTCCTTGATTTTTTCTTCGAGGGATTTTGTGCATGCTACAGTTGTTCCTACCTCAAGCTTCTTCACCATGTCATCACGATTATCTTGAGAAGGTTGAGCAATGCACTTCCCTTTCAGTTGTGTCAAGCACATTCTTAGCCTCTTATTTTCTTCCTCGAGTTCTTGATAAACAATATCATCTTTTCCTAGAAATTCTAGCTCAAAGAAGGATTTGCTTGCTGGCGAGCAATAAGCATTAGCACATGGCAATATAGTTTCAATTTGAACACATGTGCATGAGTGAGGTTGTTGAGATTTTAAGTTTGCTAGCACAACCTCATAAGCAATATTTGACATGATATGATCAGCCATAAGATTTTCATGAGAACATAGAAGCATATCATGTTTTTCTTGAAAAGCTAGAATTTCAATTTTTAGCCTTTCTACTTGGTCCTTAAGCAAGGTATTCCTATTTACTAATTGGGCGATACATGATAAAGAATTGTCTTGCTCAATTGAAATAGTTTTATAGCTTTGGACCAAATCAACATGAGAGCACTCTAGCTCCTCATGTTCTTTAGTAAACTCTTCCAAGCTTTGGTGTGATGAGGACATCTTCTAGCTTATGAAGAGCTTCGCTTTGCTCTCTCGCTTTTTTTAGAAGTTTGAGCATGACCGCTTATCTTCTAGGCTTAGATGAGCGTAGAGTTGAATGGAGCTTCTTTCATCCTCCTCATCCTCATTTGTGCTTCCGCTATTATTTTCATTAGCCACACAACATATGTGAGAATCGAAATGGGAAGACAAACCTTTTGGAGAGGTGGATTCATCGTTTGGTCTACAACATTCATTTTCTTCTTCCTTTAAAGGGTTAGTTTCACAAGGACTAAAGGAAGTAGAAGCATTATATGAACTAACATGTTTGGACTCATCAAATTTATTTTTAATTCTAGTCCAAATATCATGTGCACCATGAATAGGTTCATCATATCTAATTATGAAGGCATGATAATCTTTTTTGCTAAGAGAATCACCTAAGATGTCATAAGCAAGATGATTTAAGCGTAAAAATCTTTGATCCTCCTAGAAAGCATTTTTTCTTATCATAACTAGAAGGTATAATACTCTTGTCTAAAATTTGTTCTAATTGTGGGTCTATGGTTCTAAAAGCATTTATCACACTAGTAGACCAAGATGTATAATTAGAATAACTGGAAAGTAATATCTCAAGAGTTACCTCATTGTTCTGCTTCGGTGGTGTCTTCTTGTTCTTTTGGGATTTTCTCTGAGCCATCAATTCGAGTTGTTAGACTCAATATGAAGTGCCTAGCTTCGATACCAATTGAAAGTCGCCTAGATGGGGTGAATAGGAAAAACCTGAATTTTACAACTTAAACCTGAAACTTGATCCCTCGATTAGCGGTTAGAACAAGATGAACAATTATTGGAGTATAAAACTAAGTCCTTTACTTACAAAAGTATTGCTTTTGAAGAATGCGGAATTAACACAAAGCAACACAACTAAAATATCTATGGAGAATAAAGCAAGAGGGCTTAGATAAGAAGAGGAAAATCACAAGTTCTTTCTTGCAAGGCGTTGCTTCTATATATGAGAATTTAATTTAAAGCAACACAAAGCAATATCAACAAAAAATAGTGCAAGAGAACTTAGAGAGGGAGAAACACAAACAATAAACACAAGTGACACACATGATTTGTTTTACCGAGGTTCGGTTCACCAAGAACCTAATCTCCATTGAGGAGTCCACAAATGACGGGTCTTTTTCAACCCTTTCCCTCTCTCCAATGGTCACCAAGACCGGCGAGTGTTCTTTCTTTGTCAACAAAAGACCAAAGTCTCCACAAGGCCAACCACAAAGATAAGGGGCTCTTGCTAGCTTTACAATGAATGGAAGTCAAAACTCCACACTCAAATGATCACAAGATGTAGCTCACACTTTCTATCAATGATTCTCACAAGGCACTATCACTAAACGCACACGAGTAGCTCTTCCTTGCTTGATCTCTCTTTTGTGGCACTTGTGAGGCTTTGATGTGTATAGAAGTGTTGCTCTAGTAGATAGGAGTGAATACCCAACTCTTGTGTATGATGTAGATCAATGAATGCTATGAATGGGCTGGTTGGGGTGGATTTTATAGCCCTCAACCACCCATATAGTCGTTGTGGCACATCAGCCAGAAACTGCACTGGCGGACGGTCCGTGGCTAGGGCCCGGACGGTCTGCGGCCCTCCAACGGTCGGTTCTAACATCTCAACGGATACGCCTGACAGACCAACGGCTAGATCAACGGTTGTCTTTCCTTGGTGACGATACGCGGACGGTTTGCCCTTGGTCTCGGATGATCCGCGCCAGCTCTAAAAATCCTTTTGCTCAACTTGTCACCTTCGGGCTGAACCAAATCTTCACGTGCGGACGGTCCGCACTTTATGGCAGGACTATCCACGATTTATAGTTCCTGTCTGAAGTTATAGTGGTGTCGTGGACGGTCCGCACATGGCGATTTCATAACTTGAGTTCATGACTTGTCATTGATCTTTGAACAATCTTCTCCAAGTTGCTTTGGCTAAACTTGAGAGAGATCCTATGACTTAGAAAAATATCTCAAGTGGTTTTCCATCTAGTCAAAGTCATGGATCATGAACATTTTGATTCTTTAACTCATATTTCTTCTTTTGTTCAAACTAGCTCCAAAATTGTGAGATGTTGATTATGAGCTTTCCAACCTCTCTAGAAGTGTTGAATAGGTTCCTTGGGTATTTAAAACTTATCCAAAGAGTAGAACAATTGGTAATTCATCTATTCCATGTTTTACCCCTATTTGGTTGAATCTGAGCTGATTGTGACTTAGAAACTAAATTGATGAACTTATGAACCTGTGAATCAAAGACTAGGCAAACTAGTTAATCCGAATGGTTGTGATGGTCGTCAAGCACCAAAATCAATATAAGAAATGGTTTAAGGCCATTTCCCTTTCAGAGCTGCTTGAGGCTAATACAGATGGAGAAAGCAATGCACATGAAGACAAGTGCATAGAAGGAGACAAGGTTGGACTCGATGTGGTTTCGTTGGCACCAAGGTTCCTTGTGTGGTGGCACTAATAAGTGCCGATGGGAAGCAAGCAAGGACCACATGGTCACATTCCATACTCCCTAGGTGGTATAGAACACACAACAACTTCACCTTCGAGAAACCAAGGCTACTAAGTATGTTTGTTGAAAAGAACATGGATGCCTAAGAGGGGGAGTGAATTAGGACAACTACTTTATGCACTAATCTAGGTCTCTAATTTTACCTTTTAAACAAAACATATGCAACTAACTAAGAAAGCTAGTGACAATTAAGGTTTTGTCTAAGTGTTGCTATCTCTACCACAAAATAGAGTTATGCAGCCTAGGTTCTAGTCTTACTAGCTAACCTATAACTAAGCTAGTAAAGGTAAAGCACAGAATCAAAGGAAACAATACAAATATGGAAACTTAAATGTGATAGAGAAGCAAACTCTTGTTGATGCGTCATTTATTTTTACCAAGGTATCAAGAACCCCCTAAGGTTCCTACTAATCCTCCTTACATTTGTGAGTTTTTCTTTTGATTTTGTTGCATGCTGATAAACATCATGTCTCTATATCTAATTTGCTAGTACAAAACTGAGCTTCTATCATTGTAAAGAACCACAATAGTAATGAGGACATCACTTTATTAGATACATTGCAAAGTCCAGTTATAGAAGCATGAGCACATCAATTGAATTTCATAATCAATTGTTTTTCTAACCTTATGATTGGTGAAGCACATGTTTTTTATTAGGAACCTTGGAGGACCAACAAGGATTTGGAAAATGACAAAGAGTCAAAGAGAATCAGGTAGGATGTATACTCATGTGGGAGTCCAAGCCTAACTCAATTTCGACTCTACTTCAAACTCCAGGATTAGGCTACACCAAATTTGATGCTCAAGACTCATACGGACTCTGCTCTTTGACATTTTATATAGATGGAAATCTAAGGAGATAAGCTTTCCATCCCAACTAGTATCACTTCAAAACTCTTTTGGATTGAAGCAAGTCAACGTCCAAAATTTGGCCTAGTATTGCAACACCATGTTTTGGCTCGTTGGACTGTGTATCATGTTGGAGTTTATTGAGGACGTGTCTAGGGGTATTGCATTCCCCTAACCCTTATATATTCAGTAGTCACCACCATATTAGGGTTTGGTTTTATCTTAGGTTCAATCTATCAAGAATAGTATCATCGATCATGGGTTTGTTGAACCCCACCTTCATAATAAATTTATTTGACTGCAAATTTTATGCTCTTGCTTGTGTTTTTTTATTACGCTTGCAAGAATAAGCCTTCTTGATTATCCATGTGACATGGGTAATATCCAATGAAACAGTGATATAGTGATTATTTCACTGAATTCAAATCTAGACAACAATTTAGCTATATTTGAACAGCATATATAAGTCCATGTTTTCACCCTAATATTCCATACTAAGAATTCAATATTTTAGTATGCTGAAATATTTAATTTTTCAGTATGGAATATTAGAATGATAATATGGAGTTATATATGCAATTCAAATATAGATAAATTGTTATCCACATTTTGTTTTTCCAAATTGTAGGCAAATTAGTCAATATTTTCAAAAAAATATTGCCAATATAGTTGAATTATTATCGTAAACTATGTGAAAGAATTTCTAAAAATACTGTCACAAGTTGCCCAAATTTAGTTTTAAAAATACAACCAATTTTTATTCAAAAATATGTTTGAGCAGTATATGTACATTTAGTTTAAAATTAGAGATATACATATGCAATTGCTATTAAAAAAAGTAGAGGTAATGGTGTAAGCGTAGATTTTTTATTAAGACTTGGCCGCAATGGCATTAATGAAATAGGGATGATAGCTTTATTTTGAAGAAAAAAACAGAGACAGTGACATAAACTTAGAAAAGATGAGTAAATCTACAGTTAGGGCTAGTTTGGAAACTCTGTTTTCTCAAAAGATTTTTATTTTCCCAAGAAAAAATGAACTAATTTCTCTTGGAAAAATAAAAATCTCATGGGAAAATAGAGATAGCAAAAATGAAGGACGAAACCGACCTAAGGGGGAAAGACTACTTAGTCCTAAATAACTTGCGTTATGATCAAGAATAAATGTCAGGGGCATGGATGTAATCTTATCCGGGCTGCGTCTCGTGCCTATAAATAGATGAACAGTAACACCGTAATGTTCACACTGAATTGTAATCTCTCTCTCTCGCGTCATCTTTATATCCTCACCTTCTGGTGAACCGAAGGTATCATTGTATTATAAATGTCATTAATGTTAATTCTTATATGTGAATACAAATAAAAATAAATTGCGTAGATCTGATCATTATCTTCCATTCTTTAATGTTCTTTCGCATTCTTGTTTATATTTTATATTTTTATTTATACTTATATGTTGAGATGATGAAGGTATGTCCTTCATGACGTTCGTCTGAAGACCATTATATCCAAAAGAAAATAATGTTTTGAAGGATGGAGGTCTTTAACCATTAACAATTGTGTTGCCTTGTTCTTGATTTATAACATTTGAGAACAAGTGACAAACATTGGCGCCCACCTCCTGTGTACCCACTTCCACAACCTTCGGCAAAGCATCAACCTTCATCATGCCGCCGAAGAAGACAGCAACGCCAGGGACTGCACTACAGCCACTAGACACAAACCAGGAGATGATCTCTCTCCGAGAAACCAGAAGCCAGAAGAGAAAGGCTACCAACCCAACACTTCAGGAGGAGGAGCTGGACTAGGAAATCAGGAACCTGGAAGTCATTCATCAGTAGGTGCAAAGGAAAAAGAAGAAGATGGCCCGGCTGGCCGACCTCCAGAAGAACATCGACGAAGCCGCTGAAGAAATGCGCCATCTTACCCAAGATGACCATGATCGAAGGCCTCAGTACAGGGAGCTTCATCAGGAGAGCTCATTCAACGAAGAAGAATGGTATGATGACTTTCATCACGGTACCTTTACCTTTGATGATGCTTCTCCTCTGGCAGCAGAATTGCAGGCTATCCCATGGCCACAATCCTACAAGCCACCTCAGCTGCCCATGTATGATGGGCACTCGGATCCAAAGCAATTATTGATGAGTTACGAAGCAACAATATCTTTGTATGGGGGTAATGCTACCTTCATGGCAAAGTCCTTCGTCATGGAAGTCTGAAATGTGGCCCAAACTTCGTACTCTTCTCTCCGGCCAGGGACAATTACGTCATGTTAGAAGCTCAAGGACATACTGGTCACCAGTTTCCAAGGCTTTCAGACGAAGCCAGTCACAGCTCAAGCCTTGTTTCAATGCACACAAGACCATGAGGAATACCTTCAAGCGTATGTCTGAAGGTTTTTGCGCTTAAGAGCACAAGCGCCCACAGTACCCAATGAAATTGTCATTGAGTCCATGATCAAGGGGCTTCGGCCCGGACCTACAGCTCAATATTTTGCCTGGAAGCCTCCACAAACTATGGAGAAGCTTCTTCAGAAGATGGATGAGTACATCCGGGCTGACAACGATTTTCGCCAAAGAAGGGAGGAGGCCTACAGGTTTTCTGAGATGACCAGGGGCTTCGGAGGAAGACTTCACCCAAGGCATGTCCGATCAATCCACAACTCCAATACCAACGATGATAGGGCCAGCAATGCTCAACATAGCCATCATAGTTCTTAGACTTCGAGCATGCAACAGACTTCTTTCAGGCCACCAGCTCCAAGAGGTAGAGGAGAAAGAAGTTTTAGTGGTGGAAGGTTTGGCAATCAACCCCGAAAGTTGTACTGCCTTTTTGTGGCGAGGACAAGGGCCACACAACAAGGACATGCCATGTTACCATTCAGAAGCAGAAGGAAATAGCTGAAGCTGAAGCGCGGCAAAGTCAGCCGAAGCAAGTCCTCCACACTTCTTCGTGCTACTCTCCTTATGTCCCGGAGTATGTAGGCAACCAACAGCCTACGGCCTCTGTTGCTTCGGCAAGCCATTCTCAAGCCTCCTGGGCCCAGTTGCCACCACCACCGCAGCCAGAAGGGCAACGCCACGCTCAACAACAACACGACCTTTGAGAGGAGTCTGAAGCTCGCACAGTCAACAACATTGTGCCTGAATCAAAGCACATTTACTAAAGAAGCTACAGTGGTGCGATTAAAGAATATCCTGATCTGATGTATCTTAAATTTTTTCGCCTTTATATTTTATTGCAAGAAAGACAATTCAGGAAGAATTAATATCCAATTTGGTGTAATAATAATACTTTAGTTATATCATCGATTGTGGAAGTCATTCCTAAGGGAGCACAGAGCAAGTTCCAAAGCTACAAAGTCGTTCCTAAGGGAGCGCAGAGTAAGTTCCGAAGCTCCAAAGTCGTTCCTAAGGGGATGCAGAGCTAAAATACCACCTAAATAAAAGGTGAAGAAGCTCCAAAGTCATTTCTAAGGGGGTGCAGAGCTAAAATACCACCTAAATTAGAGGTGAAGAAGCTCCAAAGTCGTCCTTACGGGGATGCAGAGCTTAGCTCCAAAGTCGTTCCTAAGGGGATGCAGAGCTGAAACACCATCTAAGTAAAGGGTGAAGAGACTCCAAAGTCGTTCCTAAGGGAATGCAGAGTCTGTGTGTGTTCTTGTGTGGATGTGTGTTGCCGGCATAAACATCATGCTGCATCATACCATATCATTTTGCATAGAATTACATCATACATCATATTGCATCATCAAGGAAATGGTGGAAGGGAAGAATGATCCTACGAAAATATGTGGATTACGAAACAATATGTTGACGCGCGAAGTATACCTTCGGCAGACATAAATTTACACAACAGTTACCAAGGAAATCTTCGTCAACAACGATATTGAACAACGCTTGTGGCATAGAAGTTCTAATTCTTTGCGAAACATGAAAAGAAGGGAAGGTGTTTTTTTGCCGAAGGCTCAAAAAGGGTATGTACACAAATTTCATACATCGCAAAGAAAATGCATTCATATATATAAACATCTGATGTCTGGCCCATACATAAATATTACATTTCCTAGTTAACAAGAACCTAGTCTTCTTTTAGTATCCTTTCGGCAGCTTCATTCAATAGCTTGTCAACAAATTCGTCAACGATTGTATTGGCGACCTTCATCACATCCAAAGCTTCTTTCATGACGGGGTCACCCTCAGGATTGAATGGCTCTGGTGGGGGCGAAAGGCCGGCTGTAGCAAAGTATATGATAATTAGGGTTCAAAGATATAAATGAATAATAAAGCAAAAGGGCATTAAATAGAGGTACCTATAATCAGTGCACGTTCGGCAGCTTCTTCAGCTTCCTTTTCTTTTACTTGGGCATCATCGATTCTTTTTCACTTTTCTTTATTGCTTCGTCGACTATTTCATGGTCGCCCTTCGTCCAAACATCGGAATAAAATTTCCCGCCCATCAGAGTAGCTTCGGCTGAAGGTTCCTTCGTATCGTCTATGGAGAAGATGACTTCTGCTTGGGCTACAGTTTTAACATGTTCACAGCCAGTTTTCTCCAAAACCGCTGCAACCCCTTGGGCACCGGCGAAGGCACAAAAATCCCCACGGTCGCAAAGTGTTTCTTCAAAATCTTCAACTTCTTCGTTGATCCATTGAACGACTCCTTCGGGATCGCCTCGGATAAATTTTTGCTCCGATGAGTATGCACCCACCTTTGCAAAACTGTCTTTCAGTTTCTTTGTGCAATCCAAGGATTTCTCATAACATCTCTCCTTGAATTCACAAAGCTTCTCCACATTCTTTTGCAATCTTGAACTTGTTCATTCACTTATTTCTTGCTTTCCTTTTGCAACTTCAAAATCTTCATTCATTTCGGCAAGCTTTTTCCTTAGGTCTTCGACTTCGGCTTTGTGAGCTTCGGATTGTGCATTAAGTTTTGCTTCGTTGCTCTTCAGCCTATACACTAAGGAAAGCAGTATTTTATCTTTTTCAAGCACTTCGTTCCTTAGCGTAATAACTTCTGATCGAAGGTTCCCAAGGGCTATTAGACAACTTTCGTCTTCCGCATTTGTAACGCCCCGAATTTTGCAGTTGAATTTTTTTCTTTTCTTTACTCGCCAAAATTCGGGCGTTACCTTTCCCTTTTCTTTTTCCCCTCGCTAAACCTTGGCCTTTTCCAAAGTTCTAAGCGGGATTCGGTTTGGAATTCCCGTACGTATAAAAACCCTAAATACTTTATGTTGTTTGATGCACCATGCCGCCCTTGCATTTCTTTTGATTGCTTTGAAAAGCGCAATTGCATTCATGTAGAAAGATCGGATTTCGAAAATGTGGAGAAGATCTTTTCTTTCTTTTTCTTCCTCCCTCTCTTTTTTCTCTCCTCTTTTCCTCTCTCTCCCGCGCCGTGGGCCGACCCCGGCCGGCCCAGGCCCCTGCGCGCCCCCCCCTTGGGCCCAATAGGCCCAACCGCCCCCCCCACCTCCCCTTTTTCCCCAATTCTTTCTCCCTCCCTCTCATCTTCTCTCATTTTCTCTCCCTCTCCCTAAGCCGCCGCCCCTACCCCTGCCCTAAGCCGCCGCCGCCTCCCTGCCCGCCCGGTCCGGCCGCCCGCCTCCCAGCCCAGCCGCCATGGCCGGCTCGGCCGCCCCGCCCCCCTGCCTCGCCCGGCTCGGCCGCCCCACGGCCGGCTCGGCCGCCCCCTGCGCCGCCCCCTGCCCCGCCGGTTCGGCCGCCCCCTGCCCCGCCGGTTCGGCCGCCCCTGCGCTCCGCCGGTTCGGCCGCCCCGCCCTCGCCAGCCCGGCCGCCCGCAGCCCCGCCCGCGCCCCGCCTAGGGCCGGTTCAACCGCCCTAGGGCCGGTTCAACCGCCCCCTCCCCTCTGTTTTTTTTTATTT
Source organism: Zea mays (assembly GCF_902167145.1). Taxonomy (NCBI): domain Eukaryota; kingdom Viridiplantae; phylum Streptophyta; class Magnoliopsida; order Poales; family Poaceae; genus Zea; species Zea mays. The sequence continues at coordinate 18,661,929 of NC_050096.1, read as the reverse complement.
TTTTTATTTTATTTTATTTACTTTCTGCGATCATAATTACTGTATTTTAAGTAGGCTAATCACTGTTTATGCTATGGGAAAATAGGAAGTTTAATTTAAAATTCCGTTATGCTATTGATTCACGTAGTTAATTGTTTACCCTGTGCAATGTTGATCAACTAAAAGTGATTAGGTTTCCATCAGTATATATAAATATGTATAACAGAATTATTTTGTTAAAAACCAATTGTGTCATTAGTGCATAAGATTTAACCCCCCTGCGAGACCCTTTCCCGTTTCTTTCTAACCATAACAAATGCGATATCGAATGTCATACTTGATGCATATTCACTTTATTTGTCATCTTGTATGGTGTACTGTTCTTTTGTATTAAATATGTGGATGGATGTATGTATGTTTGCGCTCGCATAGAGAACGATCCGGTCGAAGAGCCCGAGGAATTCGCAGGAGAAGCCCCTGAGCAGCAGTCGTTTGGTGGAGGCAAGTGTCCTTTGACCTATCTATGTCCTATTCATTCTTTAATTCACCTCCCGCATTACACATTTATACCTAAGGATTGACTAGCTTTTGTTATCCATGTCCTTGTTTACCTATTTGGGTCGGATTATTACTACTTAGTCTGATGCTATTGCTCAACTTTAATCAATGAACATGATGTGGTTATCTATGATACGCTGTTTTCCCGTTCTTATTTATGATTATACTTGTGGCATTTAAGGGGACTCGAGCGGTTTCTCGAGTGCCTCTCCGTAAGGACCTGTTCAATGGATGACCGCCCGGGAAAACAGTGCAACCATGAGGGTGGAATGGGGTGCCCTTAGCTGAATAATTAGAGGATCCGGGGTGTAGTTCACTTAGCCGTCGTGCCGTCAATGGGGCTCGGTGTATGCGGCTCGCTCTGCCAAGTTTGGGTTCGCCCCTTGGGGAGGAGTGCGGTGCATTTAGGAAACCTAACGGGTGGCTACAGCCCCGGGGAATCTTTGTAAAGGCTTCGTAGTGAATCCCTGGCCATTCACCTCGGGAGTGAATAAGGGTCTTGCAAGCCCGGGCCAGAGAGGGAATCACGGCTTGTGGGTAAAGTGCACAACCTCTGCAGAGTGTTATGAAACTGATATATCAGCCGTGCTCGCGGTTATGAGCGGCCAAGGGAGCTCCAATGATTAGTGGTACTTGATCAGAGGCATTGTGGTACAGGTGGTTATGAGACTGTTGATTCTGGTTATGACTATGATGCTGGTAAGTGGTATTCTTTCCGTTTGGAAAGGGTACATCGGGTTAATAACTTGGGTTAATGCTAAAACTTGGCTTTCTACTAGTAAGTAATAACCTGACCAACTAAAAGCAACTGCTTGACTTATCCCCACATAAAGCTAGTCCACTACAGCCAAACAGGATACTTGCTGAGTATGTTGATGTGTACTCACCCTTGCTCTACACACCAAACCCCCCCCAGGTTGTCAGCATTGCAACCACTGCTCAGGCGAAGATGAAGCTGTGGAAGGAGACTTCCAGGAGTTCCAAGATTACGACGAGTTCTAGGTGTGGGTTAGCGGCAACCCCCAGTCGGCTGCCTGTGAAGGCCGTGTTATCTACGTTTCTTTTCCGCACTTTGATTTATTGTAAGACCTATATGGACGTCTCAGACGTATGATGTAATCGACTATTATCCCTTTTTAATACTATTTTGAGCACTGTGTGATGATGTCCATATTATGTAACTGCTGTGTACGTGAATAACTGATCCTGGCACGTACATGGTTCGCATTCGGTTTGCCTTCTAAAACCGGGTGTGACATAAGTGGTATCAAAGCCGTGCTGACTGTAGGACCGCTAACCTAGAGTAGAATGGTCGTTCTAAGGATTATAGACCTCTGTCCCTGCCTTGACTTTGATATCTCTTCAAAAGTTGGTCCTACTGACCAAACCTATGTTCTACTACATATTATACCTTGCTGAAAATTATGCTTTATTCCAATCCTTCATTTACTTATGATTCATTACTTGCTGGTCATATTAATTCTGTTCTTACCCTTTTGCTTGCGATGTCTTTTGTAGATGGCTCGACTTAGACACACTGCACGAAAGTCAGTCATCCCCTTCTTACCCTCCCGTCTTGCTGAGCGTCCGCTTCGCCGTCCCGTGGCCGGACAGTCCAGCCACTTGGAGAGACTACACCACCGCCTGCGTGAGGAGCAGGAACGTCGACGACAGGAGCAGCGGAGCTCTTCCCTCTCGCTCCACCAGGAGATAGAGTCTGTGAGGAGCTGCTCCCCTGTGCTTCCTCTGGAGCCGCCCCCTGCACCACCACTGGGCGCCCCAGCTTCTGGTGTAGCTGCTGGAGGAGACCCAGACGACGGAGATGGCGACGACAGCTCGAGCCACGACACCGACTTCTCTGCTAACCCTGAGCCGGAAGGATGGGTTGCTCGACCCATCACTCGCGACGCTGCTCGCGGGTGTCACTTCCATGATGCGCTCGACACCCTGCTACGTCGGGCATTTGACCGGCATACTTGGTCCGTCGAGTATCGCTGTGTGGTCTACCAGCATAGTCGCGGGGTCTACCCGGACCGCTGGGAGGCGACTTGCTTGGTGCGCTGCCCGGAGGACAGTCTCCAGGGTGCCGAGGCCTGTTCAGAGCACTATTCTATCTCTGAGCGGGACTCAGCTGAGGCAGCCATGCAAGATGCTGCACGGCGTGCGCTTTCGCACTACTGCTCGGTTTTCGGTGGGGCAGCTGACGGTCTTGACCTGAAGTATTACCCCCGCCGTTCATCTGGCAGCACAGGAGGCGTGATTGTCTCACCTGTCGGTGAGGGCAATCCTAGGTTGAGCAGCACAGTCAACCTAGCCGCCGTGCTAAACACGGAGCTGGACCATGCACTAGACGAGCTGAGTAGGGCTCGTGCTGAGATCGCCCTGCTGCGGGCTGAGCGCGCGGAACGTCGTTTTCTGGACGGTGGTTCCCCCGCTCCCGTTGGGACTCAGCACCCGTACCGCTCACCTCAGCGTGGACACCAGTCTTATGGCAATCCCGCCTGCAAGACCAAGATAAACCTAGAACCATAGATCGTTAGAGTTGGATCTTGTAATTAATACGAAATAAATATATACATGGAAGCTTCAGTCTTAGCGTTAGTCTCGGTCTTAGTTAGTTTTAGTTAGACAGGGTAGTTTGCTATATCCTGTGCATTTATGTTTGTCATGATGAACTATGTTTGGTTTGGATCTTTGTAATGATTGTCACCAGAGTGTGGGTATCCCCTGCATTTTGGTTTACATACTATGTCAATAAAGTTAGTTATATAGTTGGGAAACCCATTATTCTCCTTTCCTCTTTATCTGAGAAGCTGTGTGGTCTGTGTTGGAGATCAGTGAAGATGCTCATCTGTTCAGTGCTGTTGGAGAATTCTATACTCTTTTCTTATGCTGCAAGCTTTGCCAGATCAGTTCTGATGTGTGGTTGCGTTCTGCAGATGTCAGAGAACAGGCGTAGAGGAGGAAGGCGTGCTCAGCAGGAGCGAGCTGCTCCGCAGGATGAGGTGCCCCAGCAGCAGCACCTGCCGCCCCCGCCCCCGATGTCGATTGAGCAGATGTTTCTGATGCAGACTCAGGCAGTTCAAGCCATCGGTCAGACTTTGGCCGCCATTCAGCAGCAGCAGCAGCAGCAGCAGCAGCAAGCACCACCCCAGCCTCAGATGCCTCAGATGCCTAGAGATAAGCGTGCTGAATTCTTGAGAGGTCATCCACCAACGTTCGCTCACTCTTCTGACCCCATGGATGCTGAAGATTGGCTACGCACTGTGGAGCGGGAGTTGCATACCGCTCAGTGCGATGACAGGGAGAAAGTTCTGTATGGTCCCCGTCTGTTGAGAGGAGCAGCCCAGTCATGGTGGGAGTCTTACCTCGCCACCCATGCCAACCCCGACACCATCACCTGGGAAGAATTCAGGGGTAGCTTTCGTCAGTACCATGTGCCTGCAGGTCTGATGACAGTGAAGAAGGAGGAGTTCCTGGCCCTTAAGCAAGGGTCATCGTCTGTCAGTGAGTATCGAGACAGGTTTCTGCAATTGTCTCGCTATGCTCCTGAAGATGTCAACACCGACGCCAAGCGACAGTACCGTTTTCTGAGAGGCTTGGTTGACCCTCTGCAGTACCAACTGATGAATCACACCTTCCCGACATTCCAGCACCTGATTGATAGAGCGATCATGACAGAGAGAAAGCGCAAGGAGATGGAAGATCGTAAGCGCAAGATCAGTGGACCCCAGCCTGGAAGCAGCAGCCGTCCTCGTTTCTCAGGCAATCAACCTCAGCAGTTCAGGCAGAACCAGCGTCCACCTCAGCAGTATCAGCAGTTCCAAAGGCAATATCCTCAGCATCAGTACCAGAACCGTCAGAGCAATCAGTCAGGAGGTCAGTTTCAAAAGCAGAATCAGCAAGCACCTCGTCTTCCTGCCCCAGCAAATCAGCAGAACAGTCAGGCAGCACCAGCTCAAGTTGGAAACAGGGCATGTTTCCACTGTGGAGAGCAAGGCCATTGGGTGATGCAATGTCCGAAGAAGGCAGCCCAGCAGCAGTCAGGCCCCAATGCCCCAGCGAAGCAGAATGTGTCTCAGCCTGGAGCAGGCAATCGCTCTCAGCAGCGCTATAATCATGGAAGGCTGAACCACTTGGAAGCTGAAGCAGTTCAGGAGACCCCCGGCATGGCAGTAGGTATGTTCCCAGTCGATTCCCATATTGCAGAAGTGTTATTTGATACTGGAGCAACACATTCTTTCATTACTGCATCATGGGTAGAAGCACATAATCTTCCAACTACTACCATGTTAACCCCCATTCAAATTGACTCAGCCGGTGGTAGAATTCGAGCTGATAGCATTTGTTTAAATGTAAGTGTGGAAATAAGGGGGATAGCGTTTCCCGCCAACCTTATAGTAATGGGTACTCAGGGAATAGATGTCATCCTAGGGATGAATTGGTTAGATAAGTATCAGGCAGTTATCAGTTGTGATAAAAGGACAATCAAGTTGGTGTCCCCACTAGGAGAGGAAGTGGTGACCGAGTTAGTCCCGCCTGAGCCAAAGAAAGGAAGTTGTTATCAGATGGCTGTCGATAGCAGTGAAGCAGACCCAATTGAGAGTATCAAGGTTGTGTCTGAATTCCCAGATGTGTTTCCTAAGGACTTACCGGGTATGCCACCAGAGCGGAAAGTTGAGTTTGCCATAGAGCTTCTTCCTGGAACCGCCCCTATCTTCAAGAGAGCTTACAGAATATCTGGACCAGAGTTGGATGAACTTAAGAAGCAAATCGATGAGCTGTCAGAGAAAGGTTACATCCGGCCAAGCACCTCGCCTTGGGCCGCCCCTGTCTTGTTCGTGGAGAAGAAAGATGGTACTAAAAGGATGTGTATCGATTACCGAGCTTTGAATGAGGTCACGATCAAGAACAAGTATCCTTTGCCCAGAATAGAAGATCTGTTCGACCAGTTGAGAGGAGCCAGTGTGTTCTCCAAGATCGATCTAAGGTCAGGTTATCATCAGCTCAGGATCCGACCTTCGGACATTCCGAAGACGGCATTCATTACCAAGTATGGTTTATATGAGTTCACAGTGATGTCTTTTGGTTTGACCAATGCACCAGCGTTCTTTATGAACTTGATGAACAGTGTATTCATGGATTACCTTGATAAGTTCGTGGTGGTATTCATTGATGATATTCTGGTTTATTCTCAAAGTGAAGAAGAGCATGCAGATCATTTGAGGATGGTATTGCAGAGATTGCGAGAGCACCAGTTGTATGCAAAGTTGAGCAAGTGTGAGTTCTGGATCAGTGAAGTCCTGTTCTTGGGTCACATAATCAACAAAGAAGGATTGGCTGTGGATCCGAAGAAAGTGGCAGACATTCTAAACTGGAAAGCGCCAACAGATGCTCGAGGAATCAAGAGCTTCATTGGGATGGCCGGATATTATCGGCGATTCATTGAAGGGTTTTCGAAGATTGCGAAGCCAATGACAGCGTTGCTAGGCAACAAGGTTGAGTTCAAGTGGACCCAGAAATGCCAAGAGGCCTTTGAAGCGCTGAAAGAGAAGTTGACTACAGCGCCTGTCCTAGTCTTGCCTGATGTGCACAAGCCCTTCTCGGTGTATTGTGATGCTTGTTACACAGGTTTGGGATGTGTGTTGATGCAAGAGGGAAGAGTTGTGGCTTACTCGTCCCGACAGCTGAAGGTTCATGAGAAGAATTACCCAATCCATGATCTAGAGTTGGCAGCAGTGGTTCACGCACTGAAGACATGGAGGCACTATCTGTATGGACAGAAATGCGATGTTTACACAGACCACAAGAGTCTGAAGTACATATTCACTCAGTCAGAATTGAACATGAGGCAACGAAGATGGTTAGAATTGATCAAAGACTATGAGTTGGAGATTCATTACCATCCCGGCAAAGCAAACGTAGTGGCAGATGCTTTGAGCAGAAAGAGTCAGGTCAATCTGATGGTTGCTCGCCCGATGCCTTATGAGTTGGCCAAAGAGTTTGACAGGTTGAGTCTCGGATTTCTGAACAATTCGCGAGGAGTTACAATTGAGTTGGAACCTACCTTGGAGCGCGAAATCAAAGAAGCGCAGAAGAATGATGAAAAGATCAGTGAGATTCGGCGATTGATTCTAGATGGCAGAGGCAAAGATTTTCGAGAAGATGCAGAAGGTGTGGTATGGTTCAAAGACCGCTTGTGTGTTCCCAATGTCCAGTCTATTCGGGAGTTGATTCTTAAGGAAGCTCATGAGACAGCTTATTCGATTCACCCTGGCAGTGAGAAGATGTATCAGGATCTGAAGAAGAAATTCTGGTGGTACGGAATGAAAAGAGAAATCGCAGAGCATGTGGCTATGTGCGATAGTTGTCGAAGAATTAAGGCAGAACACCAGAGACCAGCTGGATTGTTGCAACCGTTGCAGATCCCTCAGTGGAAATGGGATGAAATTGGTATGGATTTCATAGTCGGATTGCCTCGCACTCGAGCCGGCTACGATTCCATCTGGGTAGTAGTGGACCGTTTGACCAAGTCAGCCCACTTCATACCTGTCAAGACCAACTACAACAGTGCAGTATTGGCAGAATTGTATATGTCTCGGATCGTTTGTCTTCATGGTGTGCCAAAGAAGATAGTGTCAGACAGAGGAACGCAGTTCACCTCTCATTTCTGGCAGCAGTTGCATGAAGCCTTGGGCACGCATCTGAATTTCAGTTCAGCTTATCACCCGCAGACAGATGGTCAGACTGAAAGAACCAATCAAATTCTTGAAGACATGTTGAGAGCCTGTGCGTTGCAAGATCAGTCCGGATGGGACAAGAGATTGCCTTATGCGGAGTTTTCCTATAACAACAGTTATCAGGCCAGTTTGAAGATGTCACCATTTCAAGCGCTGTATGGAAGGAGTTGCAGAACTCCGTTGCAATGGGATCAGCCTGGAGAAAAGCAAGTGTTTGGGCCAGACATTTTGCTTGAAGCCGAAGAGAACATCAAGATGGTCCGAGAGAATCTGAAGATAGCGCAATCGAGGCAGCGAAGCTATGCAGACACAAGAAGAAGAGAGCTGAGTTTCGAAGTCGGAGACTTTGTTTATCTGAAAGTGTCACCGATCAGAGGAGTCAGAAGATTCGGAGTCAAAGGCAAGCTAGCACCCCGCTACATTGGTCCGTATCAGATTCTTGCGAGACGTGGAGAAGTGGCTTATCAGCTCAACCTGCCAGAGAATTTGTCTGCTGTGCATGATGTCTTTCATGTGTCTCAATTGAAGAAGTGTTTGCGTATGCCAGAAGAGCAGTTGCCAGTGGAAGGTCTTGAGGTCCAGGAGGACTTGACCTATGTTGAGAAGCCAGCTCAGATCCTTGAGGTTGCAGATAGAGTCACCCGAAGGAAGACCGTCAGAATGTGCAAAGTCAGATGGAGTCACCACTCTGAGGAAGAAGCAACCTGGGAGCGTGAAGATGATCTGATGGCCAAGTACCCGGAGCTCTTTGCTAGCCAGCCCTGAATCTCGAGGGCGAGATTCTTTTAAGGGGGATAGGTTTGTAACGCCCCGAATTTTGCAGTTGAATTTTTTTCTTTTCTTTACTCGCCAAAATTCGGGCGTTACCTTTCCCTTTTCTTTTTCCCCTCGCTAAACCTTGGCCTTTTCCAAAGTTCTAAGCGGGATTCGGTTTGGAATTCCCGTACGTATAAAAACCCTAAATACTTTATGTTGTTTGATGCACCATGCCGCCCTTGCATTTCTTTTGATTGCTTTGAAAAGCGCAATTGCATTCATGTAGAAAGATCGGATTTCGAAAATGTGGAGAAGATCTTTTCTTTCTTTTTCTTCCTCCCTCTCTTTTTTCTCTCCTCTTTTCCTCTCTCTCCCGCGCCGTGGGCCGACCCCGGCCGGCCCAGGCCCCTGCGCGCCCCCCCCTTGGGCCCAATAGGCCCAACCGCCCCCCCCACCTCCCCTTTTTCCCCAATTCTTTCTCCCTCCCTCTCATCTTCTCTCATTTTCTCTCCCTCTCCCTAAGTCGCCGCCCCTACCCCTGCCCTAAGCCGCCGCCGCCTCCCTGCCCGCCCGGTCCGGCCGCCCGCCGCCCAGCCCAGCCGCCATGGCCGGCTCGGCCGCCCCGCCCCCCTGCCTCGCCCGGCTCGGCCGCCCCACGGCCGGCTCGGCCGCCCCCTGCGCCACCCCCTGCCCCGCCGGTTCGGCCGCCCCCTGCCCCGCCGGTTCGGCCGCCCCTGCGCTCCACCGGTTCGGCCGCCCCGCCCTCGCCAGCCCGGCCGCCCGCAGCCCCGCCCGCGCCCCGCCTAGGGCCGGTTCAACCGCCCTAGGGCCGGTTCAACCGCCCCCTCCCCTCTGTTTTTTTTATTTTTTTTATTTTATTTTATTTACTTTCTGCGATCATAATTACTGTATTTTAAGTAGGCTAATCACTGTTTATGCTATGGGAAAATAGGAAGTTTAATTTAAAATTCCGTTATGCTATTGATTCACGTAGTTAATTGTTTACCCTGTGCAATGTTGATCAACTAAAAGTGATTAGGTTTCCATCAGTATATATAAATATGTATAACAGAATTATTTTGTTAAAAACCAATTGTGTCATTAGTGCATAAGATTTAACCCCCCTGCGAGACCCTTTCCCGTTTCTTTCTAACCATAACAAATGCGATATCGAATGTCATACTTGATGCATATTCACTTTATTTGTCATCTTGTATGGTGTACTGTTCTTTTGTATTAAATATGTGGATGGATGTATGTATGTTTGCGCTCGCATAGAGAACGATCCGGTCGAAGAGCCCGAGGAATTCGCAGGAGAAGCCCCTGAGCAGCAGTCGTTTGGTGGAGGCAAGTGTCCTTTGACCTATCTATGTCCTATTCATTCTTTAATTCACCTCCCGCATTACACATTTATACCTAAGGATTGACTAGCTTTTGTTATCCATGTCCTTGTTTACCTATTTGGGTCGGATTATTACTACTTAGTCTGATGCTATTGCTCAACTTTAATCAATGAACATGATGTGGTTATCTATGATACGCTGTTTTCCCGTTCTTATTTATGATTATACTTGTGGCATTTAAGGGGACTCGAGCGGTTTCTCGAGTGCCTCTCCGTAAGGACCTGTTCAATGGATGACCGCCCGGGAAAACAGTGCAACCATGAGGGTGGAATGGGGTGCCCTTAGCTGAATAATTAGAGGATCCGGGGTGTAGTTCACTTAGCCGTCGTGCCGTCAATGGGGCTCGGTGTATGCGGCTCGCTCTGCCAAGTTTGGGTTCGCCCCTTGGGGAGGAGTGCGGTGCATTTAGGAAACCTAACGGGTGGCTACAGCCCCGGGGAATCTTTGTAAAGGCTTCGTAGTGAATCCCTGGCCATTCACCTCGGGAGTGAATAAGGGTCTTGCAAGCCCGGGCCAGAGAGGGAATCACGGCTTGTGGGTAAAGTGCACAACCTCTGCAGAGTGTTATGAAACTGATATATCAGCCGTGCTCGCGGTTATGAGCGGCCAAGGGAGCTCCAATGATTAGTGGTACTTGATCAGAGGCATTGTGGTACAGGTGGTTATGAGACTGTTGATTCTGGTTATGACTATGATGCTGGTAAGTGGTATTCTTTCCGTTTGGAAAGGGTACATCGGGTTAATAACTTGGGTTAATGCTAAAACTTGGCTTTCTACTAGTAAGTAATAACCTGACCAACTAAAAGCAACTGCTTGACTTATCCCCACATAAAGCTAGTCCACTACAGCCAAACAGGATACTTGCTGAGTATGTTGATGTGTACTCACCCTTGCTCTACACACCAAACCCCCCCCAGGTTGTCAGCATTGCAACCACTGCTCAGGCGAAGATGAAGCTGTGGAAGGAGACTTCCAGGAGTTCCAAGATTACGACGAGTTCTAGGTGTGGGTTAGCGGCAACCCCCAGTCGGCTGCCTGTGAAGGCCGTGTTATCTACGTTTCTTTTCCGCACTTTGATTTATTGTAAGACCTATATGGACGTCTCAGACGTATGATGTAATCGACTATTATCCCTTTTTAATACTATTTTGAGCACTGTGTGATGATGTCCATATTATGTAACTGCTGTGTACGTGAATAACTGATCCTGGCACGTACATGGTTCGCATTCGGTTTGCCTTCTAAAACCGGGTGTGACAGCATTCTTTTGTGCACCTAAAGCCTTACTTAGGATTAAGCCCTACAAAAAATAAAAAAAAGGGATCAGCTTCGGATATCCTATACTGTCTGACATCTCCCTACAGACAGATATCTCCTTATTATCCGGAAGACAATATAAAAAGTTGTCTTCATCAGTGTCGTTGAATACAAAGGATCTCTCTGGGTACTTTAGATCCCTGGTGTACTGATTAGCTTCGGCAATCTGCTCTTTCGATAGCTGCTTCCCCAAAGCATGTCGCACGATAAATTCCGCCTCTTCAACAGGTACTTCGGGAGCAGGAACTTTCTTGGGCACATTTTATTCTTCCAAGGTCAAAGGATTAGTTTCCGAAGCGTATGCCTCGATAGGAGCTGATGGCCCAGCTTCGGCAGTATCTAGTGTCATACCAGCTTCGCTAGATTTCTTTGGGATTTCACCCTTTCTATCAGGTGCTGAAGCAGGGGTTTGTACTTTTGAAGATTCCATAACAGCGTCTAGTACGCTGGCCATTCTCCTCCTTTTTGGAGTTATTGCAGGAATTTTGGACACCTTCGGCAGCTCCGGCTCTTGTGGCGGGCTCAGGGTTTTCGATTGCTCTGCTGACTTCCTTAATTATGGTTCTTCGGTTGTTTTCTCCTTAGCTTTGGTAGGACGCTTCGGCACTTCGGTCGTCTCGGTTTTCTCCTGTTCCGCTATTACCATCGGTTTCGGCGCTTTGGCCCATTCTCCCTTGGCTTCAGCAAGAGTGGAGTAGTCTGGCTCAACAGTAGAAGAAGGCCCTTCAGTAAGTTTCGGCACTTTGGTCGTTTTAATATACCTGGGCCGGTGCGTCAAAACTTTAACCTTTTTTCCCTTTGGTGTGGTAGAGATAGGTGAAGCAGCAGCCTTTCTTTTTTTCCCTGCTTTCTCGAGGGATAACAATAGTCTGGGTACACAAAACCAATTACATCAAAAAGTATGTTTAATCTTTTCTTGCCTCGCCCTCCGAAGGCCACTGTCATGGCATCATCCTCGGCCCTCGTGTAGGCACCAAGCAACTCGTCGCTAGTTGCCTCAATGCAATATAGCCAGTCATCATTCGGCTCATCGAATTGATTTCTGTACCTGAAGGTGTACTTCAGGTAAACTAAACCATCCTGGTTGGTCCTAGAGGCAGCTTCGTTCGGCATCTCCCAGCCGCTTGCGAGGCCACACTCTGTAAGCGATGTGCTCATGGACTAAGTCCCTGGTGCCAATATATGTGCAAGCTATGTTATACGCAGCTTGGCACGCTTCTACATCATTCCCAAGGGCAAGAGACGGCCTCCTGATTCCGATGCGAGACCAGATAGGGCGTTGAATGATACCCTTAATATATTCTCTTTCGACCAGGTCGTTTTTCACATAAAACCACTCTTGCATCCAGGCCCCTGGCCACCTCTTCTGAAACGTTGGAACTGGATAGCTCACACCAGAGCGAGGCACGAAGCTGCAGCAACCAAAATTATTGTGATATTGTTCTTTGCCAGTGGCCTTCGTCTCGTACGACAGTTCGTGAATATTGCAAAAGCATCTTGCATTTGGTTCTAACCCCTGGCTCCTCATGGTCCAAATAAAAATCCCCATTCTGATGATAGCCTCGGGGTGAGTTGATGAAGGAATATTTCAAAAGTCTTCAAGACTTCAACTAGCAATTTATCTAAAGGGAACCGAACTCCCGCTTTCATGAAGCTTCTGTAACGACTACTTCGTCAGCTTCAGGCAAAGGGGCATTGCTATCTCCCCCAGCCCTCACAATAGAAATATCGCGGAAGTACCTTCCCTTCATTGCATCAATTTGACTTTGTTTGATGGTTGATCTCCCGAAGATGGTATGACTCGGTCGCCAGGGACGATCTTCGGCACCTTCGTTCCCACTCTCTATGTCAAAATCTTCATCGTCACTGGAGCTTTTAGATATTCCAGCAAGTGTCTCACGAGCAATTTTTTCTGCATTAGTCTCTTCCATAGCTTTGGAAAACCCGGAAAGAGCTGGGTCGTCAGCCTTCTTCTCGCCAGCCATCAAGTCTTGTTGAAATGTCGAAGCTTAAAATTCAATCAAAAGTCGGAAGAGCAAGAAAATTTAGAATGACGTACACAGTGTAAGCAGCTAAAATGGCGCAGCAAATGCTATCAATGTGAGTCCCTATTTATATGCCTAGCGCCTCACAATTTGGTGGGTCCTACATGTCAGTGACTTCCACTATTCTAGCGAAGGGAATGTGTTTTTTCGGACCTTTGGCTAAAGGCCTTCGTTCACATCGCAGTTTAAATTTGTTACAAAGAAACAAATTAATACTGCGAGGGGCTACTGTTGGGGGCCTTCTTTTTCCGAAGGTCCTCAAAAACATGACTAACCATATGTTTTCAGTATGACATAGATTGTTACAGGAGGTTTCGGCTCTGGGATGAAGGTCCTCTCATGGTAAAAGCGTGTGTGATATGAAGATACAACCCGAAGGTGACATGGATGAACGTCGAAGCTATAGCTAAAGGAGTTTCGGCTTAGTATGATAGCAAAAATAAAGGACGAAACCGACCTAAGGGGAAAAAGACTACTTAGTCCTTGATAACTTGTGTTATGATCAAGAATAAATGTTAGGGGCATGAATGTAATCTTATTCGGGCTGCGTCCCGTGCCTATAAATAGATGAACAGTAACACTATACTGTTCATGCTGGATTGTAATCGCTCTCTCGCGTCATCTTTATATTCTCATCTTCTGGTGAACCGGAGGTATCATTGTGTTATTAAATGTCATTAATGTTAATTCTTATATGTGAATACAAATAAAAATATAAATTGTGTAGATCTGATCATTATCTTCCATTCTTTAATGTTCTTTCGCATTCTTATTTATATTTTATATTTGTATTTATACTTATATGCTGAGATGATGAAGGTATATCCTTCATGACTTTCGTCTGAAGATTATTATATCTAAAATAAAATAATGTTTCGAGGACGAATGTCTTTAACCATTAACAATTGTGTTGTCTTGTTCTTGATTTATAGTATTTGAGAACAAGTGACCAACACTCGGCTCCTACCGCTGATTGTTGGACTGCGCGGTGTTGGCTTTCGAACACTATTCCATAAGTATACGCTTCATCATTTATTAAAAGTCAAAGTAGAGTACAAAGGTTGAGATATTCCATCCCAAAGAATAGACATGCGGCCGAGTTAGGAAGTAAGAGTCAACGTGGTGACACATGCAGGCGCTCATTTGCATGGATACAAATTGTTCATGAGAATACGCAAGATCCTCTTTGTTGCACTCCGATAGTAAAGGCGTATGTCTACGAGGATTGGAGAGCTTCAGCTGTAGATATTGATTGAGCTTTTCCGGACTCAAGGTACTGGCACTACTAGCCCCGACATTAAATCTAAGTGGCAACTTTCGTAGTAAATTCGATTTTTATGTGACCAATACAATTGGCAGTTTTTCCTAGCGTCTGGTGACTCAAATTTGACATGACATGTCTACGCAAAGGTCATCTCCAGATGTCTCATTCATTGATTATTATCGTACGCCAAAAGGATATTCGTATACCTAATGTACGCAGGAAGAATAAAAGAAATACGCCTTACCTAAAACCAAAGAAAATACACAACCTAGAAAAAGTAATAGTGCTAATACAATAACACAGTTGCTATACCACATCCAGCAAGCCCGTTAGAGTTTATTCGGCTCGAGGTGGATTAAGGGTGATTGAAGAGGATTAAACCTCTCCTATAGGATTTAATCCTCTCTGATCCCCTCAATTCATCCTAACGGAACAAACCCTTTGGTCTTAATGTTAAACCATATGAATTGTATAGAATTGAGTAGTCGTTTTAAATCCATAACAAATCAAAATACATCTTAATTTCACCCAATCCATATAAAATTAAAATAAACAAACAAAGACTAAAGGTTTAAGAGAATTGGGTGGATTTAAATCCCTAGTAAATCAAAATCCCTCCCAATCTTCCAATCCCCATGTATTAGGAATCCGTATGTATTAGAAATAATTGAACAAGCCATACGGGAAGATATGCCCCAATCGTCAACCACAAACTAGCATGACCTGCCTGCGGCACGCAGAGACAATACCGCACATTTACATTTGTGATTTTCACTTACTGCAGAATTTCACCTATATCTACAATCTGTAAAGGGAATGAATCCACACTGCATTACACACGTATGAATCATTATACCACCCCAAACCACAACATAATTCCAATGTTTATTGACATCTCAAGTAATAGTTTCAGCACCAGCACACCTGCTTATCTATCCAGGTGTGTCTACACTCTATTCGTAGCAAGGCCTTGCGATTTCACTACTTCAAACATAGGCTGCTTGTAGCTTGGATGATATCATTCTTCCAACTATTACCCTTTTCCTGAAGAAGCTAAACAAAAGGTGTAATTGTGTTTAGCTCACCATAGCAAACCGATTCCTTTCATCCTTTGGATGCCCTGAAATTTTATGTCAATACAAGTACCTCAGCAACTCCAGCGATAGTAAATCAGCTCTGGTTACACTCGAAACTTTCTGAAAACTCTCGCATCCGAACTCGTTCCAAAAATTCAAAAGGCCTGCATATAGCATGTAGTATTTTCCAAATCAGAACTAAAAGATAATATAAACACACTGCAATTGGAAAAAAAAATTGGCAGAATTGTGTCAAACATTAATTTTGATAATTTGACTCAAGAACAGCAATCACGGTAAGGGTAAGGTATCAAGTGCGTAGTAAAGCTTGGATGTCTTACAGTACAATTTGACGCTTCCGACATAACGTCCGCTGGTTATTCTCTATGGCACTTAATACATCAAGTTCTGGTCCAGCAACCATAGATGTAGCATTTGCATCGGGTGTCCAAAGCTAATAACAAAATAAAAAGAGTGAGAACCATGATGTGCTTCACTAGAATAAGTGAACCTATTTTAGAGATAAAAATGTGGATCTTTTTTTAGAGAAAATATACTCCTCCATTCCAAATTATAGGTTGTTTTGGCTTTTATAGATACATAGCTTTTGCTATGCACTTAACTATACACTATATCTTCCAGTCAAAAAAAACTATACACTATATCTAGATACAAAAAACACTGTATCTAAAAAACAAAACGTCAAGGACATGTCACAACCATTGTTAGGCTGAGATGCAGGACCAGGGCAAACATGTCAGTGATACAGTTGTTGCATATATGAACATATTAGTCATTTAATGGAAACATAGATTGTATACCTTTATTGTGTTATCAATTCCGCTTGTTGCAACAGCACAATCGAAGGGATGAGACTGTATGCAGTTCACAACTATGGAAAATGTAAAACACATGAGAAGCAGTATTAAAAAGGTAACCGAAAAGGAAGTTGAGATATAGTTACCACTTACCAGCTCCATCCCCTGCAAGCATTTTAATAAGCCTTCCTGTTCTTTTCTCCCATATAAACCATCTACCATCATCACTTCCACTGGCAATGAACTCCCCTGTTGTGAGAGGAATAAAGCATATGAGTCAGAAACCACACAGACAAGCTCACCTTAGCCAATGAACTTTGAATCCAAATAGGTTGTTTCACGACAAGATTGGGCATTTCAATGTGTTAACAACACGCATGGACATTTATTATTTTTATTGACCCGAGCTATGTTTATTTCATGAATCTCATAAGGCAGAGTCGATGGAAGCAGTTATCCACAGAAAATTTTTGGTACTACTGTAAGTTCAGACTCTTGCAACACAATCCATCTTTTCACCCTCAAAACAACAGTACTTAACTAAAGGCTACTTCGTTCGTCCCAAAATAAGTGCTCATTCCGCACTTTAAGAAGTCAATCAGCAAGTCTTAAGATTGACTAAATATATACAAAAAAAGGTATTAATACTCATGGTACCAAATAGATATCGTTAGATTAATCACATCATATATTTTCATAGTAAACCTATTTAGAAATACAAATGTTAGTGCTATTTTCTACAAATCTAGTCAAAATTAAGATTAATTGACTCCTCGAAGTATGACCTGAGAACTTGTTTTGGGACAGAGACACTTAAGGCTTTGTTTGGATACTCGCATATTCACCTCAATCCACATGCATTGAGGTGGACTGGTGTGTAACTTAAACTAATTTACACCCCAATCCACCTAAATACATGTGGATTGAGGTGAATACGGGAGTATCCAAACAAGGCATAAATGAAAGGTTTCCGCTATATAAAATCCACAGATGAAAAAGATACAACAATTAGGCAAAAAAAGCCTAACCTTGCTCACCAAGAAAGCTGGCTTGTTTGATATCTGTTCCAACGTTGCAGTGTGCAACATATCTTTGTTTCATATCGATGGCAACATCTGACTGCATTGCACAATTTGTGAAAATCCATACAACAGCCTAACGGCATTAAATATGTGCATGTTACCGGTATCGGGGGGGGGGGGGGGGGGGGGGGGGGGGAATCTAAGAGTAAAGAGGGGGGGATACCTGAAAAGCAAAATCATCGTTTTGAGCGAACTCGATTGACCCATTCTCACCAGTGTGTTCATTGGTTTGATCCTCTCTTTGATGAAATCGGTAACTTAATCTGCCCCGTAAGATATCTTGATCATTCTCTCGGCTTTCATCACCAGATACTGATGTCTCATAGTCCAACTCCATTTCATCATCATAATCTGAATCTTCTCGCCCCTCCTCTGATGAACCACCAACATCAGGTCTAAATAATATCTCACTCAATGAGCGTAATTTTCCATGAGTATCAGCTTTGGAGTTCCCATTTTGATCCATTCTGTTCTTCTCAAGCTCAGCTGCTTGCACAAAAGAAATCCATTAAAATATAGAAGAGCAACATTTTAAAATTTTAATTCCTCAACTTCAACACCCAAGACATGAAAGTAGAAAGAATAATGAACAGATGAACAAAAATGCAAATGCATGTTCACAAGATGTAAACTCTAAGTTCATCTGTTTATCAGTGAACAGCCTAAATATATTCATGAAAACAGCTACCACATACTGAAGATTAATAAGCACAGTTCATTAGACAGGAGCAAAGCATCTTCTTGGCCATTTAGAATGCACATAATCCCCAAAATAATCAGCACAAAAGCTAAAGCTACATGCCCCCTCCATCCCAAAATAGTTGTCGCTCTCGTTTTTCAAGGAGTCAGCCATTTTTAACTTTTTAACTTCGACCACATACGTAAAAAACATTAATATTTATAGTACATAATTAGTATCATTAGATAGATATTTAGATATATTTTCATAATAAACATATTTGAAGATATAAATGTTGCTAATATTTTCTATACATCTAGTCAAACTTGAGAAAGTTTGATTGGCACGAATACCATAGTGACAACTATTTTGGGATGAAGAGAGCACACAACAAAATAAAGAGTTTATAATGTTATTGTGGATGTACTCACCTGAAGCAACGCGTTGCTTGAAATCATCCACCTGCTGGCTCAATTGACAATGAGGGGGAAGAAGCCTATTTGCTGCCTCTGCATACTCAGATGCCTCCTTCAGTCTTCCTAACTACACAAGGCATGCAAGTATTTATCAGATGGAAGGTTATTGTCATACTATTTTGGCAGCTCATTTAAATGAGGATTTGGACTCCATTAGCAAGTCCCAAAGTCAAAAATTCTAAAACTAACTATATTGAATACAGGACTAACAAAACCAAAAGCAGATGACATAATTAAACAAAAAGGACAGATTGTTCGGATAATTAAGGCCCCTAAACTAAGAGAATGTTTATGATTATATTTTCCTGAGAAGGAATAGGAAAACATAAAAACTAACAAATTTATCAAACATTTCATGCTATTGTGAAACTTAACATTCTAAAAGAACATACTCAAGGAAGGCTTGACCGATTCCATACAAATACAGAAGTACCAGAGTACCAGACTATTTGACAGGAAATCCATAGGTTGTTCTGCTTACCTGCAATAGTGCCTCAGCCATATGTAGGTGCGCTTGATATGATGTGGCATCAATCTTCCGCGCTCTATTACAATCCCGAATCGCCATGTAAACATCATTTTTCCACTTCCTCTGTAGGTCAAAATTCTATGATCCCTACTTTTAATGTGGAACAGAGCTCTCACAAATGATAAAGAAAGCAAACAAACCTTTAGGTACAATGCTGCTCGAGTACACAAAAACCCATGCCTCATGTCATCATCAATATCTGGTTCCGTTGATT
The DNA here is from genome assembly GCF_902167145.1 of Zea mays. Lineage (NCBI taxonomy): Eukaryota > Viridiplantae > Streptophyta > Magnoliopsida > Poales > Poaceae > Zea > Zea mays. The sequence goes on along the minus strand of NC_050096.1, from coordinate 18,642,993 downwards.
CAAGAACTTCACTGCATGCTTCAATCCCGTGCATTAAGTTCTTGCCTATCTCCAGAGATCTTGTTGCAACTTGCATAAATTTCTTGCACATATCTACCTGAAACGGGCGCCGAGAAAGGCACAGTGTTTTAATGTGTCGCAGACCAAGATACGGATATGGTATGATATTGGGTGATGTCATTTTTCTCACCCTAGACAAATTTCTTGGAGCTGTATTTACTGAAGTCTTCTTTTCTTTTGCATGTTCTTTTGCTGGTACTTTGTGAAAAGGGGGTACAAATAATTGTTCCCGTACATAGTCTGCTGTGTATCTAACTGAACTCAGATTATCTGAACAGATAACATTATAAACATATTAGTATTGTATATCTGTCATTGAATAGGAACAGTGGCACATAGACTAAAAGTGTACAGTAGATGTGACAAAAAAACAGTGGGTTATGTCATAATACCTGGGTCAACATCAAACAGATAAACATGTTCACCACTGTAACTTAAAAGAACCTCCTTCCCATTTGGGCTGAATGCAACATGTGTAAGGTGCAAATATGTCTTCTTCTGATAACAAAGCAGGGGCAGAGAGTCAATGAGAAGAATACAACTATAGTTCAGGGTATAACAAATGTGAAACTAAAAACTCAGTGAAGTGGCGTGCTGTAAACAAGCATAAGCGAAAGGGCCTCTAGCCTAGTGGTCAAGGGCTTCCAAGTAGCACCTCCAAGTCGTGGGTTTGATCCCCCTCGGGGGGTGAATTTTCAGATTTGGTAAAAAAAAACCCTTGTTGTGCCCCATCCGCTCTCGGGTTACGATGTCCTGTGCGCCACCCTCCGGTTGGGCCGTTGCAGAGTGGACGATTGACGTCGGCCCATTAGTGATGAGGGGCCAGGGTTCGGAGATTTTCTCGGTCAGGACCATTATTTCAATCTTTTCTTAATATAATACCGGGAGGGCGGTCTTTCCCTCCCCGACCGAGTAAACAAGCATAAAAGCGCTAGAACTAGTATTTTAGTTCAAGGTATAACAAATGTGATACTAAAAACTCATTGAATTAGTATACTGTGAACAAACATAAAAGCACTAGAAAACTAATATTTTCTACTCCCTCATATCGAAATTGTAAGTCGTTCTGGTTTTTCTAAGTGCACCACTTTTGCTATGCTATGTATCCAAATATATATAGTGTGTTTAGATACATAGCAAAAGGTATGTAGCTAGAAAAGCCAAAACAACTTAGAATTTGGAACGGAGGGAGTTTAAAATAAGACAGTTAAAACCTAAGACTCATTGCCATTATGGCATGAAGTTGAACCCAGTTACCCAAATAGCATCCAAAGTTATGACATCATCAAAATAGCATCATTGTGTCTATCCAGTGGGTCCAGACGTCCAGCAGATGTTATTTTAGGAGTGTAATAACTTTGGATTGTATTTTGGCAATCATCACAGTATTTTAATGGTGTGGAGACAGTTTTACCATAATAAGGCTAACAGAAATTTTGAAACTGACCACAGCAATTTCCAAATGCTCTCTGGTTCAAGGGAGGAATCAGAATAAAATGTATCTTTACCATGTTTCCCTCTCACACGCAAGGTTTTAAAGTCGTCCGACTCATCGCGATTAGTCGCGATTAGTCGACCTTATCGCTAGTCTGAGCTCGATTAGGGTCTCCGACTCGACTAGAGCGACTAGGTAGCGATTAGTCGTCCTAGTCGCCGACTAATCGTGATTAGGCATCTGACTAGGGGTTATGGTCGACTAGTTATGCCTGTTTTGGGCCACTAATCCGACCTCTATTATGTGGGTCGGCCCACCATCTGTACACAACACAAACACTGTTTTGCCCTACGCCCCTGCCTATACCAATACAATATGCAATGTTGCGTGTGCGCTCTTCCCCAGCGCAGCCACCCCTTCTCCATCATCGCCGCCCTCCTCACTTGCCTCCATGTTGTGCTTTGGCGGCCCCCTGCTCGAGCAGCAGCTGCGCCCCTCCATCGCGCGCCGACTGTAGTCTGCAGAGGCCCCCTCCAGCGTGCTCCCATCCTCCTCTGTTGTCTGTTCAGCGGCTGAATAGGTGAGTAGGCGACCACTCCTCTGTTTAGAATTCAGAGACCGAGATGAGGACCTCTTCAGACGGCAATTGCTCTGATATTTTGGTTGTTCAGTTCTCTGCTCACTTAATGAGCAGTATTGTGCCTGCCTTGGCCTCCTCTTGAGTTGTGCTTCACTTGATTGTTGTGCCACTGCAGATGAGAATAGGAGGCGACGTAATAATGTTGAAGTCATCTTCCTAAAATTTGTGTTGTCCACTTGTCCTAGCCCCAGAACGATGGCAGTGGCACTGGTACAGTTCATGCAGTCCTGCAGTCCAGCTAGGCAGCTACAACTATATATATATTCATATATATATTGATACACACACACATATGGTCCTGTTATAGGTGGACGACTATAGGACGACTAGGACTCAACTAGGCTCGACTAATCGAGCAAATCGACGACTAATCGTGATTAGTCACCTTATCGGTGCTCAGGCGACTAGAGTCGACTAGCTGACTTTAAAACCTTGCTCACACGATAACCTTTTGTATCACATGCATATAGGATTTACAATTATTGACTTCACACAAGCAACACTACAATGGTTCCCAACTTTATCATAAGCAACTGAAACAACACAACATAACAATCAAATGCAAGAATGAACTCACACTGTTAGCAAGATGCAATGGGCAGAACATTTTAACGCACGGTGGCGGCTTCGTTTTGGTTTGGCACGAGCTCAATGGTGGAAGCATTCTCCTATCATACAGCCTAGCAAATGCATCACTGCATGAACATCATGTAGCAGAGAAGTGCTAGTCATTAGTCAGGTATAAAAACACAAAAGGCTTGTTATCTACTGACTGTTGATGACCAGAAGCTAGGTTACCTCCCACCGACAATGATTTGATGGGGACAAACAGAGCTAATGTCACAAGACTTCAGTGCCAATGGATGTTTGGGTAAATCGGCTAAAGACTTCTTTGCTCCGCACCGTAGATCAAGCTGCCAAAAATGTGTAGTGCAGAAAATAAAATCAAAACCACGTCCATAACTAGATCAGCTAATATTATTATCTAGCATTTATTTTCATTCTACAAGCAGACTTATCCATGCAATTCAAATAGAATCTAGAAGAAGAAAAATGTACTAATGGTACAAAACAATTAATAAGCAGGTGCATGAGAAACACAGAATACTGGACACAAAGCTACAACTGAATTGTCCAACAAATGAAGCATTATGAGTTCACTTTTTCTAGGAACAATAGATTCATCAGCAGAAAATGATGTCCAGATCCAGATACCTCAAGGAAGTTCTCAAAAAACTGAAGTAAATTACAAACATAACATTTCAAATAAAAAAACAAAATACCCCAAAGTATAATTCGGATTGCCGTTATTATATTTTGAAATATCTAAAACAAGGAGATGTTATTAAGAAAAAAATGAAGAGCATATGCTGGACAGACTAAAATGCCATGCTCCATATGAAGAATGCAGTGAAGAAGTGACAAGTAGAACATTGCAAGGAAAGGAGTGCAGAATGCTCACAAGCACATTGTGACATTCCTGATTAGCGGATCCTGCACGAGGACAGGAACTACACTCCCGAAAATCATGTTGTCTCAGAGTACCATCCTCGCTTGCACTCCACACTACGTTAGGATTGCCAAGTTCAACCTACATGTTGCAACAAACAAAAGTATCACTGAATGGACCATGCAGCGGCTCAAAAAAACGTAAGTGCATGGTGAGCAGAACACATCTCAAATGATAAGGCAGAAAATGCAACACATCAATGTCTAAACATGCAGATAAGGAGAACAAATTTAGAGCAGTGCAATATGTCAGGCTGTCAGCTGTTCACCTAAAGAGTAACTTCAAGTTCTCCAAAAGGCAGTTCATCCAGGACTTTTTCAGAATTTTGTCAAAATTAAATGCAAATTTTGTCATGCTCTAGAATTTCGAATACGAATTGACAGCCCATCAGCATGCTAACTTACAGCTAGTTTCTTGACCCTTTTTGAGTGACACTGGTAAACCATTGTTGGTTCCATAGAAATTTCTCTAGGCCTTCTGCCACTTAATCGAGACATATTGAAAACACGAACCTGGAAAAGAAATAGTAACGGAGTTGAAAAAGGCCCAATATAACAGGAAATACAATATTATTAAAAAGAAAAGAAAAATGTAGGAAGTAGGTGTACCTCTGCATCTCCTGCTCCAGAAACTACTACTTCATCACATGTTTCAGGGACAAACTTGGTGCAAAAGATATTTGCAGAATGGCCAGTGTCAATATCATGCACCAGCTCTCGATTATTATAATTCCAGAGGTTAATCTGCAGAACAAGTAGTCACCAATAGTCCAATACTAAACCATTTGTCCAGAACCTTTTCCTAGTTGAGGTCATGCATAAAATATTAAGGCAAGTCACATAGGAAATATCGAATGGCTACTGAAGCAACGTCTCTTTTCACAAGATGGTCTCATCCATAAAAAAATTCTTCTTGTTCCTTTGGTCCACAGCTTAAATCCAGATACCAAATGAAAATCAAGATAGCTTCTTATGTTTGTAAAAGCATACACACACACTAACAAGCCGCCTTTCAAAGACAAGATCAATGATATAATTAACCAAAATGGTGTGTCCTATAACATACAAAAGAAAAGACTACCATGCCCTACCTATATCAATAGATATTACCATTTAACTTATGACTTAGTTCTTCTGTAAGGGAAAACACCAAGGCATATTGATGCAAAAGACAAAAGAAGTTCATAAATCTCTCAAAGCAACTTCCAGGGACTATAATTCAGAAAGAGAAGTGAGATTTGAGAACCCAAATAAACCAAAATGATCATGAAAAAAATAATGTTTGCTAACCAATCTAGGCTTTAGAAACTTACTCTAGTGTCATCTGATCCTGATACAAGAAGCGAACCACTTGAGTTCCACGCGATAGCATTCACGCAACCAACATGACCCTGTTCAAAAACACAAAAGAAAGTACATCTGAAAAGCAAGCAAAGCAAAAGAAAAGAAACTTCAGCTTTTTACTCAACAGCCCACATAAATTCCAGCACGCCAACATAAGATTGCCAACATATATTAATGCACATGGTAAGACAATGAATGAAATTGTTACTTAGATACCTCCATCTCCTTTTCCAAAGCAAGCTTTTGCACTAGAGAAGAATGAAACTGTGCTTTTTTCTTAATGTCCTGCAGAGGATAAAATATTAGTTGCACTTACGTTATACTTTGGCTTAAACCATAACCAAGACATGCACAATTACAAAATGCAAGAGCAAAGAAGAACAGTACAAAAGATACAATTAACTAATTAAGTGTCTTGATAATTCAAGATATGCTCCCTCTGTTCTAGATTATAAGCCATCATGGCTTTTCAAGGTACATAAGTAAAAGGTATGTATATAGACATAGTGTATGTCTACATACATAGCAAAAGCTATGTATATAGAAAAGCCAGAACAACTTATAATTTGGAACGGAGAGAGTAATACCTAACCAAGTAATGCTGCAGGAAAGCAGTTGCTGAACTATATAAAATCAAATTCCAAGAAAGAAGAGCCATTTGTCGTGAATGCTTCAGTTGATGGTGATGCTGGACCAGACCTCTTTGCCTGGTAACTAAGCAAACAAGAATGTGGATAGTTGGGGCCTTGGGGGCATTGGTGTTCCTTTTCATTGCTCTTTCTAACACAAATGACATGTTTCATGTGGTGGATCAATTTCTTCAAGGCTTATATATGATGTTTGCTGCCTTCTTTTATTCCTGAATATAGTTTCATGAATAAATAAATAATTATTGAATCCAGAACGATGATATGTGTGATAGGCTATGGGTAGCACCAATTGAAGAAAAGCTTGTCCAACCGATAAGATGGTTTGGACATATCCAACGGAGACCTCCAGAGGTGCCAGTGCATAATGGGATCCTAAGGCACGGTAGCAATGAGAAGAGAGGAAGATGAAGACCGAAATTGACATAGGAAGAAAAAGCAAAAGGGGACTTGAAAGGATGGTCCATGCCCAAATATTTAGCCTTGTATAGAAATGCATGCAAAACAGATATCCATGTGCCCGAACCTTGATTATGGTTTCTATTGGGTTTTTAACTCTAGCCTACCCCAACTTGCTTGGGATAAAAGGCTTTGTTGTTGTTGTTGTTGTTGTTGTTGCTGCTGCCCATGTATTTATAACTGGTCCATAAGTCACCATACATATGTAAGTTGAGAAGAAAAGAGCTACTGCGAAGAGCATGCCACATATTAGGTGGTAAGGACCAGTATGCTGTATGCACACTCTGCACACAAAACATTAAGTACATTTTTGTGAGAAATAACATCACTCAATTAATCCATTTCTCCATTTACACACACACACATATAGTACAAAAGGCCATATCATTTCACCATTACCTAAAGACCTCACCACCACCAAGAATAGATCAATATGTGTTCTTTTGTATTGTTTCACTTTCACCTTGAACATTCAGCAGGTTGTTTCAGGTTTGCACCACATAAAGAGCAAGAATTCTGAAGTCAACTTGATACTGCACCATTTCAGAAGTGGCCCGATATTAATTAATTTCTAAAGACAGATACGGTATATAGCAAACCGCTATTCTAATCCAATTACTGGTATCAGGCTGCGCATCGAACAACAGCTGGTTCCTCCATGTCCACAAACCCTTCTGAGTTTCAACCTAATCAAAAGTAACGATCCGGAAATGCAACCCAGCACCCACTAACTCATCCAAAACCGCCCCCGCCAATCACTTTGAATCATCGATTCGCCGACACGAACCCTTACGAATCGACCAATTCGATCCAAAGCAAAGCATAAATGCCGCCTAAAGCGCTAGGAGAAATCCCAGGGGTTTGCTGCTCCACGGGGCCTTACGGGGGAGCCGTGGAGGCTGCGGGCGTCCAGGAGATCGGTGACGCTGCCGTCCGAAAAGGGCCACCGCATCTTCTCCGCCGTGTCCATCTCCAGCTAGCCCTCGCCGCTTCTCCCGCGTCCCCAGCCGCCAGGTTCCGCACGATCGCCGGGGGCTGGATGGGGGATGCTTCTGGAAATCTGGACACCGCCAGGTCCTTCGGGGGTCGATGGTCGGGGACGGAAGGGTTGAGGTCTGGGTTCCAGGAGCGAGAAGGCTGGAAGGGTTCCGGAGACAGAGAGAGGGCGCCCCCGGGTCGAAGTGGGGGAGTGGGGGGCAGCCGGTCGGAGACGCGTGGAGCCACTGCTGACCAAGGCGTGGGCTCCCAGGTGGGGCCTACAATCGTCCAAACGTGCAAGAACAAATTTAGGCCTGTTTGTTTAGACAGTAATACCCTTGTTTGTTTATTTGAGGTGAGAAAAGAAGTATGGCATATATTGTAATTTCTATTTACATAACCATAGGTAGTGGGTTTTTTGCCAAAATAATCTCAAATAAGCTACTCTTAGGAGATTATGAGATTATCATAATCTGGGCTTTAGATTATATAATCTGAACTCATAATCTATATGTTTGTTTACCTATTGGATTATTTGCGCTGGATTATATAATCTAAAGAGATTATAATCCGAAACAAACAGGGTCTTAGGCTGGTGTACTCTAAATATAGAGTTTCAAACAGTTTTCTACGCTCTTTAGGCTATCTCCAGCAGCGTCCCCTAAATTTCATCCCCTAAAGGAATATTCTCTGTCCTTTACAGCACACTTTAAAAGATTCTATCCTCTATATATTCTCAGTCTCCAGCAACGTCCTCTAAATTCGGTCCCCTATAGCCACAGTGTTAGGCTGTCTCCAGCAGCGTCCCCTAAATTTCGTCCCCTAAAGGAATATTCTCTGTCCTTTACAGAACACTCTAAAAGATTCTGTCCTCTATATATTCTCCGTCTCCAGCAGCGTCCTCTAAATTCCATCCCCTAAAGCTACAGTGTTAACAGATTCACATTTTCCATTTCTTTTTCATTTTTCTTTGTTTTGTTATCATTTGACACTATACAAATGATCCGAAAAAATTGTATTTATTAATTTTTAAAGCAATAAATTCGAAATATCAATAATAATTACATTGATTGTTTTGTTGTTGTGTAATTGTTGTGGGTAACGCGCCACATACTATAATATTGTTGCCAAAATAAGTTTTAAAATGGACAATCTTGCACCGTAAGCCAGTACTCTTCTTCGAGAAGCCATAGCCTTGCTTCCCTTGCACGACAAGCGCTTGTCTTCTATCCGAAGCGTACTTCCTCTATAAATACCAAGTGACCCTTCCATACTTCACTCAACCTTGCCTTTACAAACTCGACTACCATGAATCCCTACTTAGAAAACAATTTTCTTGTGCGCTTGATGGAAGAAATGGAAGAGGAAGAAGAAGAGTTGCAGTTGGCGAGGCACATGGTCAATAGGAGGCGACGTGCACGCAATGAGCGTCGTCATGGTGGTTCGATTCCAGGGCGTGTTAGGATTCATCGTGATCACATGAGCGGCGATGCAAGAATCCGAGCGGACTACTTTGGAGCCAACCCCGTGTACACGGATGCTCAATTTCGTAGGAGGTATTTACAATTAACACATTCTTTTTACCATGTACAAAACTCTACGACCCCTATTATGACACATGAATTCTATGGTAGGTTCCGCATGCGTCGCCATGTCTTTGAGCGCCTTGTTGATGCTGTGCAACAAGTGGATCCTTATTTTATTCAACGTCCAAATTGTGCGGGTGATATGGGTCTTTCTGCTCTACAGAAAGTTGTTGCTGCTGTTCGAATCCTTGCTTACGGTATTCCAGCTGATGCCGTTGACGAATACGTGCGTATTGGCGAATCTACTGCTCATGAGGCATTGAAACACTTTTGCACGGCCGTCCAAACCGCGTTTGCTCTGTACTATCTTCGTGCACCAAATGCAGAAGACATCGCACGCCTTCTCCAAGTTGGCGAGTCACGTGGGTTTCCTGGTATGCTTGGTAGTGTTGATTGCATGCATTGGGAGTGGCGTAACTGCCCAAGTTCATGGAAGGGGATGTTTACAGGGCGTGGTAAACATCCTACCATGATCTTGGAAGCTGTTGCGTCGTATGACCTGTGGATATGGCATGCATATTTTGGTCTGCCAGGTAGTTGCAACGACATAAATGTTCTTCATCGTTCAAACCTTTTCGAAAGGCATCTTAGCGGTGACACACCACCCGTTTCATTCACTGTGAATGGGCACACGTACAATATGGGATATTACCTAGCAGACGGGATTTACCCAGACTGGCCCGCATTTGTGAAGACAATCCGTAACCCCTACGACGTTAGAACCCAACACTTTGCAACAATTCAAGAGTCTGCTCGAAAAGATATAGAACGAGCTTTCGGTGTACTCCAGAAGAGATGGGGTGTGGTCCGTGGACCTGCATACGGTTGGAGTCCTGAACACATTGGGGACATCATGAAAACATGCATAATATTGCACAACATGATAGTAGAAGACGAAGGTCCATTGTCTTTGAACACAACCTTTGAAAACATCGGAGTGCTGGCAGACACAACTCAAGGTTCAATGGAAGAGCGCAACGACTTCGTCAATCAAAGGTACAACCAACTGAAAGACCGCAACAAATATACTCAGCTTCAGGTTGATCTGATACACCATCACTGGGCGCGCCATGGATCCGGAGTTGCATAGGACGCAATGAAACAAGTTGTGTCATGGCTGTTCTTAAATCTACTGTCGAACTGTCTTAGTTTACTTGTCATTGTTCTACTGTCTGTGTCAGTGTCATGTCTGTTCTACTTCATGTGTCAAGTGTGTGTAATGTGTGTCTGAGTGTCCTAGTGTAGTAGTGTCATGTCTGTTCTACTTGATGCTGCTGTTTCAAATAAATAAGAACGAGTACTACTGTCATGCAACCACATGTGTGTACAAATGCTACACAAAAACTACACCAAGCTCACACTTCATGAAACCAAATAGTTCAACACATATAGTAAAACATTCAGGTACCAAACATGACAAATAGTTCAAAACAAAAACTTGAAAACAAATAGTTCAAAGACGACCTAAAAAATCTGGTACAAACCAGATTACGAACTCACGACAGCAAGCTCACAGTACCAAGTCCGATTACGCCTCAATTCATAAACGAGAAACAAACATATTAAGTAAGGAACCTTCACTGCCCAGATGAAGTAGACCCAGTAACCCTTGCCAGAATCTCTTGTTGCTTGGCTTCATAGTACTGCCGGAGGAGAGGGTTACATTTGCTCAAATCCATGCTTAAGATCATTATCTCCTCTTCCTTGTCCTCCTTTAGTTTCTGCCTTTCAAGCCTTAATTTCTCTAGGTTTAACTTCTTCTTTTCAAGGAGCAATTTCTGCCTCTCATTTCTGTTCATTGAATCCAACTTCTTTTCCTCAGTTGTAACAGCTGTTTTGTAAACTGACAGGCGCTCCAAAGATAGATCACCCATGCGTGTCATAAACTCAGAATCTGATGAAGATGTGTCCACAGATTTAGTCCTCTTTGCCTTTTCCTTCGAAGAATCTCGACCAAGGGGCCTCTTGGATGTGAAGCTTGATGGTACAGATTCTTCTGCATCCAAATCGACAGTGTTAGAATGTGTGGGATTAGCGTTCGCTTGCTGATGTTGTTGACCCATGTGGTTGTCCATCCATTTTGGTTGGTCCTTAAGAATGGCCCAACAGTGTAAAAAGTGGAAAGGCTTCTTCTCAATTACTGCAAACCTAGAGGCTGCCAGTGATGTCTGCCACATATAACAAATGGTTACAACAGGAACCTACAAACAAACCACTACATAGTGATGTCATAATGTTACATGAAAGATTTACCTTGTCTGCGTCACTGAGTCCACTAGGATTCTGTCGGAGGACTGCCATCATGTATCCAGCGAAAGTGGAACACTGTGTTTTGATAGTATCCCATCTACTCATCAAAGATTTTGTGGACCTTTCTGGCAATGTTCCTCGTCTTGAGTTGTATGCTTCAGTAATTCTACTCCAAAAACCTTGACGTTTCTGGCCTGTGTTAATAATGGGATCGCAACTAACAGCAAGCCATGCATGGCATACCCTTGTGTCCTCTTCAGCAGTGAAGTTTGCTAGCTTAGTTCTTTGAGTTGGTTTTTTAGTAACAGCTGGTGTTCTTGAGCCCTCGGGTTGCCCATGAACTGGAAATTCAGAGTGTTGTGTTCCGATAGGCTGTTCATCAATCTGGCTAAGGAAGCTTCCATATTGAGACATGACCTGGTTCCAATCACTCCCCATTCTATGCAATACAGGTAGATCAAAACATGATATAAATGAGCATGTAGTGAACATGTAACATGGTATAAAGTAAGGCAAACACTGTCGAAGAAAACACATTAATTATTGTACTAACTGAACCGGATTCAGTTTACATAGACCACAACATTAACCTCCCCCAAAAGCATGATCATACCAACCGACAAGTACACCTTAACATAGACCTAAACATGCTACATTACTTCTACTGAAGTTAAACCTAGAACACTAGTACGGATATGTGTCGTCGGTTGAGTAGTCACGACCATCGTCGTAGCCCACAAGGTCTTCATACTTAATTGGTGAAGCTTCGTCTATCAGTAGCTCGTCTTCTGAACCATCTTGTATGAGAAGGTCCTCTACTTGTTCCTCTTGTTGTGGATGTTCTTTGACTACACTCTTAGCCATATTTTCTACCTCCCACTGCGTTTGCACTGCTACGTCTTCAAGATCCTTGGCGAGGTCGTCAATCTCAACTAGTGCTCGGTTCAATTCGTCCAGCAAAGGTGAGTTGAAAGGCTGGAAGGCTGATTTGACGACATCAACGATGTCACAACTACGCTTTTGAACAACTCTGAGCAGAGTAGCCAGTGCTTTACGGAGCTTTTCGTTCTCCGAATCCATGGCTACATCAAACACAGTGTTCAATTAGTTAACACCGACTACAATTTAAGTATGTGAACCTGTTATAAATTTACAGATTAGGTTACCATGGATCGCGCAACAATTTTAATCTGGACACAACGGCGAACCCCCCAAACCCGAAATGGATCACGCAACAATAAGCCATTGATGCAGGAAATACATGCGCATTAATGCTCTAGATCGTAAACCCTAAACAATCCACAAACCCTAATCCATACTACAGAATACGAACAATAGAATACGGTAATGATTAAGTACTACAGAAAAAAGGATTTGTGTAGTTCGTACCTAGCTGTTCGTGGATCTGCCTCGGTGGACCGAATCGAAGACGAAGACGACGGCGGCGAGGAGGTTCTCTTCCTTTTGCCGGCTGCCTTCGACGAAGTCGGCGGACGACGAAGCCTTTTGCCGATGGCGACTCTCCGGCGACGAACAGGTGGAACCTGGCTTGGATCTGCGGTTACGGGGGGTCGCGCGGCCTCGGTTGCAAGGGGTGCGAGCTCTACGCCGACAGACCCGCCTCCGCACGGCCGCTTCTCCCCCTCCTGCCTCGATGCCGGCGGCGAAGCGCGCCGGATCGAGGGCTCGGGCTCGGAAGAAGCAGTCGCCAGCGCGGGGTACGAATGCGGGGAACTTTCCTGGCGGCGGCTGGTGGACGAAGAGCGCGGATAGCGCACTCCCGGAGCCCTCCACATTTAGAGTGCCTGCTACATCCTCTAAAATTTAGAGGACGGTATAGAGTGCCTTGCTGGAGCCGTAGGGGACCTGACAGTCCTCTATATTTAGAGGACAGGACCATATACCGCTCCTTGTTGGAGACAGCCTTAGCAGATTCCATGTAATAAATTGTTTTTTTCCTATTTACCATAGAGCCTACTCGTCATTATCACTTAGCAAATAAATAAATATTCATGAAAAGACGGGAAGGGAGAGGACGTTTGTCAGAACCAGCAGCACTTGGGAGAGTAAAGCGGCCTTTACAGAAGCCAGCCGCGTCCGCCACATTTAAAGGACCAAGCACGCCCTGAAAATTTTAGCGAACGTTATACCGGTCTTTGCTGGAGGCATCCAGAAGCTTATTGTGCGCTATATTTAGAGTACATGAGCGTATAGCGAGTGTTGCTGGAGAGAGTCTTAGCAGCGTTTTCTAAACGATCCTCTAAATTTAGAGGACGTTATTGGATTCTCTATACATAGAGTTTCTAATATAGTAAAACTAAAATATATACAATATATTTGAGAGTATGATAAATACGTATGTATAAAAAAATAAAAAAAATTCTCTAATATAGGTATTTGCATATAGAGGACGTGATTTAAAGGACGTTGTTGGAGAGGAAGAAGATATAGAGGATGGAATCTTTTAGAGAAGACCGTAAAGGAAGGATATAGAGGATGGATATAGAGGACGTTGTTCTAGACAGTCTTAGGCCCTCTCTAGTAGAGCTGCTCCTTCAACGGGTTTTCGAAAAAATCTATCAAATGAGAGAATCTTTAATAGGCTCTTTCTAAAAAAGAATGAGTACATCCTTTAAAAAATGCTTTAAAAAACCAGTACAAGTTAGGAGCCAGAAAAATGAGCTTTTATTGGCTCATCTCTCATATTTTTTCTCTTCATCGACACTGCATCATAAGAGAAGCTGCAGGAGAAGCTATATTTCAACCAAACAGGATGTTCTTTCTAAAGCTCTTCGTGACAATAAGGAAGGAGTGTTTTCTTCTAAGAGCCAGAGCCAGGGCCAGAGCTAAAGCTGCTAGAGGAAGACCCCTACCAAACAGAGCCTTAATAATATAGCCTATAGCAGGATTTATGATATTGACATGTTATATATATCCAATTAAAAATCTACTCATACAATAATGCAGGTTGTACATTTAATACTTAGCTCATCTCTTCCTCTCACAAGTTGTCTTGGAGTTCGTGAGGAGCCTGCTTTCCAATTGTGTACTAGTGAGCAGTCAGCTTTCATTCCCTCTACATTTCTCTTTCTTCCACATCAGCACAAATCTGATGTGGCATCTCTTACAGTCCGCCTATATCACCTTATTATACTCGCTTTAAGGCTACCTGGCTATTCGTAGTGCATGTTACTCTATATTACTATTTATAGTTTATCAAAAACATTACGTGTTTAATCACGTAAATCTTTCGAAAGATGTATCTTTTTGACCGTAACTCTGATTTTTGCGTTCTTTTTCTCATGTGGCCATAGAAGCGAGATCTATTTTTGTGTTACATGTTGTCGGCGTTTCGAGACCGGGGGGTCCCTCGGGCCGACGAGTGAGTGTTGCCGCGTGCCCCAGCCCAGATGGGTCGAGCGCGTGGGCGAGCGCGAAAGGGGGGAAGGAGCGAGGCGGCCGGAGACCGGCGTGAGAGAGGTGGGAATCCCGCGGCCTTCGTGTTCGCCCAGCGCCTAGGTCGGGTGCGCTTGCAGTAGGGGGTTACAAGCGTCCACGCGGGAGAGGGAAGCGAGCGGCCCCAAGAGAGCGCATGTCCCGTCCTCGTCCCCGCGCGGCCAACCCTCTCTAAGAGGGCCCTGGTCCTTCCTTTTATAGGCGTAAGGAGAGGATCCAGGTGTACAATGGGGGTGTAGCAGAGTGCTACGTGTCTAGCGGGGGAGAGCTAGCGCCCTAAGTACATGCCGATGTGGCAGCCGGAGAGATTTTGGCACCCAGCTGGTGTGATGTCGTGGCCGTCGGAGGAGCGACGGAGCCTGGCGGAGGGACAGCTGTCGGAGCGGTTGAGTCCTTGCTGACGTCCTCCTGCTTCCGTAAGAGAGTTGAGAGCCGCCGTCGTCACAGAGCATGCGGAGCGCCATCATTGCCTATCTGGCGGAGCTAGCCAGATGGGACACCGGTCATGTTCTCTGCGGCCCGAGTCAGCTCGGGGTAGGGTGATGATGGCGCTTCCTGTTGACGTGGCTGGCCTGCGCCCTAGGTTGGGCGTCGTGGAGGCTCCTCCGAAGCCGAGGTCGAGTCTGTCTTCCATGGCCGAGGCCGAGTCCGAGCCCCTGGGTCGGGCGAGGCGGAGGTCTTTTGGCAGAGGCCAGGGCGGAGTCCGAGCCCTGGGGTCGGGCGAAGCGGAGTTTGTCGTCTTCTGGGGCTGAGCCCGAGTCCGAGCCCTGGGTCGGGCGGAGCGGAGTTCGTCGTCTTCTGGGGCTGAGCCCGAGTCCGAGCCCTAGGGTCGGGCGGAGCGGAGTTCGCCGTCTTCCGGGACTTAGCCCGAGTCCGAGCCCTGGGGTCGGGCGGAGCGGAGTTCGCCGTCTTCCGGGACCTAGCCCGAGTCCGAGCCCTGGGTCGGGCGGAGCGGAGTTCGCCGTCTTCCGGGACCTAGCCCGAGTCCGAGCCCTGGGTCGGGCGGAGCGGAGCTTTGAAAGGGAAATGTGCCCTTGGGCCATTTTTAAGTATTTTGGTGATTTAGTGTCTAACACAAGTGCTTAAATGTAAAATGGTGGACAAAGTACAAACCAAGGATAAAGGTATGTTTCTCAGACTTAGTACATTATTTTATGGACTAATGTATTGTATCTAAGTGCTGGAAACAGGAAAAATCAAATTGGAAATGTCTTGGCTCGAGCAGCCAAGAATCTGCCCAGTCTTGGAGCACCGGACTGTCCGGTGGTGCACCAGACAGTGTCCGGTGCGCCAGGCTGACTCGAACGAACTGGCCGCTCTCGGGAATTCACCGGCGACGTACGGCTATAATTCACCGGACTGTCCGGTGTGCACTGGACTGTCCGGTGAGCCAACGGTCGGCCGCGCGATCTGTGCGGGACACGTGGCCGAGCCAACGGCTAGAAGGGGGCACCGGACTGTCCGGTGCGCCAACGGCTCTCAGGCTGCCAACGGTCAACTACGCCATTTTTGGAAGGAAATCGGTCACCGGACAGTGTCCGGTGTGCACCGGACTGTCCGGTGCGCCAGTCGACAGAAGGCAAGATCAGCCTTCCTAGATTGCTCTCAACGGCTCCTAGCTGCCTTGGGGCTATAAAAGGGACCCCTAGGCGCATGGAGGAGTATCCCAAGCTTTCCTACAACATTTCTAAGCACCAAGACCTCGATTCCGCGCATTTGTTTCATTGTGATAGCATATAGAGCTCTAGTGGAGTTGTGAACTCATTGAGTTGTGTTGCGAGCTCTTGTTGCGACTTGTGTGCGTGTTGATACTCTGATTCTTGTGTCTTGTGTGCGTTGCTAATCCTCCCTTGCTCTGTGCTTCTTTGTGAACTTCAAGTGTAAGGGCAAGAGACTCCAAGTTGTGGAGATTCCTTGCAAACGGGATTGAGAAAAAGCAAGCAAAACACCGTGGTATTCAAGTAGGTCTTTGGACCGCTTGAGAGGGGTTGATTGCAACCCTCGTCCGTTGGGACGCCACAACGTGGAGTAGGCAAGCGTTGGTCTTGGCCGAACCACGTGATAACCACCGTGCCATCTCTGTGATTGATTTCTTGTGGTTATTGTGTTTTGACTCCTCTCTAGCCACTTGGCAATTATTGTGCTAACGATTAACCAAGTTTTGTGGCTTAAGTTTTCAAGTTTCACAGGATCACCTATTCACCCCCCCCTCTAGGTGCTCTCAATTGGTATCGGAGCCGGTCTCTTCAAGAAAGGGACTAACCGCCCGAAGAGATGGATCCTAAGGGGAAGGGAATCGTGATCAACGACAAGGAGAAGGAGTCCTTCGTCAACGAGCCGAAGGATGACAAGCCTACCAACTCGGGCTCGGGCCACAGACGCAAAGATGGGAAGAAGAAGAAGACAAGACGCATCAAGGAGATCGTCTACTATGACGACAGCGATGAGTCCACTTCTTCCCAAAAGGACAACGACGACAACGACTGCGAGAGAAGGAAACCGGTTAATTCAAACTTTTCTTTTGACTACTATCATATTCCGCACAGTACAAATGCTCATTTATTATCCATTCCACTTGGTAAACCTCCTCACTTTGATGGAGAGGACTACGGATTTTGGAGTCACAAAATGCATAGTCATTTGTTCTGTCTCCATCCAAGCATATGGGAGATAGTTGAGAATGGAATGCATTTTGATAGTAGTGATAGTCCCATGTTTATCAATGAGCAAATTCATAAAAATGCACAAGCTACTACTGTTCTTCTAGCTTCTTTATGCAGGGATGAATACCACAAAGTGAGCGGCTTGGATAACGCCAAGCAAATTTGGGACACCCTCAAGATCTCTCATGAGGGGAATGATGTCACAATGCTCACCAAGATGGAGTTGGTGGAAGGCGAACTCCGGAGATTCGCTATGATAAGGGGAGAAGAGCCAACTCAAACGTACAACCGGCTAAAGACCCTCGTCAACAAGATAAGAAGCTATGGAAGCACGCGATGGACGGACCACGACGTCGTCCGCCTAATGCTAAGGTCTTTTACTGTCCTTGATCCTCATCTTGTAAACAATATTCGTGAGAATCCTAGGTACACCAAGATGACGCCCGAGGAGATACTTGGAAAGTTCGTGAGCGGGCGAATGATGATCAAGGAAGCAAGATACGTGGACGACGCATTGAATGGTCCAATCCATGAGCCTCAACCCATTGCTCTCAAGGCAACAAGGAGCAAGGAGGCGTTACCTAGCAAGGTGGCGCAAGTTGAGGCGGCAGGGCTCAATGATGAGGAGATGACCCTCATCATCAAGCGCTTCAAGACGGCGCTTAAGGGTCGCAAGGGACAGCCAAGCAAGACCAAAGCCAAGGGGAAGCGCTCATGCTTCAAATGCGGTAAGATTGGTCATTTTATTGCTAACTGTCCCGACAATGATAGTGACCAGGATCAAGGGAACAAGAGGGAGAAGAAGAAGAACTACAAGAAGGCAAAGGGCGAGGCACATCTTGGCAAGGAGTGGGATTCAGATTGCTCCTCGTCCGACTCCGACAATGAAGGACTCGCCGCCACCGCCTTCAACAAGTCATCCCTCTTCCCCAATGAGCGTCACACATGCCTTATGGCAAGGGAGAAGAAGGTATGTAGTCGAAACTCTACTTATGCTTCTTCAAGTGAGGACGAATCTAGTGATGAGGATGAAATAGATTATTCATGTTTATTTAAGGGCCTAGATAGAACCAAGGTAGATAAAATTAATGAATTAATTGATGCCTTGAATGATAAGAATAGGCTTTTAGAAAAACAAGAAGATTTGTTGTATGAAGAACATGATAAATTTGTAGAGGCACAAAAATCCTATGCTTTAGAAGTTAAAAGAAATGAAATGCTTTCTTTTGAACTATCTACTTGTCATGAAACCATTTCTACTTTAAAAAGTGTTAACAATGATTTAAATGCTAACTTAGAAGTAGCAAATAAATCTAATTCTTGTGTAGAACATGTTATGATTTGCACTAGGTGTAAAGATTTTGATATTGATGCTTGTAGTGAACACCTAGTTTCAATTTCCAAATTAAAAGATGAATTGGCTAGTCTTAATGCCCAACTTAAGACTAGCAAAAGTGATTTCGATAAGCTAAAATTTGCAAGGGATGCCTACACGATTGGTAGACACCCCTCAATTAAGGATGGACTTGGCTTCAAGAGGGAAGCCAAGAACTTAACAAGTCATAAGGCTCCCATCTCCGCCAAGGAGAAAGGGAAGGCCCCTATGGCTAGTAGTGTGCAAAAGAACCATGCGTTTATGTACCATGATAGGAGACAATCTAGAAATGCTTACCATGCTTATGATGCTTTTGATTCTCGTGCCATGGTTGCTTCTAGTTCTTCCTATATGCATAATAGAAATGTTGCTAGGAAAAATGTTGTTCATAATATGACTAGAAAGAATATTGTTCATGCTACTAGGAAGGTTAATGAACCATCTACAATATATCATGCTTGCAATGCTTCTTTTGCCATTTATAGGAAAAATAAGAATGTGATTGCTAGGAAGTTAGGGGCAAGATGCAAGGGTGACAAAACTTGCATTTGGGTCCCTAAGACTATTGTAACTAACCTTGTAGGACCCAACAAGAGTTGGGTACCTAAGACCCAAGCCTAAATTTGCCTTGCAGGTTTATGCATCCGGGGGTTCAAGCTGGATTATCGACAGCGGATGCACAAACCATATGACGGGGGAGAAGAAGATGTTCACCTCCTACGTCAAAAACAAGGATTCCCAAGATTCAATAATATTCGGTGATGGGAACCAAGGCAAGGTAAAAGGGTTAGGTAAAATTGCTATTTCATCCGAGCACTCTATATCTAATGTGTTTTTAGTTGAGTCGCTTGGATATAATTTGTTATCTGTTAGTCAATTATGTAATATGGGATATAATTGTTTATTTACAAATGTAGATGTGTCTGTCTTTAGAAGATGTGATGGTTCACTAGCTTTTAAGGGTGTACTAGACGGCAAACTTTATTTAGTTGATTTTGCAAAAGAGGAGGCCGGTCTAGATGCATGCTTAATTGCTAAGACTAGCATGGGCTGGCTGTGGCATCGCCGCTTAGCACATGTGGGGATGAAGAACCTTCACAAGCTTCTAAAGGGAGAACACGTGATAGGTTTGACTAACGTGCAATTCGAAAAAGATAGACCTTGTGCAGCTTGTCAAGCAGGTAAACAAGTGGGAGGAGCACATCACAGCAAGAATGTGATGACCACTTCAAGACCTCTGGAGCTGCTGCATATGGACCTCTTCGGACCCGTCGCCTATCTGAGCATAGGAGGAAGTAAGTATGGTCTAGTTATTGTTGATGACTTTTCCCGCTTCACTTGGGTGTTCTTTTTGCAGGATAAGTCTGAAACCCAAGGGACCCTCAAGCGCTTTCTAAGGAGAGCTCAAAATGAGTTTGAGCTCAAGGTGAAGAAGATAAGAAGCGACAACGGGTCCGAATTCAAGAATCTTCAAGTGGAGGAGTTCCTTGAGGAGGAGGGGATCAAGCACGAGTTCTCCGCTCCCTACACACCTCAGCAAAATGGTGTGGTAGAGAGGAAGAACAGGACACTCATTGATATGGCGAGGACTAGAGATGGCCAAACGGGCCGTCCGGCCCGGCCCGGCCCGGGCCCGGTGAAGCCCGGCTAAAAACCGGGCCGGGCCTGCTGTGCCAGCGGGCTTAATTTTCTGTCCAAGCCCGGCCCGCAGCGGGCCTAAACGGGCCGGCCCGGCCCGTTTAGCACGAAAAAAACGGGCCGAAAAGCGGGCTAAACGGGCCGGTAATCACGTTTTAGTGTAAAAAAACCGGGCTTAACGGGCTTAGAGGTAAACGGGCCGTGCCGGGCTAGCCCGCCGTGCCTAGTTTCCTGTCCAAGCCCGCCCGCTTATTCTACCGTGTCGGGTTCGGACCGGGCCCAAAAAGCGGGCTTCGTGCCAGGCTCACGGGCCTCGTGCTTTTTGGACATCTATAGCGAGGACTATGCTTGGAGAGTTCAAGACCCCCGAGCGTTTTTGGTCGGAAGCCGTGAACACGGCTTGCCACGCCATCAACAGGGTCTACCTTCACCGCCTCCTCAAAAAGACTTCATATGAGCTGCTAACTGGTAACAAACCCAATGTGTCTTATTTTCGTGTATTTGGGAGCAAGTGTTATATTCTTGTGAAGAAAGGTAGATCTTCTAAATTTGCTCCCAAAGCTGTAGAAGGGTTTTTATTAGGTTATGATTCAAATACAAAGGCGTATAGGGTCTTCAACAAATCGTCGGGTTTGGTTGAAGTCTCTAGCGACGTTGTATTTGATGAGACTAATGGCTCTCCAAGAGAGCAAGTTGTTGATCTTGATGATGTAGATGAAGAAGACGTTCCAACGGCCGCGATACGCACCATGGCGATTGGAGATGTACGACCTCAGGAACAATTGGAGCAAGATCAACCGTCTTCCTCAACTATGGTGCTTCCCCCAACCCAAGGTGACGAACAGGTACCTCAAGTGGAGGCACATGATCAAGGGGGAGCACAAGATGTTCAAGTTGAAGAGGAAGAAGCGCAACCGGCACCTCCAACCCAAGTTCGAGCGATGATTCAAAGGGATCATCCCGTCGATCAAATTCTGGGTGATATTAGCAAGGGAGTAACTACTCGATCTCGATTAGTTAATTTTTGTGAGCATTACTCCTTTGTCTCTTCTATCGAGCCTTTTAGGGTAGAAGAGGCTTTGCTAGATCCGGACTGGGTGTTGGCCATGCAAGAGGAGCTCAACAACTTCAAGAGGAATGAAGTTTGGACGCTGGTGCCTCGTCCTAAGCAAAATGTTGTGGGAACCAAGTGGGTGTTCCGCAACAAACAAGACAAGCACGGAGTGGTGACAAGGAACAAGGCTCGACTTGTGGCAAAAGGTTATGCCCAAGTCACAGGTTTGGACTTTGAGGAGACTTTTGCTCCTGTGGCGAGGCTAGAGTCCATTCATATTTTGCTAGCATATGCCGCTCACCATTCTTTCAGGTTGTTCCAAATGGATGTGAAGAGCGCTTTCCTCAACGGGCCAATCAAGGAGGAGGTGTACGTGGAGCAACCCCCTGGCTTCGAGGATGAACGGTACCCCGACCATGTGTGTAAACTCTCTAAGGCGCTCTATGGACTTAAGCAAGCCCCAAGAGCATGGTATGAATGCCTTAGAGATTTCTTAATTGCTAATGCTTTCAAGGTTGGGAAAGCCGATCCAACTCTTTTCACTAAGACTTGTGACGGTGATCTATTTGTGTGCCAAATTTATGTCGATGACATAATATTTGGTTCTACTAATAAAAAGTCTTGTGAAGAGTTTAGCAGGGTGATGACGCAGAAATTCGAGATGTCGATGATGGGCGAGTTGAACTACTTTCTTGGGTTCCAAGTGAAGCAACTCAAGGACGACACCTTCATCTCTCAAACAAAGTACACGCAAGACTTGCTGAAGCGGTTTGGGATGAAGGATGCCAAGCCCGCAAAGACTCCGATGGGGACCGACGGACACACCGACCTCAACAAAGGAGGTAAGTCTGTTGATCAAAAAGCATACCGGTCAATGATAGGATCGTTACTTTACTTATGTGCTAGTAGACCGGATATTATGCTTAGCGTATGCATGTGTGCTAGATTTCAATCCGATCCTAAGGAGTGTCACTTAGTGGCAGTGAAGCGAATCCTTAGATATTTAGTTGCTACGCCTTGCTTCGGGATCTGGTATCCAAAGGGGTCTACCTTTGACTTAATTGGATATTCAGATTCCGACTATGCTGGATGTAAGGTCGATAGGAAGAGTACATCGGGGACGTGCCAATTCTTAGGAAGGTCCCTGGTGTCATGGAACTCTAAGAAACAAACTTCTGTTGCCCTATCCACCGCTGAGGCCGAGTATGTTGCCGCAGGACAGTGTTGCGCGCAACTACTTTGGATGAGGCAAACCCTCAGGGACTTTGGCTACAATCTGAGCAAAGTCCCACTCCTATGTGATAATGAGAGTGCTATCCGAATGGCGGAAAATCCTGTTGAACACAGCCGCACAAAGCACATAGACATCCGGCATCACTTTTTGAGAGACCACCAGCAGAAGGGAGATATCGAAGTGTTTCATGTTAGCACCGAGAACCAAGCCGATATCTTTACTAAGCCTCTAGATGAGAAGACCTTTTGCAGGTTGCGTAGTGAGCTAAATGTCCTAGATTCGCGGAACTTGGATTGATTTGTAGCATACATGTGTTTATACCTTTTGATCATGTTCCTTCTGCATTTTGTTGCTTAATAATGGTGCTCAAGTTGTACAAACACTCCCTGGACCTCACAAGTCTGTTGCAAAGTAATGCACATGTTTAGGGGGAGATGTGTTAAAACTTGACCCTTTGAGACTAACCATGTGCTTGAGTTTGCTTGTTTTAGTCTCAAAGGAGGTTTGAAAGGGAAAAGGTGGACTTGGACCATGAAAGACTTCCACTGCACTCCGATGAGAGGGTAACTTATTCCAAGTTCATCTCATGTACTCTTATTGCATGTGTATTCTTATTGAAGATTTTGGTGAGGCAATGGGGTTCTGGGCCAAGATTCATCCCGTTTTGGTGCTTGATGCCAAAGGGGGAGAAAATAAAGGCCAAAGCGATAAATGGATCAGCTACCACTTGAGAGATTTTGAAAATAGTAGAATAGAGTTTTTGGTTTGTCAGTAGAATAGAGTTTTTGGTTTGTCAAAACTCTTGTATTGTCTCTCTTATCAAAAGTTGGCTTCTTGTGGGGAGAAATGTTGGAAAAAGGGGAGTTTTTGAAATCTTGAATCAATTTCTCTTGGAATGACTCTCTTTATGTCTTAACATGTGTGTTTGACTTAGAGATAGAAATTTGAGTTTGATTTGCAAAAACAAACCAAGTGGTGGCAAAGAGTGATCCATATATGTCAAATTTGAATCAAAACAATTTGAGTTCTTATTTGAATTAATTTTGTATTTGTTCTACTTGCTTTATATTGTGTTGGCATAAATCACCAAAAAGGGGGAGATTGAAAGGGAAATGTGCCCTTGGGCCATTTCTAAGTATTTTGGTGATTTAGTGTCTAACACAAGTGCTTAAATGTAAAATGGTGGACAAAGTACAAACCAAGGATAAAGGTATGTTTCTCAGACTTAGTACATTGTTTTATGGACTAATGTATTGTATCTAATTGCTGGAAACAGGAAAAATCAAATTGGAAATGTCTTGGCTCGAGCAGCCAAGAATCTGCCCAGTCTGGGAGCACCGGACTGTCCGGTGGTGCACCGGACAGTGTCCGGTGCGCCAGGCTGACTCGAACGAACTGGCCGCTCTCGGGAATTCACCGGCGACGTACGGCTATAACTCACCGGACTGTCCGGTGTGCACCGGACTGTCCGGTGAGCCAACGGTCGGCCGGGCCAACGGCCGGCCGCGCGATCTGCGCGGAACACGTGGCCGAGCCAACGACTAGAAGGGGGCACCGGACTGTCCGGTGCGCCAACGGCTCTCAGGCTGCCAACGGTCAACTACGCCTTTTTTGGAAGGAAATCGGTCACCGAACAGTGTCCGGTGTGCACCGGACTGTCCGGTGCGCCAGTCGACAGAAGGCAAGATCAGCCTTCCTAGATTGCTCTCAACGGCTCCTAGCTGCCTTGGGGCTATAAAAGGGACCCCTAGGCGCATGGAGGAGTATCCCAAGCTTTCCTACAACATTTCTAAGCACCAGGACCTCGATTCCGCGCATTTGTTTCATTGTGATAGCATATAGAGCTCTAGTGGAGTTGTGAACTCATTGAGTTGTGTTGCGAGCTCTTGTTGCGACTTGTGTGCGTGTTGATACTCTGATTCTTGTGTCTTGTGTGCGTTGCTAATCCTCCCTTGCTCTGTGCTTCTTTGTGAACTTCAAGTGTAAGGGCAAGAGACTCCAAGTTGTGGAGATTCCTTGCAAACGGGATTGAGAAAAAGCAAGCAAAACACCGTGGTATTCAAGTAGGTCTTTGGACCGCTTGAGAGGGGTTGATTGCAACCCTCGTCCGTTGGGACGCCACAACGTGGAGTAGGCAAGCGTTGGTCTTGGCCGAACCACGGGATAACCACCGTGCCATCTCTGTGATTGATTTCTTGTGGTTATTGTGTTTTGACTCCTCTCTAGCCACTTGGCAATTATTGTGCTAACGATTAACCAAGTTTTGTGGCTTAAGTTTTCAAGTTTCACAGGATCACCTATTCACCCCCCCTCTAGGTGCTCTCAAGCTTCCTATGGTGCCTTTGGCAGGGCCTGACTGCCTGTCAGTCTCATTCTGTCAAGGGGCACTGCAGTCGGAGTGGCGCAGGCGTCGCTGTCCTTCTGTCAGGCCGGTCAGTGGAGCGGTGAAGTGACGGCGGGCACTTCGGCTCTGCCGGGGGGCGTGCGTCAGGATAAAGGTGTCAGGCCACCTTTGCGTTAAATGCTCCTGCGATTCGGTCGGTCGGTGCGGCGATTTAGTCAGGGTTGCTTCTTAGCGAAGGCAAGGCCTCGGGCGAGCCGGAGATGTGTCCGCCGTTGGAGGGGGGCCTCGGGCGAGACGGAAATCCTCCGGGGTCGGCTGCCCTTGTCCGAGGCTAGGCTCGGGCGAGGCATGATCGAGTCGCTCGAACGGACCGATCCCTGACTTAATCGCACCCATCAGGCCTTTGCAACTTTATGCTGATGGGGGTTACCAGCTGAGAGTTAGGAGTCTTGAGGGTACCCCTAATTATGGTCCCCGACAGTAGCCCCCGAGCCTCGAAGGGAGTGTTAGCACTCGCTTGGAGGCTTTCGTCGCACTTTTTTGCAAGGGGACCAGCCTTTCTCGGTTGCATTTTGTTCCGGTGGGTGCGCGCGAGCGCACCCGCCGGGTGTAGCCCCCGAGGCCTCGGAGGAGTGGTTTCATTCCTCCGAGGTCTTAATGCCTTGCGTAATGCTTCGGCTGGTCTGGTTGTTCCCTCATGCGAACTGGCCGTAGCCCGGGTGTACGGTCGGGGCCCAAGTTCTCGGGCTGGTATGTTGACGCTGTCAACGGTTCGGTCGGAGCCGGGTTCGCGAGAGCAGCCCCCGAGCCTCCGCACAGGGCGAGAGGGCGATCAGGGACAGACTCGGCTTTTTTACATACACCCCTGTGTCGCCTTTTCGCAAGGAGGGGGGGGGAGCGCCATGTTACCCTCGATGGGCACCGAACATGGTGTCTCCGGTGAGCTGCAAGCGGGTAATCCGAGTGGACATCCGTGCCCCGTTCGTTAGGGGTCGGCTAGGGGCCCAGAGGCACGCCCAAAAGTACCTGCGGGTGATCTGCCGGACCCGGTCCCCTGGCGACGGGGTCCGAGGGCTCGATGCCTCCCTCTGATGGGATTCCGTTACAAGATCGCTCCCGCTAGTCTCGGAAATGTCCTAGGGTACCTCGGGAGCGTAGCCCGAGCCTCGGTTATGTATCGAACGTACCCCTGGTCATCCCTCGCTCGGCGTCTGAGGCGGCTGTGAACCCTTCGGGGGCCAGCCTTCGAACCCCTGATTAGTAATGGGCGCGGAGCCTGGGTAGCCTAAGGCGGCCGTGGAACCCTTCGGGGGGCCGGCCTTCGACCTCTGACCAGTAGTGGGTGTAGGGCCCACGCGATCTGAGGCGGCTGTTGGAACCCTTCGGGGGCCAGCCTTCGAACCTCTGATCAGTAAGGAGGCTCGGAGCCTGGTTCCTTCATGGGGAAGGATCCTTTTCGGGGTATCCCCCTTTCCCGGTCCCTGTTGCAAGAGATAGAGAAAAAGGAGAAAAGGAAAAGGATATGAAATCGAACGACATGGCGTACCTTTTTTGGCGCGGTTATTACGGCGAAGGCGAGGCGTCGCCCGCTTCTCCTCCCAGAAGCGCCGCCTGTCCTGCCGCGGAGTTAATGCGACGGGGCGAGTGGTTGGCTGGGCGGTCGTCGCGTGTGCGCGAGCCGTTCGAGGAACGGATCACGGGCGCGTTGTCTTCACGCCGTGAGAGGGGGTTCTCTTGCTGCCCCCGGATGGGACGTGAGCTTGGCTGACGACGTGACCGCTGCTCCCGCCCGCCTGCCACCGTCATTACTGCCGGCCCACTTTCGGTCGTATTGACCGCCGCGCCAGGCTAGCGCTGCTGGGTCGTGCGCTGGGTCGCCTCGATTCGCGGTATTGGTTCCGCAATCGAGGAGGCGTGGTGGTGGCGCAAGTGGCGGTGCAGTTGCTTGCATGATGCATCCGGCACGCCGGTTGCGTGACGCGTGGGCTTGGGCCTCCATGCTAGGCGTGTCGGGAGTCGGAGAAGCGCGTCCACTTGGCGCGGTTGCATGCCGCCTGCATGGCTGCCCGCCTCTTTCGCCCGTTGGTCTGGGCAATAGTGGAGGGTCACTTGTAACCGCTGGGCAGTTGTGTGCACCACGCGCGGCGGTTTGGCTTCTTCTGCTCTGAGCCGGTTTGCATGACATGCGGGACCCAGCCCCCGCGCCGCAGGGGAGGGCCTTGGAGCGCGTTGGAGAAGACTTAGCCCGTGACGGTTGGGGGCGCAAGCAGGGAGAGTGGCCTTTAAAAGGAGGGCGACCCCTTTCGGAAGGCGACCATGTCTTCTCGCTCCCTTATGCATCGCGTCTTTCCACCTTCCAAGCCCCCGGATGGGGGATACCCGCCGTCTTTTTGCCTCATCGTCGGAGGAACGCAACTCCGTGGGAGTTGGTACCTTTCAGCCATCGTTCGGCTTCAAGGATTTTCATCATGCAGCCCGGCTGCACCCCCCACCAGCGGTCACCCAAGATGGTGACCTCCAACTTGATGGTGGGGGAAAGCGAGCCGGGCTGTGGCCTCTGCCCCTCCCTCAGCCTCAAGGATTTTCATCACCAGGGCTGGGGAGGGGAGTGTGCCGAGTTGGGGTCGGCCCCTGCGTGGGCGGCGACCCGCTCCTTCACTCAGTGATCGGAGGGAAGGGCGGTCGTCGTCCGTGGCGCCGGCAGCTGCACCGTGCCTGGCTCTCGGACGCAAGTGGCTTCGGAGCCGCTCGCGGCGCCGGCGTCTGCCACGGCAGCTGGAAGAGGTTCTTCCGCTGGCGAGATAGCCAAGGCCGGCCACGGACCGACCTCCAACTCTACGGCCTTCTGCCCGTCCTTGCCTCACGAGTTTGGGCATGGGCGGGGGCCTCCTGGCAGCAGCATCCGCCCTGAGGTCAGTGCTGCCGCTGTTCGGCCCCCCGGAGCAGAAGTCGTCGTTGTCGTCGCTGCTGGAGCGGGTGACGGCGCGCCGTTCGTCGGTCTTCTGTTGCTCCGCAGGCCCACCCCTATCGAGTGGGGTTGTTCGTACCTGCGGAGGGGGAACCGGAGTTCCGTTTGTAATGGCACTTTGAATGCCAGTGTTTTTGTTCATTATGGCTGTCGAGGCCTGAACATGTATGTAATTTTGGCACGGAGCTGTGTTTTTTCCTCATTTTCGAGCACTAAGACTCGCCTGTTGATTATCTGAACCGCTTCACCAAGCATGAGTCGCCCCGTGTCAAGGTGACGAGTGAGGTATCCGTATCCCGGAGGCGTAGGAGTCCCTCGGCTCGGTCGGCCTTGTTGTCTGAGGCTCCTCTAGCTTAGTTAAAGGGACCCCTTGGCTGCTCTTCGACGAGCCGAGGCCAGGGGTAGCGATATCAGCATGAACAGAGGCGGAGTTGGCTCGAAAATGAAACCTGGTTGGCCGGAGCCTAGCCGGGTTGTCCGTTAGCGGGACCGACGCCGGAGTTGATCAGCCAAGGCCTCGGGTCGGGCTGGCGCCCTTGGGAGATGGTTGGCCGAGGCCCCAGGGGTAACCGGCCGAGCCGCCTGCTCGGGCCGGATTCCCGGAGAAGTCCCTGGCAGCGATTGTCCGGGCGTGGCGATGACGTCGTCCTCCAGAGTGGGGATCCCCGGACCGCGTCGCCGTCCGAGGCTAGGTCGAACCTTGCTGAAGGTGTCGTCGATGCCGAGGGTGCCACTGCCCCCTTCCAGCGTCAAGACCCGAGCCTGCAGGATCAGAGTGTCTTGTAGCGTGTGCCTTCTGCGGCCGCCGAGGCCAGGATACACACCCTCGCTGTGTTGTAAAGCTGCGTCTCCTTTCCTCTTGTTTCGAGTATCTGGACTTTTTTGTCGGTAACAGGGATGTTTGTGCGAGCGAGAGTTGCTTCTCGCGGAAGGTGATGAGTGAGGTATCCGTATCCCGGAGGCATGGGAGTCCCTCGGCTCGGTCGGCCTTGCCGCTTACGCGCCCTTTCACCCGTCCATGAGGCCCTGTCACCGACTCAGTCGAGAAGGCTCGAAGGATCGCTTCGGCAGAAGAGCTTCCGAACGTGAAGACTTGTTCGGTCCGCGGAATCACTTTATCCGAACGCGAGTTACTTATCGCAGAAGGTGATGAGTGAGGTATCCGTATCCCGGAGGCGTAGGAGTCCCTCGGCTCGGTCAGCCTTGGCTGCTTACGTGTACTCCGTCGTTTTCAGGATCCACTTTTCGAAGTAGTCAGAAAGCACGAAAGATATTCTGGCAGAAGAGATCTTTTTTCGAGGAAAATTTCAACGCAGAGGGGGTTCCCCCCTTTTAGCCCCCGAGGGAGGGTCGGGCTTTGCCGAGGCGAGGCCGACCCTTCCTTGATGACTAAACTTGGCGTGGGTGCGAGGTATATGCACAACTTGAAAACATCTTAAGGGTAGAAGCGACATAGCTGTTGGATGTTCCAAGCGTTGCCGTAGACCTCGCCTTGACTGTTGGCCAGCTTGTACGTTCCGGGCTTCAGAACTTTGGCGATGACGAATGGCCCCTCCCAGGGGGGCGTGAGCTTGTGCCTCCCTCGGGCGTCTTGCCGCAGTCGAAGCACCAGGTCGCCCACCTGGAGGTCTCGGGGCCGGACCCCTCGGGCGTGGTAGCGTCGCAGGGACTGCTGGTACCGCGCCGAGTGTAGTAAGGCTTTGTCCCGAGCCTCTTCCAGCTGGTCCAGCAAGTCTTCTCGGCTAGCTTGGTTGCTTTGATCGCTGTAGGCCCTCGTCCTCGGGGAGCCGTATTCCAGGTCAGTGGGCAAGACGGCCTCGGCCCCGTAGACCAGGAAGAACGGCGTGAAACCCGTGGCTCGGCTCAGCGTTGTCCTCAGGCTCCAGACCACCGAGGGGAGTTCCTTCATCCATCGCTTGCCGAACTTGTTGAGGTTGTTGTAAATCCGAGGCTTGAGCCCTTGTAGAATCATGCTGTTGGCATGCTCTACTTGCCCATTCGACATGGGATGAGCCACGGTGGCCCAGTCCACCCGGATGTGGTGATCCTCGCAGAAGTCCAAGAATTTTCTGCCGGTGAACTGGGTACCGTTGTCGGTGATGATGGAGTTTGGGACCCCGAAGCGATGGATGATGTTGGTGAAGAACGTCACCGCCTGCTCGGACCTGATGTTGTTCAGAGGTCGGACCTCGACCCACTTGGAGAATTTGTCGATGGCGACCAGCAGGTGCGTGTAGCCCCCGGGCGCCTTCTGCAAGGGGCCGACGAGGTCCAGACCCCACACAGCAAAGGGCCAGGTGATGGGTATCGTCTGTAGAGCCTGAGCGGGCAGGTGGGTCTGCTTCGCATAGAATTGACACCCTTCGCAGGTGCGGACAATTCTAGTGGCGTCAGCCACCGCCGTTGGCCAGTAGAAGCCTTGCCGGAAAGCATTCCCGACAAGGGCTCGAGGCGCTGCGTGATGGCCGCAAGCCCCCGAGTGTATCTCTTGCAGGAGTTCCTGACCTTCGGCGACGGAGATGCATCGCTGGAGGATGCCCGAGGGGCTGTGGTGGTAGAGCTCCTTCTCATCGCCCAGCAAGACGAACGACTTGGCGCGTCGCGCTACCCACCGAGCCTCGGCTCGGTCGAGGGGTAGCTCTCCTTGGCGGAGATATTGCAGGTACGGGGTCTGCCAATTTCGATCAGGCGTGGCCCCGCTCCGCTCCTCCTCGATGCGCAGTGCCTCGCCCTCGGAGGCCGAGGGTACCTCGGGCTGAACCGAGGGCGCCTCGGGCCGAGCTGAGGGTGCCTCGGGCTGTGCCGAGGGTACCTCGGGCTGGACCGGGGGCGCCTCAGGCTCGGGCGTGTCGTCGATCTTGACAGAGGGTTGATGCAGATCCCGGGAGAAGACGTCCGGGGGAACCGTTGTTCGCCCCGAGGCTATTTTTGCCAGCTCGTCCGCAGTCTCGTTGTAGCGCCGAGCGATGTGGTTAAGCTCGAGCCCGTAGAACTTGTCTTCGAGGCGCCGAACCTCATCGCAGTAGGCCTCTATCTTCGGGTCGCGGCAGTGGGAGTTTTTCATGACTTGGTCGATGACGAGCTGCGAGTCACCGCGGGCGTCGAGGCGCCTGACCCCTAGCTCGATGGCGATCCGCAACCCGTTGATCAGAGCCTCGTACTCAGCCACATTGTTGGACGCCGGGAAATGGAGGCGTAGCACATAGCGTAGGTGTTTCCCGAGGGGCGAGATGAAGAGTAGGCCCGCGCCGGCTCCCGTCTTCATCAGCGACCCGTCGAAAAACATGGTCCAGAGCTCCGGTTGGATCAGAGCCGTCGGTAGCTGGGTGTCGACCCATTCGGCTACGAAGTCCGCCAATACCTAGGACTTGATGGCCTTCCGAGGGGCGAACGAGATTGTCTCGCCCATGATTTCCACCGCCCACTTTGCAATCCTGCCCGAGGCCTCTCGGCACTGGATGATCTCCCCCAGGGGGAAGGATGACACCACAGTTACCGGATGAGACTCGAAGTATTGTCGCAACTTCCGCCTCGTCAGGATCACTGCATACAACAGCTTCTGAACTTGTGGGTAGCGGATCTTGGTTTCTGACAGTACCTCGCTGACGAAGTAAACTGGCCTCTGAACGGGCAATGCATGCCCCTCTTCTTGCCTCTCGATCACAATCGCGGCGCTAACCACCTGAGTGGTCGCAGCGACGTAGACCAAGAGGGCTTCTCCATCAGCTGGAGGCACCAAGATAGGCGCCTTTGTGAGGAGCGCCTTCAGGCTCCCGAGAGCTTCCTCGGCCTCAGGGGTCCAAGCGAAGCACTCGGCCTTCCTTAAGAGGCGGTACAGAGGCAGACCTCTTTCGCCGAGGCATGAGATGAAGCGGCTCAGGGCCGCGAGACATCCCATGACCCTCTGTACGCCTTTTAAGTCCTTGATGGGCCCCATGCTGGTGATGGTTGCGATCTTCTCCGGGTTGGCTTCGATGCCCCGCTCGGAGACGATGAACCCCAGGAGCATGCCCCGGGGCACCCCGAAGACACACTTCTCGGGATTGAGCTTGACGCCTTTCGCTTTGAGACATCGGAATGTCACTTCAAGGTCGGAGAGGTCGGAAGCTTTCCTTGTCTTGACTACGATGTCATCGACGTAGGCCTCGACCGTGCGACCGATGTGTTCGCCGAACACATGGTTCATGCACCGCTGATACGTCGCGCCCGCATTCCTCAAACCGAACGGCATGGTGACATAGCAGTACATGCCGAAGGGCGTGATGAAAGAAGTCGCGAGCTGGTCGGACTCTTTCATCCTGATTTGGTGATACCCTGAGTAGGCGTCGAGGAAAGACAGGGTTTCACACCCAGTAGTGGAATCCACGATTTGATCGATGCGAGGCAGAGGGTAGGGAACCTTCGGACATGCTTTGTTGAGACCAGTGTAGTTTACACACATCCGCCATTTCCCCCCTTTCTTTCTCACAAGCACAGGGTTGGCAAGCCATTTGGGATGGAATACCTCTTTGATGAACCCGGCTGCCGTTAGCTTGTGGATCTCCTCGCCTATCGCTCTGCGCTTCTCCTCGTCGAATCGGCGCAGAGGCTGCTTGACGGGTTGGGCTCCGGCCCGAATTTCCAGCGAGTGCTTGGCGACATCCCTTGGTATGCCGGGCATGTCCGAGGGACTCCACGCGAAGACGTCGGCGTTCGCACGGAGAAAGTCGACGAGCACTGCTTCCTATTTGGGGTCGAGCCCGG
The DNA here is from genome assembly GCF_902167145.1 of Zea mays. Classification (NCBI taxonomy): domain Eukaryota; kingdom Viridiplantae; phylum Streptophyta; class Magnoliopsida; order Poales; family Poaceae; genus Zea; species Zea mays. The sequence goes on along the minus strand of NC_050096.1, from coordinate 18,610,610 downwards.
AACCGATCCGGATCTGCTTGGAGGCGTCGCCACTGGGGTCGAGGGGGACGGCCTTAACCGTCTCCACTGGCTCGAAGTTGCCGGCATGACGCTTCACGTCTGGCACCTCTTTGGAGAGGCTTTCCAGGTCGGCGATGAGGGCCTCGGACTCGGCGAGGGCCTCGGCGTACTCCACGCACTCCACGTCGCATTCGAACGCGTGTTTGTACGTGGGGCCGACGGTGATGACCCCGTTGGGGCCCGACATCTTGAGCTTCAGGTAGGTGTAGTTGGGGACGACCATAAACTTCGCGTAGCATGGCCTCCCCAGTACCGCGTGGTAGGTTCCTCGGAACCCGACCACCTCGAACGTAAGAGTCTCCCTTCGAAAGTTGGAGGGCGTTCCGAAGCAGACGGGAAGGTCGAGTCGTCCGAGGGGCTGGACGCGCTTCCCGGGAATCATCCCGTGGAAGGGCGCAGCGCCTGCTCGGACGGAGGACAGATCGACGCGCAGGAGCCTGAGGGTCTCGGCGTAGATGATGTTGAGGCTGCTGCCCCCGTCCATAAGGACCTTGGTGAGCCTGACGTCGGCGACGACGGGGTCGACGACGAGCGGGTATTTCCCCGGGCTCAGCACGTGGTCGGGGTGGTCAGCTTGGTCGAAGGTGATGGGCTCATCAGAACAGTCTAGGTAGACTGGCGCCGCCACCTTCACCGAGCAGACCTCCCGGCGCTCTCGCTTGCGATGCCGAGCCGAGGCATTCGCTGCATGCCCACCGTAGATCATGAAGCAGTCGCGGACCTCGGGGAACTCTCCTGCTTGGTGATCTTCCTTCTTGTCGTCGTCGCGGGCCCTGCCACCCTCCGCGGGTGGCCCGGCCCTGTGGAAGTGGCGCCGAAGCATGACGCACTCCTCGAGGGTGTGCTTGACGGGCCCCTGATGATAGGGGCACGGCTCCTTGAGCATCTTGTCGAAGAGGTTGGCACCTCCGGGGGGCTTCCGAGGGTTCTTATACTCGTCGGCGGCGACAAGGTCCGCGCCGGCGGCGTCGCGTTTCGCTTGCGACTTCTTCTTGCCTTTCTTCTTGGCACCGCACGGAGTAGACGCCTCGGGAGTATCTTCCGATGGGCGGCCCTGGGGCTGCTTGTCCTTTCGGAAGATAGCCTCGACCGCCTCCTGGCCAGAGGCGAACTTGGTGGCGATGTCCATCAGCTCGCTCGCCCTGGTGGGGGTCTTGCGACCCAACTTACTCACCAGGTCGCGGCAGGTGGTGCCGGCAAGGAACGCGCCGATGACATCCGAGTCGGTGATGTTGGGCAGCTCGGTGCGCTGCTTCGAGAATCGCCGGATGTAGTCCCGGAGAGACTCTCCCGGCTGCTGCCGGCAGCTTCGGAGGTCCCAGGAATTCCCGGGGCGCACGTACGTGCCCTGGAAATTGCCGGCGAAGGCTTGGACCAGGTCATCCCAATTGGAGATCTGCCCCGGAGGCAGGTGCTCCAACCAGGCGCGAGCGGTGTCGGAGAGGAACAGGGGGAGGTTGCGGATGATGAGGTTGTCGTCGTCCGTTCCACCTAGTTGGCAGGCCAGGCGGTAGTCCGCGAGCCACAGTTCCGGTCTCGTTTTCCCCGAGTACTTCGTGATAGTAGTCGGGGGTCGGAACCGGGTCGGGAACGGTGCTCGTCGGATGGCTCGGCTGAAGGCCTGCGGACCGGGTGGTTCGGGCGAGGGACTCCGATCCTCCCCGTTGTCGTAGCGTCCCCCACGCCTGGGGTGGTAACCTCGGCGCACCCTTTCGTCGAGGTGGGCCCGACGGTCGCGATGATGGTGCTCGTTGCCGAGGTGGCCCGGGGCCGCAGGCGCGGTGTTGCGCGTGTGCCCGGTGTAGACCGAGGCTTCCCGCATGAATCGGGAGGTCGCGGCATGAGGTTCCGAGGGGTATCCCTGCCTTCGGGAGGCAGAGCTCTCGGCCCGTCGGACCACAGCGCCTTCCAGGAGATTCTTGAGCTCTCCCTGGATCCGCCGACCCTCGGTGGTTGATGGCTCCAGCATCGCGCGAAGAAGCATCGCTGCTGCAGCCAGGTTCTGACCGACCCCACTGGATGCGGGTGGCAGCCTGACCCTGACGTCGTCGGCGACACGGTGCTGGAGACCCTGGGGCAGGTGACGTATTTCTCCGGCCGGGGGTTGGCCCGCCCATGCCTGCCCGACGTCCCGGCGGATCGGCTCAAGCGCTCCTGCTCCCTCGTCAAGCCTGGCCTGCGCCCCTCGGACTTGCTCGAGCTGTGGGTCGTGACCCCCCACCGGAACGGGGACCACAGCTAGCTCCCGTGGGATGTTAGCGCGAGGCACCGGCCTAGGGAGATCACCGTCCTCCGGCATGCCGAGATGATTGCCTTCGGAGGGACCCCCCAGATCGACGTGGAAACATTCGCGACTTGGGCCGCAGTCCTCGTCGTCGAGGCTGCGGCTACCGTCGGAACAGTCGGAGAGGCAGTAATCACATGCGGTCATGAAGTCCCGCATGGCACTGGGGTTGCCAAATCCAGAGAAATCCCAACAAATGTTGGGGTCGTCATCTTCCTCGGACCCAGAGGGCCCGTAGGTCGAGACGTCCGTCAGCCGGTCCCAAGGCGACCGCATGCGAAACCCCAGAGGGTTTGAACTCGCCTCTACGAGAGCGCCCGCCAAAGCAAGGTCGCTTGGCGGGTTGAGGCTGAGTCCAAATGACGTGGGATGGGAATCGGTCGGTACCTTTCGGTCGACGAGCAGCGACATAGTCACGTCGGGGACTGATCGCACCGTCGTCTCAGGTACGAGGGCGACGTCCTGCAAGCTCTCCGCGAGCGCACTGGCGTCGTCCGCTTGCTCGGGATTGGCGTGTCGCGGGGAGACGGCGCTCGCCTTCGTCTCAAACGCGAGGTCGACGCCCGACGCGCCCCCCGTTGGGGCGCTGGGGACGTCGACTTGCTCGACAGCCGACGAGGCGCGGCCTCCCGCTTGGCCTTGGTTGCCCCGCCTCCTCCTCCGTTGGCGGGGGAGAGGACGGGGCGAGCTCGAATGTTGTTCTTCTACCACGCGGGGAAGACGTCGTTGATTCCGCCGCCGGCGGGCGGGCCGTCGGCCGCCATTGTCGTTGTCGCACGGCGGTGGAAGGAGTATCATGTCGTAGCTGCCGTCGAAGGACATGAACTCAAGACTCCCGAAACGGAGCACCGTCCCGGGTTGGAGAGGTTGCTGGAGACTGCCCATCTGGAGCTTGACGGGAAGCTATTCGTCAACACGCAGCAGGCCCCTACCTGGCGCGCCAACTGTCGGCGTTTCGAGACCGGGGGTCCCTCGGGCCGACGAGTGAGTGTTGCCGCGTGCCCCAGCCCAGATGGGTCGAGCACGTGGGCGAGCGCGAAAGGGGGGAAGGAGCGAGGCGGCCGGAGATCGGCGTGAGAGAGGTGGGAATCCCGCGGCCTTCGTGTTCGCCCAGCGCCCAGGTCGGGTGCGCTTGCAGTAGGGGGTTACAAGCGTCCACGCGGGAGAGGGAAGCGAGTGGCCCCAAGAGAGCGCCTGTCCCGTCCTCGTCCCCGCGCGGCAACCCTCTCTAAGAGGGCCCTGGTCCTTCCTTTTATAGGCGTAAGGAGAGGATCCAGGTGTACAATGGGGGTGTAGCAGAGTGCTACGTGTCTAGCGAGGGAGAGCTAGCGCCCTAAGTACATGCCGATGTGGCAGCCGGAGAGATTTTGACACCCAGCTGGTGTGATGTCGTGGCCGTCGGAGGAGCGACGGAGCCTGGCGGAGGGACAGCTGTCGGAGCGGTTGAGTCCTTGCTGATGTCCTCCTGCTTCCGTAAGAGAGCTGAGAGCCGCCGTCGTCACAGAGCATGCGGGGCGCCATCATTGCCTATCTGGCGGAGCTAGCCAGATGGGACACCGGTCTTGTTCTCTGCGGCCCGAGTCAGCTCGGGGTAGGGTGATGATGGCGCTTCCTATTGACGTGGCTGGCCTGCGCCCTAGGTTGGGCGTCGTGGAGGCTCCTCCGAAGCCGAGGTTGAGTCTGTCTTCCATGGCCGAGGCTGAGTCCGAGCCCCTGGGTCGGGCGAGGCGGTGGTCGTTCGGCAGAGGCCAGGGCGGAGTCCGAGCCCTGGGGTCGGGCGAAGCGGAGTTTGTCGTCTTCTGGGGTTGAGCCCGAGTCCGAGCCCTGGGTCGGGCGGAGCGGAGTTCGTCGTCTTCTGGGGCTGAGCCCGAGTCCGAGCCCTAGGGTCGGGCGGAGCGGAGTTCGCCGTCTTCCGGGACTTAGCCCGAGTCCGAGCCCTGGGGTCGGGCGGAGCGGAGTTCGCCGTCTTCCGGGACCTAGCCCGAGTCCGAGCCCTGGGTCGGGCGGAGCGGAGTTCGCCGTCTTCCGGGACCTAGCCCGAGTCCGAGCCCTGGGTCGGGCGGAGCGGAGCTTCCTATGGTGTCTTTGGCAGGGCCTGACTGCCTGTCAGTGTCATTCTGTCAAGGGGCACTGCAGTCGGAGTGGCGCAGGCGGCGCTGTCCTTCTGTCAGGCCGGTCAGTGGAGCGGTGAAGTGACGGCGGTCACTTCGGCTCTGCCGGTGGGCGTGCGTCAGGATAAAGGTGCCAGGCCACCTTTGCGTTAAATGCTCCTGCGATTCGGTCGGTCGGTGCGGCGATTTAGTCAGGGTTGCTTCTTAGCGAAGGCAAGGCCTCGGGCGAGCCGGAGATGTGTCCGCCGTTGGAGGGGGGCCTCGGGCAAGACGGAAATCCTCCGGGGTCGGCTGCCCTTGTCCGAGGCTAGGCTCGGGCGAGGCATGATCGAGTCGCTCGAACGGACTGATCCCTGACTTAATCGCACCCATCAGGCCTTTGCAGCTTTATGCTGATGGGGGTTACCAGCTGAGAGTTAGGAGTCTTGAGGGTACCCCTAATTATGGTCCCCGACACATGTTGTAATGATCTTGTTCTTTGCATAGTGTATTGTTTTTTCTTTTCAAGTGTGATTGTTTGCATTGCGTAGACAACGAGCAGATCGTGGTTTCCAAAGGAGCTACAGGAGAAGACCTTGAGCACTCGGTTGATGAAGGCAAGTATCCTCTGACATATTTATATTCTACTTCACATGAAAACTTACATTCCCGCATAACATGATTCATCATAAGGATTGACCAGCTTTATATTTACTCTATCTTTGTTTACCTTTTCTGTTGGGTTGTGATGATTAGCTTTATGCTAGTGCTTGAACCTAATTAATGAACATAATAAGACTGATTATGATACGATACTTATGTTTTAGATATGATTATGAACTTGTGATATCAAGGAGACTCGAGTTTTGTCCTGAGTACTCCTCTGCAAGGACCGGTTCGTTGAGTGACAACACGTGAAAACAGTGCAGCTATGAGAAGGTACGGGACGCCCGTAGCTAATTAATTAGAGAAACATGAGGTATAATTTGCCTAGCTTGTGTGTTGTCAATGGGGCCCGGGGTGCAGTACTCTCTCTGTCGAGAGTGGTTTGCCCTCTTGGGGGAGGTGTACTCTGTCTACAATACTAGGGAAAACCTAACGAGCGGCTATACCTTTTGGGAGAATCTTTGTAAAGGCTATATAGTGAGACCTTGCCAACTCACCTCAGAAATGTTTAAGGGTTTGATCAGTCCAAGGCAAAAAGGGATCACGACTCATGGGTAAATTTTGGACCTCTGTAGAGGGTTATGAAACTGATATATCAGTCGTGCTCACGATTAAGAGTGGTCATGGGTTCCTCTTTGATTAGAGATACATTAGTTATAATTATGATTATAGTTTTGGTTATGATGATCATGAATATAGGTACTGATATTTCCTCTATGAGGAGATATCTCATGGGCTAATAACTTGGGATTAATGTTAAACCTAGCTTATACTAATGGTAAAACTTGATGAAGTTAAAGTGAAAGGGAAATGTGTCCTTAGGTCATTTCTAGTTGTTTTGGTTATTAGATGATCAACGCACTATTACAAACTAACAACTCCACATATGAGCATGAGCGCATGTGTTTGAAAGGCACATTGAGAAATATAAGAAAAATGCATTATTGGAGTATATTGCAAATCATATTGCTTTGAAGGAACAAAGGTATGATTCTAGCACTTGGTAAAATGTTTTGGTTGCTAACTATGTTCATCTAAGTGCTAGGAACCTTCTAAAGTCGAACCAATTTGAAGAAAAGAAGTTTGGCCAAACTTGGGCAAGTCTGGACTGCACCAGACTATCCCGTGCATACCGGACATTGTCCGGTGACCAGACTGTTCAGCCGGCGAACGGGCCGCTCTCGAGAAATCACTGGGACACCATGTCTATAATTCATTGGACTGCCCGGTGTGCATTGGACTATCTGGTGTGCTAGTCGCGCGTTTGGTCAACAGATGACCGCGCAAAATCTGCGGTGGCCACGTCAGTCTGGCCAATGGTCACCAGGCTGCACCACACTGACCGGTGTGCCAAGTGACCAACGACTGACAATGGTCGGTTCGGCTGATTAAGGAAAGAAATTGATGACTGTGCAGTGTCCAGTGTGCACTGGACAGTCTGGTGCACCCGCGGACATAAGGCAACCAGGGCCTTCTAAATGAAGACCAAACGACTCCTTGGTCCCTTGGAGGCTATAAAAGGACTCCCTATGCGCATGGAGCTATAACACAAGCACACTTTGAGCAATCTACAACTCCTAGACTCCACGACCACGTTGTTGATCCATTAGATAGAGATTTGAGCGCGTTCTTGAGCTATGACTCTGATATGTTGATTCTTGCACTCTCTCCTTGACTTGTGTGCGTGTTGTTGTTGTGATTGAGTTCTTGTCACAAAAACCAATAAAATTGACATCATGTAGTTTAAAGTTACTAATCACAAGGACATTGTAAAAACCAACACCACAATATTTAAAATTCATAAAATATTCTAGTTTCGCTCAAAAATTGCAAGTAAGTTACAAAAACTAATAAACATTTTATACGAAGATAACTCAAGTCCTCATATAAAAATGATAAAGTAAAGTAATGATTGTGTTTAAACTTGGATACTTACAGTGTTTTCACATGTAACTCATACAAATAAGTGAAAGTGAAATGGAAGAAACGTGGGCATCTTATAGCTCTTATGATCCAAACATTTTTTATGGTTATATATGGACATATGTTGTGTCTCCGTAAAATTTCACGATTTTTGGGGCTACTTATGTATTACTAATTTCTTGTCATAGCAAATCATCAAAATACAACTAAATCCTTAAAATATTGTAGCATCGACCGAAAATTACAAATAAGTTACCAATACTAATAAATAGTCTATAAAAAGATAACCTTAAGTTCCCACATAAAAATGATAAAGTCTGTTAATTTGATATAAATTTGGACATTATTTCAATGATTTTGGCCTATAGATATGTTTAAACAAAAAATTGATATACTACAAAGTTATAGATCTCTTCAAGATCTACAATTTACATATAAACTTTATCTTCATCTGATTTCATATGTAAAAGTTATGATTTTATAACTATATTATGCAGAAAAAGAAAAAATGGGTACCCAAATTCCGGGTACCCCGTATCAGACCCGAATATCCGGGTATTTATCGGGTAGTTCTCGCTCCGTACCCGACCCGAATCCGAAGCTACAATATTCGGGTATTACCCGTATCCGTCCCGAATATAAAACTACCCGAATCCGTATCCGAAAAAAACGGGTATTTGCACTATCCGTATCTGGTACCCGATGGGTATACCTGACCCATTTTCACCCCTATTATTGTGTGTGTTTCTACCCCCTCCTTACTCCGGTTTTCATTAGATCATTTGTGTATGGCGTGAGGGACTCCAACTTGTGGAGATTCCTCACAGACGGGATTTGATATAAGGAAGACAACCGTGGTACTCAAGTTTGATCTTTGGATCACTTGAGAGGGGTTGAGTGTAACCCTTGACCGAAGAAGTTTACCACAATGTGGAGTAGGCATTGACCGAACCACGGGATAAAATCGTCGTGTCTCTTGTCCATTTACTTATTGCGATTGTTGTCTTTTTGAGTTCTTATATTCACTTGCGTTATTGCTCCTAAGTTTGATACACATTTCAAAGGAGCAATCAAGCGAAGAGTTCTCCTCTCTCTATCTCTACTCATAACAACTTGGTTTTAGTTTTCACTAACACTCATTATAAACCAAGTTTGTGTCGTTTAGAGTTGATTTTTGCAGGATCACCTATTCAACCCCTCTAGGTGCTCTCAATTGGTATCAGAATCATTCTCTTCATCAAGGGACTAACCGTCCAAAGAGATGGATCATAAGGGCAAGGGGATTGTGATCAACGACAAGGAGAAGGAGACCCTCAACATTAACGAGCCAAAAGATGATAAGCCCACTGACTCAGGCTCAAACAACGAGAGGAATGACAGAAAGAAGAAGAGGAGCATCAAGAAAATTATCTACTATGATAGCGACACCTCCTCATCTTCACCAAAGGACGACGGCGATGACGATTCCACCTCAAAGAAAAAGACGGTTAATCAAAACTATTCATTTGATTATTCTCATATTCCATACAACTCCAATGTTCATTTACTATCTATACCTCTTGGCAAGCCTCCACATTTCGATGGGGAAGATTATTCTTTTTGGAGTCATAAAATGCGTAGTCATTTATTTTCTCTTCATCCTAGAATTTGGGAAGTAGTATAAAATAAAATGATTTTGATAGTAGTGATAATGCCATATTTATTAATGAGAAAATTCATAAAAATGCCCAAGCTATTGTTGTTCTTTTAGCACGTTTATGTAGGGATAAATACAACAAAATTAGTGGTCGGTCTGGACAACGCCAAGCAAATATGAGACACCCTCAAGATCTCTCATGAGGGTAATGATGCTACGATGGTCACCAAGATGGATTTTGGTGGAAGGTGAGCTAGGGAGATTCGCCATGAAAAAGGGAGAAGAGCCAACTGAAACGTATAACAGGCTCAAGACCCTGGTGAACAAAATTCGAAGCTATGGAAACACAAGATGGACGGACCACGACATCGTGCGCCTTATGTTAAGGTCATTTACTGTAATTGATCCCCATCTTGTTAATCTTATTCATGAAACCCCTAGGTATACCAAAATGTCACCCAAGGAAATCCTTGGTAAGTTTGTAAGCGACGCATGATGGTAAAAGAAGCAAGGTATGTTGACGACATCGCCAATGGCCTCTTCCTCTCTACGAGCTGCAACTAGTTGCACTCAATGCAACGGCCACCAAGGAGACACTCTTAACCAAGGTGGCGCAAGTGGAGGCGGCTGGACTTAAAAAGGAAGAAATGGCACTTGTAATAAAGCGCTTTAAGACCACATTGAAAGGACGCAAGTGTTGAAGAAATATGCATTTTCAGTTTTAATTTAATCTAGAAAATCACAATGATGTATGTGACGACATGTATGTGCATATATGTATCACTACTCACATAAGCAGTAAACAATAGTAAAATATGCACAGATACAAAGAACAAATTGTACCATGCGGAGGGACCGATGCTCAAGGCATCAGTGGCTCCATTCACACGAGACATCTCGTGTCTATGTTCGATGTAGTCGTACGCAGTCGATGCAGGCAGATGTACGCAGTGCAGTCCCTCGAACAGTGCCGGCGACGAGGAACTTGATCAGCGTTGGTCGGGCGGACAAAGCGAACAATCGCGAGTACGCTCCCCAAAAACCTAATCGTCCGCACACTCGTGTAATTGTCTCTCTGCAGACGGCGATTTTGGAGGCATGCTCTCCCACTCTCTATGCTCACAGAAGGTTGGACGGTGATGGGTTGTACACAACGCGTCTGAGAATGTCATACGTGTGTATTATTCTATCGTCATGTAACTAGAAGCAACCTCCCCTCCTCCGTATATATACACGCGCAGAGGGAGACCAACGGACAGTAACAGTCACCATTAGAGCTATCGTTACAACCAGCCAGAAACTGACGCCATAAGTGACGTATGTTACTAGCTGACAGCCATTACAACTCGTCCATTACTAGCCATAACACAGGAAACGGCCAGTAACATACAATAGTTGTTGGGGACTTGTTCTCAAATGCTTCAAGAACAAGGCAACATAGAAAATGTTAATCGGTTAAGTCCTTCGTCCTACGAAGCATTATTTCCCTTGGGATATAATGATTTTCGGACGAAGGTCACAAAGGGTGAACCTTTATAAATGCATTACATATTGACGAAGAATGAATTACAAGAAACATAAAGAATTATGTAGATCATCATATATCATTATTATATATAAATAAAAATAACATTGAATTACAGATGTACCTCCAATTTGAAGGAAATGAAAGTACAAGCGTAACGCAAAAGTGAACACCAAATCAGCGTGAACAGTACGGGGGTACTGTTCACCTATTTATAGGCACGGGGTACAACCCATACAAAATTACATACATGCCCTTTACATTTGGTGGTAATTCTATAGTAATCTATCGAGGTCTAAATGGCCTTTTCATCTTCAAGTCGGTTCCCTTTTCTGCGAACATGCCGAAGCTTTCCTGCTTCACAGCTTCGGCGCTGTGTCAACCTTCGTATCTTTTGAGCTTCTCCCTCTCTGATACGAGTCCGAAGATACCTGTTCACACATTATACTCTAGAAACACTGTTAAATCATGTTTTTGAGGACCTTCGGAAGCCGAAGGCCCCCAACAGTAGCCCCTCGCAATATTAATTTGTTAAAATAATAAATTTAGATTGCGACATGGACGAAGGCTTTAAGCCGAAGGTCCGAAAAAACACCTTCCCTTTGCTAGAATAGCAACATTCACTGACAGGCGGGGTCTTTCCATTTTTACCGCACCGAGCGTATAAATAAGAGCCTACCGCGAGCTCATTTGGTACGCTCTCTTGTCACTTGCTCTCGCTCGCTCGATTTTTAGCTTTTGCGCGCTAAGATTCCCTGAGTCTTTAATTTTAAAGCTTCGACTTTGAAAACAGTTTTTTAGTATTTCCGAAGATGTCTGGAGACAAGGAAGCTGTTGCTGAGACGAAGCTGTCTCTTGATGAAGAGAAAAAGAAAACTGCTGGTGAGACGAAGCTGACTCTTGATGAGGAGAAAAACTTGGGGTTTCTTATAGCGATGTCGAAGACAAACACGGAAAAAATTACCAAGGAAATTCTGGAAGGCTTGTCTGAGGATACTGGTGACAGTGACAGTTATGATGTGGACAGCGGTAGCGAAGACTCCGAAGATCGTCCCTGGCGACCAAGCCATTCAGTTTATGGTAAATCAACTATCAAAGAGAATCATCTTGTCAACATGAGAGGAAGGTATTTTCGGGATTTGTCCATTATGAGGGCCGATGAAGGAGAGAAGACTTGTCCACACCCTGAAGAAAATGAAGTCGTAGTATACCGAAGCTTTCTGAAAGCTGGGCTACGATTTCCCTTGAGTAGCTTCGTCGTGGAGGTGTTGAAAATTTTCGAAGTCTATCTTCATCAACTTACTCCCGAGGCAATTATAAGGCTAAATATCTTCGTGTGGGCCACGAGAAGCCAAGGTCTGAAGCCTGATGCAAGAAGCTTCTGTAATATACACGAATTATTATATGAAACAAAGCCTTGGGGCAAAGAACAGTACCATAATAACTTTGGCTGCTACAGTTTCGTCTCTCGGTCCGGGGCAAGCTGTCCCGTACCAACCTTTCGGAAGAGATGGCCCGGGGATTGGATGATAGAATGGTTTTATGTGAAGAATGACCTATCAGCACGAGAAGATATCAAAGGTATAATTATGCGTCCTATTTGGCAAAGCTTTGGCCTTCGGAGGCCGAAGGTGGAAATGAATGAAGCTGCCGAAGAATGCCAGAGGGCCTTCGGCGTCATCTGCTCTTTTATTGGAACAAGAGATTTAGTACAAGAGCATATTGCCTTCCGGGTTTGGCCTCTTGCGGAGAAATGGGAAATGCCTCAAGAAACCATAAAAGAGGCCGACGAAGGTGGGCTTGTGAGACTGAAGTACACCTTCAAGTTTGGAGATAAATTTACTGAGCCAGATGATGACTGGCTAAAGAGTATTGAAAATTTAAGTGACGAATTGCTTGGTGCTTATTCAAAGGCCGAAGATACTGCGATGTCAGCAGCCTTCGGAGGCCGAAAAAAGAAAAGGCTGAATCGGGTATTTGATGCAATTGGGTTTGTTTACCCTGACTATTGCTACCCCGTCCGAAGGCAGAAAAGAAAGAACACAACCTCTGCAAAAGAAGAAGCTGCAACTGCTCCTAGCGAGCCAGAGCCTGAAAGAAAGAAAATAAAAGTCCTCACTCACCGGCCGCGGTATATCGAACCAGCTTCGGTGCCGGAGTTTACCGAAAAATCTTCTTCGGCTACCGAGGCTAAAAAGCCAACCAGACCAGTCACGCCACCTGCAGCTGCAGGGATGACCGAAACGGCGAAAAAGATAGAACTAGAAGAACCGAAGGTTTCGCTGCCAGAAACAAAAGAAATGGCCGAAGCGCCATCCACAGAAAAATTTGGAGAAGTGAAAAAACCAACTGAAGAAAAAGTACCAGAAATTGTGAGTCCTGCAGCAAATGTTGAGACAATAAAAAATCAAAAAGTGCCAGCAGTGACTCCAAAAAGAAGAAGAATGGCCAATGTGCTAGATGTACTAGAAACAATTAAAACTTCAAGCACACCTCCGAAGAAGGCTGCTGCCATTCCTGAAACGACAACTGAAATTTCTGATAACAAAACTCCAGTGCAAGGGACTGAAGCCGAAGCTGGGTCCTCAGAGCCCGCGAAGATAGAATCCTTGGAAACTGAGGAAAAAATAACAAAGCCAACTTTTGTTGAAGAGATCGGAGTCATTGCCCCCGAAGCATCCATCAGAGCTCGTGATTATATTGTTCGTCATGCTTCGGGGAAAAAACTTTCAGAAAAAGAGGAGCAAGAGGCCCAGCATTACGCCCAAAAGCTGAAGTATCCAAAGGGGGCGTTAATATTCAATGGTAGTGGAGAAGAAGACTTTTTGTATTGTCTCCCTGACAACAAGGAAATTTCTGTTTGCCGGGAGATGAGCAAGAGCTTCGGATTCCCAACTTTAGAAGACGGGCTCTCGGTGCTGTCGAAGAACGATTTGGCCGACAGCCTGGCCTACAATAGCTTAAAGGTGCGACAAATGGGATCCTTGTATTCTTTGTTGATACCCAAAAAAAAACCTTTTGCTTGTTTTATTGAAACACACATACTTTTCTTTGCAGGGCCTGATACTTAGTAATGCCCTCAGGGCACAAAAAGATGCTGAAGACGAAGGGTGTACTATAGCCCTGAGCAACCTTTGTTCCGAAGTAATTGAACTGAGGAACGAAGGCCTCGAAAAAGATAAAATATTACACTCATTGGTAAATAAAATAAAGGAAGACGAAGCTGCGTTCAAGAGTCAGGCTGAAGCTCAGAGACGCGAAATAGAAGATCTTCGGAAACAACTGGCCAGAGCCAGGGAAGAACGTATACTTGAAGAAACAAGGCGAGAGCTCAGCGACCAATGGGCGGATCACTTGGAAGCAACTGTTGAAGAGCTTCGTTCATCAAAAAAGAGGTGCTATAACAAATCTATAGAATGTGTTAAGAAGTTGAAGGCTAGCTTCGCCAGGGTCGGCGCCTTCTCTAGTGAAGAAAACTTTATAAGAGGCAATCCCGAAGGTCCTATTGAATGGATCGACCACGAAACTGAAGCCTTCGAAGAAATTTTAAATAGCCGTGGGGATATATGTGCTTTCTCTGGGGCCAGAGGAATTGCCACCATTCTAGAGAAGAAGGGCTGTGAACACGTAAAAATCTTAGCACAATCCGAAACTGCTTTGTCCTTTGAAGACACAAAAGACCCTTCGGCCGAAGCAAGCATAATTGGTGGAAAGTTTTTTACTGATATCTGGGATAATGGTGGCCGAGAAATGGCAGGAGATATTATTCAAAGAAGTGAAAATGGTATTCACGATGCTAGAGAAGTGGCTAAGGCTACTGAAAAGAGCACAGAGCCCGAAGGTCAATTAGGTATTAACTAATAGTTTGTATTGTGTTGTAATTTTTGGTTTTAAGCTTCATTTTCCGTTTGTAATAGCAGCATAGCCGTGTCCTGTCCTTCAGATCCTGCTGAAGCGTTTCCAGGCCCTCAGCCGAAAGGAGACGATGAAATTAAAAAGATGGCCGAAGCAATCATGGATGAAGTCGTCAATCGACTCCTGAATGAGGCTGCAGAAGTTGTTCTAAAAGAAAATTGAACACTATTGTAAAGTAAACTTCTGAATTGTAACATTTTGTAATCCTGAATGTAATATACCCTTTTTATTGCTTAATTCTTTACGATGCATGAAACTTTACACGTACCGCTTTTTGAGTCTTTGACGAAAAAACACCTTCCCTTCTTTTCATGCTTCGTGAAGAAGGATTTTTGTTTGTCACAACAATATCCAGTGTTCTGATGAATAATATCCAGGCTTCTTGACAATGTGAAGCTACTTAGCATGGTTTGCCCTTTTCAAAACATTCTTCCGAAGATCGATGTCACATCCCCTTCTTGTGCTTTATGCAATATGATGTATGATGCTTATGTTATGAGAAATGATGCGATGATGTTATGCTGAGTAAAATGTTGTTTATTCCGAAGATACATGCGTTCCTGTGACAAAACATACAAAATTTTTCATTATAAGCCTCCCTTAGGAGCTTCTTCGCCTTTTACTTCAGCGGAATCAGCGTTGACTTTTCGCTGTAAGCTCTGCATTCCCTTAGGAACGTCTTTGGAGCTTCTTCGCCTTTACTTTTGGCGGAATCAGCGTTGACTTTTCGCTGTAAGCTCTGCATTCCCTTAGGAACGACTTTGGAGCAAAAAACTTACACTGCGTTCCCTTTGGAACGACTTTTTTGTGACTTCGGCAACTTACTCTGCGTTCCTTAGAACGACTTTTTGCTGTTTCGAATAATTTTCGGTAGTCCGAAGGTCCTCTTGATTATCACAAGTCTTTAAACTTTAACAATTTAAGCCTGAGAAAAATATATTTTCCTTGTGGGAGTCAACGAAAGTATTTATATGAAACCTAAACAATATCCTTTATTACAGAAAACAAAACTGGATAGAAAAGATTGCTATTAGGGTAGGATATTTGTCAATAGATGTGCTTTGACCCTGGCACGGTGCTGTTGACTGTACGAGCTTCGGACTGCTCTCGGAAGTCCCTTTGGCGTGGAGCATACTGGCTCCCTTCTGGCTGCTGTCCTTGCTGTAACGGAGGTGGAGGCGGAGGTTGTTGCCAAGAAGCTTGAGATTGACTCGCCGAAGCAACAGAAACTGCAGGGTGGTTGCCTACATACTCTGGGATGTAGGGCGAGTGATACGAAGCTGTATGCATGACCTGCTTCGGCTGAGCTTGTTGTGCTGCGGCTTCGGCTATTTCCTTTTGCTTCTGGATGGTAACATGACACATCCTGGTAGTATGGCCCTTGTTCTCACCACAGAATAAGCAAAAGATTCTTCTCTGTTGATCGCCAAATCTTCCTCCGAAGCCCCTGGCACCTCTGCCTCTTGGAGCTGGTGGTCGGAAGGGAGCTTGCTGTTGCCCCGAAGCCTGTGAGGAATATTGTGGCCTTTGCTGTTGGCTCCCCTTATCATCACTTTGTGTAGAGTTATGAATTGATCTAACATGCCTCGGGTAAAACCTCCCACCGAAGCCCCTGGTCATTTCAGAAAACCTGAAGGCCTCCTCCCTTCTTTGGCGAAAATCGTTATCGGCCCGAATGTACTCATCCATCTTCTGGAGAAGCTTCTCCAAAGTTTGAGGGGGCTTCCTGGCGAAGTACTGAGCTGACGGTCCTAGCCGAAGCCCCTTGATCATGGCCTCAATGACAATTTCATTGGGCACCGTTGGTGCCTGTGCTCTCAAACGCAAGAACCTTCGGACATACGCCTGAAGGTATTCTTCGTGATCCTGGCTGCACTGGAACAGAGCCTGAGCAGTAACCGGCTTCGTCTGAAACCCTTGGAAGCTAGTTAACAAGAGGTCCTTCAGCTTCTGCCATGAAGTGATCGTTCCTGGTCGAAGGGAGGAATACCAGGTTTGAGCAACACTTCTGACAGCCATAACAAAAGATTTGGCCATGACCGCAGCATTGCCACCATAGAAAGATATTGTTGCCTCGTAGCTCATCAAAAACTGCTTCGGGTCTGAGTGGCCATCGAATACGGGAAGCTGAGGAGGCTTGTACGACGGAGGCCAAGGTGTAGCCTGCAGCTCAGCGGACAGAGGAGAAGCATCGTCAAAAACAAAATTCCCATGATGGAAATTGTCATACCAGTCATCTCCGTTGGGAAAACCCTCCTGATGAAGGTCTTGGTGCTGAGGCCTTCGGTGTTGCTCATCCTGAGCAAGGTGACGAACTTCTTCAGAGGCTTCGTCTATCTGCCTCTGTAGTTCAGCTAGCCTGGCCATCTTTTCTTTCTTCCTCTGCACTTGTTGATGAAGCATCTCCATATCTCTGATTTCTTGATCTAACTCGTCCTCTGGTGGTGACGGGCTAACAGCCTTCCTTTTCTGGCTTCGGGCCTCCCGAAGAGAGACTGTCTCCTGATTGTGGTCCAGCGGTTGTAGAGCTGCAGTCCCAGGTGCTGAAGCTTTCTTCGGCGCCATAACGAAGGTTTATGATCGCCGAAGATAAAAAACTTCAAAGAGTGGAAGTGAGTTCACCGGAGGTGGGCGCCAATGTTGGGGACTTGTTCTCAAATGCTTCAAGAACAAGGCAACATAGAAAATGTTAATCGGTTAAGTCCTTCGTCCTACGAAGCATTATTTCCCTTGGGATATAATGATTTTCGGACGAAGGTCACAAAGGGTGAACCTTTATAAATGCATTACATATTGACGAAGAATGAATTACAAGAAACATAAAGAATTACGTAGATCATCATATATCATTATTATATATAAATAAAAATAACATTGAATTACAGATGTACCTCCAATTTGAAGGAAATGAAAGTACAAGCGTAACGCAAAAGTGAACACCAAATCAGCGTGAACAGTACGGGGGTACTGTTCACCTATTTATAGGCACGGGGTACAACCCATACAAAATTACATACATGCCCTTTACATTTGGTGGTAATTCTATAGTAATCTATCGAGGTCTAAATGGCCTTTTCATCTTCAAGTCGGTTCCCTTTTCTGCGAACATGCCGAAGCTTTCCTGCTTCACAGCTTCGGCGCTGTGTCAACCTTCGTATCTTTTGAGCTTCTCCCTCTCTGATACGAGCCCGAAGATACTTGTTCACACATTATACTCTAGAAACACTGTTAAATCATGTTTTTGAGGACCTTCGGAAGCCGAAGGCCCCCAACAATAGTAATGGACGATCATCACTCTAGAAAAAATGTGCAACTGTTAGAAAGGAATATTCAGACTAAGGATCGATCTACCACAGCCATGGCCTGGCTCGGCCGGCGTTACGCGCGCGTGTGGCAGTCCTTCATCCTTTTCTCAGCTTCTCAATAGATGCACCAATGGTACACCTATTTTAGTTTATTGAATTGTCCCTTGAACTTCCGGTATAGTACTAAAGTACTAGTACACCGTAGCATTAAAGTGGACCTTTAGCATTGACTATTATTAAATATTAATTTGGGCCATGCCCACATTAATTCAACAATCCCCACCAAATGCTAAGTCACACTAAAATGCTCTCATCATCTCAAACATTTGATATACTGGTGTTTCGATGGAGACTGTTAAGTTGAACATCCACCTAGAATCTAGACTACACTTGACCACAACTGCACAATGGACTAGGCCTTGAATTTGCAGTTTTGCGTGAAATAGGTTTCATCTAAACTCTTTACTAGTACTAGGTTGCCGAGCGCATCCCCTCTGGTTGGAGCATATAAGTTAAACTCCATAGCCTTTCATGGGTATCTAGAGACACCCAGATTTCATAAACTCTGACTAGCAATTAACCCATATAGGTATGTTCCTCTAAAGATGTTCTGTAGGACAACATTTTTGCTTCACAAAGCCACTTGGAACATATTAAGGTGTAAATACCAACCTACCTTACAGTAAGGAAAGATGTGCATCTGAAATGAACCTTATTAAGGGTCTTTCCTCTCAATCTACTACTAGCTTGTTTCACCATTCTAATTCACGGGATCTCTGATCACATAGAACATATTACCACTATGATAAACTTTAGGTGGATCTTAGGCCCATCTCACTCGATGCACTATCTATCACACTACGTGAGTCCCTTAGTGAATTGGTCTGCCAGATTTTTAGACGTATGGACATAGTCCAACACTATTACTCCGGAGTTTCTCAATTTCTTGACAAATTTTAAACACCTCTTTATGTGCCTTGTTGACTTCATATTATCCTTAGAACTGTTTATCTTGATTATCACAGTCTGATTATTACAGTTCATAGAAATAGTCGGCACAAGTTTTTCAACCACCGGTAAATCCATAAGGAGTTCACGAAGCCACTCAGCCTCAACTGAAGCAGTATCTAATGTTGTGAGTTCTAATTCCATAGTCGACCTCGTTAAGATGGTCTGCTTGCAAGGCTTCCATGAAACAGCGCCACCTCCAAGTGAAAACACATATCCACTTGTGGCATATATCTAATCAGCATTAGATATCCAATTTGCATCACAATAATCCTCCAGTACTGTTGGGTACCAGGTATAATGGATGCATAAACTCATAGTACCTTTTAGATAGCGCATAACTCTCTCAAGAGCACGCCAGTGATCATCTCCCGGATTTGAAACAAACCGGCTAAGTTTGCTCACAGCAAACGAGATGTCAAGCCTCATAGCGCTAGCTAAGTACATGAGTGAACCAATTATTTGGGAATATCTCAATTGATCCCTAGCTATCCTTCGATTTTTCTTCAATAGCTTACTAGGATCATAAGGTGTTGGAGCAGTGAAGCGCCCTAACCCTCTAGGACTCAAATGTGATACAATTACTAGTCCCAGGAGGCTAGTAAACACATTTATACATCAGATAGTTCCAGATCTGTTTAAACGAGATAAACCTATAAAGGTAGTGATCAACTTTAAGAGTTGGTCCACAACTCGGGACATATCATCAGAGTGGGGCTGAAGCAGCCCGATATACGCAGCGAAGCAAATTAGCGGTCCAACAACCACATGCAAGGTTGGGAACAGGCGTAACTCTTACCCGATCAGCGATCACCTTCTCTGAAAAACAACAAATAAGCAAGGGTGAGTACTAACGTACTCAGTAGCCCACCTTCACCCACGGAATGGGGAAATCAGATATAATGCATGGAATATGTGGAGCTCAGGATATTTTTGCAGAAAGAGCAATATTTGATACAAGGTTATTTTGTAAAACATTTTGTATTTTTCAAAGTGTATCGTCTCCCAAAGGAGCAGGAAGTTTTTCAATATAGAACAAAATCCCCTGGACTAAACCATCCAGGTATCTCAGCAGTTTCCCATTGGTTTTCATTTTCAAAAGCAGCTACTGGACTTCCCGTCCATCATAGCTCACGACTCAACCGTCGGACCTTTTAAAACCACTTTTCAAAAGCATTTTTGGAAAACAAAACACTAATTGTCAAATCCATGCCATGACTCATCCATATCCGTGCACACGGACTATTCGAATAGGTTTTTAAAACTCTACGCAGAGGTGTACACTTTACCCACTAGTCCGGTTTCTGCAATCTCACCGTCGTGAGATCCGAATGCCGAATCTCTCTCTTTCCTTGCACGTCCTTACCTTAACAATTATACCGGAAGGAGTCAGGCCACCACCATGCCCAAACCGGACAAAACATTCCCCCTCCTTAACCTCCCGGTGCTCCCCAACCATCATAACCCTGGGGTTCGGACCGTACAAGTTTAGATCAAGCGACTGCCCATACAGTCTCGAGTGGTTGTACTTGATAAGAGTATAGGTAAGGGGTGATGACAAACCGGTCCTTAGGCGAGAGGGACAATCCTTCATGCTCACACCTAAACCAGCTGAGCCATCACCTTAGGCCCTCCCCTAAACCAGGGAGTCCCTGATCATCCCGCTCAAAGGTGATAAGGATGACAACCCTTCATCATACCCATTTTGAAAACATCTTCTTTTGAAAACTCACACCTTTTCTCAAATCATTTGTAACAAATATGTCAAGGAGTATAAAGATTAATT
Organism: Zea mays; assembly: GCF_902167145.1. Taxonomy (NCBI): domain Eukaryota; kingdom Viridiplantae; phylum Streptophyta; class Magnoliopsida; order Poales; family Poaceae; genus Zea; species Zea mays. The sequence goes on along the minus strand of NC_050096.1, from coordinate 18,590,412 downwards.
GCGGCAAAGTTCCAAGGCTAGGTGGTCATAATAACTTGTCTCAAAATCATATCATGCATAAAATAACAGGCTGGGGGTTGTGGTTGAAAAAGCATAGGTAATTTATGCATCAAAGGGATCTAGTGAGCTTGTCGTTGCTTTAACCGGCGAAAGGGTGAGAGCTCGCGGAACTGGCTTCTGGCTCCACCGCATGGCGTAGACTTGCAGATCTGGCCTTCAAGAGACGACACGAACACACCGATAACTATGCAACATGAACAAGCAAACATACAAACCAGCAAGTATATCAACAAATATTTAGTATAGTGATTAGAATGGCGATATATGGATGGGTAGAGTCTTGAGCAGAATCTGTGTCATGTGGTGTTGTGATATTACTAGTGGTGGAGCGGAGGTGCTTACCAGGAGGGTGGATTGGAGGCGAAGCGACACTATGCGCGTAGCCGACAGAGCGGGGTAACTGAGTGGGTGGGGTGTCTGCCTCGGTTGAGGGTGAGTGTGTGGAGAGTGAGAGGGTAGCTGGGTGTATTTATAGCTGAGTGTATGTGGTGTAGTATAGTAGAGTTCACTGTTGGTGGGAATAGTGACGAATGAATCGTCTGACTTAGTATGAACAGGGAAATTATAGGTAGAATATGGGACAAAAGTATTTTGGGAGTTTTCTGGAATATGAACCATGCTTAAGGGATGACATGGTTGGATATGGAATAATTTGATAAGAGTTTAGAAACAATAATTATTGGAATATGAGTTTGGGAGACTGGTTCGAAAGAATCTCAAAGTTAAGCGTGCTCAACTCGGAGAAATCTGGGATGGGCGACTAGATGGGAAGTTCTTACTGGAAGAAAAATCATAGTCACCAGAGTTCGTATGACTGAAATATTGGTCTGGCAGGTCTAAGGTGAGCTGGATAGCATGATGGATGAGTAGTTGAAATTTGGGGTGACCGGATGATCGACGAATAGTAACGATGAATAGTAATGATAGATATAATCAATGAATAGTGGCGATGATGAATAGTAACACTGAATAGTAATGGTGCATAGTCGTATGAACGAACGATGAATAGTGACTATGAACGAACAATGAACGATGAATAGGAATTATGAACGAACAGACGAACGATCGAATGATCGGACGAACGAACGATCAGAATTTCGGCAGCATAATGGCTGAACAAAGATTATTTCGACGAATGAACGGACGAACGATGAATACGGACTATGAACGAACGATGAACGATGGATATGAACTATGAACGAACGGACGAGCGATCGAATGATCAGACGAACGAACGATCGGAATTTCGGCAGCATAAAGGCTGAACAAAGATTATTTGGATGAACGAACGGACGAACGATGAATAAGGACTATGAACGAACGATGAATGATGAATAGTGACTATGAACGAATGATGAACGATGAATAGGAACTATGAACGAAAGGACGAACGATCGAATGATCAGACGAACGAACGATCGGAATTTCGGAAGTATAACGGTTGAACAAAGATTATTTGGACAAACAAACAGACGAACGATCGAACGATCGGACGAACAAATGAACAAACTAAGAACAGGTGGACGAACGATCGAAGAACGACCGAATGATCCTTGTGCTAGTGTGTGCTTGTGTGGGACTTGGAGTGGGAGTGGGCGTGGGGGGGGGGGGGGGGGGGAAGAGTTGCCATGAAATGGCTTGGGGTGGCTTGATAGGAGGCCCTTGCCCCTCTATTTATAGGCTAGGTGGGGGGATTAGGGGAGAGGAGGCGAGGATTAGTGGGAGGATGCGAGGATTAGTGGGAGATAAGCATGTATTTGTCTTGTATAACTGTAATTAGCTTGTAGAGCTCACTGTATGACACCGGAGGCGTACTTATACGTATGAGCATGAGAAAATTATGAAGAAAATATTTGTAGGGACTTGAAAATGATTCTTAGGGTATTTCTCAGGAGGAAAATATTTGGAGAAATATCGGTGGAATATATGGGCAGTATTTCTGGAAAGAACTTGAAGGGGATCACTGGGGAAATATTTGTAGGATATTTTGAGGAGGATTTTGGAGATAATATAGACCGCTATATTTTATTTGCTAAGATCAACTCGCAAACAAACATTTTGAAACGAAATTTAAAATTCATTTTGAATTTAGAGCGAGTTTGAGAAAATTTCAAGATTTGAATTTTTGGGATGCTACAGATCTACCCCACTTAAAATGAATCTTGTCCTCGAGATTCGGCTTAGAAGGGTTACAAGTATAGCTTTACTTCAGCTACATATCTTCCTTATGCAGACTCTTCGAGGAGATGGAGCTTCAACAAAATCTGGCCTTTGAGGAGCATCCGATTGCCGATTGCAAACGCTGATTCTGGATACTCAAGGATCATCTTCTGGCTTACGACTTTCGCTTGGCAGCTAGCTTATTGAAGAAGCTTCGATGCCAACACACAAACCTTCCTCTTGTGAACCCCTACATGGATTCCTTCCTTGATTGGTCTTCTGGTGCTTCATCAACAAAACTTTGGTGACCGCTTCTCATCCAGAAACTTATAAGCTTTGATGATCTGGTCCTCCACGGCCTTGCTACATTCACAGGCCTTATTCTTTTGCTCCACAACACAACCTTACTAGAACACTACCCCACTTAAAAAGAATGAGGGTAGAACTCTTGAATCTTGGGGATTTGAACTCCTTGAAGTACCTCATAACAAGGGTGTTATGGGGCCTTCTTCTGCTGTTGCTGCTTGAGCAGGCTGCGAAGAGATGACTGGCACAGGGTTGATTTTGGGAGAACCTTCTTCTTATCTTCTCTTCACTATCTTCTTTTCTCTTCTCAATTTTCACTTTTCACTTTTCACTGCCTCTTTCTTTCTCTTTGCTCTTCCCACTGGAGGATTCTATCAAAGAGTATTACCATCATATAGAGGAGAAAACCAAAGACTATGAACCATGTACAACAGTCTTCAACCCAAGAATCACCAAGCATTGTGATCTCAGGGGCGAGGGAGTGGAAAATAGAGTTGCTTGCGATTTGGTAGAGGGGATTTTATAGGTGTGTGCTTTGCTTTGAGCGAGATGGGAGTTGAGGGAGCTGGTGGGGGCGTTTATAGGCGAGCGGCATGCAAGGTGGTGCTCGGGTGTGGAGTGGCGGTGATGGAGCAGGTGCGATGGAGGGGAAGGGGGCCTGGTGTTGCTGGCGATGATGGCGGTGGTGGGTGTGCTGCAAAGGGGGCATGGGCAGCGGTAGTGCGCTGCAAAGGGGCGTGGGGCGGTGGTAGGGCACATGGAGGCGAGCAGCGTGCAAGGGGCACAGGTGAGTGGTGGGGTCAATGACCCAGATGTTTGTGGTCTCTGGTTCCAAGAATCTTTGCCTCTCTATATGTTAATAACTCCTTTTGACTGAGCGGCTGGACAGGTTCCTTCTGTAGCTTATTCCAGGCTTCAAGGGTAAGCTTCCCGGTATCTTCTTGGGTAGGGTTCTTTTTTCTTGAGATGAGTTAAGATGAGAATGGAAGCATAAGGTGAGGATTAGCTCTAATTTGTTATCTATGTTTTTAGAGAAAACCCTTTTTAAAAGAAATAAAACACACAAGCTCAGCAATGATAAGCACAAACAAATCAAATGTTTTGAATAGGGGAAGAATAGAGTTTTTCAAAGCACGAACTACTCAGATTCGGGGGCTAAGCATAACCACTATTACTCGGCTCCTGAGCTGAGAACTATGATAAATACAACTTATGAGCACTAACGTTAAAGCATCACATATGCACTCAAAAGGGAAGAAAACATCAAGCGAAATTCATTTTGAAATGTCCTAGGGGGCCACACAATTAGAGTTTTTCAAAACACGGGTCTACATGATTACCTCTCATACATGCAGGGCTCTGGCCAAAGTGAAGAAAACTTCACTACCCAATGCATACCGAGGACTGGGCATAACTAACTTCAGACCAGGCAGCTTCTCTTCTAGTGAGGCTGGCGCACAACTTCAATCTGAGACATCTCCTGCATGGGTCAAGAGGGAACTAATGTTGATGACTTCTTTTGGTGGCGACTGAGATGCCAGGATGAGGTCGACCTCTTCTTCAAGCGGGACTGGCTCTTGTAGCTCCTCAGAGGGCGGTGGTGCTGGTGGGGTGCTTGCGGCTTCTTCCTTGACCTCAAGGGAGAGTGCTGAAATCTTCTTCATGGTGAGGGGCTCAAACAACTCTGGCGGAGGATCTTGGGAGGATTCGGGGTGCTCTTGCTTATCCATAGCCTAAGGGGAGACTGGCATTCCTTCCAAGACTATGGCTCCTTCCGGGAGTTCCCAAGCCTTCTTCTCTCCTCTGATAGAGACCTGGTGACCTTCAAGAATCTGGGGATCTTCGGCTCTCATGGGTTGAACTGGGTTGGATGAAGCGAGCTCTTGGATTCGCAGGGCTCTACGTTGGTTGTGGGTTACCAAGTAGGCCTCCATCAACTTTTGGTCGTGCTCATCCTTGGCTTGCTTCAGGGCTTCAATAGCAATGACTTCACGACTTTCCAAGCCAGCTACACGGGCTTGAGTTGTGGTGAGATCCACATGGAGCTGATGGTTGAGCTTCTCTGACGGTGGTGCCGAGCCAAGAAATCATACTGTGCATCTAGGGTGAGCAGGTATGCAGTGAGGTACACGACTGTGGGGTCGTCCTCAAGCAGCTGCTGCCCTTCCAATACACGCATCCTGGCCATCCAAACTGGACGGTCTCTCTGAAAGGGCGGAAAGAATCTAAGCAGGGTGTCGGCCACTTCCTCTTCATAAATTTGACATAGGGCCCTCAATGCCTTGCGAGCGACGACTTGGTAGGTGTCTTTGAATCTATGCCCTGCAGCAGTGACACTCCATTCCACATGGTGCGGACTGGATCTAATGTATACAGTCACGACACACTTCTCTATGTCATGCTCAATGAATTCACGACCATCATACTCTGGCTGGCTCCTAATTCCGAGGCAAACTGTGCATGCTCTCAACAACTTGGGGAAACCATCTTCATTCTGGCAAAAGCTGGTTTAGCAGAGGACCTCCATCTGACTTCTGAGAGAAGGAAAGGGGGAAACAGTTTTGAAATGGAGGGATGAGAGCAAGATTATTTTAAGAAAATAGTTTTGACTCAAAAACTATTGGATCAAGCCTAAGGGTTACGTCTTGCAACCAACCTAACAACTCTGATACCACCTGAAGCGCCCCAATCCTCTGGGACTCAAATGTGATACAATTACTAGTCCCAGGAGGCTAGTAAGCACATTTATACATCAGATAGTTTCAGATCTGTTTAAACGAGACAAACCTATAAAGGTGGCGATAACCTTTAAGAGTTGGTCCACAACTCGGGACATATCATCAGAGTGGGGCTGAAGCAGCCCGATATACGCAGCGAAGCAAATCAGCGGTCCAACAACCACAGGCAAGGTTGGGAACAGGCGTAACTCTTACCCGATCAGCGATCACCTTCTCTGAAAAATAACAAATAAGAAAGTGTGAGTACTAACGTACTCAGCAGCCCACCTTCACCCACAGAATGGGGAAATCAGATATAATGCATGGAATATGTGGAGCTCAGGATATTTTTGCAGAAAGAGCAATATTTGATGCAGGGTTATTTTGTAAAACATTTTGTATTTTTCAAAGCGCATCCTCTCCCAAAGGAGCAGGAAGTTTTTCAATATAGAACAGAATCCCCTGGACTAAACCATCCAGGTATCTCCGCAGTTTTCCACTAGTTTTCATTTTCAAAAACATGGAATTCTCGTCCATCATAGCTCACGGCTCAACCACCGGACCTTTTAAAACCACTTTTCAAAAGCATTTTTGGAAAAGAAAACACTAATTGTCAAATCCATGCCATGACTCATCCATATCCGTGCACACGGACTATTCGAATAGGTTTTTAAAACTCTGCGCAGAGGTGTACACTTTACCCACTAGTCCGGTTTCTGCAATCTCACCGTCGTGAGATCCGAATGCCGAATATCTCTCTTTCCTTGCACGTCCTTACCTTAACGATTATTCCGGAAGGAGTCAGACCACCACCATGCCCAAACCGGACAAAACATTCCCCCTCCTTGTCCTCCCTGTGCTCCCTAGCCATCATAACCCTAGGGTTCAGACCGTACAAGTTCAGATCAAGCGACTGCCCATACAGTCTCGAGTGGTTGTACTTGATAAGAGTTTAGGTAAGGAGTGATGACAAACCGGTCCTTAGGCGAGAGGGACAATCCTTCATGCTCACACCTAAACTACCTGAGCCATTACCTTAGGCCCTCCCCTAAACTAGGGAGTCCCTGATCATCCTATTCAAAGGTGATAAGGGTGACAACCCTTCATCATACCCATTTTGAAAACATTTTATTTTGAAAACTCACACCTTTTCTCAAATCATTTGTAACAAATATGTCAAGGAGTATAAAGATTAATTACGGCAAAGTTCCAATGCTGGGTGGCCATAATAACTTGTCTCAAAATCATATCATGCATAAAATAACAGGCTGAGGGTTGTGGTTGAAAAAGCATAGATAATTTATGCATCAAAGGGATCTAGTGAGCTTGTCGTTGCTTTAACCGGCGAAAGAGTGAGAGCTCGCGGAACTGGCTTCTGGCTCCACCGCCTGGCGTAGACTTGTAGATCTGGCCTTCACGAGATGATGCGAACGCACCGATAACTATGCAACATGAACAAGCAAACATACAAACCAGCAAGTATATCAACAAATATTTAGTATATTGGTCAGAATGGTGATATTTAGATGGGTAGAGTCTTGAGTAGAATCTGTGTCATGTGGTGTTGTGATATTACTGGTGGTGGAGCGGAGGTGCTTACGAGGAGGGTGGATTGGAGGCGAAGCGACACTATGCGCGTAGTTGGCAGAGCGGGGTAACTAAGTGGGTGGGGTGTTTGCCTCGGCTGAGGGTGAGTGTGTGGAGAGGGAGAGGGTAGCTGGGTGTATTTATAACCGGGTGTATGTGGTGTAGTACAGTAGAGTTCACTGTTGGTGAGAATAGTGACGAATGAATCGTCTGACTTAGTCTGAACAGGGAAATTATAGGCAGAATATGGGACAAGAGTATTTTGGGAGTTTTCTGGAATATGAACCATGCTTAAGGGATGACATGGTTGGATAGGGAATAATTTGATAAGAGTTTAGAAACAAGAATTATTGGAATCTGAGTTTGGGAGACTGGTTCGAAAGAATCTCAAAGTAAAGCGTGCTCAACTTGGAGAAATCTGGGATGGGAGACCATATGGAAAGTTCTTACTGGGGGAAATCACAGTCACCGGAGTTCGTATGACTGGAATATTGGTCTGACAGGTCTTAGGTGAGTTGGACAACATGATGGATGAGTAGTTGAAATTTGGGGTGATCAGATGATTGATGAATAGTAACGGTGAATAGTAACAATGAATAGTAACGATAGATACAATCGAAGAATAGTGACGATGATGAATATTAATGGTGAATAGTAACGCTGAATAGTGATGGTGCATAGTCGTATGAACGATGAATAGTGACTATGAACGAATAATGAACGATGAATAGGAAATATGAACGAACGATCGAATGATCGGACGAACGAACGATCGGAATTTCGGTAGCATAACGGCTGAACAAATATTATTTGGATGAACGAATGGACGAACGATGAATAGGGACTATGAACGAACGATGAACGATGGATAGGATCTATGAACGAACGGACGAGCGATCGAATGATCGGACGAACGAACGATCGGAATTTCGGCAGCATAACGACTAAACAAAGATTATTTGGACGAATGAACAGACGAACGATGACTAAGGACTATGAACGAACGATGAATGATGAATAGTGACTATGAACGAACGATGAATAGGAACTATGAACGAACGGACGAACGATCGAATGATCGAACGAACGAACGATCAGAATTTCGGCAGCATAACGGCTGAACAAAGATTATTTGGACGAACGAACGGACGAACGATCGAACGAACGGACAAACGAACCATGAACGATCGGACGAACGAACGAACAAACTAAGAACAGGCGGACGAACGATCGAAGAACGACCGAACGATCCTTGTGCTAGTGTGTGCTTGTGTGGGACTTGGAGTGGGAGTGGGCGTGTGTGGGGGGGGGGGGAAGAGTTGCCATGAAATGGCTTGGGGTGGCTTGAGAGGAGGCCCTTGCCCCTCTATTTATAGGCTAGGTGGGGGGATTAGGTGGGAGGAGACGAGGATTAGTGGGAGGATGTGAGGATTAGTGGGAGATAAGCATGTATTTGTCTTGTATAAGTGTAATTAGCTTGTAGAGCTCACTGTATGACATCGGAGGCGTACATATACGTATGAGCATGAGAAAATTATGAAGAAAATATTTGTAGGGACTTTAAAAATGATTCTAAAGGTATTTCTCAGGAGGAAAATATTTGGAGAAATATCGGTGGAATATCTGGGCAGTATTTCTAGAAAGAACTTGAAGGGAATCACTGGGGAAATATTTGTAGGATATTTTGAGGAGGATTTTGGAGATAATATAGACCACTATATTTTATTTGCTGAGATCAACTCGCAAACAAATATTTTGAAACGAAATTGAAAATTCATTTTGAATTTAGAGCGAGTTTGAGAAAATTTCAAGATTTGATTTTTTGGGATGCTACAAGCAGGTTCACATTCGCTATAACCAAAGCGACTCAAAACCTTTTCCACATAGTGGGATTGCACAAGTGTGACCCCACCATTGCCTTGTCTCAGTAGCTTAATGTTAAGAATAACATCAGCTTCCCCCAAATCTTACATTTCAAAATTATTAGACAGAAAGTCTTTTGTTTATTTAATCACATCAAGACTCGTCCCCAAGATTAGAATGTCATCAACATACAGGCATAAAATTACTCCCTCGCCCCCACCATACCGACAATATACACATTTGTCTGCTTCGTCCACAACAAAGCCGGTAGATGTCAGAGTTCTGTCGAACTTTTCATGCCATTGCTTAGGTGCTTGTTTTAGGCCATATAAAGATTTTAATAATTTACACACCATGCCTTCTTGACCGTTTGCTACAAACACAGTTGGCTGCTCCATGTAGATTTCCTCATCTAGCTCTCCATTTAGGAATGTTGTCTTAACATCCATTTGATGGACGAGAAGACCATGAGAGGCAGCTAGAGAAAGTAGCACATGAATTATGGTCAATCGGGCCACACATGAATAAGTATAAAAGAAATCATCACCTTCTTTTTGTGAATAGCCTTTAATTAGAAGTCTCGCCTTCTACCTTTCAATAGTACCATCAGGCCTAAGCTTTTTTTGAACACCCATTTACTCCCAATGGGCTTACGCCCATAAGGACGCTCAATGACCTCCCAAGTTTCATTAGACATAATAGAATCCATCTCACTCCTTATTGCTTCCTTTCAAAAGTCAGCATCAGGAGAGGAATATGCCTCTTCAATGGTACTTGGTGTGTCATCCACAAGATATATAATGTAATCATCACCAAAGGACTTTGCAATCCTTGGTGTCTTACTCTTTCGAGTTAATACATTGTCATCTTCCACAGGATTATGTATAGGGGATTCATTAGTGTGTTCTACCGGAATAAAATGCTCATGGGGTATCATTGGTTCATCACTAGATGTATCATGTGTAGCTTTCCTGGAAAATTCATCCTCAAAAAACGTAGCATCTCTGGACTCCATAATAGTACCAACCAACATGTCCGATACTCCAGAGTTTATAATTAAGAACCTATATCCAATGTTGTAAAAAGCATACCCAAGGAAAACATAATCAACAATTTTCGGTCCTAATTTGCGCTTCTTGTTAATTGACACATTCACTTTAGCCAAACAACCCCAGGCGCACAAAATAGGAGATATTTAATTTCCTATTTTCCCATTCCTCGAATGATGTGATTTCTTTGTTCTTTGTGGGAACTTTATTTAGGACATGACATGCCGTCAAGATCGCCTCACCCCACCATTCCTTAGATAGTCCCGAAGTCTCTAACATGACGTTAACCAAATCAGTTAGAGTACAGTTCTTTCTCTCAGCAACCCCCATTGGATTGTGGTGAGTATGGCGGTGTCCTCTCATGAATAATACCATGTTCCACACAAAAATCAAAAAATCACCTGAAAAATATTCTCCACCATGATCAGACCTTAACCGTTTAATTTTCCTCTCGAGCTGATTTTCCACTTCAACTTTGTAGGTCTTAAAATAATGCAAAGCTTCATCTTTTGACTTTGAGAGATACACATAACAAAATCTAGTAGAATCATCGATAAAAGTAATAAAATATTGTTTCCCTCCCTTAGTCAATATATTGTTCATCTCACATAAATCGGAATGTATTAAGTCTAGTGGTGCCAAGTTCCTCGTCTCTGTAGCTTTATGAGGCTTGCGAGGTTTCTTAGATTGCGCGCACACCTGGCACTTAGAACCTTTGACTAAATCAACTTTTAAGATTAAATTTAAATTTGCTAACCGCAACACACAACCAAAACTGATGTGACAAAGTCGTGAATGTCAAATATACGACTTGTTCGAAATCACATTGTTCACAGACTTATTACAAACATCATGCAAAGATAAGCGGAACAAGCCTCCACTGTCATAGCCTTTTCCAACAAATGTCTCATACTTTAACAGTATACATTTATTGGGCTCGAACACAAGTTTATAGCCATCTTGACATAGCAATGAGCCACTAACAAGATTCATTTTGATGGAGGGGACATGTTGCACGTTCTTCAATAGCACCATCTGTTGGTCCTTGTTCTCGAATGCTATGCATCAAGAACAAAGCAACACAATTGTTAACAATTAAAGACCTTCGTCCTTCGACGCATTATCTCCTTTCGGATATAATGATCTTCAGACGAAGGTCATAAAGGACATAGCTTCATCATCTCAGTAAACAAATATAAACAAAAGTACATGAAATACAAAAGAATATAAATAATGATGATATATCAGTAAATTATTTATATTCTCATTTCATAAACATGAATAAATGTTCACAATATTTATATTACATTGATACCTTTGGCTTGTCAGAAGGTGAAAATGCAAGAGTGACACAAGAGTGATTACAATCCAGCGTGAATAATACGGTGTTACTGTTCATCTATTTATAGACACGGGACGCAGCCCGGACAAAATTACATCCATGTCCCTAACATTTACTCTTAATCATAAAGCAAACTATCAAGGGCTAAGTAGTCTTTTCCCCTTTAGGTCGGTTTCATCTTCCACCTTCGTCATCATATTAAGTCAAAGCTTCTTTAACCACAGCTTCAGCGTCCGTCCGTTCTGCCTTGGGGTTGTATCGTCATATCACACATGCTTTCACCAAAAAGAGAACCTTCATCCCAAAGTCGAAGCCTCCTGTAACAGTCTATGTTACACTGAAAACATATGGTTAATCACATTTTTGAGGACCTTCGGAAAAGGAAGGCTCCGAACAGTAGCCCCTCGTAGTATTAATTTGTTTCTTTGTAACAAATTCAGACTGCGATGTGAACGAAGGCCTTTACCCGAAGGTCCGAAAAAACACATTCCCTTCGCTAGAATAGCGAAAGACATTGACAAGTAGGGCCTACCAAGTTGTGAGGCGCTGGGCATATAAATAGAGACTCGCATTGATAGCATTTGTTGCGTCATTTTAGTTGCTTGCATTATTTTTGGCATTGTGAATTTTCTTGCTCTACTGAGTTTTGATTAGATTGTAAGCTTCGGCAATTGTACAACCATTGACTAAATGGCTGAAGAGAAGAAGATTGTTGACCCTGCATTGGTCGGGTTTTACGAAGCTATGGAGAAGACAAATACAAAGAAGATCACTAATGAAATGTTGGCTGGGTTATCTGAGGATTCTGGCGATAGTGAAAGTTTTGACTTGAAAAGTGGAAACAAAGGTGCCGAAGGTCGGCCCTAGCGGCCAAGTCATACCATCTTCAGAAAATCAACCATCAAGCAGAGTCAAATTGATGCAATGAAAGGAAGATACTTCCGCAATATTTCTATCGTGAGGGCTGGAGCAGATAGCAATGCCCCTGTGCCCGAAGATGACGAAGTGGTTGTATACAGGAGTTTCATGAAGGCAGGGCTTCAGTTTCCCTTGATTAAATTCTTAGTTGAAGTTCTGAAGACTTTTGAAATTTACCTTCATCAGATTACCCCCGAAGCTATCATCAGAATGGGGATTTTCATTTGGGCCATGTGGAGCCAGAGATTAGAGCCGAGTGCAAAATGCTTCTGCAACATGCATGAGCTATCTTATGACACGAAGGCTACTGGCAAAGAGCAAAATCATAATAATTTTGGTTGTTACGGCTTTATGCCTCGCTCTGGTGTGAGCTATCCAGTCCCGACATTTTGGAAGAGGTGGTCAGAAGCCTGGATGGAAGAGTGCTTTTATGTGAAAAATGACTTTGTTGAAAGAGAAGATATAAAGGGGATCATTCAACGCCCTATTTGGTCTCACTTCGGCATCAGAAGGCCAGCCACTGCCCTTGGAAATGATATTGAAGCATGCCAGAAGGACTTTAACACTGTATGCACTTTTATTGGCACAACAGACTTAGTTCAGGAGCATATTGCTTATAGAGTATTGAAAGGGAAATGTGCCCTTGGGCCATTTCTAAGTATTTTGGTGATCAAGTGCTAACACAAATGGTTTAAGTATGAAACTATGCCAAATGGTGGAAGAAGTGCAAATCAACACAAAGGTATGATTCTAGACTTAGTACATTGGTTTTTGTGTACTAACATATTTGTCTAAGTGCTAGAATCAGAGGAAAGACAAAAGGAAAAAGAGTTGGCTGTGTACAGCCAACTGCTGTTCAGTCTGGGTGCACCGGACTGTCCGGTGGTGCACCGGACAGTGTCCGGTGCGCCAGGCTGGCTCTGGTGAAAAGGCTGTTCTCGGGAATTCGTCGGCGGCGTACGACTATAATTCACCGGACTGTCCGGTGGTGCACCGGACTGTCCGGTGAGCCAATGGTCGGCCGAGCCAATGGTCGGCCGCGCAATCCGCGCGTGACGCGTGGCCGGGCCAACGGTCTGATGGGGGCACCGGACTATCCGGTGTGCACCGGACAGTGTCTGGTGCGCCAACGGCTCCAAATCTTCAACGGTCGGCTGTGCCAGAATAGGAAAGCAATCAGCACCAGACAGTGTCCGGTGGTGCACCGGACTGTCCGGGCACCACCCGACAGAAGGCAAGGATAGCCTTCCTGGATTGCTCTCAACGGCTCCTAGCTGCCTTGGGGCTATAAAAGGGACCTCTAGGCGCATAGAGGAGCACACCAAGCATACTCTAAGCATTCTTGATCATTCACACTCCATATTTGCGCACTCGATTGACATTCTTAGTGATTTGAGCTCCGTTCTAGTGGTGAGCCTTGTGTTATTCATTTGAGCTCAAGTCTTGGCTGTGTGTGTGCGTATTGCTGTGGATTTGTGTGTGTTGCTTCCCTCCCTTACTCTAGTGCTTTCACTTTGATCCTAATTGTAAGGGCGAGAGACTCCAAGTTGTGGAGATTCCTCGCAAACGGGAAAGAGTAAAGAAAGAAGAACACTATGGTATTCAAGTTGATCATTGGATCACTTGAGAGGAGTTGAGTGCAACTCTCGTCCATTGGGACGCCACAACGTGGAGTAGGCAAGTGTTATACTTGGCCGAACCACGGGATAAATCATCGTGTCTCTTGTGCTTGTTGTCTCTGTGTCTATTGTGTTTCACAAGAGGTTTGTTCTTAGCCACTTGATTTAAATTGTGCTAACACTTAATCAAGTTTTGTGGCTTTAAGTTTTAAGTTTTTACAGGATCACCTATTCACCCCCCCTCTAGGTGCTCTCAATTGGTATCGGAGTCGTTCTCTTCATAAGAGGGACTAATCGCCCGAAGAGATGGATCCTAAGGGAAAGGGGATGGTGGTCAACAACAATGAAAAGGAGTCCATCTTCAACGAGCCAAGGGACGACAAAGCAAATGACTCTGGCTCGAGTCAAAAGAAGAAGGATGGAAAGAAGAAGAGGCGCATCAAGAAGATTGGCTACTACGACAGCGACGAATCTTCCTCTTCTCAAAAGGACGACGAATATGAGGAGAAAAAGAAAACGGTTAACTCGAACTTTTCCTTCGATTATTCTCGTATTCCGCATAATTCCAATGCTCATTTGCTCTCCATTCCACTTGGTAAACCTCCACACTTTGATGGAGAGGACTACGGATTTTGGAGTCACAAAATGCGTAGCCACTTGTTCTCTCTTCATCCAAGTATATGGGAGATAGTAGAAAATGGAATGCGATTTGATAGTTCGGATAACTCCATGTTTATCAATGAACAAATCCATAAAAATGCACAAGCTACTACTGTTCTTTTAGCATCCTTGTGCAGAGAAGAGTACAATAAGGTGAGCGGCTTGGACAACGCCAAGCAGATTTGGGACACCCTCAAGATCTCGCATGAGGGGAATGACGTCACCATGCTCACCAAGATGGAGTTGGTGGAAGGCGAACTAGGAAGGTTCACGATGATCAGGGGAGAGGAGCCAACTCAAACGTACAATAGGCTCAAGACCCTGGTCAACAACATAAGGAGCTATGGGAGCATGAGATGGACGGACCACGATGTCGTCCGACTTATGCTAAGGTCCTTCATTGTCCTTGATCCTCATCTTGTAAGCTCTATTCGTGAGAATCCTAGGTACATCAAGATGACGCCCGAGGAAATACTCGGAAAGTTTGTAAGCGGGCGAATGATGATCAAGGAGGCAAGATATGTTGATGAGGCATTGAATGGCCCAATGCCGATCCACGAGCCTCAAACCATTGCTCTCAAAGCAACAAGTAGCAGGGAGACGCTACCTAGCAAGGTGGCGCAAGTTGAGGCGGCCAGGCTAAATGAGGACGAAATGACCCTCATCATCAAGCGCTTCAAGACGGCGCTCAAAGGTCGCAAGGAGCATCCCAACAAGAACAAAACGAAGGGAAAGCGCTCCTGCTTCAAGTGTGGTAAGATTGGTCACTTTATTGCTAACTGTCCCGATAATGATAGTGACCAGGAACAAGGAAAGAATGGGAAGAGAGAGAACAAGAAGGTTTACAAGAAGGCTAAGGGCGAGGCACACCTTGGAAAAGAATGGAACTCGGATTGTTCTTCGTCCGACTCCGACGACGAAGGACTCGCCGCCACGGCCTTCAACAAGTCGTCTCTCTTCCCCAACGAGCATCACACCTGCCTCATGGCAAAGGAGAAGAAGGTAAGTACTCAAAGTACCATTACATATGCTTCTTCAAGTGATGATGAGTCTAATGATGATGAAGTAGACTACGCTAGCTTATTCAAAGGCTTAGATAGAACCAAAATTGATAAGATCAATGAATTAATTGATGCTTTGAATGAGAAGAAAAGATTGTTAGAGAAACAAGAGGATCTTTTATATGAAGAGCATGATAAATTTGTTAATGCATAAAATTCTCTTGCTTTAGAGGTTAAAAGAAATGAAATACTTTCATGTGAATTATCTACATGCCATGAATCTATTTCTAGCTTAAAGAGTATTAATGATGATTTAAATACTAAGTTAGACATAGCTAATAAATCAAGCTCTTGTATAGAACATGTTGTGATTTGCAATAGGTGTAAGGATTTTAATGTTGATGCTTGTAGTGAACACTTAATTTCCATTTCCAAATTAAATGATGAAGTGGCTAGTCTTAATGCCCAACTTAAGACTAGCAATAATGAATTTGACAAACTAAAATTTGCAAGGGATGCCTACACCATTGGTAGACACCCCTCAATTAAGGATGGGCTTGGCTTTAAAAGGGAAGCCAAGAACTTAACAAGCCAAAGGGCTCCCACTCTCACAAAGGAGAAAGGGAAGGCCCCTATGGCTAATATTGCTCAAAAGAATCATGCATTTATTTATGATAGGAAATTTTCTAGAAATGTTCATCATGATAGGAGTTGTAATGCTTATGATTCAAATGCCATGTTTACTTAAAGTTCTTCCTCTGTGTATGGTAGAGATATGCCTAGGAGAAATGTTGTTCATGTACCTAGGAAAGCAAGTAATGAACCCTCTACAATTTACCATGCTTGCAATGCTTCTTTTACAATTTATAGGAAGAATAAGAAAGTAATTGCTAAGAAATTAGGGGCAAAATGCAAAGGAGATAAAACTTGCATTTGGGTCTCTAAGGCTATTGTTACTAACCTTGTAGGACCCAACAAGAGTTGGGTACCTAAAACCCAAGCCTAATTTGCCTTGCAGGTTTATGCATCTGGGGGCTCAAGCTGGATTATCGACAGTGGATGCACAAACCACATGACGGGGGAGAAGAAGATGTTCACCTCCTACGTCAATAACAAAGATTCCCAAGATTCAATCATATTCGGTGACGGGAATCAAGGCAAGGTTAAAGGACTAGGAAAGATTGTTATTTCATCCGAGCACTCCATATCTAATGTGTTTTTAGTTGAGTCGCTCGGGTATAACTTATTGTCCGTTAGTCAATTATGTAATATGGGGTATAATTGCTTATTCACAAATGTAGACGTGTCTGTCTTTAGAAGGAGTGATGGTTCATTAGCTTTTATTGGTGTACTAGACGGCAAACTCTATTTAGTTGATTTTGCAAAGGAAGAGGCCGGTCTAGATGCATGCTTAATTGCTAAGACTAGCATGGGCTAGCTGTGGCATCGCCGTCTAGCACATGTGGGGATGAAGAACCTTCACAAACTTCTAAAGGGAGAACATGTGTTAGGTCTAACAAATGTAACCTTCGAAAAAGATAGACCTTGTGCAGCTTGTCAAGCAGGTAAACAAGTGGGAAATGCTCATCACAGCAAGAACGTGATGTCCACATCAAGACCCCTGGAGCTACTTCATATGGATCTCTTCGGACCCATCGCCTACCTCAGCATCGGGGGAAGTAAGTATGGTCTTGTTATAGTCGATGATTTTTCCCGCTTCACTTGGGTATTCTTCTTGCAGGATAAAACAGAAACCCAAGGGACCCTTAAATGCTTTCTAAGGAGAGCTCAAAATGAATTTGAGCTCAAGGTGAAGAAGATAAGGAGCGACAACGGGTCCGAGTTCAAGAACCTTCAAGTGGAGGAGTACATTGAGGAGGAAGGAATCAAGCACGAGTTCTCCGCTCCCTACACACCTCAGCAAAATGGTGTGGTAGAGAGGAAGAACAGGACACTCATAGACATGGCGAGGACGATGCTTGGAGAGTTCAAGACGCCCGAGCGATTTTGGTCGGAAGCCGTGAACACGGCTTGCCACGCCATAACCCGGGTCTACCTTCATCGCCTCCTCAAGAAGACTTTGTATGAGCTTCTAACCGGTAACAAACCCAACGTTTCATACTTTCGTGTATTTGGGAGTAAATGTTATATTCTAGTGAAGAAGGGCAGAAATTCCAAATTTGCTCCCAAAGCTGTAGAAGAGTTTTTGTTAGGTTATGACTCAAATACAAAGGCATATAGAGTCTTCAACAAATCATCGGGTTTGGTTGAAGTCTCTAGCGACGTTGTATTTGATGAGACTAATGGCTCTCCAAGAGAGCAAGTTGATCTTGATGATGTAGATAAAGAAGATGTTCCAACGGCCGCCATACGCACCATGGCGATTGGAGATGTGCGACCACAGGAACAAAAGGAGCAAGATCAACCTTCTTCCTCAACAATGGTGCATCCCCCAACTCAAACTGATGAACAGGTTCATCAAGAGGCGTGCGATCAAGGGGGAGCACAAGATGATCATGTTATGGAGGAAGAAGCACCTCAAGTCCCTTCAACTCAAGTCCGAGCGACGATTCAAAGGAATCATCCCGTCGACCAGATTTTGGGTGATATAAGCAAGGGAGTAACTACTCGCTCTAGATTAGTTAATTTTTGTGAGCATTACTCTTTTGTCTCTTCTATTGAGCCTTTCAGGGTAGAAGAGGCCTTGCTAGATCCGAACTGGGTGTTGGCCATGCAGGAAGAGCTCAATAACTTCAAGCGAAATGAAGTTTGGACCCTGGTGCCACGTCCAAAGCAAAACGTTGTGGGAACCAAGTCGGTGTTCCACAACAAACAAGACGAGCACGGAGTGGTGACAAGGAACAAGGCTAGACTTGTGGCAAAAGGTTATGCCCAAGTCACAGGTTTGGACTTTGAGGAGACCTTTGCTCCTGTGGCTAGGCTAGAGTCTATTCGTATTTTGTTAGCCTATGCCGCTCACCATTCTTTTAGGTTGTTCCAAATGGATGTGAAGAGCGCTTTCCTCAACGGGCCAATCAAGGAGGAGGTGTACGTAGAGCAACCCCATAGCTTTGAGGATGAACGGTACCCCGACCACGTGTGTAAGCTCTCTAAGGCGCTCTATGGACTTAAGCAAGCCCCAAGAGCATGGTATGAATGCCTTAGAGACTTTTTAATTGCTAATGCTTTCAAGGTTGGGAAAGCCGATCCAACTTTATTCACTAAGACGTGTGATGGTGATTTATTTGTGTGCCAAATTTATGTCGATGACATAATATTTGGTTCTACTAACCAAAAGTCTTGTGAAGAGTTTAGCAGGGTGATGACTCAAAAATTTGAGATGTCAATGATGGGCGAGTTGAACTACTTCCTTGGGTTCCAAGTGAAGCAACTCAAGGACGGCACCTTCATCTCCCAAACAAAGTACACACAAGACTTGATCAAGCGATTTGGGATGAAGGACGCCAAGCCCGCAAAGACTCCAATGGGAACCGACAGACATGTCGACCTCAACAAAGGAGGTAAGTCCGTTGATCAAAAGGCATACCGATCTATGATAGGGTCTTTACTTTATTTATGTGCTAGTAGACCGGATATTATGCTAAGCGTATGCATGTGTGCTAGATTTCAATCCGATCCAAGAGAGTGTCACCTTGTGGCCGTTAAGCGAATTCTTAGATATTTAGTTGCTACGCCTTACTTCGGGATCTGGTATCCAAAGGGGTCAACCTTTGACTTGATTGGATACTCAGACTCCAATTATGCTGGATGCAAGGTTGATAGGAAGAGTACATCAGGGACGTGCCAATTCTTAGGAAGGTCCCTGGTGTCTTGGAGTTCTAAGAAACAAACTTCCATTGCCCTATCCACCGCTGAGGCCGAGTATGTTGCCGCAGGACAGTGTTGCGCGCAACTACTTTGGATGAGGCAAACCCTCCGGGACTTTGGCTACAATCTGAGCAAAGTCCCACCCCTATGTGACAATGAGAGTGCAATCTGCATGGTGGATAATCCTGTTGAACACAGCCACACTAAGCACATTGACATCCGGCATCACTTTTTGAGAGACCACCAGCAAAAGGGAGATATCGAAGTGTTTTATGTTAGCACCGAGAACCAGCTAGCTGATATCTTTACTAAGCCTCTAGATGAGTCAACCTTTTGCATGCTGCGTAGTGAGCTAAATGTCTTAGATTCGCGTAACTTGGATTGATCTATAGCATACATGTGTCTTATGCCTTTGATCATGTTCTTTTATGCATATTGCTGCCTAATTATGGTGCTCAAGTTGTACACATGATCCCCGGACCTCACAAGTCCATTTGCATGTGATGAATTTATTTAGGGGGAGGCATGCTAAAACTTGACACTTTGAGACTAACCTTGTGTTTGAGTTTACTTGTTTAGTCTCAAAAGTAGATTGAAAGGGAAAGGTGGACTTGGACCATGAAAGACTTCCACTGCACTCCGATGAGAGGGTAACTTACTCTAAGTTCATCTCCATACTCTTATTGCCTTTTATTCTTATTTGAAGATTTTGGTGAGGCAATGGGGTTTAAGGGCCAAAAATGATCTCGTTTTGGTGCTTGATGCCAAAGGGGGAGAAATTAAGGCCAAAGCAAGAAATGGATCAGCTACCACTTAAGAATTTTGAAAATAGTAGAGTTAGAGCTTTTGTTTTGTCAAAATACTCTTATGGTCTCTTATTGTCAAAAATTGGTCTCTTGTGGGGAGAATGTTTGAATTTGGGAAAAAGGGGGAGTTTTTGAATCTTTGATCAATTTCTCTTGGAATACCTCTCTCTATGCATCAACAAGTGGATTTGACTTAGAGATAGGAAATTGAGTTTGATTTCAAAAACAAACCAAGTGGTGGCAAAGAATGATCCAAATATGCCAAATTTGAATCAAAACAAATTTGTGTACTCATTCGCATTGAGGTTGCACTTCTTTTAGTTGCTTTTTGTTGTGTTGGCATAAATCACCAAAAAGGGGGAGATTGAAAGGGAAATGTGCCCTTGGGCCATTTCTAAGTATTTTGGTGATCAAGTGCCAACACAAATGGTTTAAGTATGAAACTATGCCAAATGGTGGAAGAAGTGCAAATCAACACAAAGGTATGATTCTAGACTTAGTACATTGGTTTTTGTGTACTAACATATTTGTCTAAGTGCTAGAATGAGAGAAAAGACAAAAGGAAAAAGAGTTGGCTGTGTACAACCAACTGTTGTTCAGTCTGGGTGCACCGGACTGTCCGGTGGTGCACCGGACAGTGTCCGGTGCGCCAGGCTGGCTCTGGTGAAAAGGTTGCTCTCGGGAATTCGTCGGCGGCGTACGACTATAATTCACCGGACTGTCCGGTGGTGCACCGGACTGTCCGGTGAGCCAACGGTCGGCCGAGCCAACGGTCGGCCGCGCAATCCGCGCGTGACGCATGGCCGGGCCAACGGTCTGATGGGGGCACCGGACTGTCCGGTGCGCCAACGGCTCCAAATCTTCAACGATCGGCTGCGCCAGAATAGGAAAGCAATCAGCACTAGACTGTCCGGTGCACCACCCGACAGAAGGCAAGAATAGCCTTCCTGGATTGCTCTCAAAGGCTCCTAGCTGCCTTGGGGCTATAAAAGGGACCCCTAGGCGCATAGAGGAGCACACCAAGCATACTCTAAGCATTCTTGATCATTCACACTCCGTCTTTGCGCACTTGATTGGCATTCTTAGTGATTTGAGCTCCGTTCTAGTGGTGAACCTTGTGTTATTCATTTGAGCTCAAGTCTTGGCTGTGTGTGTGCGTATTGCTGTGGATTTGTGTGTGTTGCTTCCCTCCCTTACTCTAGTGCTTTCACTTTGATCCTAATTGTAAGGGCGAGAGACTCCAAGTTGTGGAGATTCCTCGCAAACGAGAAAGAGTAAAGAAAGAAGAACACCGTGGTATTCAAGTTGATCATTGGATCACTTGAGAGGAGTTGAGTGCAACTCTCGTCCATTGGGATGCCACAATGTGGAGTAGGCAAGTGTTATACTTGGCCGAACCACGGGATAAATCATCGTGTCTCTTGTGCTTGTTCTCTCTGTGTCTATTGTGTTTCACAAGAGCTCGGTTCTTAGCCACTTGATTTAAATTGTGCTAACACTTAATCAAGTTTTGTGGCTTTAAGTTTTAAGTTTTTACAGGATCACCTATTCACCCCCTCTAGGTGCTCTCAAGTATGGCCTCTTATAAGTGGCTGGGAGATGCCGAAGGAAGCTACTGCCGAGTCCAGTCAAGGCGGCTTAGTTTATTTGAAATACACCTTCAGATACAGAGATCAATTCGATGATTCGAACGATGACTGGCTGTATCGTATTGAGGCAACTAGTGATGAATTGCTTGGGGCCTACACGAGGGCCGAAGATGATGCCATGACATTAGCCTTTGGAGGACGAGGCAAGAGGAGATTAAACAGAGTTTTTGATGTAATTGGTTTTGTATACCCAGACTATTGTTATCCCTCGCAAAAGCAGGGAAAGAAAAGAAAAGCTGCTACTTCAGCCATCTCTGCTACGCCGAAGGGGAAAAGGTTAAAGTTTTGACACGTCGGCCCAGGTACATTGAAACGGCCAGGGTGCCAAAGCTTGCTGAGGGGCCTTCTTCTGTTGTTGAGCCAGAGTTCCCCGCTGAAAGTCGCCTAGAGGGGGATGGATAGGCGAAACCTGAAAATTATAATTCTAAATACAAACTAGATCCCTTGAAATGTTGGTGGAGAATAATGTAAGAGGGCTTAGATAAGAAGAGTAACACAAGTTCTTTCTTGCAAGGAGTTGCTTCTCTAAATGTGGTTTTAACTTGAAGCAACACAAAAAGATATTAGCAAACAAATCACAAGCAATAAACACAAGGGACACGAGTGATTTGTTTTACCGAGGTTCGGCCCTCGAAGGCCTAGTCCCCGTTGAGGAGTCCAGTAAGGACGGGTCTCTTTCAACCCTTTCCCTCTCTCTACCGATCCCAAAGATCGGTGAGCTCTTCTTCTTCTCAAGGATCACTTAAGACCCCGCAAGGATCACCACACACTTAGGTGTCTCTTGCTAGCTTTACAAGCCTCCAAAACTTTGGAGGAAGTTCAATGGGAGTCAAAACTCCATGCACAAATGAATGCAAGATGTAGCACACACTTTCTCTCAATGAATCTCACAAGGCACTAGAGCTAAACTCACACGAGAAGCTTTCTTTTGCTTGCTCTCTCTTTTGTGGCACTTGTGTGGGTTGTAGTGGTCTAAATCTTGTGTATAGGGTGGATCAATGAATAGAGGTGGTTGGGAGGGCTTGAATATGTCAACTATATGACTTGGAAAGTTGCTTGGGCTCCCACACCTTGAAGTGGTCGGTTGGGGTGGTATTTATAGCCACCAACCAAATTGTAGCCGTTGGAGAAGGCTGCTGGCGATGGGCGCACCGGACAGTCCAGTGCGCCACCGGACAGTGTCCGGTGCGCCGCCACGTCACCCTGTCGTTAGGGCTTGGAGCTGGTCGACCGTTGGAGGCTTTGTCCTCATGTGGCACCGGACAGTTCGGTGTCACACCGGACAGTCCGGTGCCCCTCTGACCTGCTACTCTGACTTCTGCCGCGGTACTGTGCTGCACTATTCATCCGTCAGAGTCGACCGTTGCGCGCAGATAGCTGTTGCTCCGCTGGTGCACCGAATAGTCCGGTGAATTATAGCGGAGCTGCGCCTGGGAAACCCAAAGCTGCGGAGTTTGAGTTGATTCACCCTGGTGCACCGGACACTGTCCGGTGCGCCAGACCAGGGCACACTTCGGTTTCCTTTTTGCTCCGTTCTTTTGAAGCCTAACTTGTTCTTTTTATTGGTTTTTGTTGAACCTTTGGCACCTGTAGAATGTATAATCTAGAGCAAACTAGTTAGTCCAATTTATTTGTGTTGGGCAATTCAACCACCAAAATTATTTAGGAAAAGGTTTGACCCTATTTCCCTTTCAATCTCCCCCTTTTTGGTGATTGATGCCAACACAAACCAAAGCAAATATATAAGTGCAGAATTGAACTAGTTTGCATAAGGTAAGTGCAAAGGTTGCTTGGAATTAAACCAATTTATATTTTCATAAGATATGCATGGGTTGCTTTCTTCTTATTTAACATTTTGGACCACGCATGCACCACATGTTTTGTTTTTGCAAATGTTTTTGGAAATTCTTTTTCAAAGTCTTTTGCAAATAGTCAAGGATATATGAATAAGATTTTGAGAAGCATTTTCAAGATTTGAAATTTTCTCCCCCTGTTTCAAATGCTTTTCCTTTGACTAAACAAAACTCCCCCTAGATGAAATTCTCCTATCAGTGTTCAAGAGGGTTTTTCTATTTGAAAGAAGATCAAATATTTTAAATACTCAATTTTGAAAAACTCCTCCTTTAAAATATAGATACCAAATGAGATAGAATTTCTTAGAGGAATACCAATTGAAGAACATTTAAAAACTTAAACTTTGTTTCGAATTTTTTTGAAATTGGCCATGGTAGTGCGTGCGGTCCTTTTGCTTTGGGCTAATACTCTCTCCCCCTTTGGCATTAATCGCCAAAAATGGAGTCTTTAGAGCCCTTTTTACTTTCTCCCCTAGTGGTACAAATGAATATGAGTGAAGATTATACTAGATTTGGAGAGATGGCGGAATACCGGCAAGGAAGGATAATACCGAAGGTGTAGAGTGGAAGCGATGTCTTTGCCGAATACTCCATTTTCCTTTCAATCTAAGACTTAATACACGAGATGCTCATGGAAACATATTAGTCTTAGCAGTGGCGGAGCTCTATAAAATTAACGCCCCGGGCCACTCTATAAAACTTGTAGGTTACTTTAAATAACCTATAATATATTATGCGGCTAAATATACCGCTAAAACAAAATATACCATAAACATATACTAAAATAGTATTTACTTCAATTCAACATCTAAAAATGAAATAAACTTGATTAAAAATATAAAAGTACCTAATTAGAGACAATTTGGTTCTTCGGCGCCTCTAATAACTTCATCAACCTTAGCACGTGAATTTGAACCTACACATTGCAAGTTAAATATTTGTATAAAATGAGAGATACAACATGACAATATAACTAATGGATGCAAAAATGTATAAGTGAGTATAAAAATATACCACTTGAACTTTGTGGAGGTAGCTTTTTCATTCGACTCTTCAATTCTTGAAAATGGTATAAAATATCATCACTTTGAATACTTGCAAAGATATCTCTTTCTATATAGCATACCATTCTATGATTCAACCAATCATTTCCCATCTTATTTCTCAATTCTGTCTTGATGATTTTCATAGCTGAGAAGGCTCTTTCAACCGTGGCAGTTGCAACAGGCAAAATTAAGGCTAATTCAATTAGACGATAAACCAATGCAAAAACTAGGTGTCTCTCAGTTTGCACCATCTTAATAGCCAGATTACCAAGGTCTTCACAATTTGCAAAATCAGAATTACCCCTCACATCAACAATAAATATATCGAGTTGGTCTCTAAGGATCAAGAGGTCATATTGAGAGAAGTCTGCAGAATAAATCTTAGCCAATTCTATTAGCTGAGCTTTGTCATAGCTGGCAAATGAATTTCTTGGATCTAGACAAGAAATGCATCTCAATAATTGAGTAGATCTTTCAGTGAAACGATTGTTTAATTCCACAATAACTTGATCATACACAACAATAAAGATCTCGTTTTTGAAATGATGAAAGTAAGTCACTAACTGACCTCCACGTCCCCTTGAGCGACCTCGGACAGTAATTGTATCATCCATCTTTGGTACAATAATGTTATGTTGGGTACAAAAGGTTTTTACCTCATCAAACAATTCCTCCCATCCATTATCACGTACTTCACTAATATTCCGCAATGTGGCTCCAATCAATCCAACAGCAAGGACAATATTCTGATCTTTTCTTTGCAAACATTGTGACAAATCATTAGTCTTGCCTAATAACCTCATCATGATATGCAAAATAAGCACAAATTCAAAGCTCTCCATTTGTTTCAACAAACCAGAAGCCATATATTTCTTATCCCCACTAGAGCCATCATCAGCCGTGAAGGCATCAACACCATAATTTTCAGCTCTTGGTTGTTTAAAAAGGTAGCAATAAAAACAAAAGGCCGCATCCTTAGCAATGCTATACTCCAACCATGGATTATTTACATACCATTCATCATGAAAAGACCTATTGCGATTTCCTATCATTCTTTTAGGATACTTATGACCTTTTGGTTGGCATGGACCCTTCGCAATATATGCTCTTCTGACAGCATCCCTAATGTTTGCATCAATTTGCTCAATTGGCATGCGAAGACCAGGATCGGCTATAACTTGATCGATATTATTGGTATTGCTACCTTCTGTCTCTAATGATGCTTGTCCCTCCTCAATAACTAATGTTTCTGGCTCTAAAACAGGTTCTTCTAGGGAAGGTTGGTTTGGTGTTGATGAATCAGTTCGTATCAAAGGTGTAGGAGCCGGACAATAAAACGATCTCAATGTTTTTGTCCTCTTCATTCTTTGATTTTGATGTCAATCTATGGTCTACCATCAGTCACAGAAACATTTAACAATTTAGTATTTAGCTCACTGTTCACTAGTAAAAAAACTAAAAAAATGAGAAGAGCGCTTACAATACAGAGTTACAGACTGCTGATGGAACTGGAAGGCACCAAGGGCTACCGCCTAGCTGCCTGGCTGGCGTGCTGCGGTGCTGGCCGGCTGGCTGCCGTACAGCCGGAGGCGACAGCTCACAGCCGTGCAGGTGCGTGCTGCACAGCACTGCTGCCGTGCTGGTGCTGTGTACTGCTCGAGTGCTCTGTTCTCGTGCTGCGTAGCCAGCGTAGGGGGCTAGGGCCTAGGGGCGCTGGCGGGTGGCCTACTGCTCGCGCTGGCGCTCGGTCGTCCGCTGGCGGCGGCCGCGGACGCAGTCACACAGGAAAATAGAGAACGCAGAAACAGTGTTAGGGTTTTTTTTTGGGTAAAATATGTACTATATATATAAAAAATTTTTGGGCTACGACCCGGGCCACGGCCCAGGTGGCCCAGGCCCAATATCCGCCCCTGAGTCTTAGCCTTGGCACAATAGAGATAGGAAATATGCAAATGTACCAAAGGAAAGAGACATGGTTAAAAGGATATGTCAATTAAGCTTAAACAGTTCTATATAATATAGATTGCTCCCCCTAAATATGTGCCTTGAGAGGAATACAAATTTTGGCCTTAAATGCCAACTGCACATAATTAGGTTAATGAGAACATATCTTTATCATAGAAACTGTGAAGTGCAATGTGTCATAATAAAAGTGTGATGCTCATGACAGACTTATGCACTTATGAAAGCATGTTGGAATCATTTTAAGCAATTACCCTTAAGGATTTCAAAGAGACTTAAGGACCCTCCACCTTTGAAACAAAGGTAGCTTATCCTCGTTACAAGGTTAAGCTTTAAACTCTTTGACAATAAAATCACTTCACCTAGTTTTAACAAAAATGCATTAATGCAAGAATGAAATTTTTGAGAGGTTAAACTAGGTATGAAGCAGGGATATGCATAGACATGCTTTCTCTTCCTTTTATACAAGATATGCAAGAAATGTATAGAAAAGGAAGATTTAGGTACATGTATAAATGAGAGGAAGTAGTTTTACCCTTTTGTACCTTCACATAGAGACGCACTCTTCATTGTGCTTTGACCTTAGTCTTAGTTACTTAAGACCTATAATCAAGACAGTGTATGGAAATATTTTGCACACGAGAGAGTTCTACAACTAGTGATCCTTTTCTAAGTCATGTTATTATATATCAAGTAGATCACAAATTGCATAAATATATCATGAATTCTCCTTTTAACTTAGTGCATATCAAGAGAGATATTGATTGAAATTATATGAGGCACTAAGAAACATAAGTGTTAATTGAAGTTATTCAATGATCAAATAAACAACAGATGCGATCAAAAGAACAACATAGGCATTAGATCATCAAACAAGCTTAAAACAGGAGAATCCAGTAACTATGCTACTTTAACAATGAAAGCTACAATCCTTGATAAAAGTGACATTACTTTACCAAGATGGATTGATATGTAGTAGCATACTTCATGAGAAACTTTACTCTCATACTTGAGACTATATGAGATTACTAAGATAAAGTGTTAGTCTCAATATAATCAAGATATAGAAATAGGCTCCCCCTAAAGATATGCATCAAGAAATTGAATGAATTGGATAGATGCACTCACTTCTAAAGACAAATAGGGAGAAGCATTATTCATCTTGATCAAGGCTTATAAAATTTGCAATAAACAATTTATGCCTAGTATTCTCACAATGAAAAAGATTTAGAATGCTTACAACCACACCATTGATGTTTTGAGGATCTTATTATCCAAGTAGGTGTTGTTGTTCTTGATGTCCTCCCTTTTCATTTGAGTGTCCTCCCTTGTAGTTGACTCTTTTTCCTTCCAAACTTATTGAAAATACTCAAGAGAGATGTTAATAGCACAAGGGAGTAAAAGATGAAGGATAATTTCTTTTAGATAATAAATGTAAGTAATGCACCATCCACTAGTCACATAGACATGAAGTAAAATCCTTAATGTTGGGGACTTGTTCTCAAATGCTAAGAGTTAAGAACAAGGCAACATAAAAAGTGTTAAGTGTTAAAGTCCTTCGTCCTTCGAAGCATTATGTCCCTTCGGGAAATAATGAGTTTCGGACGAAGGTCATAAGAGACATACCTTCGTAAACTTAACAAGTAATAACGAAGGACTCATATAAAGCATGAAATATAATATAAGCATCATCATAGAATCATTTCTATTTTATTAACATGGAAAAATAGAAATGATTTCAAATTACAAATGTACCTTCGGTCCTGAGAGAAGGTAAAAAGTACAAGCGTGACGCAAAAGCAAATGCCAAGTCAGCGTGAACAGTACGGGGGTACTGTTCATCTATTTATAGACACAGGACGCAGCCTGTGACGAATTACAATTATGCCCTTTACAAAAGTTTACAACATTATCTTAGACCTCTATGGATAAAAAGGTCATTCTATCTTTATGTCGGTTTGCAACGCCGAAGCTCTATAAAAAGGAACCTTCGGCCATTTCCTGGGGACGATTTCAGCCGAAGCTGCTTCTTCACGCAAGACCTTCGGCGCAACGAAGCATGGGCCCAACAGTAGCCCCTTTCGCGGCGCTAGATCGTTTTTCGTAACGAGCTTGAACCGTGAAAAAATCCTCTCAAGCTTCGGGAAGCCGAAGGTCCAAAAAACACCTTCCCTGAGCTCGTTGCCGAGAAACGATCCATTTCCCGAGATCGTGTCGGTCCCACCTTGCAGAGTCACTGTTTGGTCTTTGCGGTCCACTGCGCAGCGAGTACAAGTTACTGCCCGCCTGGTGTAAAAACCCTGCCGCTTCGCCTTCTTACCTGCAGCACTATATAAACAGACGAGTAGGTGTGAAGTTACCACAGCATTTACTGCTATTTGCACTGTTTTGCTGCCAAAATTTTTAACCATCACCGAAGCTTGTTTGTCAGGTTTGAACGAAGCTCCATCTTGAAGCCTGCTTCGGAGAAAAAAGTATTAAAGTTTCACAAGTTCATAATTAAATGGCCAGAGTTCGCTCTACAGCTAGGGTTGAGCGTGAGGGGGACGAAACTGAAGCTTCGGAGACTGTGCCCATCTCCGAAGCGATGCAGCGCTCCGGACTGGTGACTACGGAAGAAATGGCTGCTGCCGGAGCAAACCCGACAGCTGCCGAAGGAGAAGGGAACATTGAAGAAACCGACTCCGAAGATGACTACCGTATTGCCATGCCCAGCAAACCCAGCCACCTAGACTTCGGAAAATCGACTGTTTCAAAGGTTGATCTCGCCAAGATGGTGAAAGCAGGTTTTTTCAGTGAAGATCAGAAGAAGCTACTTCGCTTCGGGGGAGAAGAGACCACCCCGAAGCCAGAGAAGGACGAGGTTGTCATCTTCAAAAGCTTTTTAAAGGCTGGGCTAAGATTCCCTGTTCACGAGATTGTTGCGGAGATATTGAAGAGGTTTGGCATCTACCTTCATCAGTTAACTCCTAACGCTATCGTTAGGCTTAGCGTTTATATTTGGGCCCTCCGAAGCCAAGCAGTGGAGCCTTTTGCTGACAGTTTCTGTCGAGTTCATGAATTGCATTATCAAACAAAGGCCAGAAAAGATGGGCTTCATGAAAACTTCGGTTGCTACAATTTTGCCTACCGGAAAACCGCAAAGTTTCCTGTAATTAGCTACCGAAGCAAATGGCCGGCAGGCTGGAAATCAGAATGGTTCTATGTCAAGGTTGATGAGGACAAGGAGAAGCTTGTGCAAAGTCCAGTCGAGCTAACTTTCGGAGAAACCCGACCCCACTGCAACATGACACCAGAGGCTCAAACTCAACGGGCAATGGATGAATTCAGAATCATTGCAGAGCATATTGGTACCAGGGATCTGGTTCAAGAATTCTTAGCATTCAAAGTTTTCCCTACTCTGAAAAAATGGGAAATGCCAAAGTTAAAGGGGGAGAAGAAGGAAGGGGATCTTGTCCGGCTTCCTTACCACTTCAAATTCAAGAAATATTTTAAGAAGCCCTGCCAAGAGTGGCTGGATACAGTTGAGGTGATGTGTAATGAAATTCTTGGAAATTATTCGAAAAAAGAAGATCAACTGATGACAGCAGCCTTCGGTACCCGTCCGAAGCGAAGGCTGAACCGAGTGCTCGATGCACTGGGCTTCGAATATCCTGACTATGCGCAGCTGAACAAGGATGCTGAGGGCCAGAGAAGAAAAAGAGAGGCCGAAGCTTTAAACAAGGATGAAGAACAACCACCAAAAAAGAAGAAAATTGTCAAGAGAAAAATATCAACTCCAAAGCGAAAACTATCCGAAGGAGAGGGGACCCCCACACCACCTTCTACCAGCGACGTGGAGGAAATTCTAAAGGTAATGACTGAACCCATGCCCACGAAGCTAAGTCCATTAGGGCCTCGACTGACGAAGCTTTTTCAAAAGGTGGCGGAGCCGGAAAAAACGAAGATAACCAAAGCAAAAAGGCAAAGAATTATTGCCGTAACAGAAGTTATTGACAAGACGCCACCGAGAGCATCAATTCAGAAAACAGCAGCTGCTGAAGACACAACAAGCGTCGAAGTCGCACCTTCGGAGGTCGCGGCTACCGAAGCCGCTACAGCCGAAGATGTGAACTTAGAGACTACCATTGAGAATATCGACAAAATTTTAGAAGACATGGTTGCAGAAGAAGCTGCCGCTGCTGCTAAAAAAGTCATGGCCGCAGTGCCTGAGAAGGGGAAAGAAATAGCCGAAGTCGCTTCGGACGACGAAGCCTACATATTTCAAAATTTAATTGGGCAAAAACTTTCGGAGGACGAAATAGAAGAGCTAAAAGACTATGCCAAATCTTGCGGATACAGGCCAGAAGCTCTTCTATTCGGAGGTGTGGACGATGAAAAATTAGGCTGCATTCGAGACCAAACCGGAGCTAAGGTCATCGGTACTCTGTCAAAGAGTATCGGTTTTCCGAAGCTAGAGATAGATATCAGCCGCTACCGACGACAGCATATCGTCGGCAGCTTATTTTATTCCAATTTCAAGGTAAACAATCTTTTCTCTGTTCCTTATTGCTTTGGATAATGAAAATGTTACTAACAAAAACTGTTTTTGTGCAGAGCATGCTACTGAGCAAAGCTCTGAAGATGCAGCAGGATTTAGAGGACAAAAAACACGAAGCTATAATTGGAAATTTAGAGAGCAAAATAAAAGAACAATCAGTCATCATTGAAAAGAAAGACTTCGAACTTCAATCAACCGAAGGCTTGCTGGCAGAGACCGAAGCTAAAATATCAGAATTGAATTCGAAGCTTATCGGTCAATCAAAACAGTTTGAACAAGAAAAGCTAGAGCTTAATTCTAAACTTGAAGCCGAAGTCCAAGCCAACTCAAATTTGAAGAAATCATTAACAAGCCTTCAGGATAAATGTTTGAATTTTAGCAACAATTGTATCCAACAACTAAAGAAGATCTTTTACTCAGTTGGAGCCAGCAGCGGGAAATTTACCCCTTCGGATGAAGATTTACCAAAAGCCTTCGATCATATCGAAGCTGAAATTGAAGAACTTGACGAAGTTATAGCTGGGCACGGTGACTTCTGTGCCTGGGTAGCTTCTCGGGGTACTGCTGCAGCATTCCTGAAGGCTGGCTGCGAGCATGGAAAGATCGTCAACAGGCCCAACTTCACCCTGTCTCCATCAATCCTGGACGATATACCTGACCTCGCCCGAAGTATCTCAAATAGATTTATAAAAATGATATGGACAAAAGGCGGGCGGGAGAAGGCTGGAGACGAAGCTCGAAGTCATCTTGAACCAGTAAGAAATCCTACTTTGTACTTACCTTCTCCTTCATACTTGATTTTTACTCTGGATACCTGGATTCGTGTAGGATGACGAAGCTGAAGGTGATTAAAGAATATGCCGCCGAAGCGGGAGCCTGAAGAAGATTAGTAGTAGTAGGCTAGAAAATTTGTAACAACTTGTTGTAAATACAATTAAACCGTTCTCAAGGAACTTTGTACATACCTTGTAATATATCCTTACCCTTTTATTAAGACGCTTTGATGTGGACGAAATCAATATTTTGAGCCGAAGGCGAAAAACACCTTCCCTTCTTTTCGTACACAACGAAGCATTAAAGACTGCTTCTTCTTTCTGCGGAAGCTTTGCTTTTTTGTACAAAACATAAAAGACTACTTCTTCTTTCTGCCGAAGCTTTTCTTTTTTTTGTACACTCCAAAACATAAAAGAATACTTCTCCTTTTTGCCGAAGCAACCACTTAGTAACACAGATGCCATGAATGAATGCTTATGAATGCAAATGCTATGATGTAATGTGATGTGCGAATGAATGTCCAAAACATATAACCGAAGCCACACTCAACCATTATTTCCTTGGAATCAACCACACATCAGCTCTGCATTCCCTTAGGAACGACTTTGGAGCTTCCTCGTCTTTTACTTAGACGGTATAAACTCTGCATTCCCTTAGGAACGTCTTTGGAGTTTCTTCGCCTTTTACTTAGGCGGTATAAGCTCTGCATTCCCTTAGGAACGTCTTTGGAGCTTCTTCGTCTTTTACTTAGACGGTATAAACTCTGCATTCCCTTAGGAACGTCTTTGGAGTTTCTTCGCCTTTTACTTAGGCGGTATAAGCTCTGCATTCCCTTAGGAACGTCTTTGGAGCTTCTTCTCTTTTTTCTTTTTCAGTTCCTGCACTCGATGGTGCGTTCTCAGCTGTTACATTTACATTTTTTGGGGGATTTTGCTCTTATAAGACTAAAAAAGGAAATTACACATGATGGCCCCATTAAAAACCTTTCTCCCCCTTCGGAAAGGAAAAGGGTGCCATGAAAAAAGAAAAGAAAAAACATAAAAAATTACATCATGTTATACATAGTATCGCCGAAGCTCATCCGCATTCCAAGACCTTGGAATTTCGTTGCCATCCATGTCCTTCAATCTGTACGATCCAGGCCTTGACGAAGATACTACTAAGAATGGTCCTTCCCATTTCAACTGTAGCTTACCCACTGTATCTGGGTTAGCCACTCTCCGAAGCACCAAGTGTCCCGGCTCAATATTTTTTAACCGGACTTTTCTATCTCGCCATTTAACTGTTTCAGCCTGATATTTATTGATATTCTCCACGGCCTGAAGCCTGATCCCTTCTAAAGCATCCTTTTCCACAAGGCAAGCATCTTCGGGACCTGATTCTGCCGAAGCTACTACTCTTATTGATCCAGCTTTGGCTTCTTCCGGGGTTATTGCTTCGTCTCCGAATAATAACTTGAATGGGGTAAAGCCTGTGAAGAAAATGGGTTTTCCTCGTGGGAAACAACGAAATTATTACATGAAAACTAACAATGTTCTTTGTTTCACAGAAAATAAAACTGAATAGAAAAGACTGCTATCAAAGGTAGGATATGTGTCAATAAATGTGCTTCGACTCTGGCACAGTGCTGTTGACTGTGCGAGCTTCGGATTGTTCTCTGAAGTCCCTTTGGTGTGGGGCATATTGACTCCCTTCTGGCTGTTGACCCTGTTGCAGTGGAGGTGGAGGCGGAGGCTGCTGCCAGGAAGCTTGAGGTTGACTTGCCGAAGCTACAGAAGCTGCAGGGTGGTTGTCTATGTATTGTGGGATGTAAGGTGGATGATACGAAGCAGTATGCATGACCTGCTTCGGCTGAGCTTGTTGAGATGCAGCTTCGGCTATTTCCTTTTGCTTCTGGATTGTAATATGGCACGTCCTGGTGGTATGGCCCTTGCTTTCTCCACAGAACAAGCAAAACAGTTTCCTTGGTTGATCTCCGAATCTTCCGCCGAAGCCCCTGGCGCCTCTGCCTCTTGGAGCTGGTGGCCGGAAGAAAGTTTGTTGTTGCCCCGACGCCTGTGAGGAGCACTGCGGTCTGTTCTGCTGACTCCCCTTATCATCATTCTGAGTAGAGTTGTGGATGGACCTGACATGCCTCGGATAGGATCTTCCTCCGAAGCCCCTGGTCATTTCAAAAAATCTGAAGGCCTCCTCCCTTCTTTGGCGAAAGTCATTGTCAGCACGAATGTACTCGTCCATCTTTTGGAGCAGCTTCTCCAGGGTCTGAGGAGGCTTCCTAGCAAAGTATTGAGCTGGTTGGGGTCCAGCGGTTGCAGTGCTGCAGCCCCAGTCGCTGAAGCTTTCTTCGGCGCCATAGCGAGGGTCTATAGCTTCCGAAGGTGTTCAAAAAAAAACTCGAAGTGGAAGTGAGTTCACCGGAGGTGGGCGCCAATGTTGGGGACTTGTTCTCAAATGCTAAGAGTTAAGAACAAGGCAACATAAAAAGTGTTAAGTGTTAAAGTCCTTCGTCCTTCGAAGCATTATGTCCCTTCGGGAAATAATGAGTTTCGGACGAAGGTCATAAGAGACATACCTTCGTAAACTTAACAAGTAATAACGAAGGACTCATATAAAGCATGAAATATAATATAAGCATCATCATAGAATCATTTCTATTTTATTAACATGGAAAAATAGAAATGATTTCAAATTACAAATGTACCTTCGGTCCTGAGAGAAGGTAAAAAGTACAAGCGTGACGCAAAAGCAAATGCCAAGTCAGCGTGAACAGTACGGGGGTACTGTTCATCTATTTATAGACACAGGACGCAGCCTGTGACGAATTACAATTATGCCCTTTACAAAAGTTTACAACATTATCTTAGACCTCTATGGATAAAAAGGTCATTCTATCTTTATGTCGGTTTGCAACGCCGAAGCTCTATAAAAAGGAACCTTCGGCCATTTCCTGGGGACGATTTCAGCCGAAGCTGCTTCTTCACGCAAGACCTTCGGCGCAACGAAGCATGGGCCCAACACTTAACATTAGTGCACATTATTTAAAAAGGAGGAATAAGCACCTTTTAAATATCTTGATCAATCATAGGAATTTTACTTCTTCATATTGCTTTTATTATCACAACTTAAAAGCATATCAATATGAGAACAGATATAGCAAAGGCATGAATTAGATTCTAATGGACAAGTGCATTTTATGAGAATGAGATTGAATGCACATCTGGCTGACTTTAAGTCCAATAAAGAATCTATTCTTCACATAGGTAGAATTTAGAGTAAATAACCATTGATGAGAACTATATTTGATTAAGAAGATGAGTTCCCATACCTTTGCTTTTACCTTTCTTCCTTTGGGTGAAGAGTAACCCTTGAGGCTTGTGGCTTGCACTTACTCTCTTGTAGATTTTCATAAGTAAGCTCAAGAGATATGTCATTAGTAATACAAGCACTAGTTTCACTTTTTGTAATCATTTTTGATAAGGAATGAAAAGTGGATTACTAAAGCATGGAAACTTTATAATATGAACTAGACTATTCCATGATGTATGCTAAGTTTTAACAAGCATAGTTAATTCTTCAAGATTATGGGAATAAATCTAATTCATAACATGGAGAGCAATAAATATAGAAGAATCATATCCAATTTAAGCAAGAGGCAAAACAATATAAATCATTGATTGACTTTTCTTTTTATGTTAGATTACGCATCTCCATAGAGAAACTTATTCTCTACATGTGAGACTACTTAGGTTATTTAGACAAAAACATTAGTCTCACGATTCTAGATATAAATAGAGATTCCCTTTATAAGTGTCCTAAGGATTTGGATTTCTTACATGACACCTTAGTCTTTTAAGAACTTGGAATATCTCTCTATATCTAGAACATGACTATAAAAGGATAATTAATGTAAAGCATGCCATGAGGTGCTTACAATAAATTAAAGCATGTAGATTGCCATATAATAGAAATGATGAATATGTAATCTACCATATGAGAGGAATTTCTTCAAAGAATGGTGACATAATTTAAAAACATTTGAAGTGATTTTCCTTTTCTATGTGACTACACAAGACACATAAGAAATGATAATTTAAGATACTTGCACTTAAAAGCATAAATGTTACCATCCTTTGGCTTTCCTCCATGTTGTAGGTCTTGATTTTTCCGCACAGGATAATTCTTTATTTCCTACAACATCAATACCTTCCCCGAGATGATATGAGTTTTAGACATAATAATTCAAAACAACTTTGGGTCAATTTTGGATATATATAGATTATTGAAGATTGATAGCTTGAGTTAATAAAAATTGAATTGACTCTCTCAAGCATCCCAAAGCTTCATACCATCTCCTTTTCCTGCAAAGCTTGTCAAGCATATTTTGGTACCCATCGCTTGATGGGTCCATCAAGGTTAGTCAACAAAGATCTAGGAACCCAAATGTCCTTTGTGTTAACACTTGGTAAACTCATTACCTTTCTAGCACAAGTTGCAATTTTTGGTTGCCTAGTTACATGTAAATTAATTGACAAGCTAGAAGTGAGATATTTACCAATGGGACAATCCTTGCATTGATGTCCCTTCTTTCGGCATATGTAGCAAAGGCGATCTTCAAGTCTTGAAGATTTCTTCTTTCCTTGTTTTTTGCTTGCTACATGGTTAGTTAATATTTTCTTTTCTAACACTATGCCTTTTTGTTTTAAATAGGGACAAGACTTAATTAAGTGTCCCTTCTTTGAGCATTTAAAACAAAGTTTATCATCCTTGTTAATAATCAAGTCATTTTTAATATAGGGACATGACCTAATCAAGTGTCCCTTTTCAAAGCATTCACTACACTTCTTACTTCTCTTAGTGTGAAGTGTGACTTGATTATTACCTTGGATGTTACCTTTTATGGAGGCATGGTTGAGGCTTTTGGAAGAGGTATTCATTTTCTTCTTTTGTTCCCTCCTCTTGGCAATCCTCAAGTCCTTGACATTTTCTTCAAGGGATTTAGTGCATGCCACGGTTGTTCCCGTCTCAAGCTTCTTCACCATGTGATCACGGTTATCTTGAGAAGGTTGAGCAATGCACTTCCCTTTTAGTTGTGTCAAGCTCATTTTTAGCCTCTCATTTTCTTCTTTGAGCTTTTGATATGTATCTTCTTTTGTTCCTGCAAATTCTAGCTCAAAGGAAGATTTGCTTATCGACGGACAACAAGCATTAGCGCATGATAAAATAGTTTCAATTTGAATACATGTGCATGAGTGAGGTTGTTGAGATTTTAAGTTTTCTATTATAACCTCATGAGCAATATTTAACATGATATGATCATCCATAAGATTTTTATGAGAACATAGAAGCATATCATATTTTTCTTGAAAAGCTAGATTTTCAATTTTTAGTTTTTCCATTTGGTCCTTAAGCAAGGGATTCCTATTTACTAATTGAGCGATACAATGTAAAAAGTTATCTTGCTTAATTGAAATAGTTTCATACCTTTGGACCAAATCAACATGAGAGCACTTTAGCTCCTCATGTTCTTTAGTCAACTCGTCAAAGCGTAGCATTTTCATGGAGAGAACATCTTCTAGCATTTGACGAGCTTCGCTTTGCTCTCTCGCTCTTTTTATAAGTTTGAGCATGACCGCCTTATCTTCTAGGTTTAGATGAGCGTAGAGTTGCATGAAGCTTCGTTCATCCTCCTCATCCTCATTTGTGCTTCCGCTATCATTTTCATTAGCCACACAACATATGTGGGAATTGAAATGGGAAGACAAACCTTTTGGACAGGTGGATTCATCGTTTGGTCTCCATCGTTCATTTTCTTCTTCTTCCTTCAAAAGGTTAGTTTCACAAATACCAATGGAAGTAGAAGCACAAAATGAACTATCATGTTTGGACTCATCAAATTTGATTTTAATTCTAGTTCAAATATCATCCGCATCACAAATAGGTTCATCACATCTTATTATGAAGGCACGATAATCTTCTTTGCTAAGAGATTTACTTAAGATGGCATAAGCTAGATAGTTTAAGCGTATACATCTTAGATCTTCCTCGGAAGCATTTTTCCTATCATAGCCAGAAGGAATTATACTCTTGTCTAAAATTTGTTCTAATTAAGGATCTATGGTTCTACAAGCATTTATCACCCTAGTAGACCATGAATCATAATTAGAACAATCGGGAAGCAATATCTCAAGGGTTACCTCATTGTTTTCCTTCGGAGGTGTCTTCTTGTTCTTTTGGGATCTTCTACGAGCCATCACTTCAAGTTGTTAGACTCAATATGAAGTGCCTAGTTCTGATACCAATTGAAAGTCGCCTAGAGGGGGGTGCATAGGCGAAACCTGAAAATTATAATTCTAATACAAACTAGATCCCTTGATTAGTGGTTAGAACAAGATTCACAATTACCGGAGTATAAAACTAAGTCCTTTGCTTGCAATGAGTATTGTATTCAAAGAGTGCGGAATTTAATCAATAACAATACTACTAGAAATGTTGGTGGAGAATAATGTAAGAGGGCTTAGATAAGAAGAGTAACACAAGTTCTTTCTTGCAAGGAGTTGCTTCTCTAAATGTGGTTTTAACTTGAAGCAACAAAAAAGATATTAGCAAAGAGTAGCGCAAGAGAACTTAGAGAGGGAAAGAACAAACAAATCACAAAGCAATAAACACAAGGGACACGGGTGATTTGTTTTACCGAGGTTCGGCCCTCGAAGGTCTAGTCCCCGTTGAGGAGTCCACTAAGGACGGGTCTCTTTCAACCCTTTCCCTCTCTCTATTGATCCCAAAGATCGGTGAGCTCTTCTTCTTCTCAAGGATCATTTAAGACCCCGCAAGGATCACCACACACTTAGGTGTCTCTTGCTAGCTTTACAAGCCTCCAAAACTTTGGAGGAAGTTCAATGAGAGTCAAAACTCCACGCACAAATGAACGCAAGATGTAGCACACACTTTCTCTCAATGTATCTCACAAGGCACTAGAGCTAAACTCACACGAGAAGCTTTCTTTTGCTTGCTCTCTCTTTTGTGGCACTTGTGTGGGTTGTAGTGGTCTAAATCTTGTGTATAGGGTGGATCAATGAATAGAGGTGGTTGGGAGGGTTTGAATATGTCAACTATATGACTTGGAAAGTTGCTTGGGCTCCCACACCTTGAAGTGGCCGGTTGGGGTGATATTTATAGCCACTAACCAAATTGTAGCCGTTGGAGAAGGCTGCTGGCGATGGGCGCACCGGACAGTCCGGTGCACCACCGGACAGTGTCCGGTGCACCGCCACGTCACCCTGTCGTTAGGGCTTGGAGCTGGTCGACCGTTGGAGACTTTGTCCTCATGTGGCACCGGACAGTCCGGTGTCACACCGGACAGTCCGGTGCCCCTCTGACCTGTTGCTCTAACTTCTGCCACGGTAATGTGGTGCACTATTCATCCGTCAGAGTCGACCGTTGCGCAGATAGTCGTTGCTCCGCTGGTGCACCGGATAGTCCGGTGGCACACCAGACAGTCCGGTGAATTATAGCGTTGCTGCGCCTGGGAAACCTGAAGCTGCGGAGTTTGAGTTGATTCACCCTGGTGCACCGGACACTGTCCGGTGGTGCACCGGACAGTCCGGTGCACCAGACCAGGGCACACTTCGGTTTCCTTTTTGCTCCGTTCTTTTGAAGTCTAACTTGTTCTTTTTATTAGTTTGTGTTGAACCTTTGGCACCTGTAGAATGTATAATCTAGAGAAAACTAGTTAGTCCAATTTATTTGTGTTGGGCAATTCAACCACCAAAATTATTTAGGAAAAGGTTTGACCCTATTTCCCTTTCACCCACTCCTGCTGAAGCCAAGGGAGAATCGGCCGAAGTGCCGAAACCGTCGATGATAATGGTACAGGAGAAAACCAAGATGGCCGAAGTGTCGTAGCGCACTGGTGAAACTGAGAAAACAGCCGAAAAATCAAAACCAAGGAGGTCGGCAGAGCAACCGAAGATTCTGAGCCCGTCGCAAGAGACGGAGCTACCGAAGATGACAAAAATTCCTGCAACAACTCCAAAAATGAGGAGAATGGCCAGCGTATTAGACGCGGTCATGGAATCGACAAAGGTACTGACTCTTGGCTCTGCAGAAGTACTTAAAATATGTGAAAAGAATAAGAAAGAAATTGTCGAAGCCGTCATGACACAATTTGAAACTGAAGCTGAGCCCTTAGCTCCCAGAGAAACGGGTCCTACAGAGGTTGTCGAAAAGAATATCGAAGCAGAGCCTTTAGATGCTACAAAAACTAACGAAGAGTCTGAATCCCCTGCTGCTGAAGCATCTACTGAAGGATTGAAATATATAGTGCATCACGCGGCAAGGAAAAAACTATCAGAAGAGCAGATTGCTGAAGCTATACATTATGCCAAGTATTTGAAGTATCCCCTAGGATCATTGGTGTTTAATGGCAGTGATGAAGATGATTTTTTGTATTGCCTTCTGGACAGCAAGGAGATATCTGTTTGCCAGGAGATGGCTGAAAATATAGGATTCCCGAAGCTAGAACTTGGCCTATCTGCAATGTTGAAGGATGACCTTGCAGACAGCCTTGCCTATAATAGTATGAAGGTGAGGATGTTTTAGCTTATAAGCAGATTACTTTTTGAGTCTTTTCTTATTATTGTGTGTTGATCCTTTATTTTTTGTAGGGCTTAATCCTAAGCAAGGCTTTAAGGGCACAAAAGAATGCGAAAGACGAAAGCTACCAAATAGCCCTTGGGAATCTTCGGTCAGAAGTTATCACGCTAAGGAACGAGGCGCTTGAAAAAGATAAAATACTTCTTTCCTTAGTAGATAGGCTGAAGAGCAACGAAGCAAAGCTTAATGCACAATCCAAAGCTCATAAAGCCAAAGTCGAAGACCTTCGAAAAAAGCTTGCCGAAGCTAATGAAAATTTTGAACTCGCAAAGGCAAAGCAAGAGATAAGTGAATGGACAAGTGCGAGGCTGGAAAAGAATGTGGAGGAGCTTCGTGAGTCCAAGGAGAGATGCTATGAGAAATCCTTGGATTGTGCAAAGAAACTGAAAGACAGCTTTGCCAAGGCGGGTGCATACTCATCGGAGCAAAAGTTTATTCGAGGTGATCCCGAAGGAGTCATTGAATGAATCGGCGAAGAGGGTGAAGCTTTTGAAGAAATTCTTAGCGACCGTGGGGATTTTTGTGCCTTTGCCGGTGCTCGAGGGGTTGCAGCGATTCTTGAGAAAACTTGTTGTGAACACGTTAAAGCCGCAACCCACGCAGAAGCCATCTTCTCCAAAAAGACAACGCGAAGGAGCCTTTGGTCGAAGCTACTTTGATAGGCGGGAAATTTTATTCTGATGTTTGGATGAGGGACGGCCGCGAGATTGCTGACGAAGCTATAAAGAAAAATGAAAAAGAATCCCATGATGCCCGAGAAGAAGCCAAGTGAGCCGAAGAGGCTGCTGAGCGCACAAGGCATATAGGTATTATTACTGAATCTTAGCTTCAGTGTTTGTTTTTGGCTTCGGATTAACAACTTGTTCTTTACTACAGCTAAACTTTCACCACCATCTGAGCCATATGATCCCGAGGCCGATCCGGCCATGAAGACAACATTAGAAACGATAAGGATTGCCGAAGAAGCCGTTGACGAAGCTGTCAACAAACTCCTGAATGAAGCTGCCGAGAAAATATTAAAAGAAGATCGAATTCTTGTGTACTAAGAAATGTAATATTCGTGTATGAGTCAAACATCGAACATCTATATGTATATGAATGTAATATATTTCTTTGCGATGTATGAAATCTATGTACATACCTGTTTTTGAGCCTTCAGCGAAAAAACACCTTCCCTTCTTTTCATGCTTCGCAAAGAAAAAACACTTTCCCTTCTGTTATATAATATTGTTGTCGACAAAGATTCTCTTGGCATGTAAAATTATAGTTGCCAAAGGTACACTTCGTGCTTCAGCACATTGTTCCATTCATCGCATATTTTGAAAGAAGCATCTTTCCTTCTCCACAATCCTGTTGCTGATGCGACATGATGTATGATGTAATGCTATGTGAAATGATGCGATGATATGATGCAGCATGATGTTTATGCCGAAGACACATATCCACACGAAAACACACCCAGACTCTGCATCCCCTTAGGAACGACTTTTGAGTCTCTTCACCTTCTATTTCGGTGGCATTTAAGCTCTGCATCCCCTTAGGAACGAGTTTTGATTTTCTTCACCTTCTATTTCAGTGGTATTTAAGCTCTGCATTCCCTAAGGAATGACTTTTGAGCTTCTTCACCTTTTCTTTCGGTGGCATGTTGGCTCTGCATTCCCTTAGGAACGACTTTTGAGCTTTAGAACTTACTCTGCGCTCCCTTAGGAACGACTTTGTAGCTTCGGAACTTACTCTACGCTCCCTTAGGAACGACTTTGTAGCTTCAGAACTTACTTTGCACTCCCTTAGGAACAACTTTGTAGCTTCGGAACTTACTCTGCGCTCCCTTAGGAGCGACTTTGTAGCTTTGGAAGCATTGTTAAGGGAATGTGTTCCACACTCGATGGTGTGTCCCCAATAATATTACATCAAATTGGAGATTAAACCTTCGTGAATAGTTTTTCATGCAAGAAAATACAATGATGGACAAAACTAAGATACACCAGATTAGGATATTCATTAATCGAATCGCCGTGGCACCTTTAGTAGATGTGCTTCGACTCAGGCACATTGCTGTTAACTGTGCGAGCTTCGGACTCCTCCCGAAGGTCGCGCTGTTGCTGAGCGTGGTGATGCCCTTTTGGCTATTGACTACGAACCAGGGCAGGTGCTAGCGGTGGTGGTGGTGGCAACTGGGCCCAGGAAGCTTGGGAATGGCTTGCCGAAGCGACAGACGCTGCAGGCTGTTGATTGCCTACATACTCCAGGATGTAGGGAGAGTAGCACGAAGCGGTATGCAGAACCTGCTTCGGTTGGTTCTGTCGTGTTTCAGCTTCGGCAATTTCTTTCTGCTTATGAATCGTGACTTGGCACATCCTTATGGTATGCCCTTTGTCTTCGCCGCAGAACAAACAAAACAGTTTCCTGGGCTAATCTCCATATCTTCCTCCGAAGCTTTTGCCCCCTCTACCTCTTGGAGCTGGTGGCCTGAAAGAACTTTGTTGCGCCCCTGATGATTGAGAGTTGTGTTGTTGCATTTGGGTATGATTCCCCCTGTTGTCATTTGTGCTCGAATTATGAATCGACCTGATATGCCTAGGGTGGAATCTTCCTCCGAAGCCCCTGGCCAACTCAGAGTATCTGAAGGCTTCTTCCCTTCTTTGCCGAAAATCATTGTCGGCTCTGATGTACTCATCCATGTTCTAGAGAAGCTTCTCCAAGGTTTGCGGTGGCTTCCTTGTGAAGTATTGTGCCGTAGGTCCTGGCCGGAGCCCCTTGATCATGGCCTCAATGATGATCTCATTGGGCACTGTAGGTGCTTGAGCTCTCAGCCGCAAGAACCTTCGGACATACGCCTGCAAGTACTCCTCCTGGTCCTGCATCACTGAAAGAGAGCCTGGGCAGTGACCGGCTTCGTTTGAAAAACCTGAAAGCTGGTCACTAACATATCCTTTAGCTTCTGCCATGATGTAATTGTCCTTGGCCGAAGAGAGGAGTACCAAGATTGAGCTACGCTTTTGACTGCCATGACGAAGGACTTTGCCATGACTGCAGTATTGCCCCCATATGAGGATATGGTTACTTCGTAACTCATCAGGAATTGCTTCGGGTCTGAGTACATGTCATACATGGGGATCTGAGGTGGCTTGTATGACGGCGGCCATGGGGTAGCCTGCAATTCTGCTGCCAAGGGAGAAGCATCATCAAAATCAAAATTGCCTTGATGAAAGTCACTGTACCATTCATCATCATTGAATAGGCTTTCTTGGCGAAGCTCCCTATGTTGGGGCCTTCGGTCTTGGTCATCCTGAGTGAGGTGACACATTTCTTCAGTAGCTTCGTCGTTCTTTTTCTAAAGATCGGCGAGCTGAAGCATCTTTTCCCTCTTCCTTTGCACCTATTGGTGGATAGCCTCCAAATCCCTGATCTCTTGATCTAGCTCCTCCTCCTGAAGTGTTGGACTAGTAGCCTTTCTCTTCTGGCTCCTAGCTTCGCGCAGCGTCTCCTGATTAGTGTCCAGTGGCTGTAGGGCATTCCCTGGCACCGTTGTCTTCTTCGGCAGCATTGCGAAAGTCGATGCTTGCCGAAGGTGGTCGATTGAGTTCACCCACGGTGGGCGCCAATGTTGGTCCTTGTTCTCGAATGCTATGTGTTGGGGACTTGTTCTCAAATGCTATGAATTAAGAACAAGGCAACATAAAATGTTAAATATTAATGCCCTTCGTCCGCTGAAGCATTA
Organism: Zea mays; assembly: GCF_902167145.1. Lineage (NCBI taxonomy): Eukaryota > Viridiplantae > Streptophyta > Magnoliopsida > Poales > Poaceae > Zea > Zea mays. The sequence continues at coordinate 18,546,299 of NC_050096.1, read as the reverse complement.
TCTCCCCAAGGATTTAATGAACTTCGGACGAAGGCCGAGAGCAAAATATCACAAAGGTTACACCTTCGTGACCAGGCTTATAAAACAATGTAAAATGAAGTATGAAATATAAAACATTAGAGAGAGATATACCAAAAACAGATAGTATTATTCACATATTTTATTATATGAACCTAAATATTAAAACATAATATTTAGGTACATTTATACCTTCGCCTTGGTAGAAAGCAATAATTCCAGTGTAATGTGTCAACGATTACAAGATTGCATGAACAGTACAGGGGTACTGTTCACCTATTTATAGGCACAGGGCGCAGCCTGTGTAAAATTACATTTATGCCCTTTACAATCGACTACAATAATGACACAAAACATCATGGGTCTTTAAGTCATTTCATCTTAAGTCAGTTCACCCCTTCGTCTTGAGATCTGTCACTGTGCCGAAGCTTTATAGGTAATAGCTTCAGCGCTGCTTCTGAGAGGATCTGCCGAAGGTGTTCTCTTTCTTTAGGATCTTCGGCTACGAAGCATACCCCAACAGTAGCCCCTTCACGGTGCTAGATCGTTTTTCGTAACGAGCTTGATCCGTGAAAAAGTCTTCTAGGCTTCGGGGTGTCGAAGATCCGAAAAACACCTTCCCTGAGCTCGTTCGTGAGAAATGATTAAAGTAATCCGCACGCGAGGTGGCCCCATCTTGCAGCAGTTACGCGCAGCCTGGCGATTCACCTTCTCAGACCTTGTGGCCCACCGTTCAGTGAGTGTGGGTGACTGTTTGTCTGGTGCGGAAGACCTTGACGATTCACCTTCTCACCTGCGGCACTATATAAACAGACGAGTAGGTGTGAAGTTACCACAACATTCATTGCTATTGCTCCGTTTTGCTGCCAAAATATTGACCAAAACCGAAGCTTTGTTTGCTGCATCTGCCCCAATCTCCAAAGCTACTTACTTTGCTCAAGCTTCGTAACAAGAAAGAGCTTCGACAAAGTTAAGAAATTCAAAAAACAAGAAATTCAATCATCAGATGGCCAGAGTACGTTCCACAGCTAGGGTTACGCGTGTCGGAGAGGAAGCCGAAGGTGCTGAAACTGCCCCAATCTCCAAAGTAGTGAAGCGCTTAGGGCTGGTAGCATCGGAGGAAGCACCTGCCACTGAAGCAGAGCAAGCTGATGTTGAGAGACTGAGTCTGAAGATGATTATAGCGCAATGCCAAGTAAACCCAGCCAACTGGATTTCGGGAAATCCACCATCTCCGAAGATGATCTGCCTAAGCTGTTGAATTTGGGCTATTTCAGTGAAGCGAAGAAAGAGCTGGTTCGTTTCGGTGGGGAAGAGACTACTCCGAAGCCAGGAAAGGATGAAGTAGTGGTCTTCAAAAGTTTCTTTAAGGCTGGTTTGAGATTTCCTTTGAACAAGATGATTGTTGATGTATTGAATAAGTTTGGGATCTACCTTCATCAGCTAACTCCTAACGCTATCGTTAGGCTTAGTGTTTATATCTGGGCTCTCCGAAGCCAAGTGGTGGAGCCATTTGGCGTAGGGTTCTGCCGAGTACACGAGCTTCATTATCAGACGAAGGCTAGAGGAGATGGGCTACATGAAAATTTTGGCTGCTACAACTTTGCCTATCGCAAGAATACAAAATTTCTAGTGATTAGCTACCTAAGCAAGTGGCCAGCTGGCTGGAAGTCTGAGTGGTTCTACGTCAAAGTTGACGAAGAGAAGGAGAAGCTAGTGCAGAGTCCGTTAGAATTGACCTTCGGAGAGACCAGACCCCGGTGCGACATGACACCAGGGTGTCCGAGCCAAATTGCCCTGGCTGAATTTCGAGTTATTGCAGATCATATCGGCACTAGGGACTTAGTGCAAGAAGTTTTGGCCTTCAGAGTGTTCCCAACTTTGAAGGAGTGGGAAATGCCGAAGCTGAAGGGGTAAAAGAAGAAGGGGGAATTTGTTCGGTTGCCTTACCATTATAAATTCAAGAAACATTTCAAAGTGCCCTGCCAAGAGTGGCTGGACACGATTGAAGTAATGTGCAATGAAATACTCGGCAATTATTCTAAAAAAGAAGATCAATTGATGATTGCGGCCTTCGGCACCCGTCCAAAACGAAGGTTAAACCGAGTAATGGATGCTCTGGATTTTGAGTACCCCGACTACGAGCGGCTAGACAAGGATGTCGAAGGTCAAAAGAGGAAAAGAGTAGCTGGTGCTCTGAATAAAGACGATGAAGAACAACCGAAGAAGAAAAAGCTGGAGCCTGAGCCAAAAACAGGTGTTTCGAAGAAGAGAAAAGCTACAACTCTGAAGTAGAAAGCAATTGATGAAGAAGAAGAAACTGCTGCAACACCCTCTGCCACCGAAGTAGAGGAAATCTTAAAGGTAATGACTGAATCTTTGCCTGTCAAGCTAAGTCCACTTGGGCCACATCTGACGAAGCTTTTTCAGAAGGAAAAGGAGCCCGCAAAAACGAAGAAGGCAGCTAAGCCAAAAAGCAAAGAATCATTACAGTGACAGAAGTCATCGAAGGGACACCACCAGGAGCTTCAGCTCCGAAGGCGCCGGCTGTTGAAAGCACGACAGCTACTGAAGCTGCACCTTCGGAAGCCACAAATGCCGAAGCTACCAGAGCTGAAGATATTCATTTAGAAAACATGATTGCTGATATTGATAAGATACTGCTAAACATGGCCGCAGAAGAAGTTGTCGCAGCCACCAAAGAGACTACGACCCTAGAACCCGAGAAGGAGAAAGAAATGGCCGAAGACACTTCGGAAGATGAAGTTTTTAACTTTCAAAACTTAGTTGGTCAAGAGCTGACATAGGCTGAAAAAGAAGAGCTAAAAGAATATGCTATATCTTGCGGATATCGGTCGGGAGCACTTCTCTTCGGTGGCATTGATGACGAAAGGTTGGGTTGCGTCCGGGATCAGACCGGTGCGAAGGTTATCTGTACTCTATCGAAGAGTATTGGTTTCCCGAAGCTCGAAACAGATATCAGTCGCTACCGACGACAGCACATCGTCGGTAGTTTATTTTATTCCAATTTTAAGGTAAACAACATTTCTCTGACTTTTATTGTTTTTAATAACAAAAATGTTTTCTAACGAAGGTTGTTTATATGCAGAGTATGCTACTGAGCAAAGCTTTGAAAATGCAGCAAGATTTGGAAGATAAAAAACACGAGGTTATAATTGAGAATTTGGAAAGCAAAATAAAATACCAATCAACTGCTCTTGAAAAGAAAGACTTCGAGCTTCAAACAACCGAAGGCTTATTGGCAGAAGCTGAAGCTAAGATAACAGAATTAAATATGAAGCTTCTCTCCCAGACAGAAAGCTTCAAACAAGAAAAGCAGAAGCTTAATGCAAAATTTGAGGCCGAGGTCCAGAAAAGTTTAGATTTGAAAAAATCATTGACAAGCCTTCAAAATAAATGTCTGGAGTTCATTAATCGATGTGTTCAACGGCTGAAGCAGGTCTTCTATTCGGTTGGAGCCAGCAGCGAGAAATTTGTTCCTTCGTCTGAAGACCTGCCAGGGGCCTTCGAACATATCGAAGGTGAAATTGATGACCTTGATGAAGTTATAGCTGGACATGGTGACTTTTGTGCCCTGGTAGCTTCTCGGGGCACAGCTGTCGCCTTCCTGAAATCTGGCTGCGAACATGGAAAGGTTATCAATAGACCCAATTTCAGCTTATCACCAGCAGTTCTGGATAATATTCCCAACCTTGCCCGAAGCATAGCAAATAGATTTATAAAATTGGTATGGACAAAGGGTGGACGAAGCAAAGCTGGTGATGAAGCTCGGAGTCATCTTAAGCCGGTAACAAAATCATACCTTGTGCCTACCACTTCCTTCCAGCTTGAATTTTGCTTACAATACTTTAATACATATAGGATGACGAAGCCGAGGCTGAAGCTGAGGAGTAAGAAGACGAAGCCAAAGCTTAACGGATGACGAAGCCGAAACCGAAACTCCATGAATACTGATGAAGCTTGAATAGATGTCTGTAGAAAAAGCTCTAAAAACTCTTGTAATAACTTGTGTAAAGAATAATGTAATTAAATTTTACTTTGTGGACTTTGTCCATACCTTGTAATATATTCTTACCTTTCCATCAATGTATAAAGTGCTTTGATGTGAACGAAATTAGCATTTTTGAGCCGAAGGCGAAAAACACCTTCCCTTCTTTTCGTACACAGCGAAGCATAAAACTGCTTCTTTTTCTTTTTTTCAGAAGCCTTGTCTTTAGAGCTGAAGCAACTGTCTGTGTTATGATGATGATGATCCTATGTATGTCTAAATGAATGTTTATGAATGCAAATGTATGATGTAATGTACCGTGCAAATGAATGTCCAAACACACGCATACGAAGCCACAACCAAAGCCTTCATTCCCTTAGGAATAATCAAAGTCTCTTTGCCGTTTGTTTTTCGGCTTCACCGCTTATTTTTCGGTGTATCAGCGCTGACTTTTCGCTGTAAGTTCTGCATCCCCTTAGGAACGTCTTTTGAACTTCTTCGCCTTCTATTTCGGCGGTATCGCGTTGACTTTTCGCGCTTCGCCTTATATTTCGGTGGAATCAGCGTTGACTTTTCGCTGTAAGCTCTGCATTCCCTTAGGAATGACTTTTGAGCAGAAAACTTATGTTGCGCTCCCTTAGGAACGACTTTTTTGTAGCTTCGTCGTGCTCTGCATCCCCTTAGGGACGTCTTTGAGCTTCTCCCTGTTTTTTTCCTTTTTGCACTCGATGGTGCATGCTCAGCTTTTACATTTACATTTTTGGGGGGATATTGCTCTTGTAGAGCTGAAATAAAAAAGAGAAATTACATGCTATGGCCCCATTAAAAATCTTTCTCCCCCTTTGGAAAGGAAAAGGGTGCCATAGGAAAAATAAAAAAGATTACATCAAGCTACACATAATATCGCCGAAGCTCATCCGCATTCCAAGATCTAGGAATGTCGTTGCCGTCCATATCCTTCAATCTGTAAGAACCGGGTCTTGACGAAGATACTACCAGAAAAGGTCCTTCCCACTTTAATTGTAGCTTGCCTACTGTATCTGGGTTGGCAACTCTCCGAAGTACCAAGTGCCTTGGCTTGATATTTTTTAATCGAACTTTTCTGTCACGCCATTTTATTGTTTCGGCTTGATATTTATTGATATTCTCCACAGTCTGAAGCATGATCCCTTCTATAGCATCTTTTGCTACAGAATAATCAGCTTCGTCCTCTGTCGAAGCCACTATTCTTATTGATCCAGCTTTAGCTTCTTATGGGGTTATTGCTTCGTCACCAAACATCAATTTGAATGGTGTAAAGCCTGTTGACCTTGACATTGTTGTGTTGTGGCTCCACACCACTTTGATTAATTCATCTGTCCACTTTCCTCTAGGCTGATTGAAGATTAACTTCATTATTCCCGTCATTATAATGCCATTAGCTCTTTTGACAAGTCCATTTGACTCTGGATGTCTAACCGATGCAAAATGGATCTTTGTGCCAATTTGTTCACAGAACTCTTTGAAAGCTTCGGCATCAAACTGTGTTCCGTTGTCCACAGTAATAGCCTTCGGCACTCCGAAGCGACAAACAATATTTTGCCAGAAAAATTTCTGAACGGTGACCGAAGTTATTGTGGCTAAAGGCTTCGCCTCAATCCACTTAGAAAAATATTCTACTGCCACCACAACATATTTTAGATTTCCTTGTGCTGGTCGAAGTGGGCCTAGCAAATCAAGGCCACACCTTTGCAACAGCCAAGTGGGCTGTATTAACTAAGTCAAAGATGAAGGCTGTTTTTTATCTCTTGCACATTTTTGGCAGCCTTCGCATTTTTGGACTAATTCTGCTGCATCCGAAGCTGCCTTCGGTCAATAAAATCCTTGACGAAAAACTTTTCCCAGCAAGGGCCTAGATCCGATGTGAGATCCACATAGGCCTACGTGTATTTCCTTCATCAATTCTATACCTTCAGCTCTGGATAAACATTTGAGCAATGGAGAATAGACTCCATGTTTGTATAACTCCCCTTCTATTATTACGTATGGTCGGGCTCTTGCCTCTATTCTCTTGTTATAAGCTTCGTCGTCTGAAAGGCAGTTGCCCTGAAGAAAAGATATAATCTCGGTTCTCCAATCTTCACTATGAACGGGAGATATATTGAGCACTGCTCTTTCAAGAAGTTCCACCGAAGGTGCTTTTATTGTTTCAAAGAAAACTTCCGAAGGTAAAGGCAGCCCCTGTGCCGCTGACTTGGCTAGCAGATCAGCGTGCTCATTTTCTCCTCATGGAATATTCTTGACAGAAAATCCTTCGAAAGAAGCTTCAAGCCTTCAAACTGTATCCAAATATTTCTCAAGCTTCAGATCTCTTGCTTTACAACTCTTGTCAACATGACCAGAAATAACTTGGGAATCGGTTTTGAGAACCGCCCTTCTTATCCCCATTGCCTTTAACTTCCGAAGCCCCAAAAGCAAGGCTTCATATTCAGCAATATTATTTGTGCAGCTGAAATCAAGTTTCACTGCATAGCATGTTCTGACTTTGGAAGGTGCAGCTAAAACAGCAGCTGCACCTGCCCCGAAGGTTCCCCAGGAACCGTCGCAGAACACTGTCCAAGCTTCGACATCTTTACTTGCTTCTTCTTCCTGAGCCCCTGGCGTCCAGTCAGCGATGAAGTCTGCTAGCGCCTGGGACTGGATCGAGGATCTATGTACATAATCAATGCTGAATTCGTTGAGTTCCGCAGCCCACTTTCCAATTCTTCCAGTAGCTTCTCTGTTCCTCATAATATCCTTCAAAGGCTGTGATGAAGGAACAATTATATGGTATGCTTGAAAGTAGTGTCAAAGCTTCCTGGAGGCCATTAAGACAACATATAGCACCTTCTCCAATTCTGTATAGTTTTTCTTTGATAAACTGAGGACTTCGGAGACAAAGTATACTGGGGCTTGCTTTTTAGTTTGTCCTTCATGAGAGCACCTAGAGGGGGGGTGAATAGGTGATCCTGTAAAAACTTGAAACTTAATCCACAACACTTGATTAGGAGTTAGCACAATTAAAGCCAAGTGGCTAGAGAAGAGTCTTTGCAAGACACGATAACCACAAGAAAATCAATCACAGATAGACATAGTGGTTTATCCCGTGGTTCAGCCAAGTTCAACACTTGCCTAGTCCACGTTGTGGCGTCCCAACGGACGAGGGTTGCAATCAACCCCTCTCAAGCGGTCCAAAGACCCACTTGAATACCACAGTGTTTTGCTTTGCTTTACTATATCCCGTTTGCGAGGAATCTCCACAACTTGGAGCCTCTCGCCCTTACACTTTGATGTTCACAAAGAAGCATGAAGTAAGGAAGGGATGAGCAACGCACACAAGACATGAAATCAGATCGACAACACGCACACAAGTCACAACAAGAGCTCACAACACAACTCGACGAGTTCACAACTCAAATAGAGCTCTAATTGCTATCACAAAGAATCAAATGCGCGGAATCAAAGTCTTGGTGCTTAGGAATGCTTAGAGAATGCTTGGTGTTCTCCTCCATGTGCCTAGGGGTCCCTTTTATAGCCCCAAGGCAGCTAGGAGCCGTTGAGAGCATTCCAGGAAGGCAATTATTGCCTTCTGTCGCCTGGCGCACCGGACAGTCCGGTGCGGATTTCTTTCCTTCTTTGGCGAAGCCGACCGTTGGCGCTTTGGAGCCGTTGGCGCACCGGACACTGTCCGGTGCACACCGGACACTCCGGTGCCCCCTTCCGACCGTTGGCTCGGCCACGTGTCTCGCGCGGATCGCGCGGTCGACCGTTGGCCCGGCCGACTGTTGGCTCACCGAACAGTTCGGTGCACACCGGACAGTCCGGTGAATTATAGTCGTACGTCGTTAATCACTTCCCGAGAGCAGCAAGTTCGCCTGAGCCAGCCTGGCGCACCGGACACTGTCCGGTGCACCCAGTCAGAGCTGACTTTGGCTGAACAAAGCCATCTTTAATTTCAACTTGATTTTTCCTGTTTCCAGCACTTAGACACAGTACATTAGTCTCTAAAACAATGTACTAAGTCTAAGAAACATACCTTTATACTTGATTTGTACTTTGTCCACCATTTTACACTTAGGCACTTGTGTTGGACACTAAATCACCAAAATACTTAGAAATGGCCCAAGGGCACATTTCCCTTTCAATCTCCCCCTTTTTGGTGATTTATGCCAACACAACGAAAAGCAAGTAGAACAAGTGCAAAACCAACTCAAATAAGAACTCAAAATTGTTTTGATTCAAATTTGACATATATGGATCATTCTTTGCCACCACTTGGTTTGTTTTTGCAAATCAAACTCAATTTCCTATCTCTAAGTCAAACCCACATGTTGAGACATATATAGAGATATTTCACGAGAAATTGATCAAGGATTCAAAAAACTCCCCCTTTTTCTCATAATTAAACCTTCTCCCCACAAGAGACCAACTTTGGACAATAAGAGACAAACAAGAGTATTTTGACAAACAAAAACTCTAACTCTACTATTTTCAAAATTCTCAAGTGGTAGCTGATCCATTTCTTGCTTTGGCCTTATTTTCTCCCCCTTTGGCATCAAACACCAAAACAGGATCAATTTTGGCCCTTTAACCCCATTGCCTCACCAAAATCTGCAACTAAGAGTAAAAGGCAATAAGAGCATAGAGATGAACTTGGAATAAGTTACTCTTTCATCGGAGTGCAGTGGAAGTCTTGCATGGTCCAAGTCCACCTTTTCCCTTTCAATTCACCTTTGAGACTAAATCAAGCAAACTCAAGCACATGGTTAGTCTCAAAGAGTCAAGTTGTAACACATCTCCCCCTAAATATGTGCATCACTTGCAAATGGACTTGTAAGGTCCGGGGAGTGCTTGTACAACTTGGGCACCATAAATAAACAACAAAATGCTTAAGGAATATGATCAAGGCATAAAACACATGTATGCTATAAATCAATCCAAGTTCCGCGAATCTAAGACATTTAGCTCACTACGCAACTTGCAAAAGGTCTGCTCATCTAAAGGCTTGGTAAAGATATCGGCTAGCTGGTTCTCGGAGCTAACATGAAACACTTCGATATCTCCCTTTTGCTGGTGGTCTCTCAAAAAGTGATGCCGGATGTCTATGTGCTTTGTGCGGCTGTGTTCAACAGGATTATCCGCCATGTGGATAGCACTCTCATTATCACATAGGAGTGGGACTTTGCTCAGATTCTAGCCAAAGTCCTTGAGGGTTTGCCTCATCCAAAGCAGTTGCGCGCAACACTGTCCTGCGGCAACGTACTCGGCCTTAGCGGTGGATAGGGCAACGGAAGTTTGTTTCTTAGAACTCCATGACACCAGGGACCTTCCTAAGAATTGGCACGTCCTTGATGTACTCTTCCTATCGACCTTACATCCAGCATAGTCGGAGTCTGAATACCCAATCAAGTCAAAGGTAGACCCCTTTGGATACCAGATCCCGAAGCAAGGCATAGCGACTAAATATCTAAGAATTCGCTTCACGGCCACTAAGTGACACTCCCTTGGATCGGATTGAAATCTAGCACACATGCATACACTAAGCATAATATCCGGTCTACTAGCACATAAATAAAGTAAAGACCCTATCATAGACCGGTATGCCTTTTGATCAACGGACTTACCTCCTTTGTTGAGGTCGGTGTGTCCGTCGGTTCCCATTGGAGTCTTTGCGGGCTTGGCGTCCTTCATCCCAAACCGCTTAATCAAGTCTTGCGTGTACTTTGTTTGGGAGATGAAGGTCCCATCCTTGAGTTGCCTCACTTGGAACCCAAGGAAATAGCTTAACTCGCCCATCATTGACATCTCAAACTTTTGAGTCATCACCCTGCTAAACTCTTCACAAGACTTTTGGTTAGTAGAGCCAAATATTATGTCATCGACATAAATTTGGCACACAAAAAGATCACCATTACAAGTCTTAGTAAAAAGAGTTGGATCGGCTTTCCCAACCTTGAAAGTATTAGCAATTAAAAAGTCTCTAAGGCATTCATACCATGCTCTTGGGGCTTGCTTAAGTCCATAGAGCGCCTTAGAGAGCTTACACACGTGGTCGGGGTATCGTTCATCCTCGAAGCCAGGGGGTTGCTCCACGTACACCTCCTCCTTGATTGGCCCATTGAGGAAAGCGCTCTTCACATCCATTTGGAACAACCTGAAAGAATGGTGAGCGGCATATGCTAGCAAAATACGAATGGACTCTAGCCTAGCCACAGGAGCAAAAGTCTCCTCAAAGTCCAAACCTGCGACTTGGGCATAACCTTTTGCCACAAGTCGTGCCTTGTTCCTTGTCATCACCCCGTGCTCGTCTTGTTTGTTGCGGAACACCCACTTGGTTCCCACAACATTTTGCTTGGGACGAGGTACCAGTGTCCAAACTTCATTTCTTTTGAAGTTGTTGAGCTCCTCTTGCATGGCCAACACCCAGTCCGGATCTAGCAAGGCCTCCTCTACCCTGAAAGGCTCAATAGAAGAGACAAAGGAGTAATGCTCACAAAAATTAACTAATCGAGATCGAGTAGTTACTCCCTTGCTAATATCACCCAAAATCTGGTCGACGGGATGATCCCTTTGAATCATCGTCCGGACTTGAGTTGGAGGTGCCGGTTGTGCTTCTTCCTCCATTACATGATCATCTTGTGCTCTCCCTTGATCATACGCCTCCTCTTGATGAACCTGTTCATCGTCTTGAGTTGGGGGATGCACCATTGTTGAGGAAGAAGGTTGATCTTGCTCATTTTGTTCCTGTGGCCTCACATCTCCAATCGCCATGGTGCGCATTGCGGCCGTTGGAACGTCTTCTTCATCTACATCATCAAGATCAACAACTTGCTCTCTTGGAGAGCCATTAGTCTCATCAAATACAACATCGCTAGAGACTTCAACCAAACCCGATGATTTGTTGAAGACCCTATACACCTTTGTATTTGAGTCATAACCTAACAAAAACCCTTCTACGGCTTTGGGAGCAAATTTGGAATTCCTACCCTTCTTCACTAGAATGTAGCATTTACTCCAAAGACTCGGAAATACGAAACATTGGGTTTGTTACCGGTTAGAAGCTCATACGAAGTCTTCTTGAGGAGGCGAAGAAGGTAGACCCGGTTGATGGCGTGGCAAGCCGTGTTCACGGCTTCCGACCAAAAGCGCTCGGGGGTCTTGAACTCTCCAAGCATCGTCCTCGCCATGTCTATAAGCGTCATGTTCTTCCTCTCTACCACACCATTTTGCTGTGGTGTGTAGGGAGCGGAGAACTCGTGCTTGATTCCTTCCTCCTCAAGATACTCCTCCACTTGAAGGTTCTTGAACTCGGACCCATTGTCGCTTCTGATCTTCTTTACCTTGAGCTCAAACTCATTTTGAGCTCTCCTTAGGAAGCGCTTGAGGGTCCCTTGGGTTTCAGATTTATCCTGCAAAAAGAATACCCAAGTGAAGCAGGAAAAATCATCAACTAAAACAAGACCATACTTACTTCCTCCTATGCTTAGATAGGCGACGGGTCCGAAGAGGTCCATATGAAGTAACTCCAGGGGTCTTGATGTTGTCATCACATTTTTGGCATGATGAGAGCTTCCCACTTGTTTCCCTGCTTGACAAGCTGCACAAGGTCTATCTTTTTCGAAGGTGACATTAGTTAGACCTATCACGTGTTCTCCCTTTAGAAGCTTGTGAAGGTTCTTCATTCCCACATGTGCCAAGCGGCGATGCCACAGCCAGCCCATGCTAGTCTTAGCAATTAAGCATGCATCTAGACCGGTCTCCTCTTTTGCAAAATCAACTAAATAGAGTTTGTCGTCTAATACACCCTTAAAAGCTAGTGAACCATCACTTCTTCTAAAGACAGACACATCTACATTTGTGAATAAACAATTATATCCCATATTGCATAATTGACTAACAGATAACAAATTATATCCAAGCGACTCAACTAAAAACACATTAGAAATAGAGTGCTCATTTGAGATTGCAATCTTGCCTAAGCCTTTAACCTTGCCTTGGTTCCCATCACCGAATATGATTGAATCTTGGGGATCCTTGTTCTTGACGTAGGAAGAGAACATACTCTTTTCCCCCGTCATGTGGTTTGTGCATCCGCTGTCGATAATCCAGCTTGAGCCCCCGGATGCATAAACCTGCAAGGCAATTTAGGCTTGGGTCTTAGGTACCCAACTTATGTTGGGTCCTACAAGGTTAGTACAAATAGCTTTAGGGACCCAAATGCAAGTTTTATCTCCCTTGCATTTTTCCCCTAATTTTCTAGCAACTATCTTCCTATCCTTTCTACAAATAGCAAAAGAAGCATTTAAAGCATGATAAATTGTAGAAGGTTCACTATTTGTTTTCCTAGGCACATGAACAACATTTCTTCTAGGCATGTGATTAATAACATTTTTCCTAGTAAAATTTCTATCATGCATAATAGAAGAACTAGAAGCAACCATGGCATGAGAATCAAAAGTATCATAACATTTACAAACATTTCTAGAATATCTCCTATCATGATACATGAAGGCATGGTTCTTTTGAGCACTACTAGCCATAGGGGCCTTCCCTTTCTCCTTGGTGGAGATGGAAGCCTTATGGCTTGTTAAGTTCTTGACTTCCCTCTTGAAGCCAAGACCATCCTTAATTGAGGGGTGTCTACCAATCGTGTAGGCATCCCTTGCAAATTTTAGCTTGTCAAATTCACTCTTGCTAGTCTTAAGTTGGGCATTAAGACTAGCCACTTCATCAATTAATTTAGAAATGCAAGCAAGGTGTTCACTACACGCATCAACATTAAAATCTTTGCACCTATTGCAAATCATAACATGTTCTACACAAGAGTTAGATTTATTTGCTACTTCTAGTTTAGCATTTAAATCATTACTAACACCTTTTAAAGTAGAAATGGTTTCATGACAAGTAGATAGTTCACAAGAAAGTATTTCATTCCTTTTAACTTCTAGAGCAAGAGAATTTTGTGCACTAACAAATTTATCATGCTCTTCATACAAAAGATCCTCTTGCTTTTCTAATAACCTATTCTTATCATTCAAGGCATCAATTAATTCATTAATTTTATCAACCTTGGTTCTATCTAGGCCTTTGAATAAACATGAATAATCTATTTCATCATCATCACTAGACTCATCCTCACTTGAAGAAGCATAAGTACTAGTATTACGAGTGCTTACCTTCTTTTCCCTTGCCATGAGGCAAGTGTGATGCTCGTTGGGGAAGAGGGATGACTTGTTGAAGGCGGTGGCGGCGAGTCCTTCGTTATCGGAGTCGGACGAGGAGCAATCCGAATCCCACTCCTTTGCAAGATGTGCCTCGCCCTTCGCCTTCTTGTAGTTCTTCTTCTTTTCCCACTTTCCATTCTTATTTTCCTGGTCACTATCATTATCGGGACAATTAGCGATAAAATGACCAATCTTACCACATTTGAAGCAGGAGCGCTTCCCCTTCGTCTTGTTCTTGTTGGGGTGCTCCTTGCGACCCTTTAGCGCCGTTTTGAAGCGCTTGATGATGAGGGCCATCTCTTCATCATTAAGCCCGGCCGCCTCAACTTGCGCCACCTTGCTAGGTAGCGCCTCCTTGCTCCTTGTTGCCTTGAGAGCAATAGTTTGAGGCTCTTGGATTGGGCCATTTAATGCATCGTCGACGTATCTAGCCTCCTTGATCATCATCCGCCCGCTTACGAACTTTCCAAGGATCTCCTCGGGCGTCATCTTCGTGTACCTAGGATTCTCATGAATATTGTTCACAAGATGTGGATCAAGAACGGTAAAGGACCCTAGCATTAGGCGGACAACGTCGTGGTCCGTCCATCGCGTGCTTCCGTAGCTCCTTATCTTGTTGACGAGGGTCTTGAGCCTGTTGTACGTCTGTGTTGGCTCCTCCCCTCTAATCATCGCGAATCGTCCGAGTTCGCCTTCCACCAACTCCATTTTGGTGAGCATGGTGACGTCGTTCCCCTCATGTGAGATCTTGAGGGTGTCCCAGATCTGCTTGGCGTTGTCCAAGCCGCTCACCTTATGGTACTCGTCCCTGCACAATGAGGCTAACAACACAGTAGTAGCTTGTGCATTTTTATGAATTTGTTCATTTATAAATAAAGGACTATCCGAGCTATCAAATTTCATTCCACTCTCTACTATATCCCATATACTAGGATGGAGAGAGAACAGGTGACTACACATTTTGTGACTCCAAAATCCGTAGTCCTCTCCATCAAAATGAGGAGGTTTACCAAGTCGAATGGAAAGCAAATGTGCATTTGAACTATGCGGAATACGAGAATAATCGAAAGAGAAGTTTGAGTTAACCGTCTTCTTTTTCTCGTAGTTGTTGTCGTCATCCTTTTGGGAAGAAGAGGACTCGTCGCTGTCGTTGTAGTAGACGATCTCCTTGATGTGCCTCGTCTTCTTCTTCTTCCCATCTCTTTGTTTGTGGCCCGAGCCCGAGTCGGTAGGCTTGTCATCTTTAGGCTCGTTGACGAAGGACTCCTTCTCCTTATCATTGATCACAATCCCCTTGCCCTTAGGATCCATCTCTTCGGGCGATTAGTCCCTTTCTTGAAGAGAACGGCTCTGATACCAATTGAGAGCACCTAGAGGGGGGTGAATAGGTGATCCTATAAAAACTTGAAACTTAATCCACAACACTTGATTAGGAGTTAGCACAATTAAAGCCAAGTGGCTAGAGAAGAGTCTTTGCAAGACACGATAACCACAAGAAAATCAATCACAGATAGACACAGTGGTTTATCCCGTGGTTCGGCCAAGTTCAACACTTGCCTAGTCCACGTTGTGGCGTCCCAACGGACGAGGGTTGCAATCAACCCCTCTCAAGCGGTCCAAAGACCCACTTGAATACCACAGTGTTTTGCTTTGCTTTACTATATCCCGTTTGCGAGGAATCTCCACAACTTGGAGCCTCTCGCCCTTACACTTTGATGTTCACAAAGAAGCACGGAGTAAGGAAGGGATGAGCAATGCACACAAGACATGAAATCAGATCGACAACACGCACACAAGTCACAACAAGAGCTCACAACACAACTCGACAAGTTCACAACTCAAATAGAGCTCTAATTGCTATCACAAAGAATCAAATGTGCGGAATCAAAGTCTTGGTGCTTAGGAATGCTTAGAGAATGCTTGGAGTTCTCCTCCATGCGCCTAGGGGGTCCCTTTTATAGCCCCAAGGCAGCTAGGAGCCGTTGAGAGCATTCCAGGAAGGCAATTCTTGCCTTCTGTCGCCTGGCGCACCGGACAGTCCGGTGCGGATTTCTTTCCTTCTTTGGCGAAGCCGGCCGTTGGCGCTTTGGAGCCGTTGGCGCACCAGACAGTCCGGTGCCCCCTTCCGACCATTGGCTCGGCCATGTGTCTCGCGCGGATCGCGCGGCCGATCGTTGGCCCGGCCGACTGTTGGCTCACCGGACAGTCCGGTGCACACCGGACAGTCCGGTGAATTATAGCCGTACGCCGTTAATCACTTCCCGAGAGCAGCAAGTTCGCCTGAGCCAGCCTAGCGCACCGGACACTGTCCGGTGCACCACCGGACACTGTCTGGTGCACCCAGACAGAGCTGACTTTGGCTGAACAAAACCATCTTTAATTTCAACTTGATTTTTCCTGTTTCCAGCACTTAGACACAATACATTAGTCTATAAAACAATGTACTAAGTCTGAGAAACATACCTTTATACTTGATTTGTACTTTGTCCACCATTTTACACTTAGGCACTTGTGTTGGACACTAAATCACCAAAATACTTAGAAATGGCCCAAGGGCACATTTCCCTTTCACTTCAAGCTTCTCCTGGACAAGTGTCGCACTCACTGCAGAGTGCGAAGCTACCACATACAACAGTAGAGTAGCCCCTGGCACTGGTGGAGTTAGCGTCGTTAGATCTATCAGATACTGCTTCAGCTCTTCGAAGGCTTTCTGCTGAGCTGATCCCCATTGAAAGACTTCGGCCGACTTCAGCACTTCAAAGAATGGTAAATTTCTCTCTGCTGATCTAGATATAAATCGATTCAAAGATGCCAATCTTCCTGTCAGCCATTGAGCCCCCTTCTTTGTGCTTGGCGGCTCCATCCGAAGAATAGCTTCGATTTTGTTTGGATTAGCTTCGATCCCTTTTGTTGAAACTAAACAACCAAGGAATTTCCCCTTCTTTACTCTGAAGACACATTTTTCTGGATTCAACTTCAGGCCAGCTTGCCTAAAGTTAGCGAATGTTTCCTGCAGATCAGCAATATGATTTTCTTGCTTCGTGCTTTTTACTATGATATCATCAACATATGTTAGCACATTTCTGCCTATCTGAGAATGAAGGACTTTTGCTGTCATTCTACTGAAGCTTCCTCCAGCATTCTTGAGCCCCTCAGGCATCCAAAGATAACAATATGTACCACTGGGGGTTATGAAGCTGGTTTTTGGCTCATCTTTTTTTTCATCCAGATTTGATGGTAGCCTGAATAACAATCTAGTAGACTCATGAGTTTTGACGAAGCTGTTGCATCTACTAGAGAATCTATCCTTGGTAATGGAAACTCATCCTTCGGACAAGCCTTGTTGAGATCAGTAAAATCAATGCACATTCTCCATTTACCATTGGTCTTCTTCACCATAATAGTGTTAGCTAGCCATTCTGGGTATTTCACTTCTCTAATGACTCCAGCGCTAAGAAGTCTTTTCACTTCATTCCGAGCACCTTCGGCTTTGTCATCAGACATTTTCCGAAGCCTCTGCTTTCTAGGTCTGAAGGATGGATCGACATTAAGCGAGTGTTCAATGACATCCCTGTTGACACCATAGAGATCGTTGGCGGACCATGCGAAGACATATTTGTTGTTGAACAAAAACCTTGTTAGGTTTTTCTCCTGTTCCTCATACAATTGAGATCCCAACAACACCTTCTGCTCTGCTATATCTTCACATAAGAGCATGGGCTTCGGCTGATCGGCCAAAGCAGCCTTCTCCCTTCTATACTTGTACTGCTCACAAGCTTCGGCTCCATCTATATTATGGATTGCTTTTGAATCTGTCCAGTTTCCTTCAGCCTTTCTGTCAGCTTCCTGACTTCCATGAATAGCAATAGGCCCTTGATCCAAAGGTATCTTCATGCAGAGATATGTTGGATGAGGAATTGCTTCAAAAGCATTGAGTGTCCCACGACCAATGATTGCATTGTAGGGGTACTCCATGTCGACAATATCAAACACAACTTGCTCAGTCCTTGTATTGTTGACAAATCCGAAGGTTACTGGCATCGTGATCTTGTCGAGCGCTACAATCTGTCTTCCTCCGAAGCCACAAAGAGGGTGTGTAGCATCATGAATCTTATCCTCTGGCTCTTGCATCTTTCTGAATGCCTTAGCAAATATAATATCTGCTGCACTGCCTGTATCAACCAAACATTGTGGACCAGAAACCCTTTGATAACACAAGAAATAACCATAGCATCATTGTGAGGGTAATCCTTGAGCTGAAGGTCCTCTTGGGAGAAGGTAATTGGGATGTGGGACCATCTTGACTTAATGAAGGGTCCTTGCACCCCGACATGCTGTACCCTTCTCTGTGCCTCCTTCTTCTGCTTCTTGTTGGCCGGCTCTGAGCATGAACCGCCTGTTATCGGGAGTACCAGCTTCGGAGCCGAAGCAGCTCCAGCTTGGTTGTTGAACGAAGCCATCAGCTCAAAAAGTGGAAGTGAGTTCACCGGAGGTGGGCGCCAATGTTGGGGACTTGTTCTCAAATGCTATGAATTAAGAACAAGGCAACATAAAATGTTAAATATTAATGCCCTTCGTCCGCTGAAGCATTATCTCCCCAAGGATTTAATGAACTTTGGACGAAGGCCATGAGCAAAATATCACGAAGGTTACACCTTCGTGACCAGTCTTATAAAACAATGTAAAATGAAGTATGAAATATAAAACATTAGAGAGAGATATACCAAAAACAGATAGTATTATTCACATATTTTATTATATGAACCTAAATATTAAAACATAATATTTAGGTACATTTATACCTTCGCCTTGGCAGAAAGCAATAATTCCAGCGTAATGTGTCAACGATTACAAGATTGCGTGAACAGTACAGGGGTACTGTTCACCTATTTATAGGCACAGGGCGCAGCCTATGTAAAATTATATTTATGCCCTTTACAATCGACTACAATAATGACACAAAACATCATGGGTCTTTAAGTCATTTCATCTTTAAGTCGGTTCACCCCTTCGTCTTGAGATCTGTCACTGTGCCGAAGCTTTATAGGTAATAGCTTCGGCGCTGCTTCTAAGAGGATCTGCCGAAGGTGTTCTCTTTCTTTAGGATCTTTGGCTACGAAGTATACCCCAACACTATGCATCAAGAACAAAGCAACACAATTGTTAATGATTAAAGACCTTCGTCCTTCGACACATTATCTCCTTTCGGATATAATGATCTTTAGACGAAGGTCATAAAGGACATACCTTCATCATCTCAGTAAGCAAATATAAACGAAAGTACATGAAATACAAAAGAATATAAATAATGATGATATATCAGTAAATTATTTATATTCTCATTTCATAAACATGAATAAATGTTCACAATATTTATATTACATTGATACCTTCGGCTTGCCAGAAGGTAAAAATGCGAGAGTGACATAAGAGTGATTACAATCCAGCGTGAACAGTACGGTGTTATTGTTCATCTATTTATAGGCACGCGACACAGCCCGGACAAAATTACATCCATGTCCCTAACATTTACTCTTAATCATAAAGCAAACTATCAAGGGCTAAGTAGTCTTTTCCCTTTAGGTCGGTTTCGTCTTCCACCTTCGTCACCATATTAAGTCGAAGCTTCTTTAACCACAGCTTCAGCGTCCGTCCGTTCTGCCTTATGGTTATATCTTCATATCACACATGCTTTCACTAGAAAGAGAACCTTCATCCCAAAGCCGAAGCCTCCTGTAACAGTCTATGTTACACTGAAAACATATGGTTAGTCACGGTTTTGAGGACCTTCAGAAAAGGAAGGCCCCCAACACCATCTTTCTCGAAGTAAACTTCAGAATGACTGTACCAACACCAAGAACACGCGCATGTGATCCATTCCCCATCAACAAGGCTCCAGCCCCTTTGCACTGATAAGAAGAAAACAAAGAAATATCAGCACACACATGAATGTTAGCACCAGTGTCAGCCCACCACTCAGGGGATTGACACACTGAAAAAACAGTAGGTAAAATATTACCATACCCCAATGCTCCTTCTGCGGTCTCGCTAACAACCATGTTTGTTGTTTTCTTCCCTTGAGCTGGTTTTTTCTCTTGCTTAAATTTGCGGTCTGGACACACGCTTGCCCAGTGATCAGTACTCCCGCAAACAAAGCAACAAGCTCCTTTGTTCTTCCTTTTAAACGAGGCTGTCTGCTTGGGCTTTGTGGCATTCTGTTGCTTGTTCTTCCTTTTATTATTATGTGACACATTGGAGTTCTTCTTTTGTACCATATTGGCACTAGAAGTCTCAACTCCTTTCCACGAGTGTCTTTTGCTCTCGCCCTCTCCTCAACATCAAGAGAACCAATAAGCTCAACCATGCTAAACTCTTGTCTCTTATGTTTTAGAGTGGTAGCAAAATCCGTCCAAGAAGGTGGCAGCTTAGCGATAATACCGCCAGCCACGAACTTGTCAGAAAAGGCACATGGGAACTGTTCAAGTTCCTTAGCCAGTGCCTATATTTCATTAGCCTATTCAACTACAGGACGGTTTTCAACCATCTTGTAGTCAAACAGTTGCTCCATGATGTATAGCTCGCTACCAACATCAGAAACACCGAACTTCTCATCTAATGCATCCCATAACTCTTTTGCAGATATGCATGTTAGATAAGAATCAACCTACTTGTTAGCAAGAGCGCCAATCACGGCGCCTCAAAACAGGTTATCGGCAACGTCGAACATTCTCTCCTCCTTAGGTGTGAACTGTTCGGATTTCCCCTGTGCGACCTGTTAGCAGTTCGTTGCAGTCAACCACAGTATCATCTTACTACACCATATCTTATAAAATGTCCCATCAAAAGGTTCACTTGGTTTTAACGCAACAGCAAAACCACTAACAGAAAAATGCCTAATATCAGGTTTTTGGATTGTTGGAGAAATAGTCATTTTTAGTTTTAATTTAATCCAGAAAATCACTGTGATGTATGTGACGACATGTATGTGCATATGTGTATCACTACTCACATAAGTAGTAAACAACAGTAAAATATGCACAAATACAAAGAATAGATTGTACCCTGCAGAGGGACCGATGCTCAAGGCATCAGTGGCTCCATTCACACGAGGCATCTCGTGTGTATGTTCGATGTAGTCGTACGCAGTCGATGCAGGCAGATGTACGCAGTGCAGTCCTTTGAACGGTGCCGACGACGAGGAACTTGATCAGCGTTGGTCGGGCAGACAAAGCAACCAGTCGCGAGTATGCTCCCCAAAAACCTGATCGCCCGCACACCCATGCAAGTGTCTCTCTGCACATGACGTTTTCGGTGCCTGCTCTCCCACTCTCTGTGCTCGCAGAAAGTGGGACAGGGATGGGTTGTACGCAACGCGTCTGAGAATGTCGTATGTGTGTATTGTTCTATCGTACTGTAACTAGAAGCAGCCTCCCCTCCTTCGTATATATACACACGCAGAGGGAGGCCAACGGACAGTAACGGTCACCATCAGAGCTACTGTTACAGCCAGCCAGAAACTGACGCCATCAGTGACGTCCGTTACTAGCTGACAACCATTACAGCTCGTCTGTTACTAGCCGTAACGCAGGAAACGACCAGTAACATACAACAGTAATGGACAGTCATCAATCTAGGCAAAATGTGCAACCGTTAGGAACGAATATTCGGATCAAGGTCCGATATACCACAGTCACGGTCCGGCTTGTGGCGCACGCTCATATGGCAGTCCTTCATCCTTTTCTCTGCTTCTCAATAGATGCACCAATAATCCACCTATTTAAGTTGATTGAATTGTCCCTTGAACTTTCGGTATGAAATTAAAGTACTAGTACACCGTAGCATTAAAGTGGGCATTTAACATTGACTATTATCGAATATTAATTTGGGTCAGGCCCACATTAATTCAACAGCAAGGACTACCCAACAAGAGAAAATTAAGGGGAAAGTGCTCATGCTTCAAGTGCAGTATGACTGGTCATTTTATTGCTCAATGTACCGATAATGAGAATGAACAGGTACAAGATAAGAAAGGAAAAACGAGAAAAAGAAGTTTTATAGAAAGACAAAGGACGAGGCACACATCGGCAAGGAATGGGACTCGGACTGTTGTTCATCCAACTCTGATTATAAAGGACCTGCTGCCTCCGCCTTCGACAAATTCTCTCTCTTCCCCAACGAGCATCAAACTTGCCTCATGGCAAAAAAGAAGAAGGTATGTACACACGATACTTCTAAGTATACCTCTTCTAGTGATGAAGAATGCAATGATGATGATGACGTAGACTATAGCAATATTTTTAAGGGCTTAGATAGATCTAAGGTAGATAAATTAATGAATTAATTGATGCTCTCAATGAAAGGATAGATTGCTAGAAAAAACAAGAGGATATGCTTTATGAGGAACATGACAAAGTAATAGAAGTAGAAAAATCTCTTGCGTTATAAATTAAGAAGAATGATATGCTTGCATTTGAATTGTCTTCTTGTCATTCCTCTATTACTAGCCTTAAGAGTTTAAATGATGACTTGAATACTAGAATAGATAAACTAAGTATTGCTAGTTCATTCATTGACCATGTTTCAATTTGTGCTAAATGCAAAGACCATGATTTTAATGCTTATAGTAATCATGCTTCTACTATCGTAAATTAAATAATGAAATTGCTCAATTAAGTATTCAACTTAAAACTTGCAAAAATGAAGTAGAAAAAGTTAAATTTGTTAAAGATGCCTTTACCATTGGAATACATCCCTCCATTAAGGATGGACTTGGTTTCCAAAAGGAAACCAAGAACACTAAGAGCCAAAAGGTCCTCAACTTCACAAAGGAGAAGCGGAAGGCACCTATGACTAATAGCTTGCATTATATTCATGAGAAGAAAAAACATGCTTACTTATATTCTCATGTTAAGAATGTTTCTCATTATGCTCATCATGATACTCGTAATGATCGTTTTGCTTTTCCAAAGTATCATAGTAGTATATCTACTCCTTGCACTGTGCATGCTTCATCTGTGACTCTAATAGGAGTAGAACTAGGTGTCATGTTGTTTCTCATACGCCTAAGGATAGGAATGCATCTCATGGATCTTCTGTTTTATTCCGCACTTTTGATGCATCCTATGTGATTCATTGTAAAAATGATAAAATTGTTGCTACAAACGTGGGACCAAAATGCAAGAAAGTTAAGACTTGCATTTGGGCTCCAAAATCTTATGTAACTAACCTGACAGGACCCAACACAAGTTGGGGACTTAAATCCCAAGCCTCAATACTGTTGGAACTTGCTCTCAAGCGCAAGGAGGCCAACAAGGGTGAACAGTGGTGACAACAGGGTTACGTGCTAGGAGGCAATAGCTCTGTTAATCTAGCCTCTCACGGGCACAGTGCGAGGGTATTTATAGGTACCTGAGCGCCCAGCGCCTTGTGTTAAGGACGCATGTGCCCTCAGCTACCCAGGTTATCCCCAGAATATTCCCATAAAGCAGGGTTACAGACCGTAATTACAGGAATGCCTTTACAAATGAGGCCCGTAGCACACAGCGACCGCGCAGGGCCCGTTACAATGGGCCGGATCATACGTGGGCCTCCGAACTGGACGAGGCCGCACGGCGGGAGGACCTCGTCGCAGGCCTTCGTCTAGCGTCGTACCGAGCGAAGGGTGTCCCTGCCCGTTTTGTCTTCGTCGGACCGGCGGCACCGGCGAGGACTTCGAGCGGAGGGTGGCGGCTATGCCTTCGCCCCAACATTTGCCCTCCGAGGGACCAGTTCGACAAAGTCACCTGTTGCCGAAGACGTCGCTAGATGGCGGAGACGCTGCCCTCGCTCGAAGTGGTTCCGCGGGGGTTTTTGATGTGACCGTTGATTGACCGCGTACTGTTGGATTACGGGTTTCCCGAAGCGCCGCGCTCTGCCTATAAAAGGGGGCGGGGGCCGGCGTTTTTTGAACTTTACTTTCCGCGCTCCGCGAAAACCCTAGCCGCCGGTCGTCTTGCTGCTCGTCTGCCCGTCGTGCTCTTGTTCGCCGGAGATCTGGCGCGAGTGAAGCAGACTGCCCGCCGCCGCCGATGGTACGTAGCGATGTCGTCTTCCTCTTCTTCCGCTGCCGCTACGCCGCCGGCCGGTTCCTCGCCGCCGGCCGCCGCCTCGTCGGAGGAGACGCTGAGTAGTTTGATGCCGGAGGAGTTGCGCGCCGGCGATTCTGTTGATTTCGGCGTGTCGCGAATGTCGTCGGCCCGCATGGAGGATATGCAGCGGTTGGGCTACTTCGGCGGCGGAGTTGCCCGTGCCCCGGGGACGGAGAAAGTCCCCGAGCCGGAGGGCGAGTTGGTTGTTTTCGAGGCGTTTTTCGCCGCCGGTCTCCGCTTGCCTGCACATCGGTTTGTTGGCGAAGTCCTGCGCAGGTTCAACGTGCAAATACATCAGCTGACGCCAAATGCCGTGGTGGCCCTGTCGAAGTATGTCTGGGCGACGACTTCGTACGACGGACAGCCATCAGTCGAAGTTTTTGCGAAGCATTATTGTTTACACTGGCAGAAGAGGATGATCGGGGACGAAGTTGCTCAGTTTGGGTCCTGCACATTCACGCCGAAGACCGGCAAGACCACGATGTCAGTAGTCGAGTTGGTCCCTTGCGCCCGCAACAAGTGGGGCAACTGGAATGAATTTTGGTTTTACGTTGCTGAGGGTACCGTCGAAGGCCACGAGGGACTTCCCGTGTCCGAGATGTGCTCCTATTTTTACTCGGCGTACCCGCCCTTTGAAGTGGCGGAGGATGACGTGGACGAAGGGGCCCTTCGGTGTGCCGCCGGCCAGAGTAGTGGGCGCGACTTGGTTGAAGAGTTTGTGGCGTACGGGGTATGGCCCTTGGCGCATGGTTGGGCGTTGGGCGAAGTATGCCCTCGCCAGATGCCTTTTCGTGGTGGAGAGATGGTGCGGAGTCCCGCCTTCGCGCTAAATCTGCGAAACCGTGATCCGGCCGCCTTCGTGCGTGAAGCTGAGGATGAGGCGGCGCGGATTGTTGGGCGTTATGTGCCGAGGACCGAGGGCCAGCGTAGCTGGGAGATCCGCGGGTCGAATGACCGTCTGAATAGGGTCTTCGAATTGAACCAACTGCCATATGACGGCTATCCTGGTCAAGACGACGCGGACCGCCGGGGGAAGAAACCGGTGGTGGAGACTAAAGACGACCCTGCGCCGGCGGCCGCCCCATCCTCTAAGAAGAGAAAACTAGGTACTGCCATGGGAAGACTTGGGGTTTCCGATGGGTTTGCTAGAGAGTTGATGAGGACATGCGCGGCCCCGGGGGAAAGGATGTCTTCGCCCGAGCTCCGGGAGTCTTCGGCTCGGATGCTGAAGGTTACCGGGGGCTGCTGGCCTAGGAATGTTCCTATCCCCCCCGCGGCCGACGAAGACTCTTTTACATCTCGCATGGTTCGTAAATGGAGGGTTTTTCCTTACGGGCGGAATATTGCTGTTGTTGTGTCGGCAGTGATGGACAAGGATCGCCAGGGAGCTGCACAAAAGCGGCAGGCGGCCATCCGGCTTGTTGAAGCCAGGCCGAAGAGGCAGCGGTTGGGTGCGAAGGCTGTGGCCCCCGGCGGAGGCAAGCCGCCGCTGCCGGCGAAGTCGGGCGCCCCTGCATCTAGCAAGGTGCCGGAGGCAACGGCAGGCGCCAGGGGCTCCAAATCGGCAAGGGTGGTGCCGCCTGCCGGCGGAGTGGCGGAGGTCGCGAAGGCGGCCCGAGCGTTGCCGTTGTCAGGCAAACGCGTCGCCGACTTCGCCACCAACATTAGCGTGGACGACTATCTTGGTGGTAAGTCGTTGGGTTTTTTTTAATGTATTGTTGTTTCCTCGTTGATACGTTACAGGGTCGGACGAAGGCCAACTTGTTATGGTTGCGCCTGCCGCGGTGACAGCGGTTGCCGCCACAGCGCCGAAGGCGAAGGGCGGGGCTCTTAGCGCCGGAGGCGAGGTGTCGGCCCTCGCGGTTGTCATGGATGAGGCGGGCGCTGTGACCCGCCGGCTGAAGGAGGTGACAGAGGCGCTAAGTCAGGTCCGCTGAGCTAGACTTCGTTCCCCCCTTCTTTTTTTTTACGTGCTAGGGCCACGGTCTTACGATTGCTCTGCAGGTGGCTGACTTCGCCAGCCGCACTGCGTCGGGGGCTCTCACGGCAGCTGTGGCTGCCGAAGTCGAGAGACTTCGGATGCAACATGCTGACGCCGTCCGTGAGAAGTCGGCCGCCGACAGCAAGTGTCGTAAGCTGGCGGACAAGGTGGCCACGCTGGAGGGAGAGAAGGCTGACCTCCGGCGCCAGCTGGCGGGGGAGAGGAGGGAGACCAACGAGGCTCTTGTTAAGGCGCAGGCTGCGCAGGCGGAGGCTAACCTGGCACGAGCGGAGGGCAATCTTGCCAGGGAGCGCGCCGAGCAGCTGCAGGAGCGGCTCACCGCCCTGGAGAGCCGCGTGGAGAGGGCCGAGGCCATGTCGCGCGCGGAGGCGGAGCGGATGCGCCAGCTGCTTGTGGATACATACCGTGGGCTGGGCGCGGGGACCGGTGATTTCAAAGTGCCGGACCAGGAGTCCGGGCTTCGCTGCCTGGAGTGGGTGCAGGAGGAGTTGCAGGCTCTCCCTACTGTCGTGGAGGGGTTTATGGCGTATGCCTCCCTGGTCACCTGCGAGGGGGCGATGAATGCGCTCTCCCGGGAAGGGTGCCGGCACTTCGAGGTCTTCGACCAAGTCGAAGAAGATTTTGAGCGAGATATCTTTAAGGTTGAGGACCCCGTAGTGAAGGAATCCGCCGGAGCTATCTTCGACCGGCTATGGGGCGAACACGGTCGCGAGGTGGTCAGAGAGCGGGCTGAAACGGCGAGGGTTCAGATAACGTTTTCGAATGTTTGGTGTTTGTTGGATGTAGGCTGTGTGTGTGTTTGATGAGTTTGGTGTGTTTTGTCTTAGGCGGCGCGTGGCGAGAGGGTCGACGACTTCGGGGCGCTGAACAGCATGCTATCTGACCCGGAGCCAGCCCCAGCGGAGGCCGTGCCTGGGCCCGTCCTGGGGCCGACCCCGGAGACTGCGGGAGACGCGCTGGGTGCCTCCGTAGCCGCTGTGGCCGGCGAAGGCCTGCCCCCAGAGGTCGCCGAAGTCGCACCTGATGCCTCCGCGGCGGCTGCGCCGAGCGCCGTAGATCCCGCAGCGGTGGCGGCGGAGATAACAGCGGAAGCAACGGCGGAGCCAACGGCGGAGGCTCCCGCAGCGTCAGGGCCGTCGCAGGTGGCGTAGTGGGTTTAGAGGGTTGGGGAAATTTGTACATGTTACTGAATTTTGGTTGCTGCGCAGGTTCAAGATTTTGGGCCTGCGCACACAACCGCTACTACTAAAATTTTGGCGGCTTCGACCGCGGAAGATGGTAATGAATGTGGTGGGTCTGCATCTGAGTTTTTGGATTGTGCTGACTCTGGGAGCTCGGTTGAGTGGACCGAGGAGTCGTCGGAGGAGGACTTGGACTACTTTGCGGCCTTGGATGTGGCTGCGGCGGAGGCTTCGCCGCACGTCGCGGATGCAGGAGATGTGCCAGGTCCTAGCACCGCGCGACGACGACGACGAAGGGCGGTTGCGAAGCGTAGAGTTAGTGGGATGGAGGGGGCTCGGCTTCGTGTGAGTGGGACTGGCCGGCAGGAACTATTGTCTTTGCCGGCCGCCGTGAATACGGGTGAAGGGGAACTGCGAAGTCTTTTTGCGGGTGAGG
The DNA here is from genome assembly GCF_902167145.1 of Zea mays. NCBI lineage: Eukaryota > Viridiplantae > Streptophyta > Magnoliopsida > Poales > Poaceae > Zea > Zea mays. The sequence continues at coordinate 18,519,284 of NC_050096.1, read as the reverse complement.
AGCTTAGGATAATGTTATTTAATTATAGGGAGATGGGAATTATTCCTAAGGTTGAGCCGATGTAGAGTGTGGTGCCCTCGCTTGTATATGTAGAGGCCTGTATGATGAAGTTGTGTGCCCTCGCTTGTATACGTGTGCGAAGGCGTTGTATACTTTGTCTAGTATGTTTTGTTATGCTGTGCTGGTGTGATTATAGTTCGGCTGCGCCCTTAGGCGGCTTCTGCGGGGATAGCCTTCGCGGTAGGCTTCGGGTTTTTCGCACTTGTGCTAATCCGGCTGCACCCTTGGTCGACTTCTGCGCGGATAGTCTTTGCGATAGACTTCGGTTTTTTGCGCACTTGTTGTGCTAGTCCGACTGCACCCTTAGGCGACTTCTGCGGGGATAGTCTTCGTGATAGACTTCGGTTTTTTCGCACTTGTTGTGCTAGTCCGGCTGCACCCTTAGGCGACTTCTACGCGGATAGTCTTTGCGATAGACTTCGGTTTTTTGCGCACTTGTTGTGCTAGTCCGGCTGCACCCTTAGGCGACTTCTGCGCGGATAGTCTTTGCGATAGACTTCGGTTTTTTGCGCACTTGTTGTGCTAGTCCGGCTGCACCCTTAGGCGACTTCTGCGGGGATAGTCTTCGCGATAGACTTCGGTTTTTTCGCACTTGTTGTGCTAGTCCGGCTGCACCCTTAGGCGACTTCTACGGGGATAGTCTTCGCGATAGACTTCGGTTTTTTCGCACTTGTTGTGCTAGTCCGGCTGCACCCTTAGGCGACTTCTGCGGGGATAGTCTTCGCGATAGACTTCGGTTTTTTCGCACTTGTTGTGCTAGTCCGGCTGCACCCTTAGGCGACTTCTGCGCGGACGGTCTACGCAGTAGACTTCGGTTTTTTCGCACTTGTTGTGCTAGTCCGGCTGCACCCTTAGGCGACTTCTGCGCGGACGGTCTACGCAGTAGACTTCGGTTTTTTCGCACTTGTTGTGCTAGTCCGGCTGCACCCTTAGGCGACTTCTGCGCGGATTTGTCGCATGCGAGGGTGGCTAGCGCTTAGCCTCGCGGTGACCTCGACTTGGTCGAATGTCGAAGACCGTCGTCGCGGTCTTTTTTCGACGCGTGTTTTTGCGGGGGATTTTTCACACATATATTACATGGCTCCGCCTCGTTAAAAACCTCACCCCCCGGGAGGAAAAGAGTGCGGGCCGGTACAAGATTGTTTTTGGCGAATTACAAGGGCAAAGTCAGCCCCGATGAGTCAAATAAAAAATTTGCGAAGGTTGTCGATGTTCCAGGAGTGCTCCAGGTCCTCGCCGTTTGGCGTTGTGAGCCTGTAGGCGCTGGGGGAAGCTTTTGTCTTGACTATGAAGGGGCCCTCCCACTTGGGCTCCAGCTTGCCCCTGGACTCCGTCCGAGCTGTTCGGACGAGTACGAGGTCCCCTTCGCTGAACACCCTCGGGATGACTGCGTGGTCGCGCCATGTTTTGGTCTGGGCTTGGTATTTGTTTAGGGCCTGTAGGGCGAAGACCCGCTCTCCGTCAATGAGATCTTTTGAAGTTGGCTCGTCCACGTCGGGGACGGCTGACGGAACTGTACGCGGGGACCCATGCTTTATTTCTTGCGGGGTCATGGCCTCCGACCCGTATAGAAGGCGGAAAGGAGTGAACCCAGTCGCCCTGCACTCAGTTGTGTTTAGCGCCCAGACTGCCTCCGGTAACAAATCGGTCCATCTGCCTTTTTTCATCGAGGAGCATCTTCTTGACAGCTGTGAAGATTTTCCCATTGGCGCGCTCCACGACCCCATTGGACTGCGGGTGATAGACTGAAGCGAAGGCAAGCTTGGTGCCGATGGAGAAACAAAAATCCTTGAAATCTTGGCTATCAAACTGCTTGCCGTTGTCAACTGTTAGCTCGGACGGTACTCCGAAGCGGCAAACAATGTTTTGCCAGAAGAATTTTTGGGCAGTCTTTGATGTTATTGCGGAAACAGCCCTCGCTTCAATCCATTTGGTGAAGTATTCGACGGCTACGAAGGCGAACTTGAGGTTCCCCTGAGCGATGGGCAGGGGCCCGACAATGTCCAGGCCCCAGCGCTGGAGAGGCCATGTATGGGCAACCAGCTTTGTATACTGCGAGGGGCTGCCTGACCGAGGAGAAAACTTCTGGCAGGCTTTGCAGGACCTTGTGACCCGATTCGCGGTGCAGATCATTGCGGGCCAGTAAAACCCTTGGCGGATCACCTTGGCAGCCAGGGCCCTTGGCCCTGCGTGCGAGCCGCACGTGCCACTGTGGACTTCACGTAGGATCTGCATGCCTTCGGTTTCGGTGACGCACTTAAGCATTGGCTGACTGACCCCTTTCTTGTAGAGTTGGCCCTCAATCAGTGCGAAGTCCCGGCTTCGATGTCTGAGGCGCTTGGCCTCACTGACGTCGGCTGGATGATAGTACCCCTGTAGGAACAGGGTTATTGGTGTCCGCCAGTCTTCGGTCATGATTAGGTTGACTATGCGGTGGCCCTCACTATCATTAGTTATTTGGAGCCCTTCGGGGCTTCGGACGGCTGGCGTGCCGATGGTGTGAAAGAACACGTCGGAGGGCAAGGGATCGCCCTTGGCGGCAGCCTTGGCCAATGCATCGGCCTCCTCGTTCTTGGCCCTATCCACATGCTGCAAGGTGAATCCCTTGAACTGTCTCTCGAGACTTCGGATGGCTGTGAGGTATTGCATGAGCGCGGGGTCTTTTGCTGCATAGTCTTTCTCGACCTGGCCGGCAACTATCTTGGAGTCTGTTTTGATGATACATGTGGTGACTCCGAGGGCCCTTAGCTTGCGGAGGCCGAGGATAACCGCTTCATACTCTGCTATATTGTTTGTGCATTTGTCGGATTCCAGGGCGAAGCTGAGGCGTGCTGCATATCTGTGTTTGACTCCGGCTGGTGAGGTGACGACTGCAGCGACGCCTGCCCCCGCATGGCACCATGCGCCGTCGCAGTGGATAGTCCAAACCTTCTCTGTGGACGGGTCTGGCTGCGTTGTTGGCCCAGTCCAGTCGACGACGAAGTCTGCCAGGACCTGTGACTTGATGGCTGTCCTGGGCTCGAAGCTGATGTGCTAGCCGGATAGTTCGGCTGCCCACTTGGCAATCCTCACCGATGCCTCCGGGTTTCTGAATAGTTCGTCGAGTCCCCTGTCTGAGGTGACTCGGACCTTGAATGCTTCAAAGTAATGGCACAGCTTGCGCGAAGACATAACGACTGCGTAGGCGATCTTCTCCAGCTCTGTCATGTTGCACTTGGACGGTGTCAGTACTTCGGAGACATAGTAAACAGGGCACTGTCTGACCGCACCCTCAACCGTCTGCTCTTGCACTAGTGCCGCGCTGACCGCGTGCAGCGAAGCCGCGACATAGAGCAATAGGGGGAGCGAGGAGTCGGGGCTCGTGAGGATTGCCAGCTCCGACAGGTACTGTTTTAATGAGGCGAAGGCCGCTGCCTGCTCCGGTCCCCAGGCGAAGTCTTTTGCACCGCGGAGTGTTTTGAGGAAGGGGAGACTTCGCTCGGTGGACCTAGAGATGAACCTGTTGAGAGCGGCCAATCTGCCTGTCAGGCGCTGGACGTCCCTGGCGGACTGCGGAGGCATCATGTTTATGATGGCATGGATCTTGGTTGGGTTGGCCTCAATGCCGCGATGTGATACCAGGTAGCCTAATATCTTGCTCTGGCGAACACCGAAGACGCACTTTTCCGGATTTAGGTGGAGTCGTGCGTCTCGCATGCTCGCGAATGTCTCGGCGAGGTCGGCGAGATGGTCCTCCTTATTCTTGCTGGCGACGACGATGTCGTCCACATATGTAAATATATTTCTGCCAACCTGCCCTTCGAGTACTGTTTTGGTGAGTCTGGAGAAGGTGGATCCGGCATTCTTGAGTCCCTCCGGCATTCTGATGAAGCAATAAGTGCCGAAGGGTGTTATGAAGCTGGTGCTGGCCTTGTCTTCCTCCTTCATGTATATCTGGTGATAGCCGGAGAAGCAGTCGAGGAGTGACATGACCTCGCATCCGGCCGCGCTATCGACTATTTTGTCGATCCGTGGCAGCGGGAAATTGTCCTTTGGGCAGGCCTTATTGAGACTGGTGAAGTCTATGCACATTTGCCATTTCCCACTTTTTTTCTGCACCATTACAACATTGGAGAGCCACGTGGGGTAAGCCACTGGCTCGATGAATTTAGCCTCTAGGAGGCGGTGCACCTCCGCCTTGGCGGCCTCTGTCTTTTCGTCGGACATTTTGCGAAGCCTTTGCTTTTTTGGTCGCACCGAAGGGTCAATTCCCAAACTGTGCTCAATTATGGATCGGCTGACTCCGACCAGGTCGAGGGCGGACCAGGCGAAGACATCTTTATTCTTGGCCAGGCAGCAGAGAAGCTTCTCTTCTTCATGTGATGTAAGGTCTTCGCTGATAGTGACTGTCTGCTTGGGCGTGGCCTGATCGAGGGGGACAATCTTGGTCCCGTCTTGGCTCTGCAGCTGTGCCTTGTCGTGCTGTTTATCGGTTGGGCTGGCGGGCGCGGGGACTTCGCGCTGGGTCGTGAGACAGTGCACGTTCCTCTGACCAGGCACGAAGTCCCGCTCTATGTTGCGCGCCGTCTGCTGGTTGCCGTAGACCGTAATAGCGCCTAGCGGACCTGGTATCTTCATACATAGGTACAGCCCGTGGATGGCAGCCTCGAACTTATTGATGGAGCCCCGGCCCATGATGGCGTTGTATGGATATACCATGTCTACGATATCAAAGGTTACTTGCTCACTCCGGGCATTGGGTGCTACACCAAAGGAGAGGGGCAGCTCTATCTTGCCAACAGGAAAGGTGCCCTTGCCGCCGAAGCCATACAACGGGTTGTCCGAAGGCTTGAGCAGGCTGTGGCTGATACCCATGCGGTCGAAGGCGTGGAGGAAGATGATGTCCGCCTGACTGCCGTTGTCGACTAGGACTTTGTGTAAGTCCCAGCCTGCCACGCTGCAATTGATGACCATGGCGTCGATGTGGGGGGCGCTGCGCAGGTCGACGTCTCGTGCGTCGAAGGTTAGCGGTATGTGGGACCACTTTGTCTGCACGACTGGGCCAGTGACGGCGACATGGTTGATGCTGCGGTAGTGGTCCCGCTTCTGCCGCTTGGTGTCGAAGTCCGTGCTTGACCCCCCTGTAATCATGTGAATGACTCCGCGATATGGTTGATCGGCGAAGTCTTCCTGCTTTGGGGCGTGGGGGATGTTTTGATGTTGCTGGTGTGGAGGTGGGGGTGGAGGAGGTACGATTTGTACTTCCTGATGGTGTTGGTAAGCGTGGTGCGGTGGATGCGGAGCGGGGGCGCGGATATATGGTGGAGGGGGTTGCTGGTAGTTGTGCGCGACAATTCTGGGGTTGTCGGCTGGCTGCGCCCGTGCCATTCTGTCTCTGGTGGCCTTCGTTTCGGGGCAGTCTTTGGTTTGGTGGGCGCAGTCTTCGCCGTGAAAAAGGCAGTAGAATCGGCGCGGCGGCTGCGCGCGCCCTCGGCCCCTGCCACGAGTTCCATTTCCGCGGCCCTGGGGGGATATTCCTGGCGGCGAGGGGTGTCAGCAGCGGGATGCTGGTTGGCGATGTTGTGTACTTGCTGCCGACTGCGGCCGTCTCGACCGGAGTCTGGCTGCGGAGTCCTCGTCCATGTGCGGCTGGACTGCGGGGCATCTTTGGGCTTCCGCTGTGACTCAACCTTGCGCTGGTGGAGCTCTTCGGATTTGGCATATTTTTCAAAGAGCTGATATAGCTCCTGGAGGTTCTTGGGTGGATCTTTGATACAATGACTGTAGAGGACGCCGGCACGAAGGCCACTGATGGCGTAGTGGATAGCGATCTGATCATCGACGGAGGGCAGCTGTGACTTGAGTGTTAAGAATTTGCGGTAATACTCCCGCAGAGTCTCCTTTTCCAGCTGCTTGCAAAGCGAGAGCTCGGCCAAGGCGTCGGTGTCTGGGCGGTACCCTTGGAAGTTGAGCAGGAACTTGTCCCTGAGACTTCTCCATGAATCAATGGACAGCGGAGGCAATCTGGTGAACCAGGTGAGTGCTGGGCCCTCTAGGGCGATGATGAAAGACTTCGCCATTGTGGCGTCGTCCCCTCCGGCGGATGCAACGGCGACCTGATAGCTCATTATGTATTGCGCCGGGTCGGTGCTGCCGTTGTACTTGGGATAGGCTCCTGCTCGGAAGTTAGCTGGCCAAGGCGTCACTTGCAGGTGTGGCGCGAGGGGACTTCGCTCGTCGAGGTAGTTGACCCCTTGGAATGGCGCGCCGTGCTGGAAGGTGTAGTCACGCTGGGGGAAGCGCGGGTTCTCCGGCTGTGCTCGGTGTTGCAGGGGTGGTCCATGCTGCAGGCCGAGGTGGTCTTCGCGCGTGTCTTCCGGTTGTGCTCGCGGCTGGAGGGGTGGCTCTTGCTGCAGGCCAAGGTGGCCTTCGCGCTGCATTAGCGCGATCTCGCGCTCGAGGTCTTGGGCCTTCTGCTCCTCGTCGCGTATCATTTGCCGCACTTTGGCTAGTGCGGACACACGTTGGCGCTTGGCCTCCAGTATCTCTTTCTGCCTCTGCAGATTGCGGTTCTTGAGGCGCAGGGCGCGCAGCTGTAGCTGTTCTTCCGTTGAGACACCGAGGACCTCACCGTCCTCAGTGAGGTCCGCGCCTTCCAGTGGGGCGAAGCCTGGGGGCGGCTGCGATTGTCCTTCGGGCCCGCAGGTGCGGAAGGTGTCGTCTTCGCAGGTGCGGGGAACATTGTCTTCGGTGGGCTCTTGGTGGGTGGATTGGGTGAGGGCGAGGGCCTTGCCCTTTCTTGCGGCGAGCAGTGCTGCCTTCGCAGCCTCGTCAGCCTTCGGGTTAGCTCTCTTGGGTGCCATCGCGGGTGGTTTTGTCGTAGCACGAACGGTGGGCGCCAAATGTTGGAACTTGCTCTCAAGCGCAAGGAGGCCAACAAGGGTGAACAGTGGTGACAACAGGGTTACGTGCTAGGAGGCAATAGCTCTGTTAATCTAGCCTCTCACGGGCACAGTGCGGGGGTATTTATAGGTACCTGAGCGCCCAGCGCCTTGTGTTAAGGACGCATGTGCCCTCAGCTACCCAGGTTATCCCCAGAATATTCCCATAAAGCAGGGTTACAGACCGTAATTACAGGAATGCCTTTACAAATGAGGCCCGTAGCACACAGCGACCGCGCAGGGCCCGTTACAATGGGCCGGATCGTACGTGGGCCTCCGAACTGGATGAGGCCGCACGGCGGGAGGACCTCGTCGCAGGCCTTCGTCTGGCGTCGTACCGAGCGAAGGGTGTCCCTGCCCGTTTTGTCTTCGTCGGACCGACGGCACCGGCGAGGACTTCGAGCGGAGGGTGGCGGCTATGCCTTCGCCCCAACAAATACCTTGCAGGTTTATGCATCTGGGGGCTCAGGCTGGATCATTGATAGCGGATGCACAAACCACATGACGAGGGAGAAGAACATGTTGACCTCCCACGTCAAGAAGAAGGATTCTCATGACATGATCATCTTTGGAGATAGGAATCAAGGCAAGGTAAAGGGGATAGGTAAAATAGTGATTACTACCAAGCATTCAATTTATAATGTCTTTTTTGTAAAATCACTTGGATACAATTTGCTTTCTATTAGTCAGTAATGTCACATGGATTACAATTGTTCATTTACAAATGTTGATGTAACTGTCTTTAAAAGAAGTGATGGTTCATTAGCATTTAAGGGTGTATCTGACGGCAAGCTTTATTTAGTGGATTTTACTAAAGTAAATGCCGATCTAGACGCATGTTTACTTGCTAAGACCAACATGGGATGTCTTTGGCATCATCGTCTAGCACACGTTGGAATGAAGAACCTTCATAAACTTCAAAAGGAAGAACATGTGTTAGGACTAATCGATGTCTGTTTTGAGAAAGACAGACCTTGTGCAGCGTGTCAAGCAGGTAAATAGGTGGGAACAAGTCGTCCAAGCAAGAATGTGATGACGAATTGACGACATCAAGACCATTGGAGCATCTCCATATGGATCTCTTTGGGCCCGTTGCTTACCTTAGCATCGGTGGAAGTAAGTATGGTCTAGTAATTGTTGATGACTATTCCCGCTTCACTTGGGTATTCTTTTTACAGGATAAATCTGAAACCTAAGAAACTCTCAAAATGAGTTTGAGTTAAAAGTAAAGAAGATAAGGAGCAACAATGGATTTGACTATGCTGGAAAGGAAGAATAGAATGCTCATTGACATGGCAAGGACGATGATGAGAGAATACAATACACCGGAATGGTTTTGGTAGGAAGCCATAAATACGGCTTGCCATGCCATAAACTATCTATATCTTCATCGCCTCCTCAATAAGACGGCATATGAACTCACCGAGAGCAAGTTGATCTTGATGACATATATGAACATGAGGTTTCGACAGCCACAATGAGGACTATGGCGATAGGCGATGTGCGACCACAGGAACAACAATGCAAGATCAACCTTCTTCCTCAATGATTGTGCAACCCCCAACTCAAGATGAGCAACAAGTACCTCAAGATTATAGCATGGATCAAGGGGGGGCACAAGAACAAGAAGGAAGAGAGGATGAAGGAGTACCACATGCACCTCCAACCCAAGTCCGCACCAACATTCAAAGAGATCATCTGGTGGATCAAATTCTTGGTGACATTAGCAAGGAAGTTACTACTCATTCACATATTGCAAATTTTTGTGAGCACTACTCTTTTGTTTCTTTTATTGAGCCTTTTAGGGTAGAAGAAGCCTTGCAAGATCTAGACTGGGTGTTGGCCATGCAAGAGGAGCTCAACAACTTAAAGATAAATGAAGTATGGAGTCTAGTGCCACGTCCAAAGAAAAACGTTGTGGGCACCAAGTGGGTGTTTCGCAACAAACAAGATGAATACGAAGTGGTGACAAGAAACAAGGCAAGACTTGTGGCAAAAGGTTATACCCAAGTCGCAGGTTTGAATTTTGAGGAGACTTTTGCTCCTGTAGCTAGGCTTGAGTCTATTCGTATATTATTAGCCTATGCTGCTCACCATTCTTTTAAGCTCTATCAAATGGACGTGAAGAGCACTTTCCTCAATGGGCCAATCAAGGAGGAGGTGTACATGGAGCAACCCTCTGGCTTCGAAGATGATAGGTACCCCAACCATGTGTATAAGCTCTCTAAGGCGCTCTATGGACTTAAGTATAAGCCCCAAGAGCATGGTATGAATGCCTTAGAGATTTGCTTATTTCTAATGCTTTCAAGGTCGGGAAAGTTCATCCTAATCTTTTCACTAAGACTTGCAATGGTGATTTGTTTATATGCCAATTATATGTCGATGACATAATACTTGGTTCTACTAATCAAAAGTCATGTGAAGAGTTTAGCAGGGTGGTGACATAGAAATTTGAGATGTGGATGATGGGAGAGTTGACTTATTTTCTCAGATTTCAAGTAAAGCAACTCAAGGAAGGAACATTCCTCTCTCAAACAAAGTACACTCAAAATATACTCAAGAAGTTTGGGATGAAGGACGCAAAGCCTGCTAAGACGCCAATGGGAACTGACGGACACTTGGACCTCAACGCGGGAGGTAAGTCCGTAGATCAGAAGTTATACCAGTCTATGATAGGATCCTTGCTTTATCCCTGTGCAAGTAGACCGAACATTACGCTTTTTGTTTGCATATGTGTTAGATTTCAATCTGATCCCAAGGAATGTCACCTTGTGGCTGTGAAGCATATTCTTCGATATTTAGTTCATACGCGTATCCTAAGAGTCTACCTTTGACTTGATTGGATATTCAGACTCCGACTATGTCGGGTGCAAGGTTAATAGGAAGAGCACATCAGGGACTTGTCAGATTCTGGGAAGGTCCCTGGTGTCTTGGAGTTCAAAGAAACAAACTTTTTCCCTATCCATCGCCGAGGCCGTGTATGTTGCCGCAAGCCACTGTTGCGCGCAACTACTTTGGATGAGGCAAACCCTCCAAGACTTTGGCTACAATCTGAGAAAAATAACACTACTATGTGATAATGAGAGTGCAATCCGCTTAGCGGATAATCCTGTTGAACACAGCCGCACTAAGCACATAGACATATGTCATCACTTTTTGAGAGATCACCAACAAAAGGGAGATATCGATGTTTGCCATATTAGCACCGATCACCAGCTAGACGATATCTTTACCAAGCCTTTAGATGAGAAAAGGTTTTGTAAGCTACGTAGTGAGCTAAATGTCTCAGATTCGTGGAACCTAGATTGATCTAGAGCATATATGTCTCTGTGTGTATTGATCATATCATTATAAGTTTAATTATGTATTTGTGGTGTTCAAGTTGTAAAACATCATCCCAGACCTCACAAGTCCTTATGCAAATGATGCATATGTTTAGGGGGGATATGTTACAACTTAGCCCTTTCAGACTAACATGTTTGCTTAAGTGATTTTTGTACTCTTAGCTGTGAATGGAAAGGGAAATGGTCAACTTGGACAACACACAAGGCTTCCACTGCAAAACGGTATCATGTTCAAGTTTACATTGGTGTTCATTGCCTTCGTGCTTTTAATTCGCAATTTTTGGTAAGGCAATGAGGTTTTAAGGCCACTAGTTTCTCCATTTTGGTGCTTAATGCCAAATGGAGAGAAATTGAGGCCAAAGCAACCGGATCAACTATCACTTGTGAATTTCAAGAACTATTGTGTTTAGTACTTGTTGTTTGATCAAAACTCTCTTATTGCAAAAACCATTCTCTTGTGGGAGAGTAATCTTTATTACGGGAAAAGGGGGATTTTTTATGGTTGATCAAAACTAGTCTTGAAAAATGTTTTGATTTGCTAAAACAAAATGTTTTTCACATAGAAGTAACAAAAAGAATTTTTATTGAGCAAACAAACCAAGTGGTGGCAAATTGATCCAAATATGCCAAATCCTAGACTTATTCTATTGGTGTTTGATTTATCCTTCAATTTGCAAAAGTTGGCTCATAATTGGGTATGTTAGTGCTTTTTAAGTTGATTTTAATGTGTTGGCATAAATCACCAAAAAGGGGGAGATTGAAAGGGAAATGTGCCCTTGGGCCATTTCTAGTTGTTTTGGTGATTAGATGCTCAACACACTATTATGCACTAAAAACTCCACATACGAGCATGAGCGCAGGTGTTTGAAAGACACATTGAGAAATATAAGAAAAATGCATTATTGCAGTATATTGTAAATCCTATTGCATTGAAGGAACAAAGGTATGATTCTAGCACTTGATAAATTGTTTTAGTTGCTAACTATGTTCATCTAAGTGCTAGGAACCTTCTTAAGACGAACTAATTTTAATAAAAGAAGTTTGGCTCAGTTTGGCCAAACTTGGGCAAGTCTGGACTGCACCGGACTGTCCGGTGTGCACTGGACTGTGTCTGGTGCCTAGACTATTCAGCCGGCGAATTGGTCGCTCTCGGTAAATCGCTGAGACGCCACGACTATAATTCATCGGACTGTCCAGTGTGTTAGCCTCACGTCTGGCCATTGGTCGGCCGCGCAATCCGCGCGGGCCACGTCAGCCAGGCCAATGGTCACCAGGCTGCACCAGACTGTCCGGTGTGCCAAGTGACCAACAGCTGTGAAGGAAACGGTGACGCCTAAGAGGGGGTGAATTAGAACTTCCAAAAACTTATCTCTAAACTAGGCCACAATTAAATCCCTAGAGAAAAACCTATGCAAATAAACAATATAGAATGTGCAAACTAGGTTTTGTCTAAGTGTTGTTATCTCTACCGCAAAGACTAAGTTTCAATCTAAATAATCTAACCAAAAGGACAAGATTGAAACTTAAATACTTAATATAAATGCGGAAGGTAAAGAGCAATGTAGAGATGCAAACTCTCGTGGATGACGCCGATATTTTTACCGAGGCATCCGAAACCAAGCAAGGTTCTGACTAATCCTCGTTGGTGCCCCTATGCAAAGGGTAGCCCATGCGAGGGCCAAGCACCTCAGTCGAGTAACTCCGTAGAGAGTCACGGGCATTCTCCACGTGCAAGTGGTGCTCCATTTCTGGCTCCTCTCGAACGCTCTCCGCTGTCTCTACTATCGAGCTTCTGGCCAAAATGTCACGGACCTCATTCCCTCCGGTACGTGGTAGCGGTCGTGACACAAACGCGGTTGTCACGATCTCGTAAGACTCTCGCCCCACTCGGTACAATTACAACGGCTCGCACAAGAGCCGAGGGGTTGTGTGGTTTTTCTAAACTCACTCAACTAACTAGGATTCACCTAGAGCAAGCGCTAATGTGGTCTAACTAACCTAAGCACTTCGCAAAACACCTATGATAATCACCGAGTGATTCTATTAAGCACTTGAGTGGTTGAGCACTTGGAAATGTCTACAATATGCCTTGGTATGCTGCTTGGGCTCCCACACCTTCAAATGCCAGGTTGGGGGTATTTATAGCCTTCCCTCAATTATAGCCATTGGACAGAAAGATGTTGTTTCTGTCGACGGGCGCACCGGACATGCACTGTTTACTGTTCGGTGCCCTAGCCACATCAGCCGACCATTGGGATCTGTAGCATTCGACCGTTGGATCCGACCATTACTCAGATTGTCCGGTGCTACACCTCGATGGTGCCTGGTTGCGGGCCCCACTACGCAGACTGCCCGGTGTCCCACCAGACAGTCTAATGCACAACTGACAGGTACTGTTCACTGTCCAGTGCGCCACCAGTGCGCTGGCTGACTGCCCACTTCATGGATTTCTTGGCTGTTTCTTGGGCTTCTTTTGTTCTTGAGTCTTGGACTTCTACACATCTTTTATGTCTTCTTTTGAGGTGTTGCATCCTTAGTGCCTTAGTCCAATCCTCTTCGCATCATGTGAACTATAGAAACAAACACTAGCAAACACATTAGTCCACAAGATTGTGTTGATCATCATACACCAAAATCCCTTAGCCAAATGGCCTGGGGTCCATTTTCTTTACAATCTCTCCATTTTTGGTGATTGATGACAACACAACCAAAGCAAACAAATATAACAAACATTTCAATGAAAATATGCAATCAACTTGCTAGATGCATGAGTGTCCCCTCAAAGTGAGATTATGGACTTAAGCCTTCCCCTAACTCCATAATTCACTAACTTCCTATTTTAGACCAAAGATACTTGAAAGACCAAACAAAAATTTAAAATTGGGTGGTGTTTGGTGTTTGATATATTTTTCGTGCTTTTGTCCCTAAAACTTCTCCCCTTTGGCATCAACCACTGAAAAAGGAACAAATTAAAAGCATATAGGAAGCAAATAAAAGTCTTGCCCTCTAAAAAGATTACTCCCCTAGAAGAGTATTCTCACTTTTGAAAGAATATATTCTCCCCTTTGTCACAGACGAAGAAATACTCCCCCTGACGGAGATCCTCTATTTAGGAAAAGCACATGAGAAAGAGAGATGCAAGATATTATTTGATTAGACTAACTCCCCCTATGCATAGGTAAAAGATATATTTTGACAACATATGCATTTATAGCAACATGGGAAGCATAGGATATGAAAATACTTGTAGATTTGCAGTGGAAGCTTATTATCTTTCTCTAGGGACTCCATTTTCCTTTAATGAGACTACTACACATAATAGACTTGAAAAAAGGCATTAGTCTTAAAGACTTAGATTATAGAGTAACCTCCCCCTGAAAATGTGAATACAAGTTTTGAATACTTGTAGGAGACTTGCAATTTGATTTTGATATCAAGAGAGACAAATTATCTATAATCCGATCTTTGGCACATATAAGTTAAATGATACCAATTGAAGCGTTGAACGATATGTCATATGAAATTCCAATTGGAGTACCATTTACTTAGGAATTTTAAATAAGTTATGTGTTGTGCTTAACTAAAAATTTAAACCATGTAGGTTTGCTCAGGTATATGAATTGAAAATGAGCATTCCTACCATATGATTGACCTAGTATGCATGCATTTTTAACCAAAAGTAAATACCACATGTAAAACTAGGCATGTACGATAAAAACTAGATATAAGAAAATAGATACGCATATCTAAAAACAAAGAAATGTAATAAATCTAGTTACCTTATTCATGGATGGGGAATTTGGGTCCAGAGTATTTTCTAACCCACTTGGCAATAGACTTGATCCAATATGATGCATCCCATGATATACATCCTAATTTTGCCAAGTCTCCAAATTCCCCGAACTCCTTCGGACTTCTCACTTCCCTCTTGGGATCCAAACCTTCTTGATGCTTTTCATAGTTGAGATAATCTCCTTTGGCACCCAAATGCGTTTGGCCTCCTATTCTTTGTTGGATTGCTTGTTAGCCTTGATTGCTATCAAATTTCCATTCTTTTTCTTCTTGATCAAATATGGTGTATCGGCCTTTTTGTCCACCTTGTTGATGTAGGTGTTGGAGATTTTGCTTGATGGATTTTGCTTGAGCTTTTGCTTTTGCTTATCCTCGGTCTTCGCCTTGCATTGGTAAGACTTGTGGCATAGCCTGCAAATCACAGTTTCGTCCTCCATAGGCTTGTTCACTCCCGCAGTGGTGTTATCCTGAGTAGGTTGGATTTGTTTGGCTTTGCCTTTCTTGTCATACAAAGTCTTGCCAAGGCGAGCCACTTCTTGCCTTAATTGCTCATTCTCCTTTGGAACCTCATTCCAACATGTTTCTATAATAACATTCTCAACAAGAACGTGGTTGCAGGGGTTAGAATTATCAATTAAATCAAATCAAGAAGTAGAAGCATATTTCTTAATGATTTCAGGTATTTCAACTAAAGATACTTCTAAGGTGCTACCAATGTTTTCTATATTAGTAGTTAGCTCATTATTGTGTATGCTAAGAATTTCCATTTTCTCTAGAAAATTTTCAATTGTTTCTTGAGAGCTAGCTAACTTAGCCTTAATTTTTTTCATTCTTTTTAATAGGGACATCATCGGTAGCTGAGGATGGAGCATTAGACTCTAATTGCTTAATTTTAGTTGTTAGCTCATAGTTTAAATTTGCAAATGTTTCAAATATTTCTAGAAAACATTGATAATCATTTTGAGAGCTAATCAACTTATTTTTCAAATTTTTAAGTTGAGCCTTTTGTTTAGTCCATACATCCTCAAAAAATTTAACGGCTTTCGCAAGCTCATCTAAGGAGGGCTTTCCCTCGCCTTCATCATCATCACTACTGCTATCATCGGACAGAAAGTTGTTGTTTCTGTCGACGGGCGCACCGTATAGTCTGGTGCACATCGGACATACACTGTTCACTGTCTGGTGCCTTGGCCACGTCAGCCGACTGTTGGATCCGACCGTTACTAAGACAGTCCGGTGCACACCGGACAGTCCGGTGCTACAGCTCGAGGGCACCTGGTTGCGGGCCCTCTGCGCAGACTACCCGGTGTCCCACCGGACAGTCCGGTGCACACTAGACATGTACTGTCCACTGTCCGGTGTGCCACCAATACGCTGGCTGACTGCCCACTTCATGGATTTCTTCGTTGTTTCCTTGTGCTTCTTATGTTCTTTAGTATTGGACTTCGACGCATCTTTTATGTCTTCTTTTGAGGTGTTGCATCCTTAGTGCCTTAGTCCAATCCTCTTCACATCTTGTGAACTATAGAAACAAACACTAGCAAACACATTAGTCCACAAGATTATGTTGATCATCAAACACCAAAATTACTTAGCCAAATGGCTCGAGGTCCATTTTCCTTATAGGCTGGCAACGGTCGGCTCGGTTGATTAAGGAAAGAAATCAGTGATTGTGTAGTGTTCGGTGTGCACTGGACAATCTGGTGCACCCACGGACAGAAGGCAACCAGGGCCTTCCAAATGAAGATCAAACGGCTCCTTGGTCCCTTGGGGCTATAAAAGAACCCCCTAGATGCATGGAGCTATAACACAAGCACACTTTGAGCAATCTACAACTCCTAGGCTCCGCGACCATGCTGTAGATTCATTAGATAGAGATTTGAGTGCATTCTTGAGTTGTGACTCTGCCGTTTTGATTCCTGCGCTCTCTTCTTAACTTGTGTGTGTGTTGGTGTTGTGATTGAGTTCTTGTGTGTGTTTGTACCCTCTCCTTACTCCGGTTTTGATTAAGATCATTTGTGTAAGGCGTGAGAGAATCCAACTTATGGTGATTCCTCACAAACGGGATTGGTTATAAGGAAGACATATGTGGTGCTCAAGTTTCCACGAAATAAAATTGTTGTCTCTTGTCCTTTTATTTTATTGCGATTGTTGACTTCTTGAGTTCTCATATTCACTTGCATTATTGCTCCTAAGTTTAATACACATCTCGAAGGAGCAATCAAGTGAAGAGTTCTCCTCTCTCCATCTCTACTCATAACAACTTGGTTTTAGCTTTCACTAACACTCATTATAAACCAAGTTTGTGTTGTTTAGAGCTGATTTTTGCAGGATCACCTATTCACCCCCTCTAGGTGCTCTCATAAAGTAATCTACTAATAGCCTAACTCCACATAAAGTTAGTCCGCCTTAGCCAAATGGGGCATTTGTCGAGTACGTTGATGTGTACTCACCCTTGCTTTCACATAAACTCTAGGTTGTCCACATTGCAACCTTTGCTCATGAGAAGAAGGCAACGAGGTAGATTTCTAGGAGTTCCAAGACTACGATGAGTTTTAGAACTAGATTAGCATTATCCCCAGTCAGCTACCGATGGAAGGCCCCTTCAATTTAGCTTCGTTTTTGTTTAAGCACTTTGATTTATGTGAAGTCTATGACTATGTGGATACCTTTGACATTAGTCTGTAATAAGTTTAAATACTCTTTATGTTATTATGTTATTCGAGGACTATGTAATGATGAATCATTAATGTAATCGCTATGTGTGTGACTTCTGGTCATTGCACATACATGGTTCGCATTCGGTTTTCCTTTTAAAGCTAGGTGTGATAGAGAAGGAGGCGATCCCCAGCAAGGTGGTATAAGTCGAGGCGGCCAACTTAAATGATGATGAGATGGTGCTCGTCATTAAAAGATTCAAGCAAACATTGAAGGAGTGCAAAAACAATGACAACAAGCCAAGGGGGAAGCACGCCTGCTTCAAATGTGGTAAGACTGGTCATTTCATTTCTAATTTTCTAGACACCGATAGTGAAGACTAGGAAAAGGACAAAAGGGGAAGAAAGTGGAGAAGAAGAAGCACTACAAGAAGAAGAAAGACGAAGCCCATATCGGCAAGGAGTGGGACTTAGACTGCAGCTCCTCTGACTCTAGCGATGAAGATCTCGCCATAGTTGTCTTCAACAAGACTACACTCTTCCCCAAGGTCAACGACACATGCTTGATGGCAAGGGAAAAGAAGGTACTTTATAGAGATACTCTTAAATATACTTTCTCTAGTGATGAAGTATCTAGTGATCATGAGGAAGATATTAGCATGGTTTTTAAAGGCCTTGATAAATCTAAAATTGAAAAAATTAATGAGTTAGTTAAAGCCATCAATGAGAAGGACAAACTCTTGGAGAAGTAAGAGGACCTTCTCTTTGATGAATATGATAAATTTGTCAAAACTGAAAAAGTTTTAGCTCTTGAAGCTGAAAAGAATATTTTTTCCCAAAAAAACTAAATGATTGCAAGTCTTCAATTTCTAATCTTACTATGTCAATAATGATTTAAATGCTGAGATTATGAAATTGAATGGATGTCATGGATCTTCATCTTTTGTTGAGCATATTTCAATTTGCATAGATGTAAAGATGTCGATATTGAATATTGAATTTCAAATGTTGCTATAATTGCTAGCTTGAATAAGGAAAATGCTAAATTATTTGTTCAAGCTAAAACTTGCAAAGAAGAACTTGAAAAATTAAAATTTGCTAGGGGAGCCTACTTGAGTGGTAGACATCACAGGATCAAGGATGGTGTTGGCTTCCAAAAGGGAGCTAAAGAGAACACCAAGATCCAAAAGAAGGGCAATGAGTTTCCCAAATTCATTAAGGAAAAGGGAAAGGCACCTATGGTTAATGATGTCAGTTCTTGTGTTAATACTCATGTTGCTTATTTTGTTCATAATGCTTATTTTTCTCATGCCATAATTGCTAGTTCTTCTTATTTATCATATGCTAAAGCAAACATGCTAGAAGTAGGCATAATGTTCATCATGCTAAATATGTTCATGCTAAAAATGCTAAAAAGAAGAATGCATCAAGTGGTCCATCCATTATTGATCATATTTTTTATGTATCATATATTTTATTCTATAAATCTGGCAAAGTTGTTGCCACCTTGTTGGACCTAAACACAAGAGTGACAAAACTTGTGTTTGGGTTCCAAAAACTAATGTCACTAGCCTAAGAGGACCCAACTAAAATTGAGTACCTAAACCCAAAGCCTAAACTTGTTTTGTAGGTATATGCGTCCGGGGGCACAAGCTAGGTAATTGGCAGCGGATGCACAAACCAGATGATGGGTGAGAATAATATGTTCTCATCCTACAAAAGGAACAAGGACTCCCAAGAGCTATCACTTTTGTCGATGTGAGTCAAGGCAGGGTGAAAGGGCTAGGTAAAATAGCTATCACCACTAAGCATTTAATTTCTAATGTATTTTTGGTGGAATCATTATATTACAACATGCTACCTGTTTCTCAATTATGTTCCATTGGTTATAATTGTCTTTTTACTTATTTTAGTGTTACGGTCTTTAGAAGAAGTGACGATTCAGTTGCATTTAAGAGTGTATTAAAGGTCAAACTTTAGCTTGTAGATTATCGAATGATAATATTGAACTTGATGCATGCTTAATTGATAAAACCAACATGGGTTGGCTATGCATCGTCGCCTAGTACATGTTGGGATGAAGAATCTGCACAAACTTCTGAAGGGAAACACGTTTTAGGACTAACCAGTATGTGTTTTTAAAAAGCATGCCATGTGCAGTATGCCAAGCAAGAAAGCAAGTTGGGACCAAGAACGTAATGACGACATCAAGACTATTGGAGTTGCTACACAAGGACTTATTTGGCCACGTTGCTTATCTTAGCATCGGTGGGAGTAAGTATGGTCTTGTAATTGTTGATGACTATACTCGCTTCACTTGGGTATTCTTTTTGTAGGATAAAAGTGAAACCCAAGGGACCTTGAAGAGATTCTTGAGGAGAGTTCAAAATGAGTTCAACTTGAGAATCAAGAAGATTCGAAGCGATAATGGAATGAAGTTCAAGAACTTGTAGGTTCAAGGGTATCTTGAGCAGGAGGGAATCAAGCATGAATTCACCTCTCCTTATACACCACAACAGAATAGTATGGTGGAAAGGAAAAATAGAACTCTAATTAATATGGTGAGGACCATGCTTGAAGAGTACAAGACATCGGACCGGTTTTGGATGGAAGCTATCAACACGCCTTGCCCTGCCATTAACCGGTTGTATCCTCATCGACTCCTCAAGAAGACTTCATACGAACTCCTCACCGGTAACAAAGACATTGTATCGTATTTTAGAGTATTTGCGAGCAAATGTTACATTTTGGTAAAAAAAAGGTAGAAATTCTAAGTTTGCTCCTAAAGTTGTAGAAGGGTTTTCTTTCGGTTATGATTCAAACACAAGGGCATATAGAGTTTTCAACAAATGCTCTAGATGTGTTCAAATTTCTTATGACGTTGTGTTTAATGAAACTAATAGCTCTCAATAAGAGCAAGTTGATCTTGATGAGTTAGATAGCGAGGAGGCTTCAACCATCGCACTGAGAAACATGTCTATTGGAGATGTGCGGCCACAAGATCCGCTACAAGAACAAGACCAACCATCCTCCACACAATCTCAACCCCCTACTCAAGATGAAGAATAAGACAACCAAGTTGATGACAATGATCAAGGGGGTTGAGGAAGAACATGACAAGGAGGAATAAGATGAAGTTCCACAAGTGCCACACTCGCGAGTCCACCAAACTGTGCAAAGAGATCATCCGATGGGAAAGATCCTGGCAGACATTAATAAGGGAGTAACTACATGTTCTAGAGTTGCTAATTTTTGTAAACATTACTCTTTTGTGTCTTCTGTTGAGCCTTTCAAAATTGAAGACGCTTTGAAGAATCTGGACTAGGTGATGGCCACGCAGGAAGAGCCCAACAACTTCAAGAGGAATGAAGTTTGGAGCCTAGTGCCACGTCTGAAACGGAATGTTGTGGAAACCAAGTGGGTGTTTTACAACAAACAAGACAAGGATGGTGTGGTGACAACGAACAAAGCTATACTTGTGGTAAATGGTTATGCCCAAGTCGCAGGTTTGGGGTTTGATGAGACATTTGCACATATAGCTAGGCTAGAACCAATTCGTATTTTATTAGCCTATGCTACTCACCATTATTTAAATTGTTTCAAATGGACGTAAAGAGGGCATTCCTCAACGGACCCATCAAGGAGGTCTATTGTAGCACCGCGAAAATTCAATCTAGAAAATTTCTTAAACTTGTTATAAATTCAAAATGAATTTTAAAACTTTGTTAAAAAAGTTTGTATACGAGTTGATCTCAACAAAGAAAATATGGTGGTCTATTTCTTCTCTAGAAGTCTCCCAAAATATCGTACAAATATTTTCCAAGTGATTCTTTTCAAATTCTTCTGAAAATAATGTCTAAATATTCCTCCAATACTTCTCAAAATACTTTTTCTCGAAGTACCTCAATTATTTTCAAAATCCATACAAATATTTTCTTGATAATTTTCCTTGCACCACTTATGCTCATACGCATACATACGCCTCCGGTGTCCTACGACGAACTCTACAAGCTAATTTCAGTTATCTCTCGCTAATCGCATGCTTATCTCACATTAATCATCGGACTTCTCTCATTAATCCTCCACCTTCCCTATAAATAGAGGTAGGGGTGAAAACGGAAATGGTAATTTTCGGATATCGGGAATCATTTTCGAAGTTTTACCAAAATTTAGGTCTAAATAGAAACGAAAACGGTTACCGAAAATATGGAAACGGAAACGATAGAAAAAAATCAGAATCGAAATCGGAAATGGTTAGTGTCTCTTCTGACCGTTTCCAGAAATTACTGTTTTTATTCGATATTTTACTGTCGGTAATAAATTCGGTATTTTTCAGAAAAATATTAAATCTAAACTCATCTTTATAAATTCACAATAAATTCATCTTAGCTTAAAAAATATAAAAATTTTATTATTTTCCTAAAATCAAGATCTATCTAATGATATATAGTTTAGAATTGTTTGAAACTTTTATAAATATTATTTATGTTTTCTTAGATGTTATTACTCTTGATACATATATTCATAATTTTTTTTAACAAACGCAGGAGAGTTGCGTGTCATTATATTAAGAAGAAAAAAAACATAGGAGAGACAAGACTTGTCAACCCCTAAATACAAAGGCCCCTGGGCCGAGACCCCCCTGACATTAACACTACGCACCACACACACACATAGCAACAACCCGACCAAAAAACGACCACCAGCAGAAAAACTGCTAGGGTCCCCTAGGAAGCTGGCGCAGCAGGAGGTCCTGCAGAGCTGATGCACCAGCCAAACACCAAACACTGCCCTCCTCAATCACAGCACTCTGAACTCGCTGGGTGCAGGGCACAACCCCCTCAAAAACACAAGCATTACGGTGCTTCCAAATCTCCCAAGCAACCAAAATGATCAAGGAGTTAAGACCTTTTCTTAGACTCTTCTCCACTTTCTTGATACTTTGGCACCACTAATTTGAGAAACGAGTGCATCCATGCTGAGGAACAATGGCTAGGAGACCTAAATTGTGTAGTATGGACGTCCATATCTGCCGAGCAAACACACAGGAGACAAGAATATGCTGGATGGTTTCCTCGGCCTGATCACACAGAGGGCAAACAACTGGATGGGGCAGACCTATTTTTGCCAGTCGATCAGCTGTCCAAACCCTGTTTTTGATTGCCAACCATACAAAGAATTTGCATCTTAAGGGGGCCCATGTCTTCCAGACACGTCGCCAAGGGCCAAAATGGATAGACCAACAAAGAGAGCATCATAGGCCGATTTGCTACAATAAGTACCATTAGCAGAGAGGCGCCAGATGTGTTGGTCTGCGATGTCAGGTTGCAGAACTACCCCATCAACCAAGTTCCATAGCTGCAGATACTCCACTAGGACCGTTACAGACAATCCTCCCCAAATATCTGACACCCATTGACGATTTGTGAGCCCCTCGGCTACTGTTCTTCGCTTTAAAGCCCTTCTAGAAATCACCTGGATAAGGGTTGGACAGTGTTCAGCCACAGTTTTACCAAGGAGCCAACGATCAGACCAGAACATCACAGATTAACCACTGCCTACCACTGAGGTAATAGCCACATCAACGAGGGCCTTTGCATTACGGTGCACTCGAATAGGGAGACCAGCCCATGGCCTTGACGCGTCAGTCTTCTGTAACCAAAGCCACCTGGCACGTAAGGCCCAACCAAACATCTCCAGGTTGAGAATACCCAGACCACCATACTTGAGAGGCCGCTGGACAGCTTCCCAGGACACAAGACAGTTACCTCCATTTGCATCACCTTGCCCCTTCCAAAGAAAGTCTCGTCTCCTCTTATCGATTGCCTTAAAAACCCATTTAGGGGGTTCTAATGCAAGCATAAGATAGATAGGGACAGAAGACAACACTGTCTTAACCATGACAAGACGACCAGCCCGGCTGAGAAGATTGGCTTTCCATCCTGGAAGTTTATCAGCAACTTTATCAACAAGCGGCAAGAGATCAGAGTTAGCAAGCCTACAGATTGATAGAGGAATCCCCAAGTAAGTGCAGGGAAAATTTTTTGTAGCACATGGTAATAAGGCAGAAATGGTGGTCAGTTCATTCGCTCCACATTGAATTGGTGTAACAGAACTTTTGGAGATGTTCGTTTTTAGCCCAGTAGCATGACCAAAGATGTCTAAAATGCTGATAATTGCTGAGATATCCTGATGAGAGGGCCGCATGAACAAAACAACATCATCAGCATAGAAGGAGATACAATGTTTGGCATGTTGATTTGCAATCGGCTGCAGGATATGTTCCTTGAAAGCATAACTGACCATAGCATTCAAAGCCTCCATGACAAGGATAAACAGCATGGGGGACAAAGGATCGCCTTGCTGAAGACCCCTATGATGCAGAATGTATTCCCCAGGCTCGCCATTGACAAGGATCCGTGTAGAGGAAGTGCAAAGCAGCAGACTAATAAGGTTGCACCAGATTCGACCAAAACCCAAGTGTTGTAACATGTCAAGCAAGAATGGCCAGGATATTGAGTCAAAGGCCTTGGAAATATCCAACTTCAGCAGGATGTGAGGCTCTTTTGTGTGGTGTAAGGATCTGGTAAGTTGCTGCACCAGTAGGAAATTGTCTTGTATACTCCTTCCTTTGATAAAGGCACTTTGGTTGATAGAGACCATACTTGGCAGGTCGGGTGCCAATTGAGCCGCTAGCACTTTGGTTACCAACTTAGCAAAGCTGTGAACAAGGCTTATTGGCCTGTAATCCTTGACCAGCAGGGCATCCACCTTCTTAGGCAGGAGGGTGATAAAAGCCGTGTTGAGGATTTTGAGTTTGGAGACATGCCCACATTGCACAGCAAGCAAAGCACCCATCATATCCTCCTTGATGATATCCCAGCAAACCTTATAAAAACGACATGTGAAACCATCTGGCCCAGGAGCCTTGTCCAAAGGCAGATCTTTTACAACTGACCAAACCTCCTCCATAGAAAAAACAAGCTCAAGATCCCCCAAATCATGTTGTTGAATGCCCAGGCTGCGCAGGTCCAGGGCGTAGTCCCTATGTTCAGCTGTACCTAGCAGGTTATCATAAAAATCCAAGGTTGCTTGCTGTTTTTCTTCTTGTGATGTGACAATACGTTCCTCAACCTGAAATTTTGCAATAAAGTTCTTTTTCTTGTGGTAGCGGGCTTGCTGATGAAAGAAAGAAGTATCAAGCCACCAAGGGGACACTAATTATATTGACTACGCCAAGTAGTAAGAATACAATTAGAATGTAAGTGTCATATCATTATACACATTTTGATTATACTTTATTTAAATATATAATAATGATTTTATTATTGTATGACTTCTTACCTTATATAGTTATTATGACCTCCTACCTTATATACTATTACTAATTTTATATGAATGTAAGGCTTGCATGAATTATTGAAGTCAATTGAGAGTACATGTTACAGTTTTTACCAATCGTATTTTAGATTTTGATCGTAACCGGTGTAATTTTCGTATCGAACTTTCGTTTCTGATGTTTCTGAATTGCCGATGTTGTTTTCATTTCCGGAGTTACCGTTTTTTATCTCGTTTCCGAGAAAAAATATGAAAACGAAAATGATTTTAGTGTTACTGGCCATTTTCACCCCTAAATAGAGGGGTAAGGGGCAACCCCAAGCCATTTCGTAGCAACCAACTCACTTCCCCAACCCCCACACAAGCACATGTTAGCACATGGTTTGTTCATCCGATCGATCGATCGTCCATCATTCGTTTATCTGATTGTTCATCGTTTGTCTGATCGTTCATCGTTCATTCATTAGATTATTCATCGTTCGTTCATCGAACTATTCATCGTTCATCCGATTGTTCATCGTTTGTCTAATCGTTCATCGTTCATTCATCAAATTATTCATCGTTCGTTCATCCAACTATTCATCGTTCATCCAACTATTCATTGTTCGTCCATCCAATTATTCATCGTTCATCCAATCGTTCATCGTACATCCGACCGTTCATCCAACTATTCATCGTTTGTCCGATCGTTCATCCAACTATTCATCGTTCATCTATTCTTTCATCCAATTATTCATCATTCGTCCAATCGTTCATTCAACTATTATCGTTTATCCAATCGCCTAATTATAGATAGTGAATATAGGTATGGGTTTTTTTTCTTTAGTGGGTATGGGTATGGCTTTGTGCGCCATTGAGTACCTTACACACTGCCATCGCCGCCCTTTTAAGCCCCTCCTCTCCTCTTCCGTGAGCTTTAAACCCTAGCCATTGGTATTCATGATGTTAAAATAGTTGGACTATTCAGCAGGAGACACAAACACGGGTTTATTAAACGTTCTTTTGGTTGTTTCATTATAGTGCGGAGAAGTATCGTAAAGAACGAAGGCCATGATCCCCATGAAAATTTTAAAAACTACAGATCTTTATATAAAAATCAGAGAACATGGTTTACAGGATCTGTTGAGGAATACCTACCTATTTTGAGAATCTAAATAGTTTGAGAGCCAGTTTAAAGATCCAAATTTTCATATGCTCTGGAATTGTTCTTCAGGCTTGGTCCAATATACAGTAGAGCATATGCATATTTCAGAAACTGAACTGCAACATCGAAGAATTGATGTACGCGTTAAAAAGAAATTGTCCCAGATTTGTCTCTCCTCGCTTCAAAACTTCTCTACCGGCTCTATATATATGTACACAGCTAGCAACTTACTTCAGTTTGACATGAATCACACTAATACAAAGTGATGTACAATGCCAGGGAAGGAGAGATCGCGCCCTTCACTGGGGGTGGGGGTAAAAGATACAGAACATCTACAAAGAGAACCGCCCGGTTACAGTTCAGTGCCAAACTAGCTGCAAAACTGCTGAGGTAAGGCCTCCTCGCTTCCCGACATTACCTCTTCCCTGAGTGATGAATCATTTCTTCTGCTATCTCCCCCGTGCGGGGCTGCGGAGGTGTCCAACAACGTCATTGATATTTGAACTGTCCTTGCCTGTGTCCAACAACGCCATTGATATTTGAACTGTCCTTGCCTCCACTTCACCGTGATTACTATCAAATTCAGCACGATGTGATTCCAGAAATCACGGAGTCTCTCAGGTTTCCTGTGATATGCGCCATTGACTGAATCTTTCCAAGACAAGCAAACTTCTACAAAGGCAAAGCATAATGCTCATGCCCAGACATTATCAGCCTTACGATGAGCGACAGTCTCCGAAACACAATTGCAAGTGACCTACATAGTGCCACATAAAAATAATGCAGTTCATCGTCAGACCTCAGTTGGCTGCTGTTCTATAGTGCTTCAGGGAAATTATCAGTTAGAGCTTAACTCACATGTTATGAGTGACTCATTTCAATAGGCCTCTGAAAAATCTTTAATTCTTTGCTTAATAATCTGCGGTACAAAAACAAGGAAATTAGAAAGCGGATAATAACTAGAATGGTAGCCAAAGTAGAATTTGGTATCAGTTGCATAGTAAATTGTTACTCATGAGTCATGACACACCTGCAGTTCCTCATGAAGCAAAAGGAAGACCTTCTTCATCAATTTATGCCTCTGCAAGGGATAACATTCACAATCAAATTTTAGGGTTGCAGTTATTAATCAAAAGTTAAATAAATAGCAGAGTTGTTTAATAGTTATTTGTTGGATAAGGATGGCTTTTAAGACAAGAACACAAAACCCCCCTTCAGGCCATGAAAAAAGAAGGGATTCATGTTAAATATATTGGTAGGAAGGCAGAAAACATACTGCTCCTGATTCATGATACATGTCTCTGAGTCTTTCCACCGTGTTATAATACTGTTCCTTGTCTCTTTCTTTCGCAACATTGAGATCATCCTGAACCCTTAAAAAATCTGACCTGCATTTCAAAAAAGAAAACAATTCCGACCTGTTATGTTATGAACTAACGAAAAGAAAAATGAAGTGCGCAAAGATCTTCAAACCACGTACTTAGTTTTGTCTATCTGACTGCTCAAGTAAGAATAGACTCCATACTTCTCATTGTACTCCTGCACATAATCTTCGAATCTGGAGAAGAATATAATCAATGGGGTGTAGGCATAAAAAATAAAAGTTATTTTGTTTAAAAACCAACAAAAGTTATTTGGAAATAGAAAAGTGATAGCTAAGAGCTTCAACAATTTGCATTGACACCTTACTGAAACGTAGGAATGATCATACTAACTACAATATTTTAGACAATACAACTGCAACAAAACCTTTGTATCCCAAGCAAGTTGAGGTAGGCTTTGTTCCAAGCAAGTTGGGGTAAGCTAGAGTTGAAACCCAACTGAAGCTACATACCCAAGGCTAAATCTTATATTCCATCCTTTCAAGTCCCCTTTAATTGTCTCTACCCATGTCAAATTCGATCTTCCCCTGTGTCTCTTTCCATTATTATCATTGTCTTAGGATCCCAGTATCCCACTACGTACTTGTACCTCTAGAGGTCTCCGTTGGACATGTCCAAACCATCCTAATTGGTGTCGAACAAGTTTTACTTCCACTGGTGTTACCCTTAGCCTATACATGTATATCATCGTCCTCGACTCAATCCCTTATATTGTATGGCCATAAATCTAACGCAACATATGCATTTCCGCAACACTTTGGGGTCTATTTGGTTCGACCGTAGATTCCTGAAAATTTGATTCTAGTTGTGAGCTGTGAGAAAGTTGTTGTGAGCTAACAGTTGTATGAAAGCTGAAATATGATTGGTTGAAACAACTACAAACTGTAGATAATGTAAGAGCATGATAACTTGGTAACACGAATGGCAAGAATCTAGAAAATTTAGGGTAAGTGGTGATTCTGAATTGAACTAGAGGAATCTGTAGATTTTTAGAAATATATTCTGATATTGTGCTCGTTTGGTTGAGATTCTTATTTTTGGCAGCGAATCTAGTTCAGAAAGTTAAACCAAACACACCCTTATCCGCTGAACATGATGGCTTTTTAGGCCAACATTCTACATCATACAACATAGCAAGTAACCGTCTAAAATTTGCCTTTTAATTTCTGTGGTATTTGTTAGCACGAGCAATATTAGGCATGGATCTTCCTATGTTTGGTAGGTCCCTTGGGTTTGGGTAGTGGATGGTAGCACAGGCTTGTTGCCTTGTGCGCCTCCTCCCTGTTTGGTAGTAGATGGCAGCACAGGCTTGTTGCCTTGTCTGCCTCCCTCCCTGTATGGTTAGTTGATTGTATTAGGCAAGGATCTCCCTGATTGGACTGTTTCCTATTCTAGTGGGCGTCCTTGCCTATTTGTACTCGAGCCTTGCTCTCAATAATCATTCACCAATTCCCCTAGTCCACTGTCTCACATGGTATCAAAGACCTGGGTTCCACCTCGGATTTCGCTTACGCCCCTCTAGCGCGCCGGTTCTTCACCGTGCAGCGCTATGTCTGGCTCCACACCCACACTGCCCAAGGGCAAACCCGCCAAGGAGAAGGCAGCCGCCACCGCCAGTCTCATCCACCAGCCCGCCTCGACCACCATCACCGGCATTCCGTCGAATGACATCGCCGCTTGCCGAGCCCTAGAAGCGGCCAGCGCCGCCGCTCTGGAGAGGCAACAGGCCTACGCCGTGTCCTTGGCTCGCCTGGCCGCCGCAGAGGAAGAAGCCTGCGACGCCGCCCTCACGCGTGCAGATCGGGAGCGGGCCGCCGCTAAGGTCGCTGTCGCCGCCCTCACTTCTTCGCCCGATGAAGGCGGCTCCTCTACACCTGCGCCAGCGGACCTCCATGGCACCATGCTGGCCTCCACGCCCAGGCCATCGCCGTCAACAACATCCGGAGCCTCGTCCCTATCGTCCTCGACATCGACTCCGGTAGTTTCAACCGTTGGCACGATCAGTTTTTACTGACCCTCGGCAAGTTCTCTCTCTAGGCTCACGTCCATCTCAAAACTCTGGTCCCCTCCCCAGATGGGGGTCGGATGGACTACATTGTCATGTCCTAGATTCTCGGCTCCCTCACCGACAACCTTGCCGAAATCGTCTCCTAGGGTGGCACTGCTCGGGGCACCTAGCTCACTGTCGAGTCCCAGTTCCTTGGGAATTAGGAGATACGCACCGTCCAGCTTGAGACGCGGTTCCGCAACTTCGTCCAGGGCGACCTTCCCATCGCCGAGTACTGTCATCGCATTAAGATGGCTGATGACCTCAACGCCCTCGGGGAAATCGTCTCCGACCGCACTCTCATCCTCAACGTGACCCACGGTCCCAACGAGCGCTTCACCCACGTCAGCGCCCTCCTTCGTCATGCTCGGCCCTTCCCTTCCTTCCTCGACGTCCGCGAGGATCTCACTCTGACAGAGGTCACCATGACGAACCAGGAGCCCTCCTCCGGCCGACGCTCTCGTCGCCACCATCAAGCCCTCAGCAGTCCCCACAGCGATCCAAATTCAACTCCGGGGGCTGCCAACGGGAACACCTACAGGAACACCAACCGTCGCACCAAACGTGGCGGCAGCAATAGTGGTGGACGACAACAGCAGCAGCGGCACCGCCCTAGCGGTGGGCAGCAGCGGCACAGTACACAGCCGCAGTTCGGTGCCAAAACTGTGGCGCCGCTAGCTAGTCCCTGGCCCTCTGTCTACAATCTGTGAACAGGGACCATCCACATGTGGCCCGACGCGCGTCCTCCCTTGGTGCCACCTCGTCGTCCTCAGCAGCAGGCTTTCATCGCCCATCAGCAGCCACCTGCGGCACCTGCTCCTCCAACACCAACTGAAGGGGTCGGGTCGTGGGCTGCACCGGGGTTCTATCACTCCATGGTTGGCCTGCCCTCCTGGGACACCCATTTGCTGGCATCTGCTTTGATCACGGAGACGCTGCAGCAGCCCCCGACCTCCGAGTGATACTTCGACTCAGGTGCTACTTCCCACATGACTTCTTCTTCCAGCAATCTTTCACATACCTTTTCCCTGCGGTATCCTACTCCATCTATTGTTATCGGTAATGGTTCCCTTCTTCCCGTAGTTGGCACTGGTTCCACTGCGCTACCTCACTCTTTATTTCTTCATAATATTCTTGTGTCTCCACAAATTATTAAAAATATTATTTACGTTCACCAATTTACTATCGACAACAATTGCTCTGTTGAGTTTGGCCTTGTTGGTTGCTCTGTGAAGGATATGCAAACTCAGAACGTGATCGCCAGGTGCAATAGCTCCAGGGCTTTGTACCCCTTGCACCTCCCTCCAACTCAGTCCTTAGTCGCCAAGTCCACCTCACCCTTGTGGCATCACCGTCTCGGTCATCCTGATCATGAAGCTCTATCGAAGCTCGCGTCCAGTGTCCCCCTTCACTTAGGGTGTGTTTGGTTTGACTTTTGGCTTTGGCTTTTGCCCCCCTAAAAGCCAAAAGCCAACCAAAGGGCTGGATCCAGGAAGCAGCTTTTCCTAAAAGCCGACTTTCTCGTAGTGCAAATCTGAAAGCACCCCTGGACCTGCTTTTAGTGGCTTTTCGGATGGAACTATGAAAACATATATCGAAGAATTTTTAATGACTTTTAGTGGTTTCCACCAAATGGTTTTTAGCTTTTTAACAGCTTACAGCCTACAGCAGCTTTTTCCACAGCTCACAGCCCACAGCAACTTTTTTCACAGCCACAGCCCAACCAAACAGACTCTTAGGGTGTGTTTGGTTGTGGGACAGCTAGGACGGGATCGTCCCCTGACGTCCTCTCTCGTCCCTCCAATTTTGAGGGACAACAGGGGACAACACTAGATAGTACTGTCTCAACCCTTGACCCAGAACCAAACAACCTAATTTGAGGAATCGTCTCATCCCATCCCGTCCTGTCATTGCAACCAAACACACCCTTAGAGGATTCCTCAGATTTATGCCATGCTTGTCAGTTAAGGTGTCATGTTCGCTTACCCTTTCACGTATATACCTCTCGTGCGTCTAATAAGTTTGATCTTATACATTGTGACCTATGGACATCTCCAGTCGTCAGTGTATCTGGTTATAAATATTAATTGGTCATTCTTGATGATTGCACGCATTATTTGTGGACTTTTCCTCTTTGTGTTAAATCTGACACTTTCAACACTCTCGCGACCTTCATTGCCTACACCTCTACACAGTACGGCGCCTCTGTGAAGGCCATCCAATGCGACAACGCTCACGAGTTTGATAACTCCAGCACTCGTACCTTTCTCCTCAGCTAGGGCATCCATCTTCGCATGCCTTGCCTGTGAGAGAGATATGTTGTGTAGACTATTGTGTATTGATGAATGAAGAGCCAGTAGGTTACAGTATTTATAGGGAGAGATCATGTGTGGCTTATAGAAATAGTGCCAGATTGATCTCCTCTATCAATCAGTATCAGGCCTTCCTAGTGTGGGTTGATACCCTCTATCAATCAGTATCAGGCCTTCCTAGTGTGGGCTGATCCAGATTGATCCCCTACACCAATCAGGATCTCTCCTACCATAACTAGCCTGGTTTCTATCCATAATAGCACAGATTGCTATCCTAGTCTAGTACACGACAGGAACTGCTAACACCCCCCGCAGTCGGAGCGTCGTGGGGATAGACGTTCAGACTGGACCGGAACTCCGTGAAGACCGAGGAAGGTAGCCCCTTGGTGAAGATATCAGCATACTGTGACAATGTCGGAACGTGAAGAACACGAAGATCACCAAGAGCCACACGCTCACGAACAAAATGAAGGTCAATCTCCACATGTTTGGTGCGCTGGTGCTGAACAGGGTTGGAGGACATGTAGACAGTACTGATGTTGTCATAGTAAACCAAGGTGGCGCGACGCAGTGGTGCATGGAGTTCTTGTAATAACTGGCGCTGCCAGGTAGCTTCCGCGACGGCGTTGGCAACAGCCCGATACTCAGCATCAGCGCTAGAGCGAGATACTGTTTGCTGACGCTTAGAAGACCAGGAGACGAGACTATCACCCAGGAACACAGCAAAACCTGAAGTGGACCTACGGGTATCTAGACAACCAGCCCAATCAGCATCTGAGTAAACCATTAGCTCGGTCTGGGCAGAAGGACGAAGCAGCAGGCCCAGATGAAGAGTGCCACGGACGTAACGAAGAATGTGTTTCAGTGCAGCAAGGTGAGGCTCTCGAGGGTCGTGCATGTGAAGGCATATCTGTTGTACTGCATATGCAATGTCTGGCAGAGTGAAAGTGAGATACTGAAGTGCCCCGGCAAGGCTGCGAAAATCCGTAGGATCAGCCACTGGGTCCCCAACAATGTTGGAAAGCTTTGGATTAAGATCAACTGGAGTGGAGCAGGACTTGCACTCAGTCATCCCAGCGCGGTCAAGAATGCCAATCATGTACTGTCGTTGGGAAAGGAATAATCCACTTGGTGTGCATTGAACCTGCATCCCCAGGAAATGATGGAGTTCACCAAGATCCTTCATTGAGAATTCCTTCTAGAGGGATGTGATGGTGCGTCGTAGAAGACTGGTGGAAGAAGCTGTCAAAACAATATCATCCACATAGAGCAGTAGATATACCATATCATCACCCCATTGAGAGCAGAAATGTGGCAAATCGACTGTACCAAGCCCGTGGAGCCTGCTTCAAACCGTATAGAGATCGATTTAGACTGCAAACGAAGTCTGGGTGAGCAGCATCAGCAAAACCAGAGGGTTGAGAGCAGTATATTGTTTCTAACAAAGTCCCATGAAGGAAGGCGTTCTTGACGTCGAGCTGATGAATCGGACAGTTGCGAGTTAGAGCCAAAGTGAGGACTGTGCGAACAGTAGCAGGCTTCACAACAGGACTGAAAGTTTCATCAAAGTCAATTCCAGGGCGCTGTGAAAAAACACGGAGAACCCATCGCGCCTTGTAGCGCTCAAGAGAGCCATCAGCATTGAACTTATGTTTGAATATCCACTTGCCAGAAACAACATTGTAGGAAGGAGGTCGGGGAACGAGGTCCCAGGTGTTGTTACTCTGTAGAGCAGAGAATTCCTCCTCCATAGCCTGACGCCAATGAGGATCAGCAAGAGCAGTGCGATAAGTCTGTGGCACTGGAGACAATGCTACAGCATGAAACAAAGCGGGTTGACGAAATCCCAGCTTAGCACGGGTGGTCATACGGTGATGATTGACCACCGGGGATACCAGGATCGCCCCAGGTGGCAGCTGAGGAGGAGCCGGTGATGAAGAGGTGGTTGTCGGTGGAGGAGCAGCCACCGCCGGTACAGTAATTCGGCGGGAGTAGACGATGTCGTCGAAACGTCGTGGAGGTGGTTGTTGGGTCGTAGTGCGGACAGTCCCAGCAGATGGTCGGTGTTGGACCTCTGCAGTGTCGTCAGGAGGGGACGTCGAGGCTGAGATGTTCCCAGGGGCAACAATAGTCATGCCCTGGGTGTGCTCCAGAGGTGATGCAGGGCTCACGGACGTCTGGGCCTGGGTACTTCCTGGGGTTGAGGCGGGAGCAGCCAACCAGTCTGGACTGTTGGGCGCCGAGGCAGCAGTACTGTCCGCAAGTGGCTGTGCGGTGGGTCTGCTGGGCGCCAGGGGAGCAGTACAGGCCGCACGTGGTTGTGCGGAAGTCGCCAAGATTCCTGCAAGTAGAGGAGAACGTGCTAGTCCGATGGGAGTAGGCACGAGAGGGTTAGCGTCCAGTAAAAAATCAAAGTCCTCGACAGATGGAGAGGCTGGATGCGTGGCAAAGGGGAACGAGGTCTCATCGAAGACGACGTGTCGAGATATGATCTTATTGGAATGAAGATCAAGACATCGGTACCCTTTGTGGTGATCGGAGTAGCCAAGAAAAATGCAAGGGGTGGAGCGGGGAGAAAGTTTGTGGGGAGCCGTAGTTGACATATTGGGGTAACACAGGCAACCAAAAACCCGGAGATGATCGTAGGATGGTGTGGAGCCAAAAAGGGCATGATGGGGGTGGAAAATTTCAGGGTTTTGGTTGGTAGGCGGTTAAGAAGACGAGTGGTTGTGTTAAGAGCTTCGGCCCAGTAGGAAGGTGGAACACTAGCCTGAAATAAGAGGAGCGAACAGTGTCATTAATGGTACAAATAATGCGTTCAGTTTTTCCATTTTGAGGTGAAGTGTAGGGGCAAGACATCCGGAGGTGAACACCATGGGTGAGAAAAAAAGTGTGGGCACTGGAGTTCTCAAACTCGCGGCCATTGTCGCATTGAGTCCTCTTATTGTAGCGTCAAACTGGGTGTGAACGAATGAGAAAAAATTGGTGAGGGTAGAAAAAGTGTCAGATTTGAGTCACAGAGGAAATGTCCACAAATAATGGGAGCAATCATCAAGAATGACCAGGTAATATTTAAAACCAGAAATACTTGGGACAGGGGACGTCCAAAGATCACAATGGATTAACTGAAAATTTGTAGTGGCACGAGATGAAGACACGTGAAAAGGAAGATGTGTGTGTCGACCCAACTGACAAGCATGACATAAAGTATCACTAGCAGGTTTATTACATGAAATCCCTGAGTGGGCTAATTTGGACAAAACTTCACGACCGGGGTGCCCGAGGCGTTGATGCCAGAGCGACGGAGTGGTGGAGGCAAGGAAGGTAGATGCCGGAAACCGCACAGGGTAGAGTGGACCGGAGCTGTCACATCGGACGATCTCTCTCCGAGAGTGAAGGTCCTTCACAGAGCAACCAAGAGGATCAAATTCCACAGAACAATTATTGTCAGAGGTAAACTGTCGAACAGAAATGAGGTTCTTAATAAGACTTGGGGAAACAAGAACATTATTAAGACGAAGAGAATCTATAAGAACAGCAGCGCCAGTGAATGTAACTGGAATAGAATTCCCGTTACCGACAATAATAGAGGAGGGAAAAGGGTGTTGTAAAGGAGTGGAATGGGAGAGAGTACTGGCATCAGAGGACATGTGGGTGGTTGCCCCGGAGTCGAAGTACCACTCATTTTGTTGAGGGGGCTGGAGTGTCATGATGTTGAAGTTGGAGATGAGCGATTGCTGGTCCCATGATGGCATGGGAACAACCTGATGAGGGAAGCCTGGTGGTGGCGTAGACCACAGTTGAGGTTGAGGCAACGTCCATGGCTGCTGTTGTGTCCCTGGCCAGGGGCCCTGGATGCCCGTGAGTATGGACTGGGGCAGCTGAGGAGCTGGCGCAGCCGGCGCAGGAGTGACCGGGCGGGTAGATAATGTCATCCGTGGTCTGGGCCACATTTGAATGGACCCAGACCAAGGATTGTAGAAGCTGGGCCAGGTAGACGTGGGGGCCTGCCCAGCTTGTTTGAGAGCACGCCCGCCTTTCTTCCCGACGCGTTTGCCGCGCTTGCCGTTGCTGCTGTTGCTGCCGGAGGACTGCTGCAGGATCGCCTGTTCTTGCTTGGGCGGAGGCCTGGCGGGGCTGGAGGCGAGTAGAGCGGTGGCCGACAGGGAGGAATGATGTGTGAAGGTGAGTTCCTCAAGCAGCAGATCGTTTCGTACCTCGAGGAAGGTAGGAAGAGGTCGCCCGCGCCGAAGGTGAAGACCGATGTTGGTGAAACGCTCGTTCAGACCGTGGATGACGTTGAGGACGAGGGTGCAGTCATGAACGGGTTCGCCAAGGTCGCCGAGAGCGTCAGCCATCCCTTTGAACTTGCGGCAGTAGTCGAAGATGGAGAGATCGCCTTGGCGAAAATTGCGAAATTCCGCGTCGAGGAAGAGTGCCCGAGTCTCGCGGTTCCCGAGGAACCGAGACTCAATTGCAAGCCAGGCGGTACGGGCAATAGCATCGCGGATGAGGACAGCATCAGCGAGATCAGTGGTGATGGTGCCAACAATCCACGACTTGACGCAGTCCATTCGAACCCAGTCAGGGGAAGTGGGCGCGAAGGTGTCGGTGAGTACATGGTCCGCCAGAGTGTACTTGCCGACGACGAGGAGGAAGGAGTCGCGCCATCTGGTGTAGAGGGTAGAGATGTCCAGAACCACAGGGACAAGAGCCCGGATGTTCTGGACGGCGACCGCCTGGGCGTGAAGGTTGATGAGCGCGGCTGCCTCGTGGATGAGAAGGGCAGCGCGAGCATCAGGGACTGCAGGATTGGTGTCGAGGTCGTGCTGGTCTGCGTCGAGGTCGGACTGGTGAGATCCGACGTCGTCGTCGAGATCAGCAGCGGCACGGGCTAGAGCGGCGCGTGCCAGGGCGTCGCGGATGCGCGCATCGGCAGCATCGCGTTCCCTGGTGGCGTCAGCGGCGTCGCGCTCAGCGTCGCGAGCCCGAGTACGGGCAGCTGCGCGGGCGAGCTGTGCCGCGTGAAGACGCTGGCCTTCCTCCGCGCCAGTGATGGTGGCAGCAGGGGTGGTCGGAGCGCCGATCTGGACGCCGTCGGAGGCGCCGAGGGGTGGGGCGGGCGGAACTTGGTCACCGGCCATGGAGCAGCGCGCAGGTGCAGCAGTTGCAGACGTGCAGCGCGCAGGTGCAGCAGGCTGCAGATTTCAACGGAAGGTGGAAGGAACGGGAATGTCCCGAACTCGTGATACCATGTGAGAGAGATATGTTGTGTAGGCTATTGTGTATTGATGAATGAAGAGCCAGTCGGTTACAGTATTTATAGGGAGAGATCATGTGTGGCTTATAGAAATAGTGCCAGATTGATCTCCTCTATCAATCAGTATCAGGCCTTCCTAGTGTGGGCTGATACCCTCTATCAATCAGTATCAGGCCTTCCTAGTGTGGGTTGATCCAGATTGATCCCCTACACCAATCAGGATCTCTCCTACCATAATTAGCCTAGTTTCTATCCATAATAGCACAGATTGCTATCCTAGCCTAGTACACGGCAGGAACTGCTAACATTGCCCCTACACCTCGTCCCAGAACGGTAAAGCTGAACGCATCATTCGGTCCATCAATAATGTAATAGATGGCAGCACAGGCTTGTTGCCTTGAACGCCTCCTCCCTGTATGGTTAGTTGATTGTATTAGGCAAGGATCTCCCTGATTGGACTGTTCCTATTCCATCCTTGCCTATATGTACTCGAGCCTTGCTCTCAATAATCATTCACCACTTTCCCTAGTCCACTTTCTCACAGTATCCTCTTGTCACATAGACCGCCATATGCTTGGTGCCACTTCCTCCACCTTGTTTTGATTCTATGGCTAACATCTTCATCAATATCTCCACCTCTATATAGCATTGATCCTAAATACCGAAAGGTATCCTTCCTAAGCACTACTTCCCATTCCAAACTAACATCTCCTTCCCCATGTGTAGTAGTGTCGAAGTCATATCACATGTATTCGATTTTAATTCTACTGAGTCTAAAACCTTTGGACTCTAGAGTTTCCTGCCACAACTCTAATTTCATATTTAGTCTTCCTCATCTTTCATCAACTAGCACTACTTTGTCAAAAAAGGCATACACCAAAAGATATCCCCTCGTATGTCCCTTGTGATCTCATCCATCACCACGGCAAAAAGGTAAGGGCTCAAAGCTAACCCTTGATGTTGTCCTTTGTACATGTCCTTAATGAGTTAAACGTACTTTGTTGGACCTTTATGTTTATCCAAAGTTCACCATATAACATTTTTCGATATTTTGTCACAAGTCTTCTCCAAGTCGATGGAAACCATGTGTAGGTCCATCTTCTGCTCCCTATACTACTACATCACTTGTCTTATTAAGAAAATGGCTTCCATGGCAGACCGTCTAAACATGAAACCAAATTGGTTCAAACTTCATAGATATCCTCGTCATTAGGGATGAAAATCATAACTGAAAATCATGCAACCGAGGCCTCGTAACTGTATCATTTCCGTAAATATAATACCATTTCTGAAAATTACCGTATTTAAAATTTGAATTTCAAATATCTATCATTGTATTGTAGTTGCAATAAGTAGATTAATTATGAAAAAATGTGTAAATTTCTGATCGACCGACAATTGTTTTTGTATACACCCTCCATACTCAAAATTAAGGTCGTTTAGGACACTATTTGTGATACCAAGGAATAAATAATTGCATGTAAATTTCTGTATATGCCCCTATTAAATAGACGTCGAGTCCAGTTCAGTCAAAACCGCATGCCTATCTACTTGGTTGTCCTTGTTGTGTTGAAGGCTCAGGTCGCGGGTTCAAAGCCCCACAAAATCATTTCTTCTTGCCTCAGGTTTGGTTTAAGCATGGCCGCGCGTGGCTATTTGGTCCAGTGTAGAGCAAAAAACTCTAGAACGACTTCAATTTTGAAATTGGCTACATGTGTAGGACGACCAGAATTGTGATGTTGGAGGGAGTAGATGACATCATTTCCAACTGTTTTTTATCGTTTTCATCCCTACTCGTCATTCCTCTCAAACGATACTCAATAGCTCTCTCACGTAGCTTCATAGTGTGGCTCATCCATGCTTATCAAGGCGTCGCTTAAGCGACGCTAAAGCGCTAAGGCGCGCGTAGACGGCAAGACATCCTGCTCGCCTTGCCCGCGGACGTAAGGCACAGCAGCAGAGGTCGTAGGCGCGGTGGCGAAGGTCGCAGGCACGCGGCCGGCGACGAAGGTCGCAGTCGCGAGAGCACACGCGGCGCGGCGGCGGCGGATGTAATAGTTGCAGGAGCGCGCGCGGTGGCGAGGTCACAGGAGCGCGCGCGGTGGAGAGCTGCTGGTGCACGACGGCGAGGTCGCAGGAGCGCGGCGGGATGGGGAGTTGCTAGAGCAGTGAATTAGTGGCGGCTGTGGAGCAGTGACAAAGTTAGGGTTTGGGTGTGGCTATGGTAGAACCTGGGTTTGTGCTGAGTTAATGGGCTTCTAGATGGACCACCAAATAAAAGTCCATACCATTCTTTTTTTTCCCTTTCTTTTCCACTTTTCACCTTTCAAAACGAAATATTGGATTCTTTGAGTTTTGTACGTTAGAGACCTATTGTAGTGTTTTAGGACCTAATTTTGTGTGCAAATATAATATATATATATATATATATATATATATATATATATATATATATATATATATATATATAAATTTATATAAACACCTCGCTTTAACTCTATATTTTCCTATCTTTATATATGAGTAAGGCATCGCCTTACGCCTTTCCGCTCAAAAGGTGAAAGGGGGGTCGCTCGCGCTTGTCGCCTTAATAACTATGGGCTCATCAACTTAACTCCTTGGTAATTGGTATAACTTTGAATATCTCCCTTATTTCTACAGATTGGTGCCAATATACTTCCACTCATCAAGCACCTTGTTCGACCGAAAGATATGGTAGACCAACTATTTTAGGCAACACAGGCAAAATAAAGATCCTATACCATTGGGACACTGGTCGAAGTGTAAACAGTAAGGGGGGAGGTCAGAGGCATTGTAAATTTATATATTGCCGGTCCAGGCCTGCTGATATAATCCAATCATTCTCAGATTTGTACCAGTAGAAATGTCTAGAAGGTAAGCTGGACTATGAAATAACCCAAAAGAAAACAGAAGCATATCTAGTCTAATAAATACCACACAGCTTACTAATTAAATATCTGTAGGAATATCCAAGATCATATCAAATAAGTCGAGAAAAGGATAAGTCAATCTATCAGCATGCTTATAGCAACAAAAGTAGAAGAAAGTCAAAATGCACTAAACAAAAGTACTTCAAGGAGACATAACTGACATTGTGAAGGATACTGGAACTTACTGTGAGAAATCTTTTATTGGACCTTTGAGTTCTGGTGCATCTTTATCATACTTGGAGAAAAATAAATTATCATCATCTGAAGAACTGTCTCTTCTCTTTCTACCTGTCTTTGTCTCAATCAAAGAGTTGTTTCTACTTCTTTCCTCATTATCTGATGTGGATATTGATTTCTGCATTCGAGACACTATGACATTATTAGTACCGTTCTGTGGAAGCCTTGAGGTTGCTTTCTTCTTCTGCATATCAGCATACTCTAGCATTCCACTATGTGCCATCCTAGTTTCCCTTTTGCTTGTTTTTTCTCCTGACCTATCTGGATACATTATGTTCTCAGAATCTGAATTATCAATCTTTGGCAAATGCAGGCTCTCTGGAA
Source organism: Zea mays (assembly GCF_902167145.1). Classification (NCBI taxonomy): domain Eukaryota; kingdom Viridiplantae; phylum Streptophyta; class Magnoliopsida; order Poales; family Poaceae; genus Zea; species Zea mays. The sequence continues at coordinate 18,479,516 of NC_050096.1, read as the reverse complement.
AATTCTCTCTTTGTTGAGGCCTATTATCATCAAACGCGTACACTGCTGCCTTCCTCTGAAACCCTTCCTGGTTTACATGGCCTCTATTTCCATATTCTTGAGGTGAAGGTTTCCTCTTATCATGAAAGACGGTTACAGGAGTCTTCCTGTCATTTATACTGGGGTAGAAGTTATTTACACCAGTTAGTTTAGCATCAAGCGACTTGGAGGAACTATTTCTCTCAAATTGCTTCCTTATCCTTCCATCATCATTTTCCAAAGAAGTCTCGCGAAGTTCACCCAACTCAAGATCAGAAAGCTCTCTCTGGAGCTTTTTTTTACCATAAGGTGATTTCTCAACATTATCTCTTTGTGAATTTGATGGCTCACCATTACTTTCATTAGATTCAGGAAAAGCAGTTACCTCATCAGGCACAACAATTTCTCTGGAACTTTTGGTTAAATTCATGGAATTTATATTAGCATTAGTGTCCTTCGAATGCTTAAGCATTTTATCATCAATAAGAGGATTCTCATGTCTACTCCTTTTTCTTGTGGAAGAATCATCAGAGCCATCAAAATTGGCATGGTGATCTACACCATGTGAATAACATGAGCCAAAGTCACCATCAATACCATGCCATGGTTTCTGCATCTTATCTGATTTTTTCTTTGAACTTGATTTAACAGCATTTCCTTTTGTTCCCTCAGAATGCATTGTTGGGATAGGTAAATTTGGGCTCTGATCTATCCTCTGTAAATTTCCAGGAGCTGAAGGTCTTCCTTTCATGGCAGGACTGCTATCTCGTGAAGCATCACGGCTAACATTCCCCGTCTCCTTGTTCAACCTATCATTGGTATGCTTTTCAGGGGGTAAACTTCTTTTGTGTTCTGATAAAGAACCTATTGGTGATGTTACGTCAGGTTTGGCCTTTTTGGCACTCTCAGGCTTTGCTGTGGAGTTCTCACTACCAGAAGACCTTTTTAATTTGGGTTTGGCAATATTCACTGGGACGAGTTTTGATTCATCCTTAGATGTTGATTTTCTCTTATTGCCATGCTGCACTGTCAATTGACCAGCTTCCCCCTTGGGTGAGTTCTCACTGGCTGCTCTCATGGAATCATCGAAAAGGTTGTCCACGAAAGACATTTCATTGTGCTTGTTATCAACTCCGATAGAATCCATTCTGGTGTTTGTCATGTTCTTGCTTCCCGGCATTTCAGATGGCTTGTTCAGGTTGCCAGAACTAAAGCCCTCTGCTGCTGCATCATCATTGCCAGTATTAAAATTGTTCAGATCAATATGGGGTGATGCACTCCTGTAGTCCAGATTTGTTCCAATGTCAATTTGTTCATCGTCAACATTAAGTCTTGTCAAATCTCTTGGTGATGAAGACAAATTAAGGTCATCTACTACTTTTGTGTGTGCTGTATTTGCTTTGTCATCATCACTTGTAATATCAACAATTGCATCAGATCCTTCCTTGCTGCTTGATGAGGCATCACTGTCACTATCACTGCTACTCCCACTACCAGTTTCCGCAGCACTTCTGCTTTGGCTCTCACTATCACTTCCACTGTCACTGCTGTCACTATCACTATCGCTGTCACTTCCACTGTCACTGGAAGTTCCAGCCTTACCTTCACTATCATTACTGAGTTTTCCATCTGTTACAGCAAGTGGGGAGCCCACAATGTCAATCCTCTCACATATATCAGGATCATCAATCTTTAGGCTTGGAGCAGATTCCTCAATATTCTCGCTGATGGATCTGTTAAGACACAGCAATAGATGTCTGTTAAAGCGATGGTATAATTACAGACATGTAGGGATATAATGAAAACCATGTTTGGCGAGATCAAGAAAGAGGAAAAGGACCAGAACTTGGACTTAAACAAGAAAACGATAATACCTTACTCCTTCAGATGCATGCCTTTTAGAGCTTTCTACCTCCAACCCTGGTTTGAGAACATACCTCTCAGGCCCTTGGTAATTTGCAATCTGAAAGAACATCCAAATGTCAAGTGAGTTTACTCCTTATTCCCTAAAATTTTCCTAATTGGGAAAGGACATGGTAAAAAAGTTTGATTACTCACATTCTTGACGATGCTCTCTATTTTCTTTGATGCATTTGGAAATGCATCTGCAGCAACTTTCTCCAAGGCCTGCATATGATTCATAACATGTGAGCACAAAATCAGACAAATCTTGGTGGAATACCAAGTGAAATATGCATTTTAAAAATCAGGGGAAGGAATAATGGAATATGGTGCGGCATCCATAAACATCTAGTAAGTATGATAAAAACAAAAAAAAATGTTGTTACTGTACAGAACAAAAAACACATTTGCCGTGTATGATTTAACAAAAACATGCTACTCCCTCTATTCTAAAGTATAAGACGATTTGTCTTTTTTAGAAACATTATTTTTACTATGTATCTAGACATAGTGTACATCTAAATGCATGGCAAAAATTACATACATAGAAAAGTCAAATCGTCTTATAATTTGGAACTGAAGGAGTACTTAAAGAAAGCATCAAGATACAATGACACTTAAAGAAAGCATCAAGATACAAATGGGTTTGACAGCCAAAGGAGAAGGCAACAAAGTCTGCAGAACTGTAAGTTCTGACACCTTCAACATTACTAAGGTACGAGTCTTACAAAGAATTGCAGGAAGTTTCTGAGTACTTTCCCATTTGCACATGGGCTTGATTAATGTCATGTGACCCATGCTCAGAGAGATAAAGAAAGATTTGTTACCTTTAGGCCCATTCCTTTTGGATTTTTTGAGAGCACAGATATCAAGTAGCTTCGCACTTCTTTTGTATTATTATCCACATTTGCAGCATGAGAACTTGCACGGCGATTTATACCTTTGTTAGACATCTTACTTGCAGTCGATTTCTCATGTTTACTGTTTTCCCCTTTGTTCAAATCAAAAGGTGTTGTGACTTCATTATTTGCATCTGATCCAACAGGAAATGAAGGATTGCTTGCTCCAGGTTGTTCAGGAGAAGGTGCAGGTGAACTCGAGATATTCCCTTTGGGAATATTGTTAGATAACTTGACCTTCGAAACTGATTTGGTTGGGGTGATAACAGCAGCTGGATCAGGCAAATAAACAACAGAGTTAAACATAAACACAGAAAACAAAGAAAAGAAAGAAAAATATGACCCAGCAGGATTAGAACCTTTATTCTTCTTAAAAAATTCATTCTTCTGCTTCCAGTGCATCCTCCGTGGATTGCCTGGAAGAATACAACAAAAAAGCCTTTCAGTCTCAAGCAAGTTGGGGTAGGCTAATAGCACTAAATTGTAATTACATCCTCTAACATTAGCCAGTTGAGAATTGGTATTACTAATTTACTATTGCGTATTGAAAATTCTGACAGAATAATCAGGCAGCAATGTGCATTTCTACTATGAATGCAGAATCGAGGTAGAGATCATAAACTCATAATCATTGTTTTCAGATCGGCCGACTAATCACGATTAGTCGCGATTAGTCGGGCTGATCGGTACTCAGTGCTCGATAAGGGGGTTCGATTCGATCAGGTGATCTGATCATCCATATTGTCCGACTAGTCGGCGATATGTAGCGATTAGTCGTCTGGTTAGCGATCAGTCGCGTTAATAACTCAGGTTCAGACTTCAGTTCAGAGTTTCAGACTTCAATTAAGACTTCAGACTTCAGTTGTATGATGATCTCATATAGGTGTTGTTGCCTTCTTGGTCATGGTCTAGTAAGTTGTAGAATTGCAGTTTCATAGTTTCATATAGACTTGTTGCTGGAGATGTAATGCAGTTTTGGACTATTCAAGTATTCATACTGCTGTTTTGGACTATTTATACTGTTGCCTATACTTGTGCTTGTCCTGAGCAAGTCTCTATACTATATAAGTATATATATCTATATATAGTGTTACATATGTCCGGAAAATACATAGGACGATGAGGGAACGATTAGGGTCAATCAGGGGGCGACTAAACGCCCTGATCGTCGCCTAATCGCGACTAATCGTCTGATCGTCCAGTGGCATCGATCAGACGATCAGGCAATCTGAAAACAATGCTCATAATATAATATCAAGGAAGGAAACATGAGGCGTAGTTGAAAGAAAAGACCTTCTACAGCTGCTGCAGCCATTGACTTGGCCTGACTCTTGACAGATGGATTGGCAGGGTCCAGCACGATTGATCTACAACCGGAAAAGTTAAGAGGATATTTAAGCAGTTGGGAAAAAAAACTACAATATCATAAAACATAAAAATAGAGATTCTGCATATCAGGATTATCATAAATCAATAGAAACCAAGAGGATTATAGAACAGGGAAAGCAGACAAACTTTCGAGATTTTGAGAGACGTTCAGCCTCCTCTGAGCGCATTTTCACAAGGTTCTTTGTTGATTCATCCAAAATGCGTTGCACATTCACCTTGCGCCAAGCAGAGCCACACTCCAGAAGCAACCCATTTCCATCCTCTCCACTCTGACGTTCTTCATAAATATCACACAATTCGCCACGTTCAGATGCCCAGGTGAATTTGAATTCTTTTCCACTAACATCTATAACCTGGTGCAGGAAAAGAGATTTGAGTACTCCAATTGAAACATTTAATGTACAAGTGCAATCATCATGTTGAGAAAAATTCTCATGTCAAACAAATCTAGTTTGGATGCAGTAGGGCAATTTAACTAAGCATTGTAACCTTGAAATTCTTTAAAGCATCCTTCACTCAGCCTCCACGATTTCAGTTCAGGCTGGACGTTCAAGACAAAATGGATGTGTATCCTTTGTTGTTTCAGAAGTAATGGTCATACTTGCTGGTGATTCCATATACAGAAAATAGGCAACTCATAAAACACAAGAAAAAACTGCTAGGAGAAATTCGGGACCCATCCAATCTATGCAGACCCGATGGGACTGCTAAAGCTGAGCTAATTGAAATATGACATTGTTATGCTAGATTACGTCTGGATCACCATTGAGGGAAAAGTTTCAGCAGTTCTTATAACAGAATAAAAGTTCGAAGTCATAGAAAAGTAACAATACCAAATCAAATACCATGTGAAAACTAATTGTACAATGATAAATAAGGAAAATGTGGACATGGAACAAGAAAATGAACTGAACCGAAAGAATCAAAATAAGCAATGTGCTAATATGGAACGGGAAATCTAGCTGAACAGAAAGAATCATCTAATGAGAAATGCACTTCTTCCAATCAGCCTAAATAAATTAGAATAGCCATAAGTCTAGGACCATAACGCATAGGAAAACACAAGATTCCTGAGGAAAATTGCTAAGCAAAGTCGCAACCAAACAGTAACAAATGTCCAATGATAATGTAATAAACATTCAAAATTTCCTGATAAATCAAAGTAGGTGCAAAGCAAGCAACGGTGTGCCTTGAAATGGAACCATAAGACACAGCAATGATATGAAGGCTTTAATTGCAAATAACTAAACCAAATGCCTCTTGACCCATCTAATCATATACACTGAGACAGGAGCAATGCAAGCTCGCTGTCAGAATTAAAATACCCCAAGACCATCAGACAAGATGAAGAGAATCATTATTAATCCTAGGACATCTAACAGATAATCGTGCGCCTCGCCAGTACCATGCTTAAATTTGATTGCCGTGAATGCATATTACAGAAGCCGATCAAATAAAAGTGCCAGTAGAAAGAAAACAACTCACCAGGATATATCGTATATTGGTAAAAAAAAGTATATAAATTTGTTAGGTTAAAAAGGAGGAACTTATAGAAGAGCTGAAAGACAGAGGGTGAGGGACAGCTCACGTTCTCCGACGAGTTGTACATGTTAGGGTTGAACTTGATGCGGGCGCCTCCACCGGCCTCCTCCGCCCGCCGGATCTCGTCGACGAGGTCGGGCGTCAGCCGTATTATAGCCGCAAAGGCTGGCGGCCCGCTGGACTCGAGGCGGAACGCCTCGTCGCGCCCCGCCGGCTGCGTTGCAGCGCCGGCGCCGGCGCGACCGCGGGGCGGCCCGGCCATCCCGCCGATAGAGGAGGCGCCGCCCCGGCCGCGGCCGTGGGGGGGCAGCGGGCGCTTTGCCGCGCCGCTGCCGCCGCGCCCACCACCACGGCCACTGAGCTTGTACATGGCCCGCGGCGAGCGGCGGCGCCGGCGGGAGGGCTGGTCGTACAGGGGCTCGCTGGGGGTGAGTAGCGAAAACGCCGAAGAACAGGGCAGAAATCGTATGAAATTTGGCCCCCTTTTTTCTTTTTTTGGCTGCGTTTGTCTCCTGTATTTCCTGCCAGGGCGTTTTTTTTTTCAACTGTGCCCTTCTTCATAGTTGTAATTGCAATTTTATCTTTTTTATATCCCTCTATTTTAAAAACGAAGTTGTCATTTACTCATATCATGTAACACTAATAGCGAAAATTATAATTACTGACTAAATAATAAAAAACAAAAGGTAGAATCACAATTATAATATGAGAGAAAGGTATAATCATAATTAACTCTAAAAATAATGTTAACATTTTTAGAGTTAATTGTGATTATACCCTTATTTCACATTTGAATTTTTTTATTTTTAAATCACTAATTCTGATTTTCATTAACGGTGTTAAGGGGAAAGGTAAATGTCGGTTTCGCTTTTAAAACAGAGGGATAAAATCACAAAGTTAAAAAAAATGAGAGGTAAAACACAATTGAAATGACATAGAATGGTATAATCACAATTGACCTTACTTTTTCTTGCTTCTGTGGCCTGTTGACTAGCAATACAAATAGAAACCAAAACGGTCTACTAATTAGGCATTGTTTGGGAGGGTTTCACTTCAAGAATTGTACCTTTGATTTTCCAACTCCATAAAATAGCTTCGACCTATTATTAAGGGGGTTTTAGGAGTGTTTGGCTTACACATATACTACACCTTCTATAATACAAATAATTTGTGTTAGTTTCCTTAATTACCCTTGACTATTAGTGAGACGTAAATCTATAGGTCGTGTAACAACGGCATGGTGGGTAATTTTCGTACAACTTTTATAAGGAGGTATGAAAATAGTGTTTTTGAAACAACCATTGAGGAGCTTCAAAAAAAATCCGTGAAACTGACCTAGTTTCAATTTATTTTAAAGCTAGAACTCGAGTAACTGGACCTATTTAATAGAAGAATCTGGAACGGGCCTAAAATTATTAAAGTGGAGCTCTTCCAAACATGGCCTAAATGGAAATTATGTGTCACTATATAGTTTTTATATGATATTTATTGGAAAGAAGGTCTTTGTCGGGGACCATAATTAGGGGTATCCTCAAGGCTCCTAAATCTCATCTGGTAACCCTCATCAACACAAAGCTGCAAAGGCCTGATGGGTGCGACTAAGTCAAGGATCGGTCCATTCGAGGGACGCGATCACGCCTCGCCCGAGCCCAGCCTCGGGCAAGGGCAGCCGACCACGAAGGATCTACGTCTCGCCCGAGGCCCCCCCCCCTCCAGCAACGGACACACCTTCGGCTCGCCCAAGGCCCAGTCTTCACCAAGAAGCAACCTTGGCCAAATCGCCACGCCAACCGACCAAATCGCAGGGGCATTTAATGCAAATGTGGCCTGACACCTTTATCCTGACGCACGCCCTCCAGTCGACAGAGCCGAAGTGACCGCAGTCACTTCGCCGCTCCACTGACCGGTCTGACAAGAGGACAGCGCCGCCTGCGCCGCTCCGACTGCTGTGCCACTCGACAGAGTGAGGCTGACAGCAGCCAGGCCCGGCCTCAGGCGCCATAGAGAACTCCGCTTTGCCCGACCCCAGGGCTCGGACTTGGGCTCAGCCCCGGAAGACGACGAACTCCGCTTCGCCTGACCCCAGGGCTCGGACTCGGGCTCAGCCCCGGAAGACGACGAACTCCGCTTCGCCCGACCCCAGGGCTCGGACTCGGGCTCAGCCCCGGAAGACGACGAACTCCGCTTCGCCCGACCCCAGGGCTCGGACTCGGGCTCAGCCCCGGAAGACGACGAACTCCGCTTCGCCCGACCCCAGGGCTCGGACTCGGGCTCAACCCCGGAAGACCCGTCAGAAGTCCGACTTTGAGGGGAGCTTCCTGAGGGGACGTCGCCAAAGCCAAAGACCCGTCAGAAGTCCGAGATGGCCTCGGACATGGCCGCGTGGTCGGCCTCCCTCTGCTCGGCCGCCTGGGCAAGCGCCCTGGTGGACTCATCAAGGGCAGACTCGAGCTCTGCGAAGAGCCAGAGCGCAAAGCCTCAAACACAAGTGGAGGAAACAAGCTGAAACGAAACCCGAAAACAGCCAGGACATACCTGTGGTTCAGGCACGCTGCTCCGAGGCTACGGCTAGGTCTGCCGCAAGGGCTCCAGCCCGGCTTTCGGCCTCGGCAGCCCGGCCTCGAGATTGATCTCGCTCATCGACGACCTGGTCGAACTCCGACTGCCGTCGCTGCACCTCTGCGCGTGCCGCTGCCGCCTCTGCTCTCAGATCGGCGCAGAGCAACCGAAGGTCCGCCACCTCGGCGCCCTGCTGGGAGAGGCGCGCAGTAGCCCCGGCGAGCGAGGTCCTCAGGGACCGCAGCGAGCTCCAGATATCGATCTCGTGGCAGATGAACGACGACTTGGCGGCGCTCAGATCCGTCAGATCTTGAGGGAAGGAAGCGGGGCGTCACAAAGGATGCCTTGGTCACAAAAAAGGTATGCCTAAAATCATTACCTGGAGGATCTTGGGGACGTCCCCGCAAAAGACCTCCAAGGATGACCGGAGCGACCCCACCGTTGCTTCGGCACACTCGCGGAGCTCGTCCCAAGACTGCTCCTCCCGCTCATCGTCAAGAACGAAGAAGGGATCCGAAGCCTCACGGGTCCGGAACCGGAGCAACTAGCGCCGCCTCTCGGAGCTCCGCCGCGCAGGGACAAGGCTGCCGCTCGGCGGAACGGATCGCGTTTCCACGCCCCCTCCTCCGAGGCACCAAGCGCCGACGCCTCGGCCATCTCAACATCGGCGGCGATAGGTCGCCCCCCGACTGGGACGGCAGCGGCTTCAGCAGCAGCTGGCGCTAGCGCCGGCGGCATGTCCGGTGGGCCCGAGGCCACGTCCGCGCAAGCCACCTCCCCCAGCGCGACGGCCACCTCGACAGAAGAGTCAGCCTCGGGAACTCGCTCCACGGCGACTGGTGCCGCCTGAGCCCCCCGCTGTGGAGCGCCTTGCGAGAAGGTCAGCTGAACGGCGAGGCCCGGCGCGGCACCGGCTGCGGAAGCCGACGCCGTCTTAAGGACTTTCCGGGGAGCCAGGTCGGTCAGGCCATGGCTTCGCTTGCTGAGGAGGAAAGGAAAGTCGCGGTCGGGACATACGAATGAGGAGCCAGGACGAAGACGTTCTAAGGTACTTACCCGCTCCGGGCCATGATCAACCGTGCCTGAGGAGAGGTCCCTCGGATCTCGACCCCCGAAGGTACCGCCGAGGTCCGCCTCGCCGCCAGCTTTGGTACCATCCTCGCCTTGGGCACCTTGGACGCCCGGGAGACGGACTGCCCAGGCGCTGCCACGGCGACCCGAGGGTCGCTCTCCTGCACTGCCGGCGTGGGCGATAGCTCTCGGGGAACAGGCGCCTCGGCCTGACTCCCCGAGGTCACCTCAACTTCCCCAGCCGAGGGGTCGAGTACCCCCTCGGTCTGCCCCCGCTCTTCGGGCCGGGACCTCGGCGTCCCGACCCCGGGAACTGACGGCGCCAGCCCGCTCGGGGGCTGGCTTGACGACTCCTGGCCTAGCCTCAAACCCGGGCTGAGGCCGAGGCGGGCAGCCATGTCGTCATCCTCGTCATCGTCTTCATCGTCGTCGTTGTCGTCAGGCGTTTCCGGCGATGGCTCCCTCGGGAGTCCATCCCTCTCCTGCCGACGACGGAGCTTTTCCAAGGCGTCTCGGGCCCATGTCCGCTCGCGGGCCTGAGCCTTCTTCGCGTCCTTCTTCTTCTTCTTCTCCTCCGCGGCAACCCGTCGCGTTGCTCGGTCCACCGCGTCCTCCGAGACCCGTGGCCGGGAAGGCTTGTGCCACCCTACCTCCTGGAGACAGATGAAAAGTCTCGACCGTGAGGACCAAGGGCAATCCGACGCAAGGAGAAAGAAGGAGCAGACACTCACTAGGGTCACACACCCGCGGTCGGGGCGCATCAAGGGCTGGGAGAAGGCGCTGGTGTCCGGTTTTCCCAATGCGACGACCACCCGCCCGTGGAGAACGTCGATGGGAAGGGGATCCGAGGACATCCGCGAGCCCTCCAAGTTGGCCTCCGGCGTCATCTCCCAAAGCCGCAACCGCCGCTCCGCCAAGGGAAGCACCCTCCGGCGGTGAATGGCGGCAATCACTCCCGTGGCGGTGAGCCCTCCTTTCCGCAACGCCTCTAGGGCCTTGAGAAGGGGCTCGAGGTTCTTCTGTCTGTCGTGCGGGGTACCGTAGCACCAAGCATCGGCGGCGATGGTGACCACTCGCTGAGAAAACGGCGGGAGCATCTCGTCGTCATTCCGGAGGTAGAACCACCGGCGCTGCCACCCTTTATTCGAGGACGCAAGGACGGCGAGAATATACTGCGACGCCCGTGACTGCCTCAACTGGAGGATGTAGCCGCCGGCCCGCACTGCCGCGCGGACCCTTCTCTCCCCCATCGGTGAAGCAAAAAACTCCGCGGAGAAGAAATGAGTCCACAAGTCCCAGTGGGGGTCAATCCCCAAGTATCCTTCGCACACCGCTACGAAGATGGCGGCTTGTGAGATGGAGTTGGGGTTGAGGTTGTGCAACTCCACCCCATAGTTGTGCAGGATCGCCCGCATGAAGCAGCTTGCCGGCACACCGAATCCCCGCTCGTGGAAGGAGACGAAGCTCACGACGTACCCCGGCGGCGGGGACAGGACGGCTCCGCTCGGGGGGGGGGAATCCACTCCGGCTGCCTCTCATCAGAGAGAGGGCGAAGTAAACCCTCAGCAACGAGGTCCTCCAGGTCATCCGCCGTGACTGTGGAGAAAGGCCATGGGTCGTGCGGCGAGACAATGGTCACCCGGTCGGCCATCACCGAGCAGAAGGGGTGGCGGGGGAAAGGACTAGGTGGGCAGTTTCCTTTTCTCTGGCTAAAACTCTCAGGTTGCGAAAACCTAAGAAGGAAGCAAGGAGCGGAGCAAAGAACCGTCACCAGACCCTCCCCCGAGTATATAAAGACCAAGGCGAGACCCGTTCAACGCGTCGCTCGAACCCGCCGCGGGATTCAAAGACTCAAAGCGAAACGACCGTTCCTCGAACGGCTCGCGCACGCGCAACGGCCGCCTCGCGAACCGCTCGCCCCGTCGCATTAACTCCGCAGCGGGACAGGCGGCGCCTCAGGCAGGAGAAGCGAGCGACGCTTCGCCTTCGCCATAATGACCGCGTCAAAAAAGGTACGCCACGTCATTCGATTTTGTATCCTTTTCCTTTTCCTCTTTCTCTCTCTTACAACAGGGACCGGGAAAGGGGGATACCCCGAAAAGGATCCTTCTCCGTGAAGGAAATAGGCCCCGAGCCTCACTACTTGATAGTCGCCTAGAGGGGGGGTGAATAGGGCGAAACTGAAATTTACAAATATAAACACAACTACAAGCCGGGTTAGCGTTAGAAATAAAACGAGTCCGCGAGAGAGGGTGCAAAACAAATCTCAAGCCAATAAGGAGTGTGACACAAGGATTTGTTTTACCGAGGTTCGGTTCTCGCAAACCTACTCCCCGTTGAGGTGGTCACAAAGACCGAGTGAGCTTCTCTTCTCAAATCAAAACCGGGAACAAAACTTCCCAACAAGGGCAACCACACAATTGGTGTCTCTTGCCTTGATTACAATGGAGTTTTGATCACAAGAACAAGTGAGAAAGAAAAGAAGCAATCCAAGCGCAAGAGCTCAAAAGAACACGGCAAATCTCTCTCGCTAATCACTAAAGCCTTGTGTGGAATTGGAGAGGATTTGATCTCTTTGGTGTGTCTAGAATTGAATGCCTAGCTCTTGTAAGTGGTTGAGAAGTGGAAAACTTGGATGCCATGAATGGTGGGTGGTTGGGGTATTTATAGCCCCAACCACCAAACTAGCCGTTTGGTGGGGCTGTCTGTCGCATGGTGCACCGGACAGTCCGGTGCGCACCGGACATGTCCGGCGCGCCAGCCACGTCACCAATGCCGTTGGGTTCCGACCGTTGGAGCGCTGACTTCTGGGCCCGCCTGGATGTCCGGTGGCGCACCGGACATGTACTGTAGAGTGTCCGGTGCGCCACTACGCGCGTGCCTGACTTCTGCGCGCTCTGGCGCACATTAAATGCCGTTGCAGGTGACCGTTGGCGCGAAGTAGCCGTTGCCCCGCAGTTACACCGGACAGTCCGATGTACACCGGACATGTCCGGTGAATTATAGCGAAGTAGTTGTTGCAGTTTCCTGAAGCTGGCGAGTTCCTGAGGCCGCTCTTCCTTGGAGCACCGGACACTGTCCGGTGTACACCGGACAGTCCGGTGAATTATAGTGGAGTTGCCTCTAGATTTTCCCGAAGGTGACGAGTTTGCGCTGGAGTCCTCTGGTGCATCGGACATGTCCGGTGCGCCAGACCAGAGGTGCCTTCAGTTGTCCCTTTGCTCTTTTGTTGAACCCAATACTTGGTCTTTTTATTGGCTAAGTGTGAACCTTTGGCACCTGTATAACTTGTACACTGGAGCAAACTAGTTAGTCCAATTATTTGTGTTGGGCAATTCAACCACCAAAATTATTTAGGAACTAGGTGTAAGCCTAATTCCCTTTCACTACTGATCAGAGGTTCGAAGGCTGGCCCCTCGGAGGGGTTCAACAGCCGCCTCAGAGCGTTTGGGTTCTGCGCCCACTACTGGTCAGGGGTTCGAAGGCCGGCCCCTCGGAAGGGTTCAACGGCAGCCTCAGGCCACTCGGGCTCCGCGCCCACTACTGATCAGGGGTTCGTAGGTTGGCCCTCGAAGGGTTCACAGCCGCCTCAGACACAGAGCGAGGGATGACCCTGGGTACATTCGATACATAACCAAGGCTCGGGCTACGCTCCCGAGGTACCCTAGGACATTTCCGAGATCAGCGGGAACGATCTTGTAACGGAGTCCCATCAGAGAGAGGCATCGAGCCCTCAGACCCCGTCGAAAGGGGACCGGGTCCGGAAGATCACCCGCAGGTACTTTTGAGCGTGCCTCCGGGCCTCTAGCCGACCCCTAACAAATGGGGCACGGGCGTCCACTCGGATTACCCGCCAGCAGCTCACCGGAGACACCATGTAAGGCGCCCTCCGAGGGCAACATGGTGCTTTCCCCCCCCCTCCTCCTTGCGGAAAGGCGACGCAGGGGCGTATGTAAAAAAGTCGAGTCTGTCCTTGACTGTCCTCTCGCCCTGTGCAGAGGCTCGGGGGCTGCTCTCGCAAACCCGGCTCCGGCCAAACCGTTGACAGCGTCAACATACCAGCCCGAGAACTTAGGACCCGACCGTGCACCCGGGCTACGACCAGCTCGTATGAGGGAACGACCAGACCAGCCGAAGCATTGCGCGAGGCATTAAGACCTCGGAGGAGTCAAACCACTCCTCCGAGGCCTCGGGGATACACCCGGAGGGTGCGCTCGCGCGCACCCACCGGAACAAAACGCAACCGAAAAAGGCTGGTCCCCTTGCAAAAATGTGCGACAAAAGCCTCCAAGCGAGTATTAACACTCCCTTCGAGGCTCGGGGCTACTGTCGGGGACCATAATTAGGGGTACCCTCAAGGCTCCTAAATCTCAGCTGGTAACCCCCATCAGCACAAAGCTGCAAAGGCCTGATGGGTGCGACTAAGTCAAGGATCGGTCCATTTGAGGGACGCAATCACGCCTCGCCCGAGCCCAGCCTCGGGCAAGGGCAGCCGACCCCGGAGGATCTACGTCTCACCCAAGGCCCCCCCTCCAGCAACGGACACACCTTCGGCTCGCCCAAGGCCCAGTCTTCACCAAGAAGCAACCTTGGCCAAATCGTCACGCCAACCGACCAAATCGCAGGGGCATTTAATGCAAAGGTGGCCTGACACCTTTATCCTGACGCACGCCCTCCAGTCGACAGAGCCGAAGTGACCGCAGTCACTACGCCGCTCCACTGACCGATCTGACAAAAGGACAGCGCCGCCTGCGCCGCTCCGACTGTTGTGCCACTCGACAGAGTGAGGCTGACAGCAGCCAGGCCCGGCCTCAGGCGCCATAGAGAACTCCGCTTCGCCCGACCCCAGGGCTGGGACTCGGGCTCAGCCCCGGAAGACGACGAACTCCGCTTCGCCCGACCCCAGGGCTCGGACTCGGGCTCAGCCCCGGAAGACGACGAACTCCGCTTCGCCCGACCCCAGGGCTCGGACTCGGGCTCAGCCCCGGAAGACGACGAACTCCGCTTCGCCCGACCCCAGGGCTCGGACTCGGGCTCAGCCCCGGAAGACGACGAACTCCGCTTCGCCCGACCCCAGGGCTCGGACTCGGGCTCAGCCCCGGAAGACGACGAACTCCGCTTCGCCCGACCCCAGGGCTCGAACTCGGGCTCAGCCCCGGAAGACGACAAACTCCGCTTCGCCCGGCCCCAGGGCTCGGACTCGGGCTCAGCCCCGGAAGACGACGAACTCCGCTTCGCCCGACCCCAGGGCTCGGACTCAGCCCTGGCCTCAGCCGACGGTCTCCCCCTCGCCCGACCCGGGGGCTCGGACTCGACCTCGGCCTCGGAAGACAGACCCGACCTCGACCTCAGAGGAGCCTCCACATCGCCCAACCCAGGGCACGGACCGACCACGTCAACAGGAGGCGCCATCATTACCCTACCCCAAGCTGACTCAGGCTACGGGGAACAAGACCGGCGTCCCATCTGACTCGCTCCGCCAGACAAGTAATAATGGCGCCCCGCACGCTCTATGACGTCGGCGGCTCTCAGCCCCCTTACGGAAGTAAGAGGACGTCAGCAAGGACTCGACAGCCCCGACAGCTGTTCTTCCGCCAGGCTCCAGCGCTCCTCCGACGGCAACGACACCACACGAACCGGGTGCCAAAACCTCTCCGGCTGCCACGATGGCATGTACTTAGGGCGCTAGCTCTCCTCTGCTAGACACGTTAGCACACTGCTACACCCCCCATTGTACACCTGGATCCTCTCCTTGCGCCTATAAAAGGAAGGACCAGGGCCCTCTTACAGAGGGTTGGCCGCGCGGGGAAGGACGGGACGGCGCTCGGGTGAGGCCGCTCGCTCCCTCCCGCGTGGACGCTTGTAACCCCCTACTGCAAGCGCACCCGACCTGGGCGCGGGACAAACACGAAGGCCGTAGGATTTCCACCTCTCACGCCCGTCTCCCTCCGGCTGCCTCCCCCCTTCACGCTCCGTCTCGCGCCGACCCATCTGGGCTGGGGCACGCGGCGACAATTTACTCGTCGGTCCAGGGACCCCCCGGTCTCGAAACACCGACAATCTTTGAATCAATGCTAAAAATACAAATCAGTATTTAGATGATATTTCAAGTCAGTGACATTAAATTGACCTAAAGAAATTCAATCTCTCCTCATCGGACGTCTCACTGTCACATACAGATTAAAAGCGCATAAAGCCGAAGGTGTTGGAAATAAAGTTTCAGCAACAACGACAAAAACTTCGTCTTGGGTGATACCCAAAAGAAGCTTTTGTGTGAGAAGACGTGCAAGGCACGTTCGGTAAAATATCATAAATATACACCCCAAATACGAAGCGTCACTAAATAAAACAAAGGGATAAAGATGCAATTTCATACAAGATATAAGAGCTTGAGCCTATAAATATATGAACAATAAGACCATCAAAATGTTCGACCATTTGTGCAGTTGATATTGCTCTCGTGTTACCTTGGATCATCCATAGGTATATTTCCATTACCGAAGCTTCGTTTGTAAACAATATCATTACCTGAGTTCCTTCACGTTTAAAGTCTATGTTTTCCAATTTTATATATATTTCTCCTTCTATCACAAGTTACAAAACCATTCTTTCATACGAGAATAAGGATATAAGTATGTTTAAACGTGAAACTCAATACTTAAAAACAGTTAAGCAAGGATAAAAGACTTTAGACAACCTTCACTCCTTCTAAAATATGGAAGAGGAGAGAAAATCAGTATGACAATTGTGTGGCCCTATTGGCTATTGTTGTTTTCTTAAAAAATTTGACAGGTCCCCAACATTTGACACCCACGTCAAGTGTACTCATCAACAACCACAATCATGCCTCCACAAAGGAAAATTATCGTTAGCATAACAGATTGTGCTAACACTGCTAAATAGCAAGACTACCATGATTACGACAATCCACTAAGTCAGCTCACTAAAGGCAAGAGAATAGGAAATCTCCAAGACTATTGGCTGATTAGGATAATATCGATGTTGGGGTTGAGGTGTTGGAAGCCATCCGAAGGCACATGGATGTATAGAAGTGTCGGCGTTTCGACCCCGGGGGGTCCCTTGACCGACGAGTAAATTGTCGCTGCGTGCCCCAGCCTAGATGGGTCAGCGCGAGACGGAGCACGAAGGGGGGAAATGAGGAGACAGGCGTAAAGGGGAAGCCCACGGCCTTCGTGTTTGTCCTGTGCCCAGGTCGGGTGCGCTTGCAGTAGGGGGTTACAAGCGTCCGCGTGAGAGGGAGCGAGAGGCCTGCGTGCGCCGTCCCGTCCTCTCCGCGCGGCCAACCTCCCCGTAAGAGAACCCTGGACCTTCCTTTTATAGGCGTAAGGAGAGGGTCCAGGTGTACAATGGGGGGTGTAGCAGTGTGCTAATGTGTCTAGCAGAGAGGAGCTAGCGCCCTAAGTACATGCCGTCGTGGCAGCCAGAGAGGTTTTGGCACCCTGTTCATGTGATGTCGTGGCTGTCGGAGGAGCGTTGGAGCCTTGCGGAAGGACAGTTGTCGGGGCTGTCTAGTCCTTGCTGACGTCACCTTGCTTCCGTAAGGGGCTAAGAGCCGCCGTCGTCATGGAGCACATGGGGCGCCATCATTATTTGTTTACCGGAGCGAGCCAGATGGGACGCCGGTCATGTTCCCCGTAGCCTGAGCTAGCTAGGGGTAGGGTAATGATGGCCCCCAGTGACGTGGTCGGTCCGAGCCCTGGGTCGGGCGAGGCGGAGGCTCCTCCGAGGTCGAGGTCGAGTCCGAGCCCTGGGTCGGGCGAGGCATAGACCGTCGTCTGAGGCCAAGGCTGAGTCCGAGCCCTGGGGTCGGACGAGGCGGAGTTCGTCGTCTTCCGGGGCCGAGGCCGAGGCCGAGGCCGAGCCCTGGGGTCGGGCGAGGCGTAGACCGTCGTCTGAGGCCAAGGCTGAGTCCGAGCCCTAGGGTCGGACGAGGCGGAGTTCGTCGTCTTCCGGGGCCGAGGCTGAGTCCGAGCCCTGGGGTCGGGCGAGGCGGAGTTCGTCGTCTTCCGGGGCCGAGGCCGAGTCCGAGCCCTGGGGTCGGGCTAGGCGGAGCTTCCTATGGCGCCCGAGGCCGGACTTGGCTGCTGTCAGCCTCTCTCTGTCGAGTGGCACAACAGTCGGAGTGGCGCAGGCGGCGCTGTCTTCTTGTCAGGCCGGTCAGTGGAGCGGCGAAGTGACTGCGGTCACTTCGGCTCTGTCGACTGAAGGGCGCGCGTCAGGATAAGGTGTCAGGCCATCCTTGCATTAAATGCTCCTGCGATACGATTGGTCGGTGTGGCGATCCGGCCAACGTTGCTTCTCGGCGAAGACTGGGCCCCGGGCGAGCCGAAGGTGTGTCCATTGCTTCAGGGGGCCCTCGGGCGAGACGTGAATCCTCCGAGGTCGGCTGCCCTTGCCCGAGGCTGGACTCGGGCGAGGCGAGGTCATGTCCCTTGAGTGGATTCGAGCCTTGACTTAATCGCACCCATCAGGCCTTTGCAACTTTGTGCTGATGGGGGTTACCAGCTGAGATTAGGAGTCTCTTGGGGGTACCCCTAATTATGGTCCCCGACAGTAGCCCCCGAGCCTCGAAGGTAGTGTTAATACTCGCTTGGAGGCTTTTGTCGCACTTTTTTGCAAGGGGACCGGCCTTTCTCGGTTGCGTTTCGTTCCGGTGGGTGCGCGCGAGCGCACCCGCCGGGTGTAGCCCCCGAGGCCTCGGAGGAGTGGTTTGACTCCTTCGAGGTCTTAATGCGTTTCATGATGCTTCGACCGGTCTGGTTGTTCCCTCATGCAAACTGGCCGTAGCCCGGGTGCACAGTCGAGTCCCAAGTTCTCGGGCTGGTATGTTGACGTTGTCAACGGTTTGGCCGGAGCCGGGTTTGCGAGAGCAGCCCCCGAGCCTCCGCACAGAGCGAGAGGACGGTCAGGGACATACTCGACTTTTTTACATACGCCCCTGCGTCGCCTTTCCGCAAGGAGGGGGGAAAGCGCCATGCTGCCCTCGGAGGGCGCCGAACATGGTGTCTCCAGTGAGTTGCTAACGGGTAATCCGAGTGGACGCCCGTGCCCCATTCGTTAGGGGTCGGCTAGTGGCCCGGAGGCGCGCTCCAAAAGTACCTGCGGGTGATTTGCCAGACCCGGTCCCCTTTTGACAGGGTCCGAGGGCTTGATGCCTCCCTCTGGTGGGATTTCGTTACAAAATCGTTCCCGTCGGTCTCGGAAATGTCCTAGGGTACCTCGGGAGAGTAGCCCGAGCCTTGGTTATGTATCAAACGTACCAAGGGTCATCCCTCGCTCTGCGTCTGAGGCGGCTGTCGAACCCTTCGGTGGGCAGCCTACGAACCCCTGATCAGTAGTGGGCACGGAGCCCGAGTGGCCTGAGGCGGCCGTTGAACCCTTCCGAGGGGCCGGCCTTCGAACCTCTGACCAGTAGTGGGCGCGGAGCCCGAGTGCTCTGAGGCGGCTGTTGAACCCTTTCGAGGGGCCAGCCTTCGAACCTCTGATCAGTAGGGGGGCTCGGGGCCCGCTTCCTTCGCGGAGAAGGATCCTTTTCGGGGTATCCCCTTTCCCGGTCCTTGTTGTAAGAGAGAGAAAGAGGAAAAGGAAAAGGGTATGAAATCGAACAACGTGGCACACCTTTTTTGATGCGGTCGTTATGGCGGATGTGAAGCGTCGCCTGCTTCGCCTGCCAAAGGTGTCGCCTGTCCTGCCGCAGAGTTAATGTGACAGGACGAGTGGTTCGCGGGGCAGCCGTTGTGCGCGCGCGAGCCATTCGAGGAACGGAACACCGGCGTGTCGTCTTCACGCCGTGGGAGAGGGTTCTCTCACTGTCCCAGGAGGGGGCGTGAGCTTGCTGACGACGTGACGGCTGCTTCCGCCCGCCTGCCACCATCATTACTGCCGGCCCATTTCTGGCCGTATCGACCGTCGCGCCTTCTCCCGTGGCTGACTGACCCGTGACCGATGTGCCTGGTTGGCACTGCTGGGTCATGCGCAGGGTTGCCTCGAGTCGCGGTACTGGTTCCGCAGTTGAGGAGGCACGGTAGTGGCGCGAGTGGCGGTGCAGTTTCTTGTACGCAGTAACCGGCGCGCCGGTTACATGACGTGTGGGCCTGGTCCCTCATGCTGAGCGCGTCGAAGTCGAAAAGGGTGCGCCCCCTTGGCGCGGTTGCATGCCGCCTGCATGGCGGTCCGCCCTTTCACCCGCTGGTCTGGGCGAAAGTGGAGGAATGCTCGTAACCGCTGGGCAGTTGCGCGCGCCGCGCGCGGTGGTTTTTGAGAGTCACCTAGAGGGGGTGAATAGGGCGAAACTGAAATTCTCAAAAATAATCACAACTACAAGCCGGGTTAGCGTTAGAAATATAATCGAGTCCGCGAGAGAGGGTGCAAAACAAATCGTAAGCGAATAAGGAGTGAGACACGTGGATTTGTTTTACCGAGGTTCAGTTCTCGCAAACCTACTCCCCGTTCAGGTGGTCACAAAGACCGGGTCTCTTTCAACCCTTTCCCTCTCTCAAACGGTCCCTCAGACCGAGTGAGCTTTTCTTCTCAATCACTTGGAACACAAAGTTCCCATAAGGATCACCACAAGATTGGTGTCTCTTGCCTCAATTACAAGTGAGTTTGATCGCAATGAAGAATCAAAGAAAGAAGAAAGCAATCCAAGCGCAAGAGCTCGAAAGAACACAAGCAAATCTCTCTCACTAATCGCTAGGGTGTTGTGTGGAGTTTGGAGAGGATTTGATCACTTGGGTGTGTCTAGAACTGAATACTAGAGCTCTTGTAAGTAGTTGAAGTGGGAAAACTTGGATGACTTGAATGTGGGGTGGTTGGGGGTATTTATAGCCCCAACCACCAAACTAGCCATTTGGTGGTGGCTGACTGTCGTATGGTGCACCGGACAGTCCGGTGCACACCGGACATGTCCAGTGCGCCAGCCACGTCACCAAGGCCGTTGGGTTCCGACCGTTGGAGCTCTGTCTTCTGGGCCCGTCTGGATGTCCGGTGGCACACCGGACATGTACTGTAGAGTGTCTGATGTGCCAGCGCGCGCGTGCCTGACTTCTGCGCGCTCTGGCGCGCATTTAATGCTTCTGCAGGTGACCGTTGGCGCGAAGTAGCCGTTGCTCTGCTGGCTCACCGGACAGTCCGGTGTACACCGGACATGTCCGGTGAATTATAGCGGAGCAAATTCCCGAGGCTGGCGAGTTCCAGAGCCGCTCTTCCTTGGAGCACCGGACACTGTCCGGTGTACACCGGATAGTCCGGTGAATTATAGCGGAGCGCCACTGGATTTTCCTGAAGGTGAGGAGTTCAGTGTGAAGTCCCCTGGCACACCGGACACTGTCCGGTGCGCCAGACCAGGGCACACTTCGGTTATCCCTTTGCTCCTTTGTTGAACCCAATTCTAGGTCTTTTTATTGGCTAAGTGTGAACCTTTGGCACCTGTATAACTTATATACTAGAACAAACTAGTTAGTCCAATTATTTGTGTTGGGCAATTCAACCACCAAAATCAATTAGGAAATAGGTGTAAGCCTAATTCCCTTTCAATCTCCCCCTTTTGGTGATTGATGCCAACACAAACCAAAGCAAGTATAGAAATGCATAATTGAACTAGTTTGCATAATGTAAGTGCAAAGGTTGCTTGGAATTTAAGCCAATATAAATACTTATAGGATACGCATGAATTGTTTCTTCAATTTTTGTTATTTTGGACCACGCTTGCACCACATGTTTTGTTTTTGCAAATTCTTTTGTAAATCCTCTTCAAAGTTCTTTTGCAAATAGTCAAAGGTAAATGAATAAGATTTTTGCGAAGCATTTTCAAAATTTGAAATTTTCTCCCCCTGTTTCAAATGCTTTTCCTTTGACTAAACAAACCCCCCCTAAATGAAATTCTCCTCTTAGTGTTCAAGAGGGTTTTGATATATCAATTTTGAAATGCTACTTTCTCCCCCTTTTGAACACAATAAGATACCAATTTTAAATTTATCAATTGAGAATCATACCAAAATCATACCAATTGAAAAACTCTTTTAAAATAAGGTGGTGGTGCGATCCTTTTGCTTTGGGCTAATACTTTCTCCCCCTTTGGCATGAATCGCCAAAAACAGAGTCATTAGAGCCCTTAAAAATACTCTCTCCCCTTTGGTAATAAATAAATGAGTGATGATTATACCAAAGAACGGAGTCCTTTTCTCCTCAAGGATGGAGAGTTGCTCGGAGTGACGACGAAGGATGAGTTACGGAGTGGAAGCCTTTGTCTTCGCCGAAGACTCCATTTTCCTTTCAATATACCTATGACTTTTGAAATAGACTTGAAAACACATTAGTCATAGCATATGAAAGAGATATGCTCAAAGGTATATAAATGAGCTATGTGTGCAAATCATCAAAAGAAGTTCCTAGAATCAAGAATATTTAGCTCATGCCTAAGTTTGTTAAAAGTTTGTTCATCTAGTGGCTTGGTAAAGATATCGGCTAATTGATCTTTAGTGTTAATATATGAAATCTCGATATCTCCCTTTTGTTGGTGATCCCTTAGAAAGTGATACCGAATGGCTATGTGCTTAGTGCGGCTATGCTCGACGGGATTATCCGCCATTTTGATTGCACTCTTGTTGGGGGCCTTCGGCTTCCGAAGGTCCTCAAAAACATGATTTAACAATGTTTCTGGAGTATAATGTGTGAACAGGTATCTTCGGACTTGAATCAGAAAGGGAGAAGCTCAAAAGATACGAAGGTTGACACAGTGCCGAAGCTGTGAAGCAGGAAAGCTTCGGCATGTTCGCAGAAAAGGGAAACCGACTTAAAGATGAAAAGGCCATTTAGACCTCGATAGAATGCTATAGAATTATCACCAAATGTAAAGGGCATGTATGTAATTTTGTATGGGTTGTACCCCGTGCCTATAAATAGGTGAACAGTACCCCCGTACTGTTCACGCTGACTTGGCATTTGCTTTTGCGTCACACTTGTATTTTCATCTCCTTCCAAGCCGAAGGTACATTTATAATTCGATATTGTTTCTATTTCTTTATGATGAGTTAATAAAGTTAAATGAATAATGTTATATGATTATTCACGCTATCTTTTATGTTTCATATGCTTCGTCTTTTACTAATGTATATTGTAGTGATGAAGGTTGATCCTTCATGACCTTCGTCCGGAGATCGTTATATCCTAAGGGAAATAATGCTTCGAAGGACGAAGGATCTTAATGTTTAACATTTTCTGTGTTGCCTTGTTCTTAACTCATAGCATTTGAGAACAAGTCCCCAACATTGGCGCCCACCTCCGGTGAACTCACTTCCACTTCGAGTCTTCGTGAACACCTTCGGAAGCTATAGACCTTCGCTATGGCGCCGAAGAAAGCTTCAGCGGCTGGGGCTGCAGCACTACAACCGCTGGACCACAACCAGGAGACCGTCTCTCTTCGGGAGGCCAGAAGCCAGAAGAGAAAAGCCGTCAGCCCGACGCTTGAGGAAGAAGAGCTAGACCAAGAAATCAGAGAGATGGAGATGCTACATCAACAAGTGCAGAGGAAGAAGGAGAAGATGGCCCGCCTAGCTGAGTTGCAAAGGCAAATTGACGAAGCTTCTGAGGAAGTTCGCCATCTCACTCACGATGAGCAGAACAGAAGGCCTCATCAGAAAGACCTTCATCAGGAGGGCTTCGTCAACGAAGACGACTGGTATGATAATTTCCATCAGGGAAATTTTGTTTTTGATGATGCTTCTCCTCTGTCTGCTGAGCTGCAGGCTACTCCTTGGCCTCCATCCTATAAGCCACCCCAGCTCCCCATGTTTGACGGCCACTCCGACCCGAAGCAATTCTTGATGAGCTACGAAGCAACAGTGTCTTCGTACGGGGGCAACGCTGCAATCATGGCGAAGTCTTTCGTCATGGCCGTCAGGAATGTTGCTCAGACCTGGTATTCCTCCCTTCGGCCAGGAACAATCACTTCATGGCAGAAGTTGAAGGATATGTTACTGACCAGCTTTCAAGGATTTCAAACGAAGCCGGTTACAGCTCAAGCTCTCTTCCAGTGTATTCAGGATCACGAAGAATACCTTCAGGCGTATGTCCGAAGGTTCTTACGATTGAGGGCGCAGGCACCAACGGTGCCCAATGAAATCGTTATCGAAGCTATGATCAAGGGGCTTCGTCCTGGACCTGCAGCTCAATACTTTGCTCGGAAGCCTCCTCAGACCTTGGAGAAATTGCTCCAAAAGATGGATGAGTACATTCGTGCTGACAATGACTTTCGCCAAAGAAGGGAGGAGGCCTTCAGATTTTCTGAGATGACCAGGGGCTTCGGAGGAAGATACTACCCGAGGCATGTCCGTTCCATTCACAGCACTCAGAATGATGATAAGGGGAGTCAGCAAAACAGGCCGCAGTGCTCCTCACAGGCTTCGGGGCAACAACAAACTTCCTTTCGGCCACCAGCTCCAAGAGGCAGAGGCGCCAGGGGCTTCGGCGGAAGATTCGGAGATCAGCCAAGGAGACTGTTTTGCCTATTCTGTGGAGAGGGCAAGGGCCACACCACTAGGACGTGCCATGTTACAATCCAGAAGCAAAAGGAACTAGCCGAAGCTGCATCTCAACAAGCTCAGTCGAAGCAGGTTATGCATACTGCTTCGTTTCATCCGCCTTATGTCCCACAATACATAGACAACCACCCTGCGGCTTCTGTAGCTTCGGCAAGTCAACCTCAAGCTTCCTGGCAGCAGCTTCCGCCTCCACCTCCATTGCAGCAAGGTCAACAGCCAGAAGGGAGTCAATACGCTCCACAGCAGAGGGACTTCAGAGAACAGTCCGAAGCTCGCACAGTCAACAGCACTGTGCCAGAGTCGAAGCACATTTATTGACATATCCTACCTTTGATAGCAGTCTTTTCTATTCAGTTTTATTTTCTGTGAAGCAAAAAACATTGATAGTTTCCATGTAATAATTTCGTTGTTTCCACGAGAAAAATTTATTTGATTCACAGGCCTAAGTTGCCGAAGCCTAAAATTTCTTCCGTTACCAAGAAGGACCTTCGGACTAAAAATCCTTCGGAGTAACAAAAAGTCGTTCTAAGGAACGCAGAGTAAGTTTATAAAGTCACAAAAAGTCGTTCCAAAGGGAGCGCAGCGTAAGTTTTCTGCTCAGAAGTCGTTCCTAAAGGAATGCAGAGCCTACAGCGAAAAATCAACGCTGATACCGTCTAAGTAAAAGACGAAGAAGCTCCTAAGGGAGGCTTACAGCGAAAAGTCAACGCTGATACCGTCTAAGTAAAAGACGACGAAGCTCCTAAGGGAGGCTTACAGCGAAAAGTCAACGCTGATGCCGTCTAAGTAAAAGACGAAGAAGCTCCAAAGACGTTCCTAAGGGAATGCAGAGCTTACGAATATATTTTGTGTGTATCTTCGGAACAAATGTCACATGCATAACATAACATCATCACATCATTTTGCATAGCATAAGCATCATACATCATATCGCATTTGGCAAGAAAAGGGGACACTCTCAACCTTCGAAGGGATGCTTTGAAAAAGTGACATTGAAATTGTATAGCTTCGGAATACAGTTTCGGGGAATATTTTCACGAAACATGGGCGAACTTTATCAGATCAATATCAAAGTTGCATAGCTTCGGAAAATAGCTTCGGAAAATGTTTTCACGAGGCATCGATGTCATTCATCAGAATAATTTTGACGAAGGCTATCTTCTTCACGACGCATGAAAAGAAGGGAAGGTGTTTTTTCGCCGAAGGCTCAAAAGTGGTATGTATTTAAAGTTTCATGCATCGTAAAGAATTCAATAATGAAAAGAGACTTGTATATTACATTCAAATGTACAAAGTGTTGCATAAGATTACACTTTAAATGTTTTTTCCAAATAGCACCTAATCTTCCCTCAATACTGCTTCGGCGGCTTTATTCAGAAGTTGGTCAACAACCTTGTCCATGATAGTTTCGGCCATTTGATTAATTTCTTCATCCCCTTTTGTGTGGGGGTCGGCAGATCGTCCAACAGTTTCTGAGTGTAGAGAACACTTCTTCAGTACTTTTACAAATCGCGAGCAAAGTTTAAAATGAAAATTACAACGCAACAAGAACGACTAGTTGGTACCTAACTGTCTTTCGGGCTCCCTACTCCTTTCGGCAGCGTCTGCTACTCTTCTAGCATCGTGAATGCCTTTTTCGCTTCTTTCAATGATCTCTCGCGCCATTCCTCGGCCGCCGTCGTTCCAGATATCAGTAAAAAATTTGCCTCCAACTGCGCTCGCTTCGGCCGAGGGGTCCTTGATGTCTTCGGTAGATAAGGTAGCTTCGGATTGAGCTAAAAATTTTACATGTTCGCAACCTTTCTTCTATAAGACGGAAGCAATTCCTCTGGCGCCCGAAAAAGCACATATGTCGCCACGACTGTTCAGAATCTCTTCGAAGGCCTCTGCTTCGTGGCTAATCCATTCCAGCGGACCTTCGGGATTGCCTCGAGAGAAATTCTCTTCGCTGGAAAAAGCGCCTACGCTGGCGAAGCTGGATTTAATTTTATTAACACATTCTACAGATTTCACATAATATTTCCCCTGAGATGTGCGAAGCTCCTTAACTCTTGATTCCAATTTGCTGACCATAAAATCACTAAGTTCTCGTTTCGTTTCCTCAAGAGCGCGATCCTCTTCGGCTCTGGCCAGCTGTTTCTGAAGATCTTTAATTTCGAGTTTTTGAGCTTCGGCCTGGGCCTTTGAAGCAGCTTCGTCTTTTCTCACTTTATCTACCAGTGTAAGCAGAATCTTATCTTTTTCCAAAGCTTCGTTTCTCAGTTTGATAACTTCGGAGCGTAAATTATTAAACGCAATTTCATAACTTTCATCTTCGGCGCTCTTTTGCGCTCTTAACGCGTTGCTTAGGATCAGGCCCTATATGAAAAAAGAATTCATATAAGAAAAAAGGAATGAGTTGCGTAAAAAAAAAATAGGGGGTTTTTTCTCAAGTGTTTAATTCCCGTACCTTCAGGCTGTTGTACGCGAGGCTGTCTGCGAGATCCTCTTTCGTCATGGCACTTAACCCAGCTTCAAGCTTCGGAAAGCCTATGCTTCTCGCCATCTCTCGGCAGACGGATAGCTCTTTGTTATCAGGCAGGCAGTATAAGAAGTCATCTTCATTTGTTCCATTGAATATTACTGCCCCCTTCGGATATTTCAGCTCCTTTGCATAATGGTTGGCCTCATGAGTTTCTTCCTCAGATAGCTTTTTCCCCGAAGCATGTCGTATGATGTAATCATGCATGCCGGCAGGTGCTTCGGGGATGACGGTGTCCGTTTCTTCAACTAATATTGGTTCCGGAATTTTTACTGCTTCGGCTTCAAAAGGTTGTTCTTTGAAGGGCTCTGAAGGCCCAGCTTCAGCTTCAGCTTGTTGAGCCGAAGCTTCAGTAGAAGCTTCAGCAACTTCAACACTCTTTTTTGGAATTGTGCTTGAAGACTTAATTGTCTCCAAGACGTCTAGTACATTTACCATTCTTTTCCTTTTTGGGGTCACTGATGGCCCCTTTTGGTTTTTTGCTGTCCCAATGATTGCTGCAGGACTCAAAACTTCTGATGTTTTGGAGCCCTCAGTTGCTTCTCTTACCTCCTCAATTTTTTTCTGTGAGCGGCGCTTCGGTTTTCTCTTTTGTTTCTGACAACAAAATGTTTGATTGTTCTGATTCTATCTTTGGTGGCACTTCGGCCGTTTCTGCGATCTCTGGCAACAAGGCTGGCTCGATTAGTTTTTCAGCTTCGGTGGCTGAAGAAGTTTTGCCGGTAAACTCCGACACCGAAGCTGGTTCAATATAACGCGGCCGTTGCGTAAGAACCTTTATCTTTTTCCTTTTCGGTTCTGGCTCGCTAGGAGCAGCTGCAGCTTCTTCTTTTGCAGAGATTGTGTTTTTTCTCTTCTGCCTTCGAATGGGATAGCAGTAATCAGGGTAGACAAACCCAATGGCATCAAATACCCGATTCAGTCTCTTCTTTTTTCGGCCTCCGAAGGCTGCTGACATTGCATTATCTTCAGCCTTCGAGTAGGTCCCGAGTAGCTCATCACTTAAATTGTCAATGCTTTTCAACCACTCATCATCTGGCTCAATAAATTTATCTCCAAATTTGAAGGTGTACTTCAGTCTCACAAGCTCACCTTCGTCGGCCTCTTTTATGGTTTCTTGTGGCATTTCCCATTTCTCAGCAAGCGGCCACACCCTGAAGGCGATATGTTCTTGTACTAAGTCCCTTGTTCCTATAAAAGAGCAGACAACGCCGAAGGCTCTTTGGCACTCTTCGGCGGCTTCGTTCATTTCAACCTTCGGCCTCCGAAGGCCGAAGCTTTGCCAAATAGGACGCATAATTATACCTTTGATGTCTTCTCGTGCTGATAAGTCATTCTTCACATAAAACCATTCTGTCATCCAATCCCCGGGCCATCTCTTCCGAAAGGTTGGTACGGGACAGCTTGCCCCGGACCGAGAAACGAAGCTGTAGCAGCCAAAATTGTTATGGTACTGTTCTTTGCCCCAAGGCTTTGTTTCATATAATAATTCATGAACATTACAAAAGCTTCTTGCGTCAGGCTTCAGACCTTGACTCCTCGCGGCCCACACGAAGATATTTAGCCTTATAATTGCCTCGGGAGTAAGTTGATGAAGATAGACTTCGAAGATTTTCAACACCTCCACGACGAAGCTGCTCAAGGGGAATCGCAATCCAGCTTTCAAAAAGCTTCGGTACACCACAACTTCATTTTCTTCAGGGTGTGGACAAGTTTTTTCCCCTTCGTCCGCCCTCACAATGGACAGATCCCGAAAATACCTTCCTCTCATATTAACAAGATGATTCTCTTTGATAGTTGATTTACCATAAACTGAATGGCTTGGTCGCCAGGGGCGATCTTCGGAGTCTTCGCCACCGCTGTCCATATCATAACTTTCACTGTCACCAGTATCTTCAGACAGCCCCTCCAGAATTTCCTTGGTAATCTTTTCTGTGTTGGACTTCGACATCGCTATAAGAAACCCTAGGTTCTTCTCTTCATCAAGACTCAGCTTCATCTCAGCAGCAGCCTTCTTAGCAGCTTCAGACATCTTCGGAAGCGCTAAAAAACTGTTTTTAAAAAGCCGAAGCTTCAAAGCTAAAAACTTAGCAGATCACAGTGCACAAAAGCTAAAAAATGAGTGAGCAGGAGTGGTTGGCCAGAAAGCGTGCAAAATAAGTTTGCGGTATGGCCGTATTTATACGCTTGATGCGTTGAAAGTTGAAAGACCCCACTTGTCATTGAATGTTGCTATTCTAGCAAAGGGAAGGTGTTTTTTCGGACCTTCGGCATAAAGCCTTCGTTCATATCGCAATCTGAATTTATTATTTCAAACAAATTAATATTGCGAGGGGCTACTGTTGGGGGCCTTCGGCTTCCGAAGGTCCTCAAAAACATGATTTAACAATGTTTCTGGAGTATAATGTGTGAACAGGTATCTTCGGACTTGAATCAGAAAGGGAGAAGCTCAAAAGATACGAAGGTTGACACAGTGCCGAAGCTGTGAAGCAGGAAAGCTTCGGCATGTTCGCAGAAAAGGGAAACCGACTTAAAGATGAAAAGGCCATTTAGACCTCGATAGAATGCTATAGAATTATCACCAAATGTAAAGGGCATGTATGTAATTTTGTATGGGTTGTACCCCGTGCCTATAAATAGGTGAACAGTACCCCCATACTGTTCACGCTGACTTGGCATTTGCTTTTGCGTCACACTTGTATTTTCATCTCCTTCCAAGCCGAAGGTACATTTATAATTCGATATTGTTTCTATTTCTTTATGATGAGTTAATAAAGTTAAATGAATAATGTTATATGATTATTCACGCTATCTTTTATGTTTCATATGCTTCGTCTTTTACTAATGTATATTGTAGTGATGAAGGTTGATCCTTCATGACCTTCGTCCGGAGATCGTTATATCCTAAGGGAAATAATGCTTCGAAGGACGAAGGATCTTAATGTTTAACATTTTCTGTGTTGCCTTGTTCTTAACTCATAGCATTTGAGAACAAGTCCCCAACAACTCTCATTGTCACATAGAAGAGGAACTTTGGTTAATTTGTAACCGTAGTCCCTAAGGGTTTGCCTCATCCAGAGTAGTTGCGTGCAACAATGGCCTGCGGCAATGTACTCGGCTTCGGCGGTAGAAAGAGCTACGGAATTTTGCTTCTTTGAAGCCCAAGACACCAAGGATCTTCCCAAGAACTGGCAAGTCCCCGATGTGCTCTTTCTATTGATTTTACACCCCGCCCAATCGGCATCCGAATAACCAATCAAATCAAATGTGGATCCCCTAGGATACCAAAGCCCAAACTTAGGAGTATAAACTAAATATCTCAAGATTCGTTTTACGGCCGTAAGGTGAGCTTCCTTAGGGTCGGCTTGGAATCTTGCACACATGCATACGGAAAGCATAATATCCGGTCGAGATGCTCATAAATATAGCAAAGAGCCTATCATCGACCGGTATACCTTTTGCTCCACGGACTTACCTTCCGTGTCGAGGTCGAGATGCCCATTGGTTCCCATGGGTGTCTTGATGGGTTTGGCATCCTTCATTCCAAACTTGCTTAGAATATCTTGAGTATACTTCGTTTGGCTTAGGAAGGTGCCCTCTTGGAGTTGCTTCACTTGAAATCCTAAGAAATACTTCAACTCCCCCATCATAGACATCTCGAATTTTTATGTCATGATCCTACTAAATTCTTCACATGTAGACTCGTTAGTAGACCCAAATATAATATCATCAACATAAATTTGGCATACAAACAAGTCATTTTCAAGAGTTTTAGTGAATAAAGTAGGACCGGCCTTTCCGACTTTGAATCCATTAGTGATAAGGAAATCCCTAAGGCATTCATACCATGCTCTTGGGGCTTGCTTGAGCCCATAAAGCGCCTTAGAGAGTTTATACACATGGTTAGGGTACTCACTATCTTCAAAGCCGGGAGGTTGCTCAACATAGACCTCTTCCTTGATTGGTCCATTGAGGAAGGCACTCTTCACGTCCATTTGATAAAGCTTGAAGCCATGGTAAGTAGCATAGGCCAATAATATACGAATTGAGTCAAGCCTAGCTACGGGTGCATAGGTTTCACCAAAATCCAAACCTTCGACTTGAGAGTATCCTTTGGCCACAAGTCGAGCTTTGTTCCTTGTCACCACACCATGCTCATCTTGCTTGTTGCGGAATACCCATTTGGTTCCTACAACATTTTGGTTAGGACGTGGAACTAAATGTCATACCTCATTCTTAGTGAAGTTGTTGAGCTCCTCTTGCATCGCCACCACCCAATCCGAATCTTGATGTGCTTCCTCTACCCTGTGTGGCTCAATAGAGGAAACAAAAGAGTAATGCTCACAAAAATGTGCAACACGAGATCTAGTGGTTACCCCCTTATGAATGTCGCCGAGGATGGTGTCGACGGGGTGATCTCGTTGAATTGCTTGGTGGACTCTTGGGTGTGGCGACCTTTGTTCTTCATCCTCCTTGTCTTGGTCATTTGCATCTCCCCCTTGATCATTGCCGTCATCTTGAGGTGGCTCATTTGCTTGATCTTCTACTTCATCAACTTGAGCTTCATCCTCGTTTTGAGTCGGTGGGGATGCTTGCGTGGAGGAGGATGGTTGATCTTGTGCATTTGGAGGCTCTTCGGATTCCTTAGGACACACATCCCCAATGGACATGTTCCTTAGCGCGATGCACGGAGCCTCTTTAATACCTATCTCATCAAGATCAACTTGCTCTACTTGAGAGCCGTTAGTCTCATCAAACACAACATCACAAGAAACTTCAACTTGTCCAGAGGACTTGTTAAAGACTCTATATGCCCTTGTGTTTGAATCATATCCTAGTAAAATGCCTTCTACAGTCTTAGGAGCAAATTTAGATTTTCTACCTCTTTTAACAAGAATAAAGCATTTGCTACCAAAGACTCTAAAATATGAAATGTTGGGCTTTTTACCGGTTAGGAGTTCATAAGATGTCTTCTTGAGGATTCAGTGTAGATATAACTGGTTGATGGCGTAGCAAGCGGTGTTGACCGCCTCCGCCCAAAACCGGTCCGAAGTCTTGTACTCATCAAGCATGGTTCTTGCCATGTCCAATAGAGTTCTATTCTTCCTCTCCACTACACCATTTTGTTGTGGCGTGTAGGGAGAAGAGAACTCATGCTTGATGCCCTCCTCCTCAAGGAAGCCTTCAATTTGAGAGTTCTTGAACTCCGTCCCGTTGTCGCTTCTAATTTTCTTGATCCTTAAGCCGAACTCGTTTTGAGCCCGTCTCAAGAATCCCTTTAAGGTCTCTTGGGTATGAGATTTTTCCTGCAAAAAGAACACCCATAGTGAAGCGAGAATAATCATCCACAATAACAATACAGTACTTACTCCTGCCGATGCTTATGTAAGCGATCGGGCCGAATAGGTCCATGTGTAGGAGCTCCAGTGGCCTGTCGGTCGTCATGATGTTCTTGTGTGGATGATGGGCACCAACTTGCTTTCCTGCTTGGCATGCACTACAAACCCTGTCTTTCTCAAAATGAACATTGGTTAGTCCTAAAATGTGCTCTCCCTTTAGAAGCTTATGAAGATTCTTCATCCCAACATGGGCTAGTCGGCGATGCCAGAGCCAGCCCATGTTAGTCTTAGCAATTAAGCAAGTGTCGAGTTCAGCTCTATCAAAATTTACTAAGTATAGCTGACCCTCTAACACTCCCTTAAATGCTATTGAATCATCACTTCTTCTAAAGACAGTGACACCTACATCAGTGAATAGACAGTTGTAGCCCATTTTGCATAATTGAGATACAGAAAGCAAATTGTAATCTAAAGAATCAACAAGAAAAACATTGGAAATGGAATGGTCAGGAGATATAGCTATTTTACCAAGACCTTTGACCAAACCTTGATTTCCATCCCCGAATGTGATAGCTCGTTGGGGATCCTGGTTTTTCTCGTAGGAGGATAACATTTTCTTCTCCCCTGTCATGTGGTTTGTGCACCCGCTGTCGATGATCCAACTTGAGCCCCCGGATGCATAAACCTACAAAACATGTTTAGTTCTTGACTTTAGGTACCCAAATGGTTTTGGGTCCTTTGGCATTAGATACAAGAACTTTGGGTACCCAAACACAAGTCTTTGACCCCTTGTGCTTGCCCCCAACATACTTGGCAACTACCTTGCCGGATTTGTTAGTTAAAACATATGATGCATCAAAAGTTTTAAATGAAATGCTATGTTCATTTGATTCACTAGGAGTTTTCCTTTTAGGCAACTTAGCATGGGTTGGTTGCCTAGAACTAGATGTCTCACCCTTATACATAAAAGCATGGTTAGGGCCAGAGTGAGACTTCCTAGAATGAATTCTCCTAATTTTGCTCTCAGGGTAGCCGGCAGGGTACAAAATGTAACCCTTGTTATCCTGAGGCATGGGAGCCTTGCCCTTAACAAAGTTGGACAATTTCTTAGGAGGGGCATTAATTTTGACATTGTCCCCCTTTGGAAGCCAATGTCATCCTTAATGCCAGGGCGTCTCCCTCTATAGAGCATGCTTCTAGCAAATTTAAATTTTTCATTTTCTAAGTCATGCTCGGCAATTTTAGCATCTAATTTTGCTATATGATCATTTTGTTGTTTAATTAAGGCCATGTGATCATGTATAGCATTAATATCAACATCTCTACATCTAGTACAAATAGAAGTGTGCTCAACGGTAGATGTAGAGGGTTTGCAAGATTTCAATTCTACAACCTTAGCATGCAATATATCATTTTTAGTTCTAAGGCGGAAATTGTAGCATTGCAAACATCTAATTCTTTAGCTTTAGCAAGCAATTTTTTATTTTCAATCCTAAGGCTAGCAAGAGACATGTTTAATTCTTCAATCTTAGCAAGCAAATCATCATTATCATTTCTAAGATTGGGAATTGAAGCATTACAAGCAATAGAATCAACCTTAGCTAATAAATTAGAATTCTCATTTCTAAGGTTGTCTATAGTCTCATGGCAAGTGCTTAGCTCACTAGATAATTTTTCACATTTTTCAACTTCTAGAGCATAAGCATTTTTAACTTCAACATGCTTTTTGTTTTCCTTGATTAGGAAGTCCTCTTGGGAGTCCAAGAGATCATCCTTCTCATGGATGGCACTAATTAATTCATTTAATTTCTCTTTTTGTTGCATGTTTAAGTTGGCAAAAAGAGTACGCAAATTATCTTCCTCATCACTAGCATTATCATCACTAGAGGACTCATATCTAGTGGAGGATTTAGATTTAACCTTCTTCTTTTTGCCATCCTTTGCCATGAGGCACTTGTGGCCGACGTTGGGAAAGAGAAGTCCCTTGGTGACGGCGATGTTGGCGGCGTCCTCGTCGTCGGAGGAGTCGCTAGAGCTTTCGTCGGAGTCCCACTCGCGACAAACATGGGTATCGCCGCCCTTCTTCTTGTAGTATCTCTTCTTTTCCTTTCTTCTTCCCTTCTTGTCATCGCCCCTGTCACTGTCACTAGAAATAGGACATTTTGCAATAAAGTGACCGGGCTTACCACACTTGTAGCAAACCTTCTTGGAGCGGGGTTTGTAATCTTTCCCCCTCCTTTGCTTGAGGATTTGGCGAAAGCTTTTGATGACAAGCGCCATTTCCTCGTTGTCGAGCTTGGAGGCGTCGATGGGTGTTCTACTCGGTGTAGACTCCTCCTTCTCCTCCGTTCTGAAATTGTCAAATCGAGATTGTGTGGGTGTTCCTCGCTTTGAATGCGACCGGTTGAGCTTCGGACGTAGAAGGACCGTCAAGCTCGTTGATCTTCCGTGAGCCCTTGATCATAAATTCAAAGCTCACAAAATTCCCGATTACTTCCTCGGGAGTCATTAGTGTATATCTTGGGTTGCCACGAACTAATTGTACTTGAGTAGGGTTAAGGAAAATAAGAGATCTTAAAATAACCTTAACCACTTCATGGTCATCCCACTTTTTGCTCTCGAGGTTGCGCACTTGATTCACCAAGGTCTTGAGCCGGTTGTACATATCTTGTGGCTCCTCCCCTTGGCGAAGAAGGAAGCGACCGAGCTCCCCCTCGATCGTTTCCCGCTTGGTGATCTTGGTGAGTTCATCACCCTCGTGCGTCGTCTTGAGCACGTCCCAAACTTCCTTGGCGCTTTTTAGTCCTTGCACCTTGTTGTACTCCTCCCTACTTAGAGAGGCGAGGAGTATGGTTGTGGCTCGGGAGTTGAAGTGCTCGATTTGGGGCACCTCGTCCTCATCATAATCCTCATCCCCTACGGATGGTACATGTGCTCCAAACTCAACAACATTCCATATACTTTTGTGGAGTGAGGTTAGATGAAATTTCATTAAATCACTCCACCTAGCATAATCTTCACCGTCAAAGGTTGGCGGTTTGCCTAGTGGAACGGAAAGTAATGGAGTATGTCTAGAAGTACGAGGATAATGTAAGGGGATCTTACTAAACTTCTTGCGCTCATGGCGCTTAGAAGTTATGGAGGGCGCGTTGGAGCCGTAGGTAGATGGCGATGAGGTGTCGGTCTCGTAGTAGACCACCTTCCTCATCTTCTTTATCTTGTCACCACTCCGATGCGACTTGTGAGAAGAAGTCTTCTTCTCCTTCTTCTTCTCCTTCTTCTTCTCCTTGTTACGGGACTCTCCCGATAGAGCTTTCTCGTTGCTTGTAGTGGGCTTTTCGCCGGTCTCTATCTCCTTCTTGGCGTTATCTCCCGACATCACTTCGAGCGGTTAGGCTCTAATGAAGCACCGGGCTCTGATACCAATTGAGAGTCGCCTAGAGGGGGTGAATAGGGCGAAACTGAAATTCTAAAAAATAATCACAACTACAAGCCGGGTTAGCGTTAGAAATATAATCGAGTCCGTGAGAGAGGGTGCAAAACAAATTGCAAGCGAATAAGGAGTGAGACACGTGGATTTGTTTTACCGAGGTTCGGTTCTCGCAAACCTACTCCCCATTGAGGTGGTCACAAAGACCGAGTCTCTTTCAACCCTTTCCCTCTCTCAAACGGTCCCTCGGACCGAGTGAGCTTTTCTTCTCAATCACTTGGAACACAAAGTTCCCACAAGGATCACCACAAGATTGGTGTCTCTTGCCTCAATTACAAGTGAGTTTGATCACAATGAAGAATCAAAGAAAGAAGAAAGCAATCCAAGCGCAAGAGCTCGAAAGAACACAAGCAAATCTCTCTCACTAATCGCTAGGGTGTTGTGTGGAGTTTGGAGAGGATTTGATCACTTGGGTGTGTCTAGAATTGAATACTAGAGCTCTTGTAAGTAGTTGAAGTGGGAAAACTTGGATGACTTGAATGTGGGGTGGTTGGGGGTATTTATAGCCCCAACCACCAAACTAGCCGTTTGGTGGTGGCTGACTGTCGTATGGCACACCGGACAGTCCGGTGCACACCGGACATGTCCGGTGCGCCAGCCACGTCACCAAGGCTGTTGGGTTCCGACCGTTGGAGCTCTGTCTTCTGGGCTCGCCTGGATGTCCAGTGGCACACCGGACATGTACTGTAGAGTGTCCGGTGTGCCAGCGCGCGCGTGCCTGACTTCTGCGCGCTCTGGCGCGCATTTAATGCTTCTGCAGGTGACCGTTGGCGCGAAGTAGCCGTTGCTCTGCTGGCTCACCGGACAGTCCGGTGTACACCTGACATGTCCGGTGAATTATAGCGGAGCAAATTCCCGAGGCTGGCGAGTTCCAGAGCCGCTCTTCCTTGGAGCATCGGACACTGTCCGGTGTACACCAAACAGTCCGGTGAATTATAGCGGAGCGCCTCTGGATTTTCCCGAAGGTGAGGAGTTCAGCGTGAAGTCCCCTGGTGCACCGGACACTGTCCGGTGGCACACCGGACAGTCCGGTGCGCCAGACCAGGGCACACTTCGGTTATCCCTTTGCTCCTTTGTTGAACCCAATTCTAGGTCTTTTTATTGGCTAAGTGTGAACCTTTGGCACCTGTATAACTTATATACTAGAACAAACTAGTTAGTCCAATTATTTGTGTTGGGCAATTCAACCACCAAAATCAAT
The DNA here is from genome assembly GCF_902167145.1 of Zea mays. Classification (NCBI taxonomy): domain Eukaryota; kingdom Viridiplantae; phylum Streptophyta; class Magnoliopsida; order Poales; family Poaceae; genus Zea; species Zea mays. The sequence goes on along the minus strand of NC_050096.1, from coordinate 18,443,024 downwards.
TAGGAAATAGGTGTAAGCCTAATTCCCTTTCAGTTTTGGCTCCTTCTGTCCTGGGCCAGCTTGCACGATGCGTGGGACCCAGCCCCCGTGTCGTAGGGGGAGGACCTTGGAGCGTGTTGGAGAAGACTCAGCCCGTGACGGCTGAGGACGCAAGTGGGAAGAGTTGCCTTTAAAAGGAGGGTGACCCCCTTGAAAGGCAACCATGTCTTCGCGCCCCCCTCATGCATCGCGTCTTTCCACCTTCTGAGCCCACGGATGGGGGGTGCCCGCAGTTCTTCCGCCTTGTCGTTGGAGGAACGCAACTTCACAGAAGTTGGTACCTTTCGGCCATCGCTCGGCTTCAAGGATTTTCATCAGGCAGCCCGGCTGCATCCCCTCGCCGGTGGTCACCCAAGACGGTGACCACCAGTTCGATGGTGGGGAGAAGCGAGCCGGGCTGCGATCTTGGTCCCGCCCTCAGCTTCAAGGATCTTCATCATCCTGGCTGGGGCGGAGGCCGGGCTGAGCCGGAGCTCTACCTTCCGCGCGGGTTCGTGGGTCACCTTCTCCCTCTGCATTCAAGGGAGAGGGCGCTCACCGGCCTAGCGGGAGGGTCGGACTTCGACAACGCGGGGCTGGTCGGCGGCGAGCGTCGTCAGCTTCAGCGCGTTGGGCTCGCTGGCTCAGCTGGCTCTGGCTCGGCTCCCGGTGCCCCCTCCCGCCGCGAGAGCGGTTGTCGCGCCGCGCGCATCGGAGGACCGCCCAAGACGTCGCGCGCTGCTAGGGCGGCGTTCGTGTTCTGGGGCTGTCCTGCCTTTGCCCCGGTACGACGCCTCTGTGCGGAGGTCGGTGCTCCGCTCGTTCGGGAGGATCCGAGTGGGGATCTACCGATGGGCAGATGGCTTCTGTCGTCGGCGCTGAGGTGGTGGCGGCTGAAGAAGTCCTCGTCGCCGACGGGATCACCGCCACCATCCGCGCTCCGGGCCTCCGGCTCTTTGGCTTTGATAGCTTGTCCTCGCCCCTCGAGTGGAGACGTGGGCGAGGGCATTGTTGCAGCGGCGTCCGCCATGAGGCCATCGCCGCTGCAGTTTGGCCACCTGGAGCGGAGGTCGTTGTCGCTGCTGCCGGAGCGGGCGGCGGTGAGCCACTTGGAGCCTTGTCGCCCCGCGGGCCCTCCAATGTGGGGGGTTGTTCGTACCCGCGGAGGCGGAACCAGAGTTCTGTTTGTAATGGCACCTTGAGTGCCGGTGTCTGTTCATTGTGGCTGTCAGGGCCTGAACATGTATGTATTTTTTGGCACGGAGCCGTGTTTTTTCCTCATTTCGAGCACTAGGACTCGCCTGTCGGCTAACTGAACCGCTTAACCAAGTGTGAGCTGCCTCGTGCGAAGGTGACGAGTGAGGTATCCGTATCCCGGAGGCGTAGGAGTCCCTCGTCTCGGTCGGCCTTGCCGCTCGAGGCTTCTCTTGCTTAGTTAAAGGAACCCTCGGCCGCTCTTCGATGAGCCGAAGCTGGAGGCAGCGGTGTCAGCATGGACAGAGGCGGAGTCGGCTCGAGAAGAAGACTTCGTCGGCCGGAGCCTGGCCGGGTCGTCCACTGGCGGGACCAGCGCCGGAGTTGAGTTGCCGAGGCCATGAGCGGGGCTGATGTCCTCGGGGGACAGCTGGCTGAGGCTTCGGGTCGGTCGGCCAGGGCGTCTGCTCGGCCTGGATTCCTGGAGGAGACCCCGGCGGCGATGGCCCGGGCGTGATGCTGACGTCGTCCTTTGGAGTGGAGACCCTCCGACCGTGTTGCCGTCCGAGGTTCGGTCGGACTTTGCCGAAGGTGTAGTTGACGTCGAGGGTGCTGCTGCTCCCCCTCCGTTAAGGTCTGAGCCTGCAAGATCGGTTCATCTTGTAGTGTGCGTATGTTTTCTGCGGCCGCCGAGGCCCAAACATACTGTCGTTGTGTTGTAAAGCTGTGTTTCTTTTCCTCTTGTTTCGGATATCAAGACTTATCTATCGGTAACAGAATTGTCTGTCCGAGCGAGAGCTTCTTCTCACGGAAGGTGACGAGTGAGGTATCCGTATCCCGAAGGCGTAGGAGTCCCTCGGCTCGGTCGGCCTTGCCGCTTACGTGTACTCTTACTCGTCCGTAGGATTCTGCTATCGATATAGTCGAGAAGGCACGAAAAATCGTTTCGGCAGAAGAGTTTTCGAGCGTTAAGACTTGTTCGGTCCGCGGAATCGCTTATCCGAGCGTGAGTTACTTATCGCAGAAGGTGATGAGTGAGGTATCCGTATCCCGGAGGCGTAGGAGTCCCTTGACTCGGTCAGCCTTGGCTGCTTACGTGTACTCCATCGTTTTCAGGATCCCACTTTCGAAGTAGTCGAAAAGCACGAAAGACGTTCTGGCAGAAAAGATCTTTTCCGAGGAAAATTTTGACGGGGAGGGGGTTCCCCCCTTCTAGCCCCCGAGGGAGGGTCGGGCTTTGCCGAGGCAAGGCTGACCCTTCCTTGATGGTTAGACTTTGTGTGTGAACGAGGTGTACGAATGACTTGAAAGCATTTTAAGGGTAGAAGCGACGTAGCTGTCGGATGTTCCAAGCATTGTTGTAGACCTCACCTTGACTGTTGGCCAGCTTGTACGTCCCGGGCTTCAGAACCTTGGCGATGACGAACGGCCCTTCCCAGGGAGGCGTGAGCTTGTGCCGCCCTCGGGCGTCTTGTCGCAGCCGAAGCACCAAGTCGCCCACCTAGAGGTCTCGGGACCGAACCCCTCGGGCGTGGTAGCGTCGCAGGGACTGCTGATACCGCGCCGAGTGTAGTAAGGCCATGTCCTGAGCCTCTTCCAGATGGTCCAGTGAGTCTTCTCGGTTAGCTTGATTGCTTTGGTCGTCGTAGGCCCTCGCCCTCGGGGAATCGTATTCTAAGTCTGTGGGCAAGATGGCCTCGGCCCCATAGACTAGAAAGAACGGTGTGAAGCCCGTGGCTCGGCTCGGCGTTGTCCTCAGACTCCAGACCACCGAGGGGAGCTCCTTCATCCATCGCTTGCCGAACTTGTTGAGGTCGTTGTAGATCCGTGGCTTGAGTCCTCGCAGAATCATGCCGTTGGCACGCTCTACTTGCCCATTCGTCATGGGGTGAGCCACGGCGGCCCAGTCCACCCGGATGTGGTGATCCTCGCAGAAGTCCAGGAACTTTCTGCCGATGAACTGGGTGCCGTTGTCGATGATGATGGAGTTCGGGACCCCAAAGCGATGGATGATGTTGGTAAAGAACGCCACCGCCTGTTCGGACCTGATGCTGTTTAGGGGCCGGACCTCGATCCACTTGGAGAATTTGTCGATGGCGACCAGTAGGTGCGTGTAGCCCCCGGGTGCCTTCTGCAAGGGACCGACGAGGTCCAGACCCCACACAGCAAACGACCAGGTGATGGGTATTGTCTGCAGAACCTGAGCGGGCAGGTGGGTCTTCCTTGCATAGAATTGACACCCTTGGCAGGTGCGGACAATTCTAGTGGCGTCGGCCACCGCGGTCGGCCAGTAGAAACCTTGTCGGAAGGCGTTTCCAACAAGGGCTCGGGGCGCTGCGTGATGACCGCAAGCCCCCGAGTGTATTTCTTGTAAGAGCTCCTGGCCTTCGGCGATGGATATGCATCGCTGGAGGATGCCTGAGGGGCTGCGGTGGTAGAGATCCTTCCTGTCCCCCAGCAAGACGAACGACTTGGCGCGCCGCGCCAATCGCCGAGCTTCGGCTCGGTCGAGGGGCAGCTCTCCTCAGTGGAGATATTGCAGGTACGGGGTCTGCCAGTTTCGATTAGGCGTGACCCCGCTCCGCTCTTCCTCGACGCGCAGTGCCTCACCCTCGGGGGCCGAGGGTGCCTCGGGCTGGGCCGAGGCCTTCTCGGGCTCGGGCATGTCGTCGGTCTTGACTGAGGGTTGATGTAGGTCTCGGGAGAAGACGTTTGGGGGAACCGTTGTTCGCCCCGAGGCTATCTTAGCCAGCTCGTCCGCAGTCTCGTTGTATCGTCGGGCGACGTGGTTGAGCCGAGCCCGTAGAACTTGTCTTCCAGGCGCCGAACCTCGTCGCAGTAGGCTTCCATCTTCGAGTCGCGGCAGTGGGAGTTCTTCATGACTTGGTCGATGACGAGCTGCGAGTCACCGCGAGCGTTGAGGCATCGGACCCCTAGCTCGATGGCAATGCGCACCCCGTTGACCAGAGCCTCGTACTCAGCCACGTTGTTGGACGCCGGGAAATGGAGGCGCAGCACGTAGCGGAGGTGCTTCCCGAGGGGCGAGATGAAGAGTAGGCCTGCGCCTGACCCTGTTTTCATCAGCGACCCGTCGAAAAACATGGTCTAGAGTTCCGGTTGGATCGGAGCCGACGGGAGCTGGGTGTCGACCCATTCAGCCACAAAGTTCGCCAAGACTTGGGACTTGATGGCCTTCTGAGGGGCGAACGAGATTGTCTCGCCCATGATTTCCACCGCCCACTTTGCAATCCTACCCGAGGCCTCTCGGCACTGGATGATCTCCCCCAGGGGGAAGGATGACACCACAGTCACCGGATGAGACTCGAAGTAGTGTCGCAACTTTCGCCGCGTCAGGATCACCGCGTACAGCAACTTCTGAATTTGTGGGTAGCGGATCTTGGTCTCTGACAATACCTCACTGATGAAGTAGACCGGCCTCTGGACGGACAATGCATGCCCCTCTTCTCGTCTCTCAACCACGATCGCGGCGCTGACCACCTGAGTGGTAGCAGCGATGTAGATCAAGAGGGCTTCTCCGGCAGCGGGGGCACCAAGATGGGCGCGTTCGTGAGGAGCACCTTCAGGTTCCCGAGGGCTTCCTCGGCCTCAGGGGTCCAAGTGAAGCACTCAGCCTTTCTTAAGAGGCGGTACAGGGGTAGACCTCTTTCGCCGAGGTGCGAGATGAAGCGGCTCAGAGCCGCAAGGCATCCCATGACCCTCTGTACGCCTTTCAAGTCCTTGATGGGCCCCATGTTGGTGATGGCCGCGATTTTCTCCGGGTTGGCCTCGATGCCCCGTTCGGAGACGATGAACCCTAAGAGCATGCCACGGGGGACCCCGAAGACACACTTCTCGGGATTGAGTTTTACGCCTTTCGCCTTGAGACACCGGAATGTCATTTCAAGGTCGGAAAGGAGGTCAGAGGCTTTCCTCGTCTTGACTACGATGTCATCTATGTAAGCCTCGACCGTTCGACCGATGTGTTCGCCGAACACATGGTTCATGCACCTTTGGTATGTCGCACCCACATTCCTCAAACCAAACGGCATAGTAATGTAGCAGTACATGCCGAAAGGTGTGATGAAAGAAGTCGCGAGCTGGTCGGACTCTTTCATCCTGATTTGGTGATACCCTGAGTAGGCATCGAGGAAAGACAGGGTTTCGCACCCAGCAGTGGAATCCACAATTTGATCGATGCGAGGCAGAGGGTAGGGAACCTTCGGACATGCTTTATTTAGACCAGTGTAGTCTACACACATCCGCCACTTCCCTCATTTCTTTCTCACAAGCACAGGGTTGGCAAGCCATTCAGGATGGAATACCTCTTTGATGAACCCTGCTGCCATTAGCTTGTGGATCTCCTCGCCTATGGCTCTGCGCTTTTCTTCGTCGAATCGGCGCAGAGGCTGCTTCACGGGTCGGGCTCCAGCTCGGATATCCAGCGAGTGCTCGGCGACATCCCTCGGTATGTCGGGCATGTCCGAGGGACTCCACGCGAAAACGTTGGCGTTTGCGCAGAGAAAGTCGACGAGCACTGCTTCCTATTTGGGGTCAAGCTCGGAGCCGATCTGGACCTGCTTGGAGGCGTCGTTGCTGGGGTCGAGAGGGACAGACTTGATCGTCTCCGCTGTCTCGAAATTGACGGCATGGCGTTTCACGTCCGGCGCCTCCTTGGAGAGGCTCTCCAGGTCGGCGATGAGGGCCTCGGATTCGGCAAGGGCCTCGGCGTACTCCATGTCGCATTCGTACACGTGCCAGTACGTGGGGCCGACGGTGATGACCCCGTTGGGGCCCGACATCTTGAGATTGAGGTAGGTGTAGTTGGGGACGACCATGAACTTGGCATAGCATGGCCTCCCCAGCACTGCGTGGTAGGTTCCTCGGAACCCAACCACCTCGACGTGAGGGTTTCCCTTCGGAAGTTGGAGGGAGTCCCGAAGCAGACGGGTAGATCGAGTTGTCCGAGGGGCTGGACGCGTTTCCCGGGGATGATCCCGTGAAAAGGAGCCGCGCCCACCCGGACCGAGGACAGATCGATCCGCAGGAGCCCGAGGGTCTCGACGTAGATGATGTTGAGGCTGCTGCCTCCGTCCATGAGGACCTTGGTGAGCCTGACGTTGCCGATGACGGGGTCGACAACGAGCGGATATTTCCCCGGGCTCGGCACGCGGTCGAGGTGGTCGCCCTGGTCGAAGGTGATGGGCTTGTCGGACCAGTCTAGGTAGACTGCCGCCGCCACCTTTACCGAGCAGACCTCCCGACGCTCTTACTTGCGGTGCCGAGCCGAGGCGTTCGCCACTTGCCCACCGTAGATCATGAAGCAGTCGTGGACCTCGGGGAACTCCCCTGCCTTGTGATCCTCCTTCTTGTCGTCGTTGTGGGCCCTGCCACCTTCCACAGGTGGCCCGGCCCTGTGAAAGTGGCGCCGAAGCATGACGCACTCCTCAAGGGTGTGCTTGACGGGCCCCTGGTGATAGGGGCACGACTCCTTGAGCATCTTGTCGAAGAGATTGGCGCCTCCGGGAGGTTTTCGAGGGTTCTTGTACTCAGCGGCGGCGACAAGGTCCGCGTCGGCGGCATCGCGTTTCGCTTGCGACTTCTTCTTGCCTTTCTTTGGCGCCGCGCTGAGTGGACGCCTTGGGGACATCTTCCGGCTGGTGGCCCTGGGGCTGCTTGTACTTCCGGAAGATGGCCTCAACCGCCTCCTGGCCAGAGGCGAACTTGGTGGCGATGTCCATCATCTCGCTCACCCTGGTGGGGGTCTTGCGACCCAGCTTGCTCACCAGGTCGCGGCAGGTGGTGCCGGCGAGGAACGCGCCGATGACATCCGAGTCGATGACGTTGGGCAGCTCGGTGCGCTGCTTCGAGAATCGCCGAATGTAGTCCCGGAGAGACTCTCCCGGCTGCTGGCGGCAACTTCGGAGATCCTAGGAGTTCCCAGGGCGCACGTACGTGCCTTGGAAGTTGCCGGCGAAGGCTTGGACCAGGTCGTCCCAGTTGGAGATCTGCCCCGGAGGCAGATGCTCCAACCAGGCTCGAGCGGTGTCGGAGAGGAACAGGGGGAGGTTGTGGATGATGAGGTTGTCATCGTCCGTTCCACCCAGGTGGCAGGCCAGCCGGTAGTCCGCGAGCCACAGTTCCGACCTCGTCTCCCCAGAGTACTTCGTGATAGTAGTCGGGGTTCGGAACCGGGTCGGGAACGACGCCCGTCGTATGGCCCGGCTGAAAGCTTGTGGACCGGGTGGTTCGGGCGAGGGATTCCAATCCTCCCCGCTGTCGTAGCGTCCCCCATGCCTGGGGTGGTAGCCTCGACGCACCCTCTCGTCGAGGTGGGTTCGACATTTGCGATGGTGGTGCTCGTTGCCGAGGCGACCAGGGGCCGCAGGCGCTGTGTTGCGCGTGCGCCTGGTGTGGACCGAGGCTTCCCGCATGAATCGGGAAGTCGCGGCGCAATGCTCTGAGGGGTATCCCTGCCTTCGGGAGGTCGAGCTTTCGGCCCGTTGGACCGCGACATCCTCCAGGAGATTCTTGAGCTCTCCCTGGATACGCCGCCCTTCGGTGGTTGATGGCTCCGGCATCGCGCGGAGAAGTATTGCTGATGTAGCCAGGTTCTGGCCGACGCCACTGGAAGCCGGTGGCGGCCTTGCCCTGACATCGTCGGCGATGCGGTGCTGGATGCCCTGGGGTAGGTGACGCGCTTCTCCGGCCGGAGCTTGGTCTGCCCATTCCTGTCCGATCTTCCGTCGGAGCGGCTCAAGTGTTCCTGCTCCCTCGTCGAGCCTAGCCTGCATCTCGCGGATTTGCTCGAGCTGTGCGTCCTGACCCCCCACAGGGACTGGGACCACAGCTAGCTCCCGAAGGATGTCAACGCGAGGCGCATGCCTAGGGAGATCACCGTTTTCCGGTATACCAAGATGGTTGCCTTCGCCGGGACCCCCTAGATCGACGTGGAAACATTCACGACTTGGGCCGCAGTCCTCGTCGCCGAAGCTGCGGCTACCGTCGGAACAATCGGAAAGGCAGTAGTCGCATGCAGTCATGAAGTCCCGCATGGCACTGGGGGTTACCGAGTCCGGAGAAATCCCAACAAAAGTCGGGCTTGTCATCTTCCTCAGAACCCGAGGGTCCATAGGTTGAGATGGCCGTCAGCCGGTCCTAGGGTGACCGCATACGATACCCTGGAGGGTTTGAACATGCCTTTATAAAAGCGTCCACCAAAGCGGGGTCGCTTGGTGGGTCGCAGCTGGATCTAAAAGGCATGAGATGGGGATCGGTCGGTACCTCCTGGTCGATGGGCGGTGACGAAGTCGCGTCAGGGACAGACTGCACCATCGTCTCGGGTACGAGGGTGACGCCCAGCAAGTCCTTTGCGAGCGTGCTGACGTCGTCCGTCCGCTTGGAGTTGGCGTGTTGCGGGGAAACGACGCTCGTCTTCGTCTCAGATGCGAGGTCGGCGCTCTACGTGTCCCCCGTTGGGGCGCTGGCGCCGTCGACTCGCTCGACAGCCGACGAGGTGCCGCCTCCTGCTTGGCCTTGGTTGCCCCGCCTCCTCCTCCGTCGGCGGGGGAGGCGACGGGACAAACCTGAATGTTGTTCTTCTGCCACGTGGGGAAGACGTCGTCGATTCCGCCGCCGGCGGGCGGGTTGTCGGCCGCCATTGTGTCGCGCGGCGGGGGAAGGAGTATCATGTCGTAGCTGTCGTCGAGGGACATGAACTCAAGACTCCTGAAACGGAGCATCGTCCCAGGCTGGAAAGGTTGCTGGAGACTACCCATCTGAAGCTTGACGGGAAGCTGTTCGTCAACACGCAGCAGGCCCCTACCTATCGCGCCAACTGTCGGCGTTTCGACCCCGGGGGGTCCCTGGACCGACGAGTAAATTGTCGCCGCGTGCCCCAGCCCATATGGGTCGGCGCGAGACGGAGCACGAAGGGGGGAAACGAGGAGACAGGCGTAAAGGGGAAGCCCATGGCCTTCGTGTTTGTCCTGCGCCCAGGTCGGGTGCGCTTGCAGTAGGGGGTTACAAGCGTCCGCGTGGGAGGGAGCGAGAGGCCTGCGTGCGTTGTCCTGTCCTCTCCGCGCGACCAACCTCCCCGTAAGAGAGCCCTGAACCTTCCTTTTATAAGCGTAAGGAGAGGGTCCAGGTGTACAATGGGGGGTGTAGCAGTGTGCTAACGTGTCTAGCACAGAGGAGCTAGCGCCCTAAGTACATGCCGTCGTGGCAGCCAGAGAGGTTTTGGCACCCTGTTCATGTGATGTCGTGGCTGTCGGAGGAGCGCTGGAGCCTTGCGGAAGGACAGCTGTCGGAGCTGTCGAGTCCTTGCTGACATCTCCTTGCTTCCGTAAGGGGCTGAGAGCCGCCGTCGTCATGGAGCACGTGGGGCGCCATCATTATTTGTTTACCGGGGCGAGCCAGATGGGACGCCAGTCTTGTTCCCTGTAGCCTGAGCTAGCTAGGGGTAGGGTAATGATGCCCCCCCTGTGACGTGGTCGGTCCGAGCCCTGGGTCGGGCGAGGCGGAGGCTCCTCTGAGGTCGAGGTCGAGTCCGAGCCCTGGGTCGGGCGAGGCGTAGACCGTCGTCTGAGGCCAAGGCTGAGTCCGAGCCCTGGGGTCGGACGAGGCGGAGTTCGTCGTCTTCCGGGGCCGAGGCCGAGTCCGAGCTCTGGGGTCGGGCGAGGCGTAGACCGTCGTCTAAGGCCAACGCTGAGTCTGAGCCCTAGGGTCGGATGAGGTGGAGTTCGTCGTCTTCCGGGGCCGAGGCTGAGTCCGAGCCCTGGGGTCGGGCGAGGCGGAGTTCGTCGTCTTCCGGGGCCGAGGCCGAGTCCGAGCCCTAGGGTCGGGCGAGGCGGAGTTTGTCGTCTTCCGGGGCCGAGGCCGAGTCCGAGCCCTGGGGTCGGGCGAGGCGGAGCTTCCTATGGCGCCTGAGGCCAGACTTGGCTGCTGTCAGCCTCTCTCTGTCGAGTGGCACAGCAGTCGGAGCGGCGCAGGCGGCGCTGTCTTCTTGTCAGACCGGTCAGTGGAGCGGCGAAGTGACTGCGGTCACTTCGGCTCTGTCGACTGAAGGGCGCGCGTCAGGATAAGGTGTCAGGCCATCCTTGCATTAAATGCTCCTGCGATACGGTCGGTCGGTGTGGCGATCCGGCCAAGGTTGCTTCTCGATGAAGACTGGGCCCCGGGAGAGCCGAAGGTGTGTCCATTGCTTGAGGGGGCCCTCGGGCGAGACGTGAATCCTCCGGGGTCGGCTGCCCTTGCCCGAGGCTGGGCTCGGGCGAGGCGAGGTCGTGTCCCTTGAGTGGATCGAGCCTTGACTTAATCGCACCCATCAGGCCTTTGCAGCTTTGCGCTGATGGGGGTTACCAGCTGAGATTAGGAGTCTTGGGGGTACCTGAAAGGGAAATGTGCCCTTGGGCCATTTCTAAGTGTTTTGGTGATTTAGTGTCCAACACAAGTGCCTAAGTGTAAAAAAGTGGACAAAGTACAAATCAAGGATAAAGGTATGTTTCTCAGGCTTAGTACATTGTTTTGTGGACTAATGTATTGTGTCTAAGTGCTGGAAACAGGGAAAATCCAATTGGAAATGTCTTGGCTCGAGCAGCCAAGAATCTGCTGAGTCTGGGAGCACCGGACTGTCCGGTGGTGCACCGGACAGTGTCCGGTGCGCCAGGCTGGCTCGCGCGAAGTGGCTGCTCTCGGGAATTCGCCGACGGCGTACGGCTATAATTCACCGGACTGTCCGGTGTGCACCGGACTATCCGGTGAGCCAACGGTCGGCCGAGCCAACGGTCGGCCGCGCGATCTGCGCGGGACACGTGGCCGAGCCAACGGTCGGAAGGGGGCACCGGACTGTCCGGTGTGCACCGGACATGTCCGGTGCGCCAACGGCTCCTAGATCTGCAACGGTCGGCTGCGCCATTTTTGGAAGGAGATCGGGCACCGGACAGTGTCCGGTGTGCACCGGACTGTCCGGTGCACTCGACGACAGAAGGCAAGGATGGCCTTCCTGTTTTGCTCTCAACGGCTCCTAGCTGCCTTGGGGCTATAAAAGGGACCCCTAGGCGCATGGAGGAGATACACAAGCAACCTTAGAGCATTCTTGATCATCCACACTCAGTCTTTGCACATTCGTTTGTCATCTTCAGTGATTCGAGCTCCGTTCTAGTGAGAACTTTGAGATAGTCTTTTGAGCTCGATTCTTGGCCGTGTGTGCGCATATTGCTGTGGATTTGTGTGTGTTGCTTCCCTTTCTTACTCCATGCTTCTTTGTGAAATTCAATTGTAAGGGCGAGAGACTCCAAGTTGTGGAGATTCCTCGCAAACGGGAAAAGATAAAAGTAAAGAAGAACACCGTGGTATTCAAGTTGATCATTGGATCACTTGAGAGGAGTTGAGTGCAACTCTCGTCCGTTGGGACGCCACAACGTGGAGTAGGCAAGTTTTGTACTTGGCCGAACCACGGGATAACCACCGTGTCATCTCTGTGATTGATTTCTTGTGGTTATTGTGTTTTGGCTCCTCTCTAGCCACTTGGCAATTATTGTGCTAACGATTAACCAAGTTTTTATGGCTATAAGTTTAAGTTTTACAGGATCACCTATTCACCCCTCCTCTAGGTGCTCTCAATTGGTATCAGAGCCGTTCTCTTCAAGAAGGGACTAATCACCCGAAGAGATGGATCCTAAGGGAAAGGGGATGGTGGTCGACAACAACGAGAAGGAGTCTATCTTCAACGAGCCGAAGAATGACAAGTCTACCGACTTGGGCTCAAGCCACAAGCGCAAAGATGGGAAGAAGAAGAAGACAAGGCGCATCAAGGAGATCGTCTACTACGACAGCGACGAATCCTCTTCTTCCCAAAAGGATGACGACAACGACTACAGGAAGACGGTCAATTCGAACTTTTCGTTTGATTATTCTCGTATTCCACATAATTCGAATTCGCATTTGCTTTCCATTCCTCTTGGAAAACCTCCACACTTTGATGGGGAGGACTACGAATTTTGGAGTCACAAAATGCGTAGTCATTTATTCTCTCTCCATCCAAGCATATGGGAAATTGTAGAGAATGGAATGAAATTTGATAGCTCGGATAGCCCTATGTTTGTTAATGAACAGATTCATAAAAATGCACAAGCTACTACTGTGTTGCTAGCCTCTTTGTGCAGGGACGAGTACAATAAGGTGAGCGGCTTGGACAATGCCAAGCAGATATGGGACACCCTCAAGATTTCTCATGAGGGGAACGACATCACCATGCTCACTAAAATGGAGTTGGTAGAGGGCGAGCTTGGAAGGTTTGCGATGATAAGGGGCGAGGAGCCAACCCAAACATACAACCGGCTCAAGACCCTTATCAACAAAATAAGGAGCTATGGAAGCACGCGATGGACGGACCATGACGCCGTCCGACTATTACTAAGGTCCTTTACCATTCTTGATCCTCATTTGGTGAATAATATTCGTGAGAATCCCAGGTACACCAAAATGTCGCCCGAAGAAGTCCTAGGAAAATTCATCAGCGGGCGAATGATGATTAAGGAAGCAAGGTACGTAGACGACGCCTTGAATGGACCGATCAACGAGCCGCAACCTCTTGCTCTCAAAGCAACAAGAAGCAAGGAGGCGCTACCTAGCAAGGTGGCACAAATTGAGGCGGCCGGACTTAATGATGAAGAGAGGGCTCTCATCATCAAACGCTTCAAGTCGGTGCTAAAGGGTCACAAGGGGCAGCCAAGCAAGACCAAGACAAAGGGGAAGCGCTCATGCTTCAAATGCGGTAAGATTGGTCATTTTATTGCTAACTGTCCCGAAAATGAAAGTGACCAGGAACACGGGAGCAAGAGGGAAAAGAAGAAAAATTACAAGAAGGCCAAGGGCGAGGCACATCTAGGAAAGGAGTGGGACTCGGATTGTTCCTCCTCCGACTCTGACAATGAAGGACTCGCCGCCACCGCCTTCAACAAGTCATCCCTCTTCCCAAACGAGCGTCACACATGCCTCATGGCAAAGGAGAAGAAGGTATGTACTCAAGACGGTACTACTTATGATTCCTCTAGTGATGATGAATCTAGCGATGAGGAAATAGACTACTCTAGCTTGTTCGAGGGATTGGATAGAAATAAAATTGATAAAATCAATGAATTGATTGATGCATTGAATGAGAAGGATAAACTCTTAGAGAAACAAGAGGATTTATTGTATGAAGAGCATGATAAATTTGTAGAAGCTCAAAGATCTCATGCTCTAGAAGTTAAAAGAAATGAAATGCTTTCTTGTGAATTATCTTCTTGCCATGAGACAATTTCTAAATTAAGGAGCATTAATGATGATATGAATGCTAAGTTAGAGATTGCTAGTAAATCTACCTCTTGTGTAGAAAATGCTTTAACGTGCACTAGGTGTAAAGATATTAACCTTGAAGTTTATAGTGAACACCTAGCTTGCATTTCTAAATTAAATGAAGAGGTAGCTAGTCTTAATGCCCAACTTAAGACTAGCAAAAGTGATTTTGAAAAACTAAAATTTGCTAGGGATGCCTACACGGTTGGTAGACACCCCTCAATTAAGGATGGACTTGGCTTCAAGAGAGAAGCCAAGAACTTAACAAGCCATAAGGCTCCCATTCCCGCCAAAGAGAAAGGGAAGGCCCCTATGGCTAGTAGTGTGCAAAAGAACCATGCTTTTATGTATCATGATAGGAGACAAACTAGAAATGCTTATAGGAATTATAATGCTTATGATGATCTTGACTCTCATGCCATGTTTGCGTCTAGTTCTTCCTATATGCATGGTAGAAATATGTCTAGGAGAAATGCTACTCATCATGTGCCTAGAAAGAATATTATTCATGCTCCTAGGAAAGTAGTGAATGAACCTTCTACAATTTATTGTGCTTTAAATGCTTCCTTTGCTATTTGTAGAAAGGATAGGAAAATAATTGCTAGGAAGTTAGGGGCAAAATGCAAGGGAGACAAAACTTGCATTTGGGTCCCTAAGGATATTTGCACTAACCTTGTAGGACCCAACATGAGTTGGGTACCTAAGACCCAAGCCTAAATTTGCCTTGCAGGTTTATGCATCCGGGGGTTCAAGCTGGATTATTGACAGCGGATGCACAAACCATATGACGGGGGAGAAGAAGATGTTCACCTCCTACGTCAAGAATAAGGATTCCCAAGATTCAATTATATTCGGTGATGGGAATCAAGGCAAGGTAAAAGGGTTAGGTAAAATTGCAATTACTAATGAGCACTCTATCTCTAATGTGTTTTTAGTAGAGTCTCCTGGATATAATTTACTGTCGGTTAGTCAATTATGCAATATGGGATATAATTGTCTATTTACAAATGTAGATGTATCTGTCTTTAGAAGAAGTGATGGTTCACTAGCTTTTAAGGGTGTATTAGACGACAAACTTTATTTAGTTGATTTTGCAAAAGAAGAGGCCGGTCTAGATGCATGCTTAATAGCTAAGACTAGCATGGGCTGGCTGTGGCATCGCCGCTTAGCACATGTGGGGATGAAGAACCTACACAAGCTTCTAAAGGGAGAACACGTGATAGGTTTGACTAATGTGCAATTCGAAAAAGATAGACCTTGTGCAGCTTGTCAGGCAGGTAAACAGGTGGGAGGAGCGCATCACATCAAGAATGTGATGACAACATCAAGACCCCTGGAGCTGCTACATATGGACCTCTTCGGACCCGTCGCCTATCTAAGCATAGGAGGAAGTAAGTATGGTTTAGTTATTGTTGATGACTTTTCCCGCTTCACTTGGGTGTTCTTTTTGCAGGATAAGTCTGAAACCCAAGGGACCCTCAAGCGCTTCCTCAGGAGAGCTCAAAATGAGTTTGAGCTCAAGGTGAAGAAGATAAGGAGCGACAACGGGTCCGAATTCAAGAACCTTCAAGTGGAGGAGTTCCTTGAGGAAGAAGGAATCAAGCACGAGTTCTCCGCTCCCTACACACCACAACAAAATGGTGTGGTAGAAAGGAAGAACAGGGCGCTCATCGATATGGCGAGGACGATGCTAGGAGAGTTCAAGACCCCCGAGTGCTTTTGGACGGAAGCCGTGAACACGGCTTGCCACGCCATCAACAGGGTCTACCTTCATCGCCTCCTCAAGAAGACTTCATATGAGCTACTAACCGGTAACAAACCCAATGTATCTTACTTTCGTGTATTTGGGAGCAAGTGCTACATTCTAGTGAAGAAGGGTAGAAATTCTAAGTTTGCTCCCAAAGTTGTAGAAGGGTTTTTATTAGGTTATGACTCAAATACAAAGGCGTATAGAGTCTTCAACAAATCACCGGGTTTGGTTGAAGCCTCTAGCGACGTTGTATTTGATGAGACTAATGGCTCTCCAAGAGAGCAAGTTGTTGATCTTGATGATGTAGATGAAGAAGATGTTCCGACGGCCGCTATACGAACCATGGCGATTGGTGATGTGCAACCACAGGAACAAGATGAGCAAGATCAACCTTCTTCCTCAACTATGGTGCATCCCCCAACTCAAGACGATGAACAGGTTCATCAACAGGAGGCGTGTGATCAAGGGGGAGCACAAGATGATCATGTGATGGAGGAAGAAGCGGAACCAGCATCTCCAACCCAAGTTCGAGCGGTGATTCAAAGGGATCATCCCGTTGACCAAATTCTGGGTGATATTAGCAAGGGAGTAACTACTCGGTCTCGATTAGTTAATTTTTGTGAACATTACTCCTTTGTCTCTTCTATTGAGCCTTTCAGGGTAGAGGAGGCCTTGCTAGATCCGGATTGGGTATTGGCCATGCAGGAGGAACTCAACAACTTCAAGCGCAATGAAGTTTGGACACTGGTGCCTCGTCCTAAGCAAAATGTTGTGGGAACCAAGTGGGTGTTCCGCAACAAACAAGACGAGCACGGAGTGGTGACGAGGAACAAGGCTCGACTTGTGGCAAAAGGTTATGCCCAAGTCACAGGTTTGGACTTTGAGGAGACTTTTGCTCCTGTGGCTAGGCTAGAGTCCATTCGTATCTTGCTAGCATATGCCGCTCACCATTCTTTCAGGTTGTTCCAAATGGATGTGAAGAGCGCTTTCCTCAACGGGCCAATAAAGGAGGAGGTGTACGTGGAGCAACCCCCTGGCTTCGAGGACGAACGGTACCCCGACCACGTGTGTAAGCTCTCTAAGGCGCTCTATGGACTTAAGCAAGCCCCAAGAGCATGGTATGAATGCCTTAGAGATTTCTTAATTGCTAATGCTTTCGAGGTTGGGAAAGCCGATCCAACTCTTTTCACTAAGACTTGTGACGGTGATCTTTTTGTGTGCCAAATTTATGTAGATGACATCATATTTGGTTCTACTAATAAAAAGTCTTGTGAAGAGTTTAGCAGGGTGATGACGCAGAAATTCGAGATGTCAATGATGGGCGAGTTGAACTACTTCCTTGGGTTCCAAGTGAAGCAACTCAAGGATGGCACCTTCATCTCTCAAACGAAGTACCCGCAAGACCTGCTGAAGCGGTTTGGGATGAAGGACGCCAAGCCCGCAAAGACTCCGATGGGAACCGACGGACACACCGACCTCAACAAAGGAGGTAAGTCCGTTGATCAAAAGGCATACCAGTCAATGATAGGTTCATTACTTTATTTATGTGCTAGTAGACCGGACATTATGCTTAGCGTATGCATGTGTGCTAGATTTCAATCCGATCCTAAGGAATGTCACTTAGTGGCGGTGAAGCGAATCCTTAGATATTTGGTTGCTACGCCTTGCTTCGGGCTCTGGTATCCAAAGGGGTCTACCTTTGACTTGATTGGATATTCAGACTCCGACTATGCTGGATGTAAGGTCGATAGGAAGAGTACATCGGGGACGTGCCAATTCTTAGGAAGGTCCCTGGTGTCATGGAACTCTAAGAAACAAACTTCCGTTGCCCTATCCACCGCTGAGGCCGAGTATGTTGCCGCAGGACAGTGTTGCGCGCAACTACTTTGGATGAGGCAAACCCTCAGGGACTTTGGCTACAATCTGAGCAAAGTCCCACTCCTATGTGATAATGAGAGTGTTATCCGCATGGCGGAAAATCCTGTTGAGCACAGCCGCACAAAGCACATAGACATCCGGCATCACTTTTTGAGAGACCACCAGCAGAAGGGAGATATCGAAGTGTTTCATGTTAGCACCGAGAACCAGCTAGCCGATATCTTTACCAAGCCTCTAGATGAGAAGACCTTTTGCAGGCTGCGTAGTGAGCTAAATGTCTTAGATTCGCGGAACTTGGATTGAATTGTAGCATATATGTGTTTATGCTTTTGATCATGTTCATTCTGCATTTTGTTGCTTATTATGGTGATCAAGTTGTACAAACATTCCCTGGACCTAACAAGTCCTTGTGTAAGTGATGCACATTTTGAGGGGGAGTTGTGCTACAACTTGACCCTTTGAGACTAACCATATGCTTGAGTTTGCTTGATTTAGTCTCGAAGGAGAATAATTGAAAGGGAAAAGGTGGACTTGGACCATGAAAGACTTCCACTGCACTCCAATGAGAGGGTAACTTATTCCAAGTTCATCTCATGAACTCTTATTGCCATTTGCTCTTAATTGAAGATTTTGGTGAGGCAATGGGGTTAAAAGGCCAAGATTGATCCCGTTTTGGTGTTTGATGCCAAAGGGGGAGAAAATAAAGGCCAAAGCAATAAATGGATCAGCTACCACTTGAGAGATTTGAAAATAGTAGAGTAGAGCTTTTGGTTTGTCAAAACTCATTTGTTGTCTCTTTTGTCAAAAGTTGGCTTCTTGTGGGGAGAAGTAGTGATTATGGGAAAAAGGAGGAATTTTGAAATCGTTGATCAATCTCATTTGGAATGACTCTCTTTATGCTTCAACATGTGTGTTTGACTTAGAGATAGAGATTTGAGTTTGATTTACAAAAACAAACCAAGTGGTGGCAAAGGATGATCCATATATGCCAAAAATGAATCAAAATAAATTTGAGTTTTATTTGAAGTGATATTGCACTTGTTCTAGTTGCTTTATGTTGTGTTGGCATAAATCACCAAAAAGGGGGAGATTGAAAGGGAAATGTGCCCTTGGGCCATTTCTAAGTGTTTTGGTGATTTAGTGTCCAACACAAGTGCCTAAGTGTAAAAAAGTGGACAAAGTACAAATCAAGGATAAAGGTATGTTTCTCAGGCTTAGTACATTGTTTTGTGGACTAATGTATTGTGTCTAAGTGCTAGAAACAGGGAAAATCCAATTGGAAATGTCTTGGCTCGAGCAGCCAAGAATCTGCTGAGTCTGGGAGCACCGGACTGTCCGGTGGTGCACCGGACAGTGTCCGGTGGTGCACCGGACAGTGTCCGATGCGCCAGGCTGGCTCGCGCGAAGTGGCTGCTCTCGGGAATTCGCCGACGGCGTACGGCTATAATTCATCGGACTGTCCGGTGTGCACCGGACTGTCCGGTGAGCCAACGGTCGGCCGAGCCAACGGTCGGCCGCGCGATCTGCGCGGGACACGTGGCCGAGCCAACGGTCGGAAGGGGGCACCGGACTGTCCGGTGTGCACCGGACATGTCCGGTGCGCCAACGGCTCCCAGATCTGCAACGGTCGGCTGCGCCATTTTTGGAAGGAGATCGGGCACCGGACAGTGTCCGGTGTGCACCGGACTGTCCGGTGCACCCGACGACAGAAGGCAAGGATGGCCTTCCTGTTTTGCTCTCAACGGCTCCTAGCTGCCTTGGGGCTATAAAAGGGACCCCTAGGCGCATGGAGGAGATACACAAGCAACCTTAGAGCATTCTTGATCATCCACACTCAGTCTTTGCGCATTCGTTTGTCATCTTCAGTGATTCGAGCTCCGTTCTAGTGAGAACTTTGAGATAGTCTTTTGAGCTCGATTCTTGGCCGTGTGTGTGCGCATATTGCTGTGGATTTGTGTGTGTTGCTTCCCTTCCTTACTCCGTGCTTCTTTGTGAAATTCAATTGTAAGGGCGAGAGACTCCAAGTTGTGGAGATTCCTCGCAAACGGGAAAAGATAAAAGTAAAGAAGAACACCGTGGTATTCAAGTTGATCATTGGATCACTTGAGAGGAGTTGAGTGCAACTCTCGTTCGTTGGGACGCCACAACGTGGAGTAGGCAAGTTTTGTACTTGGCCGAACCACGGGATAACCACCGTGTCATCTCTGTGATTGATTTCTTGTGGTTATTGTGTTTTGGCTCCTCTCTAGCCACTTGGCAATTATTGTGCTAACGATTAACCAAGTTTTTGTGGCTATAAGTTTAAGTTTTACAGGATCACCTATTCACCCCCCCCCCTCTAGGTGCTCTCAGTACCCCTAATTATGGTCCCCGACAAGAAGCAAAATTGCTTTGGGCTACTCATAGTGTCTGACACCCTGTGCAGACCACCTAGCAACAATCTACAGAACATCCGCCTATTCAAAGTCAAATCAACCTGAAGGTGCCAAGCTTGGTAAAATGATTTTTAGCGTAAAGTGTAGACTGTTCGAACCTACTGACGTCCGTGATTCACTTTATTTGACATTCGACGACGCATTTAATGTGATTATAGTCGTTGCAAATAACCATTGCAATCTAGCCATTGATCTTGCACGGGCAGACCGTCCGCAAGTGGATAGAGCGACAATAACGGCTATGTGGTGGTTAGAGGCTATAAATACCACCACATTCAATGATATCCAAGTGATCCAAGCAATCTAAGCATTCACTCACATCCCTTTGCAAGAGAAAGGGTTTTCAAATCACACTCAAAGCAACAGAAATCCTCCAAGTGCCATAATTGAGATAGTGATTGACGGGTCCCCAACAATGGGGTAACCATAGTAGGCACGTTACTTGTGGTAGCTCGACTAGACAAATGACCACGGGAGTAAAAGTCGATCGACTGTCGTCGAGCAACTCTACGAGGCAGATAGGCCGACCAAGTCCCACCGAGCAACTCTGTGAGGCGGACAGGTCGACCAAATCTAGTCTAGCAACAATGCGAGGCGGAAAGGTCGTCCAAGTCCCATCGAGCAACTCTATGAGGCGGATGGCCCAACCAAATTTCGTCGAGCAACTCTGTGAGGTGGACAGACCGACCAAGTCCTATCGAAAACTCTGCGAGGCGGACAAACCGACCATATCCTATCGAGCAACTTTGTCAGGCAGATGAGTTTACCAAGTCCCACCGAGCAAATCTGCAAGGCGGACGAACCCACCAAGTCCCACTGAGCAGCTGGGGCAAGGCGGAGATGTGAAGACCCACAATGAGGGCCGATACATCTGAGGTCCCTTAGTTCCATGACCCCCTGTAACGCACCTCATAGGCGCACACCTGTAACTATCTAGCGAGAAAACGAGACAGACATTATTGACCGACACCAGCCACGATAAGGCATGTCGCCACCAAATATCGTCTCGACTGACGCCACGACACGTCGAGGGAGTGACGGAGAGTCTCTATCAATGGGACGAGTTGTCATCACGTATGACCCTTAATTCCCCAACCCTACGGTGTGGGACCAAGCAAGTTCAACTACAAGGAGCCTCAGCACCATAGTCTCTATAGTAGCCCACAAATGGGACATGGCGGCCGACATACTGATCGTTCGCTTACGCGCATATCAGGAAGACAACGTCAGTAGAACTACGTTAGAAAAACTCCCATAGATAACAGATCCCACTCTGCTTCAAATGACCCATCTCTCTATAAATACCACCCCCTTGAACTATAAATGGGGCAGCTTAAACAGCTACCAGGGCAGGCAAGAGAGCTAGGAGCATTCTGTCGTAATTCTCCTCTCCCTCACCCTGACCCTCTCACTCTCACTAGCACCCTTTATAACGCCACCAAGAGCAATACTAAGATTAGCACTACAGTGGATGTAGGGCACTTGCCTGAACCAGTATAAACTCCCCTCGAGTCACGTGATTCACCATTCGAAGTGAGTCTGCGTTAGCCTTCCCCTATTGAACACAAATTCTATTGTGTCATCGGTTTTAGACACCACGACAGTGATCATTAGTGATTAGCGCCTTCTGAGATTGAAGGACCGGTGAGGCGACTAGATGGGGGTGAATGGGGGCCACTAAAAATTCTCTACACTAGAACACACTATGACTTGATTCCCAACTTATCCCAAACCTCTAGGGACTCACAAAGAACTAGATCACTGTGTAATTCAAACTAGTGTCATTTGAATACACCTAAAACCTGGAAGAGGAACAACCTAACTGTTTGCGCTTCCACTTCATATTCGTTCGGTATCAACCACCCTTGCTCAAACTTATGAACTTCAATTCCATATCTATTGAAAAGGCCTCAAAATTTCTTCATTTTTGGTGCTTAATGCCAAAGGGGGAGAAAGTATTAGGCCAAAGCAAAAGGACTGCACACCTGTTTTCTGAACACTTTTTACAAAACTTTGCATGAGCAAAAACCCTCTTTACAGCTAAGGGAAGAGCTTTTTCAAGGGGAACTTTTATTTAGCCAAAGGAAAAGGCATTTGAAATAGGGGGAGAATCTTTTCAAAACTTGAAAATGCTTTTGAAATCATATTATTATACCATTGGCTAATTGCAAAAGGTTTGCAAAAACCATCACATGCGGTGCAAACCTTTTGCAATTAGCCAATGGTATAATAATATGACCTGTGAACAAATCAATGATGAAGTCGTTGAGTTCTGCTGCCCACTTTTCCAATTCGTCCCTAAGCTTCTCCGCTTCT
Source organism: Zea mays (assembly GCF_902167145.1). Classification (NCBI taxonomy): domain Eukaryota; kingdom Viridiplantae; phylum Streptophyta; class Magnoliopsida; order Poales; family Poaceae; genus Zea; species Zea mays. The sequence continues at coordinate 18,421,097 of NC_050096.1, read as the reverse complement.
CATAATATCCTTGAGTGGTTGTGATGACGACACGATAATGTTGTGCGATTGGAAATAATGCCAAAGCTTTCTTTAAGCCATTAGGACTGTGTCGGAGAGGGAATTCTCCGGCCGGGTGGCGGAGTGCACCTGCCCTAAATCCTAAGATGAGGAGGGGGCTTAAGCGTTTTGCATGTTGGTAGATGAACGATAAACTCAGGAACACGCAAGGATTTAGAGTGGTTCGGGCCGCCGGAGCGTAATACCCTACTCCACTGTGTGTTGGATTGCTGTGAAAGCTTGAGAGCTCGGAGTCTGAGTTCGGTCTAAATGTTTGTCCCCGTGTTTTCTTTCCCCCCTTGTAACGCTGCATGCCTCCCCTTTTATAGCTCAAGGGGGCGCGTACAAGGGTGCTGAGCCCCGACATGTGGGCCCAGGAATATAATGGATGTAATACTTAGAGTCGCTGGAGCAATCTTCTTGCACTCTGACATCCGCGATCTGTGTGGTCTTGGCGTGCCGGGGAAGCTTCTCTGGCAACACATAAATGATGATGGACACAATCCTCCTTGCAGCACGGCGTACTGTTTGGCAATGGACTGGATAGGCACGCCGCCTGCAGGTTGGCCTGGACGCCGCCTACCAGCTGAGTGGACAGGTCACAATAAATGCTGAGGTGGCACATCGCCTGTCATCAGGGTGGACAGGCGACGCGTCCTCTCCGCAATAAATGCAGAGACTGTGCGGCCCAGAGGCCTTACGTCAGGCTCCGCCTGCTGGCTTACGTCACGGGCAACAAGCCACGTGGCAGCATCGGGTCTCCGCCTGAGCGGGGAGCGCAGGCGCACAGGACAAAGTCTGGACATGTGTCAGTACCGGACCCTTGCTTAGGCCAGGGTATCCCCTGTCCCGGGACCTCATTATGGATGGCCTGGACTTTACCCGGAAGGATCCGGACCCCATCCAAGGGACCCTGGCACGCTTACTTGGGAGTCCCGGACCGTATTCGGGGGCCCGGGCTGTGCGCACAGGGGTCCGGTGCTTCCTTGCGGAGGTCCGGTCCAGCTGATTGCATCCTGGGATATATCATCTTTTCTGGCTACGTGGCGCCCCTGGAGCCGTCCACATGGTGGGGTCGGGTGCTGTTCACCGTGCGGCTAGAGATTGTCGCACGGGCACCGTGCCTTCATACTATAGTAAGGGGTACCCCTGATTCAAGGTACCGACAGTGGCCCCCGGGCCCGCCTCAGGGGAGGAATGAGCCTGCAGGTGGGGCCAAAGTTTGATTGGCAATTGGCACACTGCTTCCGCGCGCTTGCTGTCATAAATTGTCGCCTGTTCACGCCAACTGTCACGCCTGTCTCCGCGGCTGACCGACACGTGACTTCCGTACTTGATGGTTTCACTGGGCCATGCGCGGGGTGCCTCGATACTGCTGCATTGGTTTTGAAAATTCACCTTCTCAGTCTTCTGCGGCGGCCCCGAGGAGGCACAGTATTGGTGCGAGCGATGGTGCGACTTCTCTGCACCCAGGAGCCGGTGCCCAAGGAGGATGGCTCGTGGACCCGAGCCCTTGTGCCAGGGACTGGGCTGTTGGTTTTGGCGGAGGCGAAGAGACGCACTACCGTAGGCGGAGGCGCGCTCTTCACGTGTCGATTCGCCTTCTCCGCACCTAGAAACCGGCGCGCCAGGTGCATGACATGTGGGCCTGGGCCCCCATGCCAGAGGTTGGACCGCTGGTTGTGGTGAAGACGAGGGGGCGCACTACCGCGGGGCGGTAGCATGCTCCTTGTGCGGCAGTTCACCTTCTTAACCGTTGGTCGCGGCGAGGATGAAGGGGCGCACTACCGCGGGGCGGTAGCACACTCCTTGTGCGACGGTTCACCTTCTTGGCCGTTGGTCAGGGCGAAGATGAAGGGGTGCACAACCGCGGGGCGGTAGCACGCTCCTTGTGTGACGGTTCGCCTTCTTCGCACTCGAAGACCAACGCGCCAGCTATATGACTTGTGGGACTAGGCCCCCGTGTCATAGGATGGATACCCTGGTGTGCATCGGGGGAGACTTCTCACGGTGTTTCGAGGCGGGAGCGGGGGAGTCTGCCTTTAAAGAGGGGTTCGTCCCTTGAGTAGCAGCCATGCCTTACTTCTCTCCCACTCGCGGCGTCCTCTCTCCTTCGAGCTTTCTGCGCCCCTTTGCCTTCAAGGTCTCTGCTTTGCGTTGCCGTAGTTTGCCATGGCCTTGTAAGTTCATCCCGAGCATGCCCAGACTGAGTGAGTGCTCGACATGGTATACCGCCTGCTTGGATGGGATGCGCCGGCGTTCGGCGGAAAGATTTGCGTCGGCGCCATCCATCCCGATGAACTTGCCGCTGGAGAGTTCATGCCTTTTGTCCTCCCCAGTGGGTTGGTGCTACCGGTCTTATCTTTCCTCTGCTGGAGGTGCGTGGCCTTGTGGGAGCGACACTCTTCCACCGGTGCTTGGCTTCAAGGATGTTCATCAGCCTTGCGGTGATGGAGAGCAAGCTGAGCTATACGGCTCCGCCTCCCACATGGGCTAGTGACCCGCCTCTTCCTCCAGCATTCGGAGGAAAAGGATGATCACCAGCCTTGTGAAGGAGGAGAACTTCGGTTACGCGGTCCTGGCTAGACCGCAAGCACCGCCTGTCGCCATGCTCCCAGCTCCATGGCTTGGATGGTCTTGTCCTCACCCCCGTAGGAGGGCGGGGGCGAGGACCTCTTTGCCATGGCGTGCACACTGAGGTGGTCGCCACCGCTGGGAGGTTGCCCGGTGCAGGGGTGGTTGCCGCCGCTGGCAAGTCGTCGGTGCAGAGGTGGTCGTCGCCGCTGGTGAGGCTGCCTGGTGCAGAGGTGGTCGCCGCCGCTGGTGAGCCGCCCGGAGCTAGCTTTCAACGCGACCCTGCTGGTGCAGAGTAGTCCATTCCTGCAGAGTAGAGATGGAGCTAGGACTCCGCTTGAAGGCGGATGTAATACTTTTGCTTTTTGTAAGGTACTTTTGAGTACTATTTATCAAGCAGTATTAGCACTTATCTATGTACCACTTGTCCATGTTGTGTGTGGTGTCACCGATTCCTCCTTGGTACCTGCCCCCCTGGGATGTAGGCTCGATTTGTCGAGGCTGCAGACCAGCATACCTAGGAAAGAGTTGGCAATGTCCCCCAGGAGGTAGCCTCGACTAGGACCCGGGCCTGCACACAGCTTTGGCTAGGGAGCATTAGTAGTACACCCGCAGGACCCACCATCTAACACTAGCCATCCTTTGATACATGCTCGGGACCTGCAGGGTCTAGTCTGGGAAGCCAAGTTGTGCATCCGGACCTCCTGGACGGTGGTTCTAGATACTAGGACACTCGTCACAGAGTGGTGGAGCGTGCAGGCCCACAGTACAGGACCAGGTTGAGCGGCTACACGACTCCGGACCACCCCAGGAGACAAGTGTCCATTCTCTATTTCCGGACCCCAGGTTGCCGGACCCACAAGACTTATAGCTCCAAGTACTAGGGTACTCGTCACGGAGTGACGGAGTGTGCAGGCTTTCGGGTATGGGACCAGGCTAAGCGACCACACATGCTCCGGACCACCCATGGAACGGGTTCCCGTTCTTTAGAATCGGCCCCCAGGCTGTCGGTCCCTCCTGGCTGTTCAATTTGGATGTCATCATGTCTGATGGGATGGGAACTGCTTAGGTGGGTTAGATAAAATAACATCCGGAAACCTGCAAGGTAGGACCATGGAGCAGTAGGATAAAACTATCATAGAGGCACACCTGAGGGGGTAAATCTTTTCTTTATAACCTGTCGTGCATGGGTGCAGACCAACAGGCCGGGCTTATGAGGGCGGACCTCACCGGGCTGGTCGTACACGTATTTCCTAGTTACAAAAGGGAGAAAAATTCGACCCCTCAGACTTGCTCCTATGGATAGAACTTACAGAGATGCTCCAGTGGTCAAGAAGAGGTACTCCTTCAGTCGTAGCAAGATAGTCACCCTCGGGTCAGCGTATTCCCATCACCTTGAAGGGTCCTTCCTAGCTGGGGGAGAGTTGCGGAGCCCTTCTGAAAGTCGCCTAGAGGGGGGGTGAATAGGGCGAAACTGAAATTTACAAAGTTAATCACAACTGCAAGCCGGGTTAGCGTTAGAAATATAATCGAGTCCGCGAGAGAGGGTGCAAAACAAATCGCAAGCGAATAAAGAGTGTGACACGCGGATTTGTTTTACCGAGGTTTGGTTCTCGCAAACCTACTCCCCGTTGAGGAGGCCACAAAGGCCGTGTCTTTTTCAACCCCTTCCCTCTCTCAAACGGTCCCTCGGACCGAGTGAGCTTTCTCTTCTCAAATCAACCGGGAACAAAACTTCCCCGCAAGGACCACCACACACTTGGTGTCTCTTGCCTCGGTTACAAGTGAGTATTGATCTTAAGAAAGAATGAGAAAGAAGAAAGCAATCCAAGCGCAAGAGCTCAAAAGAACACGACAAATCACTCTCATTAGTCACTAAAGCTTTTGTGGAATTGGGAGAGGATTTGATCACTTGGGTGTGTCTAGAATTGAATACTAGAGCTCTTGTAAGTAGTTGGAAGGTGGAAAACTTGGATGACTTGAATGTGGGGTGGTTGGGGGTATTTATAACCCCAACCACCAAACTAGCCGTTTGGTGGAGGCTGCTGTCGCATGGCGCACCGGACAGTCCGGTGCGTCACCGGACAGTCCGGTGCGTCACCGGACACTGTCCGGTGCGCCAGCCACGTCACCAGGCCGTTGGGTTCCGACCGTTGGAGCTCTGACGTGTGGGCCCGCCTGGCTGTCCGGTGGTGCACCGGACAAGTCCTGTAGACTGTCCGGTGTGCCACCCGCGCGTGCTCTGCTCCTCTGCGCGCGCTGGCGCGCATTTAATGCGTTGCAGTCGACTATTGGCGCGAAGTAGTCATTGCTCCGCTGGCTCACCGGACATGTCCGGTGAATTATAGCGGAGCGGATTCCCGAAGCTGGCGAGTTCAGAGTCGCTTTCCTCTAGAGCACCGGACACTGTCCGGTGTTGCACCGGATAGTCCGGTGAATTATAGCGAAGCGCCTCTAAGAATTCCCGAAGGTGAAGAGTTTGGCTTGGAGTCCCCTGGTGCACCGGACACTGTCCGGTGGCACACCGGACAGTCAGGTGCGCCAAACCAGGGCTGCCTTCGGTTATCCCTTGCTCTCTTTGTTGAACCCAATTCTTGGTCTTTTTATTGGATAGTGTGAACCTTTGGCACCTGTATAACTTATAGACTAGAGCAAACTAGTTAGTCCAATTATTTGTGTTGGGCAATTCAACCACCAAAATCATTTAGGAAAATAGGTGTAAGCCTAATTCCCTTTCACCTTCTTGGTTCGGTACTTGCTATAGGACTAGGTCCCGACCCTGGGTTCTCATCTGCGTTTGATGATGGGGTCCTCGTCCTTATGTTGTAGCCATTTCTGCATGGGCTTGTCAGAAACCTGGACCCGTGGGGAGTCCAGAAGGGTTTCCGGGGGAAGGTAGGCTTCGGCCCCGTAGATCAGGGAGCATGGGGTCCCTCAGGGGGTCCATCTAGTTGTCGCCACTGGAGTAGGAGTCTCCGGTGAAGACATCCTTCAGGCCCCCCTCGGGTGACTGATAAACGAGGTCCCGTTCAACCACAACCACCTCGCCGTCGTCGACCCTTTCCTTGCCAGGTCGGCGACGAGGTGGGGAGCCGTCCTTCGAAGACTGCTCGCGCCGATCGCTGACGCGTTTCGCGAGGTCGATGATTTCACGACACTCCGCGGCGTTGTGGCGACCATTGGGGTGCATAGGGCATGAGCCGTTGTTACCCCTCTGCGGCCGTGGGCGTTTGTTGCGGTCGCCCTGACCCCCGATCGCGGCTGCGACGACTAGAGCGGTGGACCACGACTTCTGGTGGTACAGTCCTTCTTCTTTTTCTTTTTACCGTCCCGAGGGACGGTACCCGATCCACCCGTCTGGGTAATCCCAGGCTGCGGGGGTCAAGTGCCATGCACGACCCTCGACGGCTCTGGCACATTTGTCGGTCAGAGCGAAGAGTGTGGAGACAGCCTCCACGTCATGCGTGGCCAACTTCTCCAACATTTTCTCATCACGTACTCCCTGGCGGAAGGCCGTGATGATGGAAGCATCGAAAATGCGAGGTATAGTACCTCGCACCTTGGTGAAGCGGGAGATGAATGTCCGGAGAGTTTCCCCGGGCTCCTGCCTCACTGCGTGGAGGTGGGCCTCCACACCGTGTTGCTGGTAAGCGCTGGCGAAGTTCGCAACGAACCGTGCGCAGAGCTCTTCCCAGGAGTAGATTGACCCTGGGGCGAGGTTCATGAGCCAAGTACGGGCAGGCCCAGACAAGGCAACATGAAAGTATGTCGCCATCACAACAGTGTTTCCACCTGCTGTTGTGATAGCGGTGACGTACACCTGCAGGAATTCCGACGGGTTTGACGTTCCGTCGTACTTTTCCGGTAGGTGTGGCCGGAACTTGGATGGCCATGACGCCACGCGGAGATGATCCGCGAGAGCGGCGTAGCCCACACCGGCCAAGGGGATACCCACTTGGGACCGGGTGCCCATTGGGGCCTGTGGTGCTACCGCAATGAAGTCTTGATCGAGGTTGCGACCCTCAATGTTTTGCCGGTGCTCGCGCACTCTCTCTAAAGAGATTCGGGCATCCTCTTCCGCACGCCTGCGGTTGAGCTCTACCCGGAGGTCGTCGGTCTGCGCGCCCCTTACTGAGGTTGAGCGCACAGACGTCGTTGCCTCATGTTGGCGCCGGGATGACCGAGGCCTGGACCTGGCCGAGGTGGAATGCGCCATGCCGAGCAGCCGGTCGACATCGTCGCGCCACTACTTCATGGCCCCTGACGAGGCCGTGGAGCTTGGAGGGTGGCGCAACAACTCTCTGGTCGCGGACAACGCGCCGGGCGTCGCCCTTGACGGAGTCCAGGATGCCTGTGCAGGCATGTGTTGCCGCACAGCGTGCACAGCAGCAGCCCCAGACACTGGGAGGTTGGATACTTGTGGCACGGAGGACATAGCTTCTTCCTCCACCATGAAATCCTCCAAAGTGTCGACGCGGTGCTCAACAATTTGCACCATCATGCCGAACAAGAGAACAAGCAAAAACCTAATGCCAAAGCCCCTACCTGGCGCGCCAAATGTCGGAGAGGGAATTCTCCGGCCGGGTGGCGGAGTGCACCCGCCCTAAATCCTAAGATGAGGAGGTGGCTTAAGCGTTTTGCCTGTTGGTAGATGAACAATGAACTCAGGAACACACGAGGATTTAGAGTGGTTCGGGCCGCCAGAGCGTAATACCCTACTCCACTGTGTGTTGGATTGCTGTGAAAGCTTGAGAGCTCGGAGTCTGAGTTCGGTCTAAATGTCCGTCCCAGTGTCCGTCCCCGTGTTTTCTTTCCCCCCTTGTAACGCTGCATGCCTCCCCTTTTATAACTCAAGGGGGGCACGTACAAGGGTGTTGAGCCCCGCCATGCGGGGCCCAGGAATATAATGGATGTAATACTTAGAGTCGCTGGAGCAATCTTCTTGCACTCTGACATCCGCGATCTGCGTGGTCTTGGCATGCCAGGGAAGCTTCTCTGGCAACGCATAAATGATGATGGACACAGTCCTCCTTGCAGCACGAGTGTACTATTTGGCAATGGACTGGACAGGCATGCCGCCTGTAGGATGGCCTGGACGCCGCCTGCTAGCTGAGTGGATAGGTCACAATAAATGCTGAGGCGGCACATCACCTGTCAACAGGGTGGACAGGCGACGCGTCCTCTCCGCAATAAATGCAGAGATCGTGCGGCCCAGAGGCCTTACGTCAGGCTCCGCCCGCTGGCTTACGTCACGAGCAACAAGCCACATGGCAGCATCGGGTCTCCGCCTGAGTGGGGAGCGCAGGCGCACAGGACAAAGCCTGGACACGTGTCAGTACCGGACCCTTGCTTAGGTCAAGGTATCCCCTGTCCCGAGACCTCGTTATGGATGGCTCGAACTTTACCCAGAAGGATCTGGACCCCATCCAAGGGACCCTGGCACGCTTACTTGGGAGTCTCAGACCGTATTCGGGGGCCCGGGCTGTGCGCACAGGGGTCCGGTGCTTCCTCGCGGAGGTCCGGTCCAACTGATTGCATCCTGGGATATATCATCTTTTCTGGCTACGTGGCGCCCCTGGAGCCGTCCACGTGGTGGGGTCAGGTGTTGTTCACCGTGCGGCTAGAGATTGTCGCACGGGCACCGTGCCTTCATACTGTAGTAAGGGGTACCCCTGATTCAGGGTACCGACAGACTGCATAAAGGACCTTCTCCATCTCTGTGTAATTTATTTTGGATGGACTTAATACTTCGGATATGAAGTAAACAATCATCTGCATTTTCACACCTTCGCTTACCACCTCTTGGACCAAGGCACCACTTACGGTTGTCTGCTAAGCTGATACATAGAGTAATAGAGGAGCCCCTGGCGAAGGTGGACAAAGTGTCGTTAGCTTTATTATATAGTCCTTCAATTCCTCAAAGGCTTATGATGAGGAGGACCCCGTTGAAAAACCTCTGTTGACTTAAGGACCTCAAAGAACAACAGGCTTCGTTCAACAGACCTTGAAATGAATCTGTTTAGAGAAGCCAACCTCCTGCTAACCTATGAGTCCCCTTTTCTTGACATTGGTGGCACCATCCGAATATTGCTTCGATTTTGCTTGGATTTGCTTCTATACCCTTTGTTGACATGAGGCAACCCAGAAACTTGCCTTCTTTCACTCTGAAGACACATTTCTCAGGGTTAAGTTTTAACCCCACCATTTGGAAATTGGCAAAGGTTTCTTAGGGATCTGAAATATGATCTTGTTACTTAGTGCTTCTTACAATGATATCATTGACATAGGTCAAGACATTCCTACCTAGCTGCGAACTTAGCGCCTTGGCTGTCATTCTGCTGAACCACCAGCATTCTTGAGCCACTCAGGCATCTAAAGGAAGCAATAAGTGCCATTAGGGTTATGAAGCTGGTTTTTGGCTCATCTTCCTTCTTCATCCATATTTTATGGTAACCTGCGTAGTAGTCGAGTAAACTAATGAGCTATAAAGTTGTAGCTGCATCCACTAGTGAATCAATTCTTGGTAATGGGAATTCATCCTTCAGGCATGCTTTGTTGAGGTCGATGAAATCAATACACATTCTCCATTTACCATTGTATTTCCTGATTATAATTGTATTGGCCAACCATTATGGGTCTTCTCTTATGACTCTAGCACTAAGAAATCTTTTAAATTTAGCCTTTACACCTTTGGCCTTGTCTTCGAACATTTTACGAAGCTTTTGCTTGTGTGGCTTGGCGCTTGGATCCACGTTTAGGGCATGTTCTATTATGCTTCTGTCCACTCCACACAGGTCATTTCCTGACCAGGCAAAGACATCCTTGTTGTGAAATAGAAACCTTCGAAGATTATACTCTTGCTCCAAAGTTAGCTGATTGCCGAAGATGACTCTCTGCTCTGCAACATCATCATGGAGCAGCATCGACTTCGGTTGATCCACCGAAGATGCCTTTCTTTTATTGGTTTCTCAGAATCCTGAATTTGAGATTTGGCTTCATCTATGTTATAAATAGTCTTGAACTCTTGCAGAGTCCCTTCTACCTTTCTTGCTGCTTCTTGACTGCCATAGACTGATTCACTCCTTGATTACTGGGTATCTTCATGTAAAGATAAGTTGAATGTAGAACTGCTTCAAACACATTGAGAGTTCCTCTTCCGATGATAGCGTTGTATGGGAATTTCATATCAACAACCTCAAATATGACTTCCTTTGTTCTTGTGTTATTGACATAGCCGAAGGTAATAAGCATGATCAACTTTTCTAGTGCCATCACCTGCTGCCCTCCAAAGCCACAGTGAGGGAAAGTTGAATCTTGGAGCTTATCTTTGGGCTCTTGCATTTGCCTGAAAGCTTTGAAAAATATGATAACTACAGCACCGCCTGTGTTAACCAGAACAAAACCTTTGATTACATAGGAGATAACCATGGCATCTCTGTGCGGATAATCTTTAAGACGAAGATCATCCTGAGAGAAGGTAATAGGAATGTGGGACCACTTGGTCCTATTGTAGGGTCCTTGAACGCCTACATGTTGCACCCTTCCTTGGGCTTCTTTCTTCTGCTTTTTGTTGCTAGATTTGAAGCTTGAGCCCCCCAGCGATACAGAGAGTAAGCTTCTCCATTGAAGTAGATGAAGCTTGATGATTCACCATTGTCTTTGTAGTGATGAAGCTCGTTGTGGTCGTGAGATCACCGGAGGCGGGCGCCAATGTTGGATACTTGATTTCAATCCCCTAGAGGCATTGAAAATCAAGGCAACACAAGTTAAGAATGTAGTTCTCCATCCTTGACTTCAAAGTGTTAATGTGAAGGACGAATGTCTTTATAAAGAAGTATAAATGAAACAATGCAGATTGAAACAACATTACACCATGAAGTATGAAAACCATCTTCTTTGCCTTAGCATTTTTATTCCATCTCTTTTTTTACATTAGATGAGTTTACAAGCATACCTTCGTCTCCTTAACGCAAGGTGACACGAAGGTACTTCGAAGGCTAAGCATCACGAAGTTGTTCCCTCGAAAAATGTACTTTCTATAGGGCACTGTTCATCTATTTATAAGGGAAGATGAATCACCTTTGTACATAATTACAATAATGCCCATCAAGGTTTTATACACATTGTTAACAAATGATATTAGGACAATAACATATTTTCTCCATCCTCAGCTGTGTGGGTTTCGGCCTTCGTTGTTTGGTAGCTTCCCCTTTGGCTTGTGTCCGAAGTTACCAACTTTGGCTGTCATCTTCACCATTTGCGCGCACAGACGAAGCTTCTTTGTACGCTACCTTGGTCGAAGGTCAGCTTCATCCGCCAGTGGAAATGTTCCTAAAATACACTTGTTTGTGCCGAAGCAACATGTTAAACGAGCGATCTTCGGCATAGAAGGCCCCTAACATACGGTAAATGACCATAGCATTAGTCGCACGACGTTGCGATCCGTCCATCTTATGCTCCCATAGTTTCATATCTTGTTCACCAGGATTTTGAGCCTGTTGTATGTTTCAGTTGGCTCTTCACCCCTCTTCATGGCAAACCTCCCAAGTTCACCCTCGACCAACTCCATCTTGGTGATCATGGTGATGTTGTTTCTCTGATGAGAAATCTTGAGGGTGTCCCAAATCTCCTTAGCATTGTCCAAGCCACTAACTTTGTTGTATTCATCCTTGTATAGAGAGGCTAGAAGCACAGTAGTAGTTTAGGTATTTTTATGAATCATTTCTTGCATGTGAATAATATTGTAGCTCTCGCGATCACTATCTACAACATGCTTCCCATTTTCTACTATGTCCCAAATGCTAGGATGAAGAGAAAATAAATGATTGCGCATCTTATGACTGCACCAAAAATAATCCTCGCCATCAAAGTGAGGAGGTTCGACAAGAGAAATAGACAATAAATGAGCATTGACATTGTAACGAATACACGAATAATTAAAATACGTCTTAGAGTAGTTTTTGTTTGACCGTCTTTTTCTTTGAAGGGGAGGAGTCGATGTTGTCCTTTGGTGAAGACGAAGAGGTGTTGCTGCCGTAGTAGATAATATTCTTGATCCTCTTCTTCTTGCCTTCCCTCTAGAGATGGCAATGGGTAAATACCCACCGGGTATTACTACCCCATACCCATACCCACGACAAAAAATAACCCCATCGGGTCACCCATATACACTGGTGGGTATGAATTTACCCTAATACACATACCCACGTGGGTATGGGTCACCCATCGGGTCACCCGTACCCACAAAAATTAAACATCTATCAAAATATTATATTATACAAATGTCAAGTATATACATCTAAATACCATTGTAAAATTTCTAGCATCATTTAACCAACCATTCAACACACCAAAGATAATTGGATAAAGTAATAACACTATGACAGTACTACATAGCACATTACATGTTCCATTACATGGTCATTAAATTGTCGTTAGACCTTCTATGACATTATGGCCTAAAAGGTTGTTAAATAGTAAAAAAGATGGATTACTAAAGTCCAAGATCATGCTTGGGCTAAGTTTATATTGGGTATTTTATACCCGCGGGTTAACGGGTATGGGTGAAGGTGGAACGTTCTAATACCTGTTTACCCATTGGGTGAAGATTTTTGCCCAATAGTAGACCCACAGGTAGAATATTTAGCCCACATGCATACCCTAATGGAGTAAATACCCATCGGGTATCGGGTCGCGGGTACCCATTGCCATCTCTACTTCCCTCCTCTTCCCGGATCTTGAGTTGACATGATTTTCTCTCTTGGACTCGTTGTTGAGTGTCTCCTTCTCGTCGTTCGCCTTGCCATTCCCTTTAGCATCGTTGGCCATTTCTTCGGGTTGTTAGATCCAACGGAAGAAACCGGCTCCAATATCAATTAAGTGCACATAGAGGGGGTGAATAGGTGATCCTACAGAAATTAACTTAAAACACAAAAAACTTGGTCTAAAAGTTAGAGTTAGAGCAAATTAAACCAACTTTGAGAGGAGAGAAAGAGATGTTCCCTTCACTTGATTGCTCTGTCATGACATGAACTAGACCTAGAGCAATATAGCAAGTGAGAGTACAAAACTTAGAAGAAAAATCGTAGTAAAGTAAATAGCACAAGAGATGCGACGATTGTTATCCCGTGGTTCGGTCAAGTGTAATATGTTTGCCTACTCCATGTTTGTGACGCCCCAATGGACGAAGGTTGCACCCAACCCCTCTCAAGTGATCTAAAGATCAAACTTGAGTATTACGGTTCTTCCTTATATCTCAGTATCTCGTTTGTGAGTGAGGAAACTTCTCAATTTAGAGTCTCCAACAGCTTTACACAATGATCACAATTAAAACCAGAGTAAGGGAGGGAGAAAGAACACACACGCAAGAGCAAATCACAGCAACACACGCAAGAGATGCAAAGACAAGAGCGCAAGAACACACCGACAGAGTTACAGTTCAAAAACAACGCTCAAATATCTCTAGAATCACCCGGAGGCGTGGTCGCGACGTATCAGAATGTTGTGCAGCTCTTGAGGTGCTTGTGTACTGTTCCAAGGCATGTAGGAGTCTCTTTTATAGCCTAAAAACATAGGAGACGTTAACTTATCCAAATTGAAGTCCGGTGCGTGACTCAACAGACTGTATATCACCCGGGTAGTCCGGTGCGTGACTATGGATATGTTTGGTTGGCTGGCCCAGCGCACGACCAGGTCCATTTGAAACAAGCACGCCATGTTTGGTATCCTGGCCCAGCTTGGGGGTCTAGCTGAGGCGAGCCACATCTGACTTCGTGGCCAGGCCCAATTGAAACGCAGGTAACTTCCTTCGCGCATCAGCCTGGCCCGTGCTCGCCCACTGCGCTAGGGTTCACTCGCCTCTCGAGTTCACTCGCAGACGCGCCGCGGCTCTCGCCTCTCTCGCCTCACGCCTCTTCGGTCGGGCTGCGCGACGCAGGCCGGGTGGGTGCGGAGCCCCAGCAGCGCGTCGGCGTCGGCCAGCGCCGTGTCGTAGGCCACGTGGTGGGACTCCAGCGCCGGGTGCCTGCCCCGCACGCTACCGATCCACGCCGCGTCCTCCTCCAGGAACACGGTCCGCCCCCCGTGGTTCAGCGCCGCCCACATGGGGCTGTCGAGGCCCAGCCCGAACACCAGGAAGTTGCAGGGCGTGCGGCGCTGCAGCACGCGCAGCGCCACCCTGATCTCCTCCGCCGTCTGCTGCGGCGTCGCGTTGGACGTGGCGTAGTGCACCAGCGGCTGCGGCTCCAACAAGCACGAGGGCGATGACGGGACAGGCGACGTGACCAGGGTGCGCGCGGCGAAGACAAGGAGGAAGCCAGCGAGCGCGGCGGCGAGGAGCAGGCGCAGCGCCACGCCGGCCTTGCCCTGCTGCGCGAGCCTGGCGCGCAAGGAGGCCAGGTGGACGTCCTTGCGGGCGTGCGTGGGGCCTTGCCGGAGAAGACGGCGGTGGAGAACAGTGGCATCTTCGGCTACGACTTCATCAACGACGTGAAGACGACGCTCGAGAGGGCGTGCCCCGGCGTCATCTCCTGCGCAGACATCATCATCGCCACAACAAGGGACACCGTTGGCATGGTGAGTGATGAGTTATATGGGCCAGGTTTATTTTGACCAGTCAACCAAATATTTTAGGTTGGCTCATTATATGCGGGCTTCTTTAACTCCGATCATCTCACTTAGTCCGGCTCAGTCTGGATCACGCAACCAAATATATCCACGTCTGGCTCGGGTTCATGTCACCACGTGGATGGCACTGGCATATCCTCTGGCTCACCGCAAAAAGCTCGGATCCTACTGGTGGACCCCTTCCAAAAGCGGGACTGCCTGCTGGCCCAAGTACATGTGCATGCATATCAACGATGCATTGGGGGTGCTTTGGGTTGGGGATGTATCAACGAGATGCGCATTTATCTGGCCGATTGTCTGTGTACCTCTATAACCTTGCAAAATGAACGATGCATTGGGTGGGGACGTGGGGGGTGCTTTCTGGAGGCTTGTTAATGGCAATGCCAATCCCAATCGCAAGCGCGCGTGGTGCCTGATGACGAGCAAGCACGAGGTGCCTCTGGCCGATAACAACGTAACGTAACCGGATAATGGATCGCAAAAGCGTCCCACTTTCCAGACAAGGGGGGCCTTTGGACCGAACGTTGGTTGGTCACTTGGTCTCACTGTCTCAGACTGTCTTTCAGTACGGAGGAAATGTATTTTTGGTGTTCAGTTTCAGCCACGAAGGGAACATGAACAGCTGGGCTTGGTTTCCGGCCGACCGGCCCAGTTCCCAGTAGGAGTACTTACAAGCGGCGAGACCTGTACCCCGCAGATCAGGATCATCATGTTCACGTTCTTGTTATCAATCATGTACTACGCGTACTTCCTTCCCGTACAGTACTGTACAGTACTGGGGCGTGCCAAGATCGCGTGAACAAACTCATCTGTGACAGATGGCCTCTCGTTCGTTGCTGGGACTAGCAAGTACAGCGGGCAACCATTTTGTGTTCTAGACTGCACTGTTCATGTGTTGCTCACCGTTCCTCGCAGAGATCATGTGAGCATGTTGGTTTTTTTTTTCCTCAAGGCCCATCACCAATTCTTCACCGCCAGTCATCACATCCCACGCCTGTTGCATGCAGGATCCCTTCTTGGCGGACGACGGTGAAGAAATAGGGCACCTTCTCGCAGCCACTAGAGTCCAAGACCAGGACATCAAAGGAGCAGCTGCCACTGCACGCGAAGAGGGGACCTATTCCCTTCCAAAGCAACGAACTTTCTTCCGCGGTTTATCTGTTGTAGCGCTTGCCTCCGCACTCGTCACTCACCTAACAGCCTCCATCCCCGCTGTGTTGTTGCATCGACCGTCCCTGGAGATGGATCGGCGGACATCTCAGCAGCAGTGCAGCACGAGCAGGCAACACGAGAGATGGATCGAGTACATGAGCAGCACCTAGACAGGAACTGGACGGACGTGGACAGGAACCGGATGGAGATGGATCGAGTACGTGAGCAGCATGGCAGCACGGGATGCCAAGGGGAAAAAAATGGATTGGCGCCGATGAAAACTGATTTAGTTGCTAAATACTATATTTGAGGCTCTGTTGTTGGAGACCCAAGTTTTATGTCACTCCTAAGTAGATTAGATCGGTTCTACAAATTAAATTTAGGACCTCGGTTTAGGATTCCTTTTTGGAGTTGCTCTAATTAGCTGTAGTGGGATATTTTACGTAGGAAGCATGGCTTAGATAGAACAATTAGGCGAGAGCAAAAATCTCTAAACTACAGTCAACCTGTAGTGGGATATTTTAGATTATTTATTTTTTTGACATAAAAATGATATGGACCAATTAGAGACGACACGTGATAGCAGACGATCGATATCGTTCTTCAATATAACAGTCAATACTGATCAGTTTCGCCTCCAAAGCAAGCCCTAGCGACCCGTCTAGAGAATCGATAAGTCCTAGGTCTCCTCGATCGGTCGTATAGAGAGTCCTCACATGTGAGTCTAACAGCCATGTTGGAGGGTAGGGTACACTTTTCACATGGATCTTTTCACAGTTCTAATGTTTTGTATTAGTACAATAATGCATGATGGGTCTGGCCATCTCCAGCAGAGCGTGTATATGAACGTGCGAAACACTATTTTGCATTGTAGACTATACCGTTTGCAGAGTAGATTTTAAAATATAAAGTGAGATAGGGAGTATGATAGAGAGGCTGATAGGGATAACCTAATATGATACGACTAATTTTGTATCTAACTGAAAGAACAATCAAATTAGTTTTGTTTATGTCTACTAGCATATATTTGTGCTAACGCTACGATTCCGAGAAGGGAAGGGGTCGACAACTGAAAGGGAAATGTACATTTGGATCATTTCTAAGGTGTTTTGGTGATTAATTGCCCAACACAGCACATTGAACTAACATTCTTCATATGAGCATGAACACATGTTTAAATCAAGCAAATTGAAGATGTGAAGTACAAATGAGTTGGATTGAAAGACAAAAAACTGCAACCTTGGGTAAAACTACAAAACCAGGAGGTTTACGTTTTTGAATAAGTTGCACTTACACTATACTATGTTTCTTGCACTTTTATTTGGCTACTAACTTCTTTGTGCAAGTAAAGTGGCATTTCGACTTAGCTTGAGCATATTTCCAACCATTTTGAAAAGAAGTGATAAATGTATGATTCAAGGTCTGAGTCAATTGTTTTTGTTGCTAACTATGTTTATCTAAGTGCTAGAAACCATCATAAAAAAGTCAAAAAGAAGTGAAGGAGTTTGGCTCAAAAGAGACAGAGTGGGCTTCTCCGGACAGTCCGGTGTGCCCCGGACATGTCTGGTGCTGGCCCGGGCAATTGGCCACAACTGGCTGCTCTCAGGTTTTTGCTTTGGCTCGCTGGCTAAAATTTACCAGACAGTCTGGTGTGCACCGGACATATCTGGTGGGCCAGACGACAAACGATCGACAACGCGATCGACGTCGGCCGCGTCAGCACACCAACAGTCAAGAAAGGGTCACCGGACAGTCCGGTGCCTACCCGAAAAGGAAAGCGACCAATCAACCGATCTTGTGACCGTTGCATACCAGAGTGTCCGGTGCACCCACAGACAGAAGGCAATCTTTAGTTTCCAAAGGAAGAAGCAGTCTCCTTGGCTTCTTGGGGCTATAAAAGAGGCCCATATGCGTGAATGCGTCTATACCCGTACACCAAGCATTTTAAGAGCACACTACAGCTCGGAAACTCCGCGGCCACGCTGTTCTAGTGTTTGAGAGAGATTTGAGCACATTTCTGAGCTGTCACTCTGGGTTTTGTTCTTGCGCTCTCCTATTTGTTTGTGTGCGTGTTGTTGCTGCTATTGTGCTCTTGAGTGCGTGATCTCAGTCCCTCTCTTACTCTAATTTTGATTGTGATCATTTTGTGTAAGGCTGTGAGAGACTCCAAACGTGTGGAGATTCCTTGCAAATGAGTTTGATATAAGGAAGAATACCATGACACTCAAGTTTGATATTTGAATCATTTGAGAGTGGTTGAGTGTAACCCTTGACGAAGAAGATCACCACAACATGGAGTAGGCTTTGGCCGAACCATGGGAAAAATCGTTGTGTCTCTTGTCAACTTTACTTTACTTTGATTTCTATTTTCCTTTGAGCTTATATATTGCTAATACACATCTCAAGATAGCAACCAAGTAAAGAGTCCTCCTTTATCTCCTTATCTCATCTAAATTTGGTTTAACTTACTTTAATTTATTTTACAGACTAAGTTTGTATTGTTTTAAACAAGTTTCGCAAGATTACATATTTACCCTCATCTAGATGCTCTCAACGGCAATGGAGCGAGTGAGGAGAGGAGGAGGTGGTGGGCAACGAGGTCGCGGAGAGGGGAGATAGATAAATATACACTAATTCCGTATCCTCTTAACTCCCTCCGCTTGCAAATGAGAGTATGAGACACACCATGCATGGCTAGTTCTTTCAAAGGAAAAACAAAAACCAAAATAATGACGTACGCAATTATGTCGGCGTAGCGTAGCGTAGCCATACCATAGCGGCATAGGCACCTACAAGGTGCAAGCGCATTGCAATTTGCAGAGACAGCCTGCTTTGACGGGACACATCTGCAGTTAGACCTACTTATCAAGAGGTCAAGACCAAGAAAAGATGGTCGTCGACGCCGTACGAGTCGTTGCTCCCGTACCTGGCGCAGGGCCACGTGATCTCGTTCATGGAGCTAGCCGACTGCCTCCTCGACTGTGGCTTCGCCGTCACCTTCGTCAACACTGACTTCAACTTCAACCACCACAGCACTGTCGCGGCCGGCTGCGGCTCGTGAGCGTCGCTGAGACGCTGACGAGATGGATGACGATGCCTCAACGCCTGCATGCAGGAGTCCATGCTGCTGCGTCTCGACGCACTACTCGACGATGACAACGAGCGTCTCGATAGGGTTACGTGATAGGGTTACGTGCGTCGTGGTCGACGTTGGCATGTTGTGGACATTGGATGTGATCAAGTGGGATGTCGTGGAAAAGATGATATAAACAAATGTTATCCATTGAATTTATGTATGTATGGGAAAGAGGATTATCCGGCTATGTGAATCATTGATTTTAATGATGTTAAGTCTAGATGCAATTTATCTGGTGAATTTAATTTGGGTTATGAAATTGGGGTGATTGAATTGTGATTTTTTGCAAAGTTAAAACTGGAGGATTATAGTGTGGTATAAATTAGCCAAAACTATCAGTATACGATTAATAATGGCGTGAATGAGATTAAAATTTGTTTAGTGTCATTGACTGGATTTGAGTTTTTTTAGGTATCGGATATGTGGTACAGGTTTAGCCAATGACAGAAAAATTGCCCAGGAAACAAAATACGGGCGGGTGAAATGACA
Organism: Zea mays; assembly: GCF_902167145.1. Lineage (NCBI taxonomy): Eukaryota > Viridiplantae > Streptophyta > Magnoliopsida > Poales > Poaceae > Zea > Zea mays. The sequence continues at coordinate 18,402,082 of NC_050096.1, read as the reverse complement.
GAAACTAAGAACAGCATGCGGCAAGCACTCGGCGTGGATCATATACCGGTTGCAAGGTAAAAAAGTTGGTATCGGTCTTTAGGACAGGCACCACATAATAAACCAACATAATAGTAAGAACCTACCTTCGTTTCCACGGCAACCCCGGTATAGTTAACTGGGCAAAATTGCAGGGCCAGTTAAGAAGTAAGAACCTACCCTCCCCTCCTGCCCCGGCCCCGTCCACCACGCCAGCCGCCTCGGCCTCCTCCACGGCGTCCTCCTGCCCGCCCTCCACCGCCATCCTTTTGGTGGCCACCAGACTTCTTGCCATTGCCGATCTTAAAGTCCTCAGGGAGGGGCAGTATGTTGTCCACACATTTGCGGAAGCTGAAGTCATCCACAGATCCATCAGTCCTGCGCACAAAGAAGCAGTGACTTTTCCACACCGGGTGGTTGCCTATCTCAAATGCTTCGACTCCTGCCCCAATCTTCTTAGCAGGTTCAGCATGACCTTTCCTCAGCAAATCCTCCAGCACCATTTGTTCATACTGCAAAAGTTGAGATCCAAATAAGAAAACCATGTGCCCATGAGCAGATATTAATGAAGGCTATGGGTTTATCTACGGGAGATCAATGTCACTACCTTTGTGGCCCATAAGGTCAATTACCTAGTGGGCACAACACAGATAGCAATCATTTTCGACAGCACAATAACCAACTGACAGATTTTTCCATTATTATTCAACTAGTTAGCTACCCGTACATTACTACGGTTTCAATATATCATATAGGTAGACCTTGCTTAAATGAAGTATTTCTTTGAATACAATTATATTTTTTTATTTTCAAACTATTAGTATAATTATATTTAGAATTTCTCAACTTTATATATCACAAACGGGCGTTGGTTTTAGTGGTAAGAGTCGAAGGCTTTGTTCCAGGCAGCCAGGGATTGAATCCCCTCGCCCCACCCCACTTTTTGAAAATTGGAGGAGCTCTCACTAGAAGCGTGGGGACGGGCGGACACAACGCACGAAGAAACTCGTGCTTCAAAGGTGTAGTGATAGTGACTTATAATGTATGCCTGTTTCAGGAAAACTAGTCTGCAATCATGTTAACAAGTCATCTACTTGACTTTCAAGTGCTACCACAGCAGCTGTTTAATTATTTTTTAAACCGGAAACACAAATCATTTTTCAAGTGCTACCGGAAACACAAATTATACAGACTGCAGACTTAAAAACACAAATGAAAAATAATAAGTTTGGGGAAAAAAACTAGTGCCATACAAGAAAAGCAAAGATTAGTACAATTCTTTCCATTTACAATGTACTCCCTCCGTTTCCTTTTAGTTGTCGCTGGATAGTTCAATTTTGCACTATCCAGCGACAACTAAAACGAAACGGAGGGAGTATCATATAACATGGAAGTAATGAGACCCAAAGTATCCTAACTGTCTAAGACCATCTACTGGAGATCCCATTAAGTTTAGCAACACATAACAAAGAAAAAGGGAACAAATCATCATTCTAGTATCACACATAAGTTCGAAAACTGGAAAGAATAACTAAACAAGAATGTTAAGACAGTGATTCATGATTCTGTGGATAGCTCAAAGCTATCAACAGCAGAGATTTATTAAACACCAGAAAAGCACTTGGAACTCTACACTGAAACTACAAGCCCCACTAAGCATATTATAAGTGAATCAAATGGCAAATGGTGTTTAAGATTTCAAAGAGGCGCTGCTTGTGACTGTGATAGCAATGTTAAACATGAAGATTAAACACAAACATATATACAGATCCGAACACCATTTAAAAATATTATTGCATGCATTAAAAAATACTACATATTATCAAAGCTGATAAAACATAACCATAGTCACAAACTTCCCGGATCGATAGGATCGAGGAACGGGGTCGAGGAACGTGGTACGCTACATGTGAGAGATTTTTACATGGCAATAACAAAAATGACCCCGCGTACCCGGGTCGGGGACGACGTTTCCGGGTCGAGGGTCACTACTAGTGTACCAGTTTATTGTGACTATGAACATAACATAGAGACACATGAATTTCCAACAAAGCAAGCCAAATAAGCATATAGGTCCTCGTTTGACCATAAATTTAATCCAACACTTGATTTAACAAATCATACTAATAGCGAGAAACTCAAACAAAGCTAATAAAAAAATGAACCATTCAAGCAAACGGAATGAAAATTATAAGAATTACCTAGCCATAACAGAAGTACAAAACTTAGAAGACCAAACTGCATCATGGTACAAATAAGCAAAACAGTAAAAATAAGATCTTTTCTAGCACATTCATTTTCATAGCTATGACTGATAAAGACAGTGGAGCTGGAAGGGGTGAGAAATAATGCAGGATCCAAATTAGAAACATTCAGAACGAACTAATCAAGTAATTGCAAACCCGCAAAGAATGGATTCGCAAATTAAAACAAATATGATAGGTACAGTAAACTGATGTCTAAGAGCAGCCTTGAATGCACCCCAAACTCAACAGAAGCTTACAAGGTTTAACTAACACTAAAAGTTTATTACACCACGCGCATATCAGATCAAAGGTAAAGGAACAATCTTCTTCGCAACCAAGATAACAACCCTAACCCTCACCTTATTGAACTCAAGCTGCGGCGTCCAGGAGTGGAGCAGAGCGTAGAAGTAGTTGAACATATCGATGGCCGAGGCGAATTCTTTAGGCCCCAGCTTCACAGGCTTGCCCTCCGCCTCCGCTGCCTTCTCCTCATTTGCCTCCTGTGTCACAGGCTTTCCCTCCGCTTCAACTGCCTTCTTCTCATTTGCCTCCTCTGTCACAGGCTTGTCCTCCGCCTCCACTGCCTTCTCCTCATTTGCCTCCTGTGTCTTCCCCTCCGCCGTCTCCTCTACCCTCCCCTTCTCCGCCTCCTTGGCCTCCTCCAACTTCGGCTTCTTCGCCGCCGCCCCTTCCACCTCCGTCTCCTCGCCGCCGCATTCAGCAGCAGGATCGCCTCCTTCCTCCCTCTCTCTCTTCTGACCGGCTGGTGCTGCTGTCGCTACGGCCACCTCCATCTCGGGTTCAGCCATGGCTGGAGAAGCGCGGTCGAAGCGGAGCTCCACCACCCGTCGGCGTTGGCGGTGTTCCTGGATCGGGTTCGCCTAGGGTTTGATGCTCGGTGGTTTGGAGACTTCCGTCCGAGGCGAGAGGGTTTATGAGTAAGCGAGTTGCGGCGTCGGGGCCGAATGGTTTGCTGAAAGCCCAGTGTGGCCTTGTGAAGCCCACAAGATAGAGCCCAAGAGAGGAGCAAGGACGAATCGTGCTCGTGAGTCGACAAGTCAAGGGATGCGCTTTACCGACGGCGACGCGTACAAAAGCGGTTATCGAAGCTACCGGAGATGCCACTCCCCGCACCGTTCCGAGTTTTCTCCCCACCCACCTCCGCGGCTGCCAGTCCCGCCGGAGCGCAGCGCGCGCTGCTCTACGGACGCCGCGCGCCGTTCGCGGGAGCGCTCCTGTTTTTCAGCATCGGCGCCGTCAGCGCTGCGGTCGCGTTCAGGACAGGGTGCGCCATCTCACACCGACGTCCCCCCTTCCTCGGGTAACTTCCTACTCCCTCTCTCGATGTCCCTTGAGCATCTTTGGCTGATGCAAGGAAAAGCACTCGCATTCCCATGGGTCATGGGTTCGCGAAATTTGGTGCTGCCGCAGTTTACTACATTAGATTCAGTGTGGATTTAATTTGTGGATCACATATGACATATATGTACGCCAGTACTTCCTGTTTCAGAAAGCTGGTGCTAAATGGAGCTAGCCTCGAACCTGTCAGGCTGTAATGATCGTAGCTTGTAAACTCTAGCCACCATCTGCACTAAAACAGATGGGTATAACTTTGAGGTTGGGAAGAAACGCCATTACTGTGGTAGTTTGATTCTCGGTGTCGGTGGCGACGAGGATCACGGTGGTGGCCTTCACTTTACTAACCGTGTTGAGATAGATCAGATCTCATGTGTGTTCGAGAAAGGGGTACGGCGAACGTTGGTTCAGGCATTGACCCTCTTCCTTGTTTTATATACGCAATGTGAAAGGGGCCACAACCGAACTACTGAGTACTGACTGCATAGGGATAGATCAGATCTTATATGCGTGTTTGGGAAAGGGTATGGCGAACTTGGTTCATGTATCAGTCCTATTCTTTTTTTATTTCTGCGATGTGAAAGGGGCCCACAATTCGAAGGTTGTTGTGCCTCCGATCAGAGCGTGGAAGGTGGGTTTGACTCGGTCCCTTGACCAAGACGGATGAGATCAACTCAACAATTTTTTTCTAAATTTCTTAACTAAAACTTTGAACCTTAAATTTAAAACTTAGCAAACACTAACTTAATTCCTCAAATTTGTATAATTATTGTTCTTAAGGAAATGCAATAAGAAAAGAATAAAACATTTGCACTGTGCACATTGTTCTTTGGCCTAAATTGGCTCTAATGATCGAAGGTTGTGTAGCATCTATGGTTAGGGTCCCAGTACCATTGCTAGGCTCTAATGATCATAGCTCATAAGCCCTAGCCACAAGATGCACTCAAACAGAGACCTATACCTTCGGGGGTTGGGAGGAGACGCCATTAAGGTGGTAGTAGTTCGACTCCCGGTAATGGTGATAGTGAGGATTACGGTGGCGTTCTTCCCTTCACTAACTACGTAGAGTAGAGATAGATCGGATCTCAGGTGTGTGTTCAGGAAAGGGGGTACGTCGAACATTGGTTCACATGACGGCTCTCTTGTTTTGTACGCGCGGTGTGAAAGGCAGCTGCAACCAAAAGGTTGTTGCACCTTTGATTAGAGCGGGGGAGGTGAGTCTGACTCAGTCCCTTGACCGGGCCAGATGAGATCAACCCAATAGGACCTCGACAGTTTCACAACAAGGGCGGCTTAGAACTTGATATATGTAATATGTATGGAAGTGAGACAAATTAGAGTTGAATGAAGATGCATCATTGTCATGGAACTCATGGATGCATTAATGTTAAATTCTTCATTGTGATTTTGGAAAGATTACTACTAGGCGTGATTTGTGGGGATTTGTAAGATCATATAGACTACCATTGGGCGACTTAGTTGGCACAATGTCTGTTTAGAGTTCCAACACCCATTGCTACAATTGAACTAGTGAATTACTAGCGAGAACGTAGGTATGAGACCGTGATCATGTGGTATTAAATGTAGCATGATGCTATGGAAACCTTGGAGGGTAGAAAAGCTGATTCTCATGACATAGTATATCCAGGTACATGTAGTGAATCCAAGATTGAGAAAGTTCAATGATATAATTTTTTGCAGGGCAAGAGGTCTCAGTTCCACTAGAATGGAGTCAGCTTCGACCACAGTGCCATCCATTGTCGTGTATGTGACAGTTCCAAACAGGGAAGCAGGTAACTGGTGCCTAACTTTCTTTGCTGTTAGTGCCTTTTAGCTTGTGGGCATCCAATATTTGTCCACTTGATTAGTTAGTGCCTTTTAGCTTGTGGGCATCCAATATTTGTCCACTTGATTAGTGTTATTTTTCTAAGGTTTTTCCTTGTTGTTGTTATTATTATTGCATATTTTCTGTGAATATTGCTGGGTTTTGCTTTAGTTGTCATAAATAACTTATCTCACATCTATCACAGGGAAGAAGCTGTCACAGAGCATCATCAGCGAGAAGCTTGCTGCTTGTGTCAATATAGTACCTGGTTCGATTTCTGTTTTTTCATCGTTCATTCTTTTTAAAAATTTTGACATCATGAACACAGTGCACAAGAAAATGTGATTGTTCATTTTTTTCAGTTATTTGTCTTCCTAGAATGGAAAATGTATGATGTATAATTACTGATAACAGCACTAGAAGATATAGACCTACTTATGTTATAGTTTCTGGGGCAAGGGGAGTCTTGGGCTCTTGCCTCTTCGTCTTCCAAAAAATAATATTTTTGCTGAATATTAAAGACTAAATATTGCCATTTCTGAATTAGTTGGCAGTTTTCACTTTTAAGTTGTGCCAAGTGATGCAAAGCTACGATACATCTGTAAGGGCTGGTTTGGTGGAAGGGAAATTGGAGGAGATCCATGGGGGAGGAATTCCCTTGCTATTCAAAATTGAGTGACCTTATAAGAAAACACAGTACTAGGTTTATGTTGTTCGGTGTTCGCCCTGACCTATAGGTTGAGGGAGGCTGAGTATATATAGGACAGATACTGCCATCAGGATAGGATTACAACATGACAGGAAGTCCAACTCAATTACAACCATCTTACCCGACTCTTATTCTAACTCTGGAACAGATCAAACCTGATTCTATACTATCTTTAACTAGAATCAGTTAAAGTCTTCCTCTAGTAGAGCATCTCCAATAACGTGCCCTATAAAAATGCCCTATAATTTGAAAATGAGTACTCCCTCCGTCGCAAAATAAATTTTGTTTTACCTTTTTAGTTGATTCATACAATAATTAATGTATTTGTTTTATATATGTCAATATGTGTCTAGATTCATCATCATCCATTTGAACCTAGAAATACAAATCAAGAGGTAAAACGACTAATATTTTGGGACGGAGGGAGTATAATTTATAGAATTTAGGGCACCAACAAAATATCCTGCTCCAACAGTGAAGCCCCAAATCTATATTACAGGGCGGCCCGCTACGGTGTAGTATATTTGAGGCATTTGAGAAGGTGTCCTATAATTTTTTGACCAAATTTTATAAAATAAGGCATTGTTGGAGTAGTTTTTTTCTGTGTAGAGCTCTATATTTCAATTTGAGACCCCGTTTGAGGCATTGTTGGAGATGCTCTTATAGAACAACCATGTGGACCCTTGATCTGATATGACCGTAGCCTGATAAGCACATTCTATTCTACCACCCCCCTCAATCATAACTTACATAATTTAAAGATTTTCTCTAAATAAAGCCAATTTCTGCATAGTTTGTGCCTTGGTAACCATCTATGACTTGACCTTTTGTAGATATGATTCTGACCTCCAAAAGTTCTCTAGCTACTTTCTTTCATGAAATAAAAATCAATCTTAACATGCTTCGTACAATTATGAAATATTTGATTTGTTGTAAGATAGGTTGCTCCAATATTGTCACACCAAATTCTTGTAGCAAGAGGACAAGAAACCTTCAGTCCTTCTAAAAGGAACTGCACCCACATCAATTTTGCAGTGGTGTTAGCTATAACTTTATATTCAGCTTTAGTACTTGACCTTGAGACTGTGGGCTGCTTGTGAGCACACCAAGACACCAAAATCTTTACCAAGATATACTGCAAAATCTCTTGTAGAGCGCCTATCATCAATGTCACGAGTCCATCTGCATCAGAAAAGACACTCACATGCATAGGAGACTTTACTATTTTTAGACCATGTTGAAGAGTAAACTTGGCATATCTAAGAATCTCTTCACAACGCTCATTGATGAGTGTTAGGTGCATGCAAAAACTGGCATACCTTATTGACTGAAAAACTTAAATCAGGTTGTGTCAGAGTTAAGTGTTGTAAGGCACCCACAATGCTCCTGTATCTTGTTGCATCTTATGGCTCTAGCAACTTTACCTTCACCAATCTTTAACTAGTTAGGTGCTCGTGCGTTGCAACGTCACACATGACAGACCGCGATGACATTCTAGAGCCTCAGCAGTGTATGTTGTCACTAATGGTGTCATCTTCAACCCACTATCTGGGCTAACAAGCCCCTGCTGTGAGCTTGTCGAGGCAAATGGGAAGTGCGACAAGATGCAAGCTTGTTGCAGAGGAAAGGCGACGACGTGGCATGAGAGGAAACCACGCCAACGAGAGGAGAGAGGAGCGAAGCATCGCGAGGTCGTCAGAAAGAATGAGGTGGCGACGAAGGAGTGCGTCGTGGAGGGACTGGAGGCACTAGAAGTTGGCCTACACATGCGAGGAGGACCAAGGAGGCAAAGTCGGAGTAGCACACTACAAGTTGATTAAAAAATATTGGGAGATTTTTGCAAAAGTCTTGTTTTTGTTTAGATTACAATGCCTATAGAGAAACTGCAGTTAATATGTGGTCACTGGTCACCTATAAACAACGACCACTCTTCTAGAACAGTCTATGGAGAAAAAACGAGTGCAAGGTGATTAGATAAATTTATCATGTCAAGAAAGAATGGAATTTCAAGGTTTGGTGTTAGATATAAAAGTTGGCAATTAGAGAAATATCAAATAGTTTTATAGACCAAATTATCTCCAATGATGAGCATCTTCCATAAACCATAACTGAACAACAATAACGTTCGGTTGAGAGGCAATACAGATTAAAAACAAGCTTGCTGCAGCTACAGAAATCATCAAGGCTGGGATGAAAATCGACTGAGCATATTTTTTTTCAGTGAAGGCGGTGAAGGCAGTTGGGGCGAGGATGGCTCGGGCGGCGTTGAAGGCGGGATGGTTGCACATGGCTTGGGAAGGGCGGCGATGGCTCGGACGCCGCAACGCGTGGGGAGTGTGGCGGGGACTCGGGCGGCGTCGAAGTAACACCACGCACTGCGTCAATGGGAGGTGGGCGTCGAACAGGGCGAGGATGGCTCGCGCGGAGTTGACGGATTTGATGGCGGCATGGTGGCACAGCGCGTGGGAAGTGTGGCGGGGGCTCGGGCGGCATTGAAGGCGGGATGGTGGCGCAGGGCTTGAGAAGGAGATCGCGTGGAGAAGGGCGGCGATGGCGTGATGGAGGCGCCGCGCGTGGGGAGTGTGGCGGGGGCATGGTGAAGCTGGGTGTGGACGCCCTCACTAGATACATATGGATTAGTAGAGATTTCTATGAAGTACCGAGTTGAGTTGTGGTGGGTTGCAATTCATCGTTCCAACTCTGTTGAGCAAATCTGAAGCATACTTAGTCTGAGACAAATGGATACCATCATTTTTTTGACCGTGAAAACTGTAGGGGAATCCCCTACAGCGACGCAAATTTTATTAAAACAATAAGGCAAAAGGAGGAGGGAAGAGGGTAGAGTACAGGAGGACTGTACAAACAAAGGAAGAGAAAAGAAAAGGGAAGGCTAAACCAAACCTGACTTACCTAGGAGGAAAGGGAAGCAAAAAGGAAAGAAAGGAACAAAACCCACAAACCCGGCAAAGATCAAGCCGAGCAATCTCCACGGGAAAAGAAACTACAAAGAGAGGAGCCAAATGCTCACAAGACTCTTCACGGCAGGGGGCATTCTAAGTGTCTGCAGCTCCACGGTCTGAATAAAACCACGCTTCTAGCCTAGAAACATGAATACCATCATTAGCTGTTTGTACCTCAATGCCAAGAAAGTAGTGCAGTTGATCTAGGCCTTTCAACGCTAAATCAGCACTAGATTGCGAAATAGGCATCTTCTTTGTAGATTCCATCTCATCTGCAAGAGATTTCATCTTGGTAATATATTCTAACATAGCCATGTTACCTTTTCTAGTTGTTGTCAGGGCGATCCTCGTGTTCATAGTCCTTGTCGTAGACTGGGATGCATAAGTCTTTTGGAGCTCAAACCACACCTCTTGGGGGATCTTGTAGGTTGAAACTTGACTCATGACTTCTTGAGCCATGGAGGTCATGAGGGAACTGAGGATATGCTGGTCGAGCGTCGTGTGTACTTTGGATTGGTTACTCGAAGAATCGTCGCCTTTCTTGGTGATGATATTCTCTTTTGGTGCAACAGCCGAGCCATCGAGGTAGTCCTATAGCTGCGCACCCCTGAGGATAGGTAGAAGTTACGCCTTCTAGAGCGCAAGTTGTTCTTAGTAAGCTTCACCGCCACGGATTGCCCTAGTTGGCACAATAGAGCTTGAGGCAGACGCCATGGAGACTTGTTGTCGACTAAGGCTCTAGAGGTGGGTGTAGGAGTTGGCTTTGATTACCATATAAGAAAACACAACACCAGGTTTATGTTGTTTGCCCTGACTTATTAGGCCAAGGGGGTTGACTATATATAGGGCAGAATGCTGCCATCAGGATTACAATTTGACACAGGGAGTCCAACTTGTGTACGATTATCTTAACCGACTCCTCTCGGACAGATCAAACCTGATTCTATCCTATCTGTAATCATAGTTTGTTAAGATCTTCCTCTATTATAGAACAACCGTGTGGACCCCTAATCTGATATGTCTGTAGCCTGATATACAAGCACATTCTATTCTAAGAGACCTTGATAACACTGTATTGCCAGTATAGCTTGTAGCCTTGTATAAGAGCTTAAGTACTAAACTGTGGCATAGTCCTTAGGTCCTATAATACGATGCATTCTAAAAATTTTAAGATGACTTAAGGCATTACTCAAATGAAGCATGTACCCATGGATTAAACCCAATTAAGAAGTTTCTTCTCAAATTATGGTTTCCTTTTTAACAAATTTTGCCAATTCTGAGCATGCTCACCACGTGGAATGCCTTATATTTTATTATAAATTTTAGAAGTCATAATACGCTATATTCCAGGACGGAGTTAGTAGGGCACATAGCTTACTGAAACGATTAGTTAAACTCATGCATTAAATATAAACTTTGCATATCTAGCTTCAGGCAACCCAGAGTCAAGATAGTCATAAACATAAATGAAGATTGCAGAAGAAGAAGATATGAGGCCGCCTGGCCATAAAAAATGATCAGTAGAATTGCATATAATGTAGTCCTTGCTGTTCATTTGAGTGGTTATTATGAATATCTTACTATGTGTTGTTTATACAACATCTGTAATAGAATGTGCACTTTTCTTTGAAGTGGTGAAATAAACTGAGGTCTCCCATACCTTTTTCAGGCATTGAATCCGTGTACTGGTGGGAGGGAAAGGTATGGTGCTAAGATTTGCATGCAGACTGAATAGATTAGATGATATTTGCTTGTACCTATATGCTATCCCCGAAATTTCTAAAATCTCTCTTGAAAAACTGTTCCCTGTTTATCGAACTAAGCATATCTGATAAGAATCTGCCCCTTTTCAGGTACAATCTGATGCTGAAGAATTACTCATCATCAAGACCAGGGAATCACTTCTGGATGCCTTGACTGCACATGTCAAAGCCAATCATGAATATGAGTAAGCTCTCCATCCAGTTTTCCGATGCTGTTTTTGTTGTGCAATGCTACCCTTGTTTTGGGATTTACGTGAAACTCGTCTATGCAGTGTTCCTGAAGTTATTGCTCTGCCCATAACTGGTGGTAACACCAAGTATTTGGAATGGATCAAGAACAGCACCCGGGACAAGTGATCTCTTTTTTTTTGGAGCTCGACATAATGCGATGATCGAAGTGCCCATGGCTCCTTAGCTCTTCCAGTGGCTTGCACACAAGGGTGTATCCTCTCTTGACCTGGACATCTCAATTACGTTGCTGTACCGAATCCATATCTACCATCTTCAGGTAACAAGTGATTTGGTGTCCCGTGTGGGTAATCCAAATGCATGCATTGCTCTGAGTATTGACAGGTTGGCTAGTGTAACGTGTAAGTCCAAACCAGATCGTATCCAAACATGCGTATTGTTGGTCTTTGATCGATATTTGGGCCGAGTTTTCTGCTGGTGTGCCTGAAACTGATGTTGCGTCACCGACTGTTCAATTACTATAACATGTTCGCTTTTTACGTGATGATTTTACCCAATGGTTTGTTGATATTTTCAATTCTTGCACTCAGTCCGTCCACGAAAGAGTCGTCAAACTAAACTAGTTTAAATTTGACCGAATTTATAGTAAATGGTGTTGGCATTTATTCTTTAACTAGAGTTACTATTAAAATATATTTTATAATCTATTAATGATACCTCTTTTATATCATAAAAAGGCAAAGAGCAAATATAATTTCAGTCAACTTGAACTTCTTTCACTTTTGGGTTTTGGGAAAACAAGAATTGCATTCTTGTGTGTGTGTTGGTGGGGCAGTCCTAGTATACCATCTAGGCATCTAGTCTATCTAGGAAGTCTGGACTGTGAATGTTTAAGAGCAGAGAATAAGAGAATTTTATGCTGAAGACAGTAGCCCACCACAACGTGATCTGGCCGGTGGCCGACCACGACGAGATCGCGCTCGTCAGGATGCTGGACGTTCATGCACGGGACGGGACGAGACGTGTCCTGCTGTGGCGTGGCGTGCGCCGGTGCCGCAGCTACGATATTCACCCATTCCACGTGAAAATCACACGGATTGCATGGCAGCTCAACGGCGCCAGCGGATCGGCCGCCAGGCATTTCCGTTCGAGCCTCTACGCACGGCCTGGGCCTGGACTACGTCTGAAATGGTACACGTTCAGAGATACGGTCAAGTGACAGCTTGTGAATCGCATCGCCATCCTCTCGCGTATCCATGACAAGGCAGCTTTTGTACTGTGCTGTACACGCTCGTGAGTCTGACACTGTCGACGTACGAATTTGATGCAGCACCTCCAAATTTTAACCTCTCGAAACAGGCCAATAGCCATACATTATAGGACACAAACGAAAACAAGAGCCATTACGTGATTCTCTAGCTACCCGTGACGAAACAGTTTTTTTCCCCGGGTCACGTCCGTTATTGCAGAGTGCAGACAACGTAGCATAGACTAACAGGACAACTAACTGCACACCGACCGATGCGGCAGCCGCAGCGCGTCTCCTCCTTCCTCCCGTGCATAGGGCACGGACGGATTCAGGGGCTCAGTTGCAGGGCTCCCTCGCGAACCCGACGCGCGAGCCGGCGACGTCGACGACGACCCGCACGTTCTGCTGCTGAAGGTTGGCCACCACGTTCACGACGGCGTTCACGTTCTGCGGCGCCTCGGCCATGGCCAGGCACGCCAGCGGCGTGGCGCTGCTGTGGATCAGCGTGTTCTCCATCGGCAGCGTCAGGTCCACGCCGCCGTCCATGTGCAGCGTCACGGGCGGCGCGCCGCCCGCCGCCACCTCGTCCGTGTTGAAGCACGTGTCGAACGCTCCCAGCGACGTGTACCCGCTCGGCGCCGCCACCTGCCGCCGGAACTCCTCGCGCAGCGCCGCGTACACGGGCGCTGTCCACCGCGTGATCACCGTGCCCGAGTCGATCACCGTGCCGGCGCCGGTGGCCGGGTCGAACGCGAACGACCCCGCGGGGACCTTCACCCAGGTCCGCCCCACGCTGAGCCCCGTCACGTTCACGTAGTAGAGCGACGGGCGGTGCGGGTTGGTCAGCAGCGGCGTGTACCGGACGTTCCTGGGCTGCCCGGCGGCGCCCAGCCGGAGGGAGCCGGAGAAGTAGTAGGACCTGTAGCTGGGCAGGCAGTAGGAGAAGACGCCGTTGTACCTGCTCCCGGTCTGGGACAGCAGAGACATGGGGCCCCGGCCGAGGCCGAGGAGCCCCTGCTTCGGCAGGTTGGTCGTCGGCCCGGCCACCGCGCCCACGCACCCGAACGCGTAGCCGGCGATGGCGTCCTTGCCCAGGCGCAGCGTGTCGCTGCCCAGCGACGCCTGGAACGAGGTGTCCGCGAACGGCTTGGAGAAGGCGCACGCCGGCAGCGGCGCCGAGGCGTCCTGGTTCGCCGGGCACGGCTGGCCCTCGAAGAGCGGGCACCAGTCGGAGGCGCACGGGAGGGAGGCGTACGAGGAGGAGCTGGCCGGGATGAAGCGGCTGCCGGCGGGGCACGTGTCGCACGGCGCGCAGTGCGACCAGGTGGCGTCGGCGCTGGTGTCGAGCGCGAGGAGCAGCTGCTGGACCGGGGTGCCGAGCCCCGCGCGGACGACGTACGAGGGCGGAGTCTGGCCGGAGGCGACGGGAGCGGAGGTGACGCCGCCGGACGAGGCCGCCTTGGATGAGAGGAAGAGGAGCCGCGCGTCGTCGGCGCGGGCGAGCGCGATGATGGACTCGAGCGGGGACGGGGACGGCGGGTGCACGTTGTGGTACACGGAGAGGTCGGCCGCCGAGACGGCAGTGGCTGCGACGAGGAGGAGGAGGAGGATGGTAGTAGTGGTAGTCGCCATGCCGATGGACGGAGGGAGCTTAGCTGGGCAGAGTGTGAGAGTGATGAGTGTGCGAGGTGGGTTTATATAGCTGGGTTCTCGGAGTGCGTACTGCGATGGTGATGCTTTAGCTAGGATTTTGGTTATTTATTCTTTTATTTAATAAGGGAACTCATTTTTAATTTCAGATAAGAGTGTACATCTGGCAATCTTGTTTTTGGCGCGGCCAAATCCCCTAGGGGCAAGGGAGGGTGTTGGGGGCCTTCGGCTTACGAAGGTCCTCAAAAACAGGATTTAACAGTATTTCTGGAGTATAATGTGTGAACAGGTATCTTCGGACTCGAGTCGGTATCACAGTAGGAGAAGCCCAAAATAATACGAAGGTTGATACAGCGCCGAAGATGTGAGCGGGAAAGCTTCGGCGTGGTAGCAGAAAATGAAACCGACTTAAAGATGAAAAGGCTATTCAGACCTCGGTGGATTACTGTAGAATTATTACCAAATGTAAAGGGCATGAATGTAATTTTGTATGGGCTGTGTCACGTGCCTATAAATAGGTGAACAGTACCCCCGTATTGTTCACGCTGATTTGGCATTTGCTTTTGCGTCACACCTGTACTTTCATCTCCTTCCAAACTGAAGGTACATTTGTAATTCGATGTAATTCCTGTTTCTCCATAATAATAATGCAAAAATAAGTTGATAATAATATATAATTGCCTATGTTATCCTTCATATTCTTTATGATTCATTCTTCGTCATCGTATGCTGTGTTTATGAAGGTACGTCCTTCATAACCTTCGTCCGAAAACCATTATATCCTAAGGGAAATAATGCTTTAAAGGACGAAGGACTTTACCGATTAACATTTTCTGTGTTGTCTTGTTCTTAACTCATAGCATTTGAGAACAAGTCCCCAACATTGGCGCCCACCTCCGGTGAACTCACTTTCACTCTTTGAGTTTTTGAACACCTTCGGCGATCATAAACCTTTGCTATGGCGCCGAAGAAAGCTTCAGCAACTGGGGCTGCAGCTCTGCAACCGCTGTACCACAATCAGGAGACTGTCTCCCTTCGGGAGGCCCGAAGCCAGAAAAGGAAGGCTGTTAGCCCGACACCGCCAGAGGATGAGATAGACCAAGAAATCAGAGACATGGAGATGCTTCATCAACAGGTGCAGAGGAAGAAGGAAAAGATGGCCAGGCTAGCTGAACTGCAAAGGCAGATAGACGAAGCCTCTGAAGAAGTTCGTCATCTTACTCATGATGAGCAACACCGAAGGCCTCAGCACCAAGACCTTCATCAGGAGGGTTTCCTCAACGAAGATGACTGGTATGACAATTTCCATCATGGGAATTTTGTTTTTGATGATGCTTCTCCTCTGTCCGCTGAGCTGCAGGCTACACCTTGGCCTCCGTCCTACAAGCCGCCTCAGCTTCCCATATTCGATGGCCACTCAGACCCGAAGCAGTTTTTGATGAGCTACGAAGCAACAGTATCTTCGTATGGTGGCAATGCTGCAGTCATGGCCAAATCTTTTGTTATGGCTGTCAGGAGTGTTGCTCAAACCTGGTATTCCTCCCTTCGACCAGGAACGATCACTTCATGGCAAAAGCTGAAGGACTTGTTGTTAACCAGCTTCCATGGGTTTCAAACGAAGCCGGTCACTGCTCAAGCTCTATTCCAGTGCACCCAGGATCACGAAGAATACCTTCAGGCGTACGTCCGGAGGTTCTTGCGTTTAAGGGCACAGGCACCAACAGTGCCCAACGAAATTGTCATTGAGGCCATGATCAAGGGGCTTCGGCCAGGACCTTCAGCTCAGTACTTCGCTAGGAAGCCTCCTCAAACTTTGGAGAAGCTGCTCCAGAAGATGGACGAATATATTCGGGCCGATAATGATTTTTGTCAAAGAAGGGAGGAGGCTTTCAGGTTTTCTGAAATGACCAGGGGCTTCGGAGGAAGATTCTATCCGAGGCACGTTAGGTCAATCCATAACTCTACTCAAAATGATGATAAGGGGAGCCAGCAGCAAAGGCCACAGTGCTCCTCACAGGCTTCGGGGCAACAGCAAGGCTCCTTCCGACCACCAGTTCCAAGAGGCAGAGGCGCCAGGGGCTTCGGCGGAAGATTTGGAGATCAACCAAGAAGAATTTTTTGCTTGTTCTGTGGTGAGAACAAGGGCCATACCACCAGGATGTGCCATGTTACCATCCAGAAGCAAAAGGAAATAGCCGAAGCTGTGACACAACAGGCTCAGCCGAAGAAGGTCATGCACACTGCTTCGTATCATTCGCCTTACATCCCAGAATATGTAGGCAACCACCCTGCAGTTTCTGTTGCTTCGGTGAGTCAACCTCGAGCTTCCTGGCAACAGCCTCCGCCTCCACCACCGCTGCAACAAGGCCAACAGCCAGAAGGGAGCCAATATGCTCCACACCAAAGGGACTTCAGAGAACAGTCCGAAGCTCGCACAGTCAACAGCACTGTGCCAGAGTCGAAGCACATCTATTAACAAATATCCTACCTTGATAGCAGTCTTTTTCATTCAGTTTTATTTTTTGTGTAATAAAGGACATTTTTCAAATTTCATGTAATAGTTTCGTTGTTTGCCACAAGGAAAATACATTTTCTTCACAGGCTTAAGTCATTGAAGCTTAAAGATTTGCGATAACAAGGAGGACCTTCGAATTATCAAAAAATTCTTCGAAGCAACAAAAAGTCGTTCTAAGGAACACAGAGTAAGTTTGCTGAAGTCACAAAAAGCCGTTCCAAAGGGAACGCAGTGTAAGTTTTCTGCTCCAAAGTCGTTCCAAAGGGAATGCAGAGCTTACAGCGAAAAGTCAACGCTGATACCGCCTAAGTAAAAGGCGAAGCGCGAAAAGTCAACGCGAATACCGCTGAAAGTAAAAGGCGAAGAAGCTCCTAATGTAGGCTTACAGCGAAAAATAAACGCTGATTCCGCTGAAGTAAAAGGCGAAGAAGCTCCTAAGGGAGGCTTATAGCAAAAAGTCAACGCTGATTCAAAAAGATTATTTGTTTTATCGCAAGGATGTGTGCGTATCTTCGGAATAAACACCATCTTACATAACATAACATCATCACATCATTTCGCATAGCATAAGCATCATACATCATGCTGCATATGGCACAAGAGGGGGACACAATGTCGATCTTCAGAAGAATGTTTTGGAAAAGGGGGAAATCATGCTAAGTCGCAAGGAGATACATTATTGATCTTCGGAAAATAACTTCACGAAGCTTGGATATTATTCATCAGAACACTACGGATATTGTTGTGACAAATAAAAATTCTTCTTCACGAAGCATGAAAAGAAGGGAAGGTGTTTTTTCGTCAAAGACTCAAAAACGGTACGTATGTAAAATTTCATGCATCGTAAAGAATTGAACAATAAAAACAGGTATATTATATTCAAGGTTATAAGATGTTACACATGTTACATTTCAGAAGTTTTTACAATAGTACTTAATCTTCTCTCAGAACAACTTCCGCAGCCTCGTTCAGGAGCCGATTAACAACTTCATCCATGATAGCTTCAGCCATCTTTTTAATTTCGTCGTCTCCTTTCGAGTGAGGGCCCGGAGACGCTTTAGTAGGATCTGAAGGAGGACAGGATACGGCTACATTGCTATTACAAATTGCGAACGAAGTTTAAAACCAAAAATTACAACACAATAAAAACCATTAGTTAATACCTATTTGCCCTTCGGGCTCTGCGCTCTTCTCAGCAGCCTCAGCCACTTCTCTAGCATCGTGAATGCCTTTCTCGCTTTTTTGGATAATTTCTCGAGCCATTTCTCGACCACCATTGTCCCAGACATCGGTGAAAATTTTTCCACCAACCATGCTAGCTTCGGCTGAAGGATCTCTCGCATCTTCGAAGGACAAGGTAGC
Organism: Zea mays; assembly: GCF_902167145.1. NCBI lineage: Eukaryota > Viridiplantae > Streptophyta > Magnoliopsida > Poales > Poaceae > Zea > Zea mays. The sequence goes on along the minus strand of NC_050096.1, from coordinate 18,384,240 downwards.
TTCGGATTGCGCTAAAATCTTTACATGCTCGCAGCCCTTTTTCTCCAAAATGGTGGCAATCCCTCTGGCACCCGAGAAAGCACATATGTCTCCGCGGCTATTTAAAATTTCCTCGAAGGCCTCTGCTTCGTGATTAATCCATTCGATGGGACCTTCGGGGTTGCCTCTTGTAAAGTTTTCTTCGCTCGAGAATGCGCCGACGCTGGCGAAGCTAGCTTTCAGCTTCCTAACACACTCCATAGATTTGTTATAGCATCTTTTCTTGGACGAACGAAGCTCTTCAACAGTTCCCTCTAAATGATTTGCCCATTGGTCGCTAAGTTCTCGCTTCGTTTCTTCAAGTATGTGTTCCTCTTTGGCTCTGGCCAGTTGTTTTCGAAGATCTTCAATTTCACGCTTCGTCTTCTTTTATTCTATTTATCAATGAATGTAATATTTTATCTTTTTCGAGACCTTCGTTCCTCAGTTCAATTACTTCGGAACGAAGGTTGCTCAGGGCTATAGCGCACCCTTCGTCTTCAGCATCTTTTTGGGCCCTGAGGGCATTGCTAAGTATAAGGCCCTGCAAAGAAAAATGTGTGTGCGTCAATAGATTTAAGCAAACGAAAAATTTTGATCTCAACAAAAAATACAAAGATCTCATTTTTTGCACCTTTAAGCTATTGTATGCCAGGCTGTCGGCCAGTTCGTTTTTCGACAGCACCGAGAGCCCGTCTTCTAGTGTTGGGAATCCGAAGCTCTTGCCCATCTCCCGACAGACAGAAATCTCCTTGCTGTCAGGGAGACAATACAAAAAGTCTTCTTCTCCACTGTCGTTGAATATTAACGCCCCCTTTGGATACTTCAGTTTTTGGGCGTAAAGCTGGGCCTCTTGCTTCTCTTTTTCTGATAATTTTTTCCCCGAAGCATGACGAACAATATAATCAAGAACTTTGGGCGATGCTTCGGGGGCAACAGCACTGATTTCTTCAACAAGAATTGGCTCCGTCATTTTTTCTTCCTCGGTTTCCAAGGATTTTACCTTCGTAGGCTCTGAGGGCCCAGCTTCAGCTTCGGTTTCTTGCTCCGGAGCCTTAGTATCAGAAATTTCTGTTTTCGCTTCAGAAGTTGCAACAGTCTTCTTCGGAGTTGTGCTTGAGGACTTAATTGTTTCCAGAACATCTAACACATTGACCATTCTCTTTCTTTTCGGAGTCACCACTGGCCCCTTTTGATTTTTTATTGTCTCAACATTTGCTGAAGGACTTAAAACTTCTGATATTTTTGATCCCTCGGTTGATCCTTTTACTTCTTCCATTTTTTCTATCGATGGCGCTTCGGCCATCTCTTTGGTTTCTGGTAACAAAATCTTTGGTTCTTCCAATTCTATTCTTGTTGGCGCTTCGGCCATTTCTGCGACTTCTGGCATCAAGGTTGGCTTGGTTGGCTTTTCAGCTTCGGTGGCCGAAGAGGTCTCTCCGGTGAACTCAGGCACCGAGGCTGGTTCAATATAGCGTGGCCGATGTGTGAGGACCTTTATCCTTTTTCTTTTCGGTGCTGGCTCACTAGGAGCAGTTGCAGCTTCTTCTTTCGCAGAGGTTGTGCTTTTTCTTTTCTGCCCTCGAATGGGATAACGATAGTCAGGGTAGACGAACCCGATTGCGTCAAACACCCGGTTCAGTCTTTTCTTTTTCCGGCCTCCGAAGGCTGCTGACAATGCAGTATCTTCGGCCTTCGAGTAAGCCCCAAGCAGTTCATCACTTAAATTTTCAATGCTTTTTAGCCAGTCATCATCTGGCTCAACGAATTTATCTCCGAACTTGAAAGTATACTTCAGCCTGATAAGTCCACCTTCGTCAGCCTCCTTTATGGTTTCTTGCGGCATTTCCCATTTTTCCGCGAGCGGCCATACTCTGAAGGCAATATGCTCTTGTACCAAATCTCTCGTTCCAATAAAAGAGCAAATAACACCGAAGGCTCTCTGGCATTCTTCGGCAGCTTCATTCATTTCAACCTTCGGCCTCCGCAGGCCGAAGCTTTGCCAAATAGGGCGCATAATTATACCTTTGATATCTTCCCGTACTTTCAGGTCATTCTTCACATAAAACCATTCTGTCATCCAGTCGCCGGGCCATCTCTTCCAAAAGGTTGGCACGGGACAGCTTGACCCAGACCGAGAAACGAAACTGTAGCAGCCAAAATTATTGTGATACTGTTCCTTACCCCAAGGTTTTATCTCGTATGATAATTCGTGTATATTGCAGAAACTTTTCGCATCAGGTTCCAGACCTTGGCTTCTCACGGCCCACACGAAGATATTCAGCCTTATGATTGCTTCGGGGGTAAGTTGGTGAAGATAGACTTCGAATATTTTCAGCACCTCTACGACAAAGTTACTCAGGGGAAATCTAAGTCCAGCTTTCAAAAAGCTTCGGTACACTACGACTTCATTTTCTTCAGGGTTCAGACAAGTCTTTTCTCCTTCGTCGGCCCTCACAACGAACAAGTCCCGGAAATACCTTCCTCTCATGTTGACAAGATGATTTTCTTTGATACTTGATTTGCCGAAAACCGCATGGCTTGGTCGCCAAGGGCGATCTTCGGAGTCTTCACCACCACTATCCACATCATAACTGTCGCTGTCATCAGTATCTTCAGACAAACCTTCTAAAATCTCTTTGGTGATTTTTTCTGTATTGGTCTTCGACATTGCTATAAGAAACCCCAGATTCTTCTCTTCAGAGAGACTCAGCTTCATCTCGGCAGCATCCTTCTTATCTTCAGACATCTTCGGAAACACTAAAAAACTGTTTTCAATGCCGAAGCTTCAAAACTTAAAAAGCTAAGCAAATCTTGGTGCGCAAGAGCTAAAAATTGAGTGAGCGAGAGCAGATGGCAAGAGAGCGTGCCAAATGAGCTTGCGGTATGATCTTATTTATACGCCCAGTGCGTTGAAAATTGAAAGACCCCGCCTGTCAGTGAATGTTGCTATTCTAGCAAAAGGAAGGTGTTTTTTCGAACCTTCGGCTTAAAGCCTTCGTCCATGTCGCAATCTAAATTTATTATTTTAACAAATTAATATTGCGAGGGGCTACTGTTGGGGGCCTTCGGCTTACGAAGGTCCTCAAAAACAGGATTTAATAGTATTTCTGGAGTATAATATGTGAACAGGTATCTTCGGACTCGAGTCGGTATCACAGTAGGAGAAGCCCAAAATAATACGAAGGTTGATAGAGCGCCGAAGATGTGAGCGGGAAAGCTTCGGCGTGGTAGCAGAAAATGAAACCGACTTAAAGATGAAAAGGCTATTCAGACCTCGGTGGATTACTGTAGAATTATTACCAAATGTAAAGGGCATGAATGTAATTTTGTATGGGCTGTGTCCCGTGCCTATAAATAGGTGAACAGTACCCCCGTACTGTTCACGCTAATTTGGCATTTACTTTTGCGTTACACCTGTACTTTCATCTCTTTCCAAGCTGAAGGTACATTTGTAATTCGATGTAATTTCTGTTTCTCCATAATAATAATGCAAAAATAAGTTGATAATAATATATAATTGCCTATGTTATCCTTCATATTCTTTATGATTCATTCTTCGTCATCGTATGCTGTGTTTATGAAGGTACGTCCTTCATAACCTTCGTCCGAAAACCATTATATCCTAAGGGAAATAATGCTTTGAAGGACAAAGGACTTTACTGATTAACATTTTCTGTGTTGCCTTGTTCTTAACTCATAGCATTTGAGAATAAGTCCCCAACAGAGGGGTTTGGACGGCCATCTGGATATATTGGTTTGTTAGAATTTCTGGAAAGAAAACACAACAACCAAATTCTCCGTCGCCCTGCCCCCAGAAGAAGCAGAGTACACTTTTGAGCTGCTTTCAAGAACCTCACGCCGCTGTTTTGGTGAGGACTCACTGAAGAGAGTATTTTTCCTGGAATCTTGGGTTATTTTTTCTTACCAGGATGCCAGCTGGTCTCTATCCCGTCCCGCATTTGTTTTTGTTTTTACTTCTTTGTAATGTGGTCGTTCTCAAGAATAGTTCCTTCGTTTGAATAAAAAACTTGCTTCGCTGCAGGTTCTCAAATAACCATGCATAGTACGTACTAGTAGTTCCATGGAGTTTTGGTTCTGAAAATTTCCAAGGACGATGGGTCAGAGTTTAGTTTACTTTAGTTTTTATTAATTACTGTATGTCGTCGTGAGTAGATGCCCGTGTGGGCGAATGGCAGATGGACATGTCAATATAATCTCAAAAGCACGGTGAGCTGAACTGGAATGCAAAGACTGCTGCATGCATGCATGTATTCCTGACGAGACGAGACAGCTTCTTCACGGGTCAACAAAGGACAAACATCGTCGCACGCATCTTGTCGACTGGCCATCGCCATTCGCCAGCAGGCAAGGCATGCATACGTTCATGCATGCAGCCAAGAAGCCAGCAGCCAAGCATCTGTGTGGGCAGCGCGGCGCGTGCTAGCTACTGCTGTGGTTACCCTGACCTGACGACCACATCATCGTCCATTCTGGTCCGCCGGATCGTTACGTTGGCGTGCTGGTGTCGAGTCGAATTGGTGGCACACCGCACGTGATTCCACCAAACAAGGACCACGCATAGACGAGGCGATCGGTCCATGCATGATATGGATCGGTACAGGAGGTAAGATACAAAAGATGGAGATGGTGGTACTCCCCACCGAGAACGGGCGGATCTCAGCTTCAACGCCCATCTACGTCTATAAATGATGTCCAAATGTCAAATGTGCCACCCGTACGGATCCGATATGAACCCGTTTCAGTCCGGTACGAATAGTGTCGGACTAGGCACGATCCGTTAAAGTTCTGGGCTAGGTCGTGCTGGCCCACGTGCCTAGTAACATACCCAAGCACGGCACGTCCAGGGATAAATTGTGCACACCCAGTACCAGAAGTAGATCAAGCAGTAAGCATTTGCTTACAATGTTTGCAACAAGTAGCATACCTGACTTCCTTACCGTTCGCAATTTTAGTCAATTCATCAAAGTCATTCCAGCATTTGAACATTTTCTTCGAGTTCGAGTTGCTACCACCAGCATCAAGATCAGGGACGGACTCTGGCGGGCTCGTGGAGCCTATGCTAATCCTTATTCCAGAGCCGGCGACAGTATCGATATCAATAGGATCTCCATGGGTCTCACCGAAACCAAGAAGAACCTAGCATCCTCCGCCTCATTGTGGTCCTCGAGCCGGCGCCCCTCCTCCTCTGCAGCCGCGTCAAGGTCCATGACCTTGATTGCGACCACGAGCCTGACGGCTACAACGGGCAGTCGCCTCCGGTTACCTCCAGACTATAGGTGTACATTTGGGTCGGGCCTGATGGGCCGGCCCGAAGCACGGAAAAAAAAGCACGACCCAGGCACGGCACGGCCCGAAATAATTTAGTGCCGGGCCGGCACGGCCCGTTATATTGGGCCGGGTTTGGGCTGAGGTCACGGCCCATGGGCGGGCACGAGCACGGCCCGTTTAAGGCAGGCACGAAAAGGCCCATATAGAGGCACGAAAAGGCCCATATATTTATTAAAACCACACTTCATTCCACACTTTAATATACTTGATAAAAACACAAAGCTAGAGATAATACTAGTTAGATGTTTTTTTGTATCTTTGAATTAGAGTGTGTGATGTAATTTTACTTTTGTTATGAACATTAGACAATAAACTGAACTTACGAACTTTGTATAGAGCTGATTATACTCTTTTTCCTTCTAACAAAATGATTTATAAACGAGGTAGTCATTGCATAGCTGTGGTAACTTTAATACAAATATTAAGTTTGATTTTGTTCAAATTTATTTGTCTTATTATTTTTTTTGAATTTAGGGCTCTAATGTGAATTTTGGGCCAAAAACTGAATTTCGGGCCCTAATGTGAATTTTGGGCCAAAAATTGAATTTCGGGTTTTTATAATTTCGGGCCGCCCAAAATGAACCCGGCACGTTTAAGCAATTACGGACCGGGCCGTGGGCCGAGGGCTAGGCCCATGGGCCGGCCCGGCACGACACGAAATTCAAACGGGCCGGGTCGGCCCGAAATTCAAACAATACGGGCCTTTTCGGGCTTGGGCCGGGCCGGGCCGGGCGGCCCGAATGTACACCTATACTCCAGACGATTACAAGAATTAAACATACATCTAACTGCTCCATACGATTACATGAATTAAAGGGCGAGATATTAAACACACCTTTTCAAGCCGGAGCACCAGAGACGACGGAACGGAGTCGAGGAGCAGCCGAGCAGATAATGGGAGCACCAGACCAGACCAGAGACAGTTGGACAACCGGACAAGTTAGGAGGACGAGAATGGGAGGAGGATGAAAATAGAAAAAAAAAATATATGTCCAAGCATGGCACCAGTGACTAGACCAGGCGACCAGCAAGCAAACCGGATCCCCGATAGGTGGAGATCGAAGACAGCGAAGAAGGCAAGCATGCGTACAAGCTGTCAAGCTACAACTCGTTCTGGCGATCCGAGGAGCACTAGCGATGAACGAACATCACCAGTCACTAGATCCAAATGGGATTAGGATTAGGGTTAGGCACAGGGAGACGGAGGGAGGGACGAGAGGGAGGAAACCCAAACTCTGCAATCAGGCTGGGAGAACCAGAGACGTCGACGATGGCGAGTCGTCGTCCGAGATCGATCTCGAGTTGTCGTCGACGACAGGAGGAGGCACCGAGATGGCGAGGAGGAAGAAATCGCCAAGCGCCGCACCCTCATGGAGCCAGGGGTCGACTGAGGGGATTAGGGTTGCAAATGTGGGGGGGGGGGGGGGGCGAGGCGTGGGGGTTGGTGGCCGCTCTGGCTTATTAGCCAACAGGATGTTATCGGGCCAGACCATCATCCGTGTCGGGTCGTGCCATAGCACATGGGCCGCATAGGTCGCCCAAGCCCGGCATGCTGGTCGAGCCATGCCGGGTGTTGGTCACTTGTTTTCAATTGCTGTGAATAAAAAACAAGGCAACACAATATTAAACATTAAGGATCTTCGTCCTTTGAAGCATTATCTTTTCTTGAAGATAATAATTCTTGGAGGAAGGTGATAAAGAATATATGTCTTTACTTTCAATCAACCCTTTTACAAGTGAAATATTATAATATAATGAATAATATTTATGTTGAGAAAAGAGTAAGAGATCAATTCTTCTTCTATTTTATTTGTGTGCTTAAACAAGATTGTATGTAACACAAGGACAAATAATTACATTTATATCTTCGGCTCCGCGCGAATGGAAAATGCAAGAATAACCTTCAGAGAGTGATTAGTTGATATTACACTTTCGGGTTCACTTTAATTGCTCTTCTCAATGAGCGTAACAGTACGGGGATAATGTTCATCTATTTATAGGCATGAGACACAGCCTAGGTAAGAGTACAATTGTGCCTTTGATATCTATACATTTATTATAATACAAGTAATGGGGGTAAAACTGTCTTTCTACTCTTGACTTGATTTGTTGCAAACACTTCGGAGCTAGCTTAAGCCGAAGCTGTGATCGCGTCATTTGCCGAAGTTATGCTTCGTTGTTCTACCTTCGGCACTTAGTCCTGCTAGATGTCTGTTAGGTGAATCAAAGCAATATGAGGAGCTTCGGTAAAAAAGGAGACCCCAATACTAGGCACGAAAGCCATCGGACCATGTCGTGTGTGGATCGGGATAAACACGTGCCGAGCTGTGGGTAAAACGGGCGGACCACACTATTTGAACATCTATATATATCTCCGTCCATCTAATGTTGCCTGCTGAGTGGACGAAATGCAGGTAGATAGAGGAAGCGAAGCCAGCGAGCAGCTGCACCATACTCGACCGCGTCGCCCCCCGAGACCCCGGCCGGTCTCATCTCCGCCCGCCTTCGCCGCCGCAAGCTCCCTGCACGCATCGCGGCGCTGCTGCGAACTTTGTCCACGTCCAGTTCACGAGCGGCGTACTGCGGCTCGGCGTGCACGATACTTGGGGGGCCAGGCAGGGCCTAGCTAGTAGCCGGGTAGACGTGGCCCTTGTTTTTTTGTTGTTGTTACGTCTTTCTTAGGAGGATGTCGAGCGCACACAACGTTATTGTTCTTGTTTAGTTCTCGTACTACTACATGCATGGTAGGAATAACTGAAGATGTTACGAAGACATCGTGCGTAGTTTTTTTTTTTTTTGAGCATCGAACACGCTAGCTGTGTGGACACACCAGCAGTCAACAACACTAGCTTGGCCCAAAAAGGTGGAGGGCATTGCGCTCAGGGACGGGAGCTCGTCGACTCGTCGTCGTCTATCCTACTCCTACCCACGGCAAAAAAGCACATATGTCCATGGCAAGGGACAGAAGGCAAAAAAGCACATATGTCCATGGCAAGGGACAGAAGGCATCGCGTATAGCGTAGGAGATCAAGTACGTGTAACACGCCACGCCAGCCGTCAGAAGCGCACGACACGGCCGGCGAGCTTGACCAGCAACCCCGGCGAGTGTCGGGCATGCATGTCAGAACTCCTACGTCAGCGTCCAACCAAACAAATCGCCTCCGATTACCGAGGCGAGACTACTGATAACTGGTACAAGTGATAAAAAAAATATACTCTCTGCGGTGCAGCTACAGCTAGCCTTCCTGACGAGTACGAGTACGATTCCTCCGTGGAATTCCCGCGGGCCCAGGAGGGGTTCCCTCCCGTCCGTCCCACGCGCCTCCCCTACTACGCCTGCATGATCCTCCCTCCAAAGGCAGCCAGGTCACGGGTCCCTGGATCCGCAACGATGCGGACAAGGCTAGCAACTAGCACTGCATTGTCCTTGGAGTACTGGACTAAAAGGATGACTGCGGGCAACGGTGGAAGGCACGAGAACATACTCACCGTAGATGCAAAATTGCCTTCCAGGTCCTGTATTTTCTTTTTCCTGTGGATGGAATTTGCTAGTCTTTGCCTGTGGTAGGCAGTAATATTATGGGTGCTAATCAGGAGCATCTGCTGGACTGGACAATTGTTGGTGATATTTTTTTTTCTTGGAAACAGGCCTTTTGAGAAAGCTTATGCTGCGCATTCATAAAAGCGGCAAGTATGCAGGTCAGGGCATGGCGGCATGCTGTGTCAGGTGCGAGCGCTGGCCGGCCTAGTTCCTTTGAATTCAGCGGCGATCGGTAGAGCTACAGCAATAGGATTGATGGCCCTGCCATTGTTTCAGGCGTGGATCTTCAACTTGATTCATGCGAAGGACGAAGCTTTTGATTTTTTTTTTTACAATTTATATTCATCGGCGGTGGGGTTTGATTGACTCACTGACATCGGTTATTCATCAATCCATACCTTTTTACAAACTCAATGGAGAAATTTATACAAACATGACCCTCTTGCTGCGGCCGTGCGGGCCTGCGCACTTGAGTCTCATCTCCCGGCTGTTTTGTCAGTGAGAGCCACATATTTGAGTAATGAGAGATATGGATGATTTATATATGGTTTATATATGGTTTACTTAGGACTAGTTTGAGAACCTCATTTTTCCAAGGAATTTACATTTTCTAAGGTAAATTAGTTTATTTTCCCTTGAAAAAATAGAAATCTCTTGTACAAATAGAGTTTCCCAAACTAGCTCTTAAAAGTTTTGTTAGAAAGTTAGGCATTTTTTGTTTTAATTTAATCCAGAAAAACAGTACAATATATGTGATGACATGTATGTGCATGTGTGTATAACTACTCGCATAAGCAGTAAACAGCAATGAAACATGCACAAATACGAAGAACAGAGTGTACCCAGCGGAGGGACCGATGCTCAAGGCATCAGTGGCTCCATTCACACGAGACATCTCGTGTGTTTGTTCGATGTAGCCGTACGAAGTCGGTGCAGGAAGATATACGCTGTGCAGTCTCTTGAACGGTCGCCGGGAAGAAGAACAGCAGCACGCGTCAACTCGGGAAGGCGATAATTCGCGTCACTGGAAGAGCCCTCCCTCTCCATTCTTATAGGCGGTCAGAAGGAGGGAGAAGAACAACGGACAGAAACAGTCGCGCATACTGGAAACTGACGACAGTAACTGACGCCGGGAAGAAGAACAGCAGCACGCGTCAACTCGGGAAGGCGATAATTCGCGTCACTGGAAGAGCCCTCCCTCTCCATTCTTATAGGCGGTCAGAAGGAGGGAGAAGAACAACGGACAGAAACAGTCGCGCATACTGGAAACTGACGACAGTAACTGACGTCCGTTACTAGTCATAAGACAGGAAACAGACGGTTATCATGACGGTCATCACTCCAGGCAAAATGCGCAACCGTTTGAAAGGAATATTCGGACCAAGGTCCGATCTACCACGAGCCACGAGCCACGGCACGGCACGGCACGGCACGGCACGGCACGGCCGGCGGCGGCGGCGGCGCGCGCGCGCGCGTGTGGCAGTCCTTCATCATTTTCTCAACTTCTCAATAGATGCACCAATGGTCCACCTATTTAAGTTGATTGATTTGTCCTTTGAACTTCCAATATGGTACTAAATAATTAGTACACCATAGCATTAAAGTGGGCCATTAGCATTGACTATTATTGAATATTAATTTGGGCCAAGCCCACATTAATCCAACAATCCCCACCAAATGCTAAGTCACACAAAAAAACTCTCATCATCTCAAACGTTTGATATACTGGTGTTTCGATGGAGACTGTTAAGTTAAACATCCACCTAGAACTTAGACTACACTTGACCACAACTGCACAATGGACTAGGCCTTGAATTGGCAGTTTTGCGTGGAATGAGTTTCATCTAAACTCTTTACCAGTACTAGATTGCTGAACGCATCCCCTCTGGTTGGAGCATATAAGTCAAACTCCATAGCCTTTCATGGGTATCTAGAAACCACCTAGATCTCATAAACTGTGACTAGCAGTTAACCCATATAGGTATGTTCCTCTAAAGATGTTCTGTAGGACAACATCTTTGCTTCACAAAGCCACTTGAAACATATTAAGGTGTAAACACCAACCTACCTTACAGTAAGGAAAGATATGCATCTGAAATGAGCCTTATTAAGGGTCTTTCCTCTCAGTCTACCACTAGCTTGTTTCACCATTCTAATTCACGGGATCTCCGATCACATAGAACAGGTTACCACTATGATAAACTTTAGGTGGGTCTCATGCCCATCTCACTTGATGCACTATCTATCACACTACGTGATAGCCCCTTAGTAAATTGATCTGCCAGATTTTTAGACGTATGGACATAATCCAACGCTATTACTCCGGAGTTTCTCAATTTCCTGACAGATTTCAAACGCCTCTTTATGTGCCTTGTCGACTTCATATTATCCTTAGAACTGTTTATCTTAATTATCACAGTCTGATTATCACAGTTCATGGAAATAGCCGGCACAGGTTTTTCAACCACCGGTAAATCCATAAGGAGTTCACGAAGCCACTCAGCCTCAACTGAAGCGGTATCTAATGCTGTGAGTTCTGCTTCCATAGTCGACCTCGTTAAGATGGTCTGCTTGCAAGACTTCCATGAAACAGCACCACCTCCAAGTGAAAACACATATCCACTTGTGGCATATATCTCATCAGCATCAGATATCCAGTTTGCATCACAATAACCCTCCAGGACTGTTGGGTACCCGGTATAATGGATGCCTAAACTCATAGTACCCTTTAGATAGCGCAAAACTCTCTCAAGAGCACGCCAGTGATCATCTCCCGGATTTGAAATAAATCGACTAAGTTTGCTAACAGCAAATGAGATGTCAGGCCTCGTAGCGCTAGCTAAATACATGAGTGAACCAATTATTTAGGAATATCTCAATTGATCCCTAGCTATCCTTCGATTTTTCTTTAATAGCTTACTAGGATCATAAGGCGTTGGAGCAGGTTCACATTCGCTAAAACCAAAGCGACTCAAAACCTTTTCCACATAATGGGATTGCACAAGTGTGATCCCACCAAAGCCTTCTCTCAGTAGCTTAATGTTAAGAATAACATCAGCTTCTCCCAAATCTTTCATTTCAAAATTATTAGACAGAAAGTCTTTTGTCTCTTTAATCACATCAAGACTCGTCCCCAAGATTAGAATGTCATCAACATATAGGCATAAAATTACTCCCTCGCCCCCACCATACCGATAGTATACACACTTGTCTGCTTCGTTCACAACAAAATCGGCAGATGTCAAAGTTTTATCGAACTTTTCATGCCATTGTTTAGGTGCTTGTTTTAGGCCATATAAGGATTTCAATAATTTACACACCATGCCTTCTTGACCATTTGCTACAAACCCAGCTGGCTGCTCCATGTAAATTTCCTCATCTAGCTCTCCATTTAGGAATGTTGTCTTAACATCCATTTGATGGACGAGTAGACCATGAGAGGCAGCCAAAGAAAGTAGCACACGAATTGTGGTCAATCGAGCCACAGGTGAATAAGTATCAAAGAAATCCTCACCTTCCTTCTGTGAATAGCCTTTAATTACAAGCCTCGCCTTGTACCTTTCAATAGTACCATCAGGCCTAAGTTTTTTCTTGAACGCCCATTTACTTCCAATGGGCTTACACCCATAAGGACGCTCAACTACCTCCCAAGTTGCATTAGACATAATAGAATCCATCTCACTCCTTATTGCTTCCTTCCAAAAGTCAGCATCAGGAGAGGAATATGCCTCTTCAATGGTACTTGGTGTGTCATCCACAAGATATACAATGTAATCATCACCAAAGGACTTTGCAATCCTTGGTCTCTTACTCTTTCGAGTTGATACATTGTCATTTTCCACATGATTATGTATATGGGATTCCTCAGTGTGTTCTACCGGAATAAAATGCTCATGGGGTATCGTTGGTTCATCATTAGACGTATCATGTGTAGCTTTCATGGGAAATTCGTCCTCAAAAAACGTAGCATCTCTGGACTCCATAATTGTACCAACCAACATGTCCGGTACTCCAGAGTTTATAATAAAAAACCTATATCCAATGCTGTGGAAAGCATACCCAAGGAAAACACAATCAACAGTTTTCGGTCCTAATTTGCGCTTCTTGTTAATTGGCACATTCACTTTAGCCAAACAACCCCAGGTGCGCAAATAGGAGATATTTAATTTCTTCTTTTCCCATTCCTCGAATGGTGTGATTTCTTTGTTCTTTGTGGGAACTTTATTCAGGACATGACACACCGTCAAGATCGCCTCACCCCACCATTCCTTAGATAGCCCTGAAGTCTCTAACATGGCGTTAACCAAATCAGTTAGAGTACGGTTCTTTCTTTCAGCAACCCCATTGGATTGTGGTGAGTATGGCGGTGTCCTCTTGAAAGGGAAATGTGCCCTTGGGCCATTTCTAAGTATTTTGGTGATTGAGTGTCAACACAAGTGCTTAAATGTGAATCAATGCCCATGGATGAACAAAGTGCAAATCTAGAGCAAAGGTATGTTTCTAAGTCTTAGTACATTGGTTTTGTGTACTAATATACTTGTCTAAGAATCAGAAACAGGAAGAAGAAGAAAAGAGGAGAGTTGGCTGTGTACAGCCAAAAGGCTGTTTCGGTCTGGGGCACCGGACTGTCCGGTGGTGCACCGGACAGTGTCCGGTGCGCCAGGCTGCCTCGGGCGAACTGGCCGCTCTCGGGAGTTGACTGGCGACGTACGGCTAAAATTCACCGGACTGTCCGGTGTGCACCGGACTGTCCGGTGAGCCAACTGTCGGCCGGGCCAACGGTCGGCCGCGCGATCTGCGCGTGACACGTGGCCGAGCCAACGGCTAGAAGAGGGCACCGGACTGTCCGGTGTGCACCGGACATGTCCGGTGCGCCAACGGCTCTCTGGCGGGCAACGGTCGGCTGCAACATTTTAGGAAGGAGATCGGGCACTGGACAGTGTCCGGTGTGCACCGGACTGTCCGGTGCGCCCGATGACAGAAGGCAAGATCAGCCTTCCAGAATTGCTCTCAACGGCTCCTAGCTGCCTTGGGGCTATAAAAGGGACCCCTAGGCGCATGGAGGAGTACACCAAGCAACCTTAGAGCATTCTTGATCATCCACACTCAGTCTTTGCGCATTCGTTTGTCATTCTCAGTGATTCGAGCTCCGTTCTAGTGAGAACTTTGAGATAGTCTTTTGAGCTCGAGTCTTAGCCGTGTGTGTGCGCATATTTGCTGTGGATTTGTGTGTGTTGCTTCCCTCCCTTACTCCGTATTTCTTTGTGAATCTCAAGTGTAAGGGCGAGAGACTCCAAGTTGTGGAGATTCCTCGCAAACGGGATATTGAAAGGAAAAGCATAACACTGTGGTATTCAAGTTGATCATTGGATCACTTGAGAGGAGTTGAGTGCAACTCTCGTCCGTTGGGACGCCACAACGTGGAGTAGGCAAGTTTTGTACTTGGCCGAACCACGGGATAAACCACTGTGTCTTCTCTGTGTTGATCTTTTGTGGTATTGTGTTTTGTTGAGACTCATCTCTAGCCACTTGGCGATTATTGTGCTAACACTTAACAAGTTTTTGTGGCTATAAGTTTAAGTTTCACAGGATCACCTATTCACCCCCCCCTCTAGGTGCTCTCAATTGGTATCGGAGCCGTTCTCTTCAAGAAAAGGGACTAACCGCCCGAAGAGATGGATCCTAAGGGGAAGGGAATCGTGATCAACGACAAGGAAAAGGAGTCCTTCGTCAACGAGCCAAAAGATGACAAATCCAACGACTCTGGCTCGGGCCACAAGCGCAAAGATGGGAAGAAGAAGAAGACAAGGCACATCAAGGAGATCGTCTACTACGACAGCGACGAATCCTCTTCTTCTCAAAAGGACGACGACAACGACTACAGGAAGACGGTCAATTCGAATTTTTCATTTGATTATTCTCGTATTCCACATAGTTCGAATTCGCATTTGCTTTCCATTCCTCTTGGCAAACCTCCACACTTTGATGGGGAGGACTACGGATTTTGGAGTCACAAAATGCGTAGTCATTTATTCTCTCTCCATCTAAGCATATGGGAGATTGTAGAGAATGGAATGAAATTTGATAGCTCGGATAGCCCTATGTTTATTAATGAACAAATTCATAAAAATGCACAAGCTACAACTGTGTTGCTAGCCTCTTTGTGCAGGGACGAGTACAATAAGGTGAGCGGCTTGGACAATGCCAAGCAGATATGGGACACCTTCAAGATTTCTCACGAGGGGAACGACATCACCATGCTCACTAAAATGGAGTTGGTGGAGGGCGAGCTTGGAAGGTTTGCAATGATAAGGGGCGAGGAGCCAACCCAAACATACAACCGGCTCAAGACCCTTATCAACAAAATAAGGAGCTACGGAAGCACGCGATGGACGGATCACGACGTCGTCCGCCTAATGCTAAGGTCATTTACCATTCTTGATCCTCATCTCGTGAACAATGTTCGTGAGAATCCCAGGTACACGAAGATGACGCCCAAGGAGGTACTCGGAAAATTCGTAAGCGGGCGGATGATGATCAAGGAGGCAAGATACGTGGACGACGCCTTGAATGGACCGATCAACGAGCATCAACCCCTTGCTCTCAAGGCAACAAGAAGCAAGGAGGCGCTACCTAGCAAGGTGGCACAAATTGAGGCGGCCGGACTTAATGATGAAGAGATGGCTCTCATCATCAAACGCTTCAAGACGGTGCTAAAAGGTCACAAGGGGCAGCCAAGCAAGACCAAGACAAAGGGGAAGCGCTCATGCTTTAAGTGCGGTAAGATTGGTCATTTTATCGCTAACTGCCCCGATAACGATAGTGACCAGGAACAGGGGAACAAGAGGGAAAAGAAGAAGAATTACAAGAAGGCCAAGGGCGAGGCACACATCGGAAAGGAGTGGGATTCGGATTGCTCCTCCGACTCCGACAATGAAGGACTCGCCGCCACCGCTTTCAACAAGTCATCCCTCTTCCCCAACGAGCGTCACACATGCCTTATGGCAAGGGAGAAGAAGGTGAGTACTCGAGACTCCACTTATGCTTCTTCTAGTGATAATGAGTCTAGTGATGATGATGACATAGACTATTCATGCTTATTCAAGGGCTTAGATAGATCTAAGATAGACAAAATCAATGAATTGATTGATGCCTTGAATGATAAGAATGTGCTTTTAGAAAAGCAAGAGGATTTGTTGTATGAAGAACATGACAAGTTTGTAGAAGCACAAAAATCACTTGCATTAGAGATTAAGAGAAATGAAATGCTTTCTTATGAGTTGTCTACATGTCATGATTCAATTGCTAGTTTAAAGAGCATAAATGATGATTTAAATGCTAAACTAGAAAAATCTAGTAAATCAACATCTTGTGTAGAACATGTTAAGATTTGCACTAGGTGTAAAGATTTCGATGTTGATGCCTGTAGTGATCATTTAGTTTCAATTTCCAAACTAACTGAGGAATTGACTAGTCTTAATACCCAACTTAAGACTAGCAAGAATGATTTCAATAAACTAAAATTTGCAAGGGATGCCTACACGATTGGTAGACACCCCTCAATTAAGGATGGACTTGGCTTCAAAAGGGAAGCCAAGAACTTAACAAGCCATAAGGCTCCCATTCCCACTAAGGAGAAAGGGAAGGCCCCTATGGCTACTAGTGCTAAAAAGAACCATGCCTTTTTGTATCATGATAGGAAAAATTCTAGAAATGCTTTTAGAAGTTATGATGCTTTTGATTCACATGCTTATGATTCTTATGCCATGACTGCTTCTAGTTCTTCCTATATGCATGGTAGAAGTATGACTAGGAGAAATGTTATTCATCACGTGCCTAGAAAGAATACTATTCATGCTCCTAGGAAAGTAGTAAATGAACCTTCTACAATTTATTGTGCTTTAAATGCTTCCTTTGCTATTTGTAGAAAGGATAGGAAGATAGTTGCTAGGAAGTTAGGGGCAAAATGCAAGGGAGACAAAACTTGCATTTGGGTCCCTAAGGATATTTGCACTAACCTTGTAGGACCCAACAAGAGTTGGGTACCTAAGTCCCAAGCCTAAATTTGCCTTGCAGGTTTATGCATCCGGGGGTTCAAGCTGGATTATCGACAGCGGATGCACAAACCATATGACGGGGGAGAAGAAAATGTTCACCTCCTACGTCAAGAATAAGGATTCCCAAGATTCAATTATATTCGGTGATGGGAATCAAGGCAAGGTAAAAGGGTTAGGTAAAATTGCAATTTCTAATGAGCACTCTATCTCTAATGTGTTTTTAGTTGAGTCTCTTGGTTATAATTTGCTATCTGTTAGTCAATTATGCAACATGGGGTATAACTGTCTATTTACAAATGTAGATGTGTCTGTCTTTAGAAGAAGTGATGGTTCACTAGCTTTTAAGGGTGTATTAGACGGCAAACTTTATTTAGTTGATTTTGCAAAAGAAGAGGCCGGTCTAGATGCATGCTTAATAGCTAAGACTAGCATGGGCTGGCTATGGCATCGCCGCTTAGCACATGTGGGGATGAAGAACCTTCACAAGCTTCTAAAGGGAGAACACGTGATAGGTTTGACTAACGTGCAATTCGAAAAAGATAGACCTTGTGCAGCTTGTCAAGCAGGTAAACAAGTGGGAGGAGCACATCACAGCAAGAATGTGATGACCACTTCAAGACCCCTGGAGCTGCTGCATATGGACCTCTTCGGACCCGTCGCCTATCTGAGCATAGGAGGGAGTAAGTATGGTCTAGTTATTGTTGATGACTTTTCCCGCTTCACTTGGGTGTTCTTTTTGCAGGATAAGTCTGAAACCCAAGGGACCCTCAAGCGCTTCCTCAGGAGAGCTCAAAATGAGTTTGAGCTCAAGGTGAAGAAGATAAGGAGCGACAACAGGTCCGAGTTCAAGAACCTTCAAGTGGAGGAGTTCCTTGAGGAGGAAGGGATCAAGCACGAGTTCTCCGCTCCCTATACACCACAGCAAAATGGTGTGGTAGAGAGGAAGAACAGGACGCTAATCGACATGGCGAGGACTATGCTTGGAGAGTTCAAGACCCCCGAGCGGTTTTGGTCGGAAGCTGTGAACACGGCTTGCCACGCCATCAACAGGGTCTACCTTCATCGCCTCCTCAAGAAGACGTCATATGAGCTTCTAACCGGTAACAAACCCAATGTATCTTACTTTCGTGTATTTGGGAGCAAGTGCTACATTCTAGTGAAGAAGGGTAGAAATTCTAAGTTTGCTCCCAAAGTTGTAGAAGGATTTTTATTAGGTTATGACTCAAATACAAAGGCGTATAGAGTCTTCAACAAATCATCGGGTTTGGTTGAAGTTTCTAGCGACGTTGTATTTGATGAGACTAATGGCTCTCCAAGAGAGCAAGTTGTTGATTGTGATGATGTAGATGAAGAAGATGTTTCGACGGCCGCTATACGAACCATGGCGATTGGAGAAGTACGGCCACAGGAACAAGATGAACGAGATCAACCATCTTCCTCAACTATGGTGCTACCCCCAACTCAAGACGATGAACAGGTTCATCAACAGGAGGCGGATGATCAAGGGGGAGCACAAGATGATCAGGTGATGGAGGAAGATGCGCAACTGGCACCTCCAACCCAAGTTCGAGCGATGATTCAAAGGGATCATCCCGTTGACCAAATTCTGGGTGACATTAGCAAGGGAGTAACTACTCGATCTCGATTAGTTAATTTTTGTGAGCATTACTCCTTTGTCTCTTCTATTGAGCCTTTCAGGGTAGAGGAGGCCTTGCTAGATCCGGATTGGGTATTGGCCATGCAGGAGGAACTCAACAACTTCAAGCGCAATGAAGTTTGGACACTGGTGCCTCGTCCCAAGCAAAATGTTGTGGGAACCAAGTGGGTGTTCTGCAACAAACAGGATGAGCACGGGGTGGTGACGAGGAACAAGGCTCGACTTGTGGCAAAAGGTTATGCCCAAGTCGCAGGTTTGGACTTTGAGGAGACGTTTGCTCCTGTGGCCAGGCTAGAATCAATTCGTATCTTGCTAGCATATGCCGCTCACCATTCTTTCAGGTTGTTCCAAATGGATGTGAAGAGCGCTTTCCTCAACGGACCAATCAAGGAGGAGGTGTACGTGGAGCAACCCCCTGGCTTCGAGGATGAACGGTACCCCAACCATGTGTGTAAGCTCTCTAAGGCGCTCTATGGACTTAAGCAAGCCCCAAGAGCATGGTATGAATGCCTTAGAGACTTTCTACTTGCTAATGCTTTCAAGGTTGGGAAAGCCGATCCAACTCTGTTCACTAAGACATGTGATGGTGATTTGTTTGTGTGCCAAATTTATGTCGATGACATAATATTTGGTTCTACTAACCAAAAGTCTTGTGAAGAGTTTAGCAGGGTAATGACTCAGAAATTCGAGATGTCGATGATGGGCGAGTTGAACTACTTCCTTGGGTTCCAAGTGAAGCAACTCAAGGACGACACCTTCATCTCCCAAACGAAGTACACGCAAGATCTGCTAAAGCGGTTTGGGATGAAGGACGCCAAGCCCGCAAAGACTCCGATGGGAACCGACGGACACACCGACCTCAACAAAGGAGGTAAGTCCGTTGATCAAAAAGCATACCGGTCAATGATAGGGTCTCTACTTTATTTATGTGCTAGTAGACCGGATATTATGCTTAGCGTATGCATGTGTGCTAGATTTCAATCCGATCCTAAGGAGTGTCACTTAGTGGCGGTAAAGCGAATTCTAAGATATTTGGTTGCTACGCCTTGCTTCGGGCTCTGGTATCCAAAAGGGTCTACCTTTGACTTGGTTGGATACTCAGATTCCGACTATGCTGGATGTAAGGTCGATAGGAAGAGTACATCAGGGACGTGCCAATTCTTAGGAAGGTCCCTGGTGTCGTGGAACTCTAAGAAACAAACCTCCGTTGCCCTATCCACCGCTGAGGCCGAGTACGTTGCCGCAGGACAGTGTTGCGCGCAACTGCTTTGGATGAGGCAAACCCTCAGGGACTTTGGCTACAATCTGAGCAAAGTCCCACTCCTATGTGATAATGAGAGTGCTATCCGCATGGCGGAAAATCCTGTTGAGCACAGCCGCACAAAGCACATAGACATCCGGCATCACTTTTTGAGAGACCACCAGCAAAAGGGAGATATCGAAGTGTTTTATGTTAGCACCGAGAACCAGCTAGCCGATATCTTTACCAAGCCTCTAGATGAGAAGACCTTTTGCAGGCTGCGTAGTGAGCTTAATGTCTTAGATTCGCGGAACTTGGATTGAATTGTAGCATACTTATATTTATGCTTTTGATCATGTTCCTTTCTGCATTTTGTTGCTTATTATGGTGCTCAAGTTGTACAAACACTCCCTGGACCTCACAAGTCCGTTGCAAAGTGATGCACATGTTTAGGGGGAGATGTGTTACAACTTGACCCTTTGAGACTAACTGAAAGGGAATTAGGCTTACACCTAGTTCCTATATAATTTTGGTGGTTGAATTGCCCAACACAAATCTTTGGACTAACTAGTTTGCCCAAGTGTATAGATTATACAGGTGTAAAAGGTTCACACTCAGCCAATAAAAAGACCAAGTGTTGGATTCAATAAAGGAGCAAAGGGGCAACCGAGGGCACCCCTGGTCTGGCGCACCGGACTGTCCGGTGTGCCACCGGACAGTGAACAGTACCTGTCCGGTGCACCAGGGGACCCAGACTCAAACTCTTCACCCTCGGGATTTCTCGGAAGCCGGCGCGCTATAATTCACCGGACTGTCCGGTGTGCACCGGACATGTCCGGTGCTCCAAGGAAGCTCGGCCCCCGGAACTCGCCAGCCTCGGGTTCGCGCGGCAGCCGCTCCGCTAAAATTCACCGGACTGTCCGGTGTGCACCGGACTGTCCGGTGTGCCAGCGGAGCAACGGCTCCCTGCGGCGCCAACGGCTCCCTGCGGTGCATTAAATGCGCGCGCAGCGCGCGCAGAAGTCAGAATCGCCCATATCGGTGCACCGGACATCAAACAGTACATGTCCGGTGTGCACCGGACACCCAGGCGGGCCCACAAGTCAGAAGCTCCAACGGCTAGAATCCAACGGCAGTGATGACGTGGCAGGGGCACCGGACTGTCCGGTGTGCACCGGACTGTCCGGTGCGCCATCGAACAGAAGCCTCCAGCCAACGGTCAAGTTTGGTGGTTGGGGCTATAAATACCCCAACCACCCCACATTCATTATCATCCAAGTTTTCCAACTTCTAACCACTTACAAGAGCTAGGCATTCAATTCTAGACACATACAAAGAGATCAAATCCTCTCCAATTCCACTCAAGCCTTTAGTGACTAGCGAGAGAGATTTGCCGTGTTCTTTTGAGCTCTTGCGCTTGGATCGCATTCTTTCTTTCTCTTTTGCTCTTGTGATCAACACTCAATTGTAACCAAGGCAAGAGGCACCGATTGTGTGGTGGCCCTTGCGGGGAAGCTTTGTTCCCGGTTGATTGAGAAGAAGGAAAGCTCACTCGGTCCGAGGGACCGTTTGAGAGAGGGAAGGGTTGAAAGAGACCCGGCCTTTGTGGCCTCCTCAACGGGGAGTAGGTTTGCAAGAACCGAACCTCGGTAAAACAAATCCGCGTGTCACTCTCCTTATTTGCTTGCGATTTGTTTTGCGCCCTCTCTTGCGGACTCATTTATTATTACTAACGCTAACCCCGGCTTGTAGTTGTGTTTATATTTGTAAATTTCAGTTTCGCCCTATTCACCCCCCCTCTAGGCGACTATCAATTGGTATCAGAGCCCGGTGCTTCATTAGAGCCTAACCGCTCGAAGTGATGTCGGGAGATCACGCCAAGAAGGAGATGGAGACCGGCGAAAAGCCCACTACAAGCTACGGGAGCACTTCATCGGAAGAGTCCCGCACCAAAAGGAGGGAGAAGAAGAAGAGCTCCTCCAACAAAGGGAAGGAGAAGAAATCTTCTTCTCACCACAAAGAGAAGAAGGAAAAATCTTCTTCCCACAAGCCGCATCGGAAAGGCGATAAGCACAAGAGGATGAGAAAGGTGGTCTACTACGAGACCGACACTTCATCAACTTCTACCTCCGACTCCAATGCGCCCTCCGTCACTTCTAAGCGCCAAGAGCGCAAGAAGTATAGTAAGATCCCCCTACGCTACCCTCGCATTCCTAAACATACACCTTTACTTTCCGTCCCATTAGGCAAACCACCAACTTTTAATGGTGAAGATTATGCTATGTGGAGTAATTTGATGCGATTTCATCTAACCTCTCTCCACAAAAGAATATGGGATGTTGTTGAGTATGGTGTACAGGTACCATCAATAGGGGATGAGGACTATGACACGGACGAAGTGGCCCAAATCGAGCACTTCAACTCCCAAGCCGCAACCATCCTCCTTGCCTCCCTAAGCAAGGAGGAATACAACAAAGTACAAGGATTGAAGAACGCCAAGGAGATTTGGGACCTACTCAAGACGGCGCACGAGGGTGATGAACTCACTAAGATCACCAAACGGGAAACGATCGAGGGGGAGCTCGGTCGCTTCCGTCTTCGCCAAGGGGAGGAGCCACAAGACATGTACAACCGGCTCAAGACCTTGGTGAACCAAGTGCGCAACCTCGGGAGCACAAAATGGGATGACCACGAAGTAGTTAAGGTTATTCTAAGAGCTCTTATTTTCCTTAACCCCACTCAAGTACAATTAATTCGTGGGAATCCTAGATATCCACTAATGACCCCCGAGGAAGTTATCGGGAATTTTGTGAGTTTTGAATGCATGATTAAGGGCTCCAAGAAGATCAACGAGCTTGACGAGCCTTCCATCTCCGAGGCGCAACCGGTGGCCTTTAAGGCAACGGAGGAGAAGAAGGAGGAGTCTACACCAAGTAGACAACCAATTGACGCCTCCAAGCTCGACAATGAGGAGATGGCCCTAATCATCAAAAGCTTTAGTCAAATCCTCAAGCAACGGAAGGGGAAGGACTACAAACCTCGTTCCAAGAAGGTTTGCTACAAGTGTGGTAAGCCCGGTCACTTTATTGCAAAATGTCCTATGTCTAGTGACAGTGACAGGGGTGACGACAAGAAGGGAAGAAGAAAGGAGAAGAAGAAGTATTACAAGAAGAAGGGCGGCGATGCCCATGTTTGTCGGGAGTGGGACTCCGACGAAAGCTCAAGCGACTCCTCCGACGACGAGGACGCCGCCAACATCGCCGTCACCAAGGGCCTTCTCTTTCCCAACGTCGGCCACAAGTGTCTCATGGCCAAGGACGGCAAAAAGAAGGTAAAATCAAGGTCCTCCACCAAATATGAAACATCTAGTGATGAGGATGATGATAAAAATGAGGAGGATAACTTGCGCATTCTTTTTGCTAACCTTAACATGGAACAAAAGGAAAAATTAAATGAACTAATTAGTGCCATCCATGAAAAGGATGATCTCTTGGACTCCCAAGAGGACTTCCTAATCAAGGAGAATAAGAAACATGTTAAGGTTAAAAATGCTTACGCTCTACAAGTTGAAAAATGTGAAAAACTGTCTAGTGAGCTAAGCACTTGCCGTGAGATGATTGACAACCTTAGAAATGAAAATGCTACTTTAAATGCTAAGGTTGATTCACATGTTTGTAATGTTTCAATTACCAATCTTAGAGATGATAACGTTGACTTGCTTGCTAAGATTGATGAATTGAATGCATCTCTTGCTAGCCTTAGATTAGAGAATGAAAATTTAATTGCTAAGGCTAAAGATTTTAATGTTTGCAATGCTACTATTTCCGACCTTAGAACTAAGAATGAAATGTTGCATGCTAAGGTTGTAGAACTTAAATCTTGCAAACCCTCTACATCTAATGTTGAGCATGTTTCTATTTGCACTAGATGTAGAGATATTAATGTTGATGCTATCCATGATCACCTAGCCTTAATTAAAAAACAAAATGATCATATAGCTAAACTAGATGCTAAAATTGCCGAGCACAACTTAGAAAATGAGAAATTTAAATTTGCTCGTAGCATGCTTTATAATGGGAGACGCCCTGGCATCAAGGATGGCATTGGCTTCCAAAGGGGAGACAATGTCAAACTTACTGCCCCTCCTAAGAACTTGTCTAACTTTGTTAAGGGCAAAGCTCCCATGCCTCAGGATAACGAGGGTTACATTTTATACCCTGCAGGCTATCCTGAGAGCAAAATTAGGAAGATTCATTCTAGGAAGTCTCACTCTGGCCCTAACCATGCTTTCATGTATAAGGGTGAGACATCTAGTTCTAGGCAACCAACCCGTGCCAAGTTGCCTAAGAAGAAAATTCCTAATGCATCAAATGATCATGCCATTTCATTTAAAACTTTTGATGCATCTTATGTGCTTACTAGCAAATCCGGCAAAGTAGTTGCCAAATTTGTTGGGGGCAAACACAAGGGCTCCAAGACTTGTGTTTGGGTACCCAAAGTTCTTGTATCTAATGCCAAAGGACCCAAAACAGTTTGGGTACCTAAAGTCAAGAACTAAATTTGTTTTGTAGGTTTATGCATCCGGGGGCTCAAGTTGGATACTCGACAGCGGGTGCACAAACCACATGACCGGGGAGAAAAGGATGTTCTCCTCATATGAGAAAAACAAAGACCCCCAACGAGCTATCACATTTGGGGATGGAAATCAAGGGTTGGTCAAAGGTTTGGGTAAAATTGCTATTTCACCTGACCATTCCATTTCCAATGTTTTTCTTGTTGATTCATTAGATTACAACTTGCTTTCTGTTTCCCAATTATGTCAAATGGGCTACAACTGTCTTTTTACTGATATAGGTGTCACTGTCTTTAGAAGAAGTGATGATTCAATAGCATTTAAGGGTGTGTTAGAGGGTCAGCTATACTTAGTAGATTTTGATAGAGCTGAGCTCGACACATGTTTAATTGCTAAGACTAACATGGGTTGGCTCTGGCACCGCCGACTAGCCCATGTTGGGATGAAGA
Source organism: Zea mays (assembly GCF_902167145.1). Classification (NCBI taxonomy): domain Eukaryota; kingdom Viridiplantae; phylum Streptophyta; class Magnoliopsida; order Poales; family Poaceae; genus Zea; species Zea mays. The sequence continues at coordinate 18,359,353 of NC_050096.1, read as the reverse complement.
ATCTTCATAAGCTTCTAAAGGGAGAGCACATTTTAGGACTAACCAATGTTCATTTTGAGAAAGACAGGATTTGTAGCGCATGCCAAGCAGGGAAGCAAGTTGGCACTCATCATCCACACAAGAACATAATGACGACTGACAGGCCACTGGAGCTCCTACACATGGATCTATTCGGCCCGATCGCTTACATAAGCATCGGCGGGAGTAAGTACTGTCTAGTTATTGTGGATGATTATTCTCGCTTCACTTGGGTATTCTTTTTACAGGAAAAATCTCAAACCCAAGAGACTTTAAAAGGATTCTTGAGACGGGCTCAAAATGAGTTCGGCTTAAGGATCAAGAAAATAAGAAGCGACAATGGGACGGAGTTCAAGAACTCTCAAATTGAAAGCTTCCTTGAGGAGGAGGGCATCAAGCATGAGTTCTCTTCTCCCTACACGCCACAACAAAATGGTGTAGTGGAGAGGAAGAATCGAACTCTATTGGACATGGCAAGAACCATGCTTGATGAGTACAAGACACCGGACCGGTTTTGTGCCGAAGCGGTCAACACCGCCTGCTACGCCATCAACCGGTTATATCTTCACCGAATCCTCAAGAAGACATCATATGAACTCCTAACCGGTAAAAAGCCCAATATTTCATATTTTAGAGTTTTTGGTAGCAAATGCTTCATTCTTATTAAAAGAGGTAGAAAATCAAAATTTGCTCCTAAAACTGTAGAAGGCTTTTTACTTGGTTATGACTCAAACACAAGGGCATATAGGGTCTTTAACAAGTCCACTGGACTAGTTGAAGTCTCCTGTGACGTTGTGTTTGATGAAACTAACGGCTCTCAAGTAGAGCAATTTGATCTTGATGAGATAGGTGAAGAACAGGCTCCATGCATCACGCTAAGGAACATGTCCATCGGGGATGTGTGTCCTAAGGAATCCGAAGAGCCTCCAAGTACACAAGATCAACCATCCTCCTCCATGCAAGCATCTCCACCAACTCAAAATGAGGATGAGGCTCAAAATGATGAAGAGCAAAATCAAGAAGACGAGCCACCTCAAGATGATAGCAATGATCAAGGGGGAGATACAAATGATCAAGAAAAGGATGATGAGGAAGAACCAAGACCGCCACACCCAAGAGTCCACCAAGCAATCCAACGAGATCACCCCGTCGACACCATCCTCGGCGACATTCATAAGGGGGTAACTACTCGATCTCGGGTTGCTCATTTTTGTGAACATTACTCTTTTGTTTCCTCTATTGAGCCACACAGGGTAGAGGAAGCTCTCCAAGATTCGGATTGGGTGGTGGCGATGCAAGAGGAGCTCAACAATTTCACGAGGAACGAGGTATGGCATTTAGTTCCACGTCCTAACCAAAATGTTGTAGGAACCAAATGGGTCTTCCGCAACAAGCAAGATGAGCATGGTGTGGTGACAAGGAACAAAGCTCGACTCGTGGCCAAAGGGTATTCACAAGTCGAAGGTTTGGATTTTGGTGAAACCTATGCACCCGTAGCTAGGCTTGAGTCAATTCGCATATTATTGGCCTATGCTACTTACCATGGCTTTAAGCTCTATCAAATGGACGTGAAAAGTGCCTTCCTCAACGGACCAATCAAGGAAGAGGTCTATGTTGAGCAACCTCCCGGCTTTGAAGACAGTGAGTACCCTAACCATGTCTATAGGCTCTCTAAGGCGCTTTATGGGCTCAAGCAAGCCCCAAGAGCATGGTATGAATGCCTAAGAGATTTCCTTATTGCTAATGGCTTCAAAGTTGGCAAGGCCGATCCTACACTCTTTACTAAAACTCTTGAAAATGACTTGTTTGTATGCCAAATTTATGTTGATGATATTATATTTGGGTCTACTAACGAGTCTACATGTGAAGAGTTTAGTAGGATCATGACACAGAAATTCGAGATGTCGATGATGGGGGAGTTGAAGTATTTTCTAGGATTCCAAGTCAAGCAACTCCGAGAGGGCACCTTCATTAGCCAAACGAAGTACACTCAAGACATTCTTGCTAAGTTTGGGATGAAGGATGCCAAACCCATCAAGACACCCATGGGAACTAATGGGCATCTCGACCTCGACACGGGAGGTAAGTCCGTGGATCAAAAGGTATACCGGTCAATGATTGGTTCATTGCTTTATTTATGTGCATCTCGACCGGACATTATGCTTTCCGTTTGCATGTGTGCAAGATTCCAATCCGACCCTAAGGAATCACACCTTACGGCCGTAAAACGAATCTTGAGATATTTGGCTTATACTCCTAAGTTTGGGCTTTGGTACCCTAGGGGATCCACATTTGATTTAATTGGTTATTCGGATGCCGATTGGGCGGGGTGCAAAGTCAATAGGAAGAGCACATCGGGGACTTGCCAGTTCTTGGGAAGATCCTTGGTGTCTTGGGCTTCAAAGAAGCAAAATTCGGTCGCTCTTTCCACCGCCGAAGCCGAGTACATTGCCGCAGGACATTGTTGCGCGCAATTGCTTTGGATGAGGCAAACCCTGCGGGACTACGGTTACAAATTAACCAAAGTCCCTTTGCTATGTGATAATGAGAGTGCAATTAAGATGGCCGACAATCCCGTCGAGCATAGCCGCACTAAGCACATAGCCATTCGGTATCATTTTCTTAGGGATCACCAACAAAAGGGGGATATCGAGATTTCTTACATTAATACTAAAGATCAATTAGCCGATATCTTTACCAAGCCACTTGATGAACAATCTTTTACCAGACTTAGGCATGAGCTCAATATTCTTGATTCTAGAAATTTCTTTTGCTAGCTTGCACACATAGCTTATTTAAATACCTTTGATCATATCTCTTTTATATGCTATGACTAATGTGTTTTCAAGTCGATTTCAAACCAAGTCATAGGTATATTGAAAGGGAATTGGAGTCTTCGGCGAAGACAAAGGCTTCCACTCCGTAACTCATGCTTCGCCATCACTCCGAGCAACTCTCTCTTCTTCAGGGGAGAAATGAGCATCAAGGAAAAGGACTTCATCCTTGGGGGAGAGAGTAAAAGCTCAAACGCAAAAGGACTTCGTCTTTGGTATAATCTTAACTCACTTATTTATGGCCAAAGGGGAAGATTGCACTTCAAGGGCTCTAATGATTCCGTTTTTGGCGATTCATGCCAAAAAGGGGGAGAAATGAGCCCAAAGCAAAAGGACCGCACCACCACCACCAAATTCAAAAACTTAGTGCTTTCCAAAAGTCTTTATCATTTGGTATCCTATTGTGTTCAAAAGGGGGAGAAAGTAGTATTTCAAAAATGGTATATCAAAACCCTCTTGAACACTAAGAGGTGGATCTCTTTTAGGGGGAGTTTTGTTTAGTCAAAGGAAAAGCATTTGAAATAGGGGGAGACAATTTCAAATCTTGAAAATGCTTTGCAAACTCTTATTCATATACCTTTGACTATTTGCAAAAGATCTTTGAAATGGATTTACAAAAAGAATTTGCAAAAACAAAACAAGTGGTGCAAACGTGGTCCAAAATGTTAAATAAGAAAGAAACATTCCATGCATATCTTGTAAGTAGTTTTATTGGCTCAATTCCAAGCAACCTTTACACTTACATTATGCAAACTAGTTCAATTATGCACTTCTATATTTGCTTTGGTTTGTGTTGGCATCAATCACCAAAAAGGGGGAGATTGAAAGGGAATTAGGCTTACACCTAGTTCCTATATAATTTTGGTGGTTGAATTGCCCAACACAAATCTTTGGACTAACTAGTTTGCCCAAGTGTATAGATTATACAGGTGTAAAAGGTTCACACTCAGCCAATAAAAAGACCAAGTGTTGGATTCAATAAAGGAGCAAAGGGGCAACCGAGGGCACCCCTGGTCTGGCGCACCGGACTGTCCGGTGTGCCACCGGACAGTGAACAGTACCTGTCCGGTGCACCAGGGGACCCAGACTCAAACTCTTCACCCTCGGGATTTCTCGGAAGCCGGCGCGCTATAATTCACCGGACTGTCCGGTGTGCACCGGACATGTCCGGTGCTCCAAGGAAGCTCGGCCCCCGGAACTCGCCAGCCTCGGGTTCGCGCGGCAGCCGCTCCGCTAAAATTCACCGGACTGTCCGGTGTGCACCGGACTGTCCGGTGTGCCAGCGGAGCAACGGCTCCCTGCGGCGCCAACGGCTCCCTGCGGCGCCAACGGCTCCCTGCGGTGCATTAAATGCGCGCGCAGCGCGCGCAGAAGTCAGAATCGCCCATATCGGTGCACCGGACATCAAACAGTACATGTCCGGTGTGCACCGGACACCCAGGCGGGCCCACAAGTCAGAAGCTCCAACGGCTAGAATCCAACGGCAGTGATGACGTGGCAGGGGCACCGGACTGTCCGGTGTGCACCGGACTGTCCGGTGCGCCATCGAACAGAAGCCTCCAGCCAACGGTCAAGTTTGGTGGTTGGGGCTATAAATACCCCAACCACCCCACATTCATTATCATCCAAGTTTTCCAACTTCTAACCACTTACAAGAGCTAGGCATTCAATTCTAGACACATACAAAGAGATCAAATCCTCTCCAATTCCACTCAAGCCTTTAGTGACTAGCGAGAGAGATTTGCCGTGTTCTTTTGAGCTCTTGCGCTTGGATCGCATTCTTTCTTTCTCTTTTGCTCTTGTGATCAACACTCAATTGTAACCAAGGCAAGAGGCACCGATTGTGTGGTGGCCCTTGCGGGGAAGCTTTGTTCCCGGTTGATTGAGAAGAAGGAAAGCTCACTCGGTCCGAGGGACCGTTTGAGAGAGGGAAGGGTTGAAAGAGACCCGGCCTTTGTGGCCTCCTCAACGGGGAGTAGGTTTGCAAGAACCGAACCTCGGTAAAACAAATCCGCGTGTCACTCTCCTTATTTGCTTGCGATTTGTTTTGCGCCCTCTCTTGCGGACTCATTTATTATTACTAACGCTAACCCCGGCTTGTAGTTGTGTTTATATTTGTAAATTTCAGTTTCGCCCTATTCACCCCCCCTCTAGGCGACTATCACTAACCATGTGCTTGAGTTGATGATTTAGTCTCGAAGGAGGAATTGAAAGGGAAAAGGTGGACTTGGACCATGAAAGACTTCCACTGCACTCCGATGAGAGGGTAACTTATTCCAAGTTCATCTTTAAACTCTTATTGCCTATTTGCTCTTAATTGAAGATTTTGGTGAGGCAATGGGGTTAAAGGGCCAAGATTGATCCCGTTTTGGTGCTTGATGCCAAAGGGGGAGAAAATAAAGGCCAAAGCAATAAATGGATCAGCTACCACTTGAGAAACTTTGAAAATAGTAGGATAGAGCTTTTGGTTTGTCAAAACTCTTGCATTGTCTCTTTTGTCAAAAGTTGGCCTCTTGTGGGGAGAAGTGTTGATTATGGGAAAAAGGGGGAGTTTTTGGAATCTTGAATCAATTTTCTTTGGAAAACCTCTCTTTATGTCTCTACAAGTGGATTTGACTTAGAGATAGGATTTTGTGGTTGATTTGCAAAAAAAAACAAACCAAGTGGTGGCAAAGGATGATCCATATATGCCAAAATTGAATCAAAATAAACTTGAGTTTTATTTGAAGTAATATTGCACTTGTTCTAGTTGCTTTATGTTGTGTTGGCATAAATCACCAAAAAGGGGGAGATTGAAAGGGAAATGTGCCCTTGGGCCATTTCTAAGTATTTTGGTGATTGAGTGTCAACACAAGTGCTTAAATGTGAATCAATGCCCATGGATGAACAAAGTGCAAATCTAGAGCAAAGGTATGTTTCTAAGTCTTAGTACATTGGTTTTGTGTACTAATATACTTGTCTAAGAATCAGAAACAGGAAGAAGAAGAAAAGAGGAGAGTTGGCTGTGTACAGCCAAAAGGCTGTTTCGGTCTGGGGCACCGGACTGTTCGGTGGTGCACCGGACAGTGTCCGGTGGTGCACCGGACAGTGTCCGGTGCGCCAGGCTGCCTCGGGCGAACTGGCCGCTCTCGGGAGTTGACTGGCGACGTACGGCTAAAATTCACCGGACTGTCCGGTGAGCCAACTGTCGGCCGGGCCAACGGTCGGCCGCGCGATCTGCGCGTGACACGTGGCCGAGCCAACGGCTAGAAGAGGGCACCGGACTGTCCGGTGTGCACCGGACATGTCCGGTGCGCCAACGGCTCTCTGGCGGGCAACGGTCGGCTGCAACATTTTAGGAAGGAGATCGGGCACCGGACAGTGTCCGGTGTGCACCGGACTGTCCGGTGCGCCCGATGACAGAAGGCAAGATCAGCCTTCCAGAATTGCTCTCAACGGCTCCTAGCTGCCTTGGGGCTATAAAAGGGACCCCTAGGCGCATGGAGGAGTACACCAAGCAACCTTAGAGCATTCTTGATCATCGACACTCAGTCTTTGCGCATTCGTTTGTCATTCTCAGTGATTCGAGCTCCGTTCTAGTGAGAACTTTGAGATAGTCTTTTGAGCTCGAGTCTTAGCCGTGTGTGTGCGCATATTTGCTGTGGATTTGTGTGTGTTGCTTCCCTCCCTTACTCCGTATTTCTTTGTGAATCTCAAGTGTAAGGGCGAGAGACTCCAAGTTGTGGAGATTCCTCGCAAACGGGATATTGAAAGGAAAAGCATAACACTGTGGTATTCAAGTTGATCATTGGATCACTTGAGAGGAGTTGAGTGCAACTCTCGTCCGTTGGGACGCCACAACGTGGAGTAGGCAAGTTTTGTACTTGGCCGAACCACGGGATAAACCACTGTGTCTTCTCTGTGTTGATCTTTTGTGGTATTGTGTTTTGTTGAGACTCATCTCTAGCCACTTGGCGATTATTGTGCTAACACTTAACAAGTTTTTGTGGCTATAAGTTTAAGTTTCACAGGATCACCTATTCACCCCCCCTCTAGGTGCTCTCACCTCTCATGAATAATACCATGTTCCACACAAAAATCAGAAAAATCACCCGAAAAATATTCTCCACCACGATCAGACCTTAACCGTTTAATTTTCCTCTCGAGTTGATTTTCAACTTCAGCTTTGTAGGTCTTAAAATAATGCAAAGCTTCATCTTTTGATTTTAAGAGATACACATAACAAAATCTAGTAGAGTCATCGATAAAAGTAATAAAATATCGCTTGCCTCCTTTAGTCAATATTCCGTTCATCTCACATAAATCAGAATGTATTAAGTCTAGTGGTGCCAAATTCCTCGCCTCCGCAGCCTTGTGAGGCTTGCGAGGTTGCTTAGATTGCACGCACACCTGGCACTTAGAACCTTTGACTAAATCAAATTTCGGGATTAAATTTAAATCTGCTAACCGCGAGACACAACCAAAATTGATATGACAAAGTCGTGAATGCCAAATATACGACTCATTCGAAACAACATTGTTCACAGACTTATTACACGCATCATGCAAAGATAAGCGGAACAAGCCTCCGCTGTCATAGCCTTTTCCAACAAACGTTCCATACTTAGACAGTATACATTTATTGGACTCAAAGACAATTTTGTAGCCATCTCGACACAATTGAGAGCCACTAACTAGATTCTTTTTGATGGAGGGGACATGCTGCACGTTCTTCAATAGCACCGTCTTTCCCGAAGTAAACTTCAGAATGACTGTACCAACACCAAGAACACGCGCATGTGATCCGTTCCCCATCAGCAAGGCTCCAGTCCCTTTGCACTGATAAGAAGAAAATAAAGAAATATCAGCACACACATGAATATTAGCACCGGTATCAGCCCACCACTCAGGGGATTGACACACTGAAAGAACAGTAGGTAAAAGATTACCATACCCCGATGTTCCTTCTGCAGTCTCGCTAACAACCATGTTTACTGTTTTCTTCTCTTGAGCTGGTTTTTTCTCTTGCTTAAATTTGCGGTCTGGACAAGCGCTTGCCCAATGATCAGTACTCCCGCAAACAAAGCAACCAGCTCCTTTGTTCTTCTTTTTGAATGAGGCTGCTTGCTTGGGCTTCGTGGCATTCTGTTGCTTGTTCTTCTTTTTATTATTATGTGATGCATTGGAGTTCTTCTTTTGTACCATATTGGCACTAGAAGTCTCAACTCCTTTTCCACGAGTGTCTTTTGCTCTCGCCCTCTCCTCAACATCAAGAGAACCAATAAGCTCAGCCACGCTAAACTCTTGTCTCTTATGTTTTAGAGTGGTGGCAAAGTCCGTCCAAGAAGGTGGCAGTTTAGCGATAATACCGCCGGCCACGAACTTGTCAGGCAAGACACATGGGAATTGTTCGAGTTTTTTAGCCAGTGCCTGTATTTCATGAGCCTGTTCAACTACAGGACGGTTTTCCACCATCTTATAGTCAAATAGCTGCTCCATGATGTACAGCTCGCTACCAGCATCAGAAACACCAAACTTCTCATCTAATGCATCCCATAACTCTTTTGCAGATGTGCACGTTAGATAAGAATCAACATACTTGTTGGCAAGAGCGCCAATCACGGCGCCTCGAAACAGGTTATCGGCAATGTCGAACATTCTCTCATGTTCAGGAGTGAACTGTTCGGGTTTCCCCTGTGCGGCATGATAGCAGTTCATTGCGGTCAACCACAGTATCATCTTACTACGCCATCTCTTGTAAAATGTCCCATCAAAAGGTTCACTTGGTTTTAACGCAGCAGCAAAACCACTAACAGAAAAATGCATAATATCAGATTTTTGGATTGTTAGAAAGATAGGCATTTTTTGTTTTAATTTAATCCAGAAAAACAGTACAATATATGTGATGACATGTATGTGGATGTGTGTATAACTACTCGCATAAGCAGTAAACAGCAATGAAACATGCACAAATACGAAGAACAGAGTGTACCCAGCGGAGGGACCGATGCTCAAGGCATCAGTGGCTCCATTCACACGAGACATCTCGTGTGTTTGTTCGATGTAGCCGTACGAAGTCGGTGCAGGAAGATGTACGCTGTGCAGTCCCTCGAACGGTCGCCGGGAAGAAGAACAGCAGCACGCGTCAACTCGGGAAGGCGACGAACAGCAAGCTGTGAACGAAGCAGCTGGACAAACAGATCACGCGAGCAGTCGCGAAGACGCTCCCCAAAAATCTGATCGCCCGCACACCCGTGTAAGTGTATCTCTGCGGTCGGTGATTTCGGAGGCCTGCTCTCCCACTCTCTCTGTGCTCGCAGAAGATGGGACGGGAATGTGTTGTTTGCAATTCGCGTGAGATAATTCGCGTCACTGGAAGAGCCCTCCCTCTCCATTCTTATAGGCGGTCAGAAGGAGGGAGAAGAACAACGGACAGAAACGGTCGCGCATTAGAACTGGAAACTGACGACAGTAACTGACGTCCGTTACTAGCCATAAGACAGGAAACGGACGGTTATCATGACGGTCATCACTCCAGGCAAAATGCGCAACCGTTTGAAAGGAATATTCGGACCAAGGTCCGATCTACCACGAACCACGAGCCACGAGCCACGAGCCACGAGCCACGAGCCACGAGCCACGAGCCACGGCCACGGCCACGGCCCGGCCGGCGGCGGCGGCGCGCGCGTGTGGCAGTCCTTCATCCTTTTCTCAACTTCTCAATAGATGCACCAATGGTCCACCTATTTAAGTTGATTGATTTGTCCTTTGAACTTCCAATATGGTACTAAATAATTAGTACACCATAGCATTAAAGTGGGCCATTAGCATTGACTATTATTGAATATTAATTTGGGCCAAGCCCACATTAATCCAACAAGTTTTTCCACAAGTTATAACTGCTTAGCCGAACAGTCTTTGACTTTCTCACGATCCATATCTTAATGTCTAATTTGGGAACCCCATTTTTCAATAGTCATTACCTTATTTCCTGAGAATTTATTGAAAAAATCGAGCTCCCAAACTAACTCTTAAAATAGATTTTTTTACGGCCCATAACCCACAACAATATTTTTAACCATAACACGACCAAACATTCCCCTTGAGAGAGTTGTTGATTCCATCATCGTCGTCTGTGTGTCTGTGTCGTGTGTGTGTCTGTGTGAGCACCGATGTACGACCATTTTCACGACTGGGTCTCAATATATACTAACTCCTGCCTTGAATTTTAACCTAACTGATCGGAACTAAGGATGTAAACATTATGAAAATGGACGAAAATCACCTTTATTGGTTTCTTTTTTCGTATTGTTTGAAATCGGAATCAAAGTCGGAAACCTCGATACCAAAACAGAACCAAGTATTATCAAAACAAAAAAGGGAACATATCTGGTGCAAACCAACCCCTCCGTGCAACCGTGCAAACTTTTAATCTGAACCACATGATGTTGATCCAAGGGGGTGTGCGGGGGGAGTGGGAGGGGGGATTTGAAAAAATGTGATTAGCAGCGGGTGGTTAAGTGTAAAATTATCCACGCCCCTGTGTCCATTGGATCAACATCATGTGGCCCAGATTAGAAGTTTGCACGATTGCATGGAGGGGTTGGTTTGCACCAGATACGTGTCGAACAAAAAAATGGAGCGAAAATGGTATGACGCAAATAAGGTGATGAAAATTTATCACAACACAAACCTCTTACACCATGTTTGGATGTAGATATTGGAGCACAAAATCGTAAATTGGAATCAATTTTCTTAAATTCTATTGTTTGGTTGCACGTGGAATTGAGATTTGGAATTAGAGGCCCAATTCTCTGGAATTGGACTATAACTAGAAACCTCATCTCCCAATACAAAGCATCACCTCTCGGTATTTCGTGGAGTTAGACCGCACAATTCCAAACTCCAATTCAGTGACATCCAAACAATAGAATTGGAATTACATCTCATTTCAATATCATGCATGATTTAGTATTCAACTCAATTCAATGCCATCATCTTCAATGTTGACATCCAAACAGAGCATTAAACTAAGTCATGCGTGGAACCCAATCACGATAATTGGTGTCATTAAAAAGAACTTAACACTGTAGAACTAGAACACCACCAGTCGAAGAGGTCAAAGACGAGACTAAAACAACGGCCGACGACGAGAGGACAAAGTGGAGAAACAACAGGTTATCACAAGAGCACAAAAGAAAAGTGTCAGACACCTAGGAACGGGGTGTCCAAAGAAAGCCCAAGAAACTCCTCAAAACGGTCCATCGACCAAGTCACTACCGAGCAACCTCGCGAGGCAGAGCAGACTTGTCGAGCAACCCGGCGTGGCGGAGCGGACGACCAAGTCCCTATTGAGCAAACTCGCGAGGCAAAGAAGACAACCAAGTCCCTGCCGAGCAACCCCGCGAGACAGAGCGGGCGACCAAGTCCCTGTCGAGCAACCTCGCAAAACGAAGCGGACGACCAACTTCATGACGAGCAACCCCATGAGGCGGGACAAGCAACCAGGTCTCGTGCCAATCTAACCGGTGTAAGAAAAGGAACAACCCAATGATACAGGCCCACGTCAGCGTGACATGACGGATCATCACCAAACCACATCCAGGCCTCGGGTACGATGTTGAAGGGTCCCCAATAAAGGTCAGACAGTACGTCGTCACGTACTGTACCAGGCAAACCCACACTAACATATAGGGCCAGTCAACTCCGGTCGTAGGGACCTTAGCGTCGGAATCTTTACAGTGACCCGCATACCAGAAGGGATGCGACAGGTACACCATACCGGTGTATGCCTACGCACGCCGGTAAGTGGTGCAGGTCCGTGAGAATAGGCAAGGTCGTGCTATGCATGACAGCACCATAAGGGGCTGACCCACGGGACCCACCATGCACTACTACGATGATGTCAGCAGAGGAGTCGCTACAAGAACCCACATGACGGACAAGTAGACGATATGCCATACCAGGAGTACGCCTACGCACGACCCTACAGACTACATCAGGAGCACTACATCAAACCAGAACAATGGATCTCCCTCATACCTGTAGAGAACAAGTCACCTCTGTAAGGTCCTACCCTTAAACTATAAAAGGCAGGCTCTCCTTTTTCTAGAACACGAGCACACAAGCTGTAACACATTCCATCGCAATACTACGATCAACACTACACTAGACTAGGGCCCCGGCCTGAACCAGTATAAGCCCCGTGTCTCAGATCTCTCGTTCGAGTCCTAGAGATTCACCATTCAGAGTGAGTCTGCGCTAGCATCCCTCACCGAACACAAATCTTATTGTCCCCCGGTTACAAAACCACGATAGTTGGCGCAGCAAGTAGGGGAGTGCTATCATATTAGGTGACGCCCTCCACTCCGATGGCCCAATCGACAACTTCTGCCGAAGGCAAGACATTCGCCCTAGGAAGTTGTATCACGTTCGGCACCCTCGTCTTCTTCGCCACTGCCACCAGTGAGCTCAACCTCGCCGCCCCCGACGTGCCCAGCAACATGGGCACACAACCCGCGTGCTCCACTAGAAGCAAGGCACAAAAGCGACGCCTAAAAAGGCATGTCGTCGCCCTGAAGCGATGCCTCAACTAGGGCTGGGCAAAAAACCCGTAACCTGAAACCCGAACCCGGAATACCCGAACCCGTAATACCCAAAACCCGAATTTTGTTCGGGAATTTCGGGTATCAACTTGCAAAACCCGAATTTATTTCGGGTAATTCGGGTATCACAATCGGGTACTCGAATTACCCGAACTTTCATGTGTCATGTACTCATGTCATGCTTAATTATTAATTTGTACATCTATAATTATGTGTGAGTGTGCATAACTTGTGATTGTAGATGGCTTGTGTTTTATATGTCCATGTATATCATTATTCAAACTATATTTTTATAGTAATTTAATAGGGTGTATGTGTTTTTATGAAGCCAACACAATAGTTCAGGTAGTTCGGGAATACCCGAACCCGAAATTCCGGGTACCCGAATTTTCGGGTATCGCAAAACCCATTGTTATTTCGGGTGTCGATTCTCAAAACCCGAAATTTTAAAAACCCAAATTACCCGACCCGAAATTTTCGGGTAACCCGAACGCCCACCCCTAGCCTCAACAGACACACCAGAATGAAGGTGGCAGAAGCCCTATCTTCGACTCTGGTGGCAGTCATCGGACACCGACCAACATCCGTCCTCGACTTGCTTGAGGACGATTTGAGCCACGACTCAACCGAAGCTAACTTTGACGCCAAAGAAGCATAAAAAAGGGTCTGCTTCGTGGCAACGCCCCCGCCAAATGACAACGATAGAGGGGACAAGGAGGCCACCAATGAAGAAGAAGAGTACCAACGTTAACGCTAAGCGCACATCCTTGCCCGCAAGGACTACCTCCGTTAGCAGAAGGAGGAGCTCGACGCCCTCGTGCAAAAACTCGATCGCATCTATGGCGATGTCAAGCGGAAGCGCCTTGAAGCTGAGAGGCCCCAAGGAAGGTATGTGACCAGCTTGCTGAAAGTTGCGACAGTGCCTCGCAACACCATGATTCTCTAATCCATCCCAGAGCTCAGCAAACCAGAGGCAAAATGATGTACCGAAACCTCCATAACTTCGTGGAAAGGGCCGATGTGCAGCAAGCCGAGATTGATCGATAGTTCCCCCTTGGGACCGAGAGCTACGACCCAAAAATGGTCTCGTCTTAGAGCAGGGGAGGACAACCCTCATGATCCGTGAGTACGTGTGTCCCCATGAAGGACCGCCTTGGGGATATCTGCGACGCCCGACGCATCCTCGACAACAGGCGTCGGGAGCAGGAGGAAGTTGAGCAGCCGTGCAAAACATGGCACGAGCGTAGCCCCAACCCACCTAGGTCGATACTACGCGCTTTTGGGCGAGAAATCAGGAAGGCGTAGTTCCCCCAAAAGGTAGGCGCGCCAGCAAACATCTCTAAGTACGACGGATCCACTAACCTCGGTGTATGGCTGGAAGACTACCGCCTCGTGTGTTGCATGGAGGGGATCAAGGATGATTGCCTAATCATCCAGTTCCTCGACATACACCTCGCGGAGGGAGCAAGAGCCCGGCTCGAGCATCTGCCAGTAGGAACCATCCATGACTAGGCTGACCTCCGAAAAGCCTTTGTCAGAAATTTTCAGGGTACCTACAAGCGACTAGGAAGCTCCTAGGACCTGAAGAGGTGCACCCAGAGAAGTGGGGAGTGCCTGCGGGACTACATCCAGAGGTTTCCCCAGAAGAGGAACGAACTCCTCGACACCACCGACGCAGATATAGAGAGTGCCTTCACCTCTGGCACCACTAATGAAGCACTCGTCCACGAACTTGGGTGGGGGAGACCAAGGACAATTGCGGACCTACTCGATATAGTGACCAAGTTCACTAATGGGGAGGACGCAGTGGGGATATTTTCCGCAAAGGGAAGGGCCCATGTGACATCGACGGGCCTAATGAGGAGAAAAGAGAACGTTGTGAACACCCCGACAAACATCGGTGGAACCATCATCCCTTGCTCGACGAAGAGGAAATCGCCACCACACACCGACCACCGACCAAGAGCGGTGGCGACCATTTCCAGATGATAATGAACTCGTCGTGCCAAAACCACGGCTTCCCTGTCCATCACAAGCTTCGGGAGTGCGAGCTTCTGAAGCGCTTCATCTCCAAGCCGCCTACCAAAAAAGCAAGACCGGAGGAGCCGACGGAGCAGGAGGTCCGCATCGAAGATTTCCTCGAGCGAACGGGGTGCCTCATGATCTTCGGCAGGGCAGAGGCATATAGCAACAAGTGTCGCATCAATGCCGCCCATCAAGAGGTGCATGCAGCAGAACCGACCATCCCACAACATCTCCAGTGGTCAGAGTTCCCGATCGTCTTCTATTGCGGCGACCACCCTGATAGATTCCCACATCCTGGGGCCTACCCCCTCGTCGCCGAGCCAGTCGTAGGCTCTAAGCGTCTCACCAAGGAGCTCATGGATGGGGGAGTGGCCTCAACATCATGTACATCGAGACCTTCTACGGAATGGGGATTGCACGCTTCACGCTACGACCGAGCACAACGCCGTTCCACGGCGTCATCCCCTCCCACCTGGTCTACCCACTCGGGCAGATCACTTTGCATGTCACGTTCGGTGACCGTTCCAACTTTCGCACTGAATGGCTGCAGTTCGAGGTGGTGGACTTTCTAGGGTCTTACAAGGCCATACTCGAGAGGTCGTGCTAGTCGTGCTACGCTAAGTTCATGGTCGTACCTAACTACATATACCTAAAGCTAAAGATGTCCAGACCACGCGGGATCATCACGGCCTCCGCTTCCATCAAGACAGCGTACACCTGTGAGCGAGCAAACTGCGAGCACGCTTCAACGATGGTCGATCTCCAAGAGCCCGTCTCTAAGGACCATGATGGTGAGGCGGGCGCATCAACCAATGCCACGGACATCACCAAACGCGTGTGGATCTGAGCATAACCAGGCGCATGGTAGACGGGGGGAAAGCACGTGCAAGAGTTCTTAGCAAACAAGCTTTGTAAGAAGGCACAACCTTCGACCTCAATAAAATATAAACCACAAACCCTATATCTGCTAAGATAAAAAAAACAATGAAAACCAAAAGAAGCTTGTCGATCGCTTTGCCTTCACAAGGTCCCACCAAACAAGAGAAATTTTCCCCGATTTAAGTAGCGTGCCCCAGGCTACGCTATCGATCAAGTCACTAAGGCAGTCAGGTCGTCATGCTCTGCGGGAAGTAAAGGATAGGCTCTACACCTACCAAAGACCACTGCCACAAAGATCCACAAACACTGAGACGCCACTCCGGCCGAAAACCCAAAAGCAAAGAGTTTCAAGCAGAAGTAGTCCGTCACGCGGAGATCTTGTCTAACCAAAGGAATTATTACAAAGAGGCATTGAAATAAGGAACATTCTAAGCGCCAGCGGGCAGATCACCAGCGGGCGATGTCAGATCCTAGGGGTAGACAACAGGGTCTTCACATCAACTCGTTCGGCAAGCGATCTAGCACGAGGGCGGACCAGCTGATCTTCAATGGTGCCTAGCTCCTCGTTTCGACCGGCAGTAAAGCCTTTGGCGATCACAGAAGCGTCAATCTCAATGAAGTGAGACACCATCTGCCCCGGAGCCAGGTCGCTCAGATGGAACATGCCCACGACAACGACGTGCTCCGCATGGCCAAGTAGTGACTGCAGCCAGCCGACCAAGGGCACCTTGATTGGAGGCAGGGGAAAAAGGTGGCCACACACCTTGCCGACGACCAAGTAGAGCTCCTGGAGCTCGGCGCTCCGCTCAGAGAGCACGATCGTCGCCTCGGTCGACGTAGCAATGGCGCGCCATCGCGAGCAAGCGAAAGCTGTCGCACCCGGGCCTCAACTGCTGCTTTCACCTCCTCCGCTGTTTTCTTGGCCCCATCGGCCCGAGAAAACATCCTCCGGAGCTCTGAGGAGGAGGGAAGGCAAAAGCAACCAACAACAGAAGGCATAAGAGTATGGAAAAGACCTACCTCTAGTAGCGTCGCACTCTCACGAAAGCTCCGCATCCTCCCTCTCTAGGTGGACATTGGCCTCACCAAGGGACGACTCGGCCTCCCTAACCCGGAGACTCACCTCACAAAGGCTCCCCTGAAGTTGGGTCTCCTCTTCCCGGAGGTGATCGGCTTCGACCTTGGCACCCTCACCCTCAGAGGAGCGTAGTTGGACCGCCTCACTCTCAAGTCGTTCGGTCCTGGAGCGGAGCTCGGCAAGCTCACACAGCTTTACTTCAGAATGGGCGGCTCCCACACAGAGCTGCTCCAGGGCGGACAGCTGCGCCTCCGCCCTAGCCCTTGACCACGCGAAAATACACTGCAAAAGGAGAACCCGACAATCAGCTCAAACGACGATAAGGAAGCAAAAAAGAAAGCGCGATTGCAAAGTGGTGTGCACCTCGCCGAAAGGGGTGAAATCTCGTGTCATCGACGCCCAAGCAATCGAGATTGCAACCCCAAAGCTACCGAGTGTCTCCTTGATAGTCCTGAGGCTTAGATCACCCTGGGGCGAGGCCGATTCGAACCGCCTCCAATCTTCCACGTCTGCCACCGGTGCCTCAAAGGGGAGAAGGACGATACTCCCGGCGCCCTCCCAACAGTGAAGGAACCACGACCCTAGCCGGAGTACAAGAAGCGATGACTAGTGAAGACACCGCCTCGGGTCGAACGACCACCACTGCGGCGCCCATGGTTGGCAGCGGTGGTAGCAGGGCCAGAGCTCCCTTCTACGCTGATGAAGCTCTGCCAAGGGGAGCCGCTCCGCAGGTTGAAACCTCCCTCGGGGCAACCACATAGGAAGGCATCGGGGCGGGCACCAGGAGTCGACGCTGTCAGTGCCCCTTAGACGGGTCGGGAGGTCGGCACGAGCGGCACAAGCACTACATCGATGTCTATTTCTCCCAGCATCGGAGGGTCAGGAGCTGAAGGTGCCGGAGAGCTCCCCCTCACTGCCGGGGTCACATCCTTTACTGATTTGCGCGGCACGTACATACTAACCAAAGCAAGGAAATTAGAGAAGGCAAAGCGCGGGACAAGGACAAAAGCTACAATACAAAAGGAAGGGGGAGCAGAGGACCCAACGTACCAGGAGGACCGCCTTGGGGTAGTCACCATCTTCGAAGCCATCGACAGGGGATCAGGCGGAACTGGACCGCTTGGACTGCCTCCCGCGGCACCGTCTCCGTGGTGGGGGAGGAAACACCGGTGGGTTCTTTGCCCGCGCGATGCATGGACAACACAGAGGACGCCAGCAGTAAGGGCCACACTCGCGCCGCTCCCCCATCACCGTGCCCGGTCTCGGCGTCCTTCGCGTGAATCTCCTAGGCCGTTGTGAGCGCGACAGCATCATTGGCCAACTCGTCCCTCTGGGCGGGAACATTGGAGCTGACCTGCGCATCGTCGTAGTGAGACGAACCGACCACCAACACACCAAACTCCATCCCCCCAGATGTTATCCCCCCAGATGTTGTGGAGGACACATACAAAATTCACCCTAAGGGGAATCAAACCCGGGTCTTGGAGGTGCTACTCAGAAGCCTTAACCACTATACTAGAGGCTCTTTAGCAACACAAGTGCACTATCAATCAAGAATAAGACCATGAGAGAAGTTGATCACACAAAACGAATTTTGTATGTAAAATGCAAGCACAATATTTTAGAAAACTTTCATGTGCAGATATTGAATATGAACTGACTAGCAATGCAAAATAACCACGAGTTTCGTCAAAAAGAAGAAAATGAATGAACACATGTAATGGAAGTAGGTAAAAAGAAAGAGAAACTGAACTTCCAAAACTCTACGAAAAAAACTGCTAGTCATAGAGTAAAAGGTCAAATCTCTGACAATTCCATTAGAATATTCCACATTTCATTTCATAGTCTTTTGTTTAAGATCCTAACAAATGCAGACATCAGATATTAAGGTTAATCTTTGCTTTGTTAAACACTCGACTGACTATAAGGGGTTGTTTGGACCGCTACACTCCATGTTTTGCTGCTCCGCTCCACAATTTATTTGCAAAACAGTCGAAACTCCATCCACTCTGCTGCCTAAAAACGTGGAGTTGGAGTGAAATCCACCATTTTGGTGAAGCGGCAAAATAGGTACTCCACAAAACTTGTTTTCAGATGTAAACGTGGAGTTCAGGGTTAATTACCCACCAATGCCACTCGTTATAGAGAAAATAATGTTCTGTTTTCTCTTCTGTTCTTTCCTCCCAACACATCTTCTTCCTCGCACGAAAACGAAGAGCAGTGGCAGCCTGCACGCGCGCCCGTGAAGCGGCGGCGAGGACCTGCACGCGTGTCGGTGGCCTGCGCTCGCGCACCCGAGAGGCGGCGACAGCCTGCACGCATGCCAGCAAGAACAAGCGACCATGGTGGAAAGGAATAGCTCAAGAACAGGCAGCCATGATGGAAAGAATTGCTTAAGAATATGCGGTCTGCGCTCAATAACTCGGCTAGGGGGAAAGGAACCGTGGCCATGGTGACCTGCCAGCGTGGAAGAAGCGTCGCTTGCGAGCAGGGGCAAAGCTAGGGGTATGTGTATCTGACGTGTGCGTAGTATATATATAAAATATTTACCATAAAAAGGATGTTGCGCTAATAGTTTTGTAGATTTTGTTTTTTTGTGTGTGTTTAGGCTTATGGCCTCAAGATCTACCTAACAATTTTTTGAGATAGTATGTTAGACAGACAATACGATCATAAAATCGATAATCCAACGCTCGATCACTCGGATTCTTCAATTGACATGACTCCGAAATGCCGCTAGAGACTAGATTGTTGGGTGTCGCCTCGCGAAAATGACGAGACGAACAAACAACTTTATGGTGGGTTCTTAAGTTTTTTACAGTCGAGAGGCAGGAAAGGATTGAGGTTGATCAACAGCTCGATATATATTATATAACTGTTTGTATAATCACATGTGAGAACTGAAGATTTATCCTTACAAGTATAATTTATTTAATTGTTTGGTATTATGTTTTTTAAGTGGATGAATTATGTTTTTAAGTGGATGAATATAACATAATTAAGATATTGGTTATATCTCTTAGAAGGTCTCAGCCAAAAAGTCATATAAACTATCAGTATGACTTTTTCATATATTTCTATTATAATTTATGAATAGTTTTAGCTTATCTTCAAAATTTAAGACTTATTGTTTATGTTTTTAACTTAACGTTGAAATTTAAAATTTGTTGTGTAATCTGATTATATATATATATATATATATATATATATATATATATATATATATATATATATATATATATATATATATATATATAACTTTAGATGACACACCCTATAGTAAAATCCTAGATCCGTCACTGCTTGTGAGGCATTTTCCAACACAATCTCAATTTCCTAGAGCTAAAGTTGGGTTACAAGCTAAACACATCAAAATATTGTAAAACTCTAGAGTAGAGCCACTGCATGGTGGAGTTGGTGGGTCAGAGCTAGAATTGGTAGAGTGGAGCAGTTCCAAACACCCTCTAATTTAGCTTTCGATAGCATAAGTTGTACATCAACAAGAATGGGCAGTTTAGAAGCTTCAAGGTCCAAAGAAGGAAAGATACTAAGCACTACAGAGTTCTTAGAGTTTTCACAGGCTTAGAAAACTAATGCTTATTTAAGAACATAAATTAGGAAGGAAATTTTTTTATCTCTAACACACATGAGAGCTGCACATCTTTATATTAGAGAGAAAAAGAATAAAAACCTTTACAACGGGGACACAAACGCAAACAAAAGAAAAACCAAACAAAAACAAAAGAAAAGGATTACAGGAAAATTCAATGTCTAGTTTATGCCCGTACACACAGAACTTGCATGATTGCAGTGTGGTACACCCCTACATCTAATATTTGAACTGATAATGAATATGAAAGCTTGGAATTTACTACTACTACTTCAGTACCTCAAAATTTTCAACAATTTGGAGGACAAGAGAAGAAAAAGTACACATTGATAGAGTAAGCATGCAAAGTAAAACGCCTGTTATTTAACAAAGCTAAACATGTGGGAATTGGCATAATGCTAAACATGTGGCATCTGGGAAGTTTCACAAGTCAGCACTTTAATACTGCCTGTATTTCTGTATTCTAGTTCTGCTAACAACTGGGAAACAGTAATGCTCCGCTGTTACGAGCAGAACACTTAAAAAGTTAGCATGGAACCCTGAATTACGACAACAAAAGAGTTTACCTTGATAATAGGTGAAATGCTTGTGTAAACATTAAAAGTTGAGTAATCCTGGCTCCTGAGTGCCTGAATAGATGATATGCTGTCCATGGATACCCGTGATTATTTTCTAAAAATAACGAGAACTGGGGCGATCTGTCAAAAGATCATGGATACCCTTGAATCACAGGAGAAACATCTTCTTGATGCCCATTGAAATAGCACATATCAATAGTTCTATAAACAATTGGGAACATAGGACTCGGAACTATGTATCCAATAGAAGTTGCTTGTTCCCATTGATAATTTCATCATTTCTCAATTCCTTGGCGCCAACTAAGGATCTTTTGTCATCATAAACACCGTGGACTTTATAATACCACACCATCTTTGATACATCATCCTGCGGTGAACTTATTTCCTGACGTTTGATAGTCTTGTGAAGTTCACAAAAGAACTTTGGATCTTGCAGCTTAATATACTCAAGCAATATAAGTTCATGGTGTGGCACCCAGTTCCTAGGGAAAGGTGTGTAGTCGCACGTTGGAATCGATGACATGCGCGCAAATTGTACACCTTCAATAACATCAACTAGCCCCATCCTCAAAAGATCAGAGTATTCTGGTGCATCATTCCTTGTGCTTTCTCTCAAAGGACGGCTAAGATCCCGTGAAGCAATCTTGTAGACCTTAGCTCGAGACTTCAGTCTATACCTTGCCGCGTAGAGCTTTGCTAGTGAGCTCCTTATGACATAAGCACAGAACCCTACAATCTTCTTCCGGTTATCTGCATACCTGTACCAATCAGCCATTGTCTCAAGAAACTTGTTCATCTGGGAATTAGTGTGCGCCTGCCCAGAGTACAGCATCGGTGAGCACGGCAATGGCTCAGGATCCCTGTCCCCCTTTACAAGCTCAAGCTTCCTGAAATGCCTTATGCACCTCTGCAGGCTCGCTGTTACAGACAACAGTGTTCCGACACCCTTCTCGCTGACAATGTTCCCTCCACTGGCAGTATATCGTAAGGTTGGGTAGATGACCCTGCGCGTGATCACATGATCCAAGAATTCAATCCCCCTTGTGATATGCTCAATTTCCACCATCGAATTCTCTGGCCTTAAACCAAATGTTCTCTCACAAAACTCCATCAGTTGTCTCCTTATGTCAACTGCATCCTCCCTCGGCCCCCTGATCCCAATTAAGACATGGGAACCAAATCGAAGGAAATCCATTTTTCTTGTCTTCTCCTTCCCAGCTGATGGGACGAACTCAGGCCAAGCGGGATTGTGGCACCCATCATCACCTACCTCCTTCCAAATTGAATCATGCTTGGATGGGCAAAAGTACTGGTTAATTTTCTCCTCCATCCACCAATCCAATTCGTTAAGGCACACATTGGCAAGCAAAGGACTGATTATCCCGCAATGTCCATAATTTGGCACGTGGCGTGCCTGCTCTGGAGCAAACCCAAAGAACATCCTCAACCAATATGGGTCAGGCTTAGGCTCATTCTCGTTAAGCACCTTCTTCTTCCTGCTCTTCCTGAGCACCTTCCTTTTCAGCCTCTTCTTGGTCAGCCCATCGAGGTCCTTCTCCATTGGCGGTACAGACCCAGGCCTGACAGGAGCGGTGAGCGCGGACTTGAGTAACGACAGCACCTTACGGTCGGAGACGGCCTTCTGGACGCATGACAGGATGGTGTCCGGCGAGAGCCCGTCGACCACCGCCGTGAGGTCGGCGGAGACGAACCAGAGGTAGGCGGCAAAGCGAGACCGAACAGAGCGGATGGCGCTGTGGGGCCCGCGGCCGGGGCGGAAGGCATGAGATTTAGGGGAGAAGCGCGGCTCGAGGACTGGTTCAAGGAGGAAGAGGAGGAGCTCCTGGACGACGCGGTCCTGGAACGGCGGCGGCGCGTCCGCGAACCGGGCTTCGAGCTTGCGGCGGGAGATGGGGACGGTGGAGGGCTTGTCGGCGGGGGAACGGAGGAGGAGGTGCGTGGATGCGCCCCAGGGGAAGGCGGGGTGGCGGCGGAGCGCGGAGGCGCGAAGGCGGAGGAGCGAATGAAGAGTGGGGAGCGGGACGGCGTGGCGTGGCGGGAAGGTGCCCGTGGCATGGGCGCAGGCACGCTGGTAGGAGAGGAGCCAAAGATCGAGGCGGGAGGCATAGCCGGAGAGGTTGGGGAAGGGGGAGGGGAGCGGGTGCGCGAACGCGCGGCGCCACAGGGATGAGAGCAGGTCGATGGGGTCGTGAACGAGGAGCGCATACGGGTCGGGAAGGGGTCCCTCGTCGATCGCTGAAGGCGGAGGAGGCGCCTGACGCGGAGCGTGGCGAGCAGCGGAGTGGTGAGGGTTGGTGGGGAGAAGGCGGCGGAGCACCGCGCGCGGCGGCATGGCGCGGGAGGTGACGTTGGGGAATTTGGACGAATTGGTGGTGGGTAGTCAGGTAGAGTGAATGGATCGCACTCGCACAGCGGCACAGCCGACCGCGGGGGTGGCGGTGGTGGGGGGTCGGTTTGTCTAGGCTAATCACAATGATCATTTCATATCACTCTTTCCAACACTGTTATATTATTAAGAGTGTCATGAAACTAAGTCTCTCAATGTAAAATTTTACTTCACTATTTTATAGACTAACATATTAATTAAATGTTGTAACTAAACAGCCAATAAAAATCAGTAAAATATATGAAGATGAAACAAATCACTTTCAATGAGTTTCACACGATTTTTAAGACCTTGTAAACGGGTTGACATGATTTTATCCCTATAAAAATCAATTTCATCAAATTAAACTTATTTATAAAAATCAATTTCATCAAATTAAACTTATTTATCTTAAATATTATTTCATGTCATATAAAATATTAATGTGGCACACTATTAAATATGCATAAAACCATCATAAAACTACTATTATGAATAGCCTTAGCTCGCTAGCGCTTGTCGTGTACATCTCCTTGATTTGTTCTGCTTACCCATTATATCTATCTTTCAAACTTTACTCTGCGAATTTATATTTCAAACTTTATTTTGTAAATAATATAATATATAGTATAATATATAGTGTAAAACAGTGTTTTAAATATCCATATGAATAATCTGGACATACGCAATACGGTGGGTTTGATTTTCTAAATATGATTCACTTGCGTTCTTTCGTAAAGAAAACACGCTTCGCGTCACGGGAACTACTACAGATGGCAACATATCGTGTGCTCAAACCGATACCGTACTCACATGCGCATATTAAATCTAGAGCGTCCATTACACATCCGATGGCAACAGCCAATTTTGCGAAATACTCCTTCCACCTCTCCCCACCTCCCTGTGCAATTTTCGCGAAAACCCCCTGGACGCTTCAGCTAGTAGGCAGCGTGATTCTTCTTCCTTTGCCTATCGAACTGGACACAGGCAACGAAGCGCCGCCCACGATCACACCATGGACACACCAACAGATGATGTCCCTGGCGCCGTCCTAGTGCAGGACGCCACCACCGGCCTGGCGTAGGTGGCTGCCTCTACCTGGGCGCAGATCGCCGCCACCACCGACCGGCTGCAGGTTAGCGTCGCCGACCAAGCGCAGGTAGCAATGCCCCTTCTCCACCTCTCTCACACTGTGGCAGGAAGACATTGTGACCTCTCATTTTGGTCGTTCATGACTAGGGAGGCCAAGTTTCGAAGGAGATGAACAATTTGGCAGCTCGTCGCCTCTCATTTGATGTTTGGTTAGATGAACCACATGTTACATCAGTTGATTCATCTTCTCACAGTTTAAGTACACCAACAAAGACTTCATATATTCCCCCAATGGTTAGCTGAGAACACTTTTGTTCATTATTTTGGCATGCACAATAATACTATATAGTTATGACAATAACCAACCCTCGTCTTACATTGCAGTATTCGTATTTCAAACCTATATGTGCGGATGAAACGAAGCCTGTTGTTGGGATGTCATTTGATTCTACGGATGATGTGGAAGAGTTCTACAAAGCATATGCGAGAGAAGGCGGATTTTCAGTTCGGGTTGGTTCCCAAAATTTGTCTCTTAATGGTCAAATTGTGAACAAGCGGTATTTGTGTTCAAGAAATGGTTTCAAGAGGAAGAACACAACAGATGTACCCACTAAGAAACAGAAGAACATTGCCGAGTCAAGATGCGGATGTGATGCACATATTTATGTTAAGCTGGGTACAGATAAGAAGTATTATATCTCTTCAATGGTTGAGCAGCATAATCACACACTTGTCTCACCTGATAAAACTCATCTTCTCCGATCAAACCGTTCAGTTATTCAGAATCTGCTCTTTTACCATTATTCAGACTGTTCAGGATGTTCAGGATTTTCAGGCTGTTCAGCATTGTCCCCTGTTCAGGATATATGCACAGGATTGTGAATCACGATTGCCTTCATATATATGTTCAGGATGTTTAGGCATGTTCAGGTATTTTGTAAATATGAGCACAATGCTATTTTCAGCAGTAATAAGGCACAGATCCTTGAATATTTATGGGGGCATCCATTTGCAACTCTGGACGGTGGCGGCGAGCTGCTCCTGGCCCATTTGCGCCTGAACCAAACGGTGGAGGGAGCTAGATGTAAAACTTTCCACGCCAGCCAAGGATGGTGGGAGGAGTTCTCTGCAAAATTACCGGCTGTCGTTGGATGGGAGATAGATGGCCGAGATTTAATATGCGCATATGAGTACGGTACCGGTTTGAGCGAGCACACGATACGTTGCCACTACAGATGGGTTGGATTTGGATGGAGTCTGATTTGTTTCAGTGTGACGTTTGATTTGTTTCAGTGTGCTCCGGTCAAAACACTGAACGGATGTGTACACAAACGTACAAAAGCTTTATTATCATCGAATTGAACAAAATAGGCAAAGTGTTTAGTTACCACAAATGAATCCCAACTTGGACACTAGATACGTAAACACCACTACACCAGGACAGAGTACATAAGACGTTTTTGCAAGACATAAAACTATACATGCAATATCCGCTGATGTTCGGCAAATCCCTACAAGAGGCTGCACTCGTAAAACAGGGCCAAGCATAGTGTAGAACAAGAACAGGCGAGCAGAAATACAACAAAGTTGCCATGACGCCTGGCCGGATGTCAGCGGAGTGATGTCTGGCCGGCGAGATGGAGCAACGCCTGCTTGTGGTAAGCCGTGCGGAGCTTCTTGTACTTCTGCACAAAGGTTGGAAGGTCGATGTCCTTCTCCAGGAACTTCTGGTGCAGCTCCTCGGACTCCTCATCCAACTTTGCCATTGATGCTGAGGAAACAACAATATGTTTAGTTTGTGTGACAAACACCTTACAAATTCAAATACTTGGAATTACATATTACTTTTTGTTGTTGTTGTTTTGAACCGGTATTGAAAAAGTTCGAAAGGCTAGCATGATCATTATGCCTGAACATTGACATGTAATGTACATTGTATCCGATTCTGAATCAGAAAATAACCAAACTCAAATACAAGTATGCAACTGGTAAGAAAGAAACACAGGAACTTCACAGGAAAAATGCAGGAAGAATGGAAATTTTAGCGTTCCAAACAGGCCGTCAAGATGTTATTGTTCAGAATATTTACTTTGGAGCTTGTTGAGCAGTGCGGCAGGGGAATAGGACCTCATAATATCATCCTTTTGCCTCTCCAAATCAGTTAGGCGGTCTTGAGCAGCAGCCAGTTCCGTGGTTCTAATTATTGTGCACTGCACAAAATTATAAATGCAAATGAAATTTCAGCAAAGAAATAAAACGCCAAAAACATAAGAACAAAATCAGAAGAAAGCTTTGCAGTAACAGTATTACAAGGTTGTCATTTCATGGTATTATATATTTTATAAATTATGCATGATCATTTGGTTTAATAATGAATAACAGAACCACAATGTTTGTTATCTTTCTTCATGACATAAAGGTGACAGTGCGGCACCTGATTCCTAAGTTCCAAAATCCGCTGCTCCTTTTCTAAATTTTCCCCTGTAGTTTACAACACCAAAGAGAGTAACAATATGTTACATATATATTATTTTAAGTTCTGTAAATCAAAGGGTACTTTTGAAGCACCATTATTTTTTGGAACCAATTCAAACATCATTTAAATTTAGACAAACAGAACGTATAACTCACTTGCAAGTTGCAATGTCTCTTTTTTAAGCTCATCACGCACCTGAACATTAAGAAAGAGGTCACAGTCAGCAAATACAAGACTTCAGTAATTTCCTATACGGGTACGCCAGAGATGAGGCATTGAGAGAAAAAACACTAAACCAGATAAACAGCAGCCACGTCACAAAATAAATACTTGCAAAACAACCACCAACACATGGATGAGGTACCAGAGAAAAGATGAAACATGTGCTAAAAACTTAAAACTTAGCCCACAAGAGGATTGACAATATGTAAGCTTTCAAGGATTTTGTACTCTAGAAGACTGTAAAGAAGAAATAATGAACAAAAATAGTAGCATTGGAACTCTGACATCATTAACTAATCAAGAAGGTTTCAAAACTGTATCCATAACCAGTGTTGTGAGAATATCCAACTGGTGAGGATATCCAATATAGACGAGGAAACACTCTTAAGAATCACAATAATATTGGAACCACTGAACCCAAAAAAAAACTAATTTAGAAGTTCAAAATCCAAAGGAACCTCAACAATAATAATAGATGAGGAGACAATCTTAGGCGCCGCTTGGTTTGTAGGATTTCAAAGAATTCCAGATTCCAGAAGAAAGCAATTCCTATGTTTTGTTGACGTCAGGTGTCGTCTAAATTGGAGCGATGTATCTCACCGTTCTTTAAGAAAAAACTTGCTTCCCTTCGCAGAATGCAGAAACAAAAAAACATCTGGTCCGACCCAAAAAGTTTTCACGGATGCCCAAGGTGACATGCCCGTGAAAGAGAAAACAGAGATAAAGGAAGCTCAAAGAAACAATTGTGTCTTTTCCACCAGCACCGAAGCAAGATTTGCACCGCTGCAATGACACCGCATAGCCTATCTCGAGTTCTCTTTTTCCAGCTTCAATGCGGATCAAGTGCCTAAGCGAGTGTAAAATGGACCTTCTCAAATGGAACGACGTTGAGGACCTGCCCTTGCCAGTTAGAAGTCAGTGGTGGATTGTATTATGAATAACATTCATAATCAATATGAGGGCACTAGGCCAACCACCGTAAACAAGTTATTTCTGCCAACACAAGAGCCATATCACTCAACTCGGCCGTTGTACTCGAACGAGAAACTTATGTCTCCTTAGTATTCCAAGCAATAAGAGAGCCACCCATTGTTTTCAGATCGTCCGACTAATCGCGATTAGTCGGGCTGATCGGTACTCTTAGCTCGATCAAGGTGTTCGATTCGATCAGGTAAGCTGATTATCCATATCGTCCGATTAGTCGACGATATGGAACAATTAATTGTCTGGTTAGCGATCAGTTGCGATAATTAATCAGGGTCAGAGTAGTCCAACAGTCTGTTTGAATGGCCCATAATTAATATAGCTAGCCCCCCTAGATCCCCCCGTCTCTTCGTCTTCCCTGGAATACCTGCAGACAGTTACATGTACCTGGAGGCCAGGAGCCCAGGACAACTGCTTTTCTTCTAGGATTGGTGGCTCCCTTCACCCTTCTCTCTCCCTCCAACACCCTTCTCTCTACACTGGCGGCGCAGACACACAGGGACTGGAGATGAGCACCTCGTCTGAAGGTATATGTCTGAAGTCTCCCAATCTTTTCTCATTTTGTTGTTCGGTTTAGACTTCAGTTCAGAGTTTCAGACTTCAGAGCTCCTGTCTTGACACTCGATTTGACGTCGCAGATATGCATGGTGGTGACAGACTTGTTGCTGGTGTTGTACTGCTGTTTTGGACTATTCATACTGTTGTTTTGGACTATTCATACTGCTACCTTGTCTACACTCTATACTTGTGCTTGTCTTGAGCAAGTCTCTATACTATATATATATATATATATATATATATATATATATATATATATATATATATATATATATATATATATATATATATATATATATATATATATATATATATATATATATATATATATATATGTCCTAGAAATACACAGGACGACCAGGTGGACGATTAGAGTCGATCAGGAGCGACTAATCGCCCTGATCGTCGCCTAATTGCGACTAATCAGTTGATCGCCCAGTGGCATTGATCAGACGATCTGAAAACAATGGAGCCACCAAGAAAAACACAAAATGCAGAAAGAGATCGACGATCAGAGGGATCACTAGCACAAGTAGCACCACAGTAGGCCTGGAGCTGTAAAGAACTTGTGCTTGGAAAGAACAAAGAACACATAGTCCCACAAAGATAACATAGCGAAGCAAGTGACTATAGTAGAGCTAAGTGGGGCCAAAATAAACTGACTAAGATATTCACAGAATAAGAAATATTAGGACAAGTGACACCAATATAAACAAGACTCCCGACTATGTGACGATACCGGGTAGGATCAACAAGAGGCTCACCATCAGTGGCACAAAGATGAACATTGAGCTCCATGGGAGTCTAAGAGAATAACGATCAAGAAAACCCTAAATGTACTTGAGACAAATAGAAGCCCTCAAACGTGGAGACCTCAATCCCAAGAAAATAACAAAAAGAGCCAAGATTAGATATAAGAAACTCAGACATGCCTTCACAAAGGCAATATACTGAGGGTTATATCATCAATAAAAAGAAGAGTCTGTCCACAAGTTGATGTGTGCACAATAAGAACAAGATCATCAGCACTGACAGAAAAACCAACATCAATAATCATAGGAAAAAACACTAAAACTCTGTTTTGCCACTACACCCATTTCCTATTCCTATAGTTTTTTCCTTTCCTGTGTTTTTCATTCCATTCTAAACAGGCCATAAAAATGTGGGTTATGTTGCGGAAAGGACTTTAGCATCCTCTGGTGAACTCAGCATCACAAATATAAAAAGTGGTCGTGCAACAGAGCTTACATTGTTCTGGGTTTTCACTTGATCAAGTGAGTTAAAGAATGCATTATATGCCTCTCTGTCTTTCAATAGCCTTTGTAACTCCTCAATACTGCATAAAAAATATTAAAATAGCATGATATAACAAGGTTGTCAACTCCAGCCAAATGATGCATCATCCGGAAAATTAATATTGTGCAAATACATATGCTGTCAACAAAGAGAATTAGCAAACACAGCACAAAGAATCAGCCATGCATAAATGGTCAATCCAAAATTATACAACATTTATCAACTAGTTCTCCAACCTACACCAAATGCCATTTTCTAGATGACCAGATCATCTATACTTTTATTACCCTTACAATCACCCTACAAGCCGTTCACAGATATGAGATGCCAATCCATAACATAATGGTTGCCCTAGTATAGTGTTAAGGTATCCAAATTAGAGAAGTCGTATGTTATAGATCTGGAGACAGTTTTGGTAAATGTCCCAGTTTGGGGATAACCCTAAGAGCATGCGCTTCATAGTAAAGGATGAGAAAGTATTTCAATGCAACATAATAAATATGTGATAGAGGAGACAATCTTGTATGCAAGAAAGCCAGAGATAAATCACTAGAGGGAATAAGACTGTGTGCTAACCTCTTATCCTTCAAACGGGCAATTATCCCTGCAGCCTCAGCAGGAGATGGTTGCCCACGGGATGAAGACTGCGGACTATCTGAAGCTCTTTGGTGTAGACTAGCACTAGAAGAGGTAGGGGTGGATGGACGTGAAGAGGAACCTACCACCGAGGGAGGGTACCAAGACTGCGTAGGGATGTCCTGGAAACTTGGATCTGCTTGCTGCTGCTGAGAGCTGCTATGAGCGCATTCAGCAGAGCCAATAGCAATAACCAAGAGAGCAAAATTTTCAGAACTTCTGAGGCATAATTTCTTATATGGCATCCTTAAACATTCAGTATAACTGTTAAGATGCATCCACAGGAAAATGACACATAGAAATTAGGTACAATTCTCTTATATTGACCAAAGAACTTTTGGACTGTGAGGGTGTACAAGGAGAAAAAAACTAAAACTAAGCACCATGGTCTTGTGATTGCACAACTTATTTGAAGTAGAAGGTTCCAAAGAAAACATGTACCAAATGCATATAGGAAATCAGGAATAGGTAAAGCCTAACTAATTTAAGCAGATAGATGAGATGCCAGGGCTTATAAAACATAGATAGTGACAACAGCCTAGATTGATTTCAATAATATCACCATACCCGAAGAGAGGAAATCTCCAGCTCATCTTATAGAGAAATCTGTATAGACAGAAAAAAGGTTAGAGATGTCAATTGATAAACTGATTGGTGATGTAATATGAGATGCTTGAACCCTTCTTATTCGTGAAAATCAAATTGACGACCAAGTAAATTTTGATTCCCATTCCTCGTGCGCATGCCCACACCAAACACCACCCCCATGAACAGCAGAGCAAAGTTGCCAGGGTCCACAACAGTGCACGTCACGGAGGCGAGCAGCAGGTGGCCAGACCTATACAGATTCACCAAGGAGATTGAGGTGGCCGTCAACTACGGAGCTCACTGCTCCATAGCCTCGGATCCAACCGCGCGACAGTCGCAGCCCCACCCGAGCCAGTCCCTGTGCGCGTCGGCATCGGTACAGCACATAGGGAAGAGGGCGAGGAAGATGGGAGATGGATGAGGGCGAGGTAGAGGACTCACTTGAGCTGCTTCGGTGGCGGAGCGACGCGACGGTCTTCGGTGGAGATGGAGTGGGGATCGAAGTATCGAACCCTAGCTGTGGCCTTTCCGATGGTGAAGCGTCTGAACTGAGAGAAAGCTACGTTTACGCGGATTGCAATTAGGTTGAAATGGTCAAAAATGATTCAATTCACGCAACGTTTCAATCCTTGAATTAAATTCTATTCTAATAAACAATTTAGGCCATATCAATTAAGTTAATTTAATTTTATATAAAATATATTTGTATATTATTATTAGCAAGATATCGAAAAATTTATGTATTATATTTTTATTATAGAGAAGTGAGGGGAAGGGTGTTCTATAAGTTATAGAGTGGAAACAAATTGTACTGATATATAAAATCATTTCTCATCCTCTACCTTATGAATTCTGGAAAGTGGTGGAATGATAAATTCTAAGCTAAATAAGTTATTTTATTAAGTAAATTTCAATTCCTTCAAAATGAATAGATCCAAACGTTCTGCCATGCTAATTCTTGGGAGCCAAACCAATTCTTAGAAAATGATTTAATTTAGGCCAATTTTGGGGAACCAAACAGCCTGTGATGCTATTTGGAAGATTCCCTAGGGAGTCACACTAGACAGATTCAGACATTTTCATAAATAATGATAGCTTGCAGATAATTATCCCATTATTTTGCAGAGAAGATTCTAGCTTACACATAGATTCAGATTGTTTCAACTTACAGTTTCAGACAATTATTCTAGAAATAATCTAGTTTATCACATATTAAGACTTTTGCTTTACAATCCAGTTGGCATAAAAAGCAGCAGTTGTTGCTACTAACATAATGCATCTTAATAGAGCTAATTTAATTCGAGTAGCACCAAATGCCAACCAAGCTAATAATAAAAAATAGTGTCTGGGGAGAAAAAAATACATTGCATAAGCTTATCACACATGCATTGTAGCTCCATTTTTCTTCTCAAATTATGCATTACTTCCACCAAGAACTCTACAAGTAAGCATAAGAAAAAACATTAGCAGCTAATATAAATTGGATAAACTGGAAAAACATTGGCGCAATGTAGTATAAACACTAGCACTACATCACCATGCTTTATTTTCAACTTATGACTTATATTGAACCACATGTAATTTAGCTACATGCAATTTGCATAGATAGGCAGACAATCAACAAATCACTAGATATGGGTTTAGCATACTTCTACCTAATAACCCTAACCGTTCGGCGCCCTGACTGTAGGAACCAGATAGATTTGAAGTCATAGATCGACACAGTCAAAGTCTGTAATAATGCTTAATTTAGTATCTTAGTCTTAGTTTGCTTATCATATGTTTTGATGCTTGTCGTGATGAACTCGTAATGAAGTTGGATCTTTGTAATGATTGTCACCAAGGTGTAGGAACCCCTGCCACTTGGTATAGTTATTAATAAAGTTAGTTATTTAGTTGGGCAACCCATTTATTTTCATTTTCCTCTTTATCTGAAAAGTTGTGTTGGCTGTGTTGAGAGTTAATGAAGATGATCAATTGTTCAGTGTTATGAATATTTCTATATACCTTTGCTTATGCTGAAAGACTGCAGAGTCAGATCCGATGTGTGTATGCTTTATACAAATGTTTGAAAACAGGCGCAGAGGTGGAAGACGTGCTCGGCAGGAGCAGCATGCACCCCAGGAGGAGGCACCTCAGCAACAGTTGCCACCACCACCCCCGATGATCGTTGCGCAGATGTTCCTGATGCAAATCCAAGCAGTCCAAGCAATTTCCCAAACTTTAGCAGCAATGCAGCAGGTGTAGCAGCAGCAACCCCATCAACCTCATATGTAAGTTCAAATGCCACAGATGTCTAGAGACAAGCGGGTGGAGTTCATGAGGGGTCATCCCCTATCTTTTGCCCATTCTGATGACCCCATGGACGCTGAAGATTAGCTGCGTACCGTAGGACGTGAGTTGCACACTGCTCAGTGCAACGATCGTGAGAAGGTTCTGTATGATCCCCACTTGCTAAGGGGAGCAGCATAGTCTTGGTGGGAGTCCTACCTTGCCACCCATGCAGACCCTGAAGCCATCACCTGGGAGGAGTTCAGGGACTATTTACGTCGTTATCATGTGCCTGAAGGATTAATGATCGTGAGGAAGGAGGAATTTCTAGCGTTGAAGCAAGGCCCCCTATCTGTCAGTGAGTATAGGGACAAGTTTCTGCAGTTGTCACGCTATGAACCCGAAGATGTCAACATAAATGCTAAGAGATAGTACCGTTTTCTGAGAGGTTTGGTTGACCCCTTCACTACCAGCTAATGAACCACACTTTCCCTACCTTCTAGCATTTGATCGACAGAGCAATCATGACCGAAAGGAAGCACCGGGAGATGGAGGACAAGAAATGCAAGATTGGTGGATCTCAGGCCGGGAGTAGCAACCATCTCCGTTGCTCAAGCAACCCACCTCAGCAGTTCAAGAAAGGTCACCCTCAAGGACACGAGCGTGAGCACCAGCAACAGTATCAGAGGCAGTCCCCTCAGCAGAAGCAGCAGTATCACCAGAACAATTAGGCACTTTGCCTTCCTGCCCCAGCAACCACCCAGAACAACCAAGCAGGTCTAGCACAAGGAGGAGGTCGTGGATGTTTCCATTGTGGGGAACAAGGCCACTGCGCGATTCATTGCCCAAAGAAAGCGGCTCAGCAGCAGTCAGCTCCCAATGCCCCTGCAAGACAGAATGCACATCAACAAGTAGGCAACAACCGTGGGCAACCTCGTGCCCGGTACGGAAAGGTGAACCACCTAGATGCCGACACAGTCCAGGAGACCCCAGGAGTTGCACTAGGTACATTATCAGTCGAATCCCACTCTGCAAATATGTTATTTGATATTGTAGCAACACATTCTTTTGTGATTGCATCATGGGTAGAAACACACAATATACCAGTAACACCCATGTATCCACCTATGAGGGTTAGTTCAATTGGTGGGAGGACCCAAATAGATAAATTTTGCCCTGTGAAAGAGTTCAAATAAGGGGGATAGAGTTCCCCGCTGACCGGATAGTAATGGGTACCCGAGATGTAACCAAAGATGTCATCCTAGGGATGAATTGGCTAACCAAATATCGAGCAAGCCTTAGCTGTGACGAGAGGACTGTTAAGTTAGTGTCCTTATCAGGAGAGGAAGTGTTAGTGGAGTTGGTCTTATCTGGACCAAGGAAAGGAAGCTATCACCATATCACCACCCATATTGAGGAAATCGAGCCATCAGAAGCTATCACAGTAGTATCAGAATTCCCGGATGTGTTTCTAGAGGATTTACTAGGCATGCCACCTGAAAGAAAAGTTGAATTTGCCATAGAGCTTATACCTGGCACAACCCCTATTTCCAAGAGAGCCTATCGAGTGTCCGGACCAGAATTGGTGGAACTTAAGAAGCAGATTGATGAGTTGTTAGAGAAAGACTACATCAGACCAAGTACCTCACCTTGGGCTGCCCCAGTGTTATTTGTGGAGAAGAAAGATGCGACAAAAAGAATGTGCATTGATTACAGATCTTTGAATGAAGTCGCTATCAAGAACAAGTACCCCCTAGCTGCCCAGAATTGAAGATCTGTTCGATCAGTTGAGAGGAGCCAGTGTGTTCTCGAAGATATATCTGAGGTCAAGTTACCATCAGCTCAGGATCTGGCCTTTGGACATACCGAAGACCGCATTTATCACCAAGTATGGACTACATGAGTTCACGGTCATGTCATTCGGTCTGACGAATGCGCCAGCTTTCTTCATGTACTTGATGAATAGTGTGTTCATGGACTACCTTGGCAAGTTCATAGTGGTGTTCATTAATAATATCCTCATATATTCCCAGAATGAGCAAGAGCATAAAGAGCACTTGAGGAAAGTATTGCAAAGGCTATGAGATTGCCAGCTGTATGCCAAACTGAGTAAGTGCGAGTTCTGGATCAGTGAAGTTCTGTTCTTAGGCCATGTTATAAACCGAGATGGATTAGCTATGGATCCGAAGAAGGTAGCAACTATTTTGGACTGGAAAGCCCCAAAAGATGTCCGAGGAATCAAGAGTTTCATTGGAATGGCCGGTTAGTATCAACGTTTCATTGAAGGTTTCTCCAAGATTGCCAGGCCAATGACAGCACTGCTAGCGAAGAAAGTTGAGTTCAAATGGACCCCAACGTGCCTTGAGTCTTTTGAAACATTGAAAAAGAAGTTGACAACACCACCGGTATTGATCCTACCAGATGTTCACAAGCCATTCTCAGTATATTGTGATGCTTCATACACCGGACTAAGATGCGTGCTAATGCAAGAAGGGAGAGTAGTGGCGTACTCGTTCCGGTAGTTGAAGATTCATGAGAAGAATTATCCCACTCATGATCTAGATTTAGCAGCAGTGGTTCATGCACTGAAGACCTGGAGGCACTATTTTTATAGGCAGAACTGTGATACCTACACAGACCACAAGAGTCTCAAATACATATTCACCCAGTTAGAGTTGAACATGAGACAACGAAGATGGCTGGAGTTGATCAAAGACTATGAGCTGGAGATACATTATCACCCAAGCAAAGCCAATGTGGTTGCAGATGCTTTGAGCAGAAAAAGTCAAGTCAACATGATGGCCGCTCACCCGATGTCGTATGAGCTAGCAAAGGAATTCGACAGGTTGAGTCTCGGATTTCTAAGCAACATTCAAGGAGTGACAATTGAGCTGGAACCCACTCTAGAGCAAGATATCAGGAAGGGTCAGAAAGATGATGAGAAGATCAACGAGATTCAACAGCTGATCATAGATGGGAGAGGCAAAGACTTCCGTGAAGATGCATAAGGAGTGGTATGGTTCAAGGATAGACTGTACGTTCCCGACATCAAATCGATCCAGGAACTGATTCTCAAGGAAGCTCATGAGACAACATATTCCATACACCTTGGCAGCGAGAAGATGTACCAAAACCTTAAGAAAAGATTCTGGTGGTACGGTATGAAAAGAGAGATAGCAGAGTATGTGGCTATATGTGAAAGTTGTCAGAGGATCAATGTAGAGCATCAGAGGCCCGCAGTTTTGTTGCAGTCGTTACAGATTCTTTAGTGGAAAAGGGATGAGATTTGGCTGGACTTTATAGTCGGTCTGCCTCGCACTCGTACTGGTTATGACTCCATCTGGGTAGTAGTTGACCGCTTGACAAAGGCGACCCATTTCATACTAGTCAAGACCACCTATAACAGTGCAGTGTTGGCAGAACTATATATGTCTTGGATTGTATGCTTGCATGGTGTTCCAAAGAAGATAGTATCAGACAGAGGTACCCAATTCACTTCCCATTTTTTGCAGCAGTTGCATGAAGCTTTGGGCACACATTTGAAGTTTAGTTCAGCTTATCACCTGTAGACAGATGGTCAAACTGAGAGAACCAACCAGATTCTTGAAGATATGTTGAGAGCTTATGCATTGCAAGACAAGTTATGTTGGGACAAGAGGCTACCATATGCAGAATTCTCTTACAACAATAGCTACTAGGCCAGTCTGCAGATGTCACCATTCTAAGCACTCTATGGGAGGAACTGTAGAACTCCGTTGCATTGGGACCAACACGGTGAAAGCAGGTGTTTGGTCCAGATATTTTGCTTGAAGGAGAAGAGAACATCAGGATGGTTCGAGAGAATCTGAAGGCAGCGCAGTCCAGGCAGCGAAGCTATGATGACACCCGAAGAAGAGAATTGAGTTTTGAAGTGGGAGATTATGTCTACTTGAAGGTGTCACTGTCGGGGTTTGGAGCCCGACCGTGCACCCGGGGTTACCCCTCGAGGTGCTTTTGGATAGGACATTGTTGCTGACTGTAACTCAATGGTTCGTGCAAGACGCACGAGAGACGGTAGACAAATTTCTATAGGTTTGGGCCGCTTTGAGATGCGTAACACCCTACTTCCTGGCGTGGATCTTTATGTGGTGGGTTACAAGAGAGTTCTCTAGTATGGAGAAAGCTAATGAACTGAGTAGACGGCTGATGAATGACCTGGAAATGATGGGGGACCCCCTAGGCCTTATATATTCAACCATGGGGCATTACATGCATGTATGATAACGATGTATTCCTAAGTAATAGTGAACCTACTGAACTTATCCTCCTATAATCCTGCCGACTTATCTTTATTTGGTTCCGACGTCCAAGGGTGTCGCGCGGGAAAATCAGATCAGAGTTGTGGATAACGCTTAAATCCCACGAGCTGCCTGAGCCCGCGCCCGCTCATTCCCCGCGTCAGCCCACTCTGCCAGTAGCTCTCCCCTGGCCCACGAAGGGACAGTCTCGCGAGACAATAGGCCCAAAGCCTTTCACGAGGCCTTTTAGCCTTCTAGTGGACCCGGGGGATATCTGTCCCCCACAGTCACCCATCAAGGGAATCAAAAGGTCCAGAGTCAAGAGCAAGCTAGCACCTCGATACATCGGACCGTACCAGATTCAAGCAAGACGGAGAAGTGGCATACCAACTCGGCATACCAGAAAGTCTGTGAGCCATGCATGAGGTGTTCCATGTGTCTCATCTGAAGAAGTGCTTGCGAGTGCCAGAAGAGCAATTGTCAACCGATGATCTTGAGGTTCAAGAAAATTTAACTTATATTGAGAAGCCAACTCAGGTTCTAGAGACCACAGACAGAGTCACTCGAAGAAGCACCATCAGGATGTGCAAAGTCTAATGGGGCCATCACTCAGAGGAAGAAGCAACCTAGGAAAGAGAATATGGTCTTAAAGCCAAGTACCCCTAACTCTTTGCTAGCCAACCCTGAATCTCGAGGGCGAGATTCTTTTTAAGGGGGTAGTTTTGTAACACCCTAAAATTTAGGGTATAAAATTTCTTCTCTAAATGCCTACCAAATTCAAGTGTTACCCTTTGTTTCTCTCTCTAGACCTCCTCTCTCCTATTTGTTTAGAGCTAAGTTAATTATGTTAGGAATTAATTATTTATTTTGTCAAAGCTTATAGGAGTCATGAATTGTTGCATCATGTTGAGCCTAAATTATTCTTTGATTTGATGTACATGTTTGAATTGTTTTGAATTTGAGATTTGGTTTGAATTTGATTTGAAACCCATAGAGAAAATAAAAATAAAAGGCATTAAAAATTCCAGGGAAAAAGAAAAACCAATTTTAGCCCACTCGGCCCAATCCAGCCCAGCCAGGCCACGCGCGCGCGCCCGCGTCGCCTGATAGGCAGACCCCACCTATCAGCGACGGCCCGTGTCCGCCCACGCGCGCTCTCCCTCCAACTCTCCCTCGCCCTGCCCGTGTTGGACCGGTCTATCGGCGCCGATCCTCTCGCGCACGCGCCTGTTCTCTCTCGCTGCTCAGTGGGACCACCCGTTCGCACGCTCGCCCTAGCTAGCCTGCGGACCCTGCCTGTCAGCCACTGCTCCCTTCCCTAACCTCCCGCCCGCGCTCTCCGCCGTGGACGTGCCCATGACCGCGTGTTTCCCGGCCATGCCCCAACGCGCTCGAGCCCTTTTCTGGAGCCCGCACCCACTCACTCGCTCCCCTCACTTAGTTGCGCCCTCAGCCAAACACCCTCGCTCTCTCTCTCTCTCTCTCTCTCTCTCGCTCTGTGCGCGCCCGTGGAGCTCCGTCGTGATCTGTCGTCCGTTCTGTGGCCACCGTCGAGCGTCTGCCGCGTTTGTTGCCTCGGTGAGCTCCACCTCTTCGCCAGCAACGTGGGGCACCCTCTGGTTTGCCCCAACCCCTCTGTTTCGCTCGGTCCGTGCTCCTCGTCCTCCTCCCCGTGCAACAGAAGCTCCACCGTCGTCGACCCAAGGCCTCCCTGCGTCCCCGCCATTTCTCAGGCGCTCCATAGTTCCCTATCGAGGTGAGCAACTCCCCCCCCACGCCCTTAATTTCCCTTGCACTACTCTGTCATCCGCACAATTGCTCACCAGAGAAAGTCTACGCCACCGCTAGGCCACCTCGTCGTAGACCATCACTCTCTGGTGCCCCTGAGTCGATGTTGTGCCCACGATCATGTCCGCTGTGCCACCCCGAACCTTCCCAGCGCCCCAGGACCCCCCGGCGTGGACGCGCTCGTGCCTCCGACAACGTTTCGCCGCAGAGTTGGGCGTGCGCGCCCTCGCCGACGCCCCTGCAGCTTGGGCCGATCAGTCAGCCCTACCTTAGGTCGCTAACGCCCCTGGCCTGCCTGTCAGCGCTCACCACGCGCCCGCGCGCGCTCGCGCTCAGATCTAATCCAGGCTGTTGATCGTGGATCTGATGACTGATAGAACCTGGCACCCCTTTGTGCGACA
Organism: Zea mays; assembly: GCF_902167145.1. Taxonomy (NCBI): domain Eukaryota; kingdom Viridiplantae; phylum Streptophyta; class Magnoliopsida; order Poales; family Poaceae; genus Zea; species Zea mays. Next base: position 18,319,772 of record NC_050096.1, on the reverse strand, counting down.
GTTTTGCTAAAGAAACCCTCGGTTTTTCGGAAACCAACCTGTCGTCCCTGTTTTTCACGCGCAAGCCCCTGTAATCTTGCAGATATAACCCTAGAGTTTTATTTAATCTTAGAATTAGACCTAATTTAGGGTTTTAAATTCCAAAACTTATCTTTTGAATATGAACTCCAAATTGAGTGATTCAAATTGCAAAATGTTCATAAGATTATTCTCTATCTGTTAAAATTATGATCATTTACTGACTGCACATTCTAATTTTATGCCTAGGCTATAGATTAGTTTAGGTAATGGTTTATTTATTAAATAGGAAAAATAAAAAGGAAACCCTAAGGCCCCGTTTGTTGTATTGGAATTGAATTATATTCTAAAAATTATAATTTAGACAAAACTAGTTAAGTTAATATATATATCTATGTAATGTATTTTTATATTATCCTAAAACATATGAAAAATATAGTTATACACTACATTTATATCATAGAGAAGCAAGTAGAAAGTGTGCTATAAATTGTACATTAGAAAAATATCATATAAATCTATAGAATCAATTTTCATCTCCCACCTCCATGAATTTGAGATAGGCTTATATATACACTTTGGAAAGTTGTAGAATGTCACATTCTAAAAAAATAACTTACTCCATTAGTTAAATTCTAATTCCTTAAAATAAAGGGAAACAAACGGTCCCTAATGGTAATTAGATGTTTAACTTCGTGAGATTAATAACATGTAAAGCATTAATCTATCCCTGGTGTAATTTTTGTGTCTCATTAAAACAAGTGGAGACTAGTTATGTAGTCTATGGAGATAGACAACACTTAGAGAATCACAAACTTCTAAGTGTGGTAGTTCACCCTAGAATCCAAGTTACGTCTTGAGTTTATACTGTTCTTTTGAGATGTGTCCACTTGTTTGTACATATTTGATGTATTGTTCATTTGTCTTTATACAAATGTATTGAATGCATGATCGCTTTATTTAGACAACGAGCAGCCCGTGGTTCCTTAGTGTGTTGCCAAAGATCTTCCTGAGCAATAACCTGGTGAAGGCAAGTGTCCTCTAACCTACTATGTCCTACTTGCTTTATAATTCACCGTCCCACATTACATTATTAAAACCTAAGGATTGATTAGTCTGTATTTACCTTATCCTTTTTTCATTTTAGGTTATCATGGTTAGCTTTATGTTATAGCTTTACCTTAATCAATGAACATGATGTGAACATATATGATATGATGATGTTATCCCGATGATGATCTTGTGATACTTTAGGGGACTCAGGCTGTTTCCTCAGTATATCTCCGTAAGGACCTATTCGTTGAGTAACCACCCGGGATAACAGTGCAACCATGAGGGTGAAATGGGACACCCTTAGCTGAATAATTAGATGAACCTGGGGTGTAGTTGGCTTTGCCAGAGGGCTGTCAATAGGGGTTAGGGCATAGTGCTCACTCTGCTAAGGGTGGGTGTCGAGGTTCATTCGATTTGGTTTTGTTAGTCACACACTTTAGGGATGTGTATTGTATTTGTACGACAGGTGAAACCTAACGAGCAGCTACGCACCAGAGGAGTCTTTGTAAAGGCTACGTAGTCAAACCTTGCCTACTCACCTTGGTAGTGTTTTGTAACACCCTAAATTTGGGGGTATAAAATTTCTTTCTAAGTGAAAGGGAAATAGGCTTACACCTTTTCCTATATGAATTTTGGTGGTTGAATTGCCCAACACAAATTAATTGGACTAACTAGTTTGCTCTAGATTATGAGATTTATAGGTGCCAAAGGTTCAACACAAACCAATAAAAGTCCAAGAAAGGGTTCAAATAAAAAGAGCAAAAGACAACCCAAAGGCAGCCCTGGTCTGGCGCACCGGACTGTTCGGTGCGCCACCGGACAGTGTCCGGTGCACCAGGGAACCCAACTCCGAACTTGCCACCTTCGGGAATTCTGGGAGCCACTCCGCTATAATTCACCGGATTGTCCGGTGTAGCACCGGACTGTCCGGTGTGCCAGCGGAGTAACGACTATACCGCGCCAACGATCGTCTGCAATGCTACAGTGAAACGCTACAGTGCGCGACTGCGTGCGCAGAAGTCAGAGCAGGCGCAGAAGGCGCACCGGACAGTGAACAGGACCTATCCGGTGCACCACTAGACTGTCCGGTGGCCCAGTTGTCAGAAGCTCCAACGGTCAGAACCCAATGGCCTGGTGACGTGGTTGGCGCACCGGACTGTCCGGTGCGCCATACGACAGAAGCCCTCACCAACGGTTCTTTTGGTGGTTGGGGCTATAAATACCCCCAACCACCACACTTCAATGCATCCAAGTTTTCAGCCTTCAAACCTCATACAAGAGCTCTAGACTTCATTCAAAGACACAAACAAGAGATCAAATCCTCTCCCAAGTCCAAAGATCATTCCAATCAAATAGTGACTAGTGAGAGAGACAATTGTGTTCATTTGAGTTCTTGCGCTTGGATTGCTTTTATTCTTCCTTCTTTCTTGTTTCCAACTCAATTGTAAACAAGGCAAGAGACACCAATTGTGTGGTGGTCCTTGTGGGGACTTAGTGTCCCGTTTGATTGAGAAGAGAAGCTCACTCGGTCTAAGTGACCGTTTGAGAGAGGGAAAGGGTTGAAAGAGACCTGGTCTTTGTGACCACCTCAACGGCGAGTAGGTTTGCAAGAACCGAACCTCGGTAAAACAAATCACTGTGTCATCCGCCTTATTTGTCTGTGGTTTATTTTCGCCCTCTCTTTCGGACTCGATTATATTTCTAACGCTAACCCCGGCTTGTAGCTGTGCTTAAACTTTATAAATTTCAGATTTGCCTATTCTCCCCCCTCTAGGCGACTTTCACTAAGTATCTACCAAATTCAGGTGTTACTCTTGTATCTCACCCTATTTTCCCTCTCTCTTTTCCTTTTGAGTAGACTTAGCTTAATTAGGGAGGGAATTAATTATTTATTTTTGCCAAAACAATTATGAGTCATGAAATGTTGCATCTTGTTGAGCTTAAATATCATTTGAATTGTTGCACATGTTTGAATTAGTTTGAATTTGAAACTTGGTTTGAATTTGAACTGAAAACCCTAGAGAAAATAAAATAGAAAAACAATTAGATTTTCCAGGAAAATAGAAAATCTCAATTCAGCCCAAACCGGCCCAGTCCAGCCCAGCGGGGCCGCGCGGCCGCGCCGCCTAACAGGTGGGCTCCACCTGTCAGCGGCAGTTTCTCCCCGCGCGCACCCCCTCCTCCTCTTCCTCTGCCTAGTGGGGCCACTCTATCGATGCCAGTCGCCCTCGCGCCCTTTTCCCTCTCTGCCTCGTGGGCTCGCCTTGTCAGCTCACTAGACCATTTCGTCGCGCGCCCGTTTTCTCACGCTGCGTCGTGGGACCCCCTGTTAGCTCCGCCTTCCCCGCGACCCATCGTGGACCAGCACGCGCGCACTCACGCACGCTCGTTGGGATCCCCGGCCACGTCGCCCGCCCACGCCCCATCTCCCTTTTGAGCACCGCTCACACCCGCACTCGCTTCCCCGTCCCATTTCGCACAGTCTCTCTCTCACGCACGCTCTGCCTTCGCCGCTCGGCCTCGCCGGAGACCCTCGCCCGCCGTGCCGGTCACCCAGCCCGCCAGACGCCGCGCCAAGCGACCCTGAGCTTCGCCCCAAGGTGAGACACCCGTTTCTATGCCCGGTTCCCTCAATTATGCCTTGTCGTCGGCCAATTTCGGCTTCGTCGGAGTTCAGCCGCGGCGGTCCGCCGCGCCCGCGCGGTGACCGGTTGAATTAGTCCAGTCCAGCGCCCCCGCCTCGATCCCTGATGTTCCCCTCGCTCTGCTGAAGCTAGTCCAGGCCCTAGCGCGCCTCAGACCCCCTCTCCTCAACCGCGATTCATCACCGGAGTTGCCCCGACCCGACCAGAGCCTTTCCTCCGCCATTCTCCCCTCTCTGACCTCGGTCTCATGGCCAAAGCCCCACCAGTGAGTTCGTTGAGTGCTCCTCTTCATTTTTGGCAAGCCCCGGCGACCCTGGAACCGCCGTAGCACGCACCCGCCCCAACTCCGGTGACCTCACCGCCGTGAGCAGGAGCAGCGGTGTCGGTGTTTCAAGACCGGGGGGTCCCTAAGCCGACGAGTGAATGTCGCCGCGTGCCCCAGCCCAGATGGGTCGACGCGAGGCCGAGCGTGAAGGGGGGGAGTGAGGTGGCCGGAGATGGGCGTGAGAGAGGTGGAAATCCTGCGGCCTTCGTGTTCGTCCCGCGCCCAGGTCAGGTGCGCTTGCAGTAGGGGGTTACAAGCGTCCACGCAGGAGAGGGAGCGAGCGGCCTCACGCGAGCGCCTGTCTCATCCTCGTCCCCGCGCGGCCAACCCTCTCTAAGAGGGCCCTGGTCCTTCCTTTTATAGGCGTAAGGAGAGGATCCAGGTGTACAATGGGGGTGTAGCAGAGTGCTACGTGTCTAGCGGGGGAGAGCTAGCGCCCTAAGTACATGCCGATGTGGCAGCCGGAGAGATCTTGACACCCAGCTGGTGTGATGTCGTGGCCGTCGGAGGAGCGACGGAGCCTGGCGGAGGGACAGCCGTCGGAGCGATTGAGTCCTTGCTGACGTCCTCCTGCTTCCGTAAGAGAGCTGAGAGCCGCCGTCGTCACAGAGCATGCGGGGCGCCATCATTGCCTATCTGGCGGAGCTAGCCAGATGGGACACCGGTCTTGTTCTCTGCGGCCCGAGTCAGCTCGGGGTAGGGTGATGATGGCGCTTCCTATTGACGTGGCTGGCTTGCGCCCTCGGTTGGGCGACGTGGAGGCTCCTCCGAAGCCGAGGTCGAGTCTGTCTTCCATGGCCGAGGCCGAGTCCGAGCCCCTGGGTCGGGCGAGGCGGAGGTCGTTCGGCAGAGGCCAGGGCGGAGTCCGAGCCCTGGGGTCGGGTGAAGCGGAGTTCGTCGTCTTCTGGGGCTGAGCCCGAGTCTGAGCCCTGGGGTCGGGCGGAGCGGAGTTCGCCGTCTTCCGGGACCTAGCCCGAGTCCGAGCCCTGGGGTCGGGCGGAGCGGAGTTCGCCGTCTTCCGGGACTTAGCCCGAGTCCGAGCCCTGGGTCGGGCAGAGCGGAGTTCGCCGTCTTCCGGGACTTAGCCCGAGTCCGAGCCCTGGGTCGGGCGGAGCGGAGTTCGCCGTCTTCCGGGACTTAGCCCGAGTCCGAGCCCTGGGTCGGGCAGAGCGGAGTTCGTCGTCTTCCGGGACTTAGCCCGAGTCCGAGCCCTGGGTCGGGCGGAGTGGAGTTCGCCGTCTTCCGGGACTTAGCCCGAGTCCGAGCCCTGGGTCGGGCGGAGCGGAGCTTCCTATGGTGCCTTTGGCAGGGCCTGACCGCCTGTCAGTCTCACTCTGTCGAGTGGCACTGCAGTCGGAGTGGCGCAGGCGGCGCTGTCCTTTTGTCAGGCCGGTCAGTGGAGCGGCGAAGTGACGACGGTCACTTCGGCTCTGCCGGGGGGCGTGCGTCAGGATAAAGGTGTCAAGCCACCTTTGCGTTAAATGCTCCTGCGATTCGGTCGGTCGGTGCGGTGATTTAGTCAGGGTTGCTTCTTAGCGAAGACAGGGCCTCGGGCGAGCCGGAGATGTGTCCGCCGTTGGAGGGGGGCCTCAGGCGAGACGGAAATCCTCCGGGGTCGGCTGCCCTTGTCCGAGGCTAGGCTCGGGCGAGGCATGATCGAGTCGCTCGAATGGACTGATCCCTGACTTAATCGCACCCATCAGGTGAGACTGGAGCGCAGGTACCATCCGTGGGGGATGAGGGCTACGACTCAGATGAGGTCGCCCAAATCCGGCACTTCAACTCCCAAGCCACTACTATACTCCTTGCCTCTCTATGTCGAGAGGAGTATAATAAGGTGCAAGGGTTGAAGAGCGCCAAGGAGATTTGGGACGTGCTTAAGACCGCGCACGAAGGGGATGAGGTGACCAAGATCACCAAGCGGGAGACGATCGAGGGGGAGCTCGGTCGATTCATCCTCAACCTAGGAGAGGAGCCACAAGTGATGTACAACCGGCTCAAGACCTTGGTCAACCAAGTGCGCAATCTCGGGAGCACCAAATGGGATGACCATGAAATGGTCAAGGTTATTCTTAGATCACTCGTATTTCGTAATCCTACTCAAGTTCAATTAATATGTGGTGATCCTAGATATAAGCTAATGTCTCCCGAGGAAGTGATAGGAAAGTTTGTGAGCTTTGAGTTAATGATCAAAGGCTCCAAACAAATCGTCGAGCAAGGCGGCTGTTGGGGCGAAGGCAAAGACGCCACCCTTCGCTCGAGGCCTTCGCTGCAGTCGCTGGTCCGACGGAGACAAAACGGGCAGGGACACCCTTCGCTCGATACGACATCAGACGAAGGCCTGCGACGAGGTTATCCCACCGTGCGGCCTCGTCCAGCTCAGAGGCCCACGTGCGATCCGGCCCATTGTAACGGGCCCTGCGTGGCCACTGCGTGTTACGGGCCTTATTTGTAAAGGCATTCCTGTAATTACAGTCTGTAACCCTGCTTTATGGGAATATTCTGGGGATAACCTAGGTGTCTGAGGGCACATGCGTCCTTAACACAAGGCGATGGGCGCTCAGATACCTATAAATACCCCCGCACAGTGCCCGTGAGAGGCCAGATGAACAGAGCTATTGCCATCTTGCGCGAGAACCCTGCTAACGTCACTGTTCACCCTTGTTGGATCCCCTTCCAACTGAGAGCAAGTTCCAACATTTGGCGCCCACCGTTCGTGCTACGAGAAAACCACCCGCGATGGCACCCAAGAAAGCTAACCCGAAGGCTGACGAGGTTGCGAAGGCAGCACTACTTGCTGCAAGAAAGGGCAAGGCCCTCGCCCTCACCCAATCCACCCACCAAGAGGCCACTGAAGACGACGTTCTCCGCATCTGCGAAGACGACACTCTCCGCACCTGCGGCCCTGAAGGACAATCGTAGCCACCCCCAGGCTTCGCCCCACTGGGGGGTGCGGACCTCACCGAGGACGGTGAAGTCCTCGGCGTCTCAGCGGAAGAACAGCTACAGCTGCGCGCCCTGCGCCTCAAGAACCGCAATCTCCAGAGGCAGAAAGAGATACTAGAGGCCAAGCGCCAGCGCGTGTCCGCACTAGCCAAAGTGCGGCAGATGATACGCGATGAAGAGCAGAAGGCCCAGGACCTCGAGCGGGAGATCGCGCTGATGCAGCGCGAAGGCCACCTCGGCCTGCAGCACGGGCCACCCCTGCAGCAGCGCGCACAACTCGAAGACACGCGCGAAGGCCACCTCGGCCTGCAGCATGGGCCACCCCTGCAGCAGCGCGCACAACCGGAAGACCCACGTTTCCCCTAGCGCGACCACACCTTCCCGCACGCCGCGCCATTCCAAGGAGTCAACTACCTCGACGAGCGAAGTCCCCTGGCGCCACACCTGCAAGTGATGCCTTGGCCCGCTAACTTCCGGGTAGGGACCTATCCCAAGTACAACGGCAGCACCGACCCAGCACAATACATAATGAGTTATCAGGTCGCCGTTGCATCTTCCAGAGGGGACGACGCCACAATGGCCAAGTCTTTCATCATCGCCCTCGAGGGCCCAGCTCTCACCTGGTTCACCAGGTTGCCTCCGCTGTCCATTGATTCCTGGAGAAGCCTCCGGGACAAGTTCCTGCTCAACTTCCAAGGGTACCGCCCAGATACCGACGCCTTGGCCGAACTCTGCGACAGTACTACCGCAAATTTTTAACACTCAAGTCACAACTGCCCTCAGTCGATGACCAGATCGCTATCCACTACGCCATCAGTGGCCTTCGTGCCGGCGTCCTCTATAGCCACTGCATCAGAGATCCGCCCAAGAACCTCCAGGAATTATATCAGCTCTTTGAAAAATACGCCAAATCCGAAGAGCTCCACCAGCGCAAGGTTGAGTCCCAAAGGAAGCCCAAAGATGCTCCACAGTCCAGCCGCACGTGGATGAGGACTCCGCAGCCAGACTCCGGTCGAGACGGCCGCAATCAACAACAAGTGCACAACATCGCCAACCAGCACCCCGCTGCTGACGCCCCTCGTCGCCAGGAATATCCCCCCAGGGCCACGGAAATGGAACTCGCGGTAGGGGTCGGGGGCGTGCGCAGCTGCCGCGCCGATTCTACTGCCTCTTCCATGGCGAAGACTGCGCCCACCAAACCAAAGACTGCCTAGAAACGAAGGCCACCCGAGACAGGATGGCACGGGCGCAGCCAGCCGACAACCCTAGAGTTGTCGCACACACTTACCAGCAACCCCCTCCACCATATACCCACGCCCCCGCCCCGCATCCACCGCACCACGCTTACCAACACCATCAGGAAGTACAAATCGTACCTCCCCCACCCCCACCACCACACTAGCAACATCAAAACATCCCCCACGCCCCAAAGCAGGAAGACTTCGCCGATCAGCCGTATCGCGGAGTCATTCACATGATAACTGGGGGTTCCAGCACTGACTTCGACACAAAGCGACAGAAGCGGGACCACTACCGCAGCATCAACCACATCGCCGTCACTGGCCCAGTCGTGCAGACAAAGTGGTCCCACATACCGCTAACCTTCGACGCACGAGACGTCGACCTGCGCAGCGCCCCCCACATCGACGCCATGGTTATCAATTGCAGTGTGGCAGGCTGGGACCTGCACAAAGTCCTAGTTGACAATGGCAGTCAGGCGGACATCATCTTCCTCCACGCCTTTGATCGCATGGGCATAAGCCACAGCCTGCTCAAGCCTTTGGACAACCCGTTGTATGGCTTCGGCGGCAAGGGCACCTTTCCTGTTGGCAAAATAGAGTTGCCCCTCTCCTTCGGTGTAGCACCCAATGCCCGAAGTGAGCAAGTAACCTTTGATATTGTGGATATGGTATATCCATACAATGCCATCATGGGCCGGGGCTCCATCAATAAGTTCGAAGCAGCCATCCACGGACTGTACCTATGTATGAAGATACCAGGACCGTTAGGCGTCATTACGGTCTACGGCAACCAACAGACTGCGCGCAACATAGAGCGGGACTTCGTGCCCGGTCAAAGAAACGTGCACTGCCTCACAGCCCAGCGTGAGGTCCCCGCGCCCGCCAGCCCAACCGATAAACAGCATGACAAAGCACAGCTGCAGAGCAACGACGGGACCAAGACTGTCCCCCTCGATCAGGCCACGCCCAAGCAGACAGTCACTATCAGCGAAGACCTCACTTCGCATGAAGAGGAGAAACTCCTCTGCTGCCTGACCAAGAATAAAGATGTATTCGCCTGGTCTGCCCTCGACCTGGTCGAGGTCAGCCGATCCATAATTGAGCACAGCTTGGGAATTGACCCTTCGGTGAGACCAAAAAAGCAGCGGCTTCGCAAAATGTCCGACAAGAAGACAGAGGCCGCCAACACGGAGGTGCACCGCCTCCTGGAAGCCAAATTCATCGAGCCGGTGGCTTACCCGACGTGGCTCTCCAACGATGTAATGGTACAGAAAAAGAGCGAGAAGTGGCGAATGTGCATCGACTTCACCAGTCTCAACAAAGCCTGCCCAAAGGACAACTTCCCGTTGCCGCAGATCGACAAAATAGTCGATAGCACGGCCGGGTGCGAGGTCATGTCACTCCTCGACTGCTTCTCCGGTTACCACCAGATATACATGAAGGAGGAAGACAAGGCCAGCACCAGCTTTATAACACCCTTCGGCACTTATTGCTTCATCAGAATGCCGGAGGGACTCAAGAACGCCGGGTCCACCTTTTCCAGGCTTACCAAAACAGTGCTCGAAGGGCAAGTTGGCAGAAATATATTCACATATGTGGACGACATCGTCGTCGCCAGCAAGAGCAAGGAGGACCATCTCGCCGACCTCGCCGAGACATTCGCGAACATGCGAGACGCACGACTCCGCCTAAACCCGGAAAAGTGCGTCTTCGGCGTTCGCTAGGGCAAAATATTGGGCTACCTGGTATCTCACTGCGACATCGAGGCCAACCCAACCAAGATTCAGGCCATCATAAACATGACGCCTCCGCAGTCCGCCAGAGACGTACAGCGCCTGACAGGCAGGTTGGCCGCTCTCAACAGATTCATCTCCAGGTCTGCTGAGCGAAGTCTCCCCTTCCTCAAAACACTCCGTGGTGCAAAAGACTTCGCTTGGGGACCAGAGCAGGCAGCGGCCTTCGCCTCTTTAAAACAGTACCTGTCGGAGTTGGCCGTCCTTACAAGCCCCGACTCCTCGCTCCCCCTGTTGCTTTATGTTGCGGCTTTGCCGCATGCGGTCAGCGCGGCACTGGTGCAGGAGCAGACAGTTGAGGGCATGGTCAGGCAGTGCCCAATTTATTATGTCTCCGAAGTGCTGACACCGTCCAAATGTAACATGACAGAGCTGGAGAAGATTGCCTACGCAGTCGTTATGTCTTCGCGCAAATTGCGCCACTATTTTGAAGCATTCAAGGTCTGGGTCACCTCAGACAGAGGACTCGGCGAATTGTTCAGAAACCCGGAAGCATCAGTGAGGATTGCCAAGTGGGCGGCCGAACTCTCCGGCTACCACATCAATTTCGAGCCCAGGACAGCCATCAAATCACAAGTCCTGGTAGACTTCGTCGTCGACTGGACTAGGCCAATAGCACAGCCGGACCCGTCCGCAGAGAAGGTTTGGACAATCCACTGCGATGGCGCATGGTGCCATGCGGGGGCAGGCGCCGCGGCAGTCATCACCTCGCCAACCGGAGTCAAGCACAGATATGCGGCTCGCCTCAGCTTCGCTCTGGAATCCGACAGATGCACAAATAACATAGCAGAATACGAAGCAGTCATCCTGGGTCTCCGCAAGCTGAGGGCCCTTGGGGTCACCACCTGCATCATCAGAACAGACTCCAAGGTAGTTGCCGGCCAGGTCGAGAAAGACTATGCAGCAAAGGACCCCGCACTCATGCAATACCTCGCGGCCATCCGAAGTCTCGAGAGACAATTCAAGGGATTCACTTTGCAGCATGTGGACCAGGCCAAGAATGAAGAGGCCGACGCATTGGCCAAGGCTGCCGCCAGAGGCGAGTCCCTGCCCTCCGACGTGTTCTACCACGTCATCGGCACACCAGCCGTCCGGAGCCCCGAAGGGCTCCAAATAACCAATGACAGCGAGGGCCACCGCATAGTCAACCTTATCATGACCGAAGACTGGCGGGCACCAATAACTCTGTTCCTACATGGGTATTATCACCCAACCGACATCAACGAGGCCAAGCGCCTCAAGCATCGAAGCCGGGACTTCGCACTGATTGAGGGCCAACTCTACAAGAAGGGGGTCAGTCAGCCAATGCTCAAATGCGTCACCGAAACCGAAGGTGTCCAGATCCTACGTGAAGTTCACAGTGGTACCTGCGGCTCTCACGCAGGGCCAAGGGCCCTAGCTGCTAAGGTGATCCGCCAAGGTTTCTACTGGACCGCAATGATCTGCGCCGCAAATCGGGTCACAAAGTTCTGCGAAGCCTGCCAGAAGTTTTCCCCTCGATTAGGCAGCTCTTCGCAGTTTATAAAGCTGATCGCCCACACATGGCCTCTCCAGCGCTGGGGCCTAGACATCGTCGGGCCCCTGCCCACGGCTCAGGGGAACCTTAAGTTCGCCTTCGTCGCTGTCGAATACTTCACCAAATGGATTGAGGCAAGGGCTATCTCCACAATAACATCAAAGACTGCCCAAAAATTCTTCTGGCAAAACATTGTTTGCCGCTTCGGAGTACCGTCTGAACTAACAGTCGACAACGGCAAGCAGTTCGACAGCCAAGACTTCAAGGATTTTTGCTTCTCCATCGGCACCAAGCTTGCCTTCGCCTCAGTCTATCACCCGCAGTCCAACGGAGTTGTGGAACGCGCCAACAGAAAAATCTTCACAGCTGTCAAAAAGATGCTCCTCGACGAAAAAGGGCAAGTGGGCCAATTTGTTACCCGAGGCGGTCTGGGCACTAAACACGACTGAGTGCAGGGCGACCGGGTTCACTCCTTTCCGCCTTCTATACGGATCGGAGGCCATGACCCCATAACAAATAAAGCATGGGTCCCCGCGAACAGTTCCTTCAGCCGTCCCCGACGTGGACGAGCCCACTTCAAAGGATCTCATCGATGGAGACCGAGTCTTCGCCCTACAAACTCTAAACAAATACCAAGCCCAGACAAAAGCATGGCGCGACCATGCAGTCATCCCAAGGGAATTCAACGAAGGGGACCTCGTACTCGTCCGAACAGCTCGGACAGAGTCCAGGGGCAAGCTGGAACCCAGGTGGGAGGGCCCCTTCATAGTCAAAACGAAAGCTTCCCCCAGCGCTTACAGGCTCACAACGCCAAGCGGCGAAGACCTGGAGCACTCCTGGAACATCGACAACCTCCGCAAATTTTTTGTTTGACTCATCAGGGCTGATTCGCCCTTGTAATTCGCAAAAACAATTTTATTCTGGCCCGCACTCTTTTCCTCCCGGGGGGTGAGGTTTTTAACGAGGCAGAGCCATGTAATACACAAGTGAAAAATCCCCCGCAAAACATGCGTCGAAAAAAGACCGCGACGACGGTCTTCGACATTCGACCAATACGAAGTCACCGCGAGGCTCAGCGCTAGCCACCCTCGCGTGCGACAACTTCGTGCAGAAGTCGCCCAAGGGTGCAGCCGGATCAGCACAATAAGTGCGAAAAATCGAAGTCCACCGCGAGGACTATCCATGCAAAAGTCGCCTAAGGGTGCAGCCGGACCAGCACAATAAGTGCGAAAAATCGAAGTCCACCGCGAGGACTTACCGTGCAGAAGTCGCCTAAGGGTGCAGCCGGACTAGCACAATAAGTGCGAAAAACCGAAGTCTACCGCGAAGACTATCCGTGCAGAAGTCGCCTAAGGGTGCAGCCGGACTAGCACAATAAGTGCGAAAAACCGAAGTCTACCGCGAAGACTATCCGTGCAGAAGTCGCCTAAGGGTGCAGCCGGACTAGCACAATAAGTGCGAAAAACCGAAGTCTACCACGAAGACTATCCGTGCAGAAGTCGCCTAAGGGTGCAGCCGGACTAGCACAATAAGTGCAAAAAACCAAAGTCTACCGCGAAGGCTATCCGTGCAGAAGTCGCCTAAGGGTGCAGCCGGACTAGCACAACAAGTGCGAAAAACCGAAGTCTACTGCAAAGATCATCCGCGCGGCAGTGCCCGAGGGCACAGCCGGATGAAGCATAACAAATACACCTGACCAAGTACGCAACGCCTTCGCAAGCATAGCCAAATGTGCGGGGGCACACAACTTCATCATACAAGCCTTTACACATGTACAAGCAATGGCACCACACTCTACATCGGCTCAACCTTCGGAATAATTCCCATCTCCCTATAGTTAAATAACATTATCCTAAGCTCCTCACCCGCAAAAAGACTTCGCAATTCCCCTTCACCTGTACTCACGGCGGCTGGCAAGGACAACAGTTCCCGCCGGCCAGCCCTACTCACACGAAGCCGACCGGCCTCCACCCCACTCACTCTACGCTTCGCAACCGCCCTTCGCCGCCGACGCCCGGTACTCGGACCAGGCACATCTTCTGTGTCCGCAGCGTGCGGCGAAGCCTCCGCCGCTGCCACATCCAAGGCCACAAAGTAGTCCAAGTCCTCCTCCGACGACTCCTCAGTCCACTCAACCGAGCTCCCAGAGTAGTAAAATCAAAAAACTCAGATGCAGACCCATCAAATTTATTACCATCATCCACGGTCGAAGCCGCCAAAAAGTTAGTAGTAGCGGTTGCGTGCGCAGGCCCAAATTCTTGAACCTGCGCAGCAACCAAAATTCAGCAACATATCCAAAATTCCCTAACTACCCACACCCACTACGCCACCTGCGAAGACCCAGCCGTCGCGGGAGCCTCCGCTGTCGCCTCCGCTGGTGCCTCCGCCGCCACCGTCGCAGGACCCTCAGCCCCCGGCGCAGCGGCTGCGGGGGCATCAGGAGCGCCTTCGGCTGTCTCTGGGGGCGGGCCTCCGCCGGCCGCAGCGGCTGCGGGGACGTTAGGAGCGCCTTCGGCAGTTTCCGGGGGCGGCTCCAGGGCGGCCTCGGGCACGGCCTCCGCCGGGTTCGACTCCGGGTCAGGCAGCGCGCTGTTCAACGCCCCGAAATCATCCACCCTCTCGCCACGCGCCGCCTGAGACACAGCACACAATTTCAGCAAACCCACACATAGCCCACATCCAACAAATATCAAACAAAAGCCAAACGTTACCTGAGCCCTCGCCGTCTCGGCCCGCTCCCTGACCACCTCTCGACCGTGCGGATCCCACATCCGGTCGTAGATAGCTCCGGCGGATTCCTTCACTATAGGGTCCTCAACCTTGTAGATATCTCGCTCGAAATCCTCATCAGTCTGGTCGAAGACCTCATAGTGCCGGCACCCTTCGCGAGAGAACGCGTTCATCGCCCCCTCGCATGTAACCAGGGAAGCATAAGACATAAACCCCTCCACGATAGTGGGGAGTGCCTGCAACTCCTCCTGTACCCACTCCAGCCAGCGAAGTCCGGGCTCTCGGTCCGGCACTTCGAACTCAGCGGTCTGCGCGCCCAGCTCATGGTATGAATCCATAAGCTGTTTGCGCGTCCGCTCAGCCTCCGTGCGCGCCGCGGCCTCGGCCCTCTCCACACGGCTCTGCAGGGCGCTGAGCCGCTTCTCCATCTGCTCGGCGCGCTCCCTGGCAAGATTGCCCTCCGCCCGCGCCAACTTTGCCTCCGCCAGCGCAGCCTGCGCCTGGGCGAGGGCCTCATTGGCCTCCCTCCTCTCCCCCGCCAGTTGGCGCCGGAGGTCAGTCTTCTCCCCCTCCAGTGCGGCCACCTTGTCCGCCAGCTTGCGGCACTTACTGTCGGCGACCGATTTTTCCCGCACGGCGTCAGCATGTTGCGTCCGAAGTCTCTCGACTTCGGCAGACACAACTGCCGTGAGCGCCCACGACGCCGCGCGGTCTGCGAAGGCAGCCGCCTGCAAAACACACGTAAGACCACGCCCCCCCAAAAAAAACCCGAAGTCTAGCTCAACGTACCTGACTTAGTGCCTCCTTCAGCCGGCGGGACAAAGCGCCCGCCTCGTCCCTGACGGCAGCGAGTGCCGGCATCTCGCCTCCGGCACTAAGAGCTCCGCCCTTCGCCTTTGGCACTACGGCAGCCACCGGGGTCGCCGCGGCGGGTGCAACAACAACAAGTTGGCCTTCGTCCGACCCTGCGACATACCAACGAATCAAAAAAACCCTCAGGCCAATGACTTACCACCCAGATAGTCGTCCACACTAATATCGGTGGCGAAGTCGGCAACGTGCTTGCCCGGCGACGGCAACCCTCGGGCTGCCTTCGCGACCTCCGGCACCCTGCTGGGCGCCGGCACAGCCTTCGCAGACTTGGAGCCACCGGCGCCAGCCGCAGCCTCCGGCGCCTTGCTGGACGCAGGGACGGCTGACTTTGTCGCCAGCGGCGGCTTGCCTCCGCCGGTGGCAGCAGCCTTCGCAGCCCCTCACTGCCTCTTCGGCCTGACTTCTTGAAGCCTGACAACCGCCTGGCGCTTCTGTGCGGCTCCCTGGCGATCCTTGTCCATCACTGCCGACACAACAGCAGCAATATTCCGCCCGTAAGGAAACACCTTCCATTTACGAACCATGCGAGATGTAAAAAAGTCTTCGCCGACCGCGCGGGGGATAGGAACATTCCTAGGCCACCAACCCCCGGTAACCCTCAGCATCCGCGCCGAAGACTCCCGGAGCTCGGGCGAAGACATCCTTCCCCCCGGGGCCGCGCATGTCCTCATCAATTCTCTAGCAAAACCATCGGAAACCCCAAGTCCTCCCATAGCAGTACCTAGTCTCCTCTTCTTAGAGGATGGGGCGGCCGCCGGCGCAGGGTCGTCTCCAGACTCTACCACCGGCTTCTTCCCGCGGCGATCCACATCGTCTTGGCCGGTATAGCCGTCATACGGCAGTTGATTCAATTCAAAAACCCTGTTCAAACGGTCATTCGACCCACGGATATCCCAGCTACGCTGGCCCTCTGTCCTCGGCACGTACCGACCAACGATCCGCACCGCCCCATCCTCCGCCTCACGCACAAAGGCGGCCGAATCGCAGCCTTGCAGATCCAGCGCGAAGGCAGGACTTCGCACCAGCTTCCCACCATGGGAAGGCATCTGGCGAGGGCACACTTCGCCCAACGCCCAACCATGCGCCAAAGGCCATACCCCGTACGCCACAAATTCTTCAACCAAATCACGCCCACTGCTCAGGCCGGCGGCGCACCGAAGGGCCCCTTCGTCTGCATCCTCCTCCGCCACCTCAAAGGGCGGGTACGCTGAGTAAAAATACGAGCACATCTCGGACACGGGGAGCCCCTATGGTCTTCGACGGTACCCTCCGCAACATAAAACCAGAACTCATTCCAATTGCCCCACTTGCTGCGGGCGCAAGGAACCAACTCGACTACCTCCATCGTGGTCTTGCCGGTCTTCGGCGTAAACGTACAGGACCCAAACTGGGCAACTTCATCTCCAATCATCCTCTTTTGCTAGTGCAGGCAATAGTACTTCGCAAAGACTTCGACTGATGGCTGTCCGCCGTACGAAGTCGTCGCCCAGACATACTTCGACAGAGCCACCATGACATTCGGAGTTAGCTGATGGATCTGAACGTTAAATCTGCGCAGGACTTCTCCAACAAATCGATGCGCAGGCAGGCGGAGACCGACAGCGAAGAACGCATCGAACACAACCAACTCGCCTTCCGGCTCAGGGACTTCCTCCGTCCCCGGGACACGAGCAACTCCGCCGCCAAAGTAACCCAGCCGCTGCATATCTTGCACGTGGACCGACGACATCCGCGATACACCAAAATCCACCGTATCGCCGGCGCGCAACTCCTCCGCCACCAAAGTACTCATCGTCTCCTCAGACGAGGCGTCGGCCGGCGGCGTAGCGGCAGCAGAAGAAGAAGAGGTCGGCATCGCTACGTACCATCGGCGGCGGCGGGCGGTTTGCTTCACTCGAGCCAGAACTCCGGCGAACAAGAGCAAGGAGGACAGACGAGCAGCAAGACGGTGGAAAAGGCGGCTAGGGTTTTCACGGAGCGCGGAAAGTGAAGTTCAAAAGCGCCGACCCCCGCCCCCTTTTATAGACAGGGCGCGGCGCTTCGAGAAACCCGCAATCCAACAGGGCGCGGCGCTTCGGAAAACCCGCAATCCAACAGTCCGGTGTCAATCAACGGTCATGTCAAAAACCCCCGCGGAACCACTTCGAGCGAGGGCAGCGTCTCCGCCATCTAGCGACGTCTTCGGCACCAGGTGACTTTGTCGAACTGGTCCCTCGGAGGGCAAATGTTGGGGCGAAGGCAAAGATGCCACCCTTCGCTCGAGGCCTTCGCTGCAGTCGCTGGTCCGATGGAGACAAAACGGGCAGGGACACCCTTCGCTCGATACGACATCAGACGAAGGCCTGCGACGAGGTCATCCCACCGTGCGGCCTCGTCCAGCTCGGAGGCCCACGTGTGATCCGACCCATTGTAACGGGCCCTGCGTGGCCGCTGCGTGTTACGGGCCTAATTTGTAAAGGCATTCCTGTAATTACAGTCTGTAACCCTGCTTTATGGGAATATTCTGGGGATAACCTAGGTGTCTGAGGGCACATGCGTCCTTAACACAAGGCGCTGGGCGCTCAGATACCTATAAATACCCCCGCACAGTGCTCGTGAGAGGCCAGATGAACAGAGCTATTGCCATCTTGCGCGAGAACCCTGCTAACGTCACTGTTCACCCTTGTTGGATCCCCTTGCAACTGAGAGCAAGTTCCAACAGCGGCACCTCCACACCTGAGGTGCAACCCGTCACATTCAAAGCGATGGAAGAAAAGAAAGAAGAGTGTACATCAAGTAGGCTCCCCATCGACGCCTCCAAGCTCGACAACGAGGAAATGGCGCTCATCATCAAGAGCTTCCGCCAAATCCTTAAGCAAAGGAGGGGGAAGGATTATAAACCCCGCTTCAAGAAAGTGTGCTACAAATGTGGTAAGCCCGGTCATTTCATTGCTAAATGTCCTATGTCTAGTGATAGTGACAGGGGCGACGACAAGAAGGGAAAGAGGAAGGAAAAGAAGAAGTACTACAAGAAGAAGGGCGGCGATGCCCACGTGTGTCAGGAATGGGACTCCGACGAGAGCTCCACCGACTCATCCTCCGACGAGGATGCCGCCAACATCGCCATCAACAAGGGCCTTCTCTTCCCCAACATCGGCCATAAGTGCCTCATGGCAAAGGACGACAAAAAGAAGAAGGTAAAATCTAGAGCCTCCACTAAATATACGACATCTAGTGATGAGGGTAGCTTCAGTGATGATGAACATGATTTGCTTGCTCTTTTTGCCAACTTAAACATGCAACAAAAAGAAAAAATGAATGAATTGATAGGTGCCATTCATGAGAAGGATGAACTCTTGGATAGCCAAGAGGAATTCCTTATTAAGGAAAACAAAAAGCATGTTAAAGTTAAAAATGCTTATGCTAAGGAAGTAGAGAAAAATGAAAACTTGTCTAAAGAGCTTAGCATTTGCCATGACACTGTCTCTAACCTTAGAACTGAGAATGCCAAATTACTTGCTAAGGTTGAGAAGTTAAATGGTTGTGATGATTCTGTTGTCAATCTTAAAAATGATAATGCTAGTTTAATTCCTAAGATTGATAAATTGAGTGAATCACTTTCTAGCCTTAAAATTGAAAATGAAAAAATAATTTCTAAGGCTAAAGATTTAAATGTTTGCAATATCTCTATTTCCAATCTTAGAAATGAGAATGCCATTTTGCATGCTAAGATTGATGAATTAAAATCTTGCAAACCTTCTACATTGAGTGTTGATCATGTTTCTATTTGTACTAGATGTAGAGATATTAATGTTGGTGCTATTCATGATCACCTAGCTTTAATTAAACAACAAAATGATCACATAGCTCAACTAACTGCTAAAATCAATGAGCATGAAATTGAAAATGAAAATTTTAAATTTGCTAGGAGCATGCTTTATAATGGGATACGCCCTGGCATTAAGGATTGCATTGGTTTCCAACAGGGAAGCAATGTCAAGCTTAATGCCCCAAAAGATTGTCTAACTTTGTAAAGGGCAAGGCTCCCATGGCTCAGGATAACGAGGGTTACATTTTATATCCTGCTGGTTATCTTGAGCACAAGATTAGGAGAATTCATGCTAAGAAGACTCATTCTGTTTCCCATCATGCTTTTATGTATAAAAATGAGGCTTCTAGATCTAAGCATTCTACTCATGTTAAAATGCCTAAAAAGAAATCTCATGTTGCATCAAATGATCATAACATTTCATTTAAGACTTTTGATGCTGCTTATGTGCTTACTAACAAATTAGGCAAAGTAGTTGCCAAATATGTTGGGGGCAAACACAAAGGATCAAAGACTTGTGTTTAGGTACCCAAGGTGCTTGTTTCTAATGTGAAAGGACCCAAGACCGTTTGGGTACCTAAGAACAAGGCCTAAATTTGTTTTGTAGGTTTATGCATTCGGGGGTTCAAGTTGGTTCATTGATAGCGGATGCACAAACCACATGACAGGGGAGAAAAGGATGTTCTCCTCCTACAAGAAAAATGAAGATCCCCAAAGAGCGATCACATTCGGGGATGGAAATCAAGGTTTGGTCAAAGGACTTGGTAAAATTGCTATATCACCTGATCATTCCATTTCCAATGTTTTTCTTGTAGATTCTTTAGATTATAACTTGCTTTCAGTTTCTCAATTATGCAAAATGGGTTACAACTGCCTTTTTACAGATTTAGGTGTTACTGTCTTTAGAAGAAGTGATGATTCAATAGCATTTAAGGGGGTATTAGAGGGTCAGCTATACTTAGTTGATTTTAATAGAGCTGAACTCGATACTTGCTTAATTGCTAAGACTAATATGGGTTGGCTCTAGCATCGCTGACTAGCCCATGTTGGGATGAAGAATCTTCACAAACTTCTAAAGGGAGAACACATTTTGGGACTAACAAATGTTCATATTGAGAAAGATAGGGTTTGTAGCGCATGTCAAGCAGGGAAGCAAGTTGGTACCCATCATCCTCACAAGAACATCATGACGACCGACGGGTCGCTTGAGCTACCCCACATGGATTTATTCGGTCGATCGCTTACATAAGCATCGACGGGAGTAAGTAATGTCTTGTAATTGTGGATGATTATTCTCGCTTCACTTGGGTATTCTTTTTGCAGAAAAAATCTCAAACCCAAGAGACCTCAAAGGGATTCTTGAGACGATCTCAAAATGAGTTCGGATTAAGGATCAAGAAAATAAGAAGCGATAATGGGACGGAGTTCAAGAACTCTCAAATTAAAGGCTTTCTTGAGGACGAGGGATCTAAGCATGAGTTCTCTTCTCCGTACACACCTCAACAAAATGGTGTAGTGGAGAGGAAGAATAGAACTCTATTAGTCATGGCGAGGACCATGCTTGATGAGCACAAGACTCTATACCGGTTTTGGGCTAAGGCGATTAACACCGCCTGCTACTCCATCAACCGGCTCTACCTTCACTAAATCCTCAAGAAGACATCATATGAACTCCTTACCGGTAAAAAACCCAATGTTTCATATTTTAGAGTCTTTGGTAGCGAATGCTTTATTCTTGTTAAAAGAGGTAGAAAATCTAAATTCGCTCCTAAGGCTGTAGAAGGCTTTTTACTTGGTTATGACTCAAACACAAGGGCATATAGAGTCTTCAACAAATCTACTGGATTAGTTGATGTTTCTTGTGACATTGTGTTTGATGAAACTAATGGCTCTCAAGTAGAGCAAGTTGATCTTGATGAGCTAGATGATGAGGAGGCTCTGTGCGTCGCGCTAAGGAACATGTCCATTGGGGATGCGTGTCCTAAGGAATCCGAAGAGCCTCCACAAGCACAAGATCAACCATCATCTTCCAATCAAGCATCTCCACCAACCCAAGATGAGGATCAGGCTCAAGACAATGAAGAATAAGATCAAGAAGATGAGCCACCTCAAGAGGAGGACAATGATCAAGGGGGAGATGACAATGATCAAGACAAGGAAGATCATCAAGAAGAACAGGGTCAACGACCGCCACACCCAAGAGTCCACCAAGCGATTCAAAGAGATCACCCCGTGAACTCAATTCTCGGTGACATTCATAAGGGGGTAACTACTCGATCTTGAGTCGCTCATTTTTGTGAACATTACTCTTTTGTGTCCTCTATTGAGCCGTACAGGGTGGAGGATGCACTAAGAGATTCGGATTGGGTGTTGGCTATGCAAGAGGAGCTCAACAACTTCATGAGGAATGAGGTATGACATCTTGTTCCACGTCCTAATCAAAATGTTGAAGGTACCAAGTGGGTTTTCTGCCACAAGCAAGATGAGCATGGTGTGGTGACAAGGAACAAAGCCCGACTTGTGGCCAAGGGATATTCACAAGTCGAAGGTTTGGATTTTGGTGAAACTTATGCACTCGTAGCTAGGCTTGAGTCAATTTGTATATTACTTGCCTATGCTACTCACCATGGCTTTAAGCTTTACCAAATGGACATGAAAAGTGCCTTCCTCAATGGACCAATCAAGGAAGAGGTCTGTTGGGGACTTGTTCTCAAAAGCTATGAATTAAGAACAAGGCAACATAAAATGTTAAATGTCAACGTCCTTCGTCCATGAAACATTATTCCCTTGAGGATAATGAGCCTTGGACGAAGGTAGATGAAAGTATAATTACGAAGCTTAAGTCTTCGTAATAAAATTTCAATAGATATTATAAGACAATATAAAATAAAGGGTATAAAAATGGTAAATAAATCATAGACAAATTATATTATATTTACTCAATATATTGAATACAATAATACCTCTGCCTTGACAAAGGTTGGTTTCCGAAAGATGCGATTGCAATTCCCAGAAAAAGTGTGAACAGTAAAGGAATACTGTTCACTATTTATAGGCACAGGACACAGCCTGTGAGGAATTACAATTATGCCCCTCATAAAAGTTTACAACATTGACTCAGACCTTTATGGACTAAAAGGTCATTCTATCTTTAAGTCGGTTTGTAATACCGAAGCTTCATGAAGAGGAACCTTCGGTCGTCTCATACAAACAGCTTCAGCCGAGAGCCGCTTCTTCCTAGAAGACCTTCAGCGACGAAGCATATACCCAACAGTAGCCCCTTTCGCGGTGCTAGATCGTTTTTCGTAACGAGCTTGATCCGTGAAAAAAGTCTCTCAAGCTTCGGAGCGCCGAAGGTCTAAAAAACACCTTCCCTGAGCTCGTTGTCGAGAAACGATTCAATTTCCCAGCGCGTAGCGGCCCCACCTTGCAGAGTTACTGTTTGGTCTCTGCGGTCCACCACGCAGCGAGTGCGAGCGGGTGTCCGCCTGGTGTAAAAATCCTGGCGCTTCGCCTTCTTACCTGCAGTACTATATAAACAGACGAGTAGGTGTGAAGTTACCACAGCATTCATTGCTATTTGCACTGTTTTGCTGCCAAAATTTTTAACCATCGCCGAAGCTTGTCTGTCGGAATCGAACGAAGCTCCAGTTTGAAGCCTGCTTCATCAGAAGAAAAAACTTCGGAAGAAAAAAGTATTAAATTTCCACAAATTCATAATTAAATGGCCAGAGTGCGTTCTACCGCCAGGGTTGAGCGTGAGGGGGGCGAAACTGAAGCTTCGGAGACTGTTCCCATCTCCAAAGCCATGCAACGATCCGGGCTGATGACTTCGGAAAAGATTCCTAGTGATGATGCAGAACAAGCAATCGCTGAAGCAGAAGAAGAAGATATTGAGGAAACTGATCCCGAAGATGATTATCGTATTGCCATGCCAAGCAAACCCAGCCACTTGGACTTCGAGAAATCTACTGTTTCGAAGGCTGATCTCTCCAAGATGGTAAAGTCGGGCTTTTTTACTGAAAATCAGAAGAAGCTATTGCGCTTCGGGGGAGAAGAGACTACCCCAAAGCCGGAGAAGGATGAAATTGTTATTTTCAAAAGCTTTCTAAAGGCTGGATTAAGATTCCCCCTACATGGGATTATTGCAGAGGTACTGAAGAGATTCGGTATCTATTTTCACCAGCTGACCCCTAACGCTATCGTTAGGCTTAGTGTTTATATCTGGGCACTCCGAAGCCAAGCAGTGGAGCCATTTGCGGACAGCTTTTGCCGGGTTCACGAGTTGCATTATCAGACGAAGGCTAGAAAGGATGGATTGCACGACAATTTTGGTTGCTATAACTTCGCCTATCGGAAAACCACAAAGTTTCCTGTAATCAGCTACCGAAGCAAATGGGCAGCAGGCTGGAAGTCAGAGTGGTTCTATGTCAAGGTTGATGACGACAAGGAAAAACTTGTGCAAAGTCCACTCGAACTAATCTTCGGAGAAACCCGACCTCGCTGCAACATGACACCCGAAGGTCCAACACAACAAGCAATGAATGAATTCAGAATTATTGCAGAGCATATCAGCACAAGGGACCTGGTTCAGGAGTTTTTGGCTTTCAAAGTTTTTCCCAGTTTGAAAGAATGGGAAATGCCGAAGCTAAAGGGGGAAAAGAAAGAAGGTGAACTTGTACGTTTACCTTACTATTTCAAGTTTAAAAAGTACTTTAAAACACCTTGCCAAGAGTGGCTAGATACAATTGAAGTAATGTGCAATGAAATACTTGGCAATTATTCCAAAAAAGAAGATCAATTGATGACCGCAGCCTTCGGCACCCGTCCAAAGCGAAGGCTAAATCGAGTGCTGGACGCCTTGGGTTTTGAATACCCTGACTATGAAAATCTGAACAAAGGTGCCGGAGGCCAGAAAAGGAAAAGGATAACCGAAGCCTCAAATGAAGATGAAAAAGAGACACCAAAGAAGAAAATTCCAAAGAAGAGGAAAGCGTCTTCTCCGAAACGAAAAATATCCGACGAAGAAAAATCCCCCGCATCACCCTCTGCCACTGATGTGGAGGCAATTTTGAAGGTAATGACTGAATCCCTGCCTGCGAAGCTAAGTCCTTTGGGGCCTCAACTGACAAAGTTTTTTCAGAAGGAAAAGGAGCCCGAAAAAATGAAGAAAACGACTAAAGTGAAGAGACAGAGGATCATCAGTGTGACAGAGGTAATTGACAAGACACCGCCAAGAGCTTCAGCTCAAAAAACACCAGCGACTGTGGAAGGGACAGATATTGAAATTACACCTTCGGAGGTCGCGGCTGCCGAAGCTGCCTCAGCTGAAGATTTGAACCTGGAGAGCACAATCGAACACATTGACAGAATACTGCTAGATATGGCTGCAGAAGAAGCTACCACCGCCACCGAAGAGGTCGTGACCGCAGCGTCGGGGAAAGGGAAGGAAATTGCTGATGAAGCTTCAGAAAATGAAGCCTTCATGTTCCAGAATTTAGTTGGAGAAAAACTGTCAAAAGCTGAAATAGAAGAGCTTAGAGAGTATGCCAAATCCTGCGGATACAAACCTGGAGCACTCCTCTTCGGAGGCATTGATGATGAAAAATTAGATTGTATTCAAGATCAAACTGGAGCCAAAGTTATCGGTACTCTGTCAAAGAGTATCGGTTTTCCGAAGCTAGAAACAGACATCAGCCGCTACTGACGACAACATATCGTTGGTAGTTTATTTTATTCCAATTTCAAGGTGAACTACTTTTCCCTTAGCTTTTATTGTTTCTAATAATGAAAACATGTCTGACGAAGGTTGTTTTCGTGCAGAGTATGCTGTTGAGCAAAGCCTTGAAAATGCAGCAAGATTTTGAAGATAAGAAGCACGAAGTTATAATTGAAAATTTGGAAAGCAGAATAAAGGAGCAATCAGATGCTATCGAGAAAAAGAACTTTGAGCTCCAAGCGACCGAAGGTTTATTGGCGGAAGCTGAAGCAAAAATAACAGAACTGAACACGAAGCTTCTCCGCCAATCTGAGCAGTTTGAACGAGAAAAGCAAGATCTTAATGCAAAACTTGAAGCCGAAGCTCAACAAAATTCAGATTTGAGAAAACTATTGACGAGCCTTCAAGAAAAATGTTTGGAATTTAGCAACAAATGCATTCAACGATTAAGAAAAATTTTCCACTCAGTTGGAGCCAGCAGTGAAAAATTCACCCCCTCAGCTGAAGATCTACCGAAAACCTTCGAACATATTGAGGGTGAGATTGACGAACTCGACGAAGTCATAGCTGGGCACGGTGACTTCTGTGCCTGGGTGGCTTCTCAGGGCACTGCTGCAGCTTTCCTAAAAGCTGGCTGCGATCATGGAAAGATTGTCAATGGGCCAAATTTCACTTTATCACCATCAATCCTAGATGACATTCCTGATCTCGCCCGAAGTATCTCTAATAGATTTGTAAAAATGATATGGACAAAAGGTGGGCGAGAAAAGGCTGGAGACGAAGCTCGGAGTCATCTTGAACCAGTAAGAAATCATACCTTGTGCTTACCTCTTCCTGCAGGCTCGATTTTGACTTACAACAACCTTATTCATGTAGGATGACGAAGCCGAAGCCGATGATTAAAAAAAAGACGCCGAAGCTGAAGCTCCTTGGAGACTAAATAGTAGACTGTAGACAGTACTTGAGAAACTTTTGAGATAACTTTTGTAAATGTAACTAAAACTTGTCTCTAATGAATTCTGTTCATACCTTGTAATATATCCTTATCCTTCCATTGATGTATGAGACGTGCTTTGATGTGGACGAAATTTTCTTTTTTGAGCCGAAGGCGAAAAAACACCTTCCCTTCTTTTCGTACGCAGCGAAGCATAGAAAACAACATTTCCCTTCTTTCCGAAGCTCTCCTTTTTGTACACGAAGCTCTTTCTTCCTTTTTTTTCTTTTTTGCCGAAGCAAGCACTTATGCCATGATGATGATTATCCTACATATGCCTGGATGGATGTTTATGAATGCAAATGCTATGATGTAATGTGATGTGCAGATGAATGTCCAAACGCGTATCCGAAGCCATACTCATAGCCATTATTTCCTTAGAGACAATCACACATCAGCTCTGCATTCCCTTAGGAACGACTTTGGAGCTTCTTCGCCTTTTACTTTTGGCAGAATCAGCGTTGACTTTTCGCTGTAAGCTCTGCATTCCCTTAGGAACGACTTTGGAGCTTCTTCGCCTTTTACTTTTGGCGGAATCAGCGTTGACTTTTCGCTGTAAGCTCTGCATTCCCTTAGGAACGACTTTGGAGCTTCTTCGCCTTTTACTTTTCGGCACTCGATGGTGCACTCTCAGCTTTTACATTTACATTCCTTGGAGGATTTTGCTCTTATAGAACTAAAAAAGGAAATTACATATGATGGCCCCATTAAAAACCTTTCTCCCCCTTTAGAAAGGAAAAGGGTGCCATAAAAAAGAAAAAACATAAAAAATTACATCAAGTTACACATAATATCGCCGAAGCTCATCCGCATTCCAAGATCTAGGAATGTCGTTGTCGTCCATATCCTTCAATCTGTATGAACCGGGTCTTGACGAAGATGCTACTAAGAAAGGTCCGTCCCATTTCAGCTGCAACTTGCCCACTGTGTCTGGGTTGGCCACTCACCGAAGCACCAAATGTCCTGGCTCAATATTCTTTAGCCGAACTTTTCTATCTCGCCACTTGATTGTTTCGGCTTGATATTTATTGATATTCTCCACAGCTTGAAGCCTGATCCCTTCTAAAGCATCTTTTTCCACAGAATAAGCATCTTCAGAACCTGATTCTGCCGAAGCTACTATTCTTATTGATCCAGTTTTTGCTTCCTCCGGAGTTATTGCTTCGTCACCGAATAATAACTTGAATGGAGTAAAGCCTGTAGACCTTGATGTTGTTGTGTTGTGGCTCCACACCACTTTGGTTAACTGATCTGGCCACTTTCCCCTGGGTTGATTGAAGATTAACTTCATTATTCCTGTCATTATAATGCTGTTGGCTCTTTCAACGAGCCCATTTGACTCCGGATGTCTGACTGATGCAAAATGGATCTTCGTACCAATTTGCTCACAGAAATCTCTGAAAGCTTCGGAGTCGAACTGTGTTCCATTATCCACAGTGATGGCCTTTGGTACTCCGAAACGACAAACAATATTCTGCCAGAGAAACTTTTGAATGGTGGCCGAAGTTATTGTGGCTAAAGGCTTTGCCTCAATCCATTTGGAAAAATATTCCACAGCCACTACAACATATCTTAAGTTCCCTTGGGCCGGTGGTAGTGGACCCAACAAGTCAAGGCCCCACCTTTGCAATGGCCAGATGGGTTGTATGAGTTGTGTCAAGGACGAAGGTTGTTTTTGATCTCTTACACATTTCTGACAACCTTCGCATTTTTGAACTAATTCCGCTGCATCCGAAGCTGCCTTCGGCCAATAAAACCCTTGACGAAAAACTTTTCCAAGTAACGGCCTAGATCCAATGTGAGATCCACACAGGCCTGCATGTATTTCTTTCATCAACTCTATGCCTTCGGTTCTAGATAAACACTTGAGTAGCGGAGCACAAACTCCATGCTTGTACAACTCCCCTTCTATCATGACATATGGACGAGCTCTTGCCTCTATCCTTCTGTTATAAGTTTCGTCATCTGAAAGGAATTTTCCCTGAAGGTAAGAGATGATCTCAGTTCTCCAATCTTCGCTATAAACAGGAGATATATTGAGAACTGCTCTTTCAAGAAGTTCTACCGAAGGTGCTTTTATTGTTTCAAAAAACACATCCGAAGGTAAGGGCAGCCCCTGTGCTGCTGACTTAGCTAGCAAATCAGCATGCTCATTTTGTCCTCGAGGGATATTTTTGACAGAAAATCCTTCGAAGGAAGCTTCAACTCTTCGAACCATATCCAGATATTTTTCAAGCTTCGGATCTTTAGCCTTGCAACTTTTGTCAATATGACCCGAAACGACCTGGGAATCAGTTTTAAGTATGGCCTTTCTGATTCCCATTGCTTTTAACTTCCGAAGACCCAGAAGCAGGGCTTCGTACTCGGCAATGTTATTTGTGCAACTAAAATCAAGTTTTGCCGCATAGCAAGTTTTAACTTTGGAAGGTGAAACCAACACAGCAGCCGCTCCCGCTCCGAAGGTTCCCCAAGACCCATCGCAAAACACTATCCATGCTTCGGCGTCTTTATTTGTTTCTTCCTTCTGAGCCCCTGGCGTCCAGACAGCAATGAAGTCTGCTAACGCCTGGGACTGAATCGAAGATCTATGAACATATTCAATACAAAATTCGTTGAGCTCTGCAGCCCATTTTCCAATCCTTCCAGTAGCTTCTCGGTTCCTCATAATATCCTTCAGAGGTTGTGAAGAAGGAACAATTATGTTGTAAGCTTGAAAATAGTGCCGAAGCTTCCTGGATGCCATCAAAACAGCATATAACACCTTCTCTAATTCTGTGTAGTTTTTCTTTGATATACTAAGAACTTCAGATACAAAATACACTGGGACCTGCTTCTTGACTTGGCTATCAAGCTTCTCCTGGACAAGTGCTGCACTTACCGCTGAGTGCGAAGCTGCCACATATAATAACAAAGGAGCCCCTGGCGTTGGTGGAGTTAGTGTTGTTAGATCTATCAAATACTGCTTCAGCTCCTCGAAGGCTTTTTGTTGGCTTGGTCCCCATTGAAAGACTTCGGCTGATTTCAGCACTTCGAAGAATGGTAAGTTTCTCTCTGCTGATCTGGATATGAATCTATTGAGAGATGCCAACCTCCCTGTCAATCTTTGAGCCCCCTTTTTTGTAGTTGGTGGCTCCATCCGAAGTATAGCTTCAATTTTACTTGGATTAGCTTCAATTCCCTTTGTTGAAACCAAGCATCCAAGAAATTTCCCCTTCTTTACTCCAAAGACGCATTTTTCTGGATTCAACTTTAAGCCAGCTTGTCTGAAACTGGCGAAGGTCTCCTGCAAATCAGCAATATGATTCTCCTGTTTCGTGCTTTTTACAATGATGTCATCAACATAAGTTAGCACATTTCTGCCTATCTGAGACTGGAGAACCTTCGCAGTCATTCTGCTGAAATTTCCTCCAGCGTTTTTGAGCCCCTCAGGCATCCGAAGATAGCAATATGTGCCGCTTGGAGTTATGAAGCTAGTCTTCGGCTCATCTTCCTTCTTCATCCAGATTTGGTGGTAGCCTGAATAACAGTCTAACAGACTCATGAGCTCTGAAGAAGCTGCTGCATCAACTAAAGAGTCTATCCTTGGCAATGGGAATTCATCCTTCGGACAAGCCTTGTTAAGATCTATAAAATCGATACACATTCGCCACTTGCCATTGGCCTTTTTTACCATAACAGTGTTAGCTAGCCATTCTGGGTACTTTACTTCTCTGATAACTCCTGCACTGAGGAGTCTTTTGACTTCGTTACGAGCACCTTCGGCCTTATCATCTGACATTTTCCGAAGCCTCTGCTTTCTGGGTCTGAAGGATGGATCAACATTGAGCGAGTGCTCAATAACATCCCTATTAACTCCGCAGAGATCATTGGCTGACCATGCAAAAACATCCTTGTTGTTGAACAAAAACCTTATCAAGGTTTTCTCTTGCTCTTCGGATAATTGAGAGCCCAACAGCACCCTCTGCTCTGCTATGTCCTCACATAAGAGCATGGGCTTCGGCTGATCTGCTGAAGCTGCTTTCTCCCTTCTGAATTTGTATTGTTCACAAGCTTCAGCTCCATCTATGTTATGGATTGCTTTTGAGTCAGTCCAGTTTCCTTCGGCCCTTCTGGCAGCTTCCTAACTTCCATGAATAGCGATGGGTCCTTGATCCGAAGGTATCTTCATGCAGAGATAAGCAGGATGAAGAATTGCTTCGAAAGCATTGAGGGTACCACGACCAATAATTGCATTGTAAGGGTATTCCATGTCAACAATGTCAAACACAACTTGCTCAGTTCTAGTGTTGTTGATGAACCCGAAGGTCACTGACATGGTGATCTTACCCAGTGCTACAATCTGTCGTCCTCCGAAGCCACAGAGAGGATGTGTAGCATCATGAATCTTATCTTCTGGCTCTTGCATTTGTCTGAAGGCCTTAGCAAATATGATATCAGCTGCACTGCCTGTGTCAACCAAGACATTGTGGACCAGAAATCCTTTGATAACACAAGAGATAACCATGGCATCGTTGTGTGGGTAATCCTTGAGCTGAAGGTCCTCTTGGGAGAAGGTAATAGGAATGTGAGACCATCTTGACTTGATGAAGGGTCCTAGCACCCCAACATGCTGCACCCTTCTCTGTGCTTCCTTCTTTTGTTTCTTGTTGGCTGGCTCTGAGGACGAACCACCTGTGATTGGGAGCACCAGCTTCGGGTCCGAAGCAGCTCCAGCTTGATCGTTGAACGAAGCCATCAGCTCAAAAAGTGGAAGTGAGTTCACCGGAGGTGGGCGCCAATGTTGGGGACTTGTTCTCAAAAGCTATGAATTAAGAACAAGGCAACATAAAATGTTAAATGTCAACGTCCTTCGTCCATGAAACATTATTCCCTTGAGGATAATGAGCCTTGGACGAAGGTAGATGAAAGTATAATTACGAAGCTTAAGTCTTCGTAATAAAATTTCAATAGATATTATAAGACAATATAAAATAAAGGGTATAAAAATGGTAAATAAATCATAGACAAATTATATTATATTTACTCAATATATTGAATACAATAATACCTCTGCCTTGACAAAGGTTGGTTTCCGAAAGATGCGATTGCAATTCCCAGAAAAAGTGTGAACAGTAAAGGAATACTGTTCACTATTTATAGGCACAGGACACAGCCTGTGAGGAATTACAATTATGCCCCTCATAAAAGTTTACAACATTGACTCAGACCTTTATGGACTAAAAGGTCATTCTATCTTTAAGTCGGTTTGTAATACCGAAGCTTCATGAAGAGGAACCTTCGGCCGTCTCATACAAACAGCTTCAGCCGAGAGCCGCGTCTTCCTAGAAGACCTTCGGCGACGAAGCATATACCCAACAAGGTCTATGTTGAGCAACCTTCTACCTTTGAAGATAGTGAGTACCCTAACCATGTGTATAAACTCTCTAAGGCGCTTTATGGGCTCAAGCAAGCCCCAAGAGCATGGTATGAATGCCTAAGAGATTTTTTTTATCACTAATGGCTTCAAAGTCGGAAAAGCCGATCCTACCCTCTTTACTAAAACTATTGCAAATGATTTGTTTGTATGCCAAATTTATGTTGATGATATCATATTTGGGTCTACTAACAAATCTACTTGTGAAGAGTTTAGTAGGATCGTGATTCAAAAATTCGAGATGTCAATGATGGGGGATTTGAAGTATTTTCTAGGATTTCAAGTCAAGCAACTCCAAGAGGGCACCTTCATCAGTCAAACGAAGTACATTTAAGACATACTCAACAAGTTTGGAATGAAGAATGCCAAGCCCATCAAAACACCCATGGGAACCAATGGGCATCTCGACCTCGACACGGGAGGTAAATCCATAGATCAAAAGGTATACCGGTCGATGATAGGATCTTTACTCTATTTATGTGCATCTCGACCGAATATTATGCTTTCTATATGCATGTGTGCAAGGTCCCAAGCCGATCCTAAGGAAGTTCACCTTAGGGCCGTGAAAAGGATCATGAGATATTTAGTTTATACAGCTAAGTTTGGACTTTGTTACCCCAAGGGATCCACTTTTGATTTAATAGGATATTCATATGCTGATTGGGCAGGGTGTAAAATTGATAGGAAGAGCACATCAGGGACTTGTCAGTTTTTGGGAAGATCTCTGGTGTCATGGGCTTCAAAGAAACAAAACTCAGTAGCTCTTTCTACCACCGAAGCCGAGTATATTGTCGCGGGTCATTGTTGTGCGCAATTACTTTGGATGAGGCAAACCCTTAGGGACTATGGCTACAAATTGAGCAAAGTCCCTCTCCTATGTGATAATGAGAGTGCAATCTGCATGGCGGATAATCCCGTTGAACACAGCCGCACTAAGCACATAGCCATTCGATATCACTTTTTGAGGGATCACCAACAAAGGGGGGATATCAAGATCGCCTATGTTAGCACCAAAGAACAACTAGCCGATATCTTCACCAAACCTTTAGATGAGAAAACCTTTACCAAACTTAGGAATGAGCTAAACATTCTTGATTCTCGGAACTTTGATTGACACTTTGCACACATAGCTTACTTATATACCTTTGATCATATCTCTTTTATGCCTATGACTAATGTGTTTTCAAGTGAATTTCTATTAAGTCATAGATTGAAAGGGAAATGGAGTCTTCGGCAAAGACAAGGCTTCTACTCCACTCTATCGATATTATTTACCCTTCGCCGTCACTCCGCATCATTCTCCACTATGGTATAATCTTCACTCATATTTATTTGTACCATTGGGGGAGAAAGTAAAAAGGGCTCTCAAACGTCTCCGTTTTTGGCGATTAATGCCAAAGGGGGAGAGAATATACCCCAAAGCAAAAGGACGCACCACCACCAAATTTCAAAATTTCTTAAAGTAGTATATTTCAAATTGATATATTTAAAGGAGAATTTTTCAATTGGTATCTAAATATTTTTCATATTGGTAAAACCCTCTTGAACACTAAGAGGAGAATTTCATCCAGGGGGAGTTTTGTTTAAGTCAAAGGAAAAGCATTTGAAACAGGGGGGAGAAAAATTTCAAACCTTGAAAATGCTTCTCGAACTCTTACTCATGTACCTTCGACTATTTGCAAAAAGACTTTGAAAAGATTTTCCAAAAGAATTTGCAAAAACAAAACAAGTGGTGCAAATGTGGTCCAAAATGTTAAAAGAAATAAAGCAATCCATGCATATCTAGTGAAAGTATAAATTGGTTTAATTCCAAGCAACCTTTGCACTTACCTTATGCAAACTAGTTCAATTCTGCACTTATATATTTGCTTTGGTTTATGTTGGCATCAATCACCAAAAAGGGGGAGATTGAAAGGGAAATAGGGTTTAACCTTTTCCTAAATGATTTTGGTGGTTGAAATGCCCAACATAAATAATTGGACTAACTAGTTTGCTCTAAATTATATATTCTACAAGTGCCAAAGGTTCAACACAAACCAATAAAAAGATCAAAGTTAGGGTTCAAATGAAAGGAGCAAAAGAAACCGAAGACAACCCTGGTCTAGCGCACCGGACAGTGTCCGGTGCACCAGGGGTCGTACAATCTGAACTCTTCACCTTCGAGTTTCTTAGACGCCGCTCCACTATAATTCACCGGACTGTCCGGTGTGCCACTGGACTGTCCGGTGCGCCAAGCGGAGCAACGACTAACAGCGCAACGGTCATCTGCAAAAGTGTGAACAGTGCGTGAACAGTGCGCCCAGAAGTCAGAGCAGACATCAAAGGCGCACTAGACAATGAACAGTGTCTGTCCGGTGTGGCACCAGACTGTCCGGTGCCCCAAGATGTTAGAGCTCCAACGGTCGAAACCGTCAGAACCCTAACAGTTGGGTGACGTGGCTGGCGCACCGGACAGTGTCCGGTGGCACACCGTACTGTCCGGTGCGCCCATCGACAGACAGCCTCCCCAACAGTTGAATTGTTGGTTGGGGCTATAAATACCCCCCAACCACCACCACTCCAAGCATCCAAGTTTTTCAGACATCTCATTCAATACAAGAGCTAGTGCAATCAATACAAGACACAATTCAAAAGAATCAAAGCCTCTCCAAGTCCCAAATACACTCCAAACACTTAGTGACTAGAGAGAGAGTTTTGCTCGTGTTCTTTGAGCTCTTGTTCTTGGATCGCTTTCTTCTTCCCCATTCTTGTTCTTCAAACACTTGTAATCAAAGCAAGAGACACCAAGTGTGTGGTGGTCCTTGCAGGGTCTAAGTGACCCGTTTGATTAAGGAGAAAGCTCACTCGGTCTAGGTGACCGTTTGAGAGAGGAAAAGGGTTGAAAGAGACCCGATCTTTGTGACCACCTCAACGGGGATTAGGTTCTTTGGAACCGAACCTCGGTAAAACAAATCACCATGTCATCTACTATATTTTTTTGGTTGATTTGTTTTCCCCTCTCTTTTGGACTCGGTTTTATTTCTAACGCTAACCCCAGCTTGTAGTTATGCTTTAAGTTTATAAATTTCAGTTTCCGCCTATTCACCCCCCCCCCTCCAGGCAACTTTCAGCAACTTTGTGCGGGTCCAAGGCAATGCTCCACTCCGGTGACCAACCCAAAGGGCTAGATCAGAAGCCACATCACAAAATAGAAGCGTATCTGATACGGCCAGAAGGTTAGAAGTGGTCGGCAAAAGGCAGGTCCAAAGCTATGACATGAACAAAGTAAACACCCGAGCAATCCCCACGGATTACTCAAGGGCTCGGGCGCTATATCATATTGATGCATGTAATACTCAAATTTGTATACAAAGGAATATGGTGGATTTCCACATTTTGTGTGCCTTATTTGCATCATAAAAAGAGCACTTATGTAATTGAGAGTGACTAAATAAAATAATGATTCCAAAATAAAAGAAAGTGCATTTGTTGGAGTTTTTATGTTTGTGCATTAAATAAAAATAATAACAATATAAAAATGACTAGAAATTGGATTAAGCCCTACATTGAAAACTAGGGTTTAAGATTAAGAAGAGAAATGATATGAAAATAAAAATAATATAAATATATTTCTAGAATTTGCACTTTTCATTTCATAATATGATTTGATAACAAATTTGTACAAGGTTTGAAACTAAATTTGAATTCAAACAAAAGAAAAGGAACCTTGGAAATGAAGAAAATAGAAAGAAAAATAAAAAGAAAAAGAATAAAAGCTAAACTGGGCCGATTGCTTCATTTCTGGCCCACTAAACCCGCGCGGCCCACTGCTCAAGCCCCCTCGCGCGCGCGCTGGACGCTCACCGACCATGCGGGCCCACCTGGAAGTCACACGTATGCGTGCGCGTTCAGTCAATGGCGCCTGGGCCCCACTTTCCAGCCCCTTTTCTCAGTTCCGCGCGCACGCAGCCATCTGACGGATGGGGCCCACTGGCAGTCTCCTATGTGTGCGTGTTTACCGTGGATCCCTCTGGTGCGCGGGACCCGCATGTCAGCACCTTCTCCCCGTCCTTCGCAACGGCTGGCGCGGAAATCGCCGCCATTGCCGGGGTCATGGGCGACCTTCCCCTCCGCTTGGACCTGGACTCCCGGAGATAAAAGGGAGCCTCCGTGACCCATCCTTCCCCTGCTAACTTCTCGCCCTCCCTCGCGCCCGCAGTCCGTTGAAAAACCGCCGCTGCTACCGCCGCCACGGGCTCGGGTTTGGCCGCCGTCATCGTCCGGCAAGTGTGTGGGTGCGCGCGCCTCGGAGTTGGGTCGGAGTGCGTGCGACGTAGCCCCGGTGGTGATCGCGGGCTTCTCTGCACCGGAACGCAAGCTTTCTCACCGAATTTCCTCGTCGCCGCCGTGCACATCGCCTGGACCCGCACCGTGCCGTCGTCGGGTGGTCTCTGCACCTCAATTCTCGGTGAGTAGCCATTTCTAGTGTTCGCGCGACAGTAGTGACCATCTAGCGCTGGTTGAATTAGGGTTTAGTGCCTGGTATCGCCGGGCAGTGATGTTCGCCGGCGTATATCGCGGTGGCGAGGTGCGCCGCCGCGCTCGGCCGTCGGTAGGGTGAAGACGACCCCTCGGTCGTTCATCCTAGATCGGACGTGGAGGATTAGATCTCGTGCGGTGAAATGGCGGCCGTAGGATCTTAGATGGGCGGAGCAGATTTAATCACGTAAACCCCCTGGGCGATCCAATCTGGACCGTCCGATTGATAATGAGCGTCTTAGATTAGACATAACTTACCCCTTCGTTTATTTAAATCTGAGCCATCCAACCTAGATCCATCGGCCAGGATCCGAAGATACCCCTTCGGCCGCGACACTTTGCATAACAGCCCCTGGAAAACACTGAAATCAACCCGCCATCCTATCTGACTGTGCACTGGGTCTCGTACCTCTTGCGCAGAGACCCCTGAGTTTTCTGGAAATCGAGGCCCAGTCCAGAGCCTGATGTAAATTGAATAAATTAAATAGAAAATAGATTTTAATATGAAAATAAATGCTAGGAATTGTATAATCCATAGAAAATTCATATTAGCTCCAAATTGAGTCATTCCAATTCCTAAAATTTTGTAATATTATTCTCTATCATTTAGTATCCCTGTTTTGACATGAAAACATTTAGAAAATTAATTTCTCATCTAATCCTATTTTAATCACATTAAATCTTAAGAAATTCATAACTTGAATTCTATAACTCCAAATTCAGTGATTCCAATTCCTATGATCTCATTTTAATGTGTAGATTTTTACTGTATATTTTATTTACATGTTTGGTGTGATGTTGATTTTGGCTATACTATGTATGTATTGTGTTGATGCGAATAGACGAGCAAGCCACTGTGGAAACTGAGGTTCAACAAGTAGAAGTAGCTGAGCAGGAGCTCATTGAAGGCAAGTTGTGCCCTTGATCACTTACTTTCCCAGCCATGTTCTTATTAATTTTAATGATCTGCATAGGATAATTTTGATGGGAGCCTTTATGTTACCCCAGTTTTGATTACCTCTATACCTTGTTCACCCCTGAAATATTTTTGGGTAGTACTTGCTATTGCTTTATGTGGATTGGGTATGGAGATGCACTATTCATGACTATTCTGTTATTAACTTGTTATTATTATTGTTCATGTTAAGATCATTAAATTAATGGGAACATGGAGCGACCACCCGGGAAAACAGTGCTACCACAAGGGTATAATGGGACGCCCTTGGCTGACTAATTAGGAAAGCTAGTGGAAGACTACCTTACCTGAAAGGGGCAAGGGCAGTAGGGGAGAGGTCAGTGCGGGGAGGTCCCTGGTTGATTTTGCTGCGATGGCTGTCAGCCAGGAACCCTGTACTGGATCTTCCTATAAACTGTAGCGGGTTTTCGGAAGCTAGTGGAACTTTGTAAAGGCCTCGTAGTGGATCCCTAGCCATTCACCTCGGTAGTGTCTAAGGGCCTTGCAAACCCAGGCGACATGGGATACACGACTTGTGGGTAAAGATGCGCAACCTCTGCAGAGTGTAAAACTAGTATACTAGCCGTGCTCACGGTCAAGAGCGGCTCGGACCCTCACATGATTAAATATGGAACTTAAATTCAATTTGACATTTGCATCGCATTTGGGATTATTTTACTATTATTGTTCTTTATTATTATTAAGGTTTGGTATTTACTTACACTTAGTAATTGCTAATAAAATTTTGACCAACTTATAAAAGCAATGCTCAGCCTCAACCTCTATTTCATTGATCAGCCTTACACTACATGAACTCCCACCTTTGGTGAGTTCATGCCACATTATTCCCCACGACTTGTTGAGCTATGAACGTATGTGAGCTCACTCTTGCTGTCTCACAACCCCCCCCCACAGGAGAAGAACAGGTGGTCGAAGAGGAGCCGCCTAACACTGAGGAGTTCGATCTGATCTAGGTGGCGTGTCTCGGTCGACATTGGCGCCGACGATCCTTAGTTCGCTTTATCTTTATTATTTTATTTTGTAATAAGACTTCCGCTATGTAATAAGTACTCTGATGTTTTATGACATTTATCTCTATACACTCTGTTATTATATATGTTGTCTTCTTGGCGCATGTATGAGATGCACCCGGTTTTGTCCCTTTAAAACCGGGTGTTACAGAAGTGGTATCAGAGCAAATGTTGACTGTAGGACGAAACCTAGATAGAAATGGACAAACCCTTACCTGCTTACCTTACTCTGATTCTTTCTATACTTATCTTGATCATGTCTCACCTTCTACTGTTCTACTCTGATCATTCTTACCTTTTCTACTCTGAGACCAGATGGATTTCACACCTTGGAATCGTACATTTATGAACTTTTTAAGAGATAGGAGACCTAAGACAAAAATTAAAATTATTTTCTCTATTAAAAATGTTGGTTGATTGATCTGATGATAAATGCTTGATTTGCTTCTTTGATTGATTGAAACATTATAGTTGGGCATCTTAGCATGTACCACTATAAGGTAATGAATTAGCCTTAGTAGGCAACACACTTAGCTAATGAATCCCCCAAAGTAACATAATTCGTAATCACCTGCCTTGTCTACAATCCTTTCTTTCTTACCCTGTGTTCCTAACCCAGATGGCCTACCCCTATAGTGTTAGAAGAGAGCACTATAGACGTGATCCTTGGTATGTCATGGTTGAGAAAGGCAAAGACACAATATACACTATGCTAAGGGAATCATAGAACTCACCAGTTCCAAAGGAGAAAGATTTCAAGTTAATATTGCAGTAACCACCTCATCCAAACGGGCAATGTTCTTTATACCTGAGGAGTTTATTGGTGTCAACATCCGTGTGGTTAGAGATTCTTCGGATGTCTTCCTAGAAGGGTTACCAGGAATGCCACCAGATAGGGAAGTTGAGTTTGTTATTGATCTCTTACCTGGACCTACCCCTATTTCTAAACGGCCATACAGGATGTCTGTAGAAGAATTAAGAGAACTCAAGAAGCACTTAACGGAGTTACAAGAGGCTGGGTACATTCGTTTGAATTCTTCACCTTGGGGGAGCGCCAGTTCTATTGGACAGAAGAAGGATGGATCGCCAAGGATGTGCATGGATTATATGACCCTTAATGATGTTACCGTGAAGAACAAGTACCTGTTACCCTGCATTGAGGATTTATTCAGATAAGAGGTGCTAGAGTATTCTCGAAGATTGATCTCCGATCCGGTTACCATCAGATGAGGATTAGACCATCGGATATTCCCAAGACGGCTTTCTCAACTCGATATGGATTATATGAGTTTACTGTTATGTCATTTGGACTAACCAATGCACCAGCTTACTTCATGAATTTGATGAATAAGGTGTTTATGGAGTATTTGGACATATTCGTCGTGGTATTCATCGACGATATTCTTATCTATTCTAAGAATGAAAGTGATCATGAACAACATCTAAGGTTGGTGCTACAGAAGCTACGAGATAATCAACTCTACGCTAAGTTCAGCAAGTGCGAGTTTTGGATTGACAAGGTGTCATTCCTTGGTCATATTATTTCTAATGGAGGAATAGCAGTGGATCCTGCTAAAGTGAAAGAGATTATGGAGTGGAGAGTGCCCACTACAGTTACGGAGATTCGGAGTTTCTTGGGACTCGCAGGATATTATCGGAGATTTATTGAAGGATTTTCTAAGATTGCTAAGCCCATGACATCACTTTTGGAGAAAAGGAAGAGAATTCAAGTGGGATGACAAATGCCAAGAGAGTTTTGATCAATTGAAGGAGAGATTGATGTCACCTCCAGTATTGATTATGCCAGATCTGCAGAAGGGATTTGATATTTACTGTGATGCATGTGGCCAAGGACTTGGATGTGTGCTTATGCAAGATGGTCATGTGATTGCCTATGCATCTCGTCAGTTGCGGAAGCATGAATTGAACTACCCCACTCATGACTTAGAGCTGGCAGCAGTTGTGCATGCACTTAAGATTTGGAGACACTACATTATGGGAACTAAGTGCCAAGTATACACGGATCATAAGAGTTTGAAGTACATATTTACTCAGAAGGATCTCAACCTTAGGCAACGCCGTTGGTTGGAGCTCATTAAGGATTATGATTTAGAGATTCACTATCACCCAGGCAAGGCAAATTTGGTTGCAGATGCCTTGAGTCGGAAGGAGCATGTTCACTCCGCTTTCGTTGTCCAGCTACCTGACGAATTAGCAAAAGATTTTGAGAGACTCAACCTGGGAATTGTTACACATACGGAAGGAGTTACTATTGAATTGGAACCTACCTTGGAGCAAGAAATTCGTAAAGGTCAGGTTGGTGATGCCAAAATCCAGGAGATCAAGGATCTGATAACAGAGGGTAGAGGCCCAGAGTTCACAGAGGATGAGCAAGGCACGATATGGTTCAAGAGTCGGATCTGTGTGCCCGATATTGATAATCTTCGGGAAACCATATTGAAGGAAGCACATGACACAATTTATTCTATCCATCCTGGAAGTACTAAGATGTATCAGGATTTGAAGCAAAAGTATTGGTGGTATGGACTAAAGAGAGATGTGGCTGCACATGTGGCTATGTGCGATGTATGCCAAAGAGTTAAAGCTGAACACCAGAGGCCAGCCGGACTACTGCATCCACTGAAGATACCTGAGTGGAAATGGGAAGAGATTGGCATGGACTTCATTGTTGGATTACCCCGCACCTCTGCTGGATATGATTCAATATGGGTGATTGTGGACAGGCTAACTAAAGTAGCCCACTTTATTCCAGTGAAGACCACATATTCTGGAGCCAAGTTGGCAGAGTTGTACATGGCACGGATTGTATGCCTGCATGGTGTGCCAAAGAAGATTGTGTCAGATCGAGGATCGCAGTTTACCTCTCGATATTGGAAGAAGTTACACGAGTCCTTGGATACAAGATTAAATTTTAGTTCGGCTTACCATCCCCAGACTGATGGGCAGACTGAGAGGACTAACCAAGTACTGGAAGATATGTTAAGAGCTTGTGCCCTTAAGCATGGTGGTAGTTGGGATAAGAGTCTACCATATGCTGAGTTCTCATATAATAATAGCTATCAGGCCAGTTTGAAGATGTCACCGTTTGAGGCTTTGTATGGCAGAAAGTGCAGGACTCCCTTGTATTGGAATCAAACTGGTGAAAGGCAGTTGTTTGGGCCTGAGATTATACAAGAAGCAGAGGAACAAGTTCAGCAAATAAGGGAGAATTTGAGAACTGCACAATCCAGGCAGAAAAGCTATGCTGATACCCGGAGAAGACTACTTGAGTTTAAGGAGGGAGATTATGTCTATTTGAAGGTGTCACCACTTCGGGGTATGAGAAGATTCAAGGTGAAAGGAAAGTTGTCCCCTCGCTTTATTGGACCCTTCTTAATCTTAAAGCGAGTGGGTGAGGTTGCATATCAATTGGAGTTACCGGATCATCTTGCGGATGTTCATGATGTATTTCATGTATCTCAGCTGAAGAAATGTCTCAGGGTACCTGAGGAGCAATTACCGATGGAAGACCTTAATGTTCAAGATGACCTGACTTATGCTGAATACCCCGTCAAGATTTTGGATACTTTGACTCGAGTTACAAGAAATAAGGTTATAAAGATGTGCAAAGTGCAATGGAGCCACCACAGTGAAGATGAAGCAACTTGGGAAAGAGAAGAAGAGCTTCGTATAGATTTTCCCCACCTTTTCCCTAGATCTTCCTAAATCTCGAGGATGAGATTATTTTTAAGGGGGGTAGGATTTGTAATACTCAAATTTGTATACAAAGGAATATGGTGGATTTCCACATTTTGTGTGCCTTATTTGCATCATAAAAAGAGCACTTATGTAATTGAGAGTGACTAAATAAAATAATGATTCCAAAATAAAAGAAAGTGCATTTGTTGGAGTTTTTATGTTTGTGCATTAAATAAAAATAATAACAATATAAAAATGACTAGAAATTGGATTAAGCCCTACATTGAAAACTAGGGTTTAAGATTAAGAAGAGAAATGATATGAAAATAAAAATAATATAAATATATTTCTAGAATTTGCACTTTTCATTTCATAATATGATTTGATAACAAATTTGTACAAGGTTTGAAACTAAATTTGAATTCAAACAAAAGAAAAGGAACCTTGGAAATGAAGAAAATAGAAAGAAAAATAAAAAGAAAAAGAATAAAAGCTAAACTGGGCCGATTGCTTCATTTCTGGCCCACTAAACCCGCGCGGCCCACTGCTCAAGCCCCCTCGCGCGCGCGCTGGACGCTCACCGACCATGCGGGCCCACCTGGAAGTCACACGTATGCGTGCGCGTTCAGTCAATGGCGCTTGGGCCCCACTTTCCAGCCCCTTTTCTCAGTTCCGCGCGCACGCAGCCATCTGACGGATGGGGCCCACTGGCAGTCTCCTATGTGTGCGTGTTTACCGTGGATCCCTCTGGTGCGCGGGACCCGCATGTCAGCACCTTCTCCCCGTCCTTCGCAACGGCTGGCGCGGAAATCGCCGCCATTGCCGGGGTCATGGGCGACCTTCCCCTCCGCTTGGACCTGGACTCCCGGAGATAAAAGGGAGCCTCCGTGACCCATCCTTCCCCTGCTAACTTCTCGCCCTCCCTCGCGCCCGCAGTCCGTTGAAAAACCGCCGCTGCTACCGCCGCCACGGGCTCGGGTTTGGCCGCCGTCATCGTCCGGCAAGTGTGTGGGTGCGCGCGCCTCGGAGTTGGGTCGGAGTGCGTGCGACGTAGCCCCGGTGGTGATCGCGGGCTTCTCTGCACCGGAACGCAAGCTTTCTCACCGAATTTCCTCGTCGCCGCCGTGCACATCGCCTGGACCCGCACCGTGCCGTCGTCGGGTGGTCTCTGCACCTCAATTCTCGGTGAGTAGCCATTTCTAGTGTTCGCGCGACAGTAGTGACCATCTAGCGCTGGTTGAATTAGGGTTTAGTGCCTGGTATCGCCGGGCAGTGATGTTCGCCGGCGTATATCGCGGTGGCGAGGTGCGCCGCCGCGCTCGGCCGTCGGTAGGGTGAAGACGACCCCTCGGTCGTTCATCCTAGATCGGACGTGGAGGATTAGATCTCGTGCGGTGAAATGGCGGCCGTAGGATCTTAGATGGGCGGAGCAGATTTAATCACGTAAACCCCCTGGGCGATCCAATCTGGACCGTCCGATTGATAATGAGCGTCTTAGATTAGACATAACTTACCCCTTCGTTTATTTAAATCTGAGCCATCCAACCTAGATCCATCGGCCAGGATCCGAAGATACCCCTTCGGCCGCGACACTTTGCATAACAGCCCCTGGAAAACACTGAAATCAACCCGCCATCCTATCTGACTGTGCACTGGGTCTCGTACCTCTTGCGCAGAGACCCCTGAGTTTTCTGGAAATCGAGGCCCAGTCCAGAGCCTGATGTAAATTGAATAAATTAAATAGAAAATAGATTTTAATATGAAAATAAATGCTAGGAATTGTATAATCCATAGAAAATTCATATTAGCTCCAAATTGAGTCATTCCAATTCCTAAAATTTTGTAATATTATTCTCTATCATTTAGTATCCCTGTTTTGACATGAAAACATTTAGAAAATTAATTTCTCATCTAATCCTATTTTAATCACATTAAATCTTAAGAAATTCATAACTTGAATTCTATAACTCCAAATTCAGTGATTCCAATTCCTATGATCTCATTTTAATGTGTAGATTTTTACTGTATATTTTATTTACATGTTTGGTGTGATGTTGATTTTGGCTATACTATGTATGTATTGTGTTGATGCGAATAGACGAGCAAGCCACTGTGGAAACTGAGGTTCAACAAGTAGAAGTAGCTGAGCAGGAGCTCATTGAAGGCAAGTTGTGCCCTTGATCACTTACTTTCCCAGCCATGTTCTTATTAATTTTAATGATCTGCATAGGATAATTTTGATGGGAGCCTTTATGTTACCCCAGTTTTGATTACCTCTATACCTTGTTCACCCCTGAAATATTTTTGGGTAGTACTTGCTATTGCTTTATGTGGATTGGGTATGGAGATGCACTATTCATGACTATTCTGTTATTAACTTGTTATTATTATTGTTCATGTTAAGATCATTAAATTAATGGGAACATGGAGCGACCACCCGGAAAAACAGTGCTACCACAAGGGTATAATGGGACGCCCTTGGCTGACTAATTAGGAAAGCTAGTGGAAGACTACCTTACCTGAAAGGGGCAAGGGCAGTAGGGGAGAGGTCAGTGCGGGGAGGTCCCTGGTTGATTTTGCTGCGATGGCTGTCAGCCAGGAACCCTGTACTGGATCTTCCTATAAACTGTAGCGGGTTTTCGGAAGCTAGTGGAACTTTGTAAAGGCCTCGTAGTGGATCCCTAGCCATTCACCTCGGTAGTGTCTAAGGGCCTTGCAAACCCAGGCGACATGGGATACACGACTTGTGGGTAAAGATGCGCAACCTCTGCAGAGTGTAAAACTAGTATACTAGCCGTGCTCACGGTCAAGAGCGGCTCGGACCCTCACATGATTAAATATGGAACTTAAATTCAATTTGACATTTGCATCGCATTTGGGATTATTTTACTATTATTGTTCTTTATTATTATTAAGGTTTGGTATTTACTTACACTTAGTAATTGCTAATAAAATTTTGACCAACTTATAAAAGCAATGCTCAGCCTCAACCTCTATTTCATTGATCAGCCTTACACTACATGAACTCCCACCTTTGGTGAGTTCATGCCACATTATTCCCCACGACTTGTTGAGC
The DNA here is from genome assembly GCF_902167145.1 of Zea mays. Lineage (NCBI taxonomy): Eukaryota > Viridiplantae > Streptophyta > Magnoliopsida > Poales > Poaceae > Zea > Zea mays. The sequence continues at coordinate 18,275,419 of NC_050096.1, read as the reverse complement.
TATGAACGTATGTGAGCTCACTCTTGCTGTCTCACAACCCCCCCCCCCCCCACAGGAGAAGAACAGGTGGTCGAAGAGGAGCCGCCTAACACTGAGGAGTTCGATCTGATCTAGGTGGCGTGTCTCGGTCGACATTGGCGCCGACGATCCTTAGTTCGCTTTATCTTTATTATTTTATTTTGTAATAAGACTTCCGCTATGTAATAAGTACTCTGATGTTTTATGACATTTATCTCTATACACTCTGTTATTATATATGTTGTCTTCTTGGCGCATGTATGAGATGCACCCGGTTTTGTCCCTTTAAAACCGGGTGTTACAATGCACTTGCAAACTCAGGGCTTTGATCCCCAGCAAGAAAGCCTCCACCCAACTCCAAGGAGTCGCACGAAGGCTCGGGGGCTGTTGTCGGGTACCTAGGAACGGGGTACCTGTAGCAAGGCCTGCAACCTATCTCTGACCTATCCACCGAGAAAGCCTGCGAGGCAGGGCAAACGACCAAGCCCCCGTCGAGCAAGTCAGCTCGGCGGGGCGAACGACCAAGTATCCACCGAGCAAGTCTGTGAGGCGGGATGAACGACCAAGGCCCCACCGAGCAAGTCTGCAAGGCGGGGCGAACGACCAAGCCCCCGTCGAGCAAGTTTGCGAGGCGGGGCGAACGACCAAGCCCTCACCGAGCAAGTCGGTGAGGTGGGGTGAACGACCAAGTCCCCATCGAGCGGATCCGTAAGGAAGGAACCCGGGCCGATGCGTCGGTCCACGACGGCCGCAACAAGACACAACATCACCAAACCACATCTAGACCGTACATACAGTAATAAAAGGTCTCTAGCAGACATGATGGAACATCCCTGCGTGCGTCCACGGATATACCCTCATTAACTCGTGGGGTCAGTCAACTTCGGTTGCGGAGACCTCAGCACCAGAGTCTTCTAAGTGGCCCATACACCGGAAAGGACAAGATAATACCCCATACCGGGTGTATACCTACGTGTGCCGGATATTGACGCAAGGGGTATGACGGAAGATGAAGATGTACTAGAGACAACCCTAAACCTCGCCATAAGCCCACTTTGCGGGACCCTCCAGGTACGACAACATTGACACGGGGCAAGCTAGAGTGACCCATATGGAGAGTAGACGAGACAGAATGCAGTATCAGGAGTACGACAGTGCACGCCCCGTAGTTCGTAGACGACACCAAGAGGGCTAGAGCAGCCCGGGGGCAACAAGCCGAGGACACCCTGAGTAGAATACAAGTCCCAACTGTAAAGTCCACCTTGAGCTATAAAAGGGCGAGACAATCTTCCTTCTACACACAAGCACACTTGTTGTAACACACTCCTAAGCAATACAACGATAAGCACTGCACTGGACTAGGGCCTCGACATGAACCAGTATAACCCTTGTGTCTCAATTCCTAGCTCGGATTCACATGATCCACCATTCAGAGTGAGTTCGCGTTTGCATCTCCCACCAACACAAATCTATTGTCCCTCCGTTTTCTGAAACCACGACACAATGTGTATAAGTGACAATGTTTTACATTAATAATATATGAATTAATAATATATGAAGTACATCCTAATAAAATTTCAGTGACGACGGGGATCCCCGACAGGGAATTTATCCTCGTGGGGGAACGGGGACGAAGAACAAATGTTCCATGCAAGCGTTCGTGGGGATCCCCGCGGGGAATTTTTTGTGTCGTGGGACGGAGATGGGAGCTAAAACCCCACACGGAATTCCCCATTGTCATCCCTACTCCTGATCGGCCTAGCATCAGTTGTAATTTTGGCGTCATAGCCTAGTCGCGTCGGCCTACATCAGTAAACACGCAAACATTGTGGATCCCTTCAGGGTTAATTTGTGAGCAACAAAACCAGAGAAGATTAAAGGGGCTAAAACCATTTTTATTAAATTCTGAATAGAAGGAAATTTTAGCACCTTCAATTATCTCCTGTATTTTAGCTCCCAAACTAGCCCTCAATAAAAATCCGAGGGGCGAGATCAATTTGTAGCAGCATCCTCTCAGTTTTGGGAGATAGCAACTTCTCAACGGCTTTTATAACTCATTGTTTTGGAAATTTTGTGTCTTATTTCATCTGATTTGAGTTATCGTCTTTGTTATCTACTCAGGTCTAGCTCATGTGTTTGTAATAAACAAAACTTAACAGCAGTTCGGAACCAAAAAAAATGCAAGGAAGCTTCTAAAATTTCTGGCCGACGTTTGAGGTATTTTCTGATGTGGCTTTTGAACAAGGGCCCTTATTGCGAAACTTGAGAGCAACAAGATTCATCTCCAATCAAAAATTGCAAAGGAGGTAAATTATTTTCCCTTACGATCACATAAATTGGGTTAAGTGGTATTGAATTTTTTTAGATAATGGAACAAAATCCGGCTTTCGCCTCTGGGTAGGGCCAAGTTCAGACACCAAATAACAACTCCAAGTACTTGCAAAATAAGGCCAAAACATTTAGCCTAAAAGACTTAAACTCTCCCTTACTCCTCACCGATTCAACACTCACTTAAAAAACGAAAACGATCAATACAACGTAATCCTACTAGAAAACCCTCCAACCCCGATAAGCAAAAAAGTGCATGGCCATCGTCTCCAGATGTCGACAAGCTCTTCTTAACAGATCCGCTGAATCGTCACTTCTTTGCAGCTGCGCCCAAAGTCTGAGCCAATGAGTTCCTCTGAATAGAACCTGCAAATAAGTAAACATTTGTGCTCTATTAAATACTAAGTCATTTCTACTTATCCAGATAGCCCAACACAATGTTGAGACACCTGTAATAATGAGATTCTTAGTATTTAAATCCACCCCCATCAACCAGTTCCCAAAGAAATGTTTAACAGATCTAGGTCCTGGTAAACCAAAACAGATTGATATCAACCGCCACATAAAGTGAGCAACATGACAGTCAATAAATAAATGCTGATTGGTTTCATCCAAATTACAAAAGCCACACTTACTGCTACCTTGCCAGTTGCATTTTGCTAAATTATCTTTCGTCAGCACTACTCCTTTTAATAAGTACCACATAAAGATTTTAATCTTAAGTGGCACTTTAAGTTTCCAGATTTCCTTATGGTTAAAAACATTCCCATTATTAATAAGACTCATATACATAGATTGAACTGTAAACTGCCCAGAATTAGTTAAACTCCATTTAAAAATGTCCCTATCGACACTCAACTGAACATGTAATATACTTGCCACTAAATTATACCACAAAGTGAGGTTTTGACCGACAAGCGCCCTACGGAATGATACGTTTAAAGGTACTGTAGCCAAATCTGTAGCAACCGTGGCACTTTTATGTCTTACAATATGATAAAGAGATGGGTAACAAATCATAAAGGATTGAGTACCCATACAAATGTCCTGCCAGAACCTTATTTGTTCTCCATTTTTAATAATGAAATTTCCTAGGTTAAGGAATGTATCCTTTACTTTCATTAACCCCGACCAAAAATGTGAATCACCATGTTTAAGTTTCACATTCGACAACGGATATCTCTTAAGATATTTGTTACGCACCAATTGTTGCCACATCCCATCCTCATTAATAAGCTTAAAAAGCCATTTGCTTAGCAAGCATTTATTTTGAACTTCTATGTTCTGAATTCCTAACTCTCCTTGATCCTTAGGTTGGCATAGGATGTTCCATTTGGCAAGTCTGTACTTTTTCTTATGATCCCCTCCTTGCCAAAAGAACCTATACCGAAAGCAATCTATTCTCTCGAGAACCCCTCTGGGTATCTTGAAGAAAGATATCATAAACATAACTAAACTGGTAAGCACTGAATTTATTAGGACTAATCTGCCTCCAATAGACATAAGCTTCCATTCCATCCACTGAGCTTCTTTTCGAATTTTGCCTCTACTATTTTCCAATCACTATTGTTTAACTTCCGATAATGCATTGGTATCCCTAAATATTTAAACGGATAGTCCCCATTTCTGCATCCGAACAACAGTTGATATTGATCCTTAACATCGGAGGCCTGACCAAAGCAGAAAATCTCGCTTTTGTGATAGTTAATTTTTAACCCTGAGACTTGCTCAAAAGCCAGGAGAAGTAATTTCATATTCTTGGCTTTCTCCAAGTCATGCTCCAAAAACAGGATAGTATCATCTGCATATTGCAAGATAGATAAACCGTCCTCCACTAAATGAGGCACCAATCCTACAACTTGTTCCTCCTCTTTTGCTCTTTTAATTAGAATACCAAGCATGTCCACCACTATATTAAAAAGAATAGGGGACAACGGATCCCCTGCCTTAATCGTTTTTAGTTTGAAAATTTGCCCCAATTCGATCGTTTACCTTAATGCCGACATGGCCTCCTGTCATAATAGAATTAATCCATGAACACCAAGTACTGGAGAAACCTTTCATACGTAAGGTCTGCTGCACAAAGTTCCATTTAACATTGTCATATGCCTTCTCAAAATCAATTTTAAATATTACCCCACTCTTTTTCCTTCTATGAAGTTCGTGAATCGTCTCATGCAAAACTACCACCCCTTCCATAATGTTCCTGCCAAGGATAAAAGCTGTTTGGGTCGGAGAAATTACTTTCGAAGCAACCGAAGAGAGCCTATTTGTCATCACCTTTGTAAAGATTTTAAAACTTACATTAAGTAAACAGATAGGTCTATATTGCTGAATCGTCTCTGCCTCCCTACATTTCGGTAAAACTATGATCGTGCCAAAATTCAGACTATAAAGAGGTAGGTCGCCTCTATGAAAGTTCTGGAAGATAGCAACTAGATCATCTTTTACTGTAGACCAGAACACTTGGTAAAACTCCGCAGGGAATCCATCCGGACCAGGAGCTTTATTATGCTCCATCTGGAATAGAGCCTTACGAATTTCGTCCTCAGTAAAAGGTGAAATCAAAAGATCATTTTCTACTTCCGAGACCTAAGGTATGTCTTGTCTATGGCTCTCATCTAGACCCACATCTGTTTCCTCCGGTGGACCGAACAACCTTTTGTAATAGGACGTTATATGCTTCCTCAAAACTTCTTCCCCATGTATGACATTGTCTCCATCCTGCAATTGGTAAATCCTAGACTTCCTATGTTTCCCACTAGCAACAAGGTGGAAATACTTAGTATTAGAATCACCTTGAAGAAGTTCCTTAGTTTTCGCTCTTTGATACCACTTGATTTCTTCCTCTCTAAGCATATGGGCTAACTTATTCTGAAGAATTTGTTTCAAATCAATTTCATCAACTGCCAGACCAACCCCCTCTGCCTTTTTATCCAAGAAATCTAGTTTATTCAGAATATATTCTTCTCTTTTTTGTACGCTCCGCTAGAATTTTTTGCCCAACCCCTAAGGTATTGCCTCACCCGTATAATCTTGGTCTGCCACCTTTCCAAAGGGGTATTTCCCACTGTAACTAAAGCCCAAGTAGTCTTTACCATATCTAAGAAACTGTCACGAAGTAACCATCCTAATTCAAATTTGAAAGGATGTGGATGTGCACAATCATTAGATTCTCCAGTGTTCAACAACAAGGGCGTATGATCGGAAATATCCCTGTTCAGAGCTACTACTGTAGATAAAGGATATTTATTGTCCCATTCAGTAGCTACTAGGACACGATCCAACTTTTCATATGTCGGATTAGGTAACCTGTTAGCCCACGTGAACTGCCTTCCAAACATCTCAATCTCTTTCAGGTTTAAACTATCAATTATCACATTAAACATAAAAGGCCATCTACTTTGAAAATTGTCTTTATTCTTGTCCTTTGGACCTCTAAGAATATTAAAATCACCACCTATTACTATAGGTAAGGTCTCACGACTCACAAATTGAACAAGCTCTGTCAAGAAAGCATCTTTCCTATCATTCTGAGCAGGACCATACACTACAGTTAAAGCCCATTTGAAGCAATCATTTTTGTTGCACAAAATGAACTTAACGTAGAAATCCCCTTCGTCAATAGCTCCTATGTCATAAATATCCATATCAATACCCATTAGAATTCCCCCTGAATGACCAGAAGGTTCTTTTGTATGCCAGATAAAATTTCTCCCTCCACATAAATTCCTTAAAAAAGATTCTGCAAACAATCTCTTAACTGTTTCTGAAATAGCAATAAAAGATAAATTTTGCTCTTTTTTAACTCTAAAATAAATCTATATTTTAAAGGGTCTCTAAACCCATCACGATTCCAAAACACCCCTTTCATTTAGACTCAAAAGAATTTGACTTAATTCTCCTCATGGAACCCTTTGTGACTTCGGACATGTCAGTACGAGACATTGCTATATGTTCACTTTCCATGTCCATCACCTCATCTGTATTATCCTCAAAAAGAACACCCAAGATAAAGTTATTCAGTTCCGCCTCATCTACTCTCTCTCGCTCCTCCTTATCTAAGGCCCTAGACCTCGCCTGTTGGTTAAAATCCAACTTTTTACTTTGTTCCAACTTAACTAGGAAATTTGCAAACTTATGCACAGACTTCTCAGAGTTATTACAAAAAAACCCAAAGGACGTAATTTATCAACAACTTGCTGAACCGACAGACTGCATAAAACAAGCGACTCATTACCTTCCATGAATCGGAGTCGAGGTTGTGAGACGCCTTCAACCTGGAAGCCCTCTCCAAACTGTCTCCCGCTGAAGTTGCAGCCCTCCTCTTGCTACGATATGACACGGATGAACCTGTATACACTGCCGGAACAGCAGCACAAACCGCCACCTCTGGAGTAACCTGACCGTTCTTTTTTACCATCTCATAAGCTGAGAGCAGACTACCTGGCACACCTTCTGGCTGCGACCTAGTTCTGCCAACTTCCTCCTCTCCCAAACCCTCCTGCAACTCGTCACCCAAACCCAGCCCCTGGAATATACCCGACCCTGAACTTCCTTCCTCCAAAATCGAGTCCAGATCCACTACCTTCTTCCCCGAAAATTTTCCTGCATACCTCCAATGAGATGAATTGTTCCTTATGTTTCATAGGCTAAAGAAAATGCAGTCCTACGGTCACGTCTAGAAAAGCGGGAAGAAGAACTACATGAGTGTCGTTTAGCACTTGAAAAGGAAGTAAGAACTGAACATTTTCTCTTTTTCATTTTCGGTCAATAAACCTAGGTAGCTTTTACCATTGAATCATTTCGTCTCGACAAGAGATTTCTCTGCCATAAAGAAGAAATAAATACCACGATGATTAAATAAGAGGCTTTGAAATAAAGTAATCATGAAAGTGTTTAGTATGCAAAATTACGGCCATGGAATAGTTCTTCTGAAGGTGTTTGGGTGTGTTTTGTCACAGTAACTCGTACATTTCTCTTTTTATAACAGGACTTTTTAGTTAATAGGTTGAAAATTTGAGGGAGCAGCTGCACAGGGAGAGAAATTTTAGGCCATCCTTGGAGTCTGGGGTGCTGAATTCCCGAAGAGGGCAGGTCTCCTTGCCGTCAACAATACACAGCAAGCAAGGTAGTTTGCTAAATAAGTGATTAGTGAATTTGGTCTCAGTTCTTCGTTCTCCTTGATTTAAAAAGTCATTGATAGAGACAGGATCAAAGCTCTTCGGGATGAGATGAAGCGAGCCAGGTGTTGACACCTTTTTGGAGGCGCCAATTACTCAAGAGAACCAGCGGCGGTGCTCTCTAGTCAGGCGCGGACGGTCCGCGCGCAGGGGCCGGACGGTCCGCGGCCTGGTGCGAGGCGGCGGTGCTCTCTGCGCAAGGGCGGACTGTCCGCGGCCTGGGGCCGGACGGTCCGCGGCCTGGTGCGCGGCTAGGGCTCCTGCCTGACGGCCGGACGGTCCGCGCGTACGCAGGGACGGCGGGAGATCGCCGACGGCGCCTGGATCTCGCTCCCGGGAGGGACCCCGTCAGGGAGTAGAGATCCTAAGTGGTGTCTAGGCTCGGGCTGGCCGACCTAGACTCCTCTAATCGACGTAGAGTCGAGTAGAGGCGGAGAATTTGGGGATTGGAAGGCTAAACTAGGGCTAAACTAGAACTACTCCTAGGATAAAATGCGAATAAAAGTTGTATTGATTCGATTGTTGATGATTACAAATCGGCCGTAGACCTCTCTATTTATAGAGGAGGGGGGCTGGACCCTTTACACAACTGATTCCGAGCTAATCCCGCGAATATAGCTAACAACAGTAGCACAAAACTCGGAACCCTAATCTGTTCTGCGCACGCGCGGACCGTCCGGCCCACAGGCGCGGACCGTCCGGACCGCGGACCGTCCGGCCTCAGGGCCGGACAGTCCGCCGCTCAATTCTGGTTCGAACATATGCCCCCCTGCCTTTTGGTGGAGCTGGGCGAACCAAAAGCAACTAACTCGATGTGATTACATCGGTTTTCTTAGGCATCTTGCCACATACTAGGATGGTACTGTTTGAGGAAACGCCCATTCAAAGTCTTAGGTAAATCCTTGCCTTGTAATGTTTGTAGTAAATAAGCGTTACCAGACATCACCTGTTTCACTTTATAAGGACCCTCCCAGCTTGGCGACCATTTTCCGAACTTTCGGTCTTTATTCCTCAGAGGTAGAATGGTCTTCCACACCAAGTCTCCTACTTGGAATGATTTTGCTTTGACCTTCTTGTTGTAGGCCCTGGCTACCATGATCTTGTCCTTTTCTATTGCTCCCAAAGCTATCATCCTCTTGTCGGTCACCTCATCAATATTATCCATCATTGAATTATAATAATCAGTAGCAGTTAGATCATTTTGTCTGGCAAACCTGACAGCATTCAAACTTATTTCCACAGGTAACACTGCTTCCTGCCCATAGACAAGCTCAAAAGGAGATACTTTAGTAGCACTATGTTTAGATATTCTATGAGCCCATAAAGCTTCAGACAAAATCTTATGCCAATGTTTAGGATTATCAGATACCTTCTTCTTTATCAAATTAATCAACGTCCTATTACTAGACTCGGCCTGTCCATTGGCCTGAGCATAATATGGAGACGAATTAAGTAGCTTAATTCTGTATAATTCAGCAAATTCACGTACCTCCTTTGACATAAAAGAAGTACCTTGATCTGTAGTCAAGGTCTGGGGAATGCCGAATCTATGAATAATATGCTCAGTTATGAACTCAATTACCTCCTTGTGCGTCATGTTCTTTAGAGCAACGGCTTCAGTCCATTTGGTGAAATAGTCAGTGGCAACTAACACAAACCGATGCCCCTTTGATGATGAAGGATGAATTTCTCCAATAAAGTCTAATCCCCATCCTCTGAATGGCCAAGGCTTGATGATAGGATGTAATTCGGCTGCAGGGACCAACTGTAGGTCGCCGAATTTTTGACACACTTGGCACCCCTTGTAGTACTTGAAACAATCAGCTGTCATACTAGGCCAATAAAAACCAGACCTTCGCAACAACCACTTCATCTTTGGAGCTGATTGATGGGTACCACAAATTCCTTCATGTACTTCGGCCATGGCTAATATAGCATCATCTGGGCCCAAGCACTTAAGCAGGACATCATTAACCGTTCGGCGATAAAGTTCATCACTCATCAAAACATACTTGAAAGCTGTTCGCCGAATGTTCTTATCTGTCCTGATATTGGGATTTTGCAAATAATTAAGTATAAGTGTCCTCCAATCACTTGTATCGGCTTCATTGTCAGCCGAATCGATTAAGAGAACCTTTCTGGTAACCTCGGACGGTCCGGCGTCAACACGCGGACGGTCCGCGACCTGGGATTTTAGCTCTGCACTGGTTATCAGATTTTCAGTTTTGTGAAATTTCCCTCTCTTTATCCGATAACCCGATGCATCTTGTGCCAAGTTGTTAGCTCTATGATTCTCAACTCTAGAGATATGCCGAATACTGAATTCGTCAAAAGAATGGATTATGCTCCAACATTTCTCAAGATAATTATTTAGAGTACCATCAAGACATTGATATTCTTCTAACACTTGTTGGACAACCAGCTGAGAATCACCAAATACCATCACATGTTTTACTCCCATACCATCTAAAAGTTCTAAACCGAATAGGAGGGCCTCATATTCAGCTTGATTATTAGTGCAATAAGTTTACAATCGGCTGGAGAAGTCAAAGGAGACATTACTTGGTGAAACAAGTACAATGCCAATTCCTTGCCCTTCATTGCAAACCGATCCATCAAAATATAAAGTCCAAGGAGTAATAGTGAGGTATGACATGTCTAGCTCATGAATATCATTAACCCGATGTTCTACAATAAAATCCGCTACGACTTGGCCTTTCATAGATTTCAATGGTTCATAGGCCAAGTCATATTCTATTAGTGCATAAGCCCACTTACCAATTCTACCACTCATAATTGGGTTATGCAACATGTATTTGATCACATCGGCTTGACCGGAAACAGTGCGATGACTAGACAGTAAATAACATCTACATTTGGTGCATGCGTAAAACAAGCATAAACATAACTTTTCAATAAAAGTGTACCTTGTTTCAGCATCCACCAACCTTCGGCTTAGATATGCCACAACATGCTCCTTCCCCTCAGTTTCTTGTGTCAGAACAGCCCCAATGACCTTATCCTCAGCTGCAATGTATAATCGAAATGGCACTCCTGCTTGTGGTGCTTTTAATACGGGAGTCGAAGATAAGTATTTTTTTATGATATCAAATGCCTCTTGCTGTTCTGCCCCCCAAGTGAATTCGACATCATTCTTAAGCCGAAGAATAGGGGTAAACGCATCAATCTTCCCGGCTAGGTTAGAAATAAATCTTCGTAAATAATTCACCTTGCCGAGGAACCTCTGTACCTCGACTTTACAGGTCGGAGGCCCCACATTCCGAATAGACTTGATTCGGTCAGGGCCTATCTCTATACCATGTTCATGTATGACAAATCCTAAAAACTTACCAGCCGACACTCCAAAAGCACATTTACGTGGGTTCATTTTCAAACCATACTGACGCATTTTATCAAAGGTCTTGCGCAAATCAGCTATATGAGAACTAAACTCAGCCGATTTGACTACAATATCATCAATGTAAACTTCCACAGTGTTTCCTAACAATTCATGGAAGATCAAATTCATAGCCCTCTGATAAGTAGCACCAGCATTTTTTAGACCAAATGTCATGACAACCCACTCAAATAAACCAATGAAGCCTGGACATATAAAGGCCGTTTTAGACGCATCTTCTTCGGCCATGAAAATCTGATTATATCCGGCATTACCATCAAGGAAGCTAATAATTCTATTTCCTGATGCATTATTGATTAATGTGTCGGCTATGGGCATGGGATATTCATCTTTAGGAGTTGCTCTATTTAAATTGCGAAAATCAATGCATACTCTAAGTTTACCTGTCTCCTTCTTCTCCACCGGCACAATATTGGAGACCCACTCTGCGTATCTGCAAGGTCTGATAAAATCAGCTTCTAGCAGCCGGTGGATTTCGTCCTTGATGCGTGGGAGAAGATCCGGACGAAATGTTCTAGCTTTTTGCTTGAAAGGTCTGAAACCAGATTTAATAGGCAGCCGATGCTCTACGATCTCTCGGCTTAATCCAGGCATCTCAGTATAATTCCAAGCAAAGCAATCTGAATATTCCTTTAATAGACCGATCATCTCATTTCTAAAATCGGTCTCCAGGGTCTTGTTTACAAAAGTCGGCCTTGGAGTTTTACCATCTCCTATGTCAATCTCCTCCAAAGGATCGGCCGATGTAAACCCCTGTCCTAGTTTATCAAGATCTCTGAATTCCTCTATCATGTCCCCCACAGAGGAATCAGATGATCTTTGTGTGATGGCGGACTATCCGGTCTCGGGGACCGGATCATCCGTAATACTGTCTTTTCGTTGTGGTAGATGTTCGGTCTTAAAGTCCGAACTCTTTTGTGAAAGACCATACCATCCGGCCTTGGCGGCCGAACTGTCCGTGACCAAAGACTCATGAACTTTGTGTGTATTCATCATTTAACTTTATTTAGGATTTAGCCGATTTTCCATCGGCTCTAGCATTACAGGAATGAAACCTTTCTTATCTATACTTATGAATTGATAATCAGAAAAGTCTACTCCTGTGAGACATGTAGCGGTCTCATACGTCCAGAGTACAGGGGCATCGGCCACAGCGATGCAGGCCGATACATCAGCATGTACTTGTTCTATATCATCGCCTACCCATTGTATCAGCATTTGATGTAATGTAGAAGGTATACATTGATTGGCGTGAATCCAATCTCTGCCTAGGATTAAACTGTAATTTCCTTCTACATCAGCGACGAAGAATGCAGCAGCAAGGGTCTTAGTCCTGATGGTTAATTCAACGGACGTGACTCCCTTGGCTTTGATCGAACTATCAGTTCCAACACCGCTGAGGGTCATGTTGGTCTTGACAAGTTCGTCGTCTTGTTTACCTAATTTTCTGTATAACGAATAAGGCATTAGATTTACAGCCGCCCCTCCATCTACCAACATCTTAGCAATCGGTATCCCATCAATGTGGCCGCGCACGAAGAGCGGCTTTAAATGATTTACCGATTCTTTTGGTTTAGTAAAGGCGGCTTCTTTAGGACCAAAATCAAACTGGGCAACAACAGGTTCATCGTCGCCGATAATAGTACAATCGGCAGAAAATGTAATAACATTTACATCCATACCTGGGCGTTCTGGAGAAGCCTCGTAGTCGACCAGGTCTTCTCCCAGCAGGTCGTCCTCTTCCATTGATGTTGTCGTGTCGTTGGAGGCTTCCTGGTGAACGGCGGACGGTCCGCGCGCGGGGGCCGGACGGTCCGCGCCTGGTGCAGGTTGTCCAGAGACTTCCTGGTGAACGGCGGACGGTCCTTGCGCAGGGGCCGGACGGTCCGCGCCTGGTGCAGATTGACTTTCTATTCCTGTGGCCGTTTGTTTTTTCTCAACGGCCTTCGGTCTCCATTTCTTTTGCGGTGGCGGGTATAGTGGATGTGTGTCATTGAATGTCTTTTCTGCCTCCTTTTCCTGGCTCTCCTTTGCTCTTAGGCGCTGTAATTTTCTCTTTTGAGATCGTGTCAATCCCGCTGGGCACCATCGAGGCATGAAGTATTTTGGATCGGCTGTTTTGATGGTAGCCGTATCCTTTTCGGTTGTGTTGGTCGATTCGCCGAAAATCATCGGCCTTTTATTATCTCCCTGTAAGACAACATCTGCGGTGCCTATTTTGATGATGTCCTTTTTTGTTGTTCTTTGAGTTGCTACAGGCATATGCCCCCCTGCCGGATTGGTCGGCCTGGAAGGCCGAGTAATCCGGCAATCCTGTTGAGTTTGTGCCTGGTGACTGGATTGAGCAGTGCTCAATCGGTCTTGTACTGGTGGCGTCAACCTGTCAAAAACAGATGTTTGGGGTGCCCCCCAGGCGGGGTACTGTGGCATCCCAAATGGATATGGTGGCATGCCCCACATTTGATTTGGGACATATGGCGGAGGTAAATATGTGTATGGATATGGCATAGGTGGATATGGAGGTGGAGGTGTCCATGCAGGTATGTTAGGTCTCACTTGTACAATAGGACCTCTCATTTCATCCGATTGGTGAGGTGATCCAATCGGCCTGACCTGACGTTGCTCATGAATGGGTGAGCGGGGTCGCTTTGGTGGCCGGTCACTAGGGCCGGCCTTCTTTTTCACGTATTTAGACAACAATTGATCGAAAGTCGGGCCAGGCTTGATCAGCCGACCAGCTGCTTTAAATGTATTGGTTTTCCACGTACCTATCTCGGGTCGTCGTGGTTTGAAGGTACGTGGTCGCTGGGGGTCCTGAGCACGGCCGGACCGTCCGCCAGAGTCCTCCGGACCGTCCGGCGAAGCGTCGGACCGTCCGCGTCTGGACGGCGGACTGTCCGTGATGCGCAGCACGGGTTCCTGCAACTGTCTTCCCGTCTGCGCTTGCCCCCCAATGCTAGAGGCTGTGATGGTCACCTTCAGGGTCTCCCCTCCATCGGGAGTCTTCTCGGCAACCACTTTCCTGCAAGAAGCTTTACAATCCCCATCGGCCTTTTTAGCATTGCCGATGATTGTTTCCTTGCCTTTGCCTTTATCAGCTGTATTTGGCCGAATCAGGACTTTCTTGCCCTCGAAGTCAATCATGTTCATCGGAAAGGGCTCTGTATCCACCTGCATTCCTGAAATTTCAATCGTCCTTCGTTAATGGCCGATTGAATCTGTCGCCGAAATACATTACAGTCATTAGTGGCATGAGAAAATGAGTTATGCCACTTGCAATATGCACGACGTTTTAGCTCGTCGGCGGATGGAACAGTGTGATTTATTTTAATGTTGTCATTCTTAAGTAATTCATCGAATTTTCTATCACACTTACCAACATTAAATGTAAACTTAACCTCCTCTTGCCGTTTCTTTTGAACCGGCTGTAAGGAGGCACAAGCCGAAGATTTGGCCTGCTTTGGCCAAACCATTTCAGCAGCATACACCTCTGCTGATTCGTCTTCTGAGCTACTTTGGTCGCATTCTACTACATGTACGTTGTGACGAATTGTTTTAGCAGTTTCTTTGCTTCGGCTTTCACAAGCCAAAGCTCTCTGGTGTAATTGTGCTAGTGTAAAGAATTGGATGCCTTCTAATCTTTCTTTTAAATAATATCGCAGACCATTAAAGGCTAATCCTACTAGCTGTTTCTCTGCTAAATGAATTTGAAAGCATCGGTTTCTCGTATCTCGGAATCTCCGGATGTAATCATTAACCGATTCATCTTTTGTCTGTCGCAACGACACTAAATCTACCAAATCCAACTCATAGTCACCGGAGAAAAAATGATCATGAAATTTTTGTTCTAGATCCCCCCATGATGAAATGGAATTAGGAGGTAAAGTGGCATACCATGCAAACGCGGTTCCTGTTAGCGATAATGAAAATAAACGTACGCGAAATGCCTCTGTGTCGGCCAATTCTCCCAATTGTGTTAAGAACTGGCCTATATGTTCGCGTGTGTTTTTCCCTTGATCACCCGAAAATTTTGCGAATTCGGGTATCCTGGTTCCCTGTGGGTATGGGTGGTGATCAAATCGGCTGTCATAAGGTTTCCGATATGATTGCCCCCCAGGGACCATGCTTACTCCGAGCTTATCTCGGAACGCCCCGGCTATCTCTTCCCTTACTATATCAATGGCAGCCGGTGCGAGACCACCGGCTCTCTGGTCAAACATAGGTGGGGTTGGCTGGATATTAGCATGCTGTCTTTCCCCCCATTGGTTTGAGTTACGTGGTGCATTTTCATTTGCTCTATATGGGTCATAGGTTTGATCGTTTCTTTCCGACCTCCTGGGTGGGGCCGGAAAGCTTTCCTGGGTTCTGGACCTTTAATTAATGGGTTGATGCATTGTATAGTGCGATGGGAAGTGCTGCTGGGACGGGTGAGGATTCCGGTAACAATCCTCCTCAAAAAGGTCATGTGCGGACTGTCCGGACATTGGCCCGGACCGTCTGTGATTATGTGCGGACCGTCCGTTGTTGTACGCGGACGGTCCGACTGGGTAGTTTAGGTTCTGTGCCGTATGTGGTGGCTCGGTCGCATATCTAGGTAACTCATTAAAAATAGGCCCGACTGTTGCTGGCCCGGACGGTCCGCGCTCGCGAGCGGACGGTCCGGACATGTGTAGATCGGCTGGTTTACTGCCGATTTGCGTTTGCTCAGGGTACGTGTCCATCGGCATCCCATAAGGGGGTTGTGACTGGTCGTGACAACCTTTAACCGATGTATTACGTGTATTATCTCCTAATTCAACCTCGTGTGAAGGAAAATTTGCTATACTAGATTTATCAAATGCACGTACTAGTCTCCTACAATCGTTTTGCATAACCCCTATGATATTTTGCATCTGTTCTCGTTGTTCATCTATGTAAGCTTTAAGAGATTGGAGTTCGTTGGTGCTACTTACATTTGGGGTAATCGTAGTAGGTCGGAGCGAAGCCAGATCTGTCGCCCGTTGCCGAACGACTTTGTTGTTCCCGTCCACTTTGAAGTCAGCCAGGAACTTCGCCTTTGCTTCTTGGATCAGCTGCTCCTGGCGCTCCTCGAACAGAAGCTGTTCTTCAGCCGGCAAGGCTTCCCATGTCGGTGTGATGATATTGCTGGTGGAAACCTCAGAGCTATCTTTTGAACCGGCCATTGAGGGCTGATTTGATAGGTCTATATGTGTTGTCCCCAGCGGAGTCGCCAAAAAGTATGTTGACACCTTTTTGGAGGCGCCAATTACTCAAGAGAACCAGCGGCGGTGCTCTCTGGTCAGGCGCGGACGGTCCGCGCGCAGGGGCCGGACGGTCCGCGGCCTGGTGCGAGGCGGCGGTGCTCTCTGCGCAAGGGCGGACTGTCCGCGGCCTGGGGCCGGACAGTCCGCGGCCTGGTGCGCGGCTAGGGCTCCTGCCTGACGGCCGAACGGTCCGCGCCCTGGGCCGGACGGTCCGCGCGTACGCAGGGACGGCGGGAGATCGCCGACGGCGCCTGGATCTCGCTCCCGGGAGGGACCCCGTCGGGGAGTAGAGATCCTAGGTGGTGTCTAGGCTCGGGCTGGCCGACCTAGACTCCTCTAATCGACGTAGAGTCGAGTAGAGGCGGAGAATTTGGGGATTGGAAGGCTAAACTAGGGCTAAACTAGAACTACTCCTAGGATAAAATGCGAATAAAAGTTGTATTGATTCGATTGTTGATGATTACAAATCGGCCGTAGACCTCTCTATTTATAGAGGAGGGGGGCTGGACCCTTTACACAACTGATTCCGAGCTAATCCCGCGAATATAGCTAACAACAGTAGCACAAAACTCGGAACCCTAATCTGTTCTGCGCACGCGCGGACCGTCCGGCCCACAGGCGCGGACCGTCCGGACCGCGGACCGTCCGGCCTCAGGGCCGGACAGTCCGCCCCTCAATTCTGGTTCGAACACCAGGTTTGAGGTATTTTGCTGAAAAATAGCGTTGATTGTCCAATCACATTACCTCATGCTTGCAGGTCCTTTATTTCATATCTGCAACCTTTTCTATCGTTGCGCCTTGCCTTGGGATGCTTTTTTCGAGTAAAGGTTGTCAGGGTGGATCCATGGCCAGATTTACATACCTGAGATAAATTGGATTCTGATGGTCCTCTGTTTATCTGTGACACTTGGCTTTGATCATTTCAGTACTGCATGAACTAGGCGAATCCTATCAGGTTAGCCGGTCCTTTTGCTTAGACAAATTTCAATACAGGAGGCTCATATAGAGTGGTAATAGGCTCTAAATTTTCACTATAAAATTTAAGAATCGGATAGGATTAAGATGAAACTCTATTTCTATTCATTTTTCAACTAAAATTAATTAAGAGCTCAAACAAATTACGAAAAAACATTTGGATCGTGGTCCATTACCACCCTAGGCTCATCTAATTTGACATCTTATCTTGGTGATGCAAATCCACCATACACTTATCTTTCTACTGTCTATGAGGAGATTAGCTCTTTTTCCGAAGGTGCTGCATTTTTAAATGGACACATATGCCTACTATATTTTAATTATCATCTCAGTTATGATGGTAAACGACATTTTTGTGAATGTGCAATTGCAGAGGATATCCGCTTCTAGCCATAGAAGGACTGCGGATCAAAGGTGAAGCCTTTCTTGGAATAGAACTTCAAGCAAGTGGGTACTCCATTCATGGAACCACAAGCTGTAATTTTGTGGTGCGTTCTCCATGGTTCAGACATTCCACTAAATTCTTTTTTTGGTCATGAATCTTTTCATTATAATTTGTGTTTTATCTTTGCGCTCACAATGGGTAGATGAAACCATATTGCAGGAACTTCGCCTGTATACATGACCAGAGATCATTTTACATGACCAGAGAATATCAATCTGATCTCATAGACTTCGGGGTTTGTGCTACCGTAGAACCAGGTTAATCTAACAATGCAACAAATCATAACACACTTAACAAAGAACTTCAATGTTGCAAAACGAGATGCTGCAAGAAAGGCATCTCGTCCTGTCTACAAAAATGTTGCTTGAAGAAACAATGTTTTCTTCGTCATCGTATTCACCCTCTCCTAATTTATTATTCGTTGTAAATGATTTTAGCATATCTTCTTTATCCCTGTGCTACAATTGTTTCGTTTGACAGATACTTTGATGTGAAGTTTTTAAGTTTAACGAATTTATTTCACTTTCAGTTTTAAATTTGTACCTATCATCTTTTTCATACATTCAGGTGCCTGTAGTTGATGGATGCTCTTATCCACTATTAAGTTTGCTCATCGAGATGCTCCAGTTCTGATCATGGCTGGTTTTGCTATGTTGCTACTTTCAGGATATTGTGATGGAGCAAACAGTTTTGCAAATGGGTCTGGTTTGGCAAATTCTATTGTTGGCTCAACGTCAACCTTTTCTGTTTTCTTAGAGGATCACTGCATCATCCTTCTCCAGTTGAAACTGCAAAGCTGCGAGGGAGGATTTTGAGTAAAATGCCACATCGTACATAGACCCGATCATATCACCTGCAAGCCAACCAAATGGTAATGATGTATGTTAATTTAGCGGTTCAGACTTCTATTAATCCTAAAATTCTTTTTTTTAGAGAATCCTAAAACTATAATCTATGTGGTTGGACATCGAGGTTCTATCAAGGCTGATGCACAGATCGTCTCTTCACGCAACGCTCCTCTATAGGTATATTTAGAGTTCTCTTTGCACAAAGACATTTCTATGTCCCAACCGTGGTGTTATCAGTTGCTACATCCTTGTTCTATCATTTCCCTGCAATACAATTTAGCTTCTTTATTCATGTTACACAATTGAACCCTTAATCTTTGATGCCTTTTCTTACAGAGAAGAGGCAATCTGAGGACAATCGGATCAGAGAGAAGTACTCCTACCCTCCTGTATGCACAATTTCTTTCTCCATTGTTTTGATCCAGTTTATGACAGTTTATATATTACGAGTTTTGCGTCGTGCCGAGGTCCCTCGGCACGTAGGGAGTGTTCCCTAAAAAAAAGTGCAATTGTCAGGATTCGAACCGTGGTCTCTAGAAAAATAGTACCCACCCCTAACGACTGTGCCTCATGTTAGTTTATGTTGTATAAAAATGTGTATATCATATATAAAAAGAGTAGCGATACATGAGCAACTGATTATTATTATTATTATTATTTAGGTAGTTTTGAGCCGCAAAAGGTAAACTAAATTCCTAGTGTAATACGATCGGCCTCAGCGGCTGTCCCTGGCCAAGCCCCCTCACCAAGATGATGTCTGACGTTACCTGGTAATTGGCGACGCAACTCGACGATCTCTCTTCCCAGGTATTGGATGGGTACTGGCGATGGAAACGCAACTCGCAAGCGCCGAGCGGCAGCCACAGCCCCGCAGGCCGCAATGGCATCCCTGCCTTGACTTTCCATGTCTTTCTCCATTGTTTAATTTAGTTTCCAATGTAATGTAACTGGGGATGTAGTTCAGATGGTAGAACGCTCGCTTAGCATGCGAGAGGTACGGGGATCGATACCCCGCATCTCCATTTTTTTGTTTTTTTTGTTTGGGCTTCGTGGACCATTGTACATATGGGCGTTCGTTACCAGAACCCGGCCCAAGAGCTTTTGTTATCGTTCTCCCTAAAACGGCCCACAGAGGCAGCCCCACCTAGTCCGGCACAGGCACAGCGCATGGGCGCGTGGGGCCGGTAGCGGGACGCGTCGCGCGAGTGCGGGTGGGCCACTCGTCCCAGGCAGACCATGGTCAATCGGCCATAAATCTACTTGTGCCAACGGCCAACAAACACCCAACAATATTATGCACCAATTTATCATAAAAAGTACTTTTATAAAAGTATAAATGTATTAAGAGTTTATTTGTATTTTAACAAAAAAACATTGGTCAAAGTTATATTTTGGAGACCGTGTCGTTGTCCTAAACGACAACTAATAGAAAACCGGAGGGAGTAGGCCTGTTTGGTGTGGGGCCGAAACCGCCGCGCCTAACCCGCGACGCTCCATTTGGTCGACAGAACTGCGGCACAAAATCTGTGTCGCGTGTGGGCATTTGCGACGGCCAACCAAACATGATCTATATCTACCGCTGCTGTCGTTGCCCATTGCTATTTAAAACTATTGATTAACGCGTTCGGGTATATGATTTTGTACCAAAAGAAAAAAAAAAGCTAGCAGTAAATATGAAATATTTGCAATGAGTAGTTAGTACCGTCTGGAGTCTTGCATTGTACTTAGTCATCAATTCTTCGTCACAGATGCACCTCAAGTTGAGTTGCGGACCTAGCATCGAATTAGGGATGTTCCTAAAATATCCGACTTATATGACAAATCTAATATATGTTAATATATACATTTAATTTAAAGCTAATTTTTTGCATTGTTATTAAGAATATTATGAAGTATTTAAATAAAATTTTGTATAATTTGTTATGTGCATTATTTTCTCGCTACAACAAAAAGATGAAAAAATATTCGAATCCATATTCGGATAGTGAAAATCGCCTAGAGGGGGTGAATAGGGCGAATCTGAAATTTATAAACTTAAGCACAACTACAAGCCGGGTTAGCGTTAGAAATATAAACGAGTCCGAGAGAGAGGGTGAAAAACAAATCGCAAGCAAATAAGGCGTGAGACACAAGGATTTGTTTTACCGAGGTTTAGTTCTTGCAAACCTACTCCCCGTTGAGGTGGTCACAAAGACCGGGTCTCTTTCAACCCTTTCCTCTCTCAAACGGTCACTTAGACCGAGTGAGCTTCTCTTCTCAATCAAATGGAACACAAAGTTCCCGCAAGGACCACCACACAATTGGTGTTTCTTGCCTCGATTACAATTGAGTTTGATCACAAGAAAGAATGAGAAAGAAAAGAAGCAATCCAAGCGCAAGAGCTCAAATGAACACAAATGTCGCTCTCTCTAGTCACTATTTGATTTGGAGTGATTCCGGACTTGGGAGAGGATTTGATCTCTTTGGCTGTGTCTAGAATTGAATGCTATAGCTCTTGTAATGTGTTGAATGTGGAAAACTTGGATGCTATTGAATGTGGGCACCAAAAGTGGCCGTTGAAAGACTACTGTCGCATGGCGCACCGGACAGTCCGGTGCGCCACCGGACACTGTCCGGTGCGCCAGCCACGTCAGCCGGCCGTTGGGTTCTGACCGTTGGAGCTCTGACTGGTGGGGCCTCTGGGCTGTCCGGTGGTGCACCGGACAGGTACTGTAGACTGTCCGGTGCGCCTTCTGTGCGTCCTCTGTCCTCTGCGCGCGCAGGCGTGCATTAAATGTGTTGCAGTCGACCGTTGCGTGCGAAATAGCCGTTGCTCCGCTGGCACACCGGACAGTCCGGTGAATTATAGCGGAGCGCCCTCCCATTTTTCCGAAGGTGGCAAGTTCAGCTTCGAGTTCCCTGGTGCACCGGACACTGTCCGGTGGTTCACCAGACAGTCCAGTGCGCCAGACCAGTGTGCCTTTTGGGATGTCTTTAGCTCTCTTTATTTAAACCCATCTTTGGCCTTTTTATTGGCTTGTTGTGAACCTTTGGCACCTGTAAAACTTATAGACTAGAGCAAACTAGTTAGTCCAATTATTTGTGTTGGGCAATTCAACCACCAAAATCAATTTAGGAAAAGGTGTAAGCCTATTTCCCTTTCAATCTCCCCCTTTTTGGTGATTGATGCCAACACAAACCAAAGCAAATATATAAGTGCATAATTGAACTAGTTTGCAAAATGTAAGTGCAAAGGTTACTTAGAATTTAACCAATAAATATTCTCTTAAGATATGCATGGATTATTTATTTATATTTTTAACATTTTGGACCACGCTTGCACCATATGTTTTGTTTTTTGCAAATTCTTTTGTAAATTCTTTTCAAAGTCCTTTTGCAAATGGTCAAACGTAAATGAATAAGATTAGAAGCATTTTCAAGATTTGAAATGTTCTCCCCCTGTTTCAAATGCTTTTCCTTTGACTAAACAAAACTCCCCTTCAATAAAATCCTCCTCTCAGTGTTCAAGAGGGTTTTAGATATTAGTTTTTGAAGAGGGTGATCCAATTTGAAATTTTATCAAAAATAAGATACCAATTGAAAAATTCATCATTTCAAGACCTTTTAAAATTTGAAAATTGGTGGTGGTGCGGTCCTTTTGCTTTGGGCTAATACTTTCTCCCCCTTTGGCATGAATCGCCAAAAACGGATACTTGAGTGAAATATAAGCCCTTTGAAACTACTTACTCCCTCTTTGGTGAACAAAATATGAGTGAAGATTATACCAAAGACGGAGAGCTGCTCGGAGCTACGGCGAAGGATGAGTAATTTGATGGAGTGGAGTGGAAGCCTTTGTCTTCGCCAAAGACTCCAATTCCCTTTCAATCTATGACTTGGTTTGAAGTATACTTGAAAAACACATTAGTCATAGCATATAAAAGAGACATGATTAAAGGTATATTAATGAGCTATGAATGCAAGACATCAAAAGAAATTCCGGGAATCAAGAATATTTAGCTCATGCCTAAGTTTGTTAAAAGTTTGTTCATCTAGTGGCTTGGTAAAGATATCGGCTAATTGTTCTTTGGTGTTAATATATGCAATCTCGATATCCCCCTTTTGTTGGTGATCCCTTAAGAAATGATATCGAATGGCTATGTGTTTAGTGCGGCTATACTCAACGGGATTATCCGCCATGCGGATTGCACTCTCATTATCACATAGAAGAGGAACTTTGGTTAATTTGTAACCATAGTCCCTAAGGGTTTGCCTCATCCAAAGTAATTGTGCGCAACAATGGCCTGCGGCAATATACTCGGCTTCGGCTGTAGAAAGATCTACGGAATTTTGTTTCTTTGAAGCCCAAGACACCAGAGATCTTCCCAAGAACTGGCAAGTCCCCGATGTGCTCTTTCTATTAATTTTACACCCTGCCCAATCGGCATCCGAATAACTAATTAAATCAAATGTGGATCCCCAAGGGTACCAAAGCCCAAACTTAGGAGTATAAACTAAATATCTCAAGATTCGTTTTACGGTCGTAAGGTGAGCTTCCTTAGGGTCGGCTTGGAATCTTGCACACATGCATACGGAAAGCATTATGTCCGGTCGAGATGCACATAAATAGAGTAAAGAGCCTATCATCGACCGATATACCTTTTGATCGACGGATTTACCTCCCGTGCCGAGGTCGAGATGCCCATTGGTTCCCATGGGTGTCTTGATGGGCTTGGCATCCTTCATCCCAAACTTGTTTAGAATGTCTTGAATATAGTTCGTTTGGCTAATGAAGGTGCCCTCTTGGAGTTGCTTCACTTGAAATCCTAAGAAGTACTTCAACTCCCCCATCATCGACATCTCGAATTTCTGTGTCATGATCCTACTAAATTCCTCACAAGTAGATTCGTTAGTAGACCCAAATATAATATTATCGGGGACCATAATTAGGGGTACCCTCAAGGCTCCTAAATCTCAGCTGGTAACCCCCATCAGCACAAAGCTGTAAAGGCCTGATGGGTGCAACTAAGTCAAAGATCGGTCCATTCGAGGGACGCGATCACGCCTCACCCGAGCCCAGCCTCGGGCAAGGGCAGCCGACCCCGGAGGATCTACGTCTCGTCCGAGGCCCCCCTCCAGCAACGGACACGCCTTCGGCTCGCCCAATGCCCAGTCTTCACCAAGAAGCAACCTTGACCAAATCGCAGGGGCATTTAATGCAAAGGTGGCCTGACACCTTTATCCTGACGCGCACCCTCCAGTCGACAGAGCCGAAGTGACCGCAGTCACTTCGCCGCTCCACTGACCGGTCTAACAAGAGGACAGCGCCGCCTGCGCCGCTCCGACTGCTGTGCCACTCGACAGAGTAAGGCTGACAGCAGCCAGGTCCGGCCTCAGGCGCCATGGGGAACTTCGCTCCGCCTGACCCCAGGGCTCGGACTCGGGCTCAGCCCTGAAAGACGACGAACTCCGCTTCGCCCGACCCCAGGGCTCGGACTCGGGCTCAGCCCCTGAAGACGATGAACTCCGCTTCGCCCGACCCCAGGGCTCGGACTCGGGCTCAGCCCCTGAAGACGACGAACTCCGCTTCGCCCGACCCCAGGGCTCGGACTCGGGCTCAGCCCCTAAAGACGATGAACTCCGCTTCGCCCGACCCCAGGGCTCGGACTCGGGCTCAGCCCCGGAAGACGACGAACTCCGCTTCGCCCGACCCCAGGGCTCGGACTCAGGCTCAGCCCCGGAAGACGACGAACTCCGCTTTGCCCGACCCTAGGGCCCGGACTCAGCCCGGACTCAGCCCTGGCATCAACCGACGGTCTCCGCCTCGTCCGACCCGGGGGCTCGGACTCGACCTCGACCTTTGAAGACGGACTCGACCTCAACCTCGGAGGAGCCTCCACCTCGCCCAAACTAGGGCACGGACCGACCACGTCAATAGGAGGCGCCATCATTACCCTACCCCAAGCTGACTCAGGCTACGGGGAACAAGACCGGCGTCCCATCTGGCTCGCTCCGCCAGACAAGTAATGATGGCACCCCACACGCTCTATGACGACGGCGGCTCTCAGCCCCCTTACGGAAGCAAGAGGACGTCAGCAAGGACTCGACAGCCCCGACAGCTGTCCTTTCGCCAGGCTCCGGCGCTCCTCCGATGGCCACGACATCACACGAACCGGGTGCCAAAAACCTCTCCGGCTGCCACGATGGCATGTACTTAGGGCGCTAGCTCTCCTCCGCTAGACACGTTAGCACATTGCTACACCCCCCATTGTACACCTGGATCCTCTCCTTGCGCCTATAAAAGGAAGGATCAGGGCCCTCTTACAGAGGGTTGGCCGCGCGGGGAAGGACGGGACAGGCGCTCGCGTGAGGCCGCTCGCTCCCTCCCGCGTGGACGCTTGTAACCCCCTACTGCAAGCGCACCCGACCTGGGCGCGGGACAAACACGAAGGCCGTGGGATTTCCACCTCTCACGCTCGTCTCCCTCCGGCTGCCTTCCCCCCTTCGCGCTCCATCTCACGCCGACCCATCTAGGCTGGGGCATGCGGCGACAGTTTTACTCGTCGGTCCAGGGACCCCCGGGTTTCGAAACGCCGACAGTTGGCACGCCAGGTAGGGGCCTGCTGCGTGTTGACGGAACAGCTTCCCGTCAAGCTCCAGATGGGTAGTCTCCAGCAACCTTTCGGGCCCGGGACGGTGCTCTGTTTTGGGAGTCTTGAGTTCATGTCCCTTGACGGCAGCTACAACATGATACTCCTTCCCCCACCGTGCGACAACGACAATGGTGGCCGATAGCCCGCCCGCCGGCGGCGGAATCGACGACGTCTTCCCCGCGTGGTAGAAGAACAACATTCGAGCTCACCCCGTCCCCTCCCCGCCGATGGAGGAGGAGGCGGGGCAACCAAGGCCAAGCAGGAGGCGGCACCTCGTCGGCTGTCGAGCGAGTTGACGGCGCCGGCGCCCCAACGGGGGGAACGTCGGGCATCGACCTCGCGTCTAAGACAAAGACGAGCACCGTCTCCCCGCAACACGCCAATCCCAAGCAAACGGACGACGCCAGCACGCTCGCGAAAGGCTTGCTGGGCGTCACCCTCGTACCTGAGACGACGGTGCAGTCAGTCCCTGACGTGACTTCGTCACCGCCCGTCGACCAAGAGGTACCCACCGATTCCCATCTCACGCCTTTTGGATTCAGCCTCGACCCGCCAAGCGACTTCGCTTTGGTGGACGCTCTCGTAGAGGCGAGTCCAAACCCCCTGGGGTATCGTATGCGGTCACCCTGGGACCGGCTGACGGACGTCTCGACCTACGGGCCCTCGGGGTCCGAGGAAGATGACGAGCTCGACTTCTGTTGGGATTTCTCCGGACTTGGTAACCCCAGTGCCATGCGGGACTTCATGACCGCATGCGACTACTGCCTTTCCGACTGTTCTGACGGTAGCCGCAGCCTCGGCGACGAGGACTGTGGCCCAAGTCGTGAATGTTTCCACGTCGACCTAGGGGGTCCCTCCGAAGGCAACCATCTTGGTATGCCGGAGAACGGTGATCTCCCTAGGCCTGTGCCTCGCGTTGACATCCTACGGGTGCTAGCTGTGGTCCCCGTTCCGGCGGGGGGTCATGACCCACAGCTCGAGCAAATCCGCGGGGTGCAGGCCAGGCTCGACGAGGGAGCAGGAACACTTGAGCCGATCCGCCGGGACATCGGGCAGGAATGGGCGGGCCAACCTCCGACCGGAGAAGTGCGTCATCTACCCCAGGGTATCCAGCACCGCATCGCCGACGATGTCAGGGTAAGGCCGCCACCCACTTCCAGTGGAGTCGGCCAGAACCTGGTTGCAGCGGCAATGCTTCTCCGCGCGATGCCGGAGCCATCAACCACCGAGGGGCGGCGAATTCAGGGAGAGCTCAAGAATTTCCTGGAGGGTGCCGCGGTCCGACGGGCCGAAAGCTCCACCTCCAGAAGGCAGGGGTACCCCTCGGAACATCACGCCGCGACTTCCCGATTCATGCGAGAAGCCTCGGTCCACACCAGGCGCACGCGCAACACAGCGCCTGTGGCCCCGAGTCGCCTCGGCAACGAGCACCATCACCACAACCGTCGGGCCCACCTCGACGAGAGGGCACGCCGAGGCTACCACCCCAGGCGTGGGGGACGCTACGACAGCGGGGAGGATCGGAGTCCCTCGCCCGAACCACCCGGTCCGCAGGCTTTCAGCCGCGCCATACGACGGGCGCCGTTCCCGACCCGGTTCCGAACCCCGACTACTATCACAAAGTACTCGGGGGAGACGAGACCGGAACTGCGGCTCGCAGACTACCGGCTGGCCTGCCAACTGGGTGGAACGGACGATGACAACCTCATCATCCGCAACTGTAACATCCCAAAATCCCAACCCAGATTTGAAACCCTAACCCCCCCTAATCCCCCCTTTTGGTTTTATTCTTCTCCCTAACCCTACCCCTAGGTCACCCAATCATTTGCATATACTTAAAATGATTTGAAGCACCTCACATAGACCATATTTATCACCAAGTTCATTTAGAGAATTTTTGTAAGAGAAAAAGAAACAAAATGACACAAAAGTAGAAAAGAAAAAGGAAAGAATTAGAAAAAGAAAAGAAAAAGGAAATCCCTCTCCCTTCTCTCGGCTGGGCCGATTTTCGGCCCAACTCGCGCGCGCCCGCCTCCCTCCCCTCTCTTTCCGGCCCAGGCGGCCCAAACCGCGCGCCACTCCCGCCCGCTGACAGCCCGACCCCGCCCGTCAGCGCCCCGCCCCTCTCTCTCGCGCGGACCTCTCTCACTGACAGCCCGACCCCACCAGTCAGCTCCTTCCCCCTCGCCCATCCCTCACCGGCGCGATCGCCGCCGAGCACCCCTCGCCTCGTCGCCTCGCCATTAATGCTCGCCAGCCTCCGCGACAACCCCGCCACTGTGCCCGAGCCGTCCCCTCATCCTCAGCCTGCCCGAGCCGTCTCGTCGCCGTTTGCTCCATGCCCGCCATCATGGAAGCTCGTCGGAGCTCGCCGTCCCCTCCATCCCTCTCCCCCTCCCGGGCGCCTATAAAAGGGACAGCCGAGCCCGAGCCCTCCACACCAGCCCCGGCCATCTCCTCCACCCCTCCCCGAGCTCAATTGAGCTAGCAGCGCCACCGTGCTTCCCTCCACCGCTCCGGTAAGCTCCCCCCTCTCCCTCCCTGGTGACCTTCCGTTCAATTAAATAGTGCCAAGAGTTCCGCCACACTTCCACGTTCACGACACGCCACCTCCCCCACTCTATTTCGGCCGGAAAACTCACCGGCGGCTTCGCCGCCGCGGACACCCGCCACCGTGCCGTGGACTGGCCGCCCTAGGCCCCCGCAGGTGAAATTCGCCCCGCCCCTATGATCCTCATCTACCACTCATGCTCCGCCACCGCTTCCCCGTCACAAAACCGGACCGACGGCGGAGAACCGCCGCGGATCCCCACCACCGGTCGAACCCCGGTCGAGCCCCTCCCCCCCCCTCCGTTGTCGCCAACGCCGTCAGCCCCCTCCTCTCTCCCTGGCTGGTGGGCCCGCGCGTCCGCGTCGTCCCCCGCCGTCTCCCCCGCACAGCTGGGCCAGCTGGGCCGCCAGCCTCGCCCGCGCGAGCGCCCGCGCCCAAGTGGGCCGAAAATCCCCCCCCGGCCCACAGGGAAAGGAAATCCTTTTTCTTTTTCTTTTCCCATTTCTTTTTCCCATTTTCCCATATATACTTATATGCTGATATTTTATGCACCAAAAATAGTTTAAATAAATTATTAGGGCACAAAAATAATAAAGTATAACAATTTGCACACTCCACAAAGGTCACTATGTTTGATGTATTGTTTTTGTCTATGTTTAATTAGCGGAAGAGGGATCCGATCCTCCGGAACTCTTAGCTCCGGAAGAAGGGCAGGAACCCGACCCCTCCGAGATTAACCTTTTGTGCCAGGAAAGCTTCGACGAAGGCAAGTCCATCCTTCCCTTGATGCATTAATTACCTATTTCTCTCTACCACTGCCTATGCCTGGATTATGGGATGGGAATCGAATTGCATGGTAAGCATGAGAGAGCCTGCATTAACTATTATTTCGATTAAAAGATATGGGACAAGTAAAAAGGGGTATAAGTGAAATGTTTTCCAAAAAGAGTGCGATGAAGGGTACTCACCCTCATCACCTAGTGAAGTAGGATGATCAGGGACTCCCTGGTTTAGGGGAGGGCCTAAGGTGTTGGCTCAGCTGGTTTAGGCATGAGCAGAAGGATCGTCCTCTCATATAAGGACCGGTTTGTCATCTTTCATTACCTGTACTCTCAAAAAGTACAACCACTCGAGGCTGTGTGGGTAGCCACTCAATCTGAACTCGTACGGTCCCACCCCAGGGTTATGAAGGCTGGGGTAGCACTGGGAGGATAAGGAAGGGGAATGTTTTGTCTGGTTTGGACATGGTGGTGGCCTGACTCCTTCCGGTATAACCATTAAGGTTCGGACGTACAAGGAAGGAAAGAGTTTCGGATTCGGGTCTCATTGGCCATGAGATCGCAGAGCCGGACTAGTGGGTAAAGTGTACCCCTCTGCGCAGAGTCTAAACCTATTCGAATAGTCCGTGTCCACTGGTATGGATGAGTCTGGTATGGTATGACAATTAGTGTTTCTACTACAACTAGGAACAGGGAAATGTGTGTGTATGTTCTGGAAAGAAAGTAGTACCACGGGAGCGGGAAGCTCAGTGGTGGTCAAGCAAGTGTTACTTCTATTGTTTTGGGAAAACCCTAACTATTGAGTACTGTCTTTCTCTGAAAAAGTATGAGTGACTTCAACTCCACCATAATAAGCATGTACAATATAGGTCACTTTCTCTTTACGTGAGCCGGGTGGGCTTGCGGAATACCTAGTGTATTCACCCAGATTTATTTATGTTTTTCAGCAGCTGAAGACTTCTTTTCTGCTATGCTTGATTGATGGGGCTGTGTCTTCACCCAGTTCTGCCTGTGGCCTGGGCTATTTTATCTTCCACTGCGCTTTTTTTCGGCTCACTTTCGAGCTTGTATCCCCGGTATTGTAATAACATTATTCAGACTCTGTAACTATTTGAAGTAATGAATGTGATTACTAGCCTCCTGGGACTAGTAATTGTATCACATTTGAGTCCCAAAGGATCGGGACGCTTCAGGTGGTATCGGAGCCTATAGGACTGGCCGTAGACCACAGCCCTGACCTTAAAAGTTGCCTTAACAAGAAAACACCTCTTACCTCCAAGAAACACTCTTTCCCCTTTTCCCCGATATTAATAGACCTTTCTTTTCGTCTACCAGATGGAAAACCCCTGGGTGATTAGGACTTCCTATTGCTCAGAGGAGGAAGGCTTTCCTCACCTTCTTCGAAGCTACGCACTGCGCTTGGGGATCCGCAAGAAGCCCGAATATGTCTGGAAAGAGTACCGTGAAAATGGAATGGAAAAGTGCTCTATGGCGGTCTACTTGGGAGAAAGCCGGAACTACCCAAACCACCCTCCTTTCCAAATTACCTTCATCGGGCACCGCTTCCCAGACACATGCCAGAGCATCGCTCGAAAAGCCCTCAAACAACTGTGCCAAAACTATAGCCGAGAGATCTTTGAGACTCCCCTCCGATATTTCCCACCCAGCAACAAAAACACCCCAACCTGGAAGAAAAGACTCCAGGCTCTGGCAGGAGGAGATCCCATAGAAGATGATCCCACTATCGTCAACATGGCCGGATACCTCCACACCCTCGACAACCACTACGATGAGCTCTCCTCCCATTGTACCCACCTAAACTCCCGAGTGGAAAGCCTAGAGCAGCAAGTCAAAGAGCTTACGCAAGAGAAGGCATCTCTCCAGGAGAGTCTCAGCATAGTGGAAGGCGAGGAAGCCAACACCCGTGAGGCCTATCGGACCTTGAAGATAGACTTTGACAAGAAGCAAAAGGCACTCGCCCCAAAAAGAAGATCCAGAAGAAGACCACTAACCAAGGATGCCAGACAGAGAAGAAGAAGAAGAAGGCCCCTCTAGCCCTACCCCCCCCCCCCAGAATCGATGATTGGTCCGACGAAGAAGATGTATCCCTAGCCAGCCTCGATGATCTTCTCAAGGCATTTGGGGACACCTTAGACAAGGAACTCGCTAGCACCTCGAAGAACGCCCTCGTGTAGTCTTCCCCTGTAGTAGACTTATGCTTGTAATGTGATGGTGTAATGAATAAAATAACTTGGTTGAGAACAATTTGCATGTGCATAATAGTGACTCTCTTCCCTGGCAGATGGCTTCGGATAAAACCACGCCTACCGCCTCAGGGATTGGAGCAGGTTTTCCCCAAAGAGCTGAAGGGGAAGTCATTAGAGAGGAAAGTGAAACCCACCTCCCCGCACCTCCACCCCTACCCTTAGACCTAGCCCAAGTTCTAGCCAATCAGACCCGACTCATCGAGGTCCTCACTCGAAATCTAGAAAATCAACGGCCAAATGGTGGAAGACCGCAAGATAGAATGGGGGACTTCCTGAGACTCAAACCTCCCACGTTCG
The DNA here is from genome assembly GCF_902167145.1 of Zea mays. Classification (NCBI taxonomy): domain Eukaryota; kingdom Viridiplantae; phylum Streptophyta; class Magnoliopsida; order Poales; family Poaceae; genus Zea; species Zea mays. The sequence goes on along the minus strand of NC_050096.1, from coordinate 18,244,417 downwards.
CCGGATCAAGGAACCCCCTCGATGCAGACGATTGGATGCGCACGATCAAAAGGAAGCTGGAAGCCATTGGTTGCCCAGAAAATCAGCGTGTTCAACTGGCTGCCCACCAACTCTCTGGGATGGCCTTAGCCTGGTGGGACACCTTCAACGTCACCATCAGAGATGCTACCTGGGCGGAATTTGAAGCAGCTTTCCGGGAGCACCATGTGCCCCAAGGATTGGTACAGCTTAAGGAGGACGAGTTCCGGGAATTGACTCAAGACGGAAGATCTGTCAGCGAATATGTGCACAAGTTCACGGAGTTAGCCCGCTACGCGCCAGATGATGTCAATACTGAGAGCAAGAAGATGGCCCGTTTCCTCAAGGGACTCAGGCCAGAACTCAAGACAATTCTGGCTAGCCAAGACTTCCTCAACTTCTCTCACCTTTCCAACAAGGCCATGCAAGTTGAAAGAGCTAAGGAGGAAGAAAAAGGACACCTCAAAAGGAAGTTCCAGGTTCTCCGGGCACAACAGCAGGACCGGCACCAGAAGACTCGATCATTTGGGTTTCCACCCAAGGGGCCCAACTTTTGTAGACCAGCTGGACCCACTCCGTCACGATTCAGCCAGCAGAGTCAAAGCTCTTTCCATTCTCCCTCGGTGGCAAGCAACCAACCTCCGGCAAATGCATGTTGGCACTGCGGTGATCCAAGTCACTTCAAGAACAACTGTCCGCAGCTGAAGCCACAGGGACCCACCTACTCCAACTTGGTGAATGGCCCCAAGAATACCTCGGCACCCGCCCCCAAGGCGCCCTCCGCCGTCAGCCAGCAGAACAAGACTCCGTACCAAGGAAGGGCACGTGTAAATCACGTCGATGCCCAGGAAGCTCAGCAGGCTCCGGGAGTAGTACTCGGTGAGTTCCTTGTTGAATTTACTCCCGCTACCGTACTTTTCGATTCTGGAGCATCCCACTCTTTCATAGCCACTAGCTTTGTGGAAAAATATGGCATTCCCTCTACTCCCCTAGAGATTCCTTTGGTCACCCGAACCCCGGGGTCCGACCTCCTATGCCAGCTAAAATGTTCCCAAGTCAGAATCCTTTTAAGTGGGGTAGTATTCCTGGCAGACTTAACCGTCTTGCCATCCAAGGGAATTGATGTAATCCTAGGGATGGATTGGCTAACTAAACACAAAGGCATCATCAGTTGCGCAGACAAGACAGTCCTCCTCACCGACCAGCAGGGAAAGTCAGTCTCTTGCCAGGCACAGCCACCCGCCAGTGACCCAATGATGTTCAATATAACAACGGAAAGTATATCAGTAGTAGAAGAATTCATGGATGTGTTTCCCGAAGAATTGCCAGGAATGCCACCAGAAAGAGAAGTGGAGTTCTACATAGATCTAATTCCTGGAACAGCACCCATCGCAAAGAGACCATACCGCATGGCTCCAACTGAGTTAGCAGAACTGAAGCTTCAAATCTCAGATCTTCAGCAAAAAGGGTACATTCGTCCCAGCTCATCACCTTGGGGAGCGCCAGTCCTGTTCGTCTCCAAGAAGGATGGAAGTATGAGAATGTGCATTGATTACCGATCGTTAAATGAAGTCACCATCAAGAACAAGTATCCACTTCCTCGGATCGACGACCTCTTCGATCAGCTTCAAGGAGCCAAGTACTTCTCCAAGATAGACCTGAGGTCTGGTTACCACCAATTGAGGATCAAGGAAGCGGACATCCAAAAGACTGCATTTGTCACCCGGTACGGGCAATATGAATTCACAGTAATGTCGTTCGGACTGACAAACGCACCCGCCTTTTTCATGAACCTCATGAATAAAGTGTTTATGGATGAGCTAGATAAGTTTGTCGTAGTCTTCATCGACGACATCCTTATTTACTCCAAGAACCGCGAAGACCATAAGCGTCACCTTCGGATCGTCCTTGGAAAACTCAGAGCACACCAACTTTTTGCCAAACTCAGTAAATTTGAATTCTGGTTGGACAAGATAGCCTTCCTTGGGCATATCTTAACCGCAGAAGGAATAGAAGTGGACCCCTCCAAAGTAGAAGCAGTGTCAAAATGGAGGCAACCAACCAACGTCAGTGAAGTTCGAAGCTTCCTAGGAATGGCAGGGTATTACCTCCGCTTCATCAAAGGATTCTCCAGCATCGCAAGGCCAATGACAGAACTTCTCAAGAAAGACCATAAATTTGTGTGGACCCCAAAATGTGAAGAAAGTTTCCAAATCATAAAAGAGAAACTCACAACGGCACCCGTTCTATCACTGCCAGATATTCATCAAGATTTTGTCGTCTTCTGTGATGCCTCGAGGCAAGGCTTAGGGTGTGTGCTAATGCAGAACGAGAAAGTCATTGCTTACGCATCACGCCTACTCAAGCCGCACGAGCAGAATTACCCCACCCATGATCTGGAATTGGCAGCCATAGTGCATGCCTTAAAGATATGGAGGCATTACCTAATCGGAAACAAATGCCATATTTTCACCGATCACAAGAGTCTGAGGTACATATTCACTCAACCTGATCTCAACCTCCGTCAGCGAAGATGGTTAGAGCTGATCAAGGATTATGACCTAGAAATTCACTATCACCCCGGGAAGGCCAACGTGGTAGCCGACGCCCTCAGTCGAAAGCCATTCGGAATAAAAGGGACCAACTTTCTAGAAGACTGGAAGAAAAATCTGCACAACTAAATGCATGTATGGAAATCAACGACAGTCTTGAAGTCAAGCCAATGCTAGAAGATCTCATCAGCAAAGCTCAACATCTAGACCCAGAGACGGCAAGGCTTGTGGACAAAGCCCGCAAGGAACAACTCCCGGACCTCAGGACAGATAACCAAGGAGTCCTTTGGTTCAAACACCGTCTGTGTGTACCAAAAGGGGAGGCCCGAGAAGTCCTACTCAAGGAAGCTCACGACTCGGCCTACTCCATCCACCCCGGAACTACCAAGATGTACCTGGACCTCAAGACCAGATACTGGTGGAAGTGGATGAAGAAAGAAATAGCTCAGTATGTGGCCCGATGTGACATCTGCCAACGGACGAAGGCCGAACACCAAAAACCTGCTGGCCTATTACAACCCCTCCCGATACCTAAATGGAAGTGGGAAGAAATAGGCATGGACTTCATAACCGGACTACCTCGGACGCAGAAAGGGAATGACTCCATCTGGGTAATAATAGATCGCCTCACTAAGGTAGCCCATTTCATTCCAGTGAAAACTACCTTTGGAGGAGCCACCCTTGCCCGAATTTACCTCAAGGAGATAGTCAGACTCCATGGCATTCCAAGGAAGATAGTATCAGACAGAGGAACCCAGTTCACATCCAAATTCTGGACAAGCCTTCAGAAAGCTATGGGCACCAAGCTAGATTTCAGTACCGCTTATCACCCTCAGATAGATGGGCAGACAGAGAGAGTCAACTGTCACACCCGGCTTTAAGGAACAAAGCCAGGTGCATCTCATACATGCGCCAAGAAGACAACATATATAATAACAGAGTGTATAGAGATAAATGTCATAAAAACATCAGAGTATTTATTACATAGCGGAAGACTTATTACAAAATAAAAGAATAAACATAAAACGAACTAAGGATCGTCGGCGCCAATGTCAACTGAGAAACGCCACCTAGATCAGATCATACTCCTCGCCTTGTGGCTCCTCCTGAACCACCTGCTATTCTCCTGTGGGGGGGTGTGAGACAGCAAGAGTGAGCTCACACATGATCATCGCTCAACAAGTTGTGGGGAATAATGTGACACGAACTCACCAAAGGTGGGAGCTCATGGAGTGTAAGGCTTATCAAAGAGAATGGTTAAAGCTGAGCATTGCTTTTAAGTAGTTGGTCAAAATTTTATTAGCAGTTACTAAGTATAAGTGAATACCAAACCTTAGATAAAGTAATTGAACAAAATTAATAATAGACCCATGCAATGCAAATGACAAAATTGAATTTAAGTTCCATAATTTAAACATCAGAGAGGCCTGAGCTGCTCATGACCGTGAGCTCGGCTAGTATACCAGTTTTACACTCTGCAGAGGTTGTACCCTTTACCCACAAGTCATGTTACCCATCTGCCAAGGGGTCGCGAATCCCATACACCTCTACCTAGGAAGCGCGGCAGGGCAACACTACGAGGCCTTTACAAAGTTCCACTAGCTTCCGAAAACCCGCTACAGTTTATAGGAAGTTCCAATGCAGGGTTCCTGGCTGACTGCCATCGCAGCAAAATCAACCAGGGACCTCCCTACACTGACCACTCCCCTACTGCCCTTGCCCCTTTCGGGTAAGGTAGTCTTCCACTAGCTTTCCTAATTAGTCAGCCAAGGGTGTCCCATTAAACCCTTGTGGTGGCACGTGGTTCTCAAGTTAAGCTCTATGTTCCAATTAACATTAATGATCTTAACATGAACATAAATAGAATAACAGAAGATTTGGAACATAGAGGTAATAAATGATTATCCCAAAACCATGTAAAGCAATAGCAAACTACCCAAGTGATTCAGGGGTAAACAAGGTAAGAGATAAACAATCTAGGATGACCTATTGGGTCCCATCAAAATTAACCTATGCATGGATAAGTGATATTAAAGAACATTATTGGGTAAAAAGTGGTCAAGGGCACAACTTGCCTTCAATGAGCTCCTGCTCAGCTACTTCTATCTGCTGCTCACCAGGATCCTCAGTCACGGTCTCTTCTACTCGCCACAATACAAACAAGCACAATGCATATAGAGAAATTAACATTACACCAAACATATAAATAAAATACACAGTAATAATCTACACATTAAAATAAAATTCTAGGAACAGGGATCACAATTTTTGGAGTTATAGAATTTAAGTTATGGATTTTCAAAGGTTTCATGTGCTTTAAATAAGATTAAGTGTGAGATTAATTTCTTACTGTTTTCATGATATAACAGAAGCTCTAGGTGATAAAGAATAAAATTACAAAAATTTAGAAAGTGGAATGGATTAATTTGGGGTTCATATGTATTTTCTATGAATTATCAAAGTTCTAGCAATTATTTTGTATTAAAAAGTAATTTCTATAATTAAATAACTGAATTTAAAGAGCTATGGACTGGGCCACTATTTCTAGAGAACTCAGGGGGCTCGGGGTAAACATCCAAAGACACAGAGAATAGTCCCCGTAGACCGCGGGTTGATAAAAAGGTTTTCCAGGGTCTCTTTAGAAAAATATACCCGCGAAGGGGTATGGTTGTATCTGGGCCGTTGGATCAAGATCCAATGGCGCGGATTAGATCACTCTTCACCTGAACCAGTACAGGGTCGCAGCCGATGGATTCCAAACCAGCGGCCAAGATTTTAAACGGGCTCAGTCGATCAGATTCGTCCGATCAACATCCAAGGACTCACGCTCGTTCAATCCGAAACGGTACGTGGTACCTAATCTGAACCGTATATCACTAAATTAACGTGCCACAGTCGTCCTCAACCTCCGGCCGCCCAAGCACTACGGCAGCGCGTCCTCCCCGAGTCTCTTTCTCTCTCCTGCCGGCCATCCGGCGTACTGACCGGCCCTGCCTAGCCAACGCACTACACCGCTGCCCTTCGGTGGCGCACTAATCCCTGGCCGCTTTCGCCCACACTCCCGCAACGCCCCAACATATCCCGAAGGCACCGCGTAAACGGAAAACCAACTTACCGGAGATAGTCCACCAGTAGATCCCGCCAGTTCCCGACGGCTAAAGCTCCGACGACGACGACCCCGAAACGGTCCGAGCTTCCCGGTACACGACTGGCGGAGCCCCAGACCCGACACCAAAGTTGCTACGCCGCCAATGGCGATGATAAGAACGTGGCTGTTGTGCTCGGGGAAACTAGGGGAGGTATCGTTGGGCGCACGACGTAAATACCCCAGGGACGCCGCGGTCGTTGCAACAGTCCCGCAATTCGTGCGCAGCTCAACAGCTTGGCGGGCGCGAATGCAGTGGCGAGAATCACGACCCGGCTGTTGAACATCGGCTGAGGTGAACGAGGACCCGGTTGAATCGGGGATGACATGGCGGGCCCACCTGGCGGTGACATGCTAGTAGAGAAAACGCGCCAAGCGACTGACCAGGGGGCCCCACATGGCGGCGCCGCAGAGTGGAGCTGGGCCGTGCGGTAATGAGGTGGGAGGTGGTTTGGGCCGAGCGCAGGTGAATCCAGCCCAACAGACTTCTTTTCCTTTCCTTTTTCCTGATTTCTTTTCCCCCTTTTTTTTTAGAATTCACATTTGAATTTAAATTTGTTTTGAGATTCCTTGATGATCAAAGTGTATCAAAATTCAAATTTTTGAGTACATAAATATATTCTTATTTATACATTTTATTTTACCTCATTTGTTTAATGTTGTTTTCTCTTTTCTCAAGTTTCTAGAATTCCCATTTTAAATCTTAAATTCCCCTTTGGGTATTAATATATTTCTTTTCATATGATTTTTATATCGTCACAAGATGCACACAAACATGAAAACCGGCATGATGCATAAAGGTCAACCCACATAAAGAGAAATTGTTTCTCTATCGATATTATTTCTAACCAATTACAAAGTGGATATTACAAATCCTACCCCCCTTAAAAATAATCTCGTCCTCGAGATTTAAGAAGAACTAGAGAAAAGGTGGGGAAAATCTATACGAAGCTCTTCTTCTCTTTCCCAAGTAGCTTCATCTTCTCCATGGTGACTGCATTGCACTTTGCACATCTTTAACACCTTATTCCTTGTAACTCGAGTCAATGTATCCAGAATCTTGACAGGACACATCGTGTAAGTCAAATCACCTTGAACACTGAGCTCTTCCATTGGTAACTGTTTCTCAGGGGCACAGAGACACTTCTTGGGCTGAGATACGTGGAACACGTTATGCACATTAGATAGATTATCAGGTAGCTCGAGTTGATAGACCATCTCTCCAACTCGCCTAAAAAAACTCTAAATGGTCCAATAAAGCGAGGGGACAATTTGTCCTTGAATTTGAATCTCCTCATTCCAGGAAGTGGTGACACCTTGAGGTACACATAATCTCCCTCTTCAAATTCCAATGGTCTTCTTCTATTATCAGCGTAGCTCTTTTGCCTGGTTTGAGCTGTCCTCAAATTCTCTCGAATTATACGAACTTGTTCTTCTGCTTCTTGAATCAATTCAGGCCCAAAGAACTGTCTCTCTCCAGTCTGATCCCAATATAAAGGAGTCCTGCACTTCCTTCCATACAAAGCTTCAAAAGGTGACATCTTCAGACTGGCCTGGTAACTATTATTATACGAGAACTCAGCATAAGGCAGACTCTTATCCCAACTTCCTCCATGCTGAAGGGCACAAGCTCTCAACATATCTTCCAATACTTGATTAGTCCTTTCAGTCTGTCCATCAGTCTGAGGGTGATAAGCTGTACTGAAATTCAACTTCGTACTCATGTTCTCATGAAAGCTTCTCCAAAATCGTGAGGTAAACTGCGAGCCTCGATCAGACACGATCTTCTTTGGTACTCCATGCAAACACATAATCCGAGCCATATATAACTCTGCTAGCTGAGAGCCTTTATAAGTAGTCTTCACCGGAATAAAGTGAGCCACTTTAGTCAATCTATCCACAATCACCCATATAGCATCATATCCTTTCTGGGTGCGAGGCAATCCAGTAATGAAATCCATACCAATCTCTTCCCATTTCCACTCGGGTATCTTCAGTGGATGTAACAATCCAGCTGGCCTCTGGTGTTCAGCCTTAACTCTTTGACATACATCGCACATAGCCACATGACCAACCACATCTCTTTTCAATCCATACCACCAATACTTCCGTTTCAAATCCTGATACATCTTGGTACTACCAGGATGAATAGAATAATCTGAGTCGTGGGCCTCTTTCAATATAGTCTCTCGAAGGCTTTCAATATCAGGAACACACATCCTGTCCTTGAACCATATAGTGCCCTGCTCATCTTCCGTGAATTCCGGAACTCGACCTTCAGTAATCAGATCCTTAATCTCTTTTATTTTAGCATCATCAAGTTGACCTTTGCGGATTTCTTGCTCCAAAGTAGGTCCCACATCAATAGTAACTCCTTCAGTATGAGCAACTATCCCCAGGTTAAGTCTCCTGAAGTCCTCAACAATCTCATCAGGTAGCTGGGCAACAATAGCTGAATGAACATGCTCCTTGCGACTCAAGGCATCTGCAACCAAATTTGCCTTGCCCGGGTGATAGTGAATCTCCAAATTACAATCCTTAATAAGCTCCATCCAACGGCGTTGCCTAAGGTTGAGATCCTTCTGAGTGAATATATACTTCAAACTCTTATGATCCGTGTATACTTGACACTTGGTTCCCACAATATAATGTCTCCAAACCTTAAGTGCATGCACAACGGCTGCCAATTCCAAGTCATGAGTGGGGTATTCATGTTTCCGCAACTGATGAGACGCATAGGCAATCACATGTCCTTCCTGCATGAGCACACATCCTAAGCCTTGGCCACATGCATCACAATAAATATCAAATCCTTTCTGTAAGTCCGGCATAACCAATACTGGTGGCGACATTAATCTTTTCTTCAATTGATCAAAGCTGTCTTGGCACTTCTCGTCCCACTTAAATTCTCTTCCTTTCTCCAAAAGCGAAGTCATAGGTTTGGCAATCTTAGAAAATCCTTCAATAAATCTCCGATAGTATCCTGCAAGTCCCGAGAAACTCCGGATCTCAGTAACTATAGTGGGTATGCTCCACGCCACTATCTCCTTAACCTTAGCAGGATCCACTGATATTCCTCCATTAGAAATAATATGACCAAGAAATGGCACCTCGCCAATCCAAAACTCGCATTTACTGTACTTGGTGTAGAGTTGATTATCTCGCAACTTCCGTAGTACCAATCACAGATGTTCCTCATGATCACTATCACTCTTGGAATAAATAAGAATATCGTCGATGAACACTACGACGAATCTGTCCATATTATGAACACCTTATTCTTCAGATCCATAAAATAGTTGGTGCATTGGTTAATCCAAACGACATAACGGTAAACTCATATAATCCATAACGAGTCGAGAATGCGGTCTTAGGAATATCCGATGGTCTAATCCTCATCTGATGGTAACCCGATCGGAGATCAATCTTCGAAAATACTCTAGCACCTCTCATCTGATCAAATAAATCTTCAATACGGGGCAACAGATACTTGTTCTTCACCGTAACATCATTAAGAGATCTATAATCCACACACATCCGCTGCGATCCATCCTTCTTCTGTACAAACAAGACCGGTGCTCCCCAAGGTGAGGAACTCGGACGAATGTACCCGGCCTCTTGTAACTCAGTTAACTGCTTCTTAAGTTCCTTCAACTCCTCTACGGACATCCGGAAAATCTCTAACCACCCGGATGTTGACACCAACAAACTTCTCATCTACTAAGAATGCCGCTAGTCTGGTGGCGTTAGTTACTGCAATTCCAACTTCAAATCTTTCTCCTTTGGAACTGGTGAGTTCTATGGTTCCCTTAGCACAGTGTATAAACTGTCTTTGCCTTTCTTAACCATGACATACCAAGGATCAAGTCTATACTGCTCTCTTCTAACAGTATAGGGGTAGTGTATCTGGGTTAGAAACACAGGGTAAGAAAGGAAGAATTGTAGACAAGGCGAGTAATTACGAGGAATGTTTCTGCGGGAGATTTATTAGCTAAGTAGATTAGTGTGTCACCTACTAACGCTAATACATTACCTTATGGTGGTACATGCTAAGATGCCCGTATATACTATTTCAATCAATCAAAGAAGCAAATCAGGCATTGATCATCAGAACAATCAACCAACATTTTTAATAAAGAAAATAGTTTTAATTTTGTCTTAGGCTTCCTACCTCTTAAAAATGTCATAGGGGTAGGCATTCCAAGGTGTGAAATCCATCTTGACTAAGAGTAGAAAAGGTAAGAATGATCTGAGCAGAACAGTAGAAGGTGAGACAGAATCAAGATAAGTGTAGAAAGAATCAGAGTAAGGTAAGTATAGAATGAATCAGAGTAAGGTAAGTAGGTAAGGGTTTTGTCCATTTCTATCTAGGTTTCGTCCTACAGTCAACATTCCTCTGATACCACTTCTGTCACACCCGGCTTTAAGGAACAAAGCCAGGTGCATCTCATACATGCGCCAAGAAGACAACATATATAATAACAGAGTGTATAGAGATAAATGTCATAAAAACATCAGAGTATTTATTACATAGCGGAAGACTTATTACAAAATAAAAGAATAAACATAAAATGAACTAAGGATCGTCGGTGCCAATGTCAACTGAGAAACGCCACCTAGATCAGATCATACTCCTCGCCTTGTGGCTCCTCCTGAACCACCTGCTATTCTCCTGTGGGGGGGGGGGTGTGAGACAGCAAGAGTGAGCTCACACATGATCATCGCTCAACAAGTTGTGGGGAATAATGTGACACGAACTCACCAAAGGTGGGAGCTCATGGAGTGTAAGGCTTATCAAAGAGAATGGTTAAAGCTGAGCATTGCTTTTAAGTAGTTGGTCAAAATTTTATTAGCAGTTACTAAGTATAAGTGAATACCAAACCTTAGATAAAGTAATTGAACAAAATTAATAATAGACCCATGCAATGCAAATGACAAAATTGAATTTAAGTTCCATAATTTAAACATCAGAGAGTCCTGAGCTGCTCATGACCGTGAGCTCGGCTAGTATACCAGTTTTACACTCTGCAGAGGTTGTACCCTTTACCCACAAGTCATGTTACCCATCTGCCAAGGGGTCGCGAATCCCATACACCTCTACCTAGGAAGCGCGGTAGGGCAACACTACGAGGCCTTTACAAAGTTCCACTAGCTTCCGAAAACCCGCTACAGTTTATAGGAAGTTCCAATGCAGGGTTCCTGGCTGACTGCCATCGCAGCAAAATCAACCAGGGACCTCCCTACACTGACCACTCCCCTACTGCCCTTGCCCCTTTCGGGTAAGGTAGTCTTCCACTAGCTTTCCTAATTAGTCAGCCAAGGGTGTCCCATTAAACCCTTGTGGTGGCACGTGGTTCTCAAGTTAAGCTCTATGTTCCAATTAACATTAATGATCTTAACATGAACATAAATAGAATAACAGAAGATTTGGAACATAGAGGTAATAAATGATTATCCCAAAACCATGTAAAGCAATAGCAAACTACCCAAGTGATTCAGGGGTAAACAAGGTAAGAGATAAACAATCTAGGATGACCTATTGGGTCCCATCAAAATTAACCTATGCATGGATAAGTGATATTAAAGAACATTATTGGGTAAAAAGTGGTCAAGGGCACAACTTGCCTTCAATGAGCTCCTGCTCAGCTACTTCTATCTGCTGCTCACCAGGATCCTCAGTCACGGTCTCTTCTACTCGCCACAATACAAACAAGCACAATGCATATAGAGAAATTAACATTACACCAAACATATAAATAAAATACACAGTAATAATCTACACATTAAAATAAAATTCTAGGAACAGGGATCACAATTTTTGGAGTTATAGAATTTAAGTTATGGATTTTCAAAGGTTTCATGTGCTTTAAATAAGATTAAGTGTGAGATTAATTTCTTACTGTTTTCATGATATAACAGAAGCTCTAGGTGATAAAGAATAAAATTACAAAAATTTAGAAAGTGGAATGGATTAATTTGGGGTTCATATGTATTTTCTATGAATTATCAAAGTTCTAGCAATTATTTTGTATTAAAAAGTAATTTCTATAATTAAATAACTGAATTTAAAGAGCTATGGACTGGGCCACTATTTCTAGAGAACTCAGGGGGCTCGGGGTAAACATCCAAAGACACAGAGAATAGTCCCCGTAGACCGCGGGTTGATAAAAAGGTTTTCCAGGGTCTCTTTAGAAAAATATACCCGCGAAGGGGTATGGTTGTATCTGGGCCGTTGGATCAAGATCCAATGGCGCGGATTAGATCACTCTTCACCTGAACCAGTACAAGGTCGCAGCCGATGGATTCCAAACCAGCGGCCAAGATTTTAAACGGGCTCAGTCGATCAGATTCGTCCGATCAACATCCAAGGACTCACGCTCGTTCAATCCGAAACGGTACGTGGTACCTAATCTGAACCGTATATCACCAAATTAACGTGCCACAGTCGTCCTCAACCTCTGGCCGCCCAAGCACTACGGCAGCGCGTCCTCCCCGAGTCTCTTTCTCTCTCCTGCCGGCCATCCGGCGTACTGACCGGCCCTGCCTAGCCAACGCACTACACCGCTGCCCTTCGGTGGCGCACTAATCCCTGGCCGCTTTCGCCCACACTCCCGCAACGCCCCAACATATCCCGAAGGCACCGCGTAAACGGAAAACCAACTTACCGGAGATAGTCCACCAGTAGATCCCGCCAGTTCCCGACGGCTAAAGCTCCGACGACGACGACCCCGAAACGGTCCGAGCTTCCCGGTACACGACTGGCGGAGCCCCAGACCCGGCACCAAAGTTGCTACGCCGCCAATGGCGATGATAAGAACGTGGCTGTTGTGCTCGGGGAAACTAGGGGAGGTATCGTTGGGCGCACGACGTAAATACCCCAGGGACGCCGCGGTCGTTGCAACAGTCCCGCAATTCGTGCGCAGCTCAACAGCTTGGCGGGCGCGAATGCAGTGGCGAGAATCACGACCCGGCTGTTGAACATCGGCTGAGGTGAACGAGGACCCGGTTGAATCGGGGATGACATGGCGGGCCCACCTGGCGGTGACATGCTAGTAGAGAAAACGCGCCAAGCGACTGACCAGGGGGCCCCACATGGCGGCGCCGCAGAGTGGAGCTGGGCCGTGCGGTAATGAGGTGGGAGGTGGTTTGGGCCGAGCGCAGGTGAATCCAGCCCAACAGACTTCTTTTCCTTTCCTTTTTCCTGATTTCTTTTCCCCCTTTTTTTTAGAATTCACATTTGAATTTAAATTTGTTTTGAGATTCCTTGATGATCAAAGTGTATCAAAATTCAAATTTTTGAGTACATAAATATATTCTTATTTATACATTTTATTTTACCTCATTTGTTTAATGTTGTTTTCTCTTTTCTCAAGTTTCTAGAATTCCCATTTTAAATCTTAAATTCCCCTTTGGGTATTAATATATTTCTTTTCATATGATTTTTATATCGTCACAAGATGCACACAAACATGAAAACCAGCATGATGCATAAAGGTCAACCCACATAAAGAGAAATTGTTTCTCTATCGATATTATTTCTAACCAATTACAAAGTGGATATTACATCAACAAAGTCCTTGAAGATCTCTTAAGAGCATGTGTGTTAGCTTTTGATAGAAGTTGGGAGTCCAGTCTACCCTACGCAGAGTTCTCCTACAACAATAGCTATTAGTCCAGCATCAAGATGTCACCATTCGAAGCACTGTATGGACGAAAATGCCAGACCCCTCTCATATGGTCCAACGTGGGGGAAAAAGCACTAGAAGGACCTGCCTTTGTCAAGGAGGCAGAGGAGAAAGTTACACTGATCCGCAGAAGGTTGCTTGAAGCTCAGAGTCGACAGAAGAGTTACGCAGACAACAGGCGGAGGGAACTCCGATTTGAGGAAGGAGACTTCGTCTACCTTAAGGTTTCTCCAATGCGTGGTGTCAGGAGGTTCCAAGTCAAAGGGAAGCTAGCCCCACGTTTTGTAGGTCCCTATCCCATCATTGGCAAGGTAGGACCCGCCGCATACCGCCTGGAACTACCAGAATCCATGTCCGACATCCACAATGTGTTCCACGTGTCCCAGCTCCGCAAATGCCTGCAAGCACCAGAAAGTCACCTCGAAGAAGAGACAGTGCAGATTCAGAAAGACCTTCAATATCAGGAGAAACCAGTGAAGATTCTTGATTCAGCAGTCAGAAAGACCCGCACCTCAGAAGTAAAGCTCTGTAAAGTTCAGTGGAGCAGAGAAGGAGAAGAGGAAGCCACCTGGGAGAGTGAGGACTTCTTGAGGAGGGAATACCCTTACCTTTTCCCAAATCCAGTTTAAATCTCGAGGGCGAGATTCCTTTAAGTGGGGTAGGTTTGTAACATCCCAAAATCCCAACCCAGGTTTGAAACCCTAACCCCCCCTAATCCCCCCCTTTTGGTTTTATTCTTCTCCCTAACCCTACCCCTAGGTCACCCAATCATTTGCATATACTTAAAATGATTTGAAGCACCTCACATAGACCATATTTATCACCAAGTTCATTTAGAGAATTTTTGTAAGAGAAAAAGAAACAAAATGACACAAAAGTAGAAAAGAAAAAGGAAAGAATTAGAAAAAGAAAAGAAAAAGGAAATCCCTCTCCCTTCTCTCGACTGGGCCGATTTCCGGCCCAACTCGCGTGCGCCCGCCTCCCTCCCCTCTCTTTTCGGCCCAGGCGGCCCAAACCGCGCGCCACTCCCGCCCGCTGACAGCCCGACCCCACCCGTCAGCGCCCCGCCCCTCTCTCTCGCGCGGACCTCTCTCACTGACAGCCCGACCCCACCAGTCAGCTCCTTCCCCCTCGCCCATCCCTCACCGGCGCGATCGCCGCCGAGCACCCCTCGCCTCGTCGCCTCGCCATTAATGCTCGCCAGCCTCCGCGACAACCCCGCCACTGTGCCCGAGTCGTCCCCTCATCCTCAGCCTGCCCGAGCCGTCTCGTCGCCGTTTGCTCCATGCCTGCCATCATGGAAGCTCGTCGGAGCTCGCCGTCCCCTCCATCCCTCTCCCCCTCCCGGGCGCCTATAAAAGGGACAGCCGAGCCCGAGCCCTCCACACCAGCCCCGGCCATCTCCTCCACCCCTCCCCGAGCTCAATTGAGCTAGCAGCGCCGCCGTGCTTCCCTCCACCGCTCCGGTAAGCTCCCCTCTCTCCCTCCCTGGCGACCTTCCGTTCAATTAAATAGTGCCAAGAGTTCCGCCACACTTCCACGTTCACGACACGCCACCTCCCCCACTCTATTTCGGCCGGAAAACTCACCGGCGGCTTTGCCGCCGCGGACACCCGCCACCGTGCCGCGGACCGGCCGCCCTAGGCCCCCGCAGGCGAAATTCGCCCCGCCCCTGTGATCCTCATCTACCACTCATGCTCCGCCACCGCTTCCCCGTCGCAAAACCGGACCGACGGCGGAGAACCGTCGCGGATCCCCACCACCGGTCGAACCCCGGTCGAGCCCCTCCCCCCCCCCCTCCGTTGTCGCCAACGCCGTCAGCCCCCTCCTCTCTCCCTGGCTGCCTGGCTGATGGGCCCGCGCCTCCGCGCCGTCCCCCGCCGTCTCCCCCGCACAGCTGGGCCAGCTGGGCCGCCAGCCTCGCCCGCGCGAGCGCCCGCGCCCAAGTGGGCCGAAAAATCCCCCCCGGCCCACAGGGAAAGGAAATCCTTTTTCTTTTTCTTTTCCCATTTCTTTTTCCCATTTTCCCATATATACTTATATGCTGATATTTTATGCACCAAAAATAGTTTAAATAAATTATTAGGGCACAAAAATAATAAAGTATAACAATTTGCACACTCCACAAAGGTCACTATGTTTGATGTATTGTTTTTGTCTATGTTTAATTAGCGGAAGAGGGATCCGATCCTCCGGAACTCTTAGCTCCGGAAGAAGGGCAGGAACCCGACCCCTCTGAGATTAACCTTTTGTGCCAGGAAAGCTTCAACGAAGGCAAGTCCATCCTTCCCTTGATGCATTAATTACCTATTTCTCTCTACCACTGCCTATGCCTGGATTATGGGATGGGAATCGAATTGCATGGTAAGCATGAGAGAGCCCGCATTAACTATTATTTCGATTAAAAGATATGGGACAAGTAAAAAGGGGTATAAGTGAAATGTTTTCCAAAAAGAGTGCGATGAAGGGTACTCACCCTCATCACCTAGTGAAGTAGGATGATCAGGGACTCCCTGGTTTAGGGGAGGGCCTAAGGTGTTGGCTCAGCTGGTTTAGGCGTGAGCAGAAGGATCGTCCTCTCATATAAGGACCGGTTTGTCATCTTTCATTACCTGTACTCTCAAAAAGTACAACCACTCGAGGCTGTGTGGGCAGCCACTCAATCTGAACTCGTACGGTCCCACCCCAGGGTTATGAAGGCTGGGGTAGCACCGGGAGGATAAGGAAGGGGAATGTTTTGTCCGGTTTGGACATGGTGGTGGCCTGACTCCTTTCGGTATAACCATTAAGGTTTGGACGTACAAGGAAGGAAAGAGTTTCGGATTCGGGTCTCATTGGCCATGAGATCGCAGAGCCGGACTAGTGGGTAAAGTGTACCCCTCTGCGCAGAGTCTAAACCTATTCGAATAGTCCGTGTCCACTGGTATGGACGAGTCTGGTATGGTATGACAATTAGTGTTTCTACTACAACTGGGAACAGGGAAATGTGTGTGTATGTTCTGGAAAGAAAGTAGTACCACGGGAGCGGGAAGCTCAGTGGTGGTCAAGCAAGTGTTACTTCTATTGTTTTGGGAAAACCCTAACTATTGAGTACTGTCTTTCTCTGAAAAAGTATGAGTGACTTCAACTCCACCATAATAAGCATGTACAATATAGGTCACTTTCTCTTTACGGGAGCCGGGTGGGCTTGCGGAATACCTAGTGTATTCACCCAGATTTATTTATGTTTTTCAGCAGCTGAAGACTTCTTTTCTGCTATGCTTGATTGATGGGGCTGTGTCTTCACCCAGTTCTGCCTGTGGCCTGGGCTATTTTATCTTCCACTCCGCTTTATTTTTTTTCGGCTCACTTTCGAGCTTGTATCCCCGGTATTGTAATAACATTATTCAGACTCTGTAACTATTTGAAGTAATGAATGTGATTACTAACCTCCTGGGACTAGTAATTGTATCACATTTGAGTCCCAAAGGATCGGGACGCTTCAGCAACCTCCCCCTGTTCCTCTCCGACACCGCTCGCGCCTGGTTGGAGCACCTGCCTCCGGGGCAGATCTCCAACTGGGACGACCTGGTCCAAGCCTTCGTCGGCAATTTCCAGGGCACGTACGTGCGCTTTGGGAACTCCTGGGATCTCCGGAGCTGCCAACAGCAGCCGGGAGAGTCTCTCCGGGACTACATCCAACGATTCTCGAAGCAGCGCACCGAGCTGCCCAACATCACCAACTAAGATGTCATCGGCGCGTTCCTCGCCGGCACCACCTGCCGCGACCTGGTGAGCAAGCTGGGTCGAAAGACCCCCACCAGGGCGAGCGAGCTGATGGACATCACCACCAAGTTCGCCTCTGGCCAGGAGGCGGTTGAGGCTATCTTCCGGAAGGACAAGCAGCCCCAGGGCCGCCCACCGGAAGATGCCCCCGAGGCGTCAACTCAGCGCGACGCCAAGAACAAAGGCAAGAAGAAGTCGCAAGCGAAACGCGACGCCGCCGACGCGGACCTTGTCGCCGCCGCCGAGTACAAGAACCCTCGGAGACCCCCCGGAGGTGCCAACCTCTTCGACAAGATGCTCAAGGAGCCGTGCCCCTATCATCAGGGGCCCGTTAAGCACACTCTTGAGGAGTGCGCCATGCTTCGGCGCCACTTCCATAGGGCCGGGCCACCCGCGGAGGGTGGCAGGGCTCACGGCGACGACAAGAAGGAAGATCACCAGGCAGGAGAGTTCCCCGAGGTCCGCGACTGCTTCATGATCTACGGTGGGCAAGCGGCGAACGCCTCGGCTCGGCACCGCAAGCAAGAGCGTCGGGAGGTCTATTCGGTAAAGGTGGCGGCGCCAGTCTACCTAGACTGGTCTGACAAGCCCATCACCTTCGACCGAGTCGACCACCCCGACCGCGTGCCGAGCCTGGGGAAATACCCGCTCATTGTCGACCCCGTCATCGGCGACGTCAGGCTCACCAAGGTCCTCATGGACGGACGCAGCAGCCTCAACATCATCTACGCCGAGACCCTCGGGCTCCTTCGTGTTGATCTATCCTCGGTCCGAGCAGGCGCTGCGCCTTTCCATGGGATCATCCCCGGGAAGCGCGTCTAGCCCCTCGGACAACTCGATCTTCCCGTCTGCTTTGGGACGCCCTCCAACTTCCGAAGGGAGACCCTCACGTTCGAGGTGGTCGGGTTCTGAGGGACCTACCACGCAGTACTGGGGAGGCCATGCTACGTGAAGTTTATGGCCGTCCCCAACTACACCTACCTCAAGCTCAAGATGCCGGGCCCCAACGGGGTCATCACCGTCGACCCCACGTACCGACACGCGTTCGAATGCGATGTGGAGTGTGTGGAGTACGCCGAGGCCCTCGCCGAATCCGAGGCCCTCATCGCCGACCTGGAGAGCCTCTCGAAGGAGGTAACAGATGTGAAGCGCCATGCCAGCAACTTCGAGCCAGCAGAGACGGTTAAATCCGTCCCCCTCGACCCCAGCAGCGACGCCTCCAAGCAGATACGGATCGGCTCTGAGCTTGATCCCAAATAGGAAGAAGTGCTCGTCGACTTTCTCCGCGCAAACGTCGACGTTTTCGCGTGGAGTCCCTCGGACATGCCCGGCATACCGAGGGATGTCGCCGAGCACTCGCTGGATATCCGAGCTGGAGCTCGACCCGTGAAGCAGCCTCTGCGCCGATTCGACGAAGAAAAGCGCAGAGCCATAGGCGAGGAGATCCACAAGCTAATGGCGACAGGGTTCATCAAAGTGGTATTCCATCCCGAATGGCTTGCCAACCCTGTGCTTGTGAGAAAGAAAGGAGGGAAATGGTGGATGTGTGTAGACTACACTGGTCTAAACAAAGCATGTCCAAAGGTTCCCTACCCTCTGCCTCGCATCGACCAAATCATGGATTCCACTGCTGGGAGCGAAACCCTGTCTTTCCTCGATGCCTACTCAGGGTATCACCAAATCAGGATGAAAGAGTCCGACCAGCTCGCGACTTCTTTCATCACACCCTTCGGCATGTACTGCTATGTCACCATGCTGTTCGTCTTGAGGAATGCGGGTGCGACGTACCAACGGTGCATGAACCATGTGTTCGGCGAACACATTGGCCGAACGGTCGAGGCCTACGTCGATGACATCGTAGTCAAGACAAGGAAAGCCTCCGACCTCCTTTCCGACCTTGAAGTGACATTCCGATGTCACAAGGCGAAAGGCGTGAAGCTTAATCCTGAGAAGTGTGTCTTCAGGGTCCCCCGAGGCATGCTCTTGGGGTTCATCGTCTCCGAGCGGGGCATCGAGGCCAACCCGGAGAAGATTGCGGCCATCACCAGCATGGGTCCCATCAAGGACTTGAAAGGCGTACAGAGAGTCATGGGATGCCTTGCGGCTCTGAGCCGCTTCATCTCACGCCTCGGCGAAAGAGGCCTGCCTCTGTACCGCCTCTTAAGGAAGGCCGAGTGCTTCACTTGGACCCCTGAGGCCGAGGAAGCCCTCGGGAACCTGAAGGCGCTCCTTACAAACGCGCCCATCTTGGTGCCCCCCGCTGCCGGAGAAGCCCTCTTGATCTACGTCGCCGCGACCACTCAGGTGGTTAGCGCCGCGATTGTGGTTGAGAGACGTGAAGAGGGGCATGCATTGCCCGTCCAGAGGCCAGTCTACTTCATCAGCGAGGTACTGTCCGAGACCAAGACCCGCTACCCACAAATTCAGAAGCTGCCATACGCGGTGATCCTGACGCGGTGGAAGTTGCGACACTACTTCGAGTCTCATCCGGTAACTGTGGTGTCATCCTTCCCCCTGGGGGAGATCATCCAGTGCCGAGAGGCCTCGGGTAGAATTGCAAAGTGGGTGGTGGAAATTATGGGCGAAACGATCTCGTTTGCCCCTCGGAAGGCCATCAAGTCCCAGGTCTTGGCAGACTTTGTGGCTGAATGGGTCGACACCCAGCTCCCAACAGCTCCGATCCAACCGGAACTCTGGACCATGTTCTTCGATGGGTCGCTGATGAAGACAGGAGCAGGCGCAGGCCTGCTCTTCATCTTGCCCCTTGGGAAGCACCTACGCTACGTGCTACGCCTCCACTTCTCGGCGTCCAACAATGTGGCCGAGTACGAGGCTCTGGTCAACGGGTTGCGCATCACCATCGAGCTAGGGGTCCGACGCCTCGACGCTCGCGGTGACTCGCAGCTCGTCATCGACCAAGTCATGAAGAACTCCCACTGTCACGACCCGAAGATGGAAGCCTACTGCGATGAGGTTCGGCGCCTGGAAGACAAGTTCTACGGGCTCGAGCTCAACCACATCGCCCGACGCTACAACGAGACTGCAGACGAGCTGGCCAAAATAGCCTCGGGGCGAACAACGGTTCCCCCGGACGTCTTCTCCCGAGACCTGCATCAACCCTCCGTCAAGACCGACGACACGCCCGAGCCCGAGAAGGCCTCGATCGAGCCTGAGGCACCCTCGGCTCAGTCCGAGGTACCCTCGGCCCAGCCCGAGGCACCCTCGGTTCGGCCCGAGGCACCCTCGGTTCGGTCCGAGGTACCCTCGGCCCCCGAGGGTGAGGCACTGCGCATCAAGGAGGAGCGAAGCGGGGTCACGCCTAATCGAAACTGGTAGACCCCGTACCTGCAATATCTCCACCGAGGAGAGCTACCCCTCGACCGAGCCGAAGCTCGGCGGTTGGCGCGGCGTGCCAAGTCGTTCGTCTTGCTGGGGGACAGGAAGGAACTCTACCACCGCAGCCCCTCAGGCATCCTCCAGCGATGCATTTCCATCACCGAAGGCCAGGAGCTCCTACAAGAGATACACTCGGGGGCTTGCGGCCATCACGCAGCACCTCGAGCCCTTGTTGGAAACGCCTTCCGACAAGGTTTCTACTGGCCGACGGCGGTGGCCGACGCGACTAGAATTGTCCGCACCTGCGAAGGGTGTCAGTTCTACGCAAGGCAGACCCACCTGCCCGCTCAGGCCCTGCAGACGATACCCATCACCTGGCCTTTTGCTGTGTGGGGTCTGGACCTCGTCGGCCCCTTGCAGAAGGCACCCGGGGGCTACACGCACCTGTTGGTCGCGATCGACAAATTCTCCAAGTGGATCGAGGCCCGACACCTAAACAACATCAGGTCCGAACAGGTGGTGGCGTTCTTCACCAACATCATCCATCGCTTTGGGGTCCCGAACTCCATCATCACCGACAACGACACCCAGTTCACCGGCAGAAAGTTCCTGGACTTCTGCGAGGATCACCACATCCGGGTGGACTGGGCCGCCGTGGCTCACCCCATGACGAATGGGGAAGTAGAGCGTGCCAACGGCATGATTCTACAAGGACTCAAGCCTCGGATCTACAACGACCTCAACAAGTTCGGCAAGCGATGGATGAAGGAACTCCCCTCGGTGGTCTGGAGTCTGAGGACAACGCCGAGCCGAGCCACGGGCTTCACGTCGTTCTTTCTAGTCTATGGGGCCGAGGCCATCTTGCCCACAGACTTAGAATACGGTTCCCCGAGGACGAGGGCCTACGCCAACCAAAACAATCAAGCTAATCGAGAAGACTCACTGGACCAGCTGGAAGAGGCTCGGGACATGGCCTTACTACACTCGGCGCGGTACCAGCAGTCCCTGCGACGCTACCACGCCCGATGGGTCCGGTCCCGAGACCTCCAGGTGGGCGACCTGGTGCTTCGGCTGCGACAAGACGCCCGAGGGCGGCACAAGCTCACGCCTCCCTGGGAAGGGCCGTTCGTCATCGCCAAAGTTCTGAAGCCCGGAACGTACAAGCTGGCCAACAGTCAAGGCGAGGTCTACAACAACGCTTGGAACATCCAACAGCTACGTCGTTTCTACCCTTAAGATGCTTTCAAGTTGTTCGTATGCCTCATTCCCACGCAAAGTTTAGTCATCAAGGAAGGGTCAGCCTTGCCTCGGCAAAGCCCGACCCTCCCTCGGGGGTCGCGCGGCGAGACGATGGTCACCCGGTCGGCCATCACCGAGCAAAAGGGGTGGCGGCGGAAAGGACTGGGTGGGCGGTTTCCTTTTCTCTGGCTAAACCTCTCAGGTTGCGAAAACCTAAGAAGGAGGCGAGAAGCGGAGCAAAGAGCCGTCGCCAGACCCTCCCCCGAGTATATAAAGACCAAGGTGAGACCCGTTCAACGTTTCGCCCGGACCCGCCGCGGATTTCAAAAACTCAAAGCGAAACGGCCGTTCCTCGAACGGCTCGCGCACGCGCAACGGCCGCCCCGCGAACCGCTCGCCCCGTCGCATTAACTCTGCGGCGGGACAGGCGGCGCCTCTGGCAGGGGAAGAGAGCGACGCTTCGCCATCGCCATAATGACCGCGTCAAAAAAGGTACGCCACGTCATTCGATTTCGTATCCTTTTCCTCTTTCCTCGTCCGACCCTGTGACGTATCAACAAATTAAAAAAAGGGTCTTTGCAGCGCCTTACCAACAAGATAGTCCTCCACACTAATGTCGGTGGCGAAGTCGGCGACGCGCTTGCCCGGCGGCGGCAAGCCTCGGGCCGACTTCGCAGCCTCCGTCACTCTGCCGGATGCCGGTGCAGCCTTCGCAGCCTTGGAACCACCGGCGGCAGCCGCAGGCTCCGGCGCCCTGCTGGATGCAGGGACGGCCGACTTCGGCGGATGGCCTCCGCCGGGGGCCGTAGCCTTCGCAGCCCCCCGCTGCCTCTTTGGCCTCGCTTCATGAAGCCTGACGACCGCCTGGCGCTTATGTGCAGCTCCTTGGCGATCCTTGTCCATCACTGCCGACACAACAGCAGCAATATTCCGCCCGTAAGGAAACACTTTCCACTCACGAACCATGCGAGATGTAAAAAAGTCTTCGCCGGCCGCGCGGGGGATAGGAACATTCCTAGGCCACCAACCCTCGGTAACCCTCAGCATCCGCGCCGAAGACTCCCGGAGCTCGGGCGAAGACATCCTTCCCCCCGGGGCCGCGCATGTCCTCATCAATTCTCTAGCAAAACCATCGGAAACCTCAAGTCCTCCCACAGCAGTACCTAGTTTCCTCTTCTTCGAGGATGGGGCGGCCGCCGGCGCAGGGTCGTCTCCAGACTCTACCACTGGTTTCTTCCCGCGGCGGTCCACATCGTCTTGGCCGGGATAGCCGTTATACGGCAGTCGATTCAATTCAAAAACCCTGTTATACCAGCTTCCCACCATGGGAGGGCATCTGGCGAGGGCACACTTCGCCCAACGCCCAGCCATGCGCCAAGGGCCATACCCCGTACGCCACAAATTCTTCAACCAAATCGCGCCCACTGCTCAGGCCGGCGGCGCACCGAAGGGCCCCTTCGTCCGCATCCTCCTCCGCCACCTCAAAGGGCGGGTATGCTGAGTAAAAATGCGAACACATCTCAGACACGGGGAGCCCCTCATGGCCTTCGACGGTACCCTCCGCGACGTAAAACCAAAACTCATTCCAATTGCCCCACTTGTTGCGGGCGCAAGGGACCAACTCGACTACCTCCATCGTGGTCTTGCCGGTCTTCGACATAAACGTACAGGACCCAAACTGAGCAACTTCATCTCCAATCATCCTCTTCTGCCAGTGCAGGCAATAGTACTTCGCAAAGACTTCGACTGATGGCCGCCCGCCGTACGAAGTCGTCGCCCAGACATACTTCGACAGAGCCACCACGACATTCGGAGTTAGCTGATGTATCTGAACATTGAATCTGCGTAGGACTTCTCCAACAAATCGGTGCGCAGGCAGGCGGAGACCGGCGGCGAAGAACGCCTCGAACACAACCAACTTGCCCTCCGGCTCGGGGACTTCCTCCGTCCCCGGGACACGAGCAACTCCGCCGCCAAAGTAACCCAACCGCTGCATATCTTGCACGCGGACCGACGACATCCTCGACACACCAAAATCCACCGTATCGTCGACGCGCAACTCCTCCGCCACCAAAGTACTCAGCGTCTCCTCAGACGAGGCGTCGACCGGCGGCGAGGCGGGGGCCGACGGCGTAGCGGCAGCAGAAGAAGAGGAGGTCGGCATCGCTACGTACCGTCGGCGGCGGCGGGCGGTCTGCTTCACTCGAGCCAGATCTCCGGCGAACGAGAGCAAGGAGGGCACACGAGCAGCAAGACGGTGGAAAAGGCGGCTAGGGTTTTCACGGAGCGCGGAAAGTGAAGTTCAAAAAGCGCCGACCCCCGCCCCCTTTTATACACAGGGCGCGGCGCTTCGGGAAACCCGCAGTCCAACAGTACGGTGTCAATCAACGATCATGTCAAAAACCCCCGCGGAACCACTTCGAGCGAGGGCAGCGTCTCCGCCATCTAGCGACGTCTTCGGCACCAGATGACTTTGTCGAACTGGTCCCTCGGAGGGCAAATGTTGGGGCGAAGGCAAAGACGCCACCCTTCGCTCGAGGCCTTCGCTGCAGTCGTTGGTCCAACGGAGATAAAGCGGGCAGGGACACCCTTCACCCCACACGACATCAGACGAAGGCCTGCGACGAGGTCATCCCACCATGCGGCCTCGCCCAACTCGGAGGCCCACGTGTGATCCGGCCCATTGTAACGGGCCCCACGGGGCCGCTGCGTGTTACGGGCCTAATCTGTAAAGGCATCCCTGTAATTACAGTCTGTAACCCTGCTTTATGGGAATATTCTGGGGATAACCTAGGTGTCTGAGGGCACATGCATCCTTAACACGAGACGCTGGGTGCTCAGACACCTATAAATACCCCCGCACAGTGCCCGTGAGAGGCTAGGTTAACAGAGCTATTGCCATCTCGCGCGAGAACCCTGTTTACGTCATCTTTCCCCCCGTTGGATCCTCTTGCGACTGAGAGCAAGTTCCAACATTTGGCGCCCACCGTTCGTGCTACGAAAAAACCACCCGCGATGGCACCCAAGAAAGCTAACTCGAAGGCTGACGAGGCTGCGAAGGCAGCACTACTTGCCGCAAGAAAGGGCAAGGCCCTCGTCCTCACCCAATCCACCCACCAAGAAGCCACTAAAGATGACACTCGCCGCACCTGCGAAGACGACACTCTCCGCACCTGCGGCCCTGAAGGACAATCGCAGCCACCCACAAGCTTCGCCCCACTGGAGGGCGCGGACCTCACCGAGGACGGTGAAGTCCACGGCGTCTCAGCGGAAGAACAGCTACAGCTGCGCGCCCTGCGCCTCAAGAACCTCAATCTCCAGAGGCAGAAAGAGATACTGGAGGCCAAGCGCCAGCGCGTGTCCGCACTAGCCAAGGTGCGGCAAATGATCCGCGACGAAGAGCAAAAGGCCCAGGACCTCGAACGGGAGATCGCGTTGATGCAGCGTGAAGGCCATCTTGGCCTGCAGCACGGGCCACCCCTACAGCAGCGCGCACAACCGGAAGACCCGCGTTTCCCCCAGCGCGACCACACCTTCCCGCACGCCGCGCCATTCCAAGGGGTCAACTACCTGGACGAGCGAAGTCCCCTGGCGCCACACCTGCAAGTGATGCCTTGGCCCGCTAACTTCCGGGCAGGGACCTATCCCAAGTACAACGGCAGCACCGACCCAGCACAATACATAATGAGTTATCAGGTCGCCGTTGCATCTTCCGGAGGGGACACCGCCACAATGGCCAAGTCTTTCATCATCGCCCTCGAAGGCCCAGCTCTCACCTGGTTCACCAGGTTGCCTCCGTTGTCCATTGATTCCTGGAGAAGCCTCCGGGACAAGTTCCTGCTCAACTTCCAAGGGTACCGCTGACACCGACGCCTTGGCCGAACTCTCGCTCTGCAAGCAGCTAGAAAAAGAGACTCTGCGGGAATATTACCGCAAGTTTCTAACACTCAAGTCACAGCTGCCCTCAGTTGATGACCAGATCGCCATTCACTACGCCATCAGTGGCCTTCGCGCCGGCGTCCTTTACAGTCATTGCATCAGGGACCCGCCCAAGAACCTTCAGGAGTTATATCAACTATTTGAAAAATACGCCAAATCCGAAGAGCTCCACCAGCGCAAGGTTGAGTCCCAGAGAAAGCCCAAAGATGCTCCACAGTCCAGCCGCACGTGGACGAGGACTCCGCAGCCAGACTCTGGCCGAGAAGGCCGCAACCAGCAGCAGGTGCACAACATCGTCAACCAGCACCCCGCTGGTGATGCCCCTCGCCGCCAGGAGTATCCCCCCAGGGCCGCGGAGGTGGAGCTTGCGGTAGGGGCCGGGGACGCGCGCAGCTGCCACGCCGATTCTACTGTCTCTTCCACGGCGAAGACTGCGCCCACCAAACCAAAGATTGCCCAGAAACGAAGGCCACCAAAGACAGGATGGCACGGGCGCAGCCAGCCGACAACCCCAGAGTTGTCGCACACACTTACCAGCAACCCCCTCCACCATATATCCACGCCCCCGCCCCGCATCCACCGCACCACGCCTACCAACACCATCCGGAAGTACAAATCGTACCTCCCCCACCCCCACCACCACACCAGCAACATCAAAACATCCCCCACACCCCAAAGCAGGAAGACTTTGCCGATCAGCCGTATCGCAGAGTCATTCACATGATAACTGGGGGGGGTCTAGCACTGACTTCGACACAAAGCGGCAGAAGCGGGACCACTACCGCAGCATCAACCACGTCGCCGTCACTGGCCCAGTCGTGCAGACAAAGTGGTCCCACATACCGCTAACCTTCGACGCACGAGACGTCGACCTGCGCAGCGCCCCCCACAGCGATGCCATGGTTATCAATTGCAGCGTGGCAGGCTGGGACCTGCATAAAGTCTTAGTCGACAATGGCAGTCAGGCCGACATCATCTTCCTCCATGCCTTCGATCGCATGGGCATAAGCCACAGCCTGCTCAAACCTTCGGACAACCCGTTGTATGGCTTCGGCGGCAAGGGCACCTTCCCTGTCGGTAAAATAGAGCTGCCTCTCTCCTTCGGTGTAGCACCCAATGCCCGAAGCGAGCAAGTAACTTTTGATATTGTGGATATGGTATATCCATACAATGCCATCATGGGCCGGGGCTCCATCAATAAGTTCGAAGCAGCCATTCACGGACTGTACCAATGTATGAAGATACCAGGTCCGTTAGGCGTTATTACGGTCTACGGCAATCAACAGACTGCGCGCAACATAGAGCGAGACTTCGTGCCCGGTCAGAGAAATGTGCACTGCCTCACGGCCCAGCGCGAGGTCCCCGCACCCGCCAGCCCAACCGATAAACAGCACGACAAGGCACAGCTGTAGAGCAACGACGGGACCAAGACTGTCCCCCTCGACCAGGCCACGCCCAAGCAGACAGTCACTATCAGCGAAGACCTCACTGCGCATGAAGAGGAGAGGCTCCTCTGCTGCCTGTCCAAGAACAAAGATGTCTTCGCCTGGTCAGCCCTCGACCTGGCCGGGGTCAGCCGATCCATAATTGAGCACAGCTTGGGAATCGACCCTTCGGTGAGGCCGAAAAAACAGCGGCTTCGCAAGATGTCCGACGAGAAGACAGAGGCCGCCAAGGCAGAAGTGCACCGCCTCCTGGAAGCCAAATTCATCGAGCCGGTGGCTTACCCCACGTGGCTCTCCAATGTCGTGATGGTGCAGAAAAAGAGCGGGAAGTGGCGAATGTGCATCGACTTCACCAGTCTCAATAAGGCCTGCCCAAAGGACAACTTCCCGTTGCCGCGGATCGACCAAATAGTCGATAACGCGGCCGGTTGCGAAGTCATGTCACTCCTCGACTGCTTCTCCGATTACCACCAGATATACATGAGGGAGGAAGACAAGGCTAGCATCAGCTTTATAACGCCCTTCGGCACATATTGCTTCATCAAAATGCCGGAAGGACTCAAGAACGTCGGGTCCACCTTTTCCAGGCTTACCAAGACAGTGCTCAACGGGCAGGTTGGCAGAAATATATTCACATATGTGGACGACATCGTCGTCGCCAGCAAGAGCAAAGAGGACCACCTCGCAGACCTCGCCGAGACATTCGCGAACATGTGGGACGCACGACTTCGCCTGAACCCCGATAAGTGTGTCTTCGGTGTTCGCCAGGGGAAAATATTGGGTTATCTGGTATCACACCGCGGCATCGAGGCCAACCCAACCAAAATCCAGGCCATTATTAACATGACGCCCCCGCAGTCACCCAGAGAGGTCCAGCGTCTGACGGGCACATTGGCCGCCCTCAACAGGTTCATTTCCAAATCCGCTGAGCGAAGTCTTCCCTTCCTCAAAACACTCCGCGGCGCAAAAGACTTCATTTGGGGGCCAGAGCAGGCGGCGGCCTTCGCCTCACTAAAACAGTACCTGATGGAATTGGCCGTTCTTACGAGCCCCAACTCTTCGCTACCACTGTTGCTTTACGTCGCGGCTTCGCCGCACGCGGTCAGTGCGGCACTGGTTCAGGAGCAGAAGGCAGAGGGCGTGATCAGGCAGTGCCCAGTATATTATGTCTCCGAGGTGCTCACACCGTCAAAGTGTAACATGACAGAGCTCGAAAAGATTGCATATGCAGTTGTCATGTCTTCGCGCAAATTGCGCCACTATTTTGAAGCATTCAAGGTCCGCGTCACCTCAGATAGGGGACTCGGCGAATTATTCAGAAACCCGGAGGCATCGGTGCGGATTGCCAAATGGGCGGCCGAGCTCTCCGGCTACCACATCACTTTCGAGCCAAGGACAGCGATCAAGTCACAAGTTCTAGCAGACTTCGTCGTCGACTGGACCGGGCCAATAACACGGCCAGAGCCGTCCGCAGAGAAGGTTTGGACAATCCAATGCGACGGCGCTTGGTGCCATGCGGGGGCAGGCGCTGCTGCAGTCATCACCTCACCCGCTGGGGTCAAGCACAGATACGCGGCACGCTTAAGCTTCACTCTGGAATCTGACAGATGCACAAACAACATCGCAGAATACGAAGCTGTCATCCTCGGCCTCCGCAAATTAAGAGCCCTCGGTGTCACCACCTGCATAATCTGAACAGACTCCAAGGTAGTCACCGGCCAAGTCGAAAAAGACTATGCAGCCAAGGACCCCGCACTTATGCAGTACCTCGCAGCCATCCGGCGCCTCGAGAAACAATTCAAGGGATTCACTTTGCAGCATGTGGACCGGGCCAAGAATGAAGAAGCTGACGCATTGGCCAAGGCGGCCGCCAGGGGTGAAACCCTCCCCTCCGACGTGTTCTATCACGTCATCGGCACACCAGCCGTCCGCAGCCCCGAAGGGCTCCAAATAACCAACGACAGCGAGGGCCAGCGCACGGTCAACCTTATCATGACCGAAGACTGGAGGGTGCCAATAACCCTGTACCTACAAGGGTTCTATCACCCAGTCGACAGCAACGAGGCCAAGCGCCTCCACCACCGAAGCTAGGACTTCGCATTGATCGAGGGCCAACTGTACAAAAAGGGGGTCAGCCAGCCGATGCTTAAGTGCGTCACCGAGACCGAGGGCGTTCAAATCCTGCGCGAAGTCCATAGGGGGACCTGTGGCTCCCACGCAGGCCCCAGGGCCCTGGCGGCAAAGGTGATACGACAAGGCTTCTACTGGCCCGCCATTATCTGCGCTGCAAATCGGGTCGTCAGATCCTGTGAAGCCTGTCAGAAATTTTCCCCACGCTCGGGGCGCCCCTCGCAGTTCACGAAGCTGATCGCCCACACGTGGCCCCTTCAGCGCTGGGGCCTAGACATCGTCGGGCCCCTGCCCACGGCTCAGGGGAACCTCAGGTTCACCTTTGTAGCTGTTGAATACTTCACCAAATGGATTGAAGCGAGGGCAGTCTCCACCATCACATCAAAGACGGCCCAGAAATTTTTCTGGCAAAATATTGTTTGCCGCTTCGGAGTACCATCCGAACTAACGGTCGACAACGGCAAGCAGTTCGACAACCAAGATTTCAAAGACTTCTGCTTCTCCATCGGCACCAAGCTTGCCTTCGCCTCCGTGTACCATCCCCAGTCCAACGGAGTCGTGGAGCGCGCCAACGGCAAAATTTTCACAGCTGTCAAGAAAATGCTCCTCGACGACAAAAAAGGCAAGTGGCCCGACCTGTTACCCGAAGTGGTCTGGGCACTAAACACAACTGAGTGCAGGGCGACTGGGTTTACCCCCTTCCGCTTATTATACAGATCGGAGGCCATGACTCCGCAAGAAATAAAGCACGGGTCGCCTCGGACAGCCGCGTCGACAGTCCCAGACGTAGATGAGCCAACTTCGAAGGATCTCATCGACGGAGACCGCGTCTTCGCCCTGGAGGCTCTGGACAAATACCAAGCCCAGACAAAAGCATGGCGCGACCAGGCAGTCATCCCAAGGGAATTCAACGAAGGGGACCTCGTCCTCATCCGGACAGCTCGAACGGAGTCCAGAGGCAAGCTGGAACCCACGTGGGAGGGCCCTTACATTGTTAAGTCGAAGGCCTCCCCCAGCGCTTACAGGCTTGCAACGCCAAACGGCGAAGACTTAGAGCATTCCTGGAACATTGATAACCTGCGCAAATTTTTTGTTTGACTCATCAGGGCCAGCCCGCCCTTGTAATTTGTAAAAACAATTTTGTTCTGGCCCGCACTCTTTTCCTCCCGGGGGGTGAGGTTTTTAACGACGCGGAGTCATGTAATATACAAGAGAAAAATCCCCCGCAAAATCCACGTCGAAAAAAGACCACATCAACGGTCTTCGACATTCGACTAATACAAAGTCACCGCGAGGCCCCGCAGCAGCCGCCCTCGCGTGCGACAAATCCGCACAGAAGTCGCCTAAGGGTGCAGCCGGATTAGCACAACAAGTGCGAAAAATCGAAGTCTACCGCGAAGACTTACCGTGCAGAAGTCGCCTAAGGGTGCAGCCGGATTAGCACAACAAGTGCGAAAAATCAAAGTCTACCGCGAAGACTTACCGTGCAGAAGTCGCCTAAGGGTGCAGCCGGATTAGCACAACAAGTGCGAAAAATCGAAGTCTACCGCGAAGACTTACCGTGCAGAAGTCGCCTAAGGGTGCAGCCGGATTAGCACAACAAGTGCGAAAAATCGAAGTCTACCGCGAAGACTTACCGTGCAGAAGTCGCCTGAGGGCGCAGCCGGATTAGCACAACGAGTGCCAAAAATCGAAGTCTACCGCGAAGACTTACCGTGCAGAAGTCGCCTAAGGGTGCAGCCGGATTAGCACAACGAGTGCGAAAAAATCGAAGTCTACCGCGAAGATTAGCCGCGCAAAAGTCGCCTAAGGGTGCAGCCGGACTAGCACAGCAAGTGCGAAAAACCGAAGTCCACTGCAAAGACCATCCGCGCAGAAGTTGCCCGAGGGCACAGCCGGACGAACGCCTCCGCAAGCATAGCCAAATGTGCGAGGGCACACAACTTCACCATACAAGCCTTTACACATGTACAAGCGAGGGCACCACACTCTACATCGCCTCAACCTTCGGAATAATTCCCATCTCCCTATAGTTAAATAACATAATCCTAAGCTCCTCACCCGCAAAAAGACTTCGCAATTCCCCTTCACCTGTACTCGCGGCAGCCGGCAAGGACAACAGTTCCTGCCGGCTAGCCCTATTCACACGAAGCCGACCGCCCTCCGCCCCGCTCACTCTACGCTTCGCAACACCCCTTCGCCACCTGCGCCCAGTACTCAGACCAGGCACATCTTCTGTGTCCGCAGCGCGCGGTGAAGCCTCCGCCACTGCCACATCCAAGGCCGCAAAATAGTCCAAATCCTCATCCGATGACTCCTCAGTCCACTCAACCGAGCTCCTGGAGTCACCAAAATCAGAAAACTTAGATGTGGACCCATCCGATTTATTAACACCATCCACGGTCGAAGCCGCCAAAAAATTAGTAGTGGCGGTTGCGTGCGCAGGCCCAAAATCTTGAACCTGCGCAGCAACCAAGATTCAGCAACATATCCAAAATTCCCTAACTACCCACACCCATTACGCCACCTACGAGGACCCAGCCGTTGCGGGAGCCTCCGCCGTCGCCTCCACCGCCACCGTCGCAGGATCTTCAACCCTCGGCACAGCAGTAGGTGGCAGGCCTTCGCCGGCTATAGCGGCTGCGGGGGCGTCAGGAACGCTTTCGGCGGCCTCCAGGGGTGGGCCTCCGCCGGCCGCAGTGGCTACGGGGGCATCAGGAGTGCCTTCGACAGTCTCCGGGGGCGGCTCCAGGGCGGCCCCGGACACGGCCTCCGCCGGGTTCGACTCCGGGTCAAGCAGCGCGCTGTTCAATGCCCCGAAATCATCCACCCTCTCACCGCGCGCCGCCTAAGACACAACACACAAATTCAGCAAACCCACACATAGCCCACATCCAGCAAATATCAAACAAAAGCCAAACGTCACCTGAGCCCTCGCCATCTCGGCCCGCTCCCTGACCACCTCTCGACCGTGCGGGCCCCACATCCGGTCGTAGATGGCTCCGGCGGACTCCTTCACTATAGGGTCCTCAACCTTGTAGATATCTCGTTCAAAATCCTCATCGGCTTGGTCAAAGACCTCGAAGTGCCGGCGCCCCTCGCGAGAGAGTGCGTTCATCGCCCCCTCGCAGGTGACCAGGGAGGCATACGACATAAACCCCTCCACAATAGTGGGGAATGCCTGCAACTCCTCCTGTACCCACTCCAGGCAGCGAAGTCCGGGCTCTCGGTCCGGCACTTCGAAGTCACCGGTCCGCGCGCCCAGCTCATGGTATGAGTCCACAAGCTGTTTGCGCGTCCGCTCAGCCTCCGCACGCGTCACGGCCTCGGTCCTCTCCACGCGGCTCTGCAGGGCATTGAGCCGCTCCTCCAACTGCGCGGCACGCTCCCTGGCAAGATTGCCCTCCGCTCGTGCCAAATTGGCCTCCGCCAGCGCAGCCTGCGCCTTGGCGAGGGTCTCATTGGCCTCCCTCCTCTCCTCCACCAATTGGCACCGGAGGCCGGCCTTTTCCCCCTCCAGCACGGCCACCTTGTTCGCCAGCTTGCGGCACTTGCTGTCGGCGGCCGATTTTTCCCGGACGGCGTCGGCATGTTGCGTCCGAAGTCTCTCGACTTCGGCAGACACAACGGCCGTAAGGGCCCCCGACGCCGCACGGCCGGCGAAATCAGCCGCCTGAAAAACACATATAAGACCACAGCCCCAGCGAAGCCAAAAAAACAACAAACGAACCGAGGTCTAGCTTAATGTACCTGACTTAGCGCCTCCTTCATCTCCTCCAGCCGGCGGGACACAGCGCCCGCCTCGTCCCTCACAGCAGCAAGTGCCGGCATCTCGCCGCCAGCACTAAGAGCACCACCCTTCGCCTGTGGCATTACGGCAGCCGCCGTGGTCACCGCGGCAGGCGGAACAACGACAAGTTGGCCCTCGTCCGACCCTGCGACGTATCAACAAATTAAAAAAAAAGGTCTTTGCAGCGCCTTACCAACAAGATAGTCCTCCACACTAATGTCGGTGGCGAAGTCGGCGACGCGCTTGCCCGGCGGCGGCAAGCCTCGGGCCGACTTCGCAGCCTCCGTCACTCTGCCGGATGCCGGTGCAGACTTCGCAGCCTTGGAACCACCGCGCGGCAGCCGCAGGCTCCGGCGCCCTGCTGGATGCAGGGACGGCCGACTTCGGCGGATGGCCTCCGCCGGGGGCCGT
Organism: Zea mays; assembly: GCF_902167145.1. NCBI lineage: Eukaryota > Viridiplantae > Streptophyta > Magnoliopsida > Poales > Poaceae > Zea > Zea mays. The sequence goes on along the minus strand of NC_050096.1, from coordinate 18,210,962 downwards.
AGCCTTCGCAGCCCCCCGCTGCCTCTTTGGCCTCGCTTCATGAAGCCTGACGACCGCCTGGCGCTTATGTGCAGCTCCTTGGCGATCCTTGTCCATCACTGCCGACACAACAGCAGCAATATTCCGCCCGTAAGGAAACACTTTCCACTCACGAACCATGCGAGATGTAAAAAAGTCTTCGTTGGCCGCGCGGGGGATAGGAACATTCCTAGGCCACCAACCCTCGGTAACCCTCAGCATCCGCGCCGAAGACTCCCGGAGCTCGGGCGAAGACATCCTTCCCCCCGAGGCCGCGCATGTCCTCATCAATTCTCTAGCAAAACCATCGGAAACCTCAAGTCCTCCCACAGCAGTACCTAGTTTCCTCTTCTTCGAGGATGGGGCGGCCGCCGGCGCAGGGTCGTCTCCAGACTCTACCACCGGTTTCTTCCCGCGGCGGTCCACATCGTCTTGGCCGGGATAGCCGTTATACGGTAGTCGATTCAATTCAAAAACCCTGTTCAAATGGTCATTCGACCCACGGATATCCCAGCGACGCTGGCCCTCTGTCCTCGGCACGTATCGACCCACGATCCGCACCGCTCCATCCTCCGCCTCACGCACAAAGGCGGCCGGATCGCGGCTTTGCAGATCCAGCGCGAAGGCAGGACTTCGCACCAGCTTCCCACCATGGGAGGGCATCTGGCGAGGGCACACTTCGCCCAACGCCCAACCATGCGCCAAGGGCCATACCCCGTACGCCACAAATTCTTCAACCAAATCGCGCCCACTGCTCAGGCCGGCGGCGCACCGAAGGGCCCCTTCGTCCGCATCCTCCTCCGCCACCTCAAAGGGCGGGTATGCTGAGTAAAAATGCGAACACATCTTAGACACGGGGAGCCCCTCATGGCCTTCGACGGTACCCTCCACGACGTAAAACCAAAACTCATTCCAATTGCCCCACTTGTTGCGGGCACAAGGGACCAACTCGACTACCTCCATCGTGGTCTTGCCGGTCTTCGGCGTAAACGTACAGGACCCAAACTGAGCAACTTCATCTCCAATCATCCTCTTCTGCCAGTGCAGGCAATAGTACTTCGCAAAGACTTCGACTGATGGTCGCCCGCCGTACGAAGTCGTCGCCCAGACATACTTCGACAGAGCCACCACGGCATTCGGAGTTAGCTAATGTATCTGAACATTGAATCTGCGCAGGACTTCTCCAACAAATTGGTGCGCAGGCAGGCGGAGACCGGTGGCGAAGAACGCCTCGAACACAACCAACTCGCCCTCCGGCTCGGGGACTTCCTCCGTCCCCGGGACACGAGCAACTCCGCCGCCAAAGTAACCCAACCGCTGCATATCTTCTACGCGGACCGACGACATCCTCGACACACCAAAATCCACCGTATCGCTGGCGCGCAACTCCTCCGCCACCAAAGTACTCAGCGTCTCCTCAGACGAGGCGTCGGTCGGCGGCGAGGCGACGACCGGCGGCGTAGCGGCAGCAGAAGAAGAGGAGGTCGGCATCGCTACGTACCGTCGGCGGCGGCGGGCGGTCTGCTTCACTCGAGCCAGATCTCCGGCGAACGAGAGCAAGGAGGGCAGACGAGCAGCAAGACGGTGGAAAAGGCGACTAGGGTTTTCACGGAGCGCGGAAAGTGAAGTTCAAAAAGCACCGACCCCCGCCCCCTTTTGTACACAGGGCGCGGCGCTTCGGGAAACCCTCAGTCCAACAGTACGGTGTCAATCAACGGTCATGTCAAAAACCCCCGCGGAACCACTTCGAGCGAGGGCAGCGTCTCCGCCATCTAGCGACGTCTTTGGCACCAGATGACTTTGTCGAACTGGTCCCTCGGAGGGCAAATGTTTGGGCGAAGGCAAAGATGCCACCCTTCGCTCGAGGCCTTCGCTGCAGTCGTTGGTCCAACGGAGATAAAGCGGGCAGGGACACCCTTCGCCCCACACGACATCAGACGAAGGCCTGCGACGAGGTCATCCCACCATGCGGCCTCGCCCAACTCGGAGGCCCACGTGTGATCCAGCCCATTGTAACGGGCCCCGCGGGGCCGCTGCGTGTTACGGGCCTAATCTGTAAAGGCATCCCTGTAATTACAGTCTGTAACCCTGCTTTATGGGAATATTCTGGGGATAACCTAGGTGTCTGAGGGCACATGCATCCTTAACACGAGACGTTGGGTGCTCAGGCACCTATAAATACCCCCGCACAGTGCCCGTGAGAGGCTAGGTTAACAGAGCTATTGCCATCTCGCGCGAGAACCCTGTTTACGTCATCTTTCCCCCCGTTGGATCCTCTTGCGACTGAGAGCAAGTTCCAACAAACGTTTCGCCCGGACCCGCCGCGGATTTCAAAAACTCAAAGCGAAACGACTGTTCCTCGAACGGCTCGCGCACGCGCAACGGCCGCCCCGCGAACCGCTCGCCCCGTCGCATTAACTCCGCGGCGGGACAGGCGGCGCCTCTGGCAGGGGAAGAGAGCGACGCTTCGCCTTCGCCATAATGACCACGTCAAAAAAGGTACGCCACGTCATTCGATTTCGTATCCTTTTCCTCTTTCCTCTTTCTCTCTCTTACAACAGGGACCGGGAAAGAGGGATACCCTGAAAAGGATCCTTCTCCGTGAAGGAAACAGGCCCCGAGCCTCCCTACTGATTAGAGGTTCGAAGGCTAGCCCCTCGGAGGGGTTCAACAGCCGCCTCAGAGCGCTTGGGTTCTGCGCCCACTACTGGTCAGAGGTTCGAAGGTCGGCCCCTCAGAAGGGTTCAACGGCCGCCTCAGGCCACTCAGGCTCCGCGCCCACTACTGATCAAGGGTTCGTAGGCTGGCCCTCGAAGGGTTCACAGCCGCCTCAGACACAGAGCGAGGGATGACCCTGGGTACGTTCGATACATAACCAAGGCTCGGGCTACGCTCCCGAGGTACCCTAGGACATTTCCGAGACCAGCGGGAACGATCTTGTAACGGAATCCCATCAGAGGGAGGCATCGAGCCCTCGGACCCCGTCGAAAGGGGACTGGGTCCGGCAGATCACCCGCAGGTACTTTTGAGCGCACCTCCGGGCCTCTAGCCGACCCCTAACAAATGGGGCACGGGCGTCCACTCGGATTACCCGCCAGCAGCTCACCGGAGACACCATGTTCGGCGCCCTCTGAGGGCAACATGGCGCTTTCCCCCCCTCCTCCTTGCGGAAAGGCGACGCAGGGGCGTATGTAAAAAAGTCGAGTCTGTCCTTGACCGTCCTCTCGCCCTGTGCAGAGGCTCGGGGGCTGCTCTCGCAAACCCGGCTCCGGCCAAACCGTTGACAGCGTCAACATACCAGCCCGAGAACTTGGGACCCGACCGTGCACCCGGGCTACGGCTAGCTCGCATGAGGGAATGACCAGACCAGCCGAAGCATTGCGCGAGGCATTAAGACCTCGGAGGAGTCAAACCACTCCTCCGAGGCCTCGGGGGCTACACCCGGCGGGTGCGCTCGCGCGCACCCACCGGAACAAAATGCAACCGAGAAAGGCTAGTCCCCTTGCAAAAAAGTGCGACAAAAGCCTCCAAGCGAGTATTAACACTCCCTTCGAGGCTCGGGGGCTACTGTCAGGGACCATAATTAGGGGTACCCTCAAGGCTCCTAAATCTCAGCCGGTAACCCCCATCAGCACAAAGCTGCAAAGGCCTGATGGGTGCAACTAAGTCAAGGATCAGTCCATTCGAGGGACGCGATCACGCCTCGCCCGAGCCCAGCCTCGGGCAAGGGCAGCCGACCCCGGAGGATCTACGTCTCGCCCGAGGCCCCCCTCCAGCAACGGACACGCCTTCGGCTCGCCCAAGGCCCAGTCTTCACCAAGAAGCAACCTTGACCAAATCGCAGGGGCATTTAATGCAAAGGTGGCCTGACACCTTTATACTGACGCGCGCCCTCCAGTCGACAGAGCCAAAGTGACCGCAGTCACTTCGCCGCTCCACTGACCGGTCTGACAAGAGGACAGCGTCGCCTGCACCGCTCCGACTGCTGTGCCACTCGACAGAGTAAGGCTGACAGCAGCCAGGTCCGGCCTCAGGCGCCATGGGGAACTCCGCTCCGCCCGACCCCAGGGCTCGGACTCGGGCTCAGCCCCGGAAGACGACGAACTCCGCTTCGCCCGACCCCAGGGCTCGGACTCGGGCTCAGCCCCTGAAGACGACGAACTCCGCTTCACCCGACCCCAGGGCTCGGACTCGGGCTCAGCCCCTGAAGACGACGAACTCCGCTTCGCCCGACCCCAGGGCTCAGACTCGGGCTCAGCCCCTGAAGACGACGAACTCCGCTTCGCCCGACCCCAGGGCTCGGACTCGGGCTCAGCCCCGGAAGACGACGAACTCCGCTTCGCCCGACCCCAGGGCTCGGACTCGGGCTCAGCCCCGGAAGACGACGAACTCCGCTTCGCCCGACCCCAGGGCTCGGACTCGGGCTCAGCCCCGGAAGACGACGAACTCCGCTTCGCCCAACCCCAGGGCCCGGACTCAGCCCTGGCATCAGCCGACGGTCTCCGCCTCGTCCGACCCGGGGGCTCGAACTCGACCTCGACCTTAGAAGATGGACTCGACCTCAACCTCGGAGGAGCCTCCACCTCGCCCAAACTAGGGCACGGACCGACCACGTCAACAGGAGGCGCCATCATTACCCTACCCCAAGCTGACTCAGGCTACGGGGAACAAGACCGGCGTCCCATCTGGCTCGCTCTGCCAGACAAGTAATGATGGCGCCCCGCACGCTCTATGACGACGGCGGCTCTCAGCCCCCTTACGGAAGCAAGAGGACGTCAGCAAGGACTCGACAGCTGTCCTTCCGCCAGGCTCCGGCGCTCCTCCGACTGCCACGACATCACACGAACTGGGTGCCAAAAACCTCTCCGGCTGCCACGATGGCATGTACTTAGGGCGCTAGCTCTCCTCCGCTAGACACGTTAGCACATTGCTACACCCCCCATTGTACACATGGATCCTCTCCTTGCGCCTATAAAAGGAAGGACCAGGGCCCTCTTACAAAGGGTTGGCCGCGCGGGGAAGGACGGGACAGGCGCTCGCGTGAGGCCGCTCGCTCCCTCCCGCGTGGACGCTTGTAACCCCCTACTGCAAGCGCACCCGACCTGGGCGCAGGACAAACACGAAGGCCGCGGGATTTCCACCTCTCACGCCTGTCTCCCTCCGGCTGCCTTCCCCCCTTCGCGCTCCGTCTCGCGCCGACCCATCTGGGCTGGGGCACGCGGCGACAGTTTTACTCGTCGGTCCAGGGACCCCCGGGTTTCGAAATGCCGACAAATATCATCAACATAAATTTGGTATACAAACAAATCATTGTCAAGAGTTTTAGTAAATAAAGTAGGATCGGCCTTTCCGACTTTGAAGCCATTAGTGATAAGAAAATCTCTTAGGCATTCATACCATGCTCTTGGGGCTTGCTTGAGCCCATAAAGCGCCTTAGAGAGTTTATATACGTGATTAGGATACTCACTATCTTCAAAGCCGGGAGGTTGCTCAACATAGACCTCTTCCTTGATAGGTCCATTGAGGAAGGCACTTTTCACATCCATTTGGTAAAGCTTAAAGCCATGGTAAGTAGCATAGGCAAGTAAAATGCGAATTGATTCTAGCCTAGCTACGGGTGCATAGGTTTCACCGAAATCCAAACCTTCGACTTGTGAGTATCCCTTGGCTACAAGTCGAGCTTTGTTCCTTGTCACCACACCATGCTCATCTTGCTTGTTGCGGAAGACCCACTTGGTTCCTACAACATTTTGATTAGGACGTGGAACTAAATGTCATACCTCGTTCCTAGTGAAGTTGTTGAGCTCCTCTTGCATCGCCACCACCCAATCCGAATCTTGTAGTGCTTCCTCTACCCTGTGTGGCTCAATAGAGGAAACAAAAGAGTAATGTTCACAAAAATGAGCAACACGAGATCGAGTAGTTACCCCCTTTTGAATATCGCCGAGGATGGTGTTCACGGGGTGATCTCGTTGGATTGCTTGGTGGACTCTTGGGTGTGGCGGTCTTGTAGCTTGTTCATCTTCCTCATCTTGATTATGGGCATCTCCTCCTTGATCATTGCTCTCCTCTTGAGGTGGCTCAATTTCTTGATCTTCTCCTTCATCATTTTGAGTCTGAGCCTCATCTTGAGTTGGTGGAGATGCTTGTGTGGAGGAAGATGGTTGATCTTGTGCTTGTGGTGGCTCTTCGGATTCCTTAGGACACACATCCCCAATGGACATGTTCCTTAGCGCGACGCACGGAGCCTCTTCATCACCTAGCTCATCAAGATCATCTTGCTCTACTTGGGAGCCGTTAGTCTCATCAGACACAATGTCACAAGAAACTTCAACTAGTCCAGAGGACTTGTTAAAGACTCTATATGCCCTTGTGTTTGAATCATATCCTAGTAAAAAGCCTTCTACAGCCTTATGAGCAAATTTAGATTTTCTACCTCTTTTAACAAGAATAAAGCATTTGCTACCAAAGACTCTAAAATATGAAACATTGGGCTTTTTACCGGTTAGGAGTTCGTATGATGTCTTCTTGAGGATTCGATGTAGATATAACCGGTTGATGGCGTAGCAAGCGGTGTTGACCGCCTCGGCCCAAAACCGATCCGAAGTCTTGTACTCATCAAGCAAGGTTCTTGCCATGTCCAATAGAGTTCGATTCTTCCTCTCCACTACACCATTTTGTTGTGGCGTGTAGGGAGAAGAGAACTCATGCTTGATTCCCTCCTCCTCAAGGAAGCCTTCAATTTGAGAGTTCTTGAACTTCGTTCCGTTGTCGCTTCTAATTTTCTTGATCCTTAAGCCGAACTCGTTTTGAGCCCGTCTCAAGAATCCCTTTAAGGTCTCTTGGGTATGGGATTTTTCCTGCAAAAAGAATACCCAAGTGAAGCGAGAATAGTCATCCACAATAACTAGACAGTACTTACTCCCGCCGATGCTTATGTAAGCTATAAGGGGCTCCGACGCAGCAACATCTGTGTCTGCTTCTTCCCATCGACTCCCACTTGCAAGAAGGTCTACATGCTGCAACCCTCCATCTGAGCTTCTTAGGATTCAGCCCTTCCAGGTTATGCTTTAGATCCCTCTAGGCATCAATTTTGATGGTTTATTTTACACCCAGAAGAAAAACTATAGCTGTTGCGGTATCTTTGTTTTGGAGAAAATCCTACACTCGACGACAAGGAACGGGTAAGATTCCCCCCTCTCGATTTTCTATATAAAATGAAGGCAATTTTGATCCCTTATCATAGAACTGCAGGATGAGTATGTACCGGTCGTTTACTCATAGGAGACAGTCTCAAGTGCGAGGAGGTGATGGTGGCACCAGTGCTGGATGTACACAAGAAGACGATTTTGGGCACGCCCGGTGGTCTATCGGCTGTATCCTTGCTCGCCTTCTCTATCGCGAGTAGTTGCCCGAGCCTGTTTGGTTCTTCTTCCTGTTCTCTGAGCTGGTGGTGGTGATTCCTCATCATCAGCTTTCGCCTCTTTATTCCAGTTTTTGATACTTTCTGGTTATGGGTGCTTGATGTATGTGCTACTTTTGCATAGGTCATATGCATTGTTTCATTTTGTCTCCATATGTAGCAACTGATTTGTTGTTGCGTCAACATGTTTAGTGTTTTTTTACTGCAAACCATTGAAATCTAAAAGTTTCCAACCACTCTGTCACATGAACATCTTATTTCTCTACTAGTCATCCTATTAACTCTAAAAAAGAGATATCACTGGAAAATAGGTATGTATTCTAATCTTCTAAAATTATTTTTCTTTCTCTACATGATTGTTCCAATTTTTTCTTTAGAATTACATCCATTTCATGTTTTGTTTACATGGTACATTGTTGAGTCATTTTTTATGTATTTAATATATAGTAGTTAATTATCAACTGTTGTGTTTTCTTCTCCACATGGAGAATAAAAATCCATTTAGTTCTGGATCCTACCATTTTATAACTAAATACAATGCTCACATATGTAGCTAACCCTTTAGTCGTGATGTTGATTGCTAAAACCAGTTCATATGCTATACAACTTATATTTATTTTCGACGAAGACCCACAATGCATTTCCTATATAACAAAGCCGGTTAGAAACGAGCCCAGCTAGGGTGTCCACGTCGCCTTTAAATTCTCAACCGTTCGTTCGTGTTTGGATGGTCACGAGAGTTTGTTCGCGTGGCGGTGTGGAAAAGGGCAGAGCACTGCATCCTAGTACTCCTAGAACGTTCGCGGGTGTGCGGGATATGGATGTCCATCCCAGACCTCCCCAATCCTGACGCCCGACTCCATCACCAGATCTCGTGCACCGTCCCCATGGCCCCATCGGATCAGGATGGCGGTCAGCGATTCGGTGGCGGGGAGATCTCTCGGAAGCTCGGGCCGGGACGGGCTGGTTGGAGTGAGGAGGCATGGCGTCAGCCTCCGACGGCTGGCACTGGAGGCCTTCACGTTCTGTGACCTGTCACGCCCATGACCAGACTCGGCAACGACAATTCCTTCAACCTCAGCGCGTCCAACCACGCCTACTACGCCTGCGGCATGCCAGGCCACTGTCACAGGGGCTTGGCGTCGGCGAAGGCATCATCCTCCGATGTCGTTCATCATCAGCGGAGCAATCCGTCGGCTGGCACTGGAGGCCTTCGCGTCCTGCGATCTGTCGCGCCCATGCCCAGACTCGCCAACGGCAACTCTTATGCACTGGGCCACTGCCGCTGGGGCTAGAAGCTCTGAATCTGCCGTAGGGGCCAGAAACTCTAGGTCGACGTGCCATTGCCCAGCAGCTCCTACCTCCAGGCCTCCGCCACCAACCTTGTCGCGCTCGCGCCCACCTCCACCGTCGACCCGCACGCAGGGTTCGCGTCTATGGCTGCACCCTAGGGCGCCAACAACTTGCTCGTGTCCCACACCATCACTGCAACTAGATCCATCGTTGCCCTCTCCTTTGCGCTCCAGGTCCTTCTTCTCTGAACTATGCGGTACAGTAGCTGGTTAGCTACCTCTATCTCGCTGTAGTTTTGAAATCTCTAATTTTTTTTATGTGCGTGGAATGAAAGTGACCCAGTTCTTTCTTGCACTAAAAAATGAATTGAATTCGTGATCTTTGGATGCATGGATGGATGGATGGATGGACGGTCGGAGGCAGCTTGGATCTTCATTTATTTTGTTTGTTTTTTCTTTTTTTGTTGGATTCCACTAATATTGTCTACTTCCATTAATTAAATTTATTTGATTAGCTATAACACATTATGTGGTTAGGAAACGAGCGCGGAGGATGAGGCGAAGGAGTGGGCTGTCTAGGTGGATCCATGGATGCTCATCACCTTCTTGCTGTCGTGGTGCGGCAAAGGTCTGAAGCACATCCGATTTTGGTGAGGTCCTCTCATTTGTGCCAAACCTTTGCTTCATTGGTAAAACGACTTGGTTGATACTTGCAACAAATAATAGTGCTTAAAATTCCATAAATTTGGTATAGATTTTTAGTTCGCTTCCATCGGATGTTATACATCAGCGAATCATCAACCCATGAAAACTAAAAATCACAGAAAACATAGTAACAAGAGGCTGTAATATGTTGTTGGTTATTACCTCCTTTAAGTTGCACTTTAGGAATTGATGTTGCAAACAAAAAAATAATGTGTTGACTTAACAAAGCCAGTGGCATAAGTATCATTTTATTTTATCTTATGATTTATTGCTATTCAAAATTTCATAAGGGTTCGACGTGCTACCTTCCTTTCATACTACTTTGCTATTGCAGAATAACAATCAGAATGGTAATTCCAGTTCAAAGGGGAAATGACAGAAAAGTCGCAAAGTCATCGATAATTTTGTACTAGATCACCAATATCAGGTATCAAAGATGTCAATACTAAAAATACCACCAAATTTTGTACTAGAATACAGTGTGGAGTAGTTGACACCATGATCTGGTCTAGCTTCTTTGCGCATAATGAATATGAAATTCTTCCTCTCCCATTTTAATCAAATTATAATGGTTTAGCATAGGAAATCCAGAAGAAATCTGTCAATGGTGCTAACCATCATCTCCAGCTACATGGCTAGCCTGACGATGCAGCAACTGTCTATGGGCATTTAGAGACTGGACAACCCCTTTTCCAGCAATGACCCCATCGGCTACCCTACTAGGTCGACTCCTTCGCCCGAAGCTACATGACGGACGAGCTGGCTGGCGTGCCAACGTCGCTCCTTCAGGAGCTAGCCTACGCATCGACAACCTATAGTGTGGCCCAGTAATGGCGATATGGCGACCAGCTACCAACATGGAACTCTTCCTCTCCATCAACTACCAGTTCAAGAATGTGGGACAAGAGCTCACCAAGAGCAGATGAGGACCTGTAAGTGGAACACGTCTTTTGGTCTATCTTTCTTTGTTTCAGTTTCACCAACATAGGCAACAATGGCCTTGGTTACAGGCGTTCCATCCACGGACCGCAGCCCTCTAAATTAAAGTATAGCAATCAGTTTAGCCCACTAAATACATATGACAAGCCCAACACAAGCAATTTTTCCTTTTTAATCTATGAAAGGAATATCAGGTGCAGTTTTATTATAGGAAAAATGCTTGGCCGCATAATTACAAGCTTGCTTTGTTTGACTCTTCCTGCAGGGTGGGCCTAGCAATGGCAGCATGGCGCGGTGGCGACGAGCTGCTATGTGCAGCTCTTCCTCTCAGTAACTACCAGTTCACGACAGTGTGGTAGGAGTTCATCAAGATCGGATAGGGATCGCAAGTTGGACATGTTTTTTTGTCTATCTACATACTGTGTTTGGAGATGTAGTACTTTATTCTCTACAATCGGTTAACCCTGGTGTCAGCGTTTCGAGACCGGGGGGTCCCTGGACCGACGAGTAAATTGTCACCGCGTGCCCCAGCCCAGATGGGTCGGCGCGAGACGGAGCGCGAAGGGGGGAAAAGGCAGCCGGAGAGAGAGAGGTGGAAATCCCGCGGCCTTCGTGTTTGTCCCGCGCCCAGGTCGGGTGCGCTTGCAGTAGGGGGTTACAAGCGTCCACGCGGGAGGGAGCGAGCGGCCTCACGCGAGCGCCTGTCCCGTTCTCTTCCCCGCGCGGCCAACCCTCTATAAGAGGGCCCTGGTCCTTCCTTTTATAGGCGTAAGGAGAGGATCCAGGTGTACAATGGGGGGTGTAGCAGAGTGCTAACGTGTCTAGCGGAAGAGAGCTAGCGCCCTAAGTACATGCCATCGTGGCAGCCGGAGAGGTTTTGGCACCCGGTTCGTGTGGTGTCGTGGCCGTCGGAGGAGCGCTGGAGTCTGGCGGAAGGACAGCTGTCGGAGCTGTCGAGTCCTTGCTGACGTCCTCTTGCTTCCGTAAGGGGGCTGAGAGCCGTCGTCGTCATAGAGCGTGCGGCGCGCCATCATTGCTTGTCTGGCGGAGCGAGCCAGATGGGACGCCGATCTTGTTTCCCGTAGCCTGAGTCAGCTTGGGGTAGGGTAATGATGGCGCTTTCTGTTGACGTGGTCGGTCTGTGCCCTAGGTTGGGCGATGTGGAGGCTCCTCCGAGGTCAAGGTCGAGTCTGTCTTCCGAGGCCGAGGTCGAGTCCGAGCCCCTGGGTCGGGCGAGGCGGAGTCCGTCGGCTGAGGTCAGGGCTGAGTCCGAGCCCTGGGGTCGGGCGAAACGGAGTTCGCCGTCTTCCGGGACTGAGCCCGAGTCCGAGCCTTGGGTCGGGCGGAGCGGAGTTCGCCGTCTTCTGGGGCTGAGCCCGAGTCCGAGCCCTGGGTCGGGCGGAGCGGATGTCGCCGTCTTCCGGGGCTGAGCCCGAGTCCGAGCCCTGGGTCGGGCAGAGCGGAGTTCGCCGTCTTCCGGGGCTGAGCCCGAGTCCGAGCCCTGGGTCGGGCGGAGCGGAGTTCGCCGTCTTCTGGGGCTGAGCCCGAGTCCGAGCCCTGGGTCGGGCAGAGCGGAGTTCGCCGTCTTCCGGGGCTGAGCCCGAGTCCGAGCCCTGGGTCGGGCGAAGCGGAGTTTCCTATGGTGCCTGAGGCTGGGCCTGGCTGCCTGTCAGCCTCACTCTGTCGAGTGGCACAACAGTCGGAGCGGCGCAGGCGGCGTTGTCATTCTGTCAGGCCGGTCAGTGGAGCGGCGAAGTGACTGCGGTCACTTCGGCTCTGTCGACTGAAGGGCGCGCGTCAGGATAAAGGTGTCAGGCCACCTTTGCATTAAATGCCCCTGCGATTTGGTCGGTTGGCGTGGTGATTTGGCTAGGGTTGCTTCTTGGCGAAGACTAGGCCTCGGGCGAGCCGGAAGTATGTTCGTCGCTGGAGGGGGGCCTCGGGCGAGACGTAGATCCTCCGGGGTCGGCTGCCCTTGCCTGAGGTTGGGTTCGGGCGAGGCGTGATCGAGTCCCTCGAATGGACAGATCCCTGACTTAGTCGCACCCATCAGGCCTTTGCAGCTTTGTGATGATGAGGGTTACCAGCTGAGAATTAGGAGTCTTGAGGGTACCCCTAATTATGGTCTCCGACACCTGGATTGCTTCAAACTATTTCCTGTTTCCGCTAACAAGCTAACTAAATACGGTAGCAGAGCGAAAGCTAACTAAAAAATACAGAACGAGATCTATAGAGCCAGTGACTGCCAGTTCGACACTGCTACCCTTGAACCCACGGTGGCGCAGAAGATGATAAGCTTTGCTATAATGCGCGCGAAAGGCGCGCATAAGTCACTAGTGTATATATAGTTAACCTTTAGATCATGCTAACCACTTACTGAAAGTACATGATTATTGTAACTTTTATATATGCATCTCTTCTTTTTTTATATATACATATTTTTGTTAGAATCATAAAAACAAAGCGCGCGTATAAGGCACGGGTTAGACACTAAGTATATATAGGCAGTGTTTGGTTTGTCTCATTCTCACTATCTCGTTCTATTATCTCATTTTAAACTAAATAGTTTCTAATTTTTGTATTGGATTTTGTGCTAAAATCTCGCAATCTCAACATTCTCTGAACATAAATTGATAATGAGATTTGCATTGGTTTTTGTGCGATATCCAACTTCTCAAAAGCAGCTATAGTTAACCAAACACGACCATAGTCACAGCCTCACAGGCAGCACAACCCCGTTTAGCCCATCGGACCATCCGCGGTGCCTTGGTTCTTCCTCTCTACCGAGAAAAACACCCCAAAACAGTATCTTCAGAAGGGAGTAAAAAAAGGGTGGCTATACCAACGCTCCAACTCCAAGAGACCAGACCGCAGAGGCGACGCACAGTAGAGTGGAGCGCCAGCAGGCAGCAGCAGCGGGTAGCAGGGGCGAGGTGACGCGCGGACCAATGGCGCGGAGGGTAGGGGGGCACTCGCCCCTGACCGCCTCGTGGCCGACACCTGGCTCCATCGGTCTGGGGGATCGGAGCAGCAGCCTAGCAGGCACCACGGCGACCCTTTACCATAAAAAGCTACTGCTCCTTCGTACGACGCCGTGCTGCAAGCTGCCCTACAGCTGCAGTGCTTGCTGGCTAGGGTAGGCTTCTGTTCATGCTGCTGCTGAGCCAACGCGGCCGTCCTCATCCTGTTCCTGTCATCCATCCACTCTCTCTCCTCTCCCTCCCTCCCTCCTCTCCTCTCCTCTCCTCTCGTCTCTCTCTCTCTCTCGTCGCTATTGGCTAGTTCGCGCGTCTTGTTCCATAAATAGGAGTAGTAGGCAGTTCCTCGCTGGTCCTTTGCGCAAAAGAGTACTCTCTCCCTCCTACCACACACAGCCTCCGGACTGCTCCGGACGCGCGCCTCAGATCTACTCCAACACCTGTAAGGATTCCTCTGGCCGTGTGGCCTTTCCGGCAACTATAGCTAGGGTTCTCCTTCTCCCCTCCCTCCGCCCGCTTGCTCTTGGACGGTGCTTCCTCTTCTTTACCAGCTAGTCAAAGTAACCACGCGTGCTGCTTCATCTCTCCCTTCCTTCCTGCCGTGTGGTTGTTGGCAGCCGCAGCGGCGGCGCCCGCGGGTGGAGGAGCAGGAGAGGCGGCGCCATGGTCGGGACCGGGAAGAGGGAGCGGATAGCGATACGGAGGATCGACAACCTGGCGGCCAGGCAGGTGACCTTCTCCAAGAGGCGGCGGGGCCTGTTCAAGAAGGCCGAGGAGCTCTCCATCCTCTGCGACGCCGAGGTCGGCCTTGTCGTCTTCTCCGCCACCGGCAAACTCTTCCACTTCGCCAGCTCCAGGTACCTTTCTTTCTATCTATGGAAATATACCGTGCCTGCCTCCTTGTATCGTTCTGGTTTGATCGATGCGTTTAGGACTCCGCGTTGTTGGATTTTAATCCCGTTCTTCCATCTGGTCTGGGGGCCTGCATCTTGGTGCTGGATGCCCTAATTTCGATTCCGTATTTGTTTTCCTTTGATTGGGCGTATTAATTGCTTGATCGGTTAATTCCAAACTTAGAAACCTGATTTTCCTATTTCTTGAGATCGGGGATTCTTGTCTCCCTGTCTCCAACAGCTTGGGTAAGTGGCTGATCCGGTGTCCTTTTCTAGACCAAGCTTGTCTACGACAAGTGTCACATGTGGATTCATATTTGATGCCGGTAGTTCTGTTGATGATCGTTCTTGCTTGTTTCCTAATAAGTTTCTTTTCCCCCATTGTCGACAACGACTTGAGATTGTTTGACTGTCGTTTCGAGATCAATCATGTAGCTGGGGGTGTCTATTTTTTTCTATTAACCCCCGAGATTCTCATATGCTTGTGCTTGTTCTAAGTTGGGATCGGAGGTGGGGAAACATTATTATTCCTTGATTTTATCCTGTAGCTGCCTAACAGTAACAGGCGTTATTCTTTTTTCTATCCGCACAATGACACTTCAAGCTTAGTGGTAAATTCGTCTGGTTAATTATTTGCAATGTAATGATACTTTCAAGTAATCAGGCAATGCTTTTCAGTAATCCACCCCAAAAAAATAGTGCGAAATTCATATGATCAGTCAGTGTGGTTTCATCGTGTATATAATTCCTTACATCCAGGTTTCATCTGTATTGACATGTATCGAGATGGAATAAGGATCATTTTCTTATCTTGCATAAACATTACTAGGAATATTGGATTTGTTTTAAACATTTCAATGACTTGTTTCACCGCTCTTCTACTATTAGCATCCTAGAAGAATGCAGGTTTTATTTTTATCCTTAGAGTTAATCTTTTTAAATTTTAACCAATTACACATATAAAGTATACTTATTTAAATTAATAAATATTAAAATGCGTTTTTATAATAAACATATTTAAATGTTGGTATCATTTATAAAATTAGTTAAAAATCTAAAAAAAACTCTTTGGATAAAGCTGTGTGCGTGTTTTTAGAACAGATGGAGTATATATAATACTAAAAAGAACTTGAAATGTGTGGAGACTAGACAGATAGAGGATTCTCTCTACAGCGTAGACGGTTCTCTCTTCTGGCAACGTGACCTAAAAGACAGTGCTCTTTGACAAAAAGTAGATGTCACAAGTCTTCGTTCTGATCTGCAAGACTGCAATCAAATCTTTTGTCCACCTTTTGTACAAGTTGCTTCGATTTCCATGTTTTTCTACTGCTCTTCTTCCACCACGTTTCCATTTCCTTTTTTACTAACCGTTGAATCGTCCAAATTAACCGGCCGGACATCCTACCTAGCTGGTCACGGCAGACAGAGCTTTCTCTCATGTATCCCGGCCTTGCCAGGAAATGCCTCGAGATGTTCATGCGACCTTACATGACTCTGACTGGTACCTTTTCACCCTATAAAAATGAAAATGTGTTACCTCATTTCATACTCTCATGCCATTCCGTTTTAACTTCTGCTCCCTCGGTTTTGAAAAATAATGTTTTTATCTTTAGAATTGAATTTATTTTAACAACAAAAACAATAATAATAATTTAAACAGAGATTAATTATGCTAATATGGTTGTTGTATATATATGCGATATATTTATATAACACCCTTAGCGATACAAGGGAGATACATATATGTTGCATTCCTACTATAGGTAAGCAAGTTGATGAGTGTGCTATAAGTTGTAAAGTAAAAATATAGCACAACGGTCTATAAAATCATTTTTATCTTACATCATATATATTTGAGATAGTCTTAAATGCGAACTTATGAAAGTTGTGGATTGATAAAATCTAAGTTAAATAAACTAATCTATTAAATGAATTTAATTCATCTAAAATAAAAGGATCCAAACAGCTTCTTAGGGATTTTCAGTTGTACTATATGTTAAACCGTCCTGAGTTTAGCTATTTTTTTTAAAAAAACTATAATATTTAAGAGTTTCATTTGATATACTATAAAAATATTCTCACAGTTTATCTCTTTGTACTGTAAATATTAATACTACTCTCTTATTCTCTATAACATTGATCAAATTTTAGATGATTTGACTTAGGACATATGAAAACCTCTTATATTGTAGTAGGACGAATTGAGTAGAAATTAAGGTTTATGTATCTATAACTTTCCAATGGAATATAGCTTAGTATTGCAAATTGTTTATATAGCATAGCATTAAACGGTTCACTCTGGCCTTCTGCTTACTCAAATTTAAAACATCTTTTTTACGTTGGTGGGTTTGGGCACATGTAGGCTGTCTTCAATTGAGAGTTTTTCCCAGTCTCGATAACATATATGGTAGTAAAATGCTCTCAACTTTGGGTAACAAATCTTGTCGGTAAACTATTGTCATGTACGGCCACACATACGCCAGGCGTAGGAGAGCCCGCGATGTGCGCCGAGCTGAGCAGGCAGCAAAAGCACATGCGCAGCAGGTGAGTGGCTAGGATGGAAAGTAGCCATCTGATTGATTGCGCATGCAGCAAACATAGAAGGCTACCACCTGATTGATTGTGCATGCAGCAAATATAGAAGGAGATTGGCTAGGAGAGAAAGTAGCTAGCTGATTAGTATCCTTCCTATTTTGATTAGATCTTCAATCAAGGAGAACCTTCTCCATTTGTGTAAGCCGCCGGCTATATATAGCCATGTATGGGGGCACTTGGGAATCAATCAAGAATTACCTATCAAGTCTCTTCCTCTCTTCTCTAAACCGGCGACCAGGAGGACTTCTCCTGTCGACGGGTAGCTCGGCGTGGGGGCATAACCCTGCCGGCAACCACGGGTCAAGGCTACGATCTACGTAGCCGAGGTCCTCCTACCTTGGGCAATACCGCCCTTGACAACCTGGTATCACGAAGCCGACGATCCTCTTCTTCTTCACAACCATCAACTTCCACCACCGCAGCCACTAAACAGCCCTCAACCCCACCCTCGCCCTCAGCCTCCACCACTTCCACCGGTCACTCCAACACCATGTCGGAGCGCCCTCCATGGCCGACCTCATGGAGATGATGAAATCCTGGCATTCGGAGCTCAAGATGGAGATCAAGGAGATGAAGATCGAGATGGCTTCCTTGAAGGACAAGGCATCATCGTCATCTGGCGTTGGTGGCGGCAATCGCATGGAGCCTCCTCGTGAACCGGATCGGCCCCCCAGGTTCCAGAAGTGGGATTTTCCCCGTTTTGACGGGAAGTCTGACCCACGCCTCTTCCTCAACAAATGTGAGTCATATTTTCGTCAGCAGCGTACCATGGCCGAGGAGCGCGTCGGGATGGCGTCATACAACCTCGAAGACGTCGCCCAGGAATGGTTCATGCAACTTCAGGAGGACGAAGGCACGCCGTCGTGGGGACGTTTCAAAGATCTCATTGATCTGCGATTCGGACCAGCGCTGCGCTCGGCGCCCCTCTTTGAGCTGACGGAGTGCCGACGCACGGGGACGGTGGAGGAATACTCCAACCGCTTCCAGAGCCTCCTCTTCCGCGCTGGGCGGCTCGACGAAGCCCAGCGAGTCCAGCTCTTCACAAGAGGTCTGCTTCCACCCCTCAGCCACGCCGTCCGGCTTCACAACCCGGAGACGCTGACCGCGGCCATGAGCCTCGCTCGGCAAGTGGAGCTGATGGAGCTCGACAAGATGGCGGCAGCCCCGGCCAAGCCGGCGCATCGCGCTCTACCGGCCGCCATTAAACCTCCGCAGGCGCCCCCACTCCTTGCGCTACCGGCACCACCGGCGGGTGCTGCGCCAGCCGCACGTGAGCGGCAACCGGGTCGTCGTCTCTCCGTGGAAGAACAGCAGGAACGCCATCGACTCGGGTTGTGCTTCAACTGCGATGAGCAGTATTCCCGCGGCCACAATCGCACCTGTCGCCGCCTCTTCTACGTGGAAGGCATTGAACTGGAGATGGCAGTCGACGCCGCGGGCGATGCTGTCCCAGCGGAGGAGGGCCCCATCTACTCCCTACATGCCGTGGCCGGAGTGCCAACCTTCGACACGCTACAGGTCCGAGCGTTCCTCGGGACCGCCGTGCTGGTCGCCCTCCTCGACACGGGATCCACGCACAACTTCATCGGCGAGCGTGCAGCGTACCGCTCCGGGATGCACATCCAACCGCGCCCAAGGCTCACCGCCACCGTGGCTAACGGCGAGCGCGTCACGTGCCCGGGGGTCATCCGCGACGCGCCGATCAGGGTGCAGGGCGACACGTTCCACGTCGACCTCTTCGTCATGCCCTTGGCAGGTTTCGACCTCGTCCTCGGCACGCAGTGGTTGGGAACCCTCGGGCCCATCGTCTGGGACGTCGCCGCGCGGACTATGCAGTTCCAGCGCGAGGGACGCGCTGTCTGCTGGACCGGCCTCGCATCCTCGGTCAAGCCGGTCGTCCGCGCAGTCACGGCGCCACCGACGCCGACACTACAGCTCCAGCCAGCCCAGGAGCCCCTCCTCGACGCCCTCCTTCACTCCCTCAGCCACGTCTTCACCGAGCCACGCGGTCTTCCACCCAAGCGCTCCCGTGACCACCGCATCATCCTCAAACCGGGAGCGCTGCCTGTGGCGGTCCGCCCGTACCGATACCCGGCGGCACACAAAGACGAGCTCGAGCGGCAGTGCGCCGCCATGATCGAGCAAGGCATTGTCCGACGCAGCGACTCGGCATTCTCCTCACCAGTACTTCTCGTCAAGAAGCCGGACGGCTGCTGGCGGTTCTGCGTCGACTACAGGGCGCTGAACGCGCTCACCGTCAAGGATGCGTTTCCGATTCCGGTGGTGGACGAGTTGCTGGACGAACTCCACGGCGCGAAGTTCTTCACCAAGCTCGACCTACGCTCGGGCTACCACCAGGTCCGGAGGACGTCCACATGACGGCCTTCCGCACCCACGACGACCTCTACGAGTTCCTGGTGATGCCGTTCGGGCTGTGCAACGCCCCAGCGACGTTCTAGGCTTTGATGAATGACGTGCTGCGACCGTTTCTTCGTCGGTTTGTTCTTGTGTTCTTTGACGACATTTTGATCTACAGTAAGAGCTGGGGAGAACACCTTCGACACCTCCGCGCCGTCCTCGAGGAGCTCCAACGCCACCAGCTGTTCCTAAAACGCACCAAGTGTGCGTTCGGCGCGACGAAGGTCGGCTACCTTGGCCACGTCATCTCCGAGGCGGGCGTCGCCATGGATCCGGCCAAAGTTCAGGCCATCCGGGACTGGCCCACGCCGCGATCCGCACGGGCGGTACGGGGTTTCCTCGGACTGACGGGCTATTACCGGAAGTTCGTCCACCACTACGGTACCGTGGCAGCGCCATTGACGGCCTTGTTGAAGAAGGATGGATTCTCTTGGAGCGCAGGAGCCGCGGAGGCGTTTGTCGCCCTCAAGGACGCGGTCACCTCGGCCCCCGTCCTCACCATGCCGGACTTCTCCAAGCCATTCGTCGTTGAGTGCGACGCATCGTCCCACGGTTTCGGCGCGGTGATGGTCCAGGGGGGCCACCCCATCGCGTTCTTCAGCCGGGCTGTCGCACCCCGTCATCAAGCGCTGGCGGCTTACGAACGTGAGCTCATCGGCCTCGTCCTAGCGGTTCGACACTGGAGGCCGTACCTTTGGGGACGCCGGTTCATCGTCAAAACCGACCACTACAGCCTCAAGTACCTGCTGGACCAGCGGCTCGCGACGCTTCCGCAGCATCATTGGGTCGGCAAGCTCCTGGGCTTCGATTTCTCCGTCGAATATAAGCCGGGGTCAACCAATGTGGTGGCGGATGCCCTCTCTCGCCGCGACACGCCGGACGATGGGGCGCTGCTGGCCCTCTCGGCACCGCGTTTCGACGTCCTGGACCGTCTTCGTCAGGCACAGCTCACCGATCCAGCACTCACTGCCATTCGTGACGAGGTGCAGGCCGGCACCAAGCGCGCGCCGTAGGAGGTGGTGGACGGGATGGTCCAGTACGCGGCCCGGCTCTACCTACCCCCTTCTTCACCGCTGCTTTGTGAACTGCTCGCAGCTGTGCATGCCGAGGGCCACGAAGGGGTCCAGCGCACGCTACACCGCCTTCGACGTGACTTCCATTTCCCTAACATGAAGCAGGTGGTCCAAGATTATGTCCGGGAGTGCCCTACCTGCCAGCGCCACAAGTCAGAGCACCTACACCCGGCCGGACTCCTCCTTCCCCTACCAATTCCGCAGGGAGTCTGGACGGATGTGGCGCTGGACTTCGTCGAAGCCCTGCCCCGAGTGCGCGGCAAGTCCGTCATCTTGACGGTGGTGGACAGATTCAGCAAGTACTGCCACTTTATTCCACTGGCACACCCCTACTCAGCAGAGTCCGTGGCTCAGGCATTCTTCGCAGAGATTGTACGCCTTCATGGGGTGCCGCAGTCCTTGGTGTCGGACCGCGACGTCGTGTTCACCTCCAAGTTCTGGAAGGAGATCATGCGGTTGATGGGGACCAGTCTCCACATGACGTCGGCTTTCCACCCTCAGTCGGACGGCCAGTCCGAGTCGGCGAACAGGGTAATCATCATGTACCTGCGGTGCCTAACGAGCGATCGGCCTCGCCAGTGGCTCCAATGGCTCCCATGGGCGGAGTACGTCTTCAACACCGCCTACCAGAGCTCTCTCCGCGACACGCCTTTCAAGATCGTCTACGGGCGTGAGCCTCCGTCCATCCGGTCCTATGAACCGGGGGACACACGTGTTGCGGCGGTGGCTAGAACCATGGAGGAGCGCGAAGAGTTCCTCGCTGATGTCCGCCATCGGCTGGAACAGGCACAGGCTGTCCAGAAGAAGTATTATGACCAGGGACACCGCACCGTCACGTATCAGGTGGGCGAATGGGTGCTGCTCCGTCTCCGACACCGCTCCCCTGCCTCCCTCGCCACTGACTCCACCGGCAAGCTGAAGCCCCGGTTCTATGGGCCCTACCGACTACCGTGTGCTGGAACTCATCAACGAGGTCGCTGTCCGCCTCGAGCTTCCAGCCCGCGCTCGCATCCACGACGTGTTTCATGTGGGCGTCCTCAAAAAGTATCACGGCACACCACCGCAGGTTACACAGCCACTACCCCCACTTCACCATGGGGCAGTCACCTTGGAGCCAGCTAGGGCCATCCGAACCCGGCTCAATCGCGGTGTACGCTAGGTGCTGGTGCAGTGGAAAGACCAGTCGCCTGCATCTGCGACTTGGGAGGACATGGACACTTTCACCGACAAATTCCCAACCTTTCAGCTCGAGGACGAGCTGCTTCTTGAGGAGCGGAGAGATGTCATGTACGGCCACACATACGCCAGGCGTAGGAGAGCCCGCGATGTGCGCCGAGCTGAGCAGGCAGCAAAAGCACATGCGCAGCAGGTGAGTGGCTAGGATGGAAAGTAGCCATCTGATTGATTGCGCATGCAGCAAACATAGAAGGCTACCACCTGATTGATTGTGCATGCAGCAAATATAGAAGGAGATTGGCTAGGAGAGAAAGTAGCTAGCTGATTAGTATCCTTCCTATTTTGATTAGATCTTCAATCAAGGAGAACTTTCTCCATTTGTGTAAGCCGCCGGCTATATATAGCCATGTATGGGGGCACTTGGGAATCAATCAAGAATTACCTATCAAGTCTCTTCCTCTCTTCTCTAAACCGGCGACCAGGAGGACTTCTCCTGTCGACGGGTAGCTCGGCGTGGGGGCATAACCCTGCCGGCAACCACGGGTCAAGGCTACGATCTACGTAGCCGAGGTCCTCCTACCTTGGGCAATACCGCCCTTGACAACTATACAAACCGAAGATAAGCCAATCCATATTTGCCATACATAGAAACTACATTTGAGTTTCCAATGCACGATTTCTACAAAATATTTTTCAGCCAAATCGTATTTGTCTCTGCTATATCATCTACCTACCATGCATATTTCACCCTTTATTTGTGTAGACATAGTTTTTTTAACAAGAAATCTCTCACCTTTTTAGTTCTAATTCTACCTTACCATTTTGCTTACTTGGCATCCTAGCTAAGGACATCTCCATCAGATCCCTTATCTCATTCTCTATTTCAAATTTCACTCTGCAAACAATGTCATCTATAGTGTCGCGTCCCCCTATTTTACATGATCCATCGAAGGCAACCAAATGCTATAGAAACTACCACCTTCGTCCATAAACTTATGACACTATTGACTTTTTTCTAAAACTTTGACCTCTTTCTTATTAAAAAAATCGTGAGTTATCATTTATTTTATTGTTATTTGTTTTTATCACTTAAGTTTGTTTGAGCGTGACTTAACATTTTACATTTTCGAATAAATATTTTAAATAAACCGAGTGGTCTAAATTTGGAAAAAAGTCAATGATGTCATATATTTTATGAAAGGGGGAGTATTCCTTATCCTACTAGGACTGCCCTAATATTCAAATTATATTATATTAGCAGTAACTGTTGAAGTCTGCGTTTTGTCATTTTGGTGGGTAGTGATACATGTACTTGTACTCCGTCTATAAGAACATATTTTTTTGTATAAATTAAGATAAATTCTAAAGGTTAATTATAAATTTATATAATACAGTATCAATATTCATATCGCTAACTATGTTTACCATGAAAATATATTATTTAATAGTTTAATTGATACTTGTTTAGTATCATAAATGTTGACGTTTTATATAAATTTGTCCAAATATAAAACTGAGCTAATTACATTTTAGACTGTTAACATTTGTTTTTATATCCACGGAAATTCATGCACAGGGAAATTAAGTCTACTCTTTTCGTGGAAACAGTGACAGCGTGATTAAATCACTGGCACTACTTGCCTGTGCATGACATCATTCAAAGGAGGTTTAGGGGAAAAGGTTTTAAGGGCATGTATGGATGTCTTGAGTTTTGTCATCGAGGGTAAAGTTAAAAAAACTCTTAAGACATATATCTTGACGAAGATACAATGTCTTAGCTCTATGCTCGAGACAGAGGACTAGGTAATTGATTAATTTAATTTATTGAATGTTTTGATTGGTTGAATGAATATAGTAAATCATATATTTTATATATGTCACTGTATTATGTTGTGTTTTAGTAGTGTCTTATACTTAGGGGGTGTTTGGTTACACCCCGCTAAAATTTAGCCCCTGTCCCATCGAATGTTTGAACCTCCGTTCCGGGTATTAAATGTAGTCGGATTATAAAACTAATTTGTCAGCCGAAGATTAAAAGACGAGACGAATCTAGTCCAGTTGGTTGGGTCTATATTTCATACTCCTATTTAAAAGTCAAACGCTTGATGTGACCCGAGCTAAACTTTAGCAGGAGCAACCAAACACCCCTTAGAGTATAGTGCAGCATTGTCAGGGTTGTACATGCCCTGACCAGTCCAATCTGAAGGAATTTGTGCATCGTAGTTCGTTCCATATCTGTCCGGAGTGTGGGTGTAAAGGCAGTGGGCATTTACTATTAGCACGAGAGAGGCTAGCATTGCTGGCCCCGCCTGGTCAGTCTGATGTGAAGATAAATGAACACAACTCATATTTTGCTTTGCAACACACATCACGTCATTTCGCTGTAGGTGTCTATAGGTTCAATCTTCAGGCCAAAACATTTTATTCTAGCCATACAATTTTGTTGTGGCATGCATGGATGCTGCCGCTGTATGCCATTGTGCATAATAATATTTTCACCCAAAAAACCCTAAAAATTTAGAAGCACCGCCAATCTGCTAATGAAAATGCAAGTGTCTGCTGACAGTTGCATTGCACAAAATTTAAGCAGGCAGTTAAGATTTTCTTAAAGTTTAACACCAGGAACACCATTGCTACATGCATATTTTGTACCTGGAAAGAAAATGCTTCACGTACGATCCACTCGTACTATTAAAGTACGACCCACGTTAATCTACCATACTTGTTGCTTCTTGTTCTGAACTAATAAATAACGAGTCATTAGATGACCTTAGTTCTACGTGAGTTTACCACTGGAGTCGTACGTGTAGCAGTGTTAGTACTACAAGTTATGAGATCTTTTGCTGTCCTGTAAGCTGGACGAAGTAGGACTGAACTGAATAAATCCCCGGATCAATGCATGAAATATAGATAGTGACACAACAGTATGTTGCTACTAGACTCCCAGATTTTGCATGTAGACCGATATATTCATTCCCAAAGCTAGCACGGCATCCCAAGTCCTTGCTCGGTTATTACCAGATCTTAACTTGTTAAGAATTTAAACTCACTTAATCTTCTTCAATATGTATAATTTAAATTAAAACGAACAGAACTTAATATGATTTTCTATGAAAAACAACTTATGTTGCCTTGGTATTGAAGCCGGGTCTTTATCTGAAGTACGTCAGTCAGCCGTATTATTTAATCTTTACTAAGCTGAGAAGTCTGATCAGTTGATCTGCCCAATTTTTCTGCAGCATGAAGCAGGTAATCGATCGGTACGACTCTCATTCCAAGACTCTCCAGAGGTCCGAACCGCAGTCGTCTCAACTGCAGTCACATGTGAGCTAATCTGAATACATCATGTAATTGTTAACGTTTATTTACTCCAAATTGCGAACACAAACGCAATTGGTACTAAGAGCTTTGGGTTCTGTGATATGTGTGTTACAGATGGATGACGGCACTTGTGCAAGGCTAAAGGAGGAACTTGCTGAAACAAGCCTTAAGCTCAGGTGAACATCTAACATTCTAACCTACGGTTTAATCTAGTTCAAAAGCAAGGCAATAATCTACATGCACCTGCCAGTTTTATTTTTTGGGACAAAAGCCTTATTTTTTTTATTTAAGCGACCTAACGAAGGACATAGATTTTGCGCTACTATACAAACGATTTAGAAATGCTCCCATTATTTCACACTGAGATTGTTGTGTTATCTTTTGGGACAAAACCCCCTCGTTTTTATTTAATATAAGTAACCTCAAGAAGGACACGGAGTTCCCACTACTATACAAACGATTGATAAAAGCCCCACTGTTTCACAGAGATTATTGTGATTTTCAACTGCCCTCGAAAACCTAATAGAGGGGCCAAACTAGTATATATACACTACCGGAGAACGGGCTATCGATAGGTACCATTAGGGAATACTGAACAGCTCGAACTAAAGGCGTCAACCTTTAGTCCGAGTTGCCTGGTCTAGTACTAAAGACAGACCTTTAGTATCGTTCCTTGGCTCGAATCAGTACTAAAATGTCTTAGTATTGGTTCTAGGGTTGAACCAATACTAAAGGTGGAATTTTAGTACTAGTTCTAGGCATGAACTAAGATGAACTTTTAATACTGATTCTTGATAAAATTAGTAACAAAATGGCTAGAGATTTTTTATTCTATATATTTACAAATTGATATATACATGTGTTCAATAATTAAAATATTTGTACATGTGTATATTGACAATATAATGTATATATGTACCAAGGACCGATCATTTGAAATTAACTCCCTAAACTTCGAAATAATTCGGTCATGCACCAAGGACCGATCATTTTCACCGATCATGGACGTGGCTACACAAAACGCAGTCTAAAAGAAATTCTTAAGCTTAGGCTAAACTTTCTGATTTATATGAAGTTTGTATATCTCGCAAGTTATTTGCTAATAATAATCTATATTTGTTTTCCTGATTTTAGTGTTTGACATAGGGACATGAATAATCTTTATGAGTGCTACTTTTGTGAATGTATTTACACCTTTGTAGGTAAAGTTAGTGCCAAAAAATATCAAGGTACATCACAAATATCTACAATAATAATGTTAATTTTACGATAAAAAATGCCTCAGCTTTGAATTTGATATAATAATAATAGATTTGAAAAAAGTCTACATAACTCTCCTACCTTTATAGGGTGGTTTACTTCATCCCATCACCTTCAAAAGTGTTGTTTAACCCTCTTAGCTTTACAAAACCAAACAAATAACCCTCTAGACAATTTTAGTTGGTATGATGTTTTGATGACGTGGCACTGATTTAAGTGACACTAGTTTGTTTTTTTCAATTATGTCTTCTACTACTTTCCAAAATCTATATAATTTTACACAAAAAAGTACAATTAGATATTATATTTGCACTAATTACTAAAAATAAAAAAACTAAATAAAAAGAGCATAATATTTTTTCCTTGATTCATTCCTTACCTTATAAGGCTAAAAAAATTACTAGAGCTAAACAATACTTATAATAAACTACTAATTTTTTTATTGATTTTATTAATCAGTTAAGTGGGTTTTCTTCTAATTAATAACTAAATTAACTTTACATTTTTTAGAAATAATTAAAAACGTTAATAAAATGATTTCCAATTTTTACACCATCTCCTAGCTAAACAAACATACACAAATATTTCCATAAAATGATCTCTAATTTTTACATAGACCTTATCTTAACTAAACAAACATATACAAATATTTTTAGAATTTTCTAAGGACTTTAAATCTAGACCTATATAAAGTTCTCAGAAATATTTATGTAAATTACGGCTCTATATTCAAATTTTACAAAAAATTATGAAAAATTATTTGTGTATGTTAGATGTAAAATTGATTTAGTTAGTAATTAGAAGAAATATCACTTAATTTGGTTAATAAAATCAATAAAAATTAGTAGTTTAATAATAGTATTATTTTCCTATGTTAAAATTTATTTCCCAGAAGATAAAAAACCGAAGACAAAAGTATTAATCTCTTTTTATGTAGTTTTGTATTTTTAGTAATTAAGTCCTTACTTCTAAAATTTCAGAAAAATTAGGGCAAACATAATATCTTATTATCCATTTTGTGTAAAATTATATAAATTTTGGATGACATTAAATGATAGAATATATAAAGACAAATCGGTGCCACTTAAATTAGTTTCACGTCATCAAAACCACGAACTAAACTGTCCAAGGGTTATTTGTCTAATTTTGTAAAGCTGAGGTGGTTAAACAATCGGTTTTAAAGGTGAGAGGTGAAGTAGACCACTCTCTAAAGTTTGGAGGTTATGTAGATTTTTTCTTAATGGTTTTAGAAAAACATAGTTGATGAAGATGAAGAAAGAACTACTCCATTTAAAAAAGATTGGAGCAATTCAAGAAAAACTAATAGTGCTTATATATATTAAGATCATATCTATATACAGATAGTTCTATTACAATGGTCAAAAACTCTCGGTCCCATCACAAGACAGGGAGGATGAATATTAAGAATATAGTAGTCAGTATTAACTATTAAATTTCATGCTCTAGCCAGAAATGCTTAAATTGATGGAGCGATGTGGACAATTCACTTGAATTCTAACAATCTCCCTCACATCGAGACTCTCTTAGATCTCAGATGTTGAATAGAAGCGAGCACCAATTATTTTATTTTTTTATTTTATTGAGCTAAATAGAATTTAAACTCGAGATATCTAGCTCTGATGCCATATTGAGTTGCATGTAGGGGTGAAAACGGGTCAGGTATACCCGCCGGGTATCGGATACGGATAGTATAAATACCCGTTTTTTTGGATACAGATTTGAGAATTTTTATATTCGTACGGATACGGGTAATACTCGGATAGTGTCGCTTCGAATTCGGGTCGGATACAGAGCAAGGACTACCCGTTAAATACCCGGATATTCGGGTCGGATACTGGTACCCGGAATTCGGGTATTTGTTTTTTTATGCGTAATAATATAGTCATAAAATCATAACTTTTACATATGAAATCAGATGAAGATAAGGTTTATATGAAAATTGTAGAGCTCGACGAGATCTATAACTTCGTAGTACATCACATTTTTGTTTAAACACATCTTTAGGCCAAAATCATTGAAATAATGTCCAAATTTATATAAATTTATAGACTTTATCATTTTCATGTGGAACTTAAGGTTATATCCATGTGGAAACTTAAGGTTATCTTTGATTTTCTACAATAAGAAATTAATAATACACCAAATAGCCTAAAAAATTATGAAATTTTACAAAGGCACAACATATGTCCATATATAACCATAAAAATGTTTTGGTCATAAGATCTATAAGATGCACGCGTTTCTTCCATTTTACTTTAACTTATTTGTATGAGGTACAAGTGAAATCACTAAGTATCCAAGTTTCAACATAATCAATACTTTACTTTATCATTTTCATGTGAGTACTTGAGTTATCTTCGTATAGAATGTTTATTAGTTTTTGTAACTTATTTGCAATTTTTAGTGAAACTAGAATATTTTATGAATTTAATTGCATGTTGATGATTTTCTATAGGAAAATAATAATAATACACAAATAGCCTCAAACATTCATGAATTTTTATGGGGACACAACATATATTCACATATAGTTCTCAAAAATATTTGGACTATAAAATCCACAAGCTACTAGTGTTTCTTCCATTCCAATCCCACTTATTGTGTGAGTTACACGTGAAATCACTTTATGTATCGAAGTTTTAACATAATCAATACTCCACTTATCATTTTCATCTGGGGACTTGAGGTTATCTTTGAATAGAATTCTTATTTGTTTTGGTTTGCAATTTCGGGTCGAAACTAGTGTATTTTATGAATTTAATTATATTTTGATGATTTTATGTAGAAAGAAATTAATAATGCACAAATAGCCTCAGAAATCCATGAAATTATACGGAGGTATAACATATGGCCACACATAGTCATAAAAAATAATAGGACCATAAAATCCATAAGATGTCAATGTTTCTTCTATTTTATTTCCACTTATTGCGTGAGTTACACGTGAAATCACTCTAAGTATCCAAGTTTCAACATAATCAATACTTCACTTTACCATTTTATGTGGGAACTTGAGATTATCTTCTTATAAAATGTTTATTAGTCTTGATAATTTATTCGCAATTCGTGGTCGAATAAGAATATTTTATGATAAGCAATTAATGCATTATCCGACAAGTATCCGATATCTGACCAAATAATACCGTATCTGTCACTTATCCGCTCGAATAAATATCTGGTCCATGTATCCGTATATGTCCCATTTCTAACTATCAGTATCTGATTCCGAATTCGTTTTAAATACATTAGGGTAGGATACAAGATGATCTACTATCCGTTCGTATTTGTCTGGTTTCACCCCTAGTTGCATGCATAAAGCAGTTAAATCATAGTAAATTCTATGCATGAATCAGTTCAACCAAAAAACTTAAGTTGATATAGAGAGGTGGGCAATTAACTTGTATTGTAACAATCAGTAAACTTCATAGTACTAGTTGATTTATTTGTATATATTACTATTACTATTCATTTTAATCTACACATGTATATTAAATATCCATCAATATTAATTTGTAAATGTATGCGACCTCTAGCTGAGTTGGTTAGGTGGTCGGAGTAGCACTTAGGTCCGTGGGAGAGAATTTGTTAGAGTAGAATAATCAGATAATAGGGCCAACCCTAGAGAGGGTGGCTATATAGAGTACATACATGGGCCACATGGGCCTAGCCTCATGGGCCTAATCCATATACTCTAACATCCTCCCGCGGTCTGAACTTCCGTCGCAGCGGAGTTCACAGACTGGACTCCAAAAGACAAAGTACATCACACCATAGGATCCCCCCACAGACTCAACTAGCCACTACTGATGTTGAGGCTGGAGCGAAACTAGGCGAAGGTTGTGGGGGACAGATATCCTCCGGGTCCACTGGAAGGATAAAAGACCTCACGAAAGGCCTAAGGGCCCAATAGATCGTAAGGTCACTCCTTCATGGGCCTGGGGAGGAACAATCAGTAAAGCAGATTGACATAAGGCCGGATCGGTGCAAGCCCGGACGGCCCCACAACGTTGAGCAAGCAACCACAACAGAAGATCCGACTTTCACGCGCTGGAGCCCCGTACGACGGAACCAGGCGAAGATAAGTCGGCAGAACTATAGGAAGATAGACTCAATCAGTTCACTATCTCTTAGGTGCAGTTTGTTATCTCATCCACATGTATTGCCTCACGGTCGAATATATAAGGCCTAGGGGGCACCCCTTCAAAAGGATCGATCCCACTATTCAGCCATCCACCCCAACTCTCTACGTTCTAGCTTTAGAGAGCTCCCTTGTAACCCATTACATAAAGCATACTCGCCAGGACGTAGGGTGTTACGCATCTCAAAGCGGCCCGAACCTGTAAACACTGTCCATCGTTCCTCGTGCATCCGGCACGAACCATTTAGCTATAGTCGGCGACACCGTCCTACTCCAAAAACACTTTGAGGGGCAACCCCGGGTGTGCGGTCGGACCCAAAACACCGACAAAGGTCGAGGACGGAAGACCCTTGGTGAAGATGTCGGCAAACTGGGAGGTGGTCGTGACGTGGAGGACCCGAACATCACCGACGGCGACCCGATCTCAGACGAAGTGTAGATCGATCTCCACATGCTTGGTCCGCTTGTGCTGCACCGAGTTGGTGGAGAGGTAGACAGCGCTGATGTTGTCGCAGTAGACCAACATGCTCCTGGAGAGGGGACTATGGAGGTCGACGGAGATCGTCCCCACGATCCAGGTGAGCACGATGCTGTCGAGGCGCACCCACGCGGTGATCGGCGCCACGCCGGTGCGGTCGCAGAGGACGTGGTCGTCCGGGGCGTAGCGGCGAAGGGTGAGGAGGAGCAGGTCCCGCCAGCGTGCGTAGGACGGCGACTCTGGCTCCAGGACGACAGGGACCATGAGGCGAATGTTTTGGACACTCCCAGCCTGAAGGTGGAGTTGAGCCACGAGCGGGTC
The DNA here is from genome assembly GCF_902167145.1 of Zea mays. NCBI lineage: Eukaryota > Viridiplantae > Streptophyta > Magnoliopsida > Poales > Poaceae > Zea > Zea mays. The sequence goes on along the minus strand of NC_050096.1, from coordinate 18,179,913 downwards.
GGCCGGGTCGTGCCAGAGCACCGTGGTGGTGGAGGTGGTGCGGTGCATGGTTCCGACGGTCGGCGTGCCCGGGACGCTGTACACGACACCCGCGGTGTCAGAGGAGGTGGCCCCGCCATCGTGGGCCGCAGGTGAGGCGAGGAGATGCTCCGCCGCGGCAATCTGAGCAGCGATAGCGTCAGCAGCCTTGCGCTCGCGCTCGCACATGAGGGCCGCCTCCCGCAGACGGGTCTATCGTGCCGCGTGCTCCGCGCGGGCAGCGGTGAGGGCGGCGATGGTGTAATCCTGGTGGGAGACCGGTGGAGGCGGTGGCGGATTGACGACAGGAGGCGGATCGACGACCGGCGGAGGGGGGATCGGAGGGGGAAGGTCCTCCGGACCCGCAACCCCTGCGGGAACCGCGCCCGCCACAGCAGCAAGGGCAGAGGCGGTGCTCGCGGCGGTGAGGAACGGGGGGCCGTGGGGGGCGCGATGAAGAGGGCGCCCCCCTACCGGCAGCGGCGGCGGCCCCTGTACCCGCGCGGCTGGGCACTCGGGGCGGCTCCTTGACGCGGGGCTCCGGGCTCGCGGCGCTGGGCGGCTGCGCCCGAGCGGCTGGGCGTGCGAGACCGCTGGCCCTGGCAGGGCGGAGCGCGGGCGGCGCACTGCTGCTGGCGGTGCTTGCCCTAGCTCGAGCTGGGGCCGGGGGCGGCTGTGTGGCTGGCGGCGCTGGAGGGCAGGGGAGGGGAGGGAAGAAACCCTAGCTGATACCATGTTAGATTAGAAGAATCAGATAATAGGGCCAACCCTAGAGAGGGTGGCTATATAGAGTACATGCATGGGCCACATGGGCATAGCCTCATGGGCCTAATCCATATACTTTAACAGAATTTCACGTTGTGGTTAAAAAATCATCTCGCATGTCCCACGTCAAAGCACATATCTAATTAAGTTCGGTCATGGTCGTTCTCATATGGGCTATGGTGCCGATGTGTATGTGTGGGGCAGGGGTTCGAGAGGTTTTCTCGACTTGTGTGAGGTCTTCTTAATATAATTTCCGGGGTTGTCAGAATTTCACGTTGTGGTTAAAAAATCATCTCGCATGTCCCACGTCAAAGCACATATCTAATTAAGTTCGGTCATGGTCGTTCTCATATGGGCTATGGTGCCGATGTGTATGTGTGGGGCAGGGGTTCGAGAGGTTTTCTCGACTTGTGTGAGGTCTTCTTAATATAATTTCCGGGGTTGTCTTAGGCTATCTCCAATAGCTTACCCACTATCGTATCTATATTCAAATTCTACTCTACAAACATTACAACCTGCAGTATAAAACAGTGCAAGACAGTGTTTTGGGTGGCCATATGCCCATATGGGTGAACTGATGGACACGGTCGTACCCATGCAGGTTGATTTTTTTAATCTGTAAATATATAGGAAAAAAATTCGAACACTAGTGGTTCCAATCGGTAGTAAGAAGTCCCTCGAGGGCGCCTATATGGCAGGCGTGGAACCCTACCATTTGAAGCCATCAACCGACACTGAAGGTCCTTTAGTACCGGGTCATGCAACCGGAACCAAGGATTAGCGCATTTAGGGGTTGTTTGGTTTCCTATCTAAGGCGCCACAATCTGCCTAAACTTAGTTGTTCGAATTGAAGAACTAACTTTAGGCAAAAAAGTTAGGCACATTGTGGCGCCTTAGTCAACAAACCAAACAAACTCAGAAATGTAGCTGATTTTCAATCGATACTAGCCCTTTTTTCAGTAGTGTGATAGAAGGTGGTCTTGTGGGTGTAAGGTGAAAGCCCTAGCCACATTTTGGTCGTTGCAGTAAAGCCGGTAAGGTGAAGGCCGGCATTGATATGAGGCCCCATTCCACTTACTTATGTAACTTAGGAGCAAACCTAGTTCGATTTTGTCATGTGATCAACAACGCCCATTATGGGTCATGTTCTTCTAAGAGGTATCATCTCGATATCTCTCTCTATCCTAAAACAGTTGATGCTAGATTTTTCGTAACACTTAACATTTGTCAAGTTTGACTAGATTTGTAGAAAATATTTAATAACATTTATATCTTTAAATAAGTTTGTTGTGAAAATAGATTTAAAGATCTATCTAATCTAATAATACTAATTTTGTATTATAAATATCTTTTATATATATTTGATCAAAATTAAAGCTGGGTTGACTCCTCGAAAGTGAACTACATCTTGCCGTTGCTGGCAGCTTAAGGTATGAGGTAATTGTTTGTTTCTTGGTTGTCGCTTGTGGAGCTGACTGCTGCCCTCTTGTTGTGGGCTCTTTAGATGTCGCTTAGTCGTCGCTGTGGTGCTACGAATGCTACTCTCTGGTTGTTATTGTTTGGTGTCGCTGTTGGTGTTTTTTGTGACTGCCCACTAGTTACGGACAATGTTGTTTGTTACTTGGTGATCCTCATGGAGCTACTCTCTGGTTATTGCTTGTGTGTTGTTCTCTGGGTATCAGCATGTTGCAGAAGTAACCGTTAATTGTCTACAGGCAGATGAGAGGAGAGGAGCTCCAGAGGCTGAGCGTCGAACAGCTGCAGGAGCTCGAGAAGACCCTCGAATCCGGCCTCGGCTCTGTACTCAAAACCAAGGTAGGTATGCCCTGCTGATATACTCATGAGTTGGTGACAGCATCAGACTGTATACAGTACAGTAATGATGCGTAGCATAACATAACCATCTCTTTTCTTGGGAAAAACAAATTGCAGAGCCAAAAAATCCTTGACGAGATCAGCGGTCTGGAAAGAAAGGCAAGCATCACTCCCTTTCCAAACTGCTCTAGTTAGTTTATCTCGAAAACAAACAAGATGCTGATGAAAGATGCAGCTGGACTCTTTCGCATTACGTTGTTCAGCCAGAAATCCCGTTTCCTGCCTTCTGAATTCTGACAGCGTCCGTCCTCACCTGTGTTGTTAAACAGAGAACGCAGCTGATCGAGGAGAACTCAAGGCTGAAGGAGCAAGTAAATCCCTGCTCTCTCTCCCCCACCTTCTGAATGAATGAAGGTTTCCATTCCGCTCTCCGTTTGTTTCGACCGACGTCTCGGAGGTTTAAGCCAACGGGGACCTGAAGCTGCAGGTGACACGGATGTCGAGGATGGAGACGCAGCTTGGCGCCGATCCAGAGTTCGTGTACGAGGAAGGGCAGTCGTCTGAATCCGTGACGAACACGTCCTATCCGCGCCCGTCCACCGACACCGACGACTGCTCCGACACATCGCTCAGGCTCGGGTGAGTTGGGGGGAAATTCCATGTAAAACATGCTGGCGGCTCGTGAGTAATGAACCTGCATGCTATTTACTATAGGCTACCACTCTTCAGCTCCAAGTGACGGAGATTTGACATGTCCGGTAGCGGAGCGGTGCCGATTGCTTGCCCTTCTCCACTCTAGATAGGTCTGGATTGGGGGAGAGCAAGCACTGCTGGATCGGGAAGACCCAAGTGACCAACGCGTCGCATCAGAATAAGGCATTTTGAGTGCTGTATGATGTGTGTATTCTGGCTCTGAAAGTGAGACCTGCTTTTGTTATAATACATACATACAGGCAGCATGGCAATACGTGACGGGGTATCCGCTGCCTGCAGTCCGTGACCTGTCTGTCGTCTCTGTTTCTAGTACCCGTATAATCACCCTGCAATTACCTGCAGCTGGTCATCGTTAGGAGAAACTCCAGTCCATGCAAATGAACTCCCAGCACTTGTGCTCTTCGCGATGCCACGTCGTTCTTTGCAGTAGGAACTTCGATGCGAATGTAGCAATAGCATACGGAGCAGCAATGGAGGCTAAAACTGAAGATGCTCCAAGATAAAGAGGGCGTTCTTGGCGTCCACGGGGGAGAGACTTTAATGGTGATGTAGGTTCAAGCCAAAGGATGGCTTGTTCTAGTTTAAAATATGTTTGATCTATTTTTAAAGGAACTATTGGAAAAGGAGTTAAAATTTTATCCACGATTTTTTTTGAAATGCTACTAAAAACTGGTTATTAGGAGTCATTTTTTGGGACCTCTTAGAGATCCTTTTAGGCTTTTAACGAACGAGGCACCCACTAGCATGCATCAAGCACCTCTCCTGCTTTATACAGGAACATAATTGCCCTCATGTCTGCAGATGATAGCGAGATGAGACATGATGACACTTTAGAATCTTTTAGGCTGAAAAGCCTAATCATGTGTGGTCGGTTCCGTTCTTTGAATCGCGTTCACCTGAAGCAAAATGTAATCAGACCTTTGGTTTCTCGACGTTGCAATCAGATCTTTACTGCTCAATTCACACCGTTTAATTCAGTGCAGTTTTAACGTGCTTCACTTTATTCAGCTTTTATATAATTTTTTTTTACATGTGCGCCGTCAGCCTGCCTCGTGTTAGGATAGGATGCACGGTTAGTAGAAACGGAGCGCGCATGAATGCATGCAAGACGCAGGGTCAAATTATTTTAAGCTTTCAGGGTCATTTTATTCCGTAACCAGATGCTACATGAGACGGCGGCGAACCGCGGCCGCGAGACATGGGCGGCGGTGCAGATGATGATGGCTTCATCATGAGGGTCTGGGGCTCTCTAGCAAACAAGCTATAGGAGGCGCCTTCAGAAGCGTCAGGCATCTTGCGTGGCGCGGCCTCCCTTGCGACCACCAGCAGGTTTCCTGGGAAATGGTCTCCCCATATGTCGTAGGTGAACTCTTTCTTCGGGGAAGGCGCAGCCGCAGCCGCAGCAGCACCCACGTCTCTCTTCACAGCCTTGTCTTTCACCAGATTGGAGCCAGGAGCACGAGACTGTGGAGCTGTCGGTGAAGACGTGGGGGCCAATGACGGAGAGCGCCATGCGACGGGGGCGGTCACTGCAGGGCTTGGAGGTGGTGATGTGATTCCTGGTGAGGCTGAACGAGAGCGAGGCTGCTCCTTAGCGACTTGCGACCAAGTTTTCTTCTTCTCATGATTAGCGCGAGTTGGTGATGCCGTTGCCTCGACATCGAATCTGCTCTCGACTTTGTTTTCATGCTTCGGCTCTGATGGCGCCCCAGAAAAAGACCAGCCATGTTTCGGGGTTGAGCTCTGCGACAATGGCGAAGACGGTGTTGAGTTCCCGCTGTGGCTGCTAGAAACCTCAAACTTCCCTGCCAGTCCTGCACCAACTTTCCGCTTCCTTCGTTTCCCTTTGTCTCGAGCAATCCTGATCGTGAGGTTTTCACTGGTCTGCGGAGCTTCTCTTGAGGCCTTATCTTCCACTGGATTACCTCGGGACACGGATACCGTCGAAGTTGTGTGCAGTTGTTCATCAGGTTTATTCTTGTCATCTGCTCTCTTTGAGCTATCAACAACACTGGCAGGGTACTTCTCAGCAACAGCTTCTTCAGTTCTTTTGTGTTCCTTATTTGTCCTGTGCACAAACCACAAATGATCAAACTCAAATAAATGTCAAATTGGAATGGACTTGGGAAAAGGTAGAGGAACTGGTCAAAACTAACCTGGACTTTTTGCTGCTTTGGTTAAGGAAAAGGGTCTTGTTAATGGTACTTTTCTTGTTCTCCTCGAAAATGGCACTTTTTTTGTCATCAATCTTGATATAGTCTTGAGAGCCCACTGTCAAAGAATCTGGGGCATAACGGACAAAGACCAGAATAAGCAGTGCTAAAGCTCCAAACAAGATTACCAACAGCTTCCAGTGGGCAGATCTGAGATAAGATTTTCTGCACTGGTTAAGCATGCAGACCGGAATTGTTGCAGTCATAGGGATCGGAAAGATGCCAGTAGTCATGACCAACTCAAGATCTCTCTGAACCATAGCTGAAGAGAAGTCAGCTTGAAAAGAAATGAGCATTCTTATTGATTCACTCGGTGCTAAGCTAAATCCTTTGCAGTTGTCCACGGTAAATCCATCCACACCACAATCAGCTCCTGAAACTTTAACCTTTGTCACTTGTAGAGGAAGGTCACCGCTGTTTTTAACATGTATCTCTTTGGTTAGCTGTTGACTGCACAAAGAGCTTGGGATCTCTTGTTTGGTCATCGTTGATTTATTATGAACATTGGACCCAAGGCTGAACTCTAGCTTCCAAGCAGGCTCAGATTCCTCTAGAAGGACAATAGATTGTCGCCCACCATATGCCCGGAGAGGCAGCATCTCCACACCCGACAGGTTGTTTCTGATCAAAACCATGCTTGACCACATACAGTGATTCGAGGGACGGAAGACAATAGGACCAAGCAAAGCAGTCTCTGAAGGATCGACATAGGCCTCGGTGATTGCTGCATCACCTAACGAGAAACCAAATCTAGTCTCAGTTGAGTTAACCTCTGGAGATTTGCTTGAGAATGTGAGTTCACATACATCAGTTACAGTTTTGCATTGGTCAATGATCTCCTCGGAGTTCACTATCAGCTGCATGGCTGCACGCTCCAGGCTTGGGTTATGGACTTTTATCCATTTAGAAAACTGTGAACCAATTTGCACAACGGGAAACATCATTTCATGATCCATAAGAACAGAAATCCCATCACTTGTTCCATGAGATTTCCATTGTTTAAGCATTCTATCATCAGCTTTGACTGCTTTCCTGACCATTGGCTGCAAATAATTTTATGAGATTACATCAGCAGATTTACAAGCAAAGGGTATAGAATGATGTATACCCAACTGAAATAAGCAATTAAACAGCTGCCAGCACTTCAGCACAAGGATGACAAAAAAATGAAGACAATTGGAAGATAAAGTTCGATTTCGAACAGCGAGATAACATGAATTAAATTACTAAGGTACTCTGTTTATATACAGCTATAGGGATCAATCTCAAGGCCAAAGTAATCTGTTACTAGTAGCAGGATAAAAAAAGAACTTAAAAACATTTTCACTAAAAACATCGGGCCATTTTAGAGATAACTGATAAGAGACAGGTTGTGCTTGCTTAAGCTGTGGCTTCTGAAAAAGTTGTTGTGACCTGTATGCTATGAAAACGCAGTTGTGGCTGTGGGCTATGGAAAAGCGGTTGTGGGTTAAGGACTGCGAAAGCTAAAAGTTGTTTGGTTCAACAGTTGTGACTTTTGAAAAAATTGCTATCAGCTTCTCAGTGACAAGCAGACCCAGTCCATCAGCCTCATCTTCTTACTCTAGATAGATCCTCGGTCGAGGTCGCACTCACACGCTTGCCCTCGTGACAGCCGAGGTCCCGCGCGGTGGCCAGGTCATGCCCGTCGTTGGGGCAGGGGCCGGAGCCATGCATGCTCAAGGGGATGGCCTTGCCCGGGGAGATTAAAGAGGGACAGGTCGCTAGAGACGAGCGCCGGATAGGAAGGAGCACCGCCATAGGCTAGAGATGTCGCATGGGACGGGAAAGGAGTCGTGGTGGCCAGAGACGAGAAATAAGAAGAAAAATGGGTCGATATCGTCATAACCAGTGTCAGGTGGGTAATTTTTTTAATGTTGCCCACCTTCACAGTAGGCAAAAGTAGGGTGAGCTGCTTTCAGTTTTGTACTAAATTAAATGCAGCTTATGGGCCAAAGCAGTTGTTATTTTTCACCTCTTTGGTTGTTTTTTGGCTTTTGCAAAAATCAAAAGCAGGTTCAAAAGCTAGCCTCAAACTCAGGGCTAGTTATTCAACATATTCTAGCCAATAATCGATATACAGCAAGGAGCAAGCTCCGGATGAGTAAGCCTAGCATACCAATTACTTGCATTTAAGCATAAACTCGACACCATGCAGTTTCATGCTACAGGATGAAGGAATCACAGGCAAACAGAAGCTACATGAGATGGATTATGTGGGATTGAAATGAAAGAGAAAAAAGAACAATACAGTGACCTAGGTATAGCTACTCCATATCAAACAGCATAAGGTAGCATTGTAACCAATGAGGGTTCTATTTCTTGGTGAAATAAAAAGTGTAAGGAGGAATACCTTCACATGATGCGAGTGTTTTACTTGCAGCATGCTGCCCAATGTTCTTGTTCTTGCATTAGCAGAGATATCTTCCTCATATACTTGTCTGGCAAACGGTCCAACGGATTCAGATGCGCGCACTAAATCTTTGCATGGTATTATGATTGAACTACCAAGGGTACTATTTGTTTCTACAACTATATTGCAGCTGTCAGATGAAATGTCCTCTGTAACTGAAGAAGTATATCTTACTAAAGCTATATCTGTTACAGTATCAGGGTAGAGTATTAATCCATTCAGGTATTTAACCTGAAAAATCATTGGGCCCTTTATGGCATGCTCAGTAATATCTATAATCCTCAGTAACTTTGGTCCATCATTCCGTAAGGAAAGCGAAAAGATCGGCCCAGTTTCATCACAAGTCCATACATGCTCAAATGTGACAGCAATTAAGCCACTGGAATCATAGTAAGTTCGTGTATGCACCTCTAGCTCAATAGGTATCACAAAAGCATGAGTCGTACTAAGAGTGCAATTGCGCAGTTTCAAGCAGATAGCACCAAACACCTTGCCTTCAGAAACAGCTTGCAGCTTTAACTCAATCACAGTGTTCCTCTTTGAAGGAAGCACCTCCCATTGTTCACTAGGCCTGATATTGACCACTGGCCATCTAAATTCTTCACTGCTTGCTGTATACCAGTTGCTACGTGAAGAGGATAGCTCCAATGCTCCATCAAAGGGGCCCAGCTGGCAGACAAGGTGAGAAGAATACCTTGTGCTCTCCAATGAAGACATCCAAACAGACACTTCCTCAACATAGAGAGTATCGTCATATGGGTTGTATATCGATAAGTTCCTCTCTAGCTGTCCACCTATAAGAACATCTATCCCTGTCAATGGCAGTATCTGATAGGGTGAACTGACAGCCATGCCCTTTGCATGTATAATAAATCCGCCAAAATTTGTCTGCACAACTAGATGAGCTGATGAAGAGCCTAACAACTTTGGCAAGAAAACGAAGGTGACTGTGGCGTTCTCCCCAGGCTGCAGCTCCAGATCCTCATAACCATACACATAAAACTGGGGGTCAGTGCTGAAGGGTTCATACAGACGCAGGGCACTGTTCTTGTTCAAATTCACCACGGTCAAGTTGGCCTTGGTTGCAGCATACAAGTCGCTCCTGCCCCAATCCAGCACCGGGGGGTTAATTTCCACATTCATCGACAAGGGGCTTTGAAGACCACTCGGGTCGGCATCTGTGGCAGGGCCCTCCACCTCCATGGGCACCCCAGCAGATGCCCGCATCCAATTGTCAGGCACAAGCGGCGCCTGGCATGACGCGACGTCATACCTCGCTCTAGCGTCGTCACCTCGTCCCAATCCATCGCGCGCCCGTGTGAGCGACGAGTCAACAGAAGAGCAAGTTACCATGCCTCCGCCGCCGGACATCGGGAAGGACAATGGCAGAGACGACGGTTCCCAGCCCCTTGGCAGCTCCAAATCCGGCGCCTCGGCGGCGTCCTCGCTTGCAAGCAACATCTGAGCCACCGAGGACGAGAAGCAGAAGGAGCTCCGGTCGGCACACACATCCCGGAAGCTGAGACAGCAACCGTCGCCATCAGCGCCGTCACTATCCTCAACGCAATCCTCCGCCGCCACCGCGGACGACGACATGGAGAAAGAAAGGAGCACCAAGATCAAGCAGCATAGCGGAACCAACGAACGCCTGCAAGAAACCCAACACGCGGCGGCCTCAAAAGAATCAGCACATGGCTGCAGTTGATCACCGAATATGGTAAGTGGTAACGAATAGCAGCTTATCGGCAAACAAAACCTCAGGATAAAATTAAAAAAACATAATAGTCTAAACAGAAAAAAAAAATCGATGCTTTTAATCAGTTGAAGCATGGATCAAGCTTAAACCACCCAGCACCACCACTTCAGAGTTCAGAGAGAAGAGCAGTTTCCTTCGCTTCAGGATTGCAAGAAGGAGAGAGAAAAGGATGAGGACGGGGGTTCGAGGAGTGGAACTGACCCGGGGACGGAGGAGCAGGAAGGCGCCACCGGCGAAGAGCGGCGGCGGCCGCCGCTCATGGCGAAGGAAGCATGCGGCGGTCGGGACTTCACTGTGGTGGTGACCATGGGAATCCACGGCGGAAAATGGGAAAACGAAAAAAGAAATGGAAAAAAAAGGCGAGGTGGGGAGGGGCAGAGGCAGGCAGCGCCGCAGCGGCAGCGGGGAATGAAAAAGAAGGAAGGCGAAAAGAAAAGGAGCAAAACAAAAATGAGTTGGATGTAGGTTGGTTTTGGTGCCCAAAGAAAACCTGAGACTTTGCAGTTGGAAATGACTGTTTTGCCCCTGCTTTCGTTTTAGGTCTCGGGTGGAAGTGGAGCTAGTAGTGATGGAACTATGGAAGTATGAAACCGTAACTGGAAATTTCGTTTAGGACTTCATTTATGTGAATAATAATAACGTTTCTAACTTTTTTACCGATGGATCACGATCGTGTGATATATGTTATCGCCCCTAAACATAACCGTTGTCACGCCCTATACAGATCCAAATTATTGTTTGGCGCCTATTATCACGCTTTCCAACTGCACACAAGCACGACTTGAGGGCGTGACTGGTTCTCTGCTACTCGTGAGACCTCGGCTCTAGTACTTGCACACAGGATGTAAAATAGATCCATTTCAATTCTGGGTTTGATAATTAAAACGAAATCACTCTATTTTTTGTTGAACTTGACAAAAATCACACATATATAAAATTAGAGTTTTATGTTGAGCTTGGGTTACGGGTTGTGCTGAGCTTATGTTAGATTTTGCCCAGAGCTTGAGTTATAATTTCATGTCATGTTTAGGATGTTAGGCCATCTCCATCAGGTATTCTATTTTATTTCATATTTTATCTTCTATTTTAAACTTGACTCTGTAAACAGTGTCAAACAATGTTATCTACAGTTACATATCCTCTACTTTACACTACCCACCTAAGACAACCTTGGGGTTTGGTGCTAAGCTCGAGGTAGGGGCTTTGCGTCAAACTTAGGTTAGTGTTCACACTGAGCTCGGGTTAGGATTTGCGCTGAGCTTGGGCTATTAGAGGTTTACGTTGAGCTTAGGTTAGGATTTTGGGTTAAGAGTTTGTGTCGATTTGTATATATTAGTGTTCACACCTTATTATATTTTCAAAAAATATACATTTTTACATATTACTACACTACAATTTTTCTATGAATAATCATCTATTTTTTTCTATATGTAAAATATACGGTGTAGTATGACGCTTAGAAGTCGGACGGTGGCATGAGGCCAGTTGGAGTGCGCGATGAATGAAAGAGAAATGTAATTTGAGCCATTTCTAAGTGTTTTGGTGATTAACTGCTCAACACAAGACTACGAATTAACCATCTTTGTATGAGCATAAGCACAGGTTCAATTCGAGCAAATTGAAGATACAAAGTCTAAATGAGTTGGATTAAAGGACAAAAAAGTGCAACTTTAGACAAAACCACAAAAACAAGAAGTTTAAGTGTTTAAATAAGTTGCACTTACTTTATGCTATGTTCCTTGCACTGCTATTTGGCTATTAACTTCTATGTGCACGTAAAGTGGCATTTGGACTGAGTTTGAATATATTGCAAACTATTATTTTACAAAGTGAAAAAATGATTATAATTCTTAGTCAATTGTTTTTGTTGCTAACTATGTGTTGTCTAAGTGCTAGGAATCATCATAAAGTCGAGCCAAAAGAAGACAAAGAAGTTTGGCACAAAAGAAAAGGAAGTTGGAACCGGGCACCACCGGACATGTCTGGTGCTGCCCTGGTCGGCTGGCCCAAACTGATCGCTCTCAGGAATTCCTCGAACCCGCTGGTTAAAAATCATTGAACAGTTCGGTGTGCACCGGACATGTCAGGTAGACAGGTACGCCATGCGGCCAACGACTCTCAAGCTGCGCAACGGACGGCGTCGTGATCAGTGCCGGACACGTCAGCAGGCAACGGGCAGGAAGGCTGGAAGGGGCACCAGGGACAGTTTGGTGTGCTTGTGGACAGAAGGAAATCAAAACCTTCCAAATGGTGGAGAACGGCTCCTTAGCCCGTTGGGGCTATAAAAGAGGCTCATAGGCGACTCTACCAGCATACCAAGCATATTGAGCACACTACAACTCCGAGGCTCCGCGACCAGGCATTCGAAGTGTTTGAGAGAGATTTAAGCGCATTTTCTGAGTCGTTACTCTGTCGCTTTGTTGTTGCGCTCTCTTTTTTGCATTGTGTGTGTTGTTGCTACATTAGCTCTTGTGTGTGTATTCTACTCCCTCCATTATTTCGATTTTGTTTGTGATCTCTTGTGTAAGACATGAGAGATTCCAACTTGTGGAGATTCCTCACAAATGAGATATTGTGAGATATAAGGAAGAATCAGTAGTCAAGTTTGATCTTTGGATCACTTGAGAGGTGTTGAGTGCAACCCTCGTCCATTGGGACATCATAACATGGAGTAGGCAAGCATATTACGCTTGACCAAACCACAAGATAAAAATTGTCGTGTCTCTTGTGCCATTTACTTCATTGCAATTTTATCTCTTTATCGTTCCAATTCTTCATTTGTGATATTGCTCTAAGTCTAAATTAAATCGTGATAGAGCGATCAAGTGAAAGGAACTTCTCTCTTTCTCTCTGCTCCCAAACTCGGTTTTAATTTACTCTAACTCATATTTTAGACCAAGTTTGTGTTGTTTGAGTTAAGCTTTGTAGGACCATCTATTCACACCCTCTAGGTGCTCTCAACGGATGATGAGAAAAGGATGACAAATTAACAACAACATGGATGGTGAAGGCAATGGTGCAGTGCGATACAACGATACAACGGTGACACAAAATGGACGCATGGACGATGCACGATAAACTGATCGGGTAATGAATAGTGTGGCCAATTAGAGCAAATAATTAGTCAACTAACAAATTGTTATATGGAATGGGTCAACTAACTATTAGCTGAATGGCTATTAGCTAGAGGCTGTTTAAAATCTTCAGTTAATAGGTAGGTTGAACCTACTGGTTTTCTATAGTGTCCCTAAGTCTTTTTTCTGTCATTTTTCTTTAAAAACAAAATATGTTTCATACTCCAAACTGTGTCACAGACTCACAGGTAACATGAATTCATAAAAAATATAGATTCATACAAAATTCTCAAACAGTGATACAAATTGAACTAAATTAAAAAAAGAAATAGGAACCTTAATGTTCATCCTAGCCTAGCGTGTTGAACAAAGCATTTACAATGCTATCACAAAAACTCACTCGTGCCTTATTCTTCATCATCTTGTTCTTGAGAAAAATAAACTAACAGCCTCGATATATAATTTTCATCATTGTCACATCTATCAATCGGTAGGGGTGGGAGAAAAATATCAAACACCAAAAATTGTACGGAACCGAACACCATACACCGAAATTTGTGGTTTATTCGGTTAGGTACGGTTTTTGGTGTTTGGTGTGGTTTAGATTTTAGCTCTATTTGGTGTTCGGTGTGATTTTCAATATTCATACACCAAAATACCAAAAACCGAAATGTAGCAAACCTACCTCTTGAAGCCCAACAAGCAGTTGTCATAAGGTTCTACATAGACTCATCATTATATTTTTTTAAGAACTATGTGTTAGTTGCTCTTATTCAACACTAAATTGTTTATGCAATTTTATTAAGTACTTGTTGATGAATTAGCAGTATGTTCTTTATGCAATTTTATGTTTGCAGTTTCAAACTGCTAGTTGTTTGGTGATTGTGGTAATACCAAACACTGAACCAGAAAAACCAAACACCAAACTGTGCAATTTTTGTTTTTCTGAACAAAATGTTTGCTTTCAATTTTCTAAACACCAACATTTTTTGACACCAAATAAACCGCACTGAATAAACCAATAATACCGAATGCCTAGGCCTATCAATCGGGGCATGATGGAAAGAAGGATGCATGAGTCAGCGGCGCGCTGGCCGCCCTACCAGGAGCTTGCACGTCGAACAAGGACCAAGTGGCGATGTTTTTGTGAAGTAATGACAGTTCAAACGAGCTTAGCCTTCTACGGACGACGGGACGAGCGATGAGGTCAGGCGAGCGCCGACTAAATTAATGGTTTGTGTTGAAAGGATAAGAGAAATATTGCCTATTTGCGAAGTTTTAGCTGATTTTTACCGTGCCAACCTAGCTAATGAATTAATTGTTACTTAGGAGTCCAGCTAGCTGAGGCTTTTGTTAGACCGTTTAAAATCCATCAACTAAATTTAGCTGTTACAATGATCTCTAGATTCTAAACACGTGTTCAAATAATGTAGTGGTATTTATCAATATCTCTACTAACTATTAAGTCTACAGTGTAGACTGCCCCCGCCGATTCCCTACCCCGCGGATCACGCGCACGCCCCCACCCCCTCCCCCAACCACGATTCCCCTCCATACGCGCGCGGATCACGCGCCCGCTACGAATCCCGCCGCGAAACCCTACGCGCGTGGATCACGCGCCCGCCGCGAACCCCGCCGACCGGCGCCACTACAGCACACCCGCCACCATGCCGCTCCCTACGCCCGCAACGTCCGCCTCCCTACGCGCGGTTAACCGGCAACACCTCGTCTCTCTCGATGTGCCAATGGCGCCGCCTCCATCCTACTCGGTCTCCGCCTCCGTCACCGCGTTCGTCAAGGAGGAGGACGCCCCCAACCCGTTTGGTGGCCTCCCCAATGGCGCTGTCTCTGTCCTACCCGACCTCGAGTTCATTCAGATCCAGAAGGAGCAGGCGCAAACTTCTCCGTGCACAGGAGGTCAAGCGGAGTAAGCGTGAACTTCTTTGTGTTGTCGCGGCGCGGCCTCGGACAGCGCAGGGCTCAGCCCCGGCGGCGCGAGGTCACGGCACGGGCGCGTGGCCGGCGGCCCGACCCCGGCGCGGCGGCCCCCGTCCTCGACGAGAGCGAGGCGCGGCCTCCGACGCGCGGGCACGGCCCTTGACGGCGCGGATTGTCGGTGTTTTGGGTCCGACCGCACACCCGGGGTTGCCCCTCAAGGTGTTTTTAGGAGTAGGACGGTGTCAACGACTGTAGCAAAATGGTTCGTGCCGATCGCACGAGGGACAATGGACAAGATTTGCAGGTTCGGGCCGCTTAGAAGTGCGTAACACCCTACGTCCTGGTGAGTATATGAGCGTGGTTACAAGAGGGTTCTCTGATAGAGGGCGCATAGAGTTTTACGTGGGTGGCTGTGTCAAACAGGGTCGATCGTTCTGAAGGGGTGCCCCCTAGGCCTTATATACTCGACCGTGGGGCAGTACACGTGGATATGATAACAACAAGTAGCTGAAAGGTAGTGAATCTCCTGAGTTTATCCCTACGTAACCCTCGCCGACTTATCCTCGCATGGCTCCATTGCATGGGGGCTTCAGCGCGGGAAAGTCGGGTCTCCGTTGCGATTTACTCGTTCGACGATGTGGGCCTTCCGGGCTTGCACCAATCTGGTCTCACGTCTTCTCTTCTTTGTTGGTTGTCTTTCCCCAGGCCCACGAAAGAATGACCTTACGAATTATTGGGCCCTCGGGCCTTTCGTGAGGCCTTTTACTTCTTTAGTGGACCCAGGGGATATCTATCCCCCACAAGCCCCCGATCTTTGAGTTGATTTAGAGGTAATCTACTCAAAGATCCAAGGTCCGAAAAATAATTTCCTGTTGCCTACTCTTGCTCTGATCACTCGTTCGACCGAAGTTTAGTTTTGAGCTTGTGCCTTAGAGGTCGGCAATTTGGATTGTAAGATTCTGGACTTTATTGGGTGCACCGGAGGTGCACCCAATGGGTGTAGCCCCCGACCTTTGAGTAGATTTTAGAAGATAATCTACTCGAAGGTCTTCTTCCAAAGGTTATCTCCATTCGCGCTCCTGCATCTCGGTTGAGGATTGGTCTTTTCAATCTTGCTCTACGCCTTAGAAGTCGACGCTATATCGGTTTAGAATGATACTCCATGGGGTGCACCGGAGGTGCACCCAATGGGTGTAGCCCCCGACTTTCAAATGGATTTTTTGAGGATAATCCATTCGAAGGTCTTCCTTTTGCTTGAAAAAATTGGCATGAAGCTATTCGCATTATGCTTTGGAAGTCAGCATTATGTCATCAAAACTTTGCTGCAGAGGTCAGCATATATTTTGTCTTTAGCAGCCGAGTTTGTAATCCATCCATATCTTGCTAGGTGGTGCAATTTATTTGCTTCTGCGATTGATTGGACGTTTGACGGACGTTCTCTGTCTAGTCTTCACGTCGCTTCTGTCGGCCATATCTTGTACTTTGCTGGCTATATTTGGCTTTCCTCTAATCCTTACTGATATCTCATTTTTTGTCTTGAGGTATTCACTGCATGTCCTGCACGGATGTGACCGTTTTGAAAAATATACTGATAATTCCTGGGCGTCCCCCCCCCAATGGGTGTGGGCAAGGGACGGCTTGGTACGCTGAGTGTTTTAGCCGACTGCTTCTGAGTAGTAATGCGATGGGACGGCTAGTGTAATCATATCCTTTGCACTGTTGACTGGAGTCCCAATGGGTGTAGTGTTGCATGAAACGGCGTCCGCCGTCTGACGTGTCTTCAGATGGGTGGGAGTGCTTATTGAATGCCTTGCGACTGTTCAGTGACCGCGGTTGGAAGCGAGCGGTTGCTTTTCCCTTCTATAAATAACCCCTTTGCTTCTCTGGTTTTTTCACATCTCTTCGCTGCTCTTTACTGCCTTCTTCTCCTCCCTTCTGTTTGCTTCCACCATGGGCAAGAACAACAAGCGCAAGCGTGAGCCGACTCCTCCATCGGAGGAGTTTGGTGACTCGGAATACTCAGAAGAGGAGTTCTCCTCTGAGTCCGAGGGGTCTCCGGCTCCCATCCCCTGCGTGAGTCGTCTGATGACTCAGACGACTCCCAGGGGCTTGCGGCGGAGGTCTGGACGTACATCCGGGCCGTCGAGCGCTCCGGGCTCGAGGGCTCGGATGAGTCTGAGTTCTCCTCGGACGAGGAGGACTCGGACGGCGGCGAGGGCGAGGATGACGACGACGACAACGGCGACGACGACGACGGTGGCGACAGCGACGGTGATGGCGGCAACGGCGGCGGAGGCAGCGGCGGCAAGGGCGGCACCAAGGGCGGCAGCAGCGTGGGCAGCACCGGAGGCGGCGGCGGCGAGGGCAGCGGCAGCAGGGCCAGTGGCTAAACGCCACTGGTCTTTAGATATTAGTATAGTTAGAATAATGTAGTAGTAATTAGTGTAGTTTAGTAGTAGTAGTAGTAATGTAGAGTAGAAGTAGGGAAGCACCAACTCGCGAAGAGTTGGTTTGTAAACTCATTAACTTCCCTTTAATGAAGAACTGTCGTTGACCCCCCTTTTCGATGACTCGTTGTTGCTTTTTCTGAATGTTGAACTGATTCTTTTGATATAGTAGAAACAACGCCGAGCGATGTGAAGGTTGACATCAGCGTTTTAGAAGTAACATCAAGCAATCGAACACAAGACCAGCGTTTTAGAGGCAATGCCGAACGATAGAAGGTCGGCATCGGCATTTTAGAAGTAATGTCGAGCGACAGAATACGAGCCTGGCGTTATAGAGGCAACGCCGAGTGCTTAAAGGTCGACATCGGCATTTTAGAAGTAATGCCGAGCGATTTGGACACGAGGTCGACATTTTAGAAGCAACGCCGAGTGATGGAAGGTCGGCGTCGGCATTTTAGAAGTAATGCCGAGCGATTGAACACGTGGTCGGCGTGTTAGAGGACACGCCGAGTGATTGGAGGTCGGCGTCGGCATTTTAGAGGCAACGCCGAGCGATTGTACTCGTGGTCGGCGTTTTAGAGGCAACGCCGAGTGATGGAAGGTCGGCGTTGGCATTTTAGAAGTAATGCCGAGCGATTGAACACGTGGTCGGCGTGTTAGAGGACACGCCGAGTGATTGGAGGTCGGCGTCGGCATTTTAGAGGCAACGCCGAGCGATTGAACACGTGGTCGGTGTTTTAGAGGCAACGCCGAGTGATGGAAGGTCGGCGTCGGCATTTTAGAAGTAATGCCGAGCGATTGAACACGTGGTCGGCGTGTTAGAGGACACGCCGAGTGATAGCCAGCTTCACGAGTTACTTTGAGGATAATAACCGAGTGATGAAGTGGCACGTCGGTTTTCTTGGAAATAACTGTCGGATATCCACGTGGCATGCTGGGATTTCGGAAATAACCGTCGGGTGATGACTGGGCACTTTTTGAAAGGGTATCTGGCTCAAGAATATCCCTTAAGAGTCGCACTTTTAGCCGCCTTTGCTTTCCGTGCCCTAGTTCTTGCATTTCCGCATCTGAATCTTCTCCGCCACTCGCCTCCTACTCTGTTTGCCAGCGAGAAGCAAGATGGCGCCCAAGAGGAAAACCGCGAACTCGTCTGTTGCAGTGATCCCCGCAATCGACCCCAACAGTCAGTTACCCTTCGCAGGTAACCATACGTCTGTTATTTCCGAAGCTGAGCTCCTCCGTCTTGTCTCCATCGGGGTTCTTCCTCCGCGGGAACTCTGTTCTTGGCGGGTTTGCTACGGGACCACCGTCCCGACCGAAGATACCCACGAGTCAGTAGTTTACGCTCCTTTCCTTCTCCGCGGCCTCAGCCTTCCCATATCTCCTTTTTTCCGTGGCCTCCTTGATTTTTATCACATCAACCTGACTCATTTGAACCCCAATTCCATTCTCCAAATCTCTATTTTCGTTCACCTTTGCGAAGCTTATCTCGGCGTGCTGCCGCATTTTGGTTTATGGAAGTATCTGTATCACTGCCGTCCTGGGATAGCCGGGGGGCAACATCAGTTGGTCGGAGGTGCCAGTTTGGAGATGCGTCGTGGGCGGAAAACCGAGTATCTCGAAATACCCCTCAAAGACAGCATTAAAGGTTGGCGTCTGGAGTGGTTTATAGTTGATAACTATGGAAATTCTCTCCCCTCCCGGTCAGGAAGACAGCCAGACGTTCGTACTCCGAGTTGGACTGAGTTTCCCACGGATCAAGAGGTGGCCGAGGCAGGCGTGTTGCTTTCTGAAGTCGAATTATTGAAAGAAAGAGGTCTGACTGCTGAAGCTGTGGTCACGGATTTTGTTTTCAAGAACATTCAGCCGCTGAAAGATAGGGCTTATCCGGCATATCTTTATCGAGGGCTGGCCGACTCAACCCGAGTTACCAATAGGAGAATTCCTTCTGTTGACTTGGTAAGCCGACTTGAGATGATCCTCAGGGGTAAAGTCTCAAACGTTGGTGCTCCAGTGGCTTACTCGGCTTGGAACCTTCCTTCTCCCAAAGCTTTCACCCTTTTTGTGTCCAATCCACCCGTGACTGATAGCAATTTGGGTCTTAGAGTGCGACCTTCTGCTGAAGAGGTCCGTACTTTGGTTGCTTCGCTCGGGGAGATACCTGGTGATGAACGGCAGATTTATTTTGAAGTGCCCCTGAACCCTAGTGATGCAGACATAAATGACATGCTTGATCTGCTAGCTGAGGATTCATCTGATGCTGCTCCTGATGGTACGTTGGCAGTGGCGCCCCTTCCAGAGGTTGATACAACCTTGGAGGTCCCGAAACCTGTCAGTACTCGCCCGAGGCGCCCTAGTCGAACTAGTCATCCTGAGCCTTCTGCTGATGAGCAGAAGAAGAAGAGAAGACACCTCCGGCGAGTATCCAGCTTTGATGAGGATGCCAGTACCTTAGCTCCTGCTGCTGAAGAAATGACTGCAACTGGTCTTGCTGATATTGATCCCAATGGGTGTGCTCCGCCTGCTGCTTACCCCAATGAGGATGTTGCTTGCGCTGTTACTGTGGAAGATGAGGAGGAAGAAAATGAAACTCCATTAACTCGAAAAAACAGTCGGCAGTTCGTCGCTAGCGGTGGAAGTAGTGGAGTTCCCTCTCCTGCTTTGTCTGCCCTTATTGGTCTGCAAGAACTGTCCATGGCCAACTTTGATCAAGCTCTAGAGGATATGGTCCCGGAGAACTTGTTGTCGGAACCTGTGGATGTTGATGCGACAGAGACTTGTGCAGCTGTGCCAGATGCTGGGCTGAGGTCATCCCGTGCCTCGTCGACCTTAGAGCATGATCTCGAGGGTCGGGATGCTGACTTGGATTGTCCTGATCCCATGGAAGTAACTGAAGGCCCGTCAACCTTAGAAGTGGTCACGGCAGAGAGCTTGAACCCCTTGAATAGTGCTAACACGTGCCCAGCCCCCGAGGATGTCGCCGGGGAGGACTCAGCTCGGGTGAGGAGTGTAAGCCACTGTCCAGCCCCCGAGGGTGTTGCCGGGGATGATCCGGCTCAAGTGGGCAGTGCCAACTTTGACCCAGCCCCCGAGGGTGTCCGAGCGGGGTCTCCTTCCTGCACTTCCATGGATGTTCATGCAGGTTCACCTCCACACTCTGGCGGTATGGTGGTGGCCCAAACTCCGGATCAGGGGGTCGCTTTAGAGGGCAGCATCCCCACTGGCCTGGCGTTAGGCTCTGTTGAATGTACTGAGCTCGTTCCTGCTGGTCTGCTGCAAGCTGCTTCGGGTGGTGGTCTGGCACCTGGTTACCAGCTGATTTCTCCTGACTTGGGGATCCCTTCGCTCTTTTCC
This sequence comes from Zea mays, assembly GCF_902167145.1. Lineage (NCBI taxonomy): Eukaryota > Viridiplantae > Streptophyta > Magnoliopsida > Poales > Poaceae > Zea > Zea mays. The sequence goes on along the minus strand of NC_050096.1, from coordinate 18,159,388 downwards.
AACCTCCAGGTGCTGTGCTGTGCTTTAGTTTTATCTTTATGTTGCATGAATTGTTGTCATTATGTTCATCCGCTCTTCTTATCAGGCTTTGGTGGATGGAATGGCCAGCCAGCTGAAGTCGCAGGGAGCTTCCATCCCGGAAGTGGCTTCATCTCTTGAGCGTTGGAATCCGGCGTTGCTTCGGGGTCGTGTATCCGAGTTGGAGGCAACTAATGCTGGTTGGTGTCCTTTCTTCTTCTTCTTGTCCGTGGATTGTTTTACCTTCTGACCTCATTTTGTTTGAATACCTCTTGATAGGGATGACTCGACAGATCACAGTTCTTGAAGAAAGACATTCCCAGGATCAAGCTGAAATGGCTCGACGGTGCGCTGACTTCGAGGAGAAGTATTCTCAGAGTCAGATCGAATTGAGTCAGGTCTCCGCGGCTTTGGATGATGCCAACGCTCTGAGTTCTTCTCTTCATGCTCAGCTTGACTCTGAAAAGGTAACTTACGAAACCGTGCTTCACCTTATCATGCTCATGGATTCTGAATGAGTTGATTTTTGCTTGTAGGAAGAAAAACGCATCCTTGCTGCTTCTCGCGACAACCTGGACAGATTGTACCGAGATTCCAGCAATTCGTTAACCATCTTGGAGAGGAGCCACCGTTTTACGATGGAAGAGCTGGACAATCAGCGTCGTCAGCTGCAAGAATCCTCGGATGAAGTGACCCGCCTTACACAGTTGCTATCAGCAAAGGATGCCACCATCAAGGGACTCCGAGCTTCTAAGAAATCCATTGCTCAGGAGTTAGAAACTGCTCAGCAGGCTACTAGAGTTGCCGAAGAAACCGCTGTCACTTTCAAAGCTCAACGTGATAAAGCCCTGGACAAGGCTATTCGGGCAGGACGAATCTTGATGAGAAGACCTGGCGTGGTTGTCCCTGAAGACATAAGAGCTGATGTGAATGCTGCCCCCGATTCTTCGAATCGCCCTTCTTCATCGGTCGTTCCTGAGAAAGACATTGGAAAATAAAGAAACATTTCGCGTGTTATTAGCGCGCGGTTAGCATGATCAAGTACTCGTTAGAGGTTATTGGCTTATCATTCGAATGGCATCATCACTCTCTTATTGTATCCGAATTGCAAATTTGTGGTAACGCTGCATGATGATTATGAAGTTTGTTTGTGGGATATGGAAGTCATCCCCTGAATTGCATAAGCGCGAGTAAGCTGCACCGGCTTGAGCCGTCAATGACTTTAGCTGATAACTCCGTTAGTAGGGCATAGTGGTAACCCTAGGTTAGGTAAGCGTGAGCATGTTGCGCCGCCTTAAGTCGTTGCCGACTTAAGTCGATTGCTCCGTTTGCAGGGCATAGTGGTCACCCCGAGTTAAGTAAGCGTGAGCATGTTGCACCGCCTTAAGTCGTTGCCGACTTAAGTCGATTGCTCCGTTTGTAGGGCATAGTGGTCACCCCGAGTTAAGTAAGCGTGAGCATGTTGCACCGCCTTAAGTCGTTGCCGACTTAAGTCGATTGCTCCGTTTGTAGGGCATAGTGGTCACCTCGAGTTAAGTAAGCGTGAGCATGTTGCACCGCCTTAAGTCGTTGCCGACTTAAGTCGATTGCTCCGTTTGTAGGGCATAGTGGTCACCCCGAGTTAAGTAAGCGTGAGCATGTTGCACCGCCTTAAGTCGTTGCCGACTTAAGTCGATTGCTCCGTTTGTAGGGCATAGTGGTCACCCCGAGTTAGTAAGAATGCAAGTCAATCGTAAACGAGCCAAGTATCTTTGAAATCTCTCTTTATTGATGACGTATTTCCATTATTACAGAATACATGGTCGCCCCGGCTTGTTTTGAAATACAGCTAGGGGTAAAACTTTCGGAGGTGCTCTATGTTCCAGGAGTTCCCAACTTCTGTGCCATCCATCTGGGTGAGGCGATACGATCCGGGCCGAGTGACCTCTGCTACTATGAATGGCCCTTCCCATAAGGGTGATAACTTGTGCCGTCCCTCCCCCGTTAGAATTCGGCGGAGGACGAGGTCTCCTATCGAAAAGAAACGTTGCCGCACAGCTTTGTCGTGGTAGCGCCTTAGGGTCTGCTGGTATCGTGCTGATTGGATTACTGCATTCAGTCGTTCTTCCTCAAGTACATCAATATCCTCCAGCCTGGTGGCTTCGGCTTCTGCTATGCTTTCGAAGATCAATCTTGGCGCCCCAAACTTGAGATCAGCAGGTAGTACTGCCTCTGACCCATAGACCATGAAGAAAGGAGTGTTTCCATGCAGGGCCCGGCTAGGTTGGGTTCTCAAGTTCCAAACAACATAAGGCAATTCTCTTATCCATTTTCCTGCGAATTTTTCGTTCTTATCAAAGACCCTTTTCCTGAGTGCCTCCAATATCATTCCGTTGGCTCGCTCAACCTGCCCGTTGGCTCTCGGATGGGCTACAGATGCGTACTTAATCTGAATGCTCTTTTGCTCGCAGAAGTCAAAGAATTCTGAACTGGTGAAGTTGGATCCCAAGTCAGTGATGATACTGTTTGGTATCCGAATCTGAATATTATGCTTTGTATGAATTCCACGGCTTTAGCGGAGGTTAAAGAGGCAATGGGCTGGAACTCTATCCATTTAGTGAATTTGTCAATTGCCACCAATACATGGGTGTATCCTCCTTGAGCTTTCTTGAAAGGTCCAATCATATCCAATCCCCAGCATGCGAAAGGCCAAGTTACTGGTATGGTCTGTAGCTGCTGTGCTGGCATGTGCTGTTGCTTTGACAGGTATTGGCAAGCTTCGCATCTCTGAACTAACTCGGCTGCATCGTTCTTCGCCGTCGGCCAATAGAATCCTGACCTGAAAACCTTCCCGACTAGTGTTCTGGATGCCGCATGTACTCCACACTGCCCTGCATGGACTTCCTCCAGAAGTTGCTTCCCGGTGGACGGGAGAACGCACTTCATGAGGACGCCTGACGCGCCCCTCCTGTATAATACCTCCCCAATGAGTGTATAGTGAGCTGATTGTCTGGCAATGCGCTCTGCCGAGTTCTTGTCATCTGGTTCTTCTTCATTCTTTATATACTTAATAATCGGTTGCCTCCAGTCATCAGAGTCTGACTCGGGTTGATCTATGATGTTGCACTCTTCTATTTGATCCGTCGAGATGCTCGGCTAGAGAATTTCTTGCACGAAGACCCCGGGCGGGACCTGAGTCCGACCGGATCCGAGCTTGGACAGTACATCGGCCGCCGTGTTCCGATCTCTTTCTATATGATGAAACTCCAGACCCTCGAATTTATCTTCTAGCTTTCGGACGACGGCGCAGTATTTTCCCATTGAATCACTTGAACAATCCCATTCCTTGTTTATCTGACTGATGACTACCAGAGAATCTCCATACACCATCAGTCTCTTGACGCCCAATGATATGGCGATGTTTAATCCGTGTATCAGAGCTTCATACTCGGCTGCGTTGTTAGAGGCCGGGAATAGCAACTGGAGAGCATACTTGAGGTGCTCGCCTCCAGGCGCGGTGAAGAGAATCCCTGCTCCTGCTCCCTGCAGCTTTAGCGAGCCATCAAAATACATTCGCCATACTTCTGCCGTTTCTGGATTGTCTGGAACTTGCTGTTCTGTCCACTCTGATACGAAATCAACCAGTGCTTGAGTCTTGATGGCAGTGCGAGGTCGGAACTCGATATCATGGGATCCCAACTCGCAAGCCCACTTGGCTATTCGGCCAATGGCTTCCTTGTTGTGAAGAATGTCCCCTATTGGAAAATCAGTAACTACTATGACTTTGTGATCGTCAAAGTAGTGGCGCAGCTTGCGGGCAGTTAGAAGTACTGCATATAATAGCTTCTGAACTTGAGGATACTTTTTCTTCGATGGGCCTAGAACCTCACTGATGAAATAAACAGGATGTTGTACCGGATAGGCATGCCCTTCTTCCACTCGTTCGACTACCAACGCAGTGCTTACTACGTGAGTCGTGCAAGAGATATATAGCAGCAAATCTTCAGCCGGTTGAGTCGGCGTAGCTCGCCGGGGCGGTTTCAATACTGGTGGTGTTGTCAGGAATTTCTTCAGTGCGTCTAGAGCTTCTTGTGCTTCTGAAGTCCATTGAAACTTATCCACCTTCTTGAGTAGTTTGTAAAATGGCAGACCTTTTTCCCCCAACCTGGATATAAATCTGCTCAGGGCTGCCATACATCCAGTGAGTCGCTGAACCTTCTTTTGCGACCGAGGAGCTTCCATCTTCATGATAGCTTCAATCTTATCTGGATTAGCTTCAATTCCCCGGTGGCTGACAATAAATCCGAGCAACTTTCCTGCTGGTACCCCGAAAACACATTTTTCAGGATTGAGCTTCCATCTATATCTTCTCAGGCTGTTGAAAACCAGCTGTAAGTCTTCGATGAAGTTTTCCGGATTCTCCGTTTTGATCACCACGTCGTCTACGTAAGCCTCCACACGCTTGCCCCAGTGATCGGCTAAGCATGTTTGAATGGCTCTCTGATAAGTCGCTCCAGCGTTTTTGAGGCCGAACGACATGGAGGTATAACAGAAAGCACCAAACGGGGTGATGAACGCCGTTTTTTCCTTGTCTTCTTTTGCCAAACTAATCTGATGATACCCGGAATAGCAATCTAAAAAAGACAGCACAGAACACCCAACGGTGGAATCCACCACCTGATCTATCCTCGGGAGCCCGAAGGGATCCTTCAGACAGTGTTTGTTGAGATCAGTATAGTCGACGCACATGCGCCAATCCACTTTATTCTTTTTGAGTACAAGAACAGGGTTGGCTAACCACTCGGGGTGTAATACTTCTCTAATAAATCCAGCCGCGACCAAGCGAGCTAACTCGGCACGAATGGCCTCTCTCTTGTCTGGCGTGAAACGACGCAGCTTTTGCCGGATCGGCCTCGCCTGAGGATAGACTTTCAATTTGTGCTCGGCCAACTCCCTCGGGACTCCCGGCATATCCGCAGGTTGCCATGCGAATACGTCTCGGTTATCTTGCAGGAACTGGACGAGCGCGTTTTCCTATTTGTCATTCAAACTGGAGCTGATGATGGCCATCTTGCGCTCATCAGCAAACCCCAGGTTGATTCGCTTGGTTTCTTCAGTCGGCCGCATAGAGGTCGCGGCCTGAGCTTCGTTTGCCGGTACGGCGAGGTCTTCCTCAGGCTTAGAGTTCGCCGGCGTAGAAGGAACCGTCGACGGCTTGGTGGTGAGGGCTGCTTGGATGGCCACTCGGAAACATTCTGCGGCGCCTTGGAAGTCGGCGCGCACAGTTATGATTCCTTGCGGTCCTGGCATCTTCAGTATCATGTAGGTATAGTGCGGGATGGCCATGAATTTGGCTAGCCCCGGCCTTCCGATGATGGCGTTGTACCCGCAGTCGAAGTTCGCCACCTCGAACCTCAGGAACTCGGTTCTGTAGTTATCCGGAGTCCCGAAGGTGACCGGCAGGTAGATGTGGCCCAGCGGGTATTCCCCTTCTGTCGGCACGATGCCAAAGAAAGGAGTGTCTGACTCGTGGAGCTCTTTGAGGTGAACTCCCAAGCCTTGGAGTGTACGGGGGAAGGTGACGTTGATGCTGCTCCCCCCGTCCACTAGCACCTTCTTTACCCGGCTCTCTCGGATCACCGGATCGACGAGGAGCGGGTATTTGCCTGGATGGTCAAAGTTGAGCCATTGATCCTCCCGAGTGAAAGTGATTGGGTGCTCCGACCACCGGTATGGGGCGGGAGGGCCGGTGGTCGCCACTAGTATCTGGCGGCCGTTGAGCTTTTGTTGTCTTTTGTTCTCCTGCGACCCATGTCCGCCAAAGATGACGTTGACCTCTCTGTCAACGCGCGGGAAAGCTCCTCCTCCTCCTCCCTCCTCCGGCTGATGGGGCTGTCGTGGTTCACCTGGTCCTCCCCTCGGCGGAGGAGGTGGTAGGGGTTGGAAGGGTCGGCCATGCCCGACGGAGTGCTTGAAATCCCGGCAGTTGCGGAGAGTGTGGCGCATGTCCTTATGGTACGGGCACTGGGCGTCGAGGATGTCGTCCAGCGTGCGCTCGCCTCCTCGAGGCCCTCCTCGGGCGCGAGAGGCGGGTGGTCCGGCAGCGTGTACCTCTTCACGAGGCCTCTTCTCCCAGCGTTTGTCGGATGGCTGGTTCGCGTCACGTCGTGGTGCTGCCGGTGCAGGCTTTGCTCCTCTGATGAGATCCTGGGCCCGCTCGTCGGCGGTGATGTAGAGGTCGGCTTCCCGGAACAGCTCCTCGGAGGTAGTCGGCGCCTTTTGTAGTATGGCTTGGACGAAAGCCGAGTCGTTAGATCCTCTGTAGAAGTCCTCGATCACGGCCGCCTCCGCGACCTCGGGGATGCGGTTTCTCATGGTCTGGAACCTTTTAAGGTATGACCGGAGAGTCTCATCCCCCCGGCGCTTGATGGATTTGAGGTCCCATGGTTGCGCTGGCTGGTCGGAGAGAGACTGGAAGTTGGCGGTGAAACGTCGACTGAAGTCTCCCCAGTCGTCGATGCAGTGTCGGGGTAGATGTCGTAGCCACTGCAGCGCATCTTGCCCAAGGACGATGGGCAGATACGCGGTCATGACGTCTTCGGATGCTCCGGCAGCCCGAGCAGCGGTGGTGTAGACGGCTAACCAACCCCCTGGATCCTGCTTAGGTTCATATTTGTCGACATTGGATACCTTGAAGTTGGGAGGCCATTGGATGGCCCTAAGGCGCGGAGTAAGGGCGGATACTCCGCATGTGTCCTCCTGTCGTCGGGGATGACGTCTGTCCCGGGGAGGGGAGTGGCGGTGGTGGTTCCTCGACCGTCCCCGGGTGGTACCACCAGTTGAAGCTGTTGCCGACTCAGTTCGGGTGGCCTGGCTTTGAGTCGGGAAGCCATGATCTCGGTCATACTCCTCCCGACGGTGAATTTCGTTCTCATGCCGCCGTTCGCGCGAAGCATTGATAGAGCTTCGCGCGTCTCGGCGACTGTTGATGGCGTGTCGCAAATCGTTCGGCGGGTGAGCGAGCGGTAGAAGATGGTTGGCCGCCTGAGTGAACAGGCGTCGGTATCCTTCGGCGTCGGGAGTCCGAGGAAGACCGTCAGCTATCCGAGCTAGAACGCCTCCGACTTCGCTCGGCGTGTTCATAGCTCGGGCAAAGTCGGGGTTCAGGTTGCGCCCGAAGAGCGGATTCTCGCGTCGTTGCCTTGCATCTTGCTCGGCTTGCTCCTGAGTCCGCCGGCGATCACGTCGTCGAGAGTTCCTTCGTTCCCTGAAGACGCGTTCTTCCGGAGTTTCTCCTATCTCTGAGACCTCGTCTCGTGAGACAGGCTGCTCCGGATCCCGTTCTCCAGCTGTGTGATGTCGCCGAACGTTCCTGCGTCGGTTTCTTCGTCGGCGGGATTCTCGCTGAGGCGGTTCTTCTCCAGGCGCGGTCGGTTCATCGTCAGAGACGGCGGGTGACTCTGCTCTCCCGATGAAGAGGACGTCGGGGTAGAACGGTACTGCTGTCGCGGCGATTTTCTTTCCGTTCTCCTTTGAGGCCGGAGGAACGGGAAGAACGACTTGCCTCTCCCTGGTCTCCTTCTTTCTCACGACCCGTGTCCATTCTTTCGTCGGGGAAGTGGACAGCGGAGTCTTCCGGGTCAGCGAGCTTCCAGCTCCAGCCTCCCCGGAGACGATCTTTTTCCGAAGAGCCGGAGGTAGCGTCTTTCCAGCATTTTCGGAGTTTGTTGGAGGAGACTTCTGTTCCGGCAGATCTGCGAGGCGGTGTAGAATTCCTTCTTCATCCGCTACGGACGAGATTGTCCCGAAGCAGAATACAGATCCGGGACGCACGGCGATCTTGCTGTGGAAGGTGACGGCCATTGAGCTAGCTTGGATCGTCGACACACCCCCTACCTGGCGCGCCAGCTGTCGGTGTTTTGGGTCCGACCGCACACCCGGGGTTGCCCCTCAAGGTGTTTTTAGGAGTAGGACGGTGTCAACGACTGTAGCAAAATGGTTCGTGCCGATCGCACGAGGGACAATGGACAAGATTTGCAGGTTCGGGCCGCTTAGAAGTGCGTAACACCCTACGTCCTGGTGAGTATATGAGCGTGGTTACAAGAGGGTTCTCTGATAGAGGGCGCAGAGAGTTTTACGTGGGTGGCTGTGTCAAACAGGGTCGATCGTTCTGAAGGGGTGCCCCCTAGGCCTTATATACTCGACCGTGGGGCAGTACACGTGGATATGATAACAACAAGTAGCTGAAAGGTAGTGAATCTCCTGAGTTTATCCCTACGTAACCCTCGCCGACTTATCCTCGCATGGCTCCATTGCATGGGGCTTCAGCGCGGGAAAGTCGGGTCTCCGTTGCGATTTACTCGTTCGACGATGTGGGCCTTCCGGGCTTGCACCAATCTGGTCTCACGTCTTCTCTTCTTTGTTGGTTGTCTTTCCCCAGGCCCACGAAAGAATGACCTTACGAATTATTGGGCCCTCGGGCCTTTCGTGAGGCCTTTTACTTCTTTAGTGGACCCAGGGGATATCTATCCCCCACACAGATGCTGCCCTAGAGGCACGCGGGCTTTGCGGCCCCGTCGAGGGCGCAGCCGTGGCATACGGGCGCGCGGTGGCGCGACCCCAGCCTCGATACGACGGGCGCGACCCCATCTAGGGGCGGCCTCGGGCTTCGTGGTCGTCTCCTTGGGCAAGGCGCGAGCACGGTCTGCATCCACGCAGGACCGTGCGTGGACGGAGCGGCGTCCACACTAGTGCGTGTGCGCTCGCCGCGTCCTATGGCGGATCCGCCGGTGCCTGGACGCCCGGAGTCTGTTCGACGAAAGTCCCGACAGTCCAGGCCGCGGACCCAACGCAGAACCCGCCGTCGTGGAAGTACACCATGACGGGGCGCCTGGCTCCGTCCCCCGCCGACGTCGCCGTCGGCGCGTACAGCCGTGCCCACACCCCCGTGGCGGGGTCGACCACCACGTCCCTCGCGACGACGCCGCCCGACGCGTCCGGGGCCGTGCCGCCCCACATGCAGGGCACGACTGGGATCGCCGGGAGCCGCTCCACGTTTCTGTCCTTGTAGGCGCGGATCAGGCCGTGGATCTCCTCGATGACGGCGCCGTGGCTGCCGTTCTTCGCAACGACTGCTGCAGGCTGCTGACGGAAGCTGATCCTAGGCTCGCCGACGACGTGCAGTGCCCCCATCCTCCTCCTCATGCAAAGCTGCCAGCCTCTCGCGGTCACGGGCGGCACGGCAGGCGGAGGCAAAACACGGCAGCGGCAAGCTGCTTCGGCCGTGCGATGTGTCACGTCTCGGGGCATCGCAAGCCCAGATCCCGTCGTCATTAGGAGCTAACGCTTGGTGCTCGTGTGGCACGACAACGAGATGACGGAGCAAATCGGAGAGCCTCGGTCCGCCCTCCAATGTGAGTTCATCTCCTTCCTGCTACTCCATTGTCTCTTCTGTAATTACGATGTTAGTGTTCTTTCCTATGTGTGGCTGGATTGTCACGGTTGTACAGCTTCTCGAGCCGCCATGCCAACTCCATGCCCCCGCCTCGCCGTCCCCTCCACCTCGCCATCCAGCCGCGTAGTCGCGGTGTGGCCAGCTATGGAGGATCCCTTGCGTCCCCTAGCCCGACCAGCCATCAACCCCCTTTGTTTCCCCTTTCGCGCTACATAGAACATGCATCGGCTAGGCTACCAGGGCCCCAGATTTGGCATCCTGCCATTCCCCCCAACATTCGCGCTTGATCTCTGACGCCGATTTAGAAAGTGCACTATCTGCGACGCGATCTGGATATCGCCTTGCCAACAGAGACATCCACCACAAATCCCCAAACTGTGCACCCACCATCATTAAAAAGGTCGCAGCTGCCATCCTGCTCCAACCATCCTACAGTGACGGAAATCCTGCGCCCACCCTCATCCAGGTGAGTTTGCATTATGTTTACCATTTCTCTTGTGTTGTAGCAGTTCTTGTGCAATGGTCGAACCTTGTTGTTGATACAATTAGTTAGTTCATGTTGCTATAAGTTGACGTGACTGCCAACTTTAAAGTTGTTATATTAGTTATGTCATGATTTAAGGAACACAATACATTGTTTTTTTGTGTACTGCCTATGGCATGTAATCCCATTCATAATAATGTAATTGCCAGTTGGTTTGTCGGGTATTTGGTATCCTGAGAAGTAAGACCGGGTAGTAATGGAAAGAGAGGCAGTGGAAGGCTGAAGTTGACATGGGAGGAGGCAGCCAAAGATTTAGCCTGCCTTGAATATGAGCGAATGTAAAACAAAACCTTAAGGCTTCTTTTGGGTTTCAACTGTAGCTTTTCACAATGGCACTAAAAGGCTTTGTCTATTGTTTTTGTTGCAACTTGCAACTTCTGCAACATTATAGGAAATGGCAAGAGCTTTTTGATGTGCCCATGAAAACCCAAAGTATGTTATGCTAAAGAAGACCATATTTTCGTCCAGACATTCGCTGAGATATGTGGTGGCAAATAAAAGTGTATGATGTCTGTGATGCGATGCGCCACAGGAAAAAGGCAGAGTATATGATATTGTTATTGTCTTAACTGTCTAATCACCTTCCTGTTTTAGTAGTCATGATTTGGTACTTGGCTTACTGTTTTTTTGTTATGCAGTGGATGTGGCAATACTATTACTGTCAACATGTTGCCATTTTTGTCATATGGTCCTTGTGTGTCTCCTTTCGAAAATTATACCCCGGTGCTCATTAATCATAGCAACTTCTATTTCTGAATTTGTGTGAAATTTATTGGATACTTATATTTATTCTTGGCCATTTTTGTATGTGATATCTTTTTGTTCAAGCAGTTTTTTGCGCTTTATAATTTCAAAGTGTGCAAGAGTGTCCAGAATGTCTTCACATGGCCTCACTTTATGAGATACTACTGCTTTTATGCAATATACTTTTGTTGTGATGTGTGCCTGATAAGTTGCACCATAATATTTCTTACTTTAAGGACAAAGGTTCTGATGAGGTTGTATTCAAGGCCATGGGGAGGGCTATCAATAAGACTGTCATGGTTGTGGAATTGATCAAGGTACTCCTTATGGCTCTGGTGCTTGCTAATATTACTTATCACTTGATTCTAATTGTTACTGTTATTACTGTGAAGAGGAGGATTGTTGGCCTCCATTAGAATACCACCACTGGATCTACTGATATTACTAATATGTGGGAGCCATTGGAAGAAGGCCTACTTCCGTAAGTGACTTGTTTTTATTCCAGGATAGAACTATAACTGCACATGAACCCGTAATTTTGGAGTTCAAGATTATATCTCTCTGCAGGCTTGAGACAACAAGACATGTCTCTATGATCACTATAACTCTTTCAAAGAAGGAGCTGGACACATCATCTATCGGGTATGCATACTGCACTCTTTTGTCAGCTGCATTTATTGACTTTCTTTGCCAGTTGTCTTAACCAAATTCTATGGTTTTCTATGCCATGAACTCACATCTCGCTGCGTCAAGTAATCTAATAAGAAATCAGTACCCCCTTTGTTTCTTTTTATAAGGTATATAGTAAGATTTGAGAAATCTTTAGAAATGTTCTTTGATCATCAATGGCGCTTACAATATATCATCAATTGCTTCAAAATCAATTTGCATTAAATTACATGTGGAATGTTGTTCTATTGATACAACTTTTATACATGCATGTGTATCATTTGAGTAATTGTTGGCCAAAATCTAAGAAATCTGTCTTGTTTGAATCTTGATATGTCTATATTTCGAGATGGAGGGAGAAGCGGTCGTGGAACATGAAAGTGTCCCCGCGGATCAGGAACTGTTGAAAATAACAAAATACATGTGATTTCTTACACTACTGTTTCATGACTCTTTTAACAGATTATTGCATGCAAGCTATTACCAAATCTGGATTTGTGGAGCCAACACCTATTCAATCTCAAGGTTGGCCTACGACTTTGAAGGGTAGGGACCTGATTGGTATCGCTCAAACAGGCTCAGGGAAAACATTATCTTATTTGTTACCTAGGGTGGTTCATGTTGGTGCCCAGCTTCGGCTAGGTTGGTTTCCTATAAACTTGTCGTGAGCTTTCTGTATGTTTTCTGACTGTATCCATTACCCTTTTAATAATATTCGTTATTCTAATTCCTATAGAACAAGGTGATGGCCCAATTGTGTTAATTCTCACTCCCACAAGAGAACTAGTTGTTCAAATACAGGAAGAATCTACAAAATTTGGATCATATTCATGAACTAGAAGCACATGTGTCTATGGTGGTGCACCTAAGGGTCCACAAATACGGGACCTTAGAAGAGGTACCTGCACACATCTGTCCACTTTAATTCTTTTTAGATGAATGCCTTTTAAACTCAATGCATTCTGTCATTTGCACTTTTAGGAGTTGAAATTGTCATTGCAACTCCTGGCCGGTTGATTGATATGATGGAAGCTGGTCACACAAACCTACGTAGAGTGACATACCTTGTGTTGGATGAGGCGGACCGGATGCTAGATATGGGGTTTGAGCCCCAAATTCGAAAAATAGTAGCACAAGTACATTTCCGTTTAGAAATGCAGAATTCTTACTAATATCTATTGTCTTTCCTAGCTCTAATGCTTGTCCAACACTTCTGCTATCCTTAGATCCGCCCAGATAGGCAAACCTTGTACTGGAGTGCCACATGGCCTAGAGAAGTTGAAGCCTTAGCAAGACAATTTCTACAAAATCCTTACAAGGTGCACGATCTCTGCTGTTATTGTTATTTTCTGGTTCTTTTATTGCCATGTTGTATTGAATTGATTTTGACAGCCCTTCTCTTAACTTTTAGCTTATATTGTAATGTAGGTAATCATAGGCTCACCTGAACTTAAAGCTAATCATTCCATACAACAAATTGTTGAAGTTATTTCAGACCATGAGAAGTATCCAAGGTATGTATGGTTGACGGTCTTTTGACTAAAAACTTTTATGCTCACTTACTATGCTACTTTCGATTACAAATGGACATGATGTGAGTTGATTTTCACCTCTTTCCCATAGACTCAGTAAGCTCTTGTCTGATCTAATGGATGGGAGTCGTATATGAAAGGGAATTAGGCTTACACCTAGTCCCTAATTTATTTTGGTGGTTGAATTGCCCAACACAAATAATTGGACTAACTAGTTTGCTCTAGTGTACAAGTTATACAGGTGCCAAAGGTTCACACTTAGCCAATAAAAAGACCAAATATTGGGTTCAACAAAAGAGCAAAGGGACAACCGAAGGCACCTCTGGTCTGGCGCACCGGACTGTCCGGTGTGCCACCGGACATGTCCGGTGTACACCGGAGGACTCCAACTCGAACTCGTCACCTTCGGGAAATTCCAGAGGCAACTCCGCTATAATTCACTGGACTGTCCGGTGTACACCGGACATGTCCGGTGCTCCAAGGAAGAGCGGCCTCCGGAACTCGCCAGCCTCGGGAATTAATTTCAGCTGCTCCGCTATAATTCACCGGACTGTCTGGTGTACACCGGACTGTCCGGTGTAACAGCGGGGCAACGGCTACTTCAGGCGCCAACGGCTACCTGCGACGCAATAAATGCGCGCCAGCGCGCGTAGAGGTCAGGCACGCCCATGCTGGCGCACCGGACACTCTACAGTACATGTCCGGTGCGCCACCGGACATCCAGGCGGGCCCAGAAGTCAGAACTCCAACGGTCGAATTGCAACGGCTTTGGTGACGTGGCTGGCGCATCGGACTGTCCGGTGCACACCGGACTGTCCGGTGCACCATCGAATAGACAGCCTCCACCAAACGGCTAGTTTTGGTTGGTGGCTATAAATACCACCCCAACCGGCCACTTCAAGGTGTGGGAGTCCAAGCAACATTCCAAGTCATCTAGTTGACATACTCAAGCCCTCCCAACCACATATATTCATTGATCCATCCTATACACAAGATTTAGACCACTACAACCAACACAAGTGCCACAAAAGAGAGAGGAAGCAAAAGAGAGCTACTCATTTGAGTTTAGCACTAGTGCCTTGTGAGATTCATCGAGAGATAGTGGGTGCTTCATCTTTGTGTTCATTTGCGCGTGGAGTTTTGACTCCCATTGAACTTCCTCCAAAGTTTTGGAGGCTTGTAAAAGCTAGCAAGAGACACCAAAGTGTGTGGTGGTCCTTGCGGGATCGAGAGTGATCCTTGAGAAGAAGAAGAGCTCGCCGATCCTTGTGTGATCGGGGGAGAGAGGGAAAGGGTTGAAAAAGACCCGTCCTTAAGTGGACTCCTCAACGGGGACTAGGCCTTCGAGGGCCGAACCTCGGTAAAACAAATCACCCGTGTTCATTGTGTTTATTGCTTGTGATTTGTTTGTTTTCTCGTACTCTAAGTTTTTCTTGCTCCATTCTTTGCTAATATCATTTGGTGTTGCTTCAAGTTAAATTTCCATTTAGTGAAGCAACACGTTGCAAGAAAGAACTTGTCCTAGTGCTCTTCTCATCTAAGGCTTCTTGCTTTGTTATTCTATAACTCATTTGATTCATCACTCCCGCATTATTTAGCAATACTCTTTTCAAGCAAGAACTTAGTTTGTATACTCCTATATTTGTATATCTTGTTCTAACCACTAATCAAGGGATCTAGTTGGGGGATAAAGTTTTAATTTTCAGGTTTCGCCTATTCACCCCCCTCTAGGCGACTTTCAGTATCTTGATATTCTTCCAAACAAAAAAGGATTGCAATAAGATCACCCGGCAGCTTAGAATGGATGGGTGGCCAGCATTATCTATACATGGTGATAAAGCTCAAGCTGAACGGGACTATGTTCTTGCAGAGTTTAAGAGCGGCAAGAGCCCCATAATGGCTGCCACAGGTGTGGCAGCACGTGGTCTTGATATGATGATTTATTTGAATATTAGGATTAGGTAGTAGTTCCAAGTGCTCAAGGATGGTAAGTCGGAGGGTTGTTGAGCTGCGATTGCTTGAGTAAACTGAACTTGTGGATTGGTGGTGTATACCAAGGTGCCATCATGTCAAAGGTAGATAATTTCCCCTTTGGTTTACCTCATTTGAGCGTGAGCATTGGTAGTGTTACACAGGCAGTTCAACTTTGAGCTATCATGGTAATGTTCCCTTTCCGAATAAGCCTTTTAGGGAGCCTAATTTGAGCTATCATGGTAATGTTCCCTTTCCGAAAAAGTAGCATGCAACCGAATATGCGTTTCACACTATAGTTGATTTCTTAGCTTGATTTGAATTCCTTGATCCCTTCATATCTGACCATTTTGGAACATTTAGGTATTGTGTTGCTGCCCTCTTCATTCATTCTTTGTCCTTGTAATTGAATTCTTTTCGATCCAATAGTCTGCTTTTTATTGCAAGTATTTTTGGCTTACTGTCGGGGACCATAATTAGGGGTACCCCCAAGACTCCTAATCTCGGCTGGTAATCACCATTAGCACAAGCTGTAGAGCCTAATGGGCGCAATTCAAGTCAAGGCCCTGTCCACTCAAGGGACGCGATCTCGCCTCGCCCGAACCCAGCCTCGGGCAGGAACAGTAGACCCAGGCGAATTCCCGCCTCGCCCGGGGGCCCCCTCAAGCAACGGGCGCACCCTCGACTCGCCCGAGGCCCAGCTCAGGCAGGCTTCACAGTGAAGCAACCTTGGCCAGATCGCCTCGCCAACCGACCGTATCGCAGGAGTATTCAATGCGAGAATCGCCTGACACCTTATCCTGACACACGTTTCTCAGTCGACAGGGCCGAATTGGCCGCAGTCACTTCGCCCCTCCACTGACTGACCTGACAGGAAAACAGCGCCGCCTGCCCCGCTCCGACTGCTGTGCCACCCGCCAGGGTGAGGCTGACAACAGCTAAGTCCGGCCTCAGGCGCAACAAGAAGCTCCGCCTCGCCCGACCCCAGGGCTCGGCCCCCGCCTCGGCCTCGGAAGACGGTCTCCGCCTCGCCCGACCCTAGGGCTCGGCCTCAACCTCGGCCTCGGAAGGTGGTCTCCGCCTCGCCCGACCCCAAGGCTCGGTCTCAACCTCGACCTCGGAAGACAGTCTCTGCCTCACCCGACCCCAAGGCTCGGCCTCAACCTCGACCTCGGAAGACGGTCTCCGCCTCGCCCGACCCCAGGGCTCGGCCTCAACCTCGACCTCGGAGGAGTCTCTGCCTCGCCTGACCTTGGGCTCGGACTGACCACGCCACAGGGCGGGTACATCATTAACCTACCCCTAGCTAGCTCAGGCTACGGGGAACAAGACCGGCGTCCCATCTAGCTCGCCCCGGTAAACAAGTAATGATGACACCCCGCGTGCTCCCATGGCGACGACGGTTCTCAGCCCCCTACGGAAGCAAGGAGACGTCAGCAAGGTCCCGTCAGCCCCGACAGTTGTGCTTCTACAGGGCTCAAGCGCTCCTCTGATGGCCACGACGTCACATGCACAGGGCACTAGCACCTCTCCGACAGCCACGTCGGCACGTACATAGGGCTCTGGCTCCTCTCTGCTGGACACGCTAGCATATTGCTACACCCCCATTGTACACCTGGACCCTCTCCTTACATCTATAAAAGGAAGGTTCAGGGCCCTCGTACGAGGAGGTGGCTGCGCGGGAGGACGGGCTGACGAGCAGGCTCTCTCCCTCTCTCGCGAACGCTTGTAACCCCCTACTGCAAGCGCATCCGCCCTAGGCGCAGGATAACACGAGTCGCGGTTCCCTTTCCCCCTTGTGTTCCATCTCGCGCCGACCCATCTGGGCTGGGACACGCAGCGACAATTTACTCGTCAGTCCAGGGACCCCCCCGGGGTCGAAACATCAACAGTTGGCGCGCCAGGTAGGGGCCTGCTGCGTGTTGACGAACAACTTCCCGTCAAGCTCCAGATGGGTAGTCTCCAGCAACCTCTTTAGTCCGGGATGCTGCTCTGTTTCGGGAGTCTCGAGTTCATGTCCCTCGACGGCAGCTACGACATGGTACTCCTTCCTCCGCCGCGCGAAAGCGTCAATGGCGGTCGTCAACCCGCCCGGTGGCGGCGGATTCGACGATGTCTTCCCCCCATGGCGGAAGAGCAACATCCAGGTCTGTCCCGCCACCTTCCTCATCGCGGGAAAAGGAGGCGGGGCAACCGTGGCCAAGCAGGAGGCGACACCTCGTCGGCCGTCGAGCGAGTCGACGGCGCCAGCGCCCCCACGGCGGACACGTCTGGCGTTGACCTCGCGCCTGAGACGACGACGAGCATCGTTTCCCAACAACACGCCAACCCCAAGCGGACAGATGACGCCAGCACTCTCGCGGAGGACTTGCTGGGCGTTAACCTCGTACCTGAGATAACGGTGCAGTCCGTCTCCAACGCGACTTCGTCACCGTCCATCGATCGAGAGGTACCGTCCGTTTTCCACCCTGTGCCTTTTAGATTCAGCTTCGACTCACCAAGTGACCCTGCTTCGGTGGACGCTTTCATAAAGGCATACCCTAACCTTCCGAGGTACCATATGTGGTCAACCTGGGACCGACTGACGGCCGTCTCGACCTATGGGCCCCCGGGTTCCGAGGAAGATGACGAGCCTGACTCTGGTTGGGATTCCTCCGGGCTCCGTGCTCCTAGTGCTTTGCGGGACTTCATGACCGCATGTGACTACTACCTCTCTGATTGCTCCGATGATGGCCACAGCCTTGACGACGAGGGTTGTGGCCTAAGTCGTGAATGTTTCCACGTCGATCTAGGGGGTCTCGACGAAGGCAACCACCTTGGTATGCCGGAGGACGATGATCCCCCTAGGCCTGCGCCTCGCGTTGACATCCTTCGGGAGCTAGTTGTGGTCCCAGTCCCTACGGGGGGTCAGGACACACAGCTCGAGCAAATCCGCGAGATGCAGGCCAAGCTCGACGAGGAAGCAGGACAACTTGTGCAGCTCCGGCAAAACATCGGGCAGGAGTGGGCAGACCGAGCGCTAGCCGGAGAACCGCGTCGTCAGGCCCAGGACGTCCAGCACCGCATCGCTGACGATGCTAGGGCGAGGCTGCCCCTGGCTTCCAGTGGGGTCGGCCAGAACCTGGCTGCAGCGGCAATACTACTCCGAGCGATGCCGGAGCCATCCACCACCGAGGGGCGGCGTATCCAGGGAGAACTCAGGAATCTCCTAGAGGATGTCGCGGTCCGGCGGGCCGAGAGCTCTGCCTCCCGAAGGCAAGGGTACCCCCCCGGAGCATCGCGCCGCGACTTCCCGATTCATGCGGGAGGCCTCGGTCCACACCGGGCGCACGTGGGACGCAACGCCTGCAGCCCCGGGTCGCCTCAGCAACGAGCACCACCGCCGCGACCGTCGAGCCCACCTCGACAAGAAGGTGCGCCGAGGCTACCACCCCAGGTGTGGGGGACGCTACGACAGCGGGGAGGATCGGAGCCCCTCGCCCGAACCACCCGGTCCGCAAGCTTTCAGCCGGGCCATACGACGGGCACCGTTCCCGACCCGGTTCCTGGCCCCGACTACCATCACTAAGTACTCGGGGGAAACAAGGCCGGAACTGTGGCTTGCGGACTACCGGCTGGCCTGCCAGCTGGGTGGAACGGATGATGACAACCTCATCATCCGCAACCTCCCCCTGTTCCTCTCCGACGCCGCCCAGGCCTGGCTGGAGCATCTGCCTCCTGCGCAGATCTCCAACTGGGACGATCTGGTCAAAGCCTTCGCTAGAAACTTCCAGGGCACTTACGTGCGCCCTGGGAACTCCTGGGATCTCCGAAGCTGCCGCCAGCAGCCAGGGGAATCCCTGCAGGACTACATCCGACGGTTTTCGAAGCAGCGCACCGAGCTGCCCAACATCACCGACTCAGATGTCATCGGCGCGTTCCTCGCCGGTACCACTTGCCGCGACCTGGTGAGCAAGCTGGGTCGCAAGACTCCCACCAGGGCGAGCGAGCTGATGGACATCGCCACCAAGTTCGCCTCTGGCCAGGAGGCGGTCGAGGCCATCTTTCGGAAGGACAAGCAGCCTTAGGGACGCCAACAGGAGGACGTCCCCGAGGCGTCCACCCAGCGCGGCACGAAGAAGAAGGCCAAGAAGAAGTCGCAAGCGAAACGCGACGCCGTTGACGCAGATCTTGTCGCCGCCACCGAGCACAGGAACCCTCGGAAGCCTCCCAGAGGGGCCAACCTGTTCGACAAGATGCTCAAGGAGTCGTGCCCCTATCATCAGGGTCCCGTCAAGCACACCCTTGAGGAATGTGTCATGCTCCGGCGCTACTTCCACAAGGTCGGGCCCCCGGCGGAAGGTGGCAGAGCCCACGACAACGACAAGAAGGAAGGCAACAAGGCAGAAGAGTTCCCCGAGGTCCATGACTGCTTCATGATCTACGGTGGGCAGGTGGCGAACGCCTCGGCTCGACACCGCAAGCAGGAGCGCCGGGAGGTCTGCTCAGTGAAGGTGGCGGCGCCAGTCTACCTAGACTGGTCCGACAAGCCCATCACCTTCGACCAAGGCGACCACTGAAAGGGAATTAGGCTTACACCTAGTTCCTAAATAATTTTGGTGGTTGAATTGCCCAACACAAATAATTGGACTAACTAGTTTGCTCTAGATTATGTGTTCTACAGGTGCCAAAGGTTCATCTACAACTATACTAAATCATCTGTCCGGAATACCGTAGATTATTCCGGACAGGAGAAGCTTTTTGGAAAAATAGGCCACGCGCGGACCGTCCGGGCCCCTGCGGCGGACCGTCCGCAACACCAGGATGACCCTCGGACAGAACCAATGCAAAAATACAAGTCTCCACTACAGACTGTCCGGAGGAAAAGCAAGGACCGTCCGAGCCCTCGCGCGGACCGTCCGGCCTCAGGCGCGGACCGTCCACCGTTGATCTACAGGCGTGGACCGTCCGGGCCAGGCGGGCGGACCGTCCGCGGTCGGTAGAATGGAGCAACGGCTAGGAAGTGGTTGGTGGCTATAAATACAACCCCAACCACCTCCATTCACTTCACCCAAGCATTCCAACCTTCAACATTCAATACAAGAGCTAGCAATTCATTCCAAGACACATTCAAAGCCTCCATCTCTCCAAGTTTACACAATTGAGAAAAGAGATCATTAGAGATTAGTGACTTGAGAGAGAAAGTGATCCGTGTGTTATTTGTCGCTCTTGTCTCTTGGCTTTTGCAATCGTGCTTTTTCTTTCAATCTTTCTTGCGATCAAACTCATTTGTAATTGAGGCAAGAGACACCAATCTTGTGGTGGTCCTTGTGGGGACTTTGTGTTCCAAGTGATTGAGAAGAAAAGCTCACTCGGTCCAAGGGACCGTTTGAGAGAGGGAAAGGGTTGAAAGAGACCCGGTCTTTGTGACCACCTCAACGGGGAGTAGGTTTGCAAGAACCGAACCTCGGTAAAACAAATCCGCGTGTCACATTTCATATTTGCTTTCTATTTGTTTTCCACCCTCTCTCGTGGACTCTATTATATTTCTAACGCTAACCCGGCTTGTAGTTGTGATTATTTTTGAGAATTTTAGTTTCACCCTATTCACCCCCCCTCTAGGCGACTTTCAATTGGTATCAGAGCCCGGTGCTTCATTAGAGCCTAACCGCTCGAAGTGATGTCGGGAGATCACACCAAGAGGGAGATGGAGACCGGCGACAAGCCCACTACGAGCCAAGGGAGCACTTCATCGGAAGAGTCCCGCACCAAGAGGAAGGAGAAAAAGAAGGACTCCTCCAAACGGAAGGAGAAAAGATCTTCTTCTTCACACCACCAAGAGAAGAAGGAGAAATCTTCTTCTCACAAGTCGCATCGGAAAGGCGACAAGCACAAGAGGATGAGGAAGGTGGTCTACTACGAGACCGACACTTCATCAACATCGACCTCCGACTCCGATGCGCCGTCCGTAACTTCTAAGCGCCAAGAGCGCAAGAAGTTTAGTAAGATCCCCTTACACTATTCTCGTACATCTAGACATACTCCATTACTTTCCGTTCCATTAGGCAAACCGCCAACCTTTGATGGCGAAGATTATGCTAGGTGGAGTGATTTAATGAAATTTCATCTAACCTCACTCCACAAAAGTATATGGAATGTTGTTGAGTTTGGAGCACAGGTACCATCCATAGGGGATGAAGACTATGATACGGACGAGGTGGCCCAAATCGAGCACTTCAACTCTCAAGCTACAACCATACTCCTCGCCTCTCTAAGTAAGGAGGAATATAACAAGGTGCAAGGATTGAAGAATGCAAAGGAGATTTGGGACCTTCTCAAGACCGCGCACGAGGGTGATGAACTCACCAAGATCACCAAGCGGGAAACGATCGAGGGGGAGCTCGGTCGCTTCCGTCTTCGCCAAGGGGAGGAGCCACAAGATATGTACAACCGGCTCAAAACCTTGGTGAACCAAGTGCGCAACCTCGGGAGCAAGAAGTGGGACGACCACGAGGTGGTTAAGGTTATTCTAAGATCTCTCATTTTCCTTAACCCCACTTAAGTTCAATTAATTCGTGGTAATCCTAGATACACACTAATGACTCCCGAAGAAGTAATCGGGAATTTTGTGAGCTTTGAATGTATGATTAAAGGATCAAAGAAGATCAACGAGCTTGATGAACCCTCCACGTCCGAAGCACAACCGGTGGCATTTAAGGCAACGGAGGAGAAGGAGGAGGAGTCTACACCGAGTAGACAACCAATTGACGCCTCCAAGCTCGACAATGAGGAGATGGCTTTAATCATCAAAAGCTTTCGCCAAATCCTCAAGCAACGGAAGGGGAAGGACTACAAACCCCGCTCCAAGAAAGTGTGCTACAAATGTGGTAAGCCCGGTCATTTTATTGCAAAATGTCCTATATCTAGTGACAGTGACAGGGGCAACAACAAGAAGGGAAAGAGGAGAGAAAAGAAGAGGTACTACAAGAAGAAGGGCGGCGATGCCCATGTTTGCCGGGAGTGGGACTCCGACGAGAGCTCCACCGAGTCCTCCTCCGACGAGGACGCCGCCAACATCGCTGTCACCAAGGGACTCCTCTTCCCCAACATCGGCCACAAGTGCCTCATGGCAAAGGACGGCAAAAAGAAGAAGGTTAAATCTAAATCCTCCACTAAATATGAATCCTCTAGTGATGATAATGCTAGTGATGAGGAAAATAATTTGCGTACCCTTTTTGCCAACCTTAACATGGAACAAAAGGAAAAATTGAATGAATTGATTAGTGCTATTCATGAAAAGGATGACCTTTTGGACTCCCAAGAGGACTTCCTAATTAAGGAAAACAAGAAACATGTTAAGGTTAAGAATGCTTATGCTCTTGAGGTAGAAAAATGTGAGAAATTATCTAGTGAGCTAAGCACATGCCATGAGACTATTAACAACCTTAGAAATGAAAATGCTAGATTAATTGCTAAGGTTGATTCTCATGTTTGTGATGTTTCAATTTCCAATCTTAGAAATGATAATGATGATTTGCTTGCTAAGATTAAGGAATTGAATGATTCTCTTGCTAGCCTTAGAGTAGAAAATGAAAATTTGATTGCTAAGGCTAAAGATTTTGATGTTTGCAATACTACTATTTCTGACCTTAGAACTAAGAATGATATGTTGCATGCTAAGGTTGTAGAATTAAAATCTTGCAAACCCTCTACATCTACTATTGAGCACACTTCTATTTGTACTAGATGTAGAGATGTTGATATCAATGCTATTCATGATCACATGGCTTTAATTAAACAACAAAATGACCATATAGCAATATTAGATGCGAAAATTGCCGAGCATAACTTGGAAAATGAAAAATTTAAATTTGCTAGAAGTATGCTCTATAATGGGAGACGCCCTGGCATCAAGGATGGCATTGGCTTCCAAAGGGGAGACAATATCAAACTTAATGCCCCTCCTAGAAATTTGTCTAACTTTGTTAAGGGCAAGGCTCCCATGCCTCAGGATAACGAGGGTTATATTTTGTACCCTGCCGGTTATCCCGAGAGCAAAATTAGAAGAATTCATTCTAGGAAGTCTCACTCTGGCCCTAACTATGCTTTTATGTATAAGGGTGAGACATCTAGCTCTAGGCAACCAACCCGTGCTAAGTTGCCTAGAAAGAAAACTCCTAATGCATCAAATGATCATGCTATTTCATTCAAAACTTTTGATGCATCATATGTGCTTACTAACAAATCCGGCAAGGTAGTTGCCAAGTTTGTTGGGGGCAAACACAAGGGCTCCAAGACTTGTGTTTGGGTACCCAAAGTTCTTGTTTCTAATGCCAAAGGACCCAAAACCGTTTGGGTACCTAAAGTCAAGAACTAAAATTGTTTTGTAGGTTTATGCATCCGGGGGCTCAAGTTGGATACTCGACAGCGGGTGCACAAACCACATGACAGGGGAGAAGAAGATGTTCTCCTCATATGAGAAAAACCAAGATCCCCAACGAGCTATCACATTCGGGGATGGAAATCAAGGTTTGGTCAAAGCATTGGGTAAAATTGCTATATCACCTGACCATACTATTTCCAATGTTTTTCTTGTAGATTCTTTAGATTACAATTTGCTTTCCGTTTCACAATTATGTCAAATGGGCTACAACTGTCTATTTACTGATGTAGGTGTCACTGTCTTTAGAAGAAGTGATGATTCAATAGCTTTTAAGGGAGTGTTAGAGGGTCAGCTATACTTGGTAGATTTTGATAGAGCTGAACTCGACACTTGCTTAATTGCTAAGACTTACTTGGGTTGGCTCTAGCACCGCCGACTAGCCCATGTTGGAATGAAGAATCTTCATAAGCTTCTAAAGGGAGAACACATTTTAGGACTAACAAATGTTCATTTTGAGAAAGACAGGATTTGTAGCGCATGCCAAGCCGGGAAGCAAGTTGGCACTCATCATCCACACAAGAACATCATGACTAGTGACAGGCCACTGGAGCTCCTACACATGGACCTATTCGGCCCGATCGCTTACATAAGCATCGGCGGGAGTAAGTACTGTCTAGTTATTGTGGATGATTATTCTTGCTTCACTTGGGTGTTCTTTTTGCAGGAAAAATCCTATACCCAAGAGACCTTAAAGGGATTCTTGAGACGGGCTCAAAATGAGTTCGGCTTAAGGATCAAGAAAATTAGAAGCGACAATGGGACGGAGTTCAAGAACTCACAAATAGAAGGCTTCCTTGAGGAGGAGGGCATCAAGCATGAGTTTTCTTCTCCCTACACCCCACAACAAAATGGTGTAGTGGAGAGGAAGAATCGAACTCTATTGGACATGGCAAGAACCATGCTTGATGAGTACAAGACACCGGATCGGTTTTGGGCCGAGGCGGTCAACACCGCCTGCTACGCCATCAACCGGTTATATCTACACCGAATCCTCAAGAAAACATCCTATGAACTCCTAACCGGTAAAAAGCCAAATATTTCATATTTTAGAGTTTTTGGTAGCAAATGCTTTATTCTTGTTAAAAGAGGTAGAAAATCTAAATTTGCTCCTAAAACTGTAGAAGGCTTTTTACTAGGATATGATTCAAACACAAGGGCATATAGAGTCTTTAACAAGTCCTCAGGACTAGTTGAAGTTTCTTGTGACGTTGTGTTTGATGAGACTAACGGCTCTCAAGTAGAACAAGTTGATCTTAATGATATAGGTGAAGAACAGGCTCCATGCATAGCGCTAAGGAACATGTCCATTGGGGATGTGTGTCCTAAGGAATTCGAAGAGCCTCCACATGCACAAGATCAACCATCTTCCTCTACACAAGCATCTCCACCAACCCAAAATAAGGACGAGGCTCAAGTTGATGAAGTAGAAGATCAAGGAGATGAGCCACCTCAAGATGATGGCAATGATCAAGGGGGAGATGCAAACAATCAAGACAAGGAGGATGAACAACCAAGGCCGCCACACCCAAGAGTCCACCAAGCAATACAACGAGATCACCCCGTCGACACCATCCTCGGCGACATTCATAAGGGGGTAACCACTAGATCTCGTGTTGCGCAATTTTGTGAGCATTACTCTTTTGTTTCCTCTATTGAGCCACACAGGGTAGAGGAAGCACTCCAAGATTCGGATTGGGTGATGGCGATGCAAGAGGAGCTCAACAACTTCACGAGGAACGAGGTATGGCATTTAGTTCCACGTCCTAACCAAAATGTTGTAGGAACCAAGTGGGTCTTCCGCAACAAGCAAGACGAGCATGGTGTGGTGACAAGGAACAAAGCTCGACTTGTGGCCAAGGGATACTCCCAAGTCGAAGGTTTGGATTTCGGTGAAACCTATGCACCCGTAGCTAGGCTTGAGTCAATTCGTATATTATTGGCCTATGCTACTTACCATGGCTTCAAGCTCTACCAAATGGACGTGAAGAGTGCTTTCCTCAATGGACCAATCAAGGAGGAGGTCTATGTTGAGCAACCTCCCGGCTTTGAAGATAGTAAGTACCCTAACCATGTCTATAGGCTCTCTAAGGCGCTTTATGGGCTCAAGCAAGCCCCAAGAGCGTGGTATGAATGCCTTAGAGATTTCCTTATTGCTAATGGTTTCAAAGTCGGAAAAGCCGATCCTACTTTATTCACTAAAACTCTTGACAATGATTTGTTTGTATGCCAAATTTATGTTGATGATATCATATTTGGGTCTACTAACGAATCTACATGTGAAGAATTTAGTAGGATCATGACACAGAAATTCGAGATGTCTACGATGGGGGAGTTGAAGTATTTTCTAGGATTCCAAGTCAAGCAACTCCAAGAGGGCACCTTCATTAGCCAAACAAAGTATACTCAAGATATTCTAAACAAGTTTGGGATGAAGGATGCCAAGCCCATCAAGACACCCATGGGAACCAATGGGCATCTCGACCTCGACGAGGGAGGTAAATCCGTCGATCAAAAGGTATACCGGTCGATGATAGGTTCTTTACTCTATTTATGTGCATCTCGACCGGATATTATGCTTTCCGTATGCATGTGTGCAAGATTCCAAGCCGACCCTAAGGAAGCTCACCTTACAGCCGTAAAACGAATCTTGAGATATTTGGTTTATACTCCTAAGTTTGGGCTTTGGTATCCTAGGGGATCCACATTTGATTTGATTGGTTATTCGGATGCCGATTGGGCGGGGTGTAAAATCAATAGAAAGAGCACATCGGGGACTTGCCAATTCTTGGGAAGATCCTTGGTGTCTTGGGCTTCAAAGAAGCAAAATTCGGTCGCTCTTTCTACCGCCGAAGCCGAGTACATTGCCGCAGGCCATTGTTGCGCGCAATTGCTTTGGATGAGGCAAACCCTGCGGGACTACGGTTACAAATTAACCAAAGTCCCTTTGCTATGTGATAATGAGAGTGCAATCAAGATGGCGGATAATCCCGTCGAGCATAGCCGCACTAAACACATAGCCATTCGGTATCATTTTCTTAGGGATCACCAACAAAAGGGAGATATCGAGATTTCATACATTAATACTAAAGATCAATTAGCCGATATCTTTACCAAGCCTCTTGATGAACAAACTTTTAACAAACTTAGGCATGAGCTAAATATTCTTGATTCTAGGAACTTCTTTTGTTGATTTGCACACATAGCTCATCTATATACCTTTGATCATGTCTTCTTCATATGCTATGACTAATGTGTTTTCAAGTCTATTTCAAACCAAGTCATAGGTGTATTAAAAGGGAATTGGAGTCTTTGGCGAAGACAAAGGCTTCCACTCCGTAACTCATCCTTCGCCGTCACTCCAAGCAACTCTCCATTTTTGGGGAAAGAAAGCATGAGCACCAAGCAAAAGGACTCCATCTTTGGTATAATCTTCACTCATTTATTTATGACCAAAGGGCTCTAATGATTCCGTTTTTGGCGATTCATGCCAAAGGGGGAGAAAATATGAGCCCAAAAGCAAAAGGACCGCACCACCACCACCAATTTCAAAAACTTAGTTTTTCAAAGAGTATTTTCAATTGGTATCTTGTTGTGTTCAAAAAGGGGGAGAAAGTAGTATTTCAAAAATGATATATCAAAACCCTCTTGAACACTAAGAGGAGGATCTCATTTAGGGGGAGTTTTGTTTAGTCAAAGGAAAAGCATTTGAAACAGGGGGAGAAAATTTCAAATCTTGAAAATGCTTTGCAAAATCTTATTCATTTACCTCTGACTATTTGCAAAAAAACTTTGAAAAGGATTTACAAAAAGTTTGCAAAAACAAAACATGTGGTGCAAGCGTGGTCCAAAATGTTAAAAACAAAGAAACAATCCATGCATATCTTGTAAGTATTTATATTGGCTCAATTCCAAGCAACCTTTGCACTTACATTATGCAAACTAGTTCAATTATGCACTTCTATATTTGCTTTGGTTTGTGTTGGCATCAATCACCAAAAAGGGGGAGATTGAAAGGGAATTAGGCTTACACCTAGTTCCTAAATAATTTTGGTGGTTGAATTGCCCAACACAAATAATTGGACTAACTAGTTTGCTCTAGATTATGTGTTCTACAGGTACCAAAGGTTCATCTACAACTATACTAAATCAACTGTCCGGAATACCGTAGATTATTCCGGACAGGAGAAGCTTTTTGGAAAAATAGGCCACGCGCGGACCGTCCGGGCCCCTGCGGCGTACCGTCCGCAACACCAGGATGACCCTCGGACAGAACCAATGCAAAAATACAAGTCTCCACTACAGACTGTCCGGAGGAAAAGCAAGGACCGTCCGAGCCCTCGCGCGGACCGTCCGACCTCAGGCGCGGACCGTCCGCCGTTGATCTACAGGTGCGGACCGTCCGGGCCAGGCGGGCGGACCGTCCGCGGTCGGTAGAATGGAGCAACGGCTAGGAAGTGGTTGGTGGCTATAAATACAACCCCAACCACCTCCATTCACTTCACCCAAGCATTCCAACCTTCAACATTCAATACAAGAGCTAGCAATTCATTCCAAGACACATTCAAAGCCTCCATCTCTCCAAGTTTACACAATTGAGAAAAGAGATCATTAGAGATTAGTGACTTGAGAGAGAAAGTGATCCGTGTGTTATTTGTCGCTCTTGTCGCTTGGCTTTTGTAATCGTGCTTTTTCTTTCAATCTTTCTTGCGATCAAACTCATTTGTAATTGAGGCAAGAGACACCAATCTTGTGGTGGTCCTTGTGGGGACTTTGTGTTCCAAGTGATTGAGAAGAAAAGCTCACTCGGTCCAAGGGACCGTTTGAGAGAGGGAAAGGGTTGAAAGAGACCCGGTCTTTGTGACCACCTCAACGGGAAGTAGGTTTGCAAGAACTGAACCTCGGTAAAACAAATCCGCGTGTCACATTTCATATTTGCTTTCTATTTGTTTTCCACCCTCTCTCGTGGACTCTATTATATTTCTAACGCTAACCCGGCTCGTAGTTGTGATTATTTTTGAGAATTTCAGTTTCGCCCTATTCACCCCCCCTCTAGGCGACTTTCAACCACCCTGATCGCGTGCCGAGCCTAGGGAAGTACCCGCTTGTTGTCGACCCCGTCATCGGCAACGTCAGGCTCACCAAGGTCCTCATGGACGGAGGCAGCAGCCTCAACATCATCTAAGCCGAGACCCTCGGGCTCTTGCAGATCGATCTGTCCACGATCCGGGCCGGTGCGACGCCCTTTCATGGGATCATCCCCGGGAAGCGCGTCCAGCCCCTTGGACAACTCGATCTGTCCGTCTGGTTCGGGACTCCCTCCAACTTCCGAAAGGAAACCCTCATGTTCGAGGTGGTCGGGTTCCGAGGAACCTACCACGCCGTACTGGGGAGACCATGCTACGCCAAGTTCATGGCCGTCCCCAACTACACCTACCTCAAGCTCAAGATTTCGGGCCCCAACGGGGTCATCACCGTCGGATCCACATACCGACACGCGTACGAATGCGATGTGGAGTGTGTGGAGTACGCTGAGGCCCTCGCCGAGTCTGAGGCCCTCATCGCCGACCTGGAGAACCTCTCCAAGGAGGTGCCAGATGCGAAGCGCCACGCCGGCAACTTCGAGCCAGCAGAGGCGGTTAAGTCTGTCCCTCTCGACCCCAACAACGACGCCTGCAAGCAAGTCCGGATCGGCTCCGAGCTCGACCCCAAATAGAAAGTAGTGCTCGTCGACTTTCTCCGCGCGAACACCGAGGTGTTTGCATGGAGTCCCTCGGACATTCCCGACATACCGAGGGATGTCGCCGAGCACTCGCTGGATATCCGAGCTGGAGCCCGACCCGTGAAGCAGCCTCGGCGCCGATTCGACGAAGAAAAGCGCAGAGCCATAGGCGAGGAGATCCACAAGCTGATGGCTGCAGGGTTCATCAAAGAGGTATTCCATCCCGAATGGCTAGCTAACCTTGTGCTTGTGAAAAAGAAAGGTGGGAAATGGAGGATGTGTGTAGACTACACTGGTCTAAACAAAGCATGTCCGAAGGTTCCCTACCCTCTGCCTCGCATCAATCAAATCGTGGATGAAAGTCGCCTAGAGGGGGGTGGATAGGCGAAACCTGAAAACTAAAACTTTATCCCCTAACTAGATCCCTTGATTAGTGGTTAGAACAAGATGTACAATTATCGGAGTACAAAAACTAAGTCCTTGCTTGTAAAAAGTAT
This sequence comes from Zea mays, assembly GCF_902167145.1. NCBI lineage: Eukaryota > Viridiplantae > Streptophyta > Magnoliopsida > Poales > Poaceae > Zea > Zea mays. The sequence continues at coordinate 18,129,839 of NC_050096.1, read as the reverse complement.
TGCTTTAAAATAATGCGGAATTGATAAATCAATACTACTAATAAGTCTATGAGAATAAAGCAAGAGGGCTTAGGCAAGAAGAGCAATAACACAGGTTCTCTCTTGCAATGTGTTGCTTCACTAAATGAGAATTTAACTTAAAGCAACACCGAATATAATTAGCAAAGAGTAGCGCAAGAAAACTTAGAGTAAGGAAAACAAACAAATCACAAGCAATAAGCACACGAGACACGGGTGATTTGTTTTACCGAGGTTCGGCCCTCGAAGGCCTAGTCCCCGTTGAGGAGTCCACTAAGGATGGGTCTTTTTCAACCCTTTCCCTCTCTCCACCGATCACTCAAGATCGGCGAGCTCTTCTTCTTCTCAAGGATCACTTAAGACCCCACAAGGACCACCACACTCTTTGGTGTCTCTTGCTAGCTGTTACAAGCCTCCAAAACTTTGGAGGAAGTTCAATGGGAGTCAAAACTCCACGAGCAAATGAACACAAAGATGTAGTACACACGATCTCTCAATGAATCTCACAAGGCACTAGTGCTAAACTTAAATGAGTAGCTCTCTTTTGCTTGCTCTCTCTTTTGTGGCACTTGTGTTGGTTGTAGTGGTCTAAATCTTGTGTATAGGATGGATCAATGAATAGAAGTGGTTGGGAGGGCTTCAGTATGTCAACTAGATGACTTGGAATGTTGCTTGGACTCCCACACCAGAAGTGGCCGGTTGGGGTGGTATTTATAGCCACCAACCAAATGTAGCCGTTGGAGAAGGCTGCTGGCGATGGGCGCACCGGACAGTCCGGTGCGCCACCGGACAGTGTTCGGTGCGCCACCGGACAGTGTCCGGTGCGCCGCCACGTCATCCTGCCGTTAGGGCTTGGAGCTGGTCGACCGTTGGGGGCTTTGTCCTCTTGTGGCACCGGACAATCCGGTGCCCCTCTGACTCGCTGCTCTGATATCTGAATTTCACTGTTCACTTTGCAGAGTCGACCATTGCGCGCAGATAGTCGTTGCTCCGCTGGTGCACCAGACAGTCTGGTGGTGCACCGGACACTGTCCGGTGGCTCACCGGACAGTCCGATGAATTATAGCGGAGATGCGCCTGGAAAACCCGAAGGTGAAGAGTTCGAGCTGAAGCACCCTGGTGCACCGGACACTGTCCGGTGGTGCACCGGACAGTCCGGTGCGCCAGGCCAGGGCAGCCTTCGGTTTCCTTTTTGCTCCTTTCTTTTGAGACCTAGTTCTTTTGATTGGTTTGTGTTGAACCTTTGGCACCTGTAGAATGTATAATCTTGAACAAACTAGTTAGTCCAATTTATTTGTGTTGGGCAATTCAACCACCAAAATCAATTGGGGAAAGGTTTGACCCTATTTCCCTTTCAGTGGATTCCACTGCTGGGTGTGAAACCCTATCGTTCCTTGATACCTATTTAGGGTATCACCAAATCAGGATGAAAGAGTCCGATCAGCTCGCGACTTCTTTCATCACACCTTTTGGCATGTACTGCTATATTACTATGCCATTTGGTTTGAGGAATGCAGGCGCGACATACCAAAGGTGCATGAACAACATGTTCGGAGAGCACATCGGTCGAACGGTCGAGGCTTACGTCGATGACATCGTAGTCAAGACGAGGAAAGCCTCCGACCTCCTCTCTGACCTTGAAATGACATTCAAGTGTCTGAGAGCGAAGGGCGTGAAACTCAATCCTAAGAAGTGTGTCTTCGGAGTCCCCCGAGGCATGCTCCTGGGGTTCATCGTCCCCGAGCGGGGCATCGAGGCCAACCCGGAGAAAATCGCGGCCATCACCAACATGGGGCCTATCAAGGACTTGAAAGGAGTACTGAGGGTCATGGGATGCCTTGCGACTCTGAGTCGCTTCATCTCGCGCCTTGGCGAAAGAGGCCTACCCTTGTACCGCCTCTTAAGGAAGACCGAGCGCTGGCCGAGGAAGCCCTCAGGAACTTAAAGGCGCTCCTTACAAGCGCGCCCATCTTGGTACCCCCCGCTGCGGGAGAAGCCCTCTTGATCTACATAGCCACAACCACTCAGGTGGTCAGCGCCGCGATCGTAGTCGAGAGACGAGAAGAAGGGCATGCATTGCTCGTCCAGAGGCCGGTCTACTTCATCAGTGAAGTGCTATCCGAGACCAAGATCCGCTACCCGTAAATTCAGAAGCTACTGTACGCAGTAATTCTGACGCGGTGAAAGTTGCGGCACTACTTCGAGTCTCATCCGGTGACTGTGGTGTTATCTTTCCCCCTGGGAGAGATCATCCAGTGTCGAGAGGCCTCGGGTAGGATCGCAAAGTGGGCGGTGGAGATCATGGGCGAGACAATCTCGTTCGCTCCTTGGAAGGCCATCAAGTCCCAAGTCTTGGCGGACTTTTATGGCTGAATGGGTGGACACCCAGCTTCCAACAGCTTCGATCCAACCGGAACTCTAGACCATGTATTTCGATGGGTCGCTAATGAAAACAGGAGCGGGTGTGGGCCTGCTCTTCATCTCACCCCCTCAGAAAGCACCTCCGCTACGTGCTGCGCCTCCATTTCCCGGCGTCAAACAATGTGGCCGAGTACGAGGCTCTGGTTAGCGGGTTGCGCATCGCCATCGAGCTAGGGGTTCGGCGCCTCGACGCTCGTGGCGACTCACAGCTTGTCATCGACCAAGTCATGAAGAACTCCCACTGCCGTGACCCGAAGATGGAGGCCTACTGCGATAAGGTTCGGCGCCTGGAAGACAAGTTCTACGGGCTCGAGCTCAACCACGTCGCCCGACGGTACAACGAGACTACGGATGAGCTGGCTAAAATAGCCTCGGGGCGGACAATGGTTCCCCCGGACGTCTTCTCCCGAGACCTACATCAACCCTCCGTCAAGACAAACGACACGCACGAGCCCGAGGAGGCCTCGGCCCAGCCCGAGGCACCTTCGGCCCCCGAGGGTGAGGCACTGCGCATCGAGGAAGAGCGGAATGGGGTCGTGCCTAATCAAAACTGGCAGACCCTGTACCTGCAATATCTCCACCGAGGAGAGCTACCCCTCGACAGAGCCGAAGCTCGGCGACTGGCGCGGCGCGCCAAGTCGTTCGTCTTACTGGGTGATGAAAAGGAGCTCTACCACCGCAGCCCCTCAGGCATCCTCCAACGATGCATATCCATCGCTGAAGGTCAAGAGCTATTGCAAGAAATACACTCGGGGGCTTGCGGTCATCATGCAGCACCTCGAGCCCTCGTTGGAAACGCCTTCCGACAAGGTTTCTACTGGCCCACCGTGGTGGCCGACGCAACTAGGATTGTACGCTCCTGCCGGGGATGTCAATTCTACGCAAGACAGACACACCTGCCCACTCAGGCCCTGCAAACAATACCCATCACCTGGCCGTTTGCTGTCCTTGCAGAAGGCACCCGGGGGCTTCACGCACCTGCTGGTCGCTATCGACAAATTCTCCAAGTGGATCGAGGTCCGACCCCTAAACAGCATCAGGTCCGAGCAGGCGGTGGCATTCTTCACCAACATCATCCATCGCTTTGGGGTCCCGAACTCCATCATCACCGACAATGGCACCCAGTTCACTGGCAGGAAGTTCCTGGACTTCTGCGAGGACCACCACATCCGTGTGGACTGGGCCGCCGTAGCTCACCCCATGACGAATGGGCAGGTGGAGTGTGCCAACGGCATGATTCTGCAGGGACTTAAGCTGAGGATCTACAACGACCTCAACAAGTTCGGCAAGCGATGGATGAAGGAACTCCCCTCGGTGGTCTAGAGTCTGAGGACGACGCCAAGCCGAGCCACGGTCTTCACGCCGTTTTTTCTAGTCTATGGGGCCGAGGCTATCTTGCCCACAGACTTAGAATACGGTTCCCTAAGGACGAGGGCATACGATGACCGAAGCAACCAGACCAGCCGAGAAGACTCACTGGACCAACTGGAGGAGGCTCGGGACATGGCCTTACTACACTCGGCGCGGTATCAGCAGTCTCTGCGACGCTACCACGCCCGAGGGGTTCGGTCCCGAGACCTCCAGGTGGGGGACTTGGTACTTCGGCTGCAGCAAGACACCCGAGGGCGCCACAAGCTCACTCCTCCCTGGGAAGGGTCGTTCATCGTCGCCAAGATTTTGAAGCCCGGAACATACAAGCTGGCCAACAGTCAAGGCGAGGTCTACATCAACGCTTGGAACATCCGACAGCTACGTCGCTTTTACCCTTAAGATGTTTTCAAGTCGTTCATATACCTCGTTCTCTTTACATACACACAAAAAGAGTCTAACCATCAAGGAAGGGTCAGCCTTGCCTCGGCAAAGCCCGACCCTCCCTTGGGGGCTAGAAGGGGGGAACCCCCTCTGCGTCAAAATTTTCTCTCAGAAAAAGTCTTTCTGCCAGAACATCTTTTCGCGCTTTTCGACTGCTTCGATAGCGGGATCCTGAAAACAACGGAGTACACGTAAGCGGCAAGGCCGACCGAGCCGAGGGACTCCTACGCCTCCAGGATACGGATACCTCACTCATCACCTTCTGCGATAAGTAACTCACGCTCGGATAAGCGATTTTGCTGACCAAACAAGTCTTAACGCTCGAAAACTTTTCTGCCAGAACGATTTTCCGTGCCTTCTCGACTATATCGATAACAGAATCCTGCGAACGAGTAAGAGTACACATAAGCGGCGAGGCTGACCGAGCCGAGGGACTCCTACGCCTCCGAGATACGGATACCTCACTCATCACCTTCCACGATAAGTAACTCTCGCTCGGACAAGTAATTCTGCTACCGACAAACAAGTCCTGATACTCGAAACAAGAGGAAAAGAAACGCAGCTTTATAACACGACAATGATATGTTTGGGCCTCGGTGGCCGCAAAAGACATACGCATGCTACATACAAACTGTTCCTGCAGGTTCAGACATCAACAGAGGGAACAACAGCACCCTTGGCGTTGTTTCCACCTTCGGCGAGATCTGGCCCGGCCTCGGACGGCGACACGGGCGGAAGGATCCCCACCTCGAAGGAAGATGTCGGCACCGCGCCTGGGCCATCGCCGCCAGGGTCTCCTCCAGGGTCCTCGCACGGGCAAACACCTCGACCAACTGCTCCGTAACCTCAGCCAGCTGTCCCCCGAGGACATCAGCCCGTCTCACGGCCTCGACAGCATAACTCCAAAGATGGTCTCGCTCACGGATGACCCGGCCAGGCTCCGGCCGCCGCTGCTGCACCTCCTCGGCCTGGGAAGCCGCCTGCTCCTGGGCCAACGAAGCCCCTTTTTTCGAGCCGACTCTGCCTCTGTCCATGCTGACACTGCTGCCTCCGGCTCCGGCTCACCGCAGAGCAGTCGAGGGTTCCTTAACTGAGCAAGAGAAGCCTTGAGTGGCAAGGCCGACCGAGCCGAGGGACTCCTATGCCTCCGGGATACGGATACCTCACTCATCACCTTCCGCGCAAAGCAACTCACACTCGGTTAAACGACTCAGCTAGTCGATAGGCGAGTCCCAATGCTCGAAATGAGGGGAAAACATGGCTTCACGCCCAAATACACAGATGTTCCGGCCCCGACAGCCGCAATGAACATACACCGGCACTCAAGGTGCCATTACAAACGGAACTCCGGTTCCACTCCCGCGGGTATGAACAACCTCCACATCGGAGGGCCTGCGGGACGACAAACTCCGGGTGGCTCGCCGGCGACCTCTGCAGCAGCAGTGATGGCCCCAGTGCGAACGCTACCGCTGGAGGGGAAGGCGGGACACCAGCCCATGCGAAGACAGGTCCTGGCCCGCCTCGCCCCCTGCCACAGCAAGGATGATGAAGATCCTTGAAGTTGAGGGCGGGGCAGAGGCCGTAGCCCAGCTTGCTTCTCCCCACCATCGAACTGGTGGTCACCATCCTGCGTGACCATTGGTGAGGGGATGCAGCTGGGATGCCTGATGAAAATCCTTGAAGCCGAGCGATGGCTGAAAGGTGCCAACCTCCGCGAAGTTGCGCTCCTCCAACTGCAGCAAGGCGAAAGCAACGCGGGTGCTCCCCATCCGGGGGCTCGGAAGGAGGAAGGGCGCAATGCATGAGGGGAGTGCGAAGGCGTGGCTACCACCCAAGAGGTCGATCCCTTTTTAAAAGGCGACTCTCCCCACTCGCGTCCTCAGGCATCACGGACTAAGTCTTCACCAACGCGCTCCAGGGTCCTCCCCCTACGACACGGGGGCTGGGTCCCACATGTCATGCAAGCTGGTCCGGGACAGAAGAAGCCAGACCGCCGCGCGCGGAGCGTGTAACCGCCCAGCGGTTACAAGCACTCCTCCACTTTCGCCTAAACCAGCGGGTGAAAGGGTGGACCGCCATGCAGATGGCATGCAACTGCACCACGGAGGCACACCCCTTCGACTTTGACACATCTAGCATGGAGTCCCAGGCCCACACGTCATGTAACCGGCGTGCCGGTTACTACGTGCGAAAAACTGCACCGCCACTTACGCCAATGTCGCGCCTTCTCGACTGCGGAACCGGTGCCGCGACTCGAGGCAACCCCGCGCATGGCCCAACAGCGCCAACCGAGCACATCGGTCACGGGTCAGTCAGCCGCGGGAGAAGGCGCGACGGTCGATATGGCCAAAAGTGGGCCGGCAGTAATGGCGGCAGCAGGCGAGCGGAAGCGGCGGTCAAATCGTCTGCAGGCTCATGGAGCAGCAGGAGAGCCCTCTCCCATGGTGTGAAGACAAAACACCCGTTCCTCGAACGACACGCACAACGGCTGCCCCGCGAACCACCCGTCCCGTCGCATTAACTTCGCGGCAGGGCAGGCAACACCTTTGGCAGGAGAAGCGGGCAACGTTTCACCTCCGCCATGATGACCGTGTCAAAAAGGTGCGCCACGTCGTTTAAATTCATATCCTTTTCCTTCTCCCCTTCCTCTCTCTTGCTACAGGGACCAGGAAGGGGGATATTCTGGAAGGGATCCTTCTCCGCGAAGGAAGCGGGCCCCGAGCCCTCTTACTGATCAGGGGTTCGAAGGCTGGACCCTCGGAAGGGTTTCGACAGCCGCCTCAGAGCACTCCGGCTCTGCGCCCACTACTGATCAGAGGTTCGAAGGCTGGCCCCTCAAAAGGGTTCGACAGCCGCCTTAGAGCACTCGGGCTCCGCGCCCACTACTGATCAGGGATTCGAAGGCTGGCCCCTCGAAGGGTTCGACAGCCGCCCCAGAGCACGCAGAGCGAGGGATGACTCTAGGTACGTCCGATACATGGCCGAGGCTCAGGCTACGCTCCCGAGGTACCCTAGGACATTTCCGAGACCGGCAGGAGCGATTCTATAACGGAATCCCATCAGAGGGAGGCATCGAGCCCTCGGACCCTATCAAACGGGATCGGGTCCGGCAAATCACCTGCAGGTACTTTTGGAGCGCGCCTCTGGGCCACTAATCGACCCTTATCGAACGGGGCACGGGCGTCCACTCGGATCACCCGTTAGTAACTCATTGGAGACACCATGTTCGGCGCCCTCTGAGGGCAACATGGCGCTTTCCCCCCTCCTCCTTGCGGAAAGGCGATGAAGGGGCATATGATAAAAGCTGAGTCAGTCCTTGATCATCCTCTCGCTCTATGCAGAGGCTCGGGGGCTGCTCTCGCAAACCCGGCTCCGGCCAAACCGTTGACAGCGTCAACAAACCAGCCCGAGAACTCGGAACCTGACCATGCACCCGGGCTACGATCAGATCGCATGAGGGAACAACCAGACCGGCCGAGGCATCACGAAAGGCATTTAAGACCTCGGAGGAGTCAAACCACTCCTTCGAGGTCTTGGGGGCTACACCCGGCGGGCGCGCTCGCGCGCACCCACTGGAACAAAATGTAACCGAGAAAGGTCGGTCGTCTTGCAAAAAAAGTGCGACAAAGCCTCCAAGCGAGTACCAACACTCCCTTTGAGGCTCAGGGGCTACTGTCGGGGACCATAATTAGGGGTACCCCCAAGACTCCTAATCTCGGCTGGTAATCACCATCAGCACAAAGCTGCATAGCCTGATGGGCGCAATTCAAGTCAAGGCCCCATCCACTCAAGGGACGCGATCTCGCCTCGCTCGAACCCAGCCTCGGGCAGGAACAGTAGACCCAGGAGAATTCACGCCTCGCCCGAGGGCCTCCTCAAGCAACGGGCGCACCCTCGACTCGCCCGAGGCCCAGCTCGGGCAGGCTTCGCAGTGAAGCAACCTTGGCCAGATCGCCTCGCCAACCGACTGTATCGCAGGAGTATTCAATGCGAGGATCGCCTGACAGCTTATCCTGACACACGTTTCTCAGTCGACAGGGCCGAAGTGGCCACAGTCACTTCGCCCCTCCACTGACTGACCTGACAGGAAAACAGCGTCGCCTGCCCCGCTCCGACTGTTGTGCGACCCGCCAGGGTGAGGCTGACAACAGCTAAGTCCGGCCTCAGGCGCAACAAGAAGCTCCGCCTCGCCCGACCCTAGGGCTCGGCCCCCGCCTCGGCCTCGGAAGACGGTCTCCGCCTCGCCCGACCCCAGGGCTCGGCCTCAACCTCGGCCTCGGAAGGTGGTCTCCGCCTCGCCCGACCCCAAGGCTCAGCCTCAACCTCGACCTCGGAAGACGGTCTCCGCCTCACCCGACCCCAAGGCTCGGCCTCAACCTCGACCTCGGAAGACGGTCTCCTCCTCGCCCGACCCTAGGGCTCGGTGAAAGGGAAATGTGCCTTTGGGCCATTTCTAAGTATTTTGGTGATTGAGTGCAAACACAAGTGCTTAAATGTGAAAATATGCCCAAGGATGAACAAAGTGCAAATCACAAGTTAAGGTATGTTTCTAAGCCTTAGTACATTGGTTTGTGTACTAATATTCTTGTCTAAGTGTTAGAAACAGGAAGAAGAAAAGAAGTGGAGAGTGGCTGTGTGCAGCCGAAGGCTGTTTCGGGCTGGGGCACCGGACTGTCCGGTGTGCACCGGACAGTGTCCGGTGCGCCAGACCAGCATGGAGCAAACCAGCCGCTCTCGGGTTTTTCTCCGGCGACTTCGGCTAAAATTCACCGGACTGTCCGGTGTGCACCGGACTGTCCGGTGAGCCAACGGTCGGCCGGGCCAACGGTCGGCCGCACGATCGCCGCGCGACACGTGGCCGAGCCAACGGTCGGAAGGAAGCACCGGACTGTCCGGTGTGCACCGGACTGTCCGGTGCGCCAGATCTGCAGTGGTCGGCAACGGTCGGCTGCGCCTGTTAAGGAAAGAAATCGGGCACCGGACAGTGTCCGGTGTGCACCGGACTGTCCGGTGCGCCCGACGACAGAAGGCAAGGATGGCCTTCCAGAATTGTTCTCAACGGCTCCTAGCTGCCTTGGGGCTATAAAAGGGGCCCCTAGGCGCATGGAGAAGGACACCAAGTATTCCTTGAGCACTCTTGATCACTCACACATCAATCTCGCGCACTTGTTCGACATTCTAGTGATTTGAGCTCCGTTCTAGTGTGCTAGTCTTTTGAGCTCAAGTCTGGGTCTTGTGTGTGCGTATTCGCTGTGATCTTTGTGTCGTGTGTGAGTTGCTAATCCCTCCCTTGCTCTGTGATTCTCTGTGAACATCTTTTGTAAGGGCGAGAGGCTCCAAGTTGTGGAGATTTCTCGCAAACGGGATTGAGAAAAGAAAAGCAAGAACACCGTGGTATTCAAGTTGATCATTGGATCACTTGAGAGGAGTTGAGTGCAACTCTCGTCCGTTGGGACGCCACAACGTGGAGTAGGCAAGTTTTGTACTTGGCCGAACCACGGGATAACCACTGTGTCATCTCTGTGATTGGATTCTTGTGGTTATTGTGTTTTGACTCCTCTCTAGCCACTTGGCATAAACTGTGCTAACGCCTAATCAAGTTTTGTGGCTATAAGTTTAAGTTTTTACAGGATCACCTATTCACCCCCCCCCCTCTAGGTGCTCTCAATTGGTATCAGAGCCGTTCTCTTCAAGAAAGGGACTAACCGCCCGAAGAGATGGATCCTAAGGGGAAGGGAATTGTGATCAACGACAAGGAGAAGGAGTCCTTCGTCAACGAGCCAAGGGATGACAAGTCCAATGACTCGGGCTCGGGCCACAAGCGAAAAGATGGGAAGAAGAAGAAGACAAGACGCATCAAGGAGATCGTCTACTACGACAGCGATGAGTCCTCTTCTTCCCAAAAGGACGACGACAACGACTACAGGAAGACGGTCAATTCGAACTTTTCATTTGATTATTCTCGTATTCCACATAGTTCGAATTCGCATTTGCTTTCCATTCCTCTTGGTAAACCTCCACACTTTGATGGGGAGGACTACGGATTTTGGAGTCACAAAATGCGTAGTCATTTATTCTCTCTCCATCCAAGCATATGGGAGATTGTAGAGAATGGAATAAAATTTGATAGCTCGGATAGCCCTATGTTTATCAATGAACAAATTCATAAAAATGCACAAGCTACTACTGTTCTCTTAGCATCTTTGTGCAGGGAAGAGTACAATAAGGTGAGCGGCTTGGACAATGCCAAGCAGATATGGGACACCCTCAAGATCTCTCACGAGGGGAACGACATCACCATGCTCACCAAGATGGAGTTGGTGGAGGGCGAGCTTGGACGATTCGCCATGATAAGGGGAGAAGAGCCAACTCAAACTTACAACCGGCTCAAGACCCTTATCAACAAGATAAGGAGCTACGGAAGCACGCGTTGGACGGATCATGACGTCGTCCGCCTAATGCTCAGGTCATTTACCGTTCTTGATCCTCATCTCGTGAACAATATTCGTGAGAATCCCAGGTACACGATGATGACGCCCGAAGAAGTACTTGGAAAATTCGTGAGCGGGCGGATGATGATCAAGGAGGCAAGATACGTCGACGACGCGTTGAACGGTCCACTCCACGAGTCTCAACCCATTGCTCTAAAGGCAACAAGGAGCAAGGAGTCGCTACCTAGCAAGGTGGCGCAAGTTGAGGCGGCCGGGCTCAATGATGAAGAGATGGCTCTTATCATCAAAAGATTCAAGACAGTGCTGAAGGGTCACAAGGGGCAGCCAAGCAAGAACAAGACAAAGGGGAAGCGCTCATGCTTCAAGTGCGGTAAAATTGGTCATTTTATCGCTAACTGCCCCGATAACGACAGTGACCAGGAACAGGGAAACAAGAGGGAAAAGAAGAAGAATTACAAGAAGGCCAAGGGCGAGGCGCATCTCGGCAAGGAGTGGGATTCGGATTGCTCCTCCTCCGACTCCGACAATGAGGGACTCGCCGCCACTGCCTTCAACAAATCGGCTCTCTTCCCCAACGAGCATCACACTTGCCTCATGGCAAGGGAAAAGAAGGTAATCACTCGTAATGCTAATACTTATGATTCTTCTAGTGATGATGAATCTAGTGAGGATGAAATTGATTACTCTAGTTTATTCAAGGGATTGGATAGAACTAAGATAGCTAAGATTAATGAGCTGATTGATGCCTTAAATGAAAAGGATAGAATCTTAGAGAAACAAGAAGACCTTTTATATGAAGAACATGATAAGTTTGTAGAGGCTCAAAAATCCCTTGCATTAGAAATTAAGAGGAATGAAATGCTTGCTTGTGAAGTGTCAACATGCCATGATTCAATTTCTAAATTAAAGAGCATTAATGATGACTTAAATGCTAAACTAGTAGAAGCACATAAATCCAACTCTTGTGTTGAACATGTTGAAGTTTGCACTAGGTGTAAGGATGTTGATATTAATGCTTGTAGTGAACACGTAGTTTCCATTTCAAAATTGAATGATGAATTAGCTAGTCTTAATGCCCAACTTAAGACTAGCAAAAGTGATTTTGAGAAACTAAAATTTGCTAGGGATGCCTACACGGTTGGTAGACACCCCTCAATTAAGGATGGGCTTGGCTTCAAGAGGGAAACCAAGAACTTAAAAAGCCATAAGGCTCCCATCTCTGCCAAGGAGAAAGGGAAGGCCCCTATGGCAAGTAGCACTAAAAGAAATCATGCTTTCATATATCATGATAGGAGACAAACTAGAAATGCTTATAGGAGTTATAATGCATATGATGATTTTAACTCTCATGCCATGTTTGCTTCTAGTTCTTCCTTTATGCATGATGGAAATGTGTCTAGGAGAAATGCTATTCATCATGTGCCTAGGAAGAATATTATTCATGCTCCTAGGAAAGTAGTGAATGAACCTTCTACAATTTATTGTGCTTTGAATGCCTCCTTTGCAATTTGTAGAAAGGATAGAAAAGTAATTGCTAGGAAGTTAGGGGCAAAATGCAAAGGTGATAAAACTTGCATTTGGGTCCCTAAGGAAATTGTGACTAACCTTGTAGGACCCAACAAGAGTTGGGTACCTAAGTCCCAAGCCTAAATTTGCCTTGCAGGTTTATGCATCCGGGGGTTCAAGCTGGATTATCGACAGCGGATGCACAAACCATATGACGGGGGAGAAGAAGATGTTCACCTCCTACGTCAAGAATAAAGATTCCCAAGATTCAATTATATTCGGTGATGGGAATCAAGGCAAGGTAAAAGGTTTAGGTAAAATTGCAATTTCCAATGAGCACTCCATATCTAATGTGTTTTTAGTTGAGTCTCTTGGATATAATCTGCTATCTGTGAGTCAATTATGCAATATGGGATATAACTGTCTATTTACAAATGTAGATGTGTCTGTCTTTAGAAGAAGTGATGGTTCACTAGCTTTTAAGGGTGTATTAGACGGCAAACTTTATTTAGTTGATTTTGCAAAAGAAGAGGCCGGTCTAGATGCATGCTTAATAGCTAAGACTAGCATGGGCTGGCTGTGGCATCGCCGCTTAGCACATGTGGGGATGAAGAACCTTCACAAGCTTCTAAAGGGAGAACACGTGATAGGTCTAACTAATGTTCAATTCGAAAAAGATAGACCTTGTGCAGCTTGTCAAGCAGGGAAACAGGTGGGAGGCTCTCATCACACCAAAAATGTGATGACGACATCAAGACCCTTGGAGATGCTGCATATGGACCTTTTTGGACCCGTCGCCTATCTGAGCATAGGAGGAAGTAAGTATGGTTTAGTTATTGTTGATGACTTTTCTCGCTTCACTTGGGTGTTCTTCTTGCAGGAAAAGTCCGAAACCCAAGGGACCCTCAAACGCTTCCTCAGGAGAGCTCAAAATGAGTTTGAGCTCAAAGTGAAGAAGATAAGGAGCGACAACGGATCCGAGTTCAAGAACCTTCAAGTGGAGGAGTTCCTTGAAGAGGAAGGGATCAAGCACCAGTTCTCCGCTCCCTACACACCACAGCAAAATGGTGTGGTAGAGAGGAAGAACAGGACGCTAATCGACATGGCAAGGACTATGCTTGGAGAGTTCAAGACCCCTAAGCATTTTTGGTCGGAAGCCGTGAACACGGCTTGCCACGCCATCAACAGGGTCTACCTTCATCGCCTCCTCAAGAAGACGTCGTATGAGCTACTAACCGGTAACAAACCCAATGTATCGTACTTTCGTGTATTTGGGAGTAAATGCTACATTCTAGTGAAGAAGGGTAGAAATTCTAAGTTTGCTCCCAAAGCTGTAGAAGGGTTTTTGTTAGGTTATGACTCAAATACAAAGGCGTATAGAGTCTTCAACAAATCATCGGGTTTGGTTGAAGTCTCTAGCGACGTTGTATTTGATGAGACTAATGGCTCTCCAAGAGAGCAAGTTGTTGATTGTGATGATGCAGATGAAGAAGACGTTCCAACGGCCGCCATACGCACCATGGCGATTGGAGAAGTGCGGCCACAGGAACAAGATGAATAAGATCAACCCTCTTCCTCAATTATGGTGCATCCCCCGACTCAAGACGATGAACAGGTTCATCAAAAGGAGGCGTGTGATCAAGGGGGAGCACAAGATGATAACGTGATGGAGGAAGAAGCGCAACCGGCACCTCCAACCCAAGTTCGAGCGACGATCCAAAGGGATCATCCCGTCGACCAAATTCTGGGTGACATTAGCAAGGGAGTAACAACTCAGTCTCGATTAGTTAATTTTTGTGAACATTACTCTTTTGTCTCTTCTATTGAGCCTTTCAGGGTAGAAGAGGCCTTGCTAGATCCGGACTGGGTGTTGGCCATGCAAGAGGAGCTAAACAACTTCAAGCGCAATGAAGTTTGGACACTGGTGCCTCGTCCGAAGCAAAATGTTGTGGGAACCAAGTGGGTGTTCCGCAACAAACAGGACGAGCACGGGGTGGTGACGAGGAACAAGGCTCGACTTGTGGCAAAAGGTTATGCCCAAGTCGCAGGTTTGGACTTTGAGGAGACTTTTGCTCCTGTGGCTAGGCTAGAGTCCATTCGTATCTTGCTAGCATATGCCGCTCACCATTCTTTCAGGTTGTACCAAATGGATGTGAAGAGCGCTTTCCTGAATGGGTCAATCAAGGAGGAGGTGTACGTGGAGCAACCCCCTGGCTTCGAGGATGAACGGTACCCCGACCACGTGTGTAAGCTCTCTAAGGCGCTCTATGGACTTAAGCAAGCCCCAAGAGCATGGTATGAATGCCTTAGAGATTTCTTAATTGCTAATGCTTTCAAGGTTGGGAAAGCCGATCCAACTCTTTTTACTAAGACTTGTAATGGTGATTTGTTTGTGTGCCAAATTTATGTCGATGACATAATATTTGGTTCTACTAACCAAAAGTCTTGTGAGGAGTTTAGCAGGGTGATGACGCAGAAATTCGAGATGTCAATGATGGGCGAGTTGAACTACTTCCTTGGGTTCTAAGTGAAGCAACTCAAGGACGGCACCTTCATCTCCCAAACGAAGTACACGCAAGATCTGCTAAAGCGGTTTGGGATGAAGGACGCCAAGCCCGCAAAGACGCCGATGGGAACCGACGGACACACCGACCTCAACAAAGGAGGTAAGTCCGTTGATCAAAAAGCATACCGGTCAATGATAGGTTCTTTGCTTTATTTATGTGCTAGTAGACCGGACATTATGCTTAGCGTATGCATGTGTGCTAGATTTCAATCCGATCCTAAGGAGTGTCACTTAGTGGCGGTGAAGCGAATTCTTAGATATTTGGTTGCTACGCCTTGCTTCGGGCTCTGGTATCCAAAGGGGTCTACCTTTGACTTAGTTGGATACTCAGATTCCGACTATGCTGGATGTAAGGTCGATAGGAAGAGCACATCGGGGACGTGCCAATTCTTAGGAAGGTCCCTGGTGTCATGGAACTCTAAGAAACAAACCTCCGTTGCCCTATCCACCGCTGAGGCCGAGTATGTTGCCGCAGGACAGTGTTGCGCACAACTACTTTGGATGAGGCAAACCCTCAGGGACTTTGGCTACAATCTGAGCAAAGTCCCACTCCTATGTGATAATGAGAGTGCTATCCGCATGGCGGAAAATCCTGTTGAACACAGCCGCACAAAGCACATAGACATCCGGCATCACTTTTTGAGAGACCACCAGCAAAAGGGAGATATCGAAGTGTTTCATGTTAGCACCGAGAACCAGCTAGCCGATATCTTTACCAAGCCTCTAGATGAGAAGACCTTTTGTAGGCTGCGTAGTGAGTTAAATGTCTTAGATTCGCGGAACTTGGATTGAATTGTAGCATACATGTGTTTATGCTTTTGATCATGTTCCTTTTTGCATTTTGTTGCTTATAATGGTGCTCAAGTTGTACAAACACTCCCTGGACCTCACAAGTCCGTTGCAAAGTGATGCACATGTGTAGGGGGAGATGTGTTACAACTTGACCCTTTGAGACTAACCATGTGCTTGAGTTTGATGATTTAGTCTCGAAGGAGGATTGAAAGGGAAAAGGTGGACTTGGACCATGAAAGACTTCCACTACACTCCGATGAGAGGGTAACTAATTCCAAGTTCATCTCATGAAATCTTATTGCCATTTGCTCTTAATTGAAGACTTTGGTGAGGCAATGGGGTTAATAGGCCAAGATTGATCCCGTTTTGGTGCTTGATGCCAAAGGGGGAGAAAATAAAGGCCAAAGCGATAAATGGATCAGCTACCACTTGAGAGATTTTGAAAATAGTAGAATAGAGTTTTTGTGTTGTTAAACTCTTTTATTGTCTCTCTTGTCAAAAGTTGGCTTCTTGTGGGGAGAAGTATTGATTATGGGAAATAGGGGGAGTTTTTGAAATCTTTGATCAATCTCTTTTGGAATGACTCTCTTTATGCTTCAACATGTGTGTTTGACTTAGAGATAGAGATTTGAGTTTGATTTGAAAAAAAAACAAACCAAGTGGTGGCAAAGGATGATCCATATATGCCAAAATTGAATAAAACTCAAAGTTAGTTTTTATTTGAAGTAGTTTTGCACTTGTTCCACTTGCTTTATGTTGTGTTGGCATAAATCACCAAAAAGGGGGAGATTGAAAGGGAAATGTGCCTTTGGGCTATTTCTAAGTATTTTGGTGATTGAGTGCAAACACAAGTGCTTAAATGTGAAAATATGCCCAAGGATGAACAAAGTGCAAATCACAAGTTAAGGTATGTTTCTAAGCCTTAGTACATTGGTTTGTGTACTAATATTCTTGTCTAAGTGTTAGAAACAGGAAGAAGAAAAGAAGTGGAGAGTGGCTGTGTGCAGCCGAAGGCTGTTTCGGGCTGGGGCACCGGACTGTCCGGTGTGCACCGGACAGTGTCCGGTGCGCCAGACCAGCATGGAGCAAACCAGCCGCTCTCGGGTTTTTCTCCGGCGACTTCGGCTAAAATTCACCGGACTGTCCGGTGTGCACCGGACTGTCCGGTGAGCCAACGGTCGGCCGGGCCAACGGTCGGCCGCACGATCGCCGCGCGACACGTGGCCGAGCCAACGGTCGGAAGGAAGCACCGGACTGTCCGGTGTGCACCGGACTGTCCGGTGCGCCAGATCTGCAGTGGTCGGCAACGGTCGGCTGCGCCTGTTAAGGAAAGAAATCGGGCACCGGACAGTGTCCGGTGTGCACCGGACTGTCCGGTGCGCCCGACGACAGAAGGCAAGGATGGCCTTCCAGAATTGTTCTCAACGGCTCCTAGCTGCCTTGGGGCTATAAAAGGGGCCCCTAGGCGCATGGAGAAGGACACCAAGTATTCCTTGAGCACTCTTGATCACTCACACATCAATCTCGCGCACTTGTTCGACATTCTAGTGATTTGAGCTCCGTTCTAGTGTGCTAGTCTTTTGAGCTCAAGTCTGGGTCTTGTGTGTGCGTATTCGCTGTGATCTTTGTGTCGTGTGTGAGTTGCTAATCCCTCCCTTGCTCTGTGATTCTCTGTGAACATCTTTTGTAAGGGCGAGAGGCTCCAAGTTGTGGAGATTCCTCGCAAACGGGATTGAGAAAAGAAAAGCAAGAACACCGTGGTATTCAAGTTGATCATTGAATCACTTGAGAGGAGTTGAGTGCAACTCTCGTCCGTTGGGACGCCACAACGTGGAGTAGGCAAGTTTTGTACTTGGCCGAACCACGGGATAACCACTGTGTCATCTCTGTGATTGGATTCTTGTGGTTATTGTGTTTTGACTCCTCTCTAGCCACTTGGCATAAACTGTGCTAACGCCTAATCAAGTTTTGTGGCTATAAGTTTAAGTTTTTACAGGATCACCTATTCACCCCCCCCCCCTCTAGGTGCTCTCACTCGGCAACAACCTTGACCTTGGAGGAGTCTCCACCTCGCCCGACCTTGGGCTCGGACTAACCACGCCACAGGGGGGTACATCATTACCCTACCCCTAGCTAGCTCAGGCTACGGGGAACAAGACCGGTGTCCCATCTGGCTCACCCCGGTAAACAAGTAATGATGACACCCCGCGTGCTCCCATGACGACGGCGGTTCTCAGCCCCCTACGGAAGCAAGGAGACGTCAACAAGGTCCCGTCAGCCCCGACATCTGTGCTTCTGCAGGGCTCAAGCGCTCCTCCGACGGCCACGACGTCACATGCATAGGGCACTAGCACCTCTCCGATAGCCACGTCGGCACGTACATAGGGCTCTGGCTCCTCTCTGCTGGACACGTTAGCATATTGCTACACCCCCCATTGTACATCTGGACCCTCTCCTTACATCTATAAAAGGAAGGTTCAGGGCCCTCGTACGAGGAGGTGGCCGCGCGGGAGGACGGGCTGACGAGCAGGCTCTCTCCCTCTCTCGCGAACGCTTGTAACCCCCTACTGCAAGCGCATCCATCCTAGACGCAGGATAACACGAGCCGCGGTTCCCTTTCCCCCTTGTGTTCCATCTCGCGCTGACCCATCTGGGCTCGGACACGCAACGACAATTTACTCGTCGGTCCAGGGACCCCCCCAGGGTCGAAATGCCGACACTTTCCTTTCTACATTTTCTTTGTAAATCCATGTTTAATTTGTTTAGAATTAATTGGAGCAATAATTTTTTCAGAGATGTATTGCAAAATTTTAGGCATAAAACATTTGTATACAAACGACAATATCAATTTCAAATATATTTGTTTGCATAAATGCACATTCTTCACGAGTAGCATGTCCATGGATCTCCTTTGCATTCATTTACGAGTAGTAGCAAGAGAGAAATGCAGAGGGAGGAAGTGAAGGATATAGTAGTAGAGTAGAAAGGAGAAGCAACAGTACAAGAAATTGGCAGGTTGTGCGGTAGAAGTGTGCCTTTGGGTTCCACACGCGAGTGCTTGGGCGAATGGTGCGAATAGGGGCTGAGAGGATGTGCATGCCTGCACCTTCTTGTTTTTGAGATGTGATCTCTATTCTCCATATGTACTTGGCTTAGCATACTTTTGTTTCATGAATACAGTTCTGCTACTATCACTGGTAAGTAGTAAGTATGGATGAGAAAATTATTTCCAATCTCATGGATTTTTTTACTGCTGATTGTGGAATTGTGAAATCTGCAGACCTCAAACTCACTCCTTAATGATCTCTTGGTTATACAGAATCCTCATGCATGCACTATACATACATGATCTCTTGGTTATATCAACCATATTGTTGACTGCAAACTGTAACCTAACACCATTATGTTTTGTTTTAGGATATTAACTCTAGAGGTGGTAAAGCATCCCAGTCAGTTATCAAAACTACTCTTATGTCTTGTTATAAAATTTAAATCCTTATTAGAAGCATCATTCGTTGCAAATCTTATATATATATATATATATGTAAATTTATTTGTTTCAGTTTAGTTATGTATTGATTGTTGCCAAACACTTTGTGAGATATTGAGGTTGATGATATGTGTTGTTCGTTTTGATGTAATAATTTTGCAGTAATATTATATTGAATAAAATTTGTGTGCGAGTACTCTGAATTCACTGTGTTTGGGCTTTCTTTTAGATATTTTATTTCTTGCATTTCTAGAACTAAATTGTGTACGACAAACTATATATATATTAATAAAAGGACAAAAATGTAAACTGTAGGAATAATCATTATTTTAACTGCTTCTCTTATTTTATTTAAGCATTGTCCTTATCCCGGTACCACATATGAAACTGAACGTAGGACGGTAGGAGTATATTTCGTATGTAGACCAAATGGCTAAAACCATCCAATATTTTCATAAACTGAAAATGCAGAGAAAGCAACAAAGTTGTATCAATATACAGCCATACAAGCTTAGTATTGGATGGTTTTTAATTTGTATAGCAAAGCACGGGCACATACATATATATCTTTTAATGTATGTAAATCTTCTTAACCTTTAAAATATACTAACAAGAAGGTATAACGATAATTAATGTTTCTACATCTTAATATATTTTATGATTATATATTGACTCCGTAGCAACGCACGGGCATACACCTAGTCTAACTATTATATGAAAGGACAAGTCGTGTAGGAGTAGGCTGTCAAGTTGTCTATACGTGTCACTAGAATAACCCATCAACTGAATAAAATATTAGCCATGGTCTAAACATTTCTAGTTACCAGTCAGTGAGAGTATCTTATATCTTAGGATCTGTTTGGTTTAACTTTTGACTTTGATTTTTGCTGCTTAAAAACCAAAAGCTAAATCAAAGAGTTGAATCTATAAAGCAGTTTTTTTTTAAATCGAGTTTTCTCGTAGTGCAAACCTAAAAGCATCTTTGGACTTGTTTTTAGCGGTTTTTGAATGAAACTCTTAAAATATATATGGAACAATTTTTAACAGTTTTAGTGGTTTTCACCAAATGATTTTTAGCTTTTTAACAGATTATAGTCTATAATATTTTTGTTCACAACTTACAACGACATTTTTCAAAGTCACAGCTCAACCAAACAAACCCCGTAGACATATACAATCTCGTGCCTTCAGATCCATTTTCTTAAGTATAAGATACAACTTTTAGTCTCTAAATCATAAATGCGATAGTATGTATAGAAAGCTATGAAAAGATGTGTTTTTCGTGGCGATTTTGTCTCTTAATTCTTTTGACTTACCCCTTTAAAGACCTCTTTAATGAAGTTGTATCTTCCTGCCCTTCAATGCTCCATGTATTCCACAATGTCTAAGGGGATAAACGCAAAAAATTTCAAGACAGTTCTTCACCAAGCCATGTTTCTTGCACTCAGCTCGAAACCAGGACACGGAGCTATGTCTCCATTGTATTGTATCCATCGGCTCTTCTCATATGTGCTGCTCCTAGTGCAAGGACACGGTAAGAATCTAAACTATTAAGATATAAAATTTTAGACACAATCATTTGTACTAAACTATGTCTTAGACGTGTTTTACACTTGGACAACCGTATCATAGTGTCTACATTGTATATGCCCTAAAGCCGTCTATATATAGAAATTGTTTTTCACCAAGCACCCATTTCTCCGTCGTGGGACCAGAACGCCTTTTTTCGGTAGGAGCCGATTGGCACAACTGCTGGTCGTGGTTGGCCTGCACCGTGCCCGCCACTAATGTCAGCTTGCTTCCTCTCAGGGCCTCCTAAACACATTGGTATTGGTTGAACTAGGCTTTAATTTCGTCTTAGAATAATCTCAACTGAAAAGGTTCCACTTTATTAAAAAAAAGGCACCCAAGTCGGGCATTATTGGTTGGGAGAAAGGAAGAATCCTTAGAACTGTCTCGGCTGTTTTGTTAATCTCTCACGTCAACTTGCTAGGGATGCCTGGGAGCTGGGAGCCTGGGACCGAACTGCGTTGGCTAAAGGTGTCTGGATCATGCATATGGGCCTGTTTGGTTTGCGGTAAAAAAACTACCACGCCAAAGATTTGACAACCAAAACATAGAAAAAAATTTGCCATAAATTTTTACAAGCCATCTGAGAGACAGATAAGTTTGGATAGCAAAAAGAATACTCCCTCCGTTTCTTTTTAGTAATATAATTTTGCATTATTCAGCGATAACTAAAACGAAATGGAGGGAGTACTAGCCAAGATTATGGTTTATTAGATATTTGACTTAGCAAGCATATTTTAAAAGTGAACCAAACAGACTCCATATTTTAAAAGTGAACCAAAAATAATGCTCGTTATTAAAAAAAAATAAGGAGCATTATTTTACCTGTCCAAGCTTTAGCTAATTTTAGCTACCTAATTTATCTAATGAACTAATTATTAGCCGGTGGTCGAACTAACAATTAGTCTAAGACTTTAGTTGGGTTGCTTGGAACCCCTACAACTAATTTTAGTTGCTAACGATTATTTTTGGAGGTTCCAAAGAGATTCTAAGTCGGTGCTTGCCAAATTTTGCGGTGGTTAGGGATCTCAGAATAAATTTGTACTAAGGGAAAGGTAACAAAACGCTACGGCTCCTTGCGGCACAGTTTGGGCTATGGGCTTCACACCAGGGAGTAGTTTGTGTTGTAAAACAGAACATTTGATGCTCATCTATCTTTGCTTAGAACAAAAATAAAAAAATTGATTCGCCATATATTTTAAGAGCTATATGCGCTAACATACCATATGTTGTTAGAATTATAGGCATTTTCCGTACCATTTTAATTCCATAAATTAACATTATGATGATGACATACATAGATAACATGATCTCAAAAATATCCATAACAATATGGATCATGAGAACACAAAGCATATGAAGCATGTAAATCATATAAATAAAATAAGTATATAAACATGGTTCATGGATTATTGCGGAACAACTGGAAATAAACAGATAATAATATAAACATGATGACTGTAAAATTAAGACAGACAGATATAACATATTATAATACGATAGAACAAAACTACATACGACATATATAATATGCAGAATATAAAACTGTAATGAACTGAATTGATCATACCCTCCCATGCGCTCCGAGGATCCTGATCCTTGTCCAACTTCTCTTGTCATCCGATCGAGATGAATACACCAAGAACCAGCGATGAATACAACGACAGACGTTGGGCAGTCGCGTAGACGCTCCCCAAAAACCTAATTGCCGATCCCCGTGCAAGGTCTCAAACGGCACCGGCTTCGGAGGCACCTGCCCTCTCGCTTCTCTGTGCGCGCAGAGTCACGAGATGGAAATACTCTCACTCGGCGGCTGGACTGTGATTCTGAAAGTGTTCTCGCGTGTACCGAGTGACAGGGGCGCTCCTCTATTTAACCTCTCGCAGAGGGAAGCTGAAGGAGAAAGGTCGTCGAGTCACGCCAAGAGTCGGCCAGCTCTATCCGAGTTATGCCATGAGTCTTGGGCCCATGCTTCGTTGCGCCGAAGGTCTTGCGTGAAGAAGCAGCTTCGGCTGAAATCGTCCCCAGGAAATGGCCGAAGGTTCCTTTTTATAGAGCTTCGGCGTTGCAAACCGACATAAAGATAGAATGACCTTTTTATCCATAGAGGTCTAACATAATGTTGTAAACTTTTGTAAAGGGCATAATTGTAATTCGTCACAGGCTGCGTCCTGTGTCTATAAATAGATGAACAGTACCCCCGTACTGTTCACGCGGACTTGGCATTTGCTTTTGCGTCACGCTCGTACTTTTCACCTTCTCTCAGGACCGAAGGTACATTTGTAATTTGAAATCATTTCTGTTTTTCCATGTTAATAAAATAGAAATGAATCTATGATGATGCTTATATTATATTTCATGCTTTATGAGAGTCCTTCGTCATTACCTGTCATGTTTACGAAGGTATGTCTCTCATGACCTTCGTCCGAGACTCATTATTTCCCGAAGGGACATAATGCTTCGAAGGACGAAGGACTTTAACACTTACCACTTTTTATGTTGCCTTGTTCTTAATTCTTAGCATTTGAGAACAAGTCCCCAACATTGGCGCCCACCTCCGGTGAACTCACTTCCACTTTTCTGAGCTGATGGCTTCATTCAACAATCAAGCTGGAGTTGCTTCGGACTCGAAGCTGGTGCTCCCGATCACAGGTGGCTCGTCCTCAGAGCCAGCTAACAAGAAGCAGAAGAAGGAAGCGCAGAGAAGAGTACAGCATGTTGGGGTGCAAGGGCCCTTCATCAAATCAAGATGGTCTCACATTCCTATTACCTTCTCTCAAGAGGACCTTCAACTCAAAGATTACCCACACAACGATGCTATGGTTATCTCTTGTGTTATCAAAGGATTTCTGGTTCACAATGTCTTGGTCGATACAGGCAGTGCAGCTGACATCATATTTGCTAAAGCCTTCAGACAGATGCAAGAGCCAGAAGATAAGATTCATGATGCTACACATCCTCTTTGTGGCTTCGGAGGAAGACAGATTGTAGCACTGGGCAAGATCACCATGTCAGTAACCTTCGGATTCATCAACAACACTAGAACTGAGCAAGTTGTGTTTGACATTGTTGACATGGAATATCCTTACAATGCAATTATTGGTCGAGGTACTCTTAATGCCTTCGAAGCAATCCTTCATCCTGCCTATCTTTGCATGAAGATACCTTCGGACCAAGGGCCTATTGCCATCCATGGAAGCCAGGAAGCTGCTAGAAGGGCCGAAGGAAGCTGGACCGACTCCAAGGCAATCCATAATATAGATGGAACTGAAGCTTGTGAACAGTACAAATTCAGAAGGGAGAAGGCAGCTTCAGCAGATCAGCCGAAGCCCATGCTTTTGTGTGAGGACATAGCAGAGCAGAAGGTGCTGTTGGGTTCGCAATTATCTGAAGACCAGGAGAAAACCTTGATAAGGTTTTTATTCAACAATAAAGATGTTTTTGCATGGTCGGCTAATGATCTCTGTGGAGTAAATCGGGATGTTATTGAACATTCGCTCAATGTTGACCCATCCTTCAGACCCCGAAAGCAGAGGCTTCGGAAAATGTCTGATGACAAGGCCGAAGGGGCTCGCGATGAAGTAAAAAGACTCCTCAGTGCAGGAGTTATCAGAGAAGTGAAGTATCCAGAGTGGCTAGCTAACACTGTTATGGTGAAGAAGGCCAATGGCAAGTGGAGAATGTGTATCGATTTCACAGATCTCAACAAAGCTTGTCCGAAGGACGAATTCCCGCTGCCAAGGATAGACTCTCTAGTCGATGCAGCAGCTTCTTCAGAGCTCATGAGTCTCTTGGACTGTTACTCAGGATATCATCAAATCTGGATGAAAAAGGAAGATGAGCCGAAAACTAGCTTCATAACTCCAAGTGGCACGTATTGCTATCTTCGGATGCCTGAGGGGCTCAAAAACGCTGGAGGAAGTTTCAGCAGAATGACTGCGAAGGTTCTTCAGTCTCAAATAGGCAGAAATGTGTTGACCTATGTTGATGACATTATCGTCAAAAGCACGAAGCAGGAAAATCATATTGTTGATCTGCAGGAGACCTTCGCCAGCTTCAGACAAGCTGGTTTGAAGCTGAATCCAGAGAAATGTGTCTTCGGAGTAAAGAAGGGTAAATTTCTTGGATGCTTGGTTTCAACAAAGGGAATCGAAGCTAATCCAAATAAAATCGAAGCTATACTTCGAATGGAGCCACCAACTACAAGAAAAGGGGCCCAAAGATTGACAGGAAGGCTGGCATCTCTCAACAGATTTATATCCAGATCAGCAGAAAGAAACTTACCATTTTTCGAGGTGCTGAAGTCAGCCGAAGTCTTTCAATGGGGCCCAAGTCAACAAAAAGCCTTCGAAGAGTTGAAGCAATACTTGATAGATCTCACAACATTAACTCCGCCAACGCCAGGGGCTCCTCTGTTGTTATATGTGGCAGCTTCGCACTCAGCAGTAAGTGCGGCGCTTGTCCAGGAGAAGCTTTATGGCCAGCTTAAGAAGCAAGTTCCAGTGTATTTTGTATCTGAGGTCCTTAGTGTCTCAAAGAAAAATTATACAGAGCTGGAGAAGGTATTATATGCCGTTTTAATGGCATCCAGGAAGCTTCGGCATTATTTTCAGGCATACAATATCATTGTTCCTTCTTCGCAGCCGTTGAAGGATATAATGAGAAATAGAGAAGCTACTGGACGGATTGGGAAATGGGCTGCAGAGCTCAACGAATTTTACATTGATTATGTGCATAGATCTTCGATCCAGTCTCAAGCATTGGCAGATTTCATTGCCGACTGGACGCCAGGGGCTCAGGATGAAGAAGCAAATAAAGATACCGAAGTGTGGACAGTATTTTGTGATGGCTCTTGGGGAATCTTCGGAGCAGGTGCAGCTGCTGTGTTGGTTTCACCATCCAAGGTCAAAACTTGTTATGCAGCAAGGCTTGATTTTAGCTGCACGAACAATATTGCTGAGTACGAAGCCCTGCTTTTGGGCCTTCGGAAATTAAAGGCAATGGGAATCAGAAGGGCAATTCTCAAAACTGATTCCCAGGTGGTTTCGGGTCATGTTGACAAAAGTTGCAAGGCTAAAGATCCGAAGCTTGAAAAATATCTAGATACGGTCCGAAGGATCGAAGCATCCTTCGAAGGATTCTCTGTCAAAAATATTCCTCGAGGACAAAATGAGCATGCTGATTTGCTAGCTAAGTCTGCGGCACAGGGGCTGCCGTTACCTTCGGATGTGTTCTTCGAAACAATAAAGGCACCTTCAGTGGAGCTCCTTGAAAGAGCAGTCCTCAATATATCTCCTGTTTACAGCGAAGATTGGAGAACTGAAATAATCTCTTACCTTCAGGGTAAGTTCCTTTCAGATGACGAAGCTTACAACAAAAGAATAGAGGCAAGAGCTCGTCCGTATGTCATGATAGAAGGGGAATTATACAAACATGGAGTTTGCGCTCCGCTGCTCAAGTGCTTATCTAGAGCCGAAGGTATAGAGTTGATGAAAGAGATACATGCAGGCCTGTGTGGATCCCACATCGGATCCAGGCCATTACTTGGGAAAGTCTTCCGCCAAGGGTTTTATTGGCCGAAGGCAGCTTCGGATGCGGCGGAGTTAGTGCAAAAGTGCGAAGGTTGTCAGAAATGTGCAAAAGATCAAAAACAACCTTCGTCTTTGACACAGCTGATACAACCCATCTGGCCATTGCAAAGATGGGGCCTTGACTTGTTGGGTCCATTACCACCGGCTCAAGGGAATCTAAAATATGTTATAGTGGCTGTGGAGTATTTTTCCAAGTGGATTGAGGCGAAGCCATTGGCCACAATAACTTCGGCCACTGTCCAAAAGTTTTTCTGGCAGAATATTGTCTGTCGCTTCGGGGTACCGAAGGCAATCACTGTAGATAATGGAACGCAGTTTGACTCCGAAGCTTTCAGAAATTTCTGTGATCAAATTGGAACGAAGATCCATTTTGCATCAGTCAGGCATCCGGAGTCAAATGGGCTCGTTGAGAGGGCCAACGGCATTATAATGACAGGAATAATGAAGTTAATCTTCAATCAACCCAGGGGAAAGTGGCCAGATCAGTTAATCAAAGTGGTGTGGAGCCACAATACAACAACATCAAGGTCTACAGGCTTTACCCCATTCAAATTATTATTCGGTGACGAAGCAATAACTCCGGAGGAAGCAAAAGCTGGATCAATAAGAGTAGTAGCTTCGGCAGAATCAAGTCCCGAAGATCCTTGCCTTGTGGAAAAGGATGCTCTAGAAGGGATCATGCTTCAGGCCGTGGAGAATATCAATAAATATCAGGCTGAAACAGTTAAATGGCGAGATAGAAAAGTCCGGCTAAAAAATATTGAGCCGGGACACTTGGTGCTTCGGAGAGTGGCTAACCCAGATACAGTGGGTAAGCTACAGTTGAAATGGGAAGGACCATTCTTAGTAGTATCTTCGTCAAGGCCTGGATCGTACAGATTGAAGGACATGGATGGCAACGAAATTCCAAGGTCTTGGAATGCGGATGAGCTTCGGCGATATTATGTATAACATGATGTAATTTTTTATGTTTTTTCTTTTCTTTTTCATGGCACCCTTTTCCTTTCCGAAGGGGGAGAAAGGTTTTTAATGGGGCCATCATGTGTAATTTCCTTTTTTAGTCTTATAAGAGCAAAATCCCCCAAAAAATGTAAATGTAACAGCTGAGAACGCACCATCGAGTGCAGAAACTGAAAAAGAAAAAAAGAGAAGAAGCTCCAAAGACGTTCCTAAGGGAATGCAGAGCTTATACCGCCTAAGTAAAAGGCGAAGAAACTCCAAAGACGTTCCTAAGGGAATGCAGAGTTTATACCGTCTAAGTGAAAGACGAAGAAGCTCCAAAGACGTTCCTAAGGGAATGCAGAGCTTATACCGCCTAAGTAAAAGGCGAAGAAACTCCAAAGACGTTCCTAAGGGAATGCAGAGTTTATACCGTCTAAGTAAAAGACGAGGAAGCTCCAAAGTCGTTCCTAAGGGAATGCAGAGCTGATGTGTGGTTGATTCCAAGGAAATAATGGTTGAGTGTGGCTTCGGTTATATGCTTTGGACATTCATTCGCACATTACATCATGGCATTTGCATTCATAAGCATTCATTCATAGCATTTGTGTTCCTAAGTGGTTGCTTCGGCAAGAGGAAGAAGCAGTCCTTTATGTTTCGTCATGTACAAAAAAGAAAAGCTTTGGCAAAAAGAAGAAATGGTCTTTTATGCTTCGTTGTGTACGAAAAGAAGGGAAGGTGTTTTTTCGCCTTCGGCTCAAAATACTGATTTCGTCCACATCAAAGCGTCTCAATAAAAGGGTAAGAATATATTACAAGGTATGAACAAAGTTCCTTGAGAATAGATTAATTGTATTTACAAAAAAAAAAAAAGTTGTTACAAATTCTCCTGAGTTTTTTCTAGTCTGCTCCTATTAATCTTCGTCAGGTTTCTGCTTCGGCGGCATATACTTTAAGCATCACCTTCAGCTTCGTCATCCTACATGAATCAAGGTATCCCAAGTAAAAATCAAGTGTGAAGGAGAAGGTCAGTACAAAGTATGATTTCTTACTGGTTCAAGATGACTTCGAGCTTCGTCCCCAGCCTTCTCTCGCCCGCCTTTTGTCCATATCATTTTTATGAATCTATTTGAGATGCTCCGGGCGAGGTCAGGAATGTCGTCGAGAATTGATGGAGACAGGGCGAAGTTGGGCCTGTTGACAATTTTTCCATGCTCGCAGCCAGCCTTCAGGAATGCTGCAGCAGTACCCCGAGAAGCTACCCAGGCACAGAAGTCACCGTGCCCAGCTATAACTTCGTCAAGTTCTTCAATTTCAGCTTCGATATGATCGAAGGCTTTTGGTAAATCTTCATCCGAAGGGGTAAATTTCCCGCTGCTGGCTCCAACTGAGTAAAAGATCTTCTTTAGTTGTTGGATACAATTGTTGCTAAAATTCAAACATTTATCCTGAAGGCTTGTTAATGATTTCTTCAAATTTGAGTTGGCTTGGACTTCGGCTTCAAGTTTCGAATCAAGTTCTAGCTTCTCTTGTTCAAATTGTTTTGATTGGCAGAGAAGCTTCGAATTCAATTCTGCTACTTTGGCTTCAGTTTCTGCCAGCAAGCCTTCGGTTGATTGAAGTTCGAAGTCTTTCTTTTCAATAATAGCTGATTGTTCTTTTATCTTGCTCTCTAAATTTTCAATTATAGCTTCGTGCTTCTTATCTTCTAGATCTTGCTGCATCCTCAAAGCTTTGCTTAGAAGCATGCTCTGCAAATAAACAACCTTCGTTAAAGAATATTGCCATTATTAAAAAACAATAGAAGTTAGAGAGAAGGATGTTTACCTTGAAATTTGAATAAAATAAGCTGCCGACGATATGTTGTCGTCGGTAGCGGCTGATGTCTGTCTCTAGCTTCGGAAAACCGATACTCTTTGATAGAGTACCGATGACCTTAGCCCCAGCTGAGTCCCGGATGCAGCCCAGTTTTTCATCATCAATGCCTCCAAATAGAAGAGCTCCTGGCTTGTATCCGCAAGATTTGGCGTATTCCTTAAGCTCTTCTTTTTCGGCCTTCGACAGTTTTTGCCCGACTAAATTTTGAAATAAGTAGGCTTCGTCGTCCGAAGTGTCTTCGGCTATTTCTTTCTCTTTCCCAGGCACTGCGGCCATGGTTTCTTCAGCAGTGGTGGCAGCTTCTTCTGCAGCCATGTCTGTTAAAATTTTGTTGATGTCTTCAACAGTAGATTCTAAGTTTACATCTCCGGCTGTAGCGGCTTCGGTAGCCGCGACCTCCGAAGGTGCGACTTCGACATTTTCTGTGCCCTCAACGGCTGGTGTTTTCTGAATTGACGCCCTCGGTGGCGTCTTGTCAATAACTTCTGTTACGGCAATAATTCTTTGCCTTTTCGCTTTGGCTATCTTCGTTTTTCCCGGCTCCGCCACCTTTTGAAAAAGCTTCGTCAGTCGAGGCCCTAATGGACTTAGCTTCGTGGGCATGGGTTCAGTCATTACCTTTAGAATTTCCTCCACGTCGCTAGTAGAAGGTGGTGTGGGGGTCCCCTCTTCTTCGGATAGTTTTCGCTTTGGAGTTGATATTTTTCTCTTGGCAATTTTCTTCTTTTTTGGTGGTTGTTCTTCGTCCTTGTTTAAAGCTTCGGCCGCTCTTTTTCTTCTCTGGCCCTCAGCATCCTTGTTCAGCTGCGCATAATCAGGATATTCGCAACCCAGTGCATCAAGCACTCGGTTCAGCCTTCGCTTCGGACGGGTGCCGAAGGCTGCTGTCATCAGTTGATCTTCTTTTTTCGAATAATTTCCAAGAATTTCATTACACATCACCTCAACTGTATCCAGCCACTCTTGGCAGGGCTTCTTAAAATATTTCTTGAATTTGAAGTGGTAAGGAAGCCGGACAAGATCCCCTTCCTTCTTCTCCCCCTTTAACTTTGGCATTTCCCATTTTTTCAGAGTAGGGAAGACTCTGAATGCTAAGAATTCTTGAACCAGATCCCTGGTACCAATATGCTCTGCAATGATCCTGAATTCATCCATTGCCCGTTGAGTTTGACCCTCTGGTGTCATGTTGCAGTGGGGTCGGGTTTCTCCGAAAGTTAGCTCGAGTGGACTTTGCACAAGCTTCTCCTTGTCCTCATCAACCTTGACATAGAACCATTCTGATTTCCAGCCTGCCGGCCATTTGCTTCGGTAGCTGATTACAGGAAACTTTGCGGTTTTCCGGTAGGCAAAATTGTAGCAACCGAAGTTTTCATGAAGCCCATCTTTTCTGGCCTTTGTTTGATAATGTAATTCATGAACTCGACAGAAACTGTCAGCAAAAGGCTCTACTGCTTGGCTTCGGAGGGCCCAAATATAAACGCTAAGCCTAACGATAGCGTTAGGAGTTAACTGATGAAGGTAGATGCCAAACCTCTTCAATATCTCCGCAACAATCTCGTGAACAGGGAATCTTAGCCCAGCCTTTAAAAAGCTTTTGAAGATGACAACCTCGTCTTTCTCTGGCTTCGGGGTGGTCTCTTCTCCCCCGAAGCGAAGTAGCTTCTTCTGATCTTCACTAAAAAAGCCTGCTTTCACCATCTTGGCGAGATCAACCTTTGAAACAGTCGATTTTCCGAAGTCTAGGTGGCTGGGTTTGCTGGGCATGGCAATACGGTAGTCATCTTCGGAGTCGGTTTCTTCAATGTTCCCTTCTCCTTCGGCAGCTGTCGGGTTTGCCTCGGCAGCAGGCATTTCTTCCGCAGTCACTAGTCCGGAGCGCTGCATCGCTTCGGAGATGGGCATAGTCTCCGAAGCTCCAGTTTCGTCCCCCTCGCGCTCAACCCTAGCTGTAGAGCGAACTCTGGCCATTTAATTATGAACTTGTGAAACTTTGATACTTTTTTCTCCGAAGCAGGCTTCAAGATGGAGCTTCGTCCAAATCTGACAAACAAGCTTCGGTGATGGTTAAAAATTTTGGCAGCAAAACAGTGCAAATAGCAGTAAATGATGTGGTAACTTCACACCTACTCGTCTGTTTATATAGTGCTGCAGGTAAGAAGGCGAAGCGGCGGGGTTTTTACACCAGGCGGGCAGCAACTTGTACTCGCTGCGCAGTGGACCGTAAAGACCAAACAGTGACTCTGCAAGGTGGGACCGACACGATCTCGGGAAATGAATCGTTTCTCGGCAACGAGCTCAGGGAAGGTGTTTTTTGGACCTTCGGCTTCCCGAAGCTTGAGAGGATTTTTTCACGGTTCAAGCTCGTTACGAAAAACGATCTAGCGCCGCGAAAGGGGCTACTGTTGGGCCCATGCTTCGTTGCGCCGAAGGTCTTGCGTGAAGAAGCAGCTTCGGCTGAAATCGTCCCCAGGAAATGGCCGAAGGTTCCTTTTTATAGAGCTTCGGCGTTGCAAACCGACATAAAGATAGAATGACCTTTTTATCCATAGAGGTCTAACATAATGTTGTAAACTTTTGTAAAGGGCATAATTGTAATTCGTCACAGGCTGCGTCCTGTGTCTATAAATAGATGAACAGTACCCCCGTACTGTTCACGCGGACTTGGCATTTGCTTTTGCGTCACGCTCGTACTTTTCACCTTCTCTCAGGACCGAAGGTACATTTGTAATTTGAAATCATTTCTGTTTTTCCATGTTAATAAAATAGAAATGAATCTATGATGATGCTTATATTATATTTCATGCTTTATGAGAGTCCTTCGTCATTACCTGTCATGTTTACGAAGGTATGTCTCTCATGACCTTCGTCCGAGACTCATTATTTCCCGAAGGGACATAATGCTTCGAAGGACGAAGGACTTTAACACTTACCACTTTTTATGTTGCCTTGTTCTTAATTCTTAGCATTTGAGAACAAGTCCCCAACAGCCAGCTCTCGCCGAGTCACGCCATGAGTCGGCAGCTGAAGGAGAAGGGTCACTCGGCTGGCTGACGAAGAGACAGGGTCACTCGGCAGACGAAAAGACAGGGTCACTCGGCTGACGTAACTCGGCTGACGTACGCGGTTAGTGAGTGCTAAAAATTAACACAACCACACCACGCCCGCTCGCCTGCCTGCCTGCCTGCCTGCCTGCCTCGCCTCGCCTCGCCTCGCCACGCCCGGCCCGGCCGGCGGCGGCGGCGGCGCGCGCGCGCGCGTGTGGCACGCCCTTGTCCATTTCTTGACTTCTCAAGTTAAGTGGAATAAATCCCACCATATAAGTCAAGGCAAAAGACCCTTGGACTTCCAATGTGGTACTATTGGTATTCTCCACCATTACACACCATAGAGTTTATTCAATAAATGGGCCAAGCCCATAAAAGATTCAACAATCCCCACCAAACTCTAGGGTTTGTAATGATGAAGTATCAGAATCACAATACTTTGATATACCAGTGTTTCGATGGAGACTGTTAAGTTGAACATCCATCTAGAATAAGAGTTTCACTCATTCACAACTGAACAATGGACTAAGCCTTGAATTGACAGTTTTGTGCGAAATAAGATTCACTCAAATCCTTTGCTGATACTAGGCTGCAAAAGGGTATTCCCGCTGTTTAGAAGCATATAAGTCACACTTCAGTGCCTTTCATGAGTATTTAGGGATTACCCAAGTCCCATAGACTGTGACTAGCAGTCTGACTCATATAGGTGTATTCCTCAAAAGATGTTCTGTAGGACAACATCTCACCTTTATAAGACTCTTGGAATACATTAAGGTAAAATACCATCCTGTCTTACAGATAGGAAAGATGTGCATCAGAAATGAGTTAAGGAAGGGATCTTTCCTCACAATCTACTCCTAGCTTGTTTCTCCACTCTACTTCACGGGATCTCCGATCACATAGAGCAGGTTACCACTAGAGTAGATCTCACATGGGTCTCATACCCATTTCCCTCGATGCACTTTCTATCACATTGCGTGATAGACCCTTAGTGAATTGATCTGCCAGATTATTTGATGTGTGGACATAATCCACAGTTATAACTCCGGAGTTTTTCAACTTTCTGACAGATTTCAATCTCCTCTTAACATGCCTTGTAGACTTCATG
Organism: Zea mays; assembly: GCF_902167145.1. NCBI lineage: Eukaryota > Viridiplantae > Streptophyta > Magnoliopsida > Poales > Poaceae > Zea > Zea mays. Next base: position 18,096,653 of record NC_050096.1, on the reverse strand, counting down.
TTATTCATAGAACTGTTAACCTTTGTAATCACCGTTTGGTTGTCACAGTTCATGGAAATAGCCGGTATCGGTTTTTCAACTACCGGTAAGTCCAATAGGAAATCACGAAGCCACTCGGCCTCAGCCTCAGCAGTGTCTAATGCTGCGAGTTCTGCTTCCATTGTAGACTTCGTTAAGATAGTCTGCTTGCAAGACTTCCAGGAAACAGCGCCACCTCCAAACAGAAACACATATCCGCTTGTGGCATAAAGCTCATCAGCATCAGAAATCCAGTTGGCATCACAATAGCCTTCCAGCACTTTTGGGTTTCCGGTATAATGAATACCGTATGTCATAGTACCTTTCAAATACCGCAACACTCTCTCAAGAGCACGCCAGTGATCATCTCCTGGTTTCGACACAAACCGACTTAACTTACTCACAGCATAAGAGATGTCTGGCCTTGTTGCACTTGCAAGGTACATGAGCGAGCCAATGATCTGGGAGTATGTCAATTGATCCCTTGCTATTCTTCGATTCTTTCTCAATAGCACACTAGGATCATAAGGTGTTGGAGCAGGATCACAGTCACTAAAACCAAAGCGACTCAATACCTTTTCCACATAATGGGATTGTAACAAAGTTACCCCACCATCAGCTTCTCTAACAAGCTTGATGTTTAGAATGACATCAGCCTCTCCCAAATCTTTCATCTCGAAATTGCTCGATAGAAGACTTTTAACTTCCTCAATCACATTGAGATTTGATCCAAAGATCAAGATGTCATCAACATAAAGGCACAGCATAACAGACTCACCCCCACCATACCGATAGTATACACACGTGTCAGATTCATTTACAACAAAGCCAGCTGATGTAAGAGTATTATCAAACTTTTCATGCCATTGCTTAGGTGCTTGTTTTAGGCCATATAATGATTTTATCAATCTGCACACCTTGTTCTCTTGACCATCCGCAATGAACCCTTCTGGCTGATCCATATAGATCTCCTCATCCAACTCTCCATTTAGGAAAGCTGTCTTAACATCCATCTGATGAATGATAAGACCATAAGAGGCTGCCACGGCTATTAATGTGCGAATCGTAGTCAATCGAGCCACTGGTGAGTAGGTATCAAAGAAATCTTCACCCTCCTTTTGGGTATATCCTTTGGCCACAAGCCTTGCCTTGTACCTCTCGATTGTACCATCAGGCCTAAGCTTTTTCTTGAAAATCCATTTGCAACCTATAGGTTGACAACCATAAGGACGGTCAACGACCTCCCAAGTTCCATTAGACATAATAGATTCCATCTCACTCCTTACTGCTTCCTTCCATAAGTCAGCATCAGGAGAGGAATATGCCTCACTAATGGTAGTTGGTGTGTCTTCCACAAGGTACACTATAAAGTCATTACCAAAGGATTTTGCAACCCTCTGTCTCTTGCTCTTTCGAGTGACTATAGTGTCATCCTCCTCAGGGACGTGCACGTGAGAATCCTCAGAATGATCTATAGGAATCGACAGTTCGTGCTCATGGGGAATTATAGTCTCATGACTTGTATCACTAGGTGTATTCTTCATGGGAAACTCATTCTCAAAGAATGTTGCGTCTCTTGATTCCATGATAGTATCAACATACATATCAGGCACATCAGATTTTATAATTAAGAACCTATACCCAGTGCTATGAAAAGAGTACCCAAGGAATATACAGTCAACAGTTTTAGGCCCAAGTTTACGCTTTTTGTTGATTGGCACATTCACTTTAGCCAAACAACCCCAAGTGTGCAAATACGAGAGATTTACTCTTCTCTTTTCCCATTCCTCAAATGGAGTGATCTCTTTGTTCTTTGTTGGAACTCTATTCAGGACATGACATGCTGTCAAAATCGCCTCACCCCACCATGCCTTGGATAATCCCGCTGTACTCAACATGGCATTCACCAAATCTGTTAGAGTGCGGTTTTTCCTTTCAGCAATCCCATTGGATTGTGGTGAGAATGGCGGTGTCCTCTCATGAATAATACCATGTTCCACGCAGAACTCATCGAACACATTAGAGAAATATTCTCCACCTCGGTCGGACCTTAAACGTTTTATTTTCCTCTCAAGTTGGTTCTCAACTTCAGCTTTATAGGCCTTAAAATAATTGAACGCTTCATCTTTTGTTTTTAAGAGATACACATAACAAAATCTAGTGGAGTCATCTATAAAAGTGAGAAAGTATCTTTTACCACCTTTGGTCAAAATTCCATTCATCTCGCACAGATCAGAATGAACAAGTTCTAGAGGTGCCAAACTCCTCGCCTCAGCAGCCTTATGAGGCTTGCGGGGTTGTTTTGATTCAACACACACATGGCACTTAGACTTTTTGACCAAGTTAAGTTTAGGAATTAAATTTATATTTGCTAACCGCATAAGACAACCAAAGCTTGCATGACAAAAACGTGAATGCCATAAATCTGACTCATCAGAAAAATTAACAGAATTCACCAGTTTATTACACACATCATGCAGTGATAAGCGGAACAAGCCTCCGCAGTCATATCCTTTACCAACAAAAGTACCATGTTTCGACACAACACATTTATTAGACTCAAGAACAACTTTGTATCCATCTCGACATAGCATAGAAGCGCTAACGAGATTCTTCTTGATAGAGGGCACATGTTGCACGCTCTTCAATGGCACCGTCTTTCCCGAAGTAAACTTCAGAATGACCGTACCAACACCAAGAACATGAGCACGCGACCCATTTCCCATTAACAAGGCGCCAGACCTCCCGACCTGATAGGAAGTGAACATAGAGGCATCAGCACACACATGAATGTTTGCACCACTGTCCATCCACCACTCAGGTGAATTACAGACTGAGAGAACAAATGGTAAAGAATTACCATACCCAGATGTTCCTTCTTCAGTTTCAGTGGTTACAACATTAGCTGATTTCTTGTCTTGAGTGAACTTGCGATCAGGGCACTCTCTTGCCCAATGTTGATCACTGCCACAGACAAAGCATCCTCCCTTTCCCTTGTTATTGTTGTTCTTCTTTTTAAACTGTGCTGTATGAACAGGTTTATTTGCGTTCTCTGGTTTGTTTTGGTTTTTCTTCTTGTTAAACTTGCGGAAGTTTCTCTTCTGCACCACATTAGCAGTAGAGGTCTCCACACCTTTTCCATTGTCCTTTGATCTAGCTCTTTCCTCAACATCAAGAGTACCAATGAGCTCCTCCACATTGAACTATTGTCTCTTGTGTTTGAGAGAGGTAGCAAAGTCCTTCCAAGAAGGTGGCAACTTGGCGATTATACCGCCAGCCACAAACTTGTCAGGCAAAGGACAAGGAAAAAGTTCGAGTTCCTTAGCTAGTGCCTGAAACTCATGAGCCTGTTCCACTACAGATCGGTTCTCAACCATCTTGTAGTCATACAGCTGCTCCATGAGGTACAGCTCGCTACCAGCGTCAGTTACTCCAAACTTTCCAACAAGAGCATCCCACAGCTCTTTCCCCGTGGGAAGGATGATATAGCTTTTCTGGAATTTTGTATCCAGTGCGCTAATTACTGCTCCTCGAAAGAGGTTGTCTTCAGCCTTAAACTTAGCCTCATCCTCAGGAGGTAAGTTGGCAGGCTTGCCCTCAGCGGCATGAAAACAAGACATTGCAGTTAGCCACAATTCCATCTTAGCTTTCCATATCAAGAAGTTTTTACCATCAAACGGATCAGGCTTTAGCACAGCAGCAAAACCTCTGACAGAAAAATGCCTAACATTAGGTTTTTGGATTGTTAGAATTATAGGCATTTTCCGTACCATTTTAATTCCATAAATTAACATTATGATGATGACATATAATAGATAATCAAACATAGATAACATGATCTCAAAAATATCCATAACAATATGGATCATGAGAACACAAAGCATATGAAGCATGTAAATCATATAAATAAAATAAGTATATAAACATGGTTCATGGATTATTGCGGAACAACTGGAAATAAACAGATAATAATATAAACAGGATGACTGTAAAATTAAGACAGACAGATATAACATATTATAATACGATAGAACAAAACTACATACGACATATATAATATGCAGAATATAAAACTGTAATGAACTGAATTGATCATACCCTCCCATGCGCTCCGAGGATCCTGATCCTTGTCCAACTTCTCTTGTCATCCGATCGAGATGAATACACCAAGAACCAGCGATGAAGACAACGACAGACGTTGGGCAGTCGCGTAGACGCTCCCCAAAAACCTAATTGCCGATCCTCGTGCAAGGTCTCAAACGGCACCGGCTTCGGAGGCACCTGCCCTCTCGCTTCTCTGTGCGCGCAGAGTCACGAGATGGAAATACCCTCACTCGGCGGCTGGACTGTGATTCTGAAAGTGTTCTCGCGTGTACCGAGTGACAGGGGCGCTCCTCTATTTAACCTCTCGCAGAGGGAAGCTGAAGGAAAAAGGTCGCCGAGTCACGCCAAGAGTCGGCCAGCTCTATCCGAGTTATGCCATGAGTCGGCCAGCTCTCGCCGAGTCACGCCATGAGTCGGCAGCTGAAGGAGAAGGGTCACTCGGCTGGCTGACGAAGAGACAGGGTCACTCGGCAGACGAAAAGACAGGGTCACTCGGTTGACGTACGCGGTTAGTGAGTGCTAAAAATTAACACAACCACACCACGCCCGCCTGCCTGCCTGCCTCGCCCGGCCCGGCCCAGCCCGGCCCGGTCGGCCCTGCCTGCCTGCCTGCCTCGCCCGGCCCGGCCAGCGGCGGCGGCGGCGCGCGCGCGCGTGTGGCACGCCCTTGTCCATTTCTTGACTTCTCAAGTTAAGTGGAATAAATCCCACCATATAAGTCAAGGCAAAAGACCCTTGGACTTCCAATGTGGTACTATTGATATTCTCCACCATTACACACCATAGAGTTTATTCAATAAATGGGCCAAGCTCATAAAAGATTCAACATATGTTGCTATAATTGAAAGAAGCGATCAACGGGCATAAACTTTTGGTGCGTTTGGTTACAATGACAGTACGAGACGGGATGAAACGATCACTCAAATAAGGTTGTTTGGTTTAGGGTCAGGATTAGCACAGAATTATCTCAGTGTTGTCTCCAGTTGTCCCTCAAAATTGGAGGAACGGAAGAGAACGCCAGAAGACGTCCATGTCCTAACTGTCTCGAAACCAAACGCACCCTAAATAATAAAGAATTCCATAGGCACGCCATTTATACGCTAACCAACCCGTAGTCCCCCCCTACAGATGGCATAATATACCCCAGTCTCACGTGTGCTAATCTTAGGAGTATCTATCAAAGAATACTAAAAGTCAGACCATCAATTAACTCGTGACATATATTAATTACGAAACATGTGTAGATTAGCTAATGATTATTATTCTGGCAAAGAATGTGGATCATCAACTAATTTGATCCTTTGTGCACCTGAACACTCGTTGGAGATTCGATATAGACATTTGCATGTTTCTAGATTGGGCGTGTTCGGCTGGCTACAAGCCGACACTGTTGCAGCTGTTTGGATTGCTGCAGCTGCAATCCATAGAGAGAAAAATACTGTAGAAGCCGCAGCCGCAGCCGGATTGCAGCCGCAGCAAGCCGCAGCGAACAAGCTGTGGCGTTGCTCTTTAAAAACCTAACGGCGTTGCTCTTTTAGCAGTACTAGTAATAACGTGACCATTGCTGATTTTTTTATCTCTCTCTCCCCAACATTGCTCATGATTACCACCACCAAGCTTCGGAGGGAGGGAACGGAATTGCAGTCTCCCACAATCTGCGCGATGCTACCTCGAGTCCCAAAACAAGTAGCAATCGTGCCGATTCACAAATGCACTGCACCCCGCCACCCCGAGACAGGGAATGGGACTTGGGAGGGGGAGAAAGCAACTGCAGTTGCGCGTCTGCCGCGGCAGGTCTCAGCCCCCCTGAGCCGACGGGTCGACACGCGTCCACCTAACGGCCGATCTAACGGCGGGAATCTCCCCGCGCGGGCGCGGGCGCGGCGGCGCTGTCGCCGTCCCGGCGGATTCCGCACCCAGCCGGTCCGATCCCTACCCGCCTCCGCGGGGTGCCTGTGCTGTGCCTCCCTCCGTCCCTCGGTGGGCCCGCGGGCGCAAGTGCCCGCTGCCCCGCGATGCGTGTCGTGGGCCCGCTCGGTCGGGCCCGCGGAATCTGACGGCGGGCCGCACGGACGTGTCCTCCTGCGGCTGCGGCGGTGCCGTGTCGCTTTCGGTCTGGGTCCGAGGGTCTCCCGTATAAACAGGGCTTGGAAACGATGCCGAATCACCGGTTTGCCATTGGTTTCCAGGGACTCGGGGGGAGCCCTGCCAACTGATTGAAAGTATCAGATCGGTGAAGTGAAATTGTACACACACGGTCACACGTATATATAATGATGGTAATAAATAAATGACGATATCTGACAAGAAAGTTTGAAACGTGTGCTAGACTTTTAGCGCGGCATCAAGTTTGCTGGCATCACCAAAAGAGGCGCGTGTTTCTTCGGTCGAACGACCTTTTTGACCACCGAGAGAGAGGCGTTATCAGTCACCAACCAGCGTAGCATTTACGAACGAAACGCCCGTGCTTATCACTCACACGCAGGGTAGGGTTGACAGGCACACGTACGGCACTGCATGCAATGCAAGTAGAGAGTACACTCGTTGCGAGCTGAACAAACATAATAATACTAGTACCGATCCAATTGAGAGCGAGGGCGGCTTTGCCATATCTGTACGCCATCCCCAGTGACCACAACAGCCAAAATGCACAGGGTTAATTAATTAATTAGATAGAACCAAGAGGCAGTACACGTACACGTACTACTGCCAACACCAACAGGGCTCACTAATATCTAGCTAAAAGCAGACTACTCACTGACTGCAACACAATTTATGAGAGAAATAGATAAAGCTAAGCATTAAATATATTATTAAACTTGCTCTTATAGATTGTTTGCCAGGCAAAGACAAGGCTACTGCTAAAGGCTATCAGTCGGCAGTAAGATCCAAATGGAGCTATCCCTGTTACATTAACTACTGTAATAATCTATCTTTTCCTTCTTGGATCAGCCTGTGTTAATATATGTTACTACTTGCTCTAAAGATTGACGAATTAGATGGAGTGGTTATATGCCACACACAGAGACCACTAAATCTTAGCACCCACTAGTTGGAGCATATATATGTAAAGGTACTTGTAGCAGTAGTCACTAGTCAATGCATTTTAAAACGGCCGTTCTATATAACGTAGCAAGTGATGCTCCCTCCGTACTTAGAAATAAGGTCATTTAGAATATCATTTGTGATACCGAGGAGTAATTAATTACGTGGTTATTTTCCAAGTGTATGCCCCTATTAAATACGGCATGGCCTAGTGATGGTTTCGACGCTAGACTGCACGAAAGCAGACAAATTTCGACACACAGAGACCACAAAAATAAGCATTTTCTACCGAAAGTAACTTATTTTTTATGGGTTTAATGTTATTTTTATGCAGTGGTGACTCGGTGGAAGTTTGTAGCAGAAAATACCGATTGTTTTCGACAGTCCCCGCTCAAAACTAGTTAATTTTGGCAGCTGGAAAACGACATATGAAAGTAACACTAGAAACGGTTGTTTTGGACAGCTGTTCATAGCCACCAAAAATAGCCATGTTATTTTCGGCAATTGCTTCTGGCCGCCAAAAATAGTTATGTTATTTTTGACGGTCAAGGATAGACACAAAAATAACATGGCTTCATTTTTTATGGCCAAGAGCGACCGTCCAAAGTAACCCTATATCTAGTAAAACTCATAGATCTATGTAATATGCTTTTCAGATTTAAAAATAATGATCAGCCTAATGGTGTGAATTGGAATTTGAAAAAATATTTTTTTTGTAAGAACAGTGTACAACCATATGTTTAGAAAATGTGAAGATGAAGATAATAAACAAATATGCAAGGCTAGAGTCCCACTTAAAAGTCAAGATATTCATGTAGCTAACTTTGCATAATCCTATTTTGACCAAACATAAGGTTGTCTTCAGCAGCTCCCATATCTCATCCCCTATCTCATGCTCAATTTTAAACTTTACTCTGCAAATAATGTCAAACAATATCATCTACAGTACCACATCTCCTATTTTACACGATCTACCGAAGACATCCTCATTTGCTCAAAAAGGAAATGAAAGGGTAAAGATAACTTGCCATGATGAGGAAATTATTTGGTTTGTTTGGTAATGCGGTTTTAAAATATTGTAGTTTTCAAATACCATAGTTTATAATTATGTGTGACACAGATGCTACAACATTACTTTACCACAGTAAAATCATAGTGTTACTTAGAGTTGATATATGTTTGGTTCTATTGAAAAACCCATACATGCATAGAGAGATCAGAAGAAAACTGAATGGGTGGAGTTTTCAAAACTCCAAAAAGTCCATAGTATTTAAAAATGTGTTTTGACCGTACCATCCAAACACCTTTTGGCTTCCAATACCACAGTATCATCAAATACCATAGTATTGCTTCAAAAGTATAAAATAATGAGGACCTGTTTTTCTACTAATGTTTTTGGATACTATGGTTTTAGAATACAATGGTCTACACTTCACACATCACACTTTTGTACGTGACAACAAAATAATAAATAGTAATAACACAGTTTTGGCTATACTAAGGTATTCAGAACAGTGTTTTACAAAGTTCAACTAATTAATAACCACATCTTGTTCTAGAACACTACAGTATTCTCAAATACTATAGTATTGTATTGAAAAAATAAATAACCAAACAGACCCTGAGCTTACAAACAGGGCTTTAATTTAACCACTTGTTCTTCGAGTGTCGTATAAACCAAGTTTGTGCAAGATCGACCAAACTCTTTTCATCCAGTTTTGGAATACGGAAAGACAAGAGACAATAATGTGTGTGATTTGAAGAGAAAATTAATAGTGAATGCATCTACTGGAATCATCTGCATGTTCTGTTCCATGCCGATGTATTGGGCATGCAGATTGCAAAAGGATGGGATGTTATCTCGCCACAGAGATGCATGGAGCAGCTAGCATGGCACAGAAAGGCGCCTCAAGGGGAGACGACGCTTCACTTTCATCAGTGAGAGCGGATGGACGGAGGTGCCCATGTGGTGGCCACACCGTGTGAAGATGAAGCTAGCGGCGTACCATGCATGCTGTCGGGATGCTTTTGTTGGGAACCTGAGCACAAACTGCACGCGGTTTAATTTGTTAGGCTGAGCTGGGTTTGGAGGAATGGATGCTCTGTGTTGTTACCATGCATGCATGGACGCTTTTGTAGTGAAGGTGTTCGGGGTTGCGCCTTTTGGATGGATCCTTCTTCTTCTGTGGTAGTTATTAATTCCAAAGGCATGCACCACCCCACCATTGCTGTCGACATCGCGTAGTGTATGAACCGCCGCGATCGCCGTGTCCTCGCTACTACTCTAGTCAGTTTTATTGATCGAGTTGGTGACTATGGAATCCTTCTCTATTATTGTAGCCTCTTCTTGCAACGTTTGTAGCTAGATTATTCGTCAGTCGTCACTGCATGCATGTATACACAAACAGAAGTTGGTGCATATATAGAGTATATAGCACGAGAGTGTGTGTGACTGTGTAGCGATATGATAGCAATGGAGAAGGTAATTAAACCGGCCGACGGGGAGCAGCATATGGCAATGGGCAATGGCACACCCCCAAAGCCAAATCAGGGAGGGTACCTCTCGCTGGAGATAAATGGGACGGAGCCAGCCATATGCATGCATACGACGAATTCACGAATGGGGTAGTGAACGAGAACGTGCAAGTGCAAGTGGTGGTCACGGTAGACTTGGAATCTTTGCTACTCCTACACTTTTTAGGATGGATCGTCTGCCGTCCGTCCATCTCCATCGATCTCCAGCGTCCCGCCACGGCGACACGGCACCTACACTGCACTACAACCCCCTGCTACTGTAGCGGCCTGATAGCTGTGCCAGCCATACTGTGCACAACTCAACTCGTGCTTGGGCCAGCCTTTCCGGACTCGATCGATTCCATCGCTGCCGCTCCGAATCCTTGTTGCCGACAACAGCTCGCAGCAACAGCTCGTACTGCTCCCGCTCCGAATCCTCCGAATCCTTGTTGCCGAGGGCCGAAAATGCAAGCCAGCAGCAACAACTAACACGCAGCTGATCGATGTTCCCAACTCCAACTCCAACTCCGACCTTGACACCGAATTCCAACCGACGTCAGGTAGCGGCGGCTGGGCCTGGATGTCTTGTCTCCACCGTACGCGACGTGTGAACCACCAACAGGAGGGAGGAAGAGTGATTCCTCACTAGTCTATGTAGGGAATCTCCTCAGCCTCGCCCTAGCTTGACGCGTCTCCGTCGAGCTAAAATAATAGAGTAAGAGAGAACGAGCGCGGTGGTTAATTTGCAGAGTGGTAATTTCGGTAGAACGTACTTTTATTTTACCACTGGTAATTTCAGTAGAATCTACCGTTCTTAATTAATCAACCACTGCACTACTCTTCGTGGTACCCAGTAAGTAGACGGCGCCTCTTTCCTTTTTTGCGATCGAGGTGAGGTATAAAGTCGGCGGGAATAAGCTGCCCATCGCCCAAGGCCGAAAGAACAAAGGCCAAAATTTCGCCATAGGCGCACGCATATTCGCAGCACTGCAGGTTTTCTAGAGTGGGTGGGTGCCGGGGCCCTGGGCTGGGACTGGGACTTGGGGCGGGGTGCCCTCGGCGCCGGCCGCTCAGCTCGTCCGCGTCGGCGACGGCGACCTTGCCCGCCATCCCGTGCAGTAGGCACAGCGTTCGCCGTCGCCAGGCAGCTTTTGACCCGCCGTCATTAGTATAGTAGCCAAGCATATCATATCAGAAAGCAGAGGGGGTAAAAGTTTGCTTGGACCAGCAACCTCCAACAGGGACGTCGATGGCGATTGGCCCAGCCGTTGGACTTTTAGAACTTCCTCCCACCAATGGGACTGCTAACCGCTACCGGCTGCAGTAAAAATACTCCTGTACGTACTACCGTAGACTTTGTATTAGCGCAAAAAAAAAAAGGACTGGTTGACGCTGACACCCGTATGTGCCGGATCCGCACGGGTAAAAGAAAGAACGAAAGAAAGAAACCTCTTATATAATCTGATAAGTGTGGTTAAATATCGCTGTTCCTATCGTCGCGAGATGCCCACTAACGTGCGGGCTAGCAATTTCCATGCGGAGGAGCTTTCTTTTGCGAGCTTTGATTGGTCATCATGCCATGTTGTTAATTAAATTCAGAAACGACGACAGGGAATCTTCGGTGGAGGGCGGAGATTCCACAGCCTCGCCGTCGCCGATATTCAGAACCACCTAGCGTTACGCAACCAATCCGGCAATAAGAAGAATCCGACCGGCTGCGTCAACAAACCCACAAAGTACAACAAGGCTGGCTGCCATCACCGATTAGCGAAACAGAGACGGCACTGCTAAAACCCTCCATGAAATGGATGGATGGACTGATGCAATCGCCTTGCGAGTCAAGACATATAGAGATGGGCCTTTCGGCCCAAGAATCCATTACAAACTGGGCCAGTGGAAAGCCATGGCTTGACACCACCACCTCCCTCAACGGGGGGCAATTGTCGTCAAAGAAGCAAAGAATTTCTTCGACACTGCGGACGGCTACCAACGCCAAGAAGAAGCTCCGCCATCCGCCCGTTTTCAACGTTTTGGGGCCTACAGCAGAGACAGGGAAGGCAAGATTAGGAGGAGAAAAAAAAAACAGAGAATGTAATCTCATTGACCGCAAGAGAAAGATCAGAACCTCTTTTGATGCTGTCCTGTGGACTCTGAGCGCCTCGAGAATGCTCTCGACCCACCTGTCAAGTGCAAAGACAAGATTAGTCACTAGTCAAGGGATGTACAGTAACGGCGTGCACGCCGGTTGTCAATGTTGTGACGTGCGCGTGGCGATCGGATAATGCTACTCAAAGCTGCGTCGTGACGTGTGCATACCCCTCAAGTCCAGGGGTCGTTGGGTAATATATGCTCTTCAGGCCCAGTTTCTTCGCTGCAGACGCAGTGGTCTCACCGATGCAGGCGACGGAGTTGTTCCAGTTATCAGATTTTGAGATAAGATTTAGCCATGCCCTGCGATAACCAAGAGAAGAAAAAAAACACACCTGAACCATGGAACCACACATAGAAACTGGCACTGGCAAAATGGAACACGATCCAAGGAGACTGATGATTTGATTAAGGAATGCCCGTTGCGTCTATTTTGTAGTAGTCTGAAACTACGCTCCATCAAAACGTATTTGGTGCTTACATGCTGGTATCTCCAGATCTATCACACCACAGCTTTACCTTGCACAATTCATGAACACGATTTGTAAAAAAAAAAATATATCCAAATGTCACTGTGTAATTACCTCAGTGCAGAAGGAGAAGCTAACGCAACAACTGGAGCTGATATAGCAAGGTTTAATGTCAGCGGGTCGACATCTTCTACAGGAACCTGCGCGCACACACAACACCTTCATATGTTACTGTGTTATATTCATGTAAAGAAACTGTCAAAAATAATATGAAACCGATGGTCAGTGCTTTCTGATTCTCGATAGAAAAATCTCTACTCTGGTCAAGTGTGTCACAATCAACTTACAGAACTAAATGCCACTGCCAAAGAAAAGAAGGCAAGCTGTGAATGTATCAATACCAAATGTCACGCTCAAAGTACATCATGATCCATGAGGTTAAGCAACTAGCAAATGAATAGATGACCATGGATGGTAGTGAGTTCAAGAGCTCACTAGGATTATTATTATTTTTGACTGTCAAGCTCACTAGAATTTTAACCAACAGGAATGACTAAACTGTTGAAAACTAGTGACTTCTAGAGCTCACTATAGGAATTTTAACCTAAACTGTTGAAAAACTGGGTCCATGTGAAGACCAATGACTAACACTGAGATGAAATAAATATCGCAAGATGCTAGTAATGTAAATATTCATGCTACAAAACAGGCACTACAGACTACAGGAAGCGGCACAACAAGATGCAGATGATGAGTTTTTTCTGAATATGTGGTCATAGAGCAGGGTTTTGAAAATCGTCGCCTACGACGCGCCTAGGCGCGCCTAGTCTCTAGGCTACGGCCTCCCGCCTGGACTAGGGGGGTAGGCGGGCCCCTAGGCGATTGGAGCGCCTAGGCGGCGCCGGGCGGCGATTCCGCGGCGACTCAGCGGCGCTTAGGCGAGCTACGCGCGCGCCGCGCACGCGAGCGGGAAATAGCGCGCAGGAAAGGGGCGCGCGCGCGGGAGGGAAAAATGCGGCGCGTGCGGGAGGGAAAAATGCGACGCGCGCGTGGGAGGGAAAAGGGTGGCGCGCGCGGGGGATAGGGTCTAGGGTTTGCGGTTGAAAAGTGCCTGCTTGCTTCTTCAGTTCTTCCCCTTTCGACGCTTGCTTCTCCCTTCTCTCCTGCACGGCTGACGCCAGAGACGCGGCTGCAGCTCCACCGGACGCCGAAGACGCGGCTGCAGCTTCTCTCCAGCACGGCTGACGCCGGACCCCTACCGGACGCTGGACCCCTGCTTCTCTCCCCTGCTTCTCTCCTCTCATGTTTGCTTCTCTCCCACTGCTTGCTTCTCTCCTACACGGTTGTATGTCTACTGGTCCTTCCCTATTTTTTTATCTATAAATGTATATATTATTATATAAGTTGGCAAAACGCCTAGAAAAACGCCTAGCATCGCCTAGGCAAGCCTAGGCTGGACTAGTCCCTAGGCTAAGGGTCATCGCCTAGATTCCGCCTAGCGCCTAGCAAAACTTTGTCATAGAGTAGAAAAAAAACAATAACCCCACACAAGTGAAACAATACCTACAGTTGTATATGTATTCAGTCGGGTCACGTCAAATCCTCGTTCTGATAGCACATCCTCTGCATTGCAAATAATCAAGTATCATGAAGCCTACAGTCATTAAACAAAAAGAAGGAAAACAAGTTCAGAGTTCATAACCATAATAGTTCAACTAGAAAACCGAAAATTGACCGTGGCTCAGAAATCAGAGTTAATTCACGACATCTTCAAGAAAACAGACCATTTGGGAAAAAACTGAATAGTGAAAATGAGATACGTATCGTCTTAGTGAAGGCAGAAAAAATAGTAATGATACAAATGCTCATTGTACATCAAAATGTCTCACCAATTTCATGGCCAGCCTTTGCAGATGCAGGGTACAATACTTTACATGAGTTCCTGTTGCTTCTTGGAAGCTCTGAAGCCAAGACTTTACCCAAAGCTGACGAACAAAGAAATGGGACAATTCACAATTGGTTAACACTAATAACTAATTGAAGATGAACAGAAGAGCATAAAGTCTCCAAAATACACATTGCACCAAGGACATAATAGAAACTACAAGGTAAGATACCTTTGGAAGGTGAAAATGCAAGCTCTAGAGATTGATCATCAGATTCTGACACTTCATGAAAAACCCTTGCAGTTCCTTCTCCAACAACAGCTACTCGCACCTTAGGACTTCCAGCAGCCCTGACATTGAATCAGTGTAACTTGAGTGAAAAAATGGCACCCTTGGATTATGTTTGAACTGGGGATGATATGCACCAATGATATGAAACCAAGGATTATATGCCTGTAAAAGACTCTAGCACCAACAAGACTGTGCTTTTTGTTAGCCAATAAAACACAAATCTATGGCATGACAAGGTATAAAGAATGAACTGTAAACTGAGGCATAATTACTACTTGTATAACAACATCGTGCACATAACGGCAATTTATACTTGATGCTTACTTCCATCCCTGAAGGAACACTGCAGCTGCCTCAGGAGAGGTTACAATAATCCAGTCGAACTTGTCATCTGTAAGTACAGAATAGCATTGACTAAAATACGGGTTTTCGTTGCAGTTCTATACAAGTGCGAGACGAGTACAAATAGAAATGAACAACTATAATATCTGCTGGAGAAAATGGATGCTGTATGCTGCATATCCAAAGAATGAAACTCTCCAAATGTAATTCAGCAGATGAACGGTGTTCAGATCACAAAAAAGGAAAAAGACTGTAGCACTTACTACGTAGGACATCTAAAAGCCTATCTGTATCAGGGCCTTCAACATGCTTAATAAGAGGAAGTTCCAGAGGGTGTACATTATGCTTTTCCTACATAATCCAGTCAGAAAATCTATGTCAAGGCACCAATCAGCCAAAGTATGCGAGAACTGTTTTATTAAACTACAAGGTTTTGTTATCATCAATTAAGGAGTAAAAGACCATGATTCAAGTCACCTCGAGAAAATTCCGAAACAAAAATGAATCAGAATCAGCAATGCAGTATGGCCATCAGGCTTCGCACGAAACATATGAAAAGAGGAAGGAATCGCATGGAACCGAAGAAAAAGTTACTTTCTGGTAAATAACACTACATTTCAAGTTTCAACCACAGGAATCTAGAAGTACTGACTAATATAATAAACTCCTGATCCTGGCAACAGTTCCGAAAGGTCATAGAGGCAGTGAGGCCCATGAAGTTCTAAATAGAAAACCCTGTGCTAACCCTTCGTGCAGGAAATCAGTATGCTACCCACCACAGCACCAATAGCGCCCAAGCCGTTCGTCTTGCCACCCCTCCGGGCCTTCAACAATCTGATTTCAACAAGAAAGTACAATGGACAAAGGATCCATTGAGAGACTTACCAGCGCGGAGATGAGCCTGGCGTTCTTTCCCTGCTCGCGCGTCACCACGACGTCGGGAGGGGGCAAGCAGGACGCCACGAATCTCCCGGGTGCATCGGCCCGCAGCCTCCTAGCGGGATGGGCTCGGAAGGTTCCAGAAGGTGGGAAGAACGGCGCCAGTGACGAAGAGAAGGCCATGGTGCCCTGAGTAAAGCCGCCGGGCGTCGGGCCCCGTGGGCCCCGTGAAGGTCGGAGCTGAGGAGTGAGGAACACGCACGATTGGGATGGGGGAGAGAACGAAGAAGAGGAAACGTGCCCACATGGGCCGGGCAGGCTATCATTGAAGGCCTAAAGTTACAGCCCAGCGTTTTGACGCAAGAGTGGTAGTTTTTTATTTTTACATTTAATAATATTCGAAATTTAAAATTTGTATATCGAAACTCAAAAATTGCAGAAAAGGGTGTCTGAAGCCCCACCAATGACGACATAGACCTTATTATAAAAATATTCGAACTTTCTTTCAGCCCCGGTTCTACAATTTTAAGGGCCTAAGACGAACTCATCAAGGCCCTCTAGACCTTATATTTTTAAATTTTACTTGCAAAACAAAAACACTAATATCTAATTTAACATGTCTGATAATTATTGAGGAATAAATTTGACCAAAATAATAATATATTTATACATTGGAGCCAATATGATTACCTTAATAAAGAATAAAACTTCATCGCATCCATTGCTTCACATTAAAATATACTTCTTTAGATATTCCTTAATACAAAATCATCAAGAACGGTATTGATGTCAATTGTGTCCAAGATATCCTTTTCGATAGAGCATATAGCCAAACCATTTAACCTTTCTTGTGACCTAGTTGATCCCAGATAGTTCATAATTCTTCAACAACTTTAATTATGAGAAACATCTTTCAGCCGAAGCTACAATCATAGTGTCGGCGTTTCGAGACCGGGGGTCCCTAAGCCGACGAGTGAATGTCGCCGCGTGCCCCAGCCCAGATGGGTCGACGCGAGGCCGAGCGCGAAGGGGGGAAGTGAGGTGGCCGGAGACAGGCGTGAGAGAGGTGGAAATCCCGCGGTCTTCGTGTTCGTCCCGCGCCCAGGTCGGGTGCGCTTGCAGTAGGGGGTTACAATCGTCCACGCGGGAGAGGGAGCGAGCGGCTTCAAGCGAGCGCCTGTCTCATCCTCGTCCCCGCGCGGCCAACCCTCTCTAAGAGGGCCCTGATCCTTCCTTTTATAGGCGTAAGGAGAGGATCCAGGTGTACAATGGGGGGTGTAGCAGAGTGCTACGTGTCTAGCGGAGGAGAGCTAGCGCCCTAAGTACACGCCATCGTGGCGGCCGGAGAGGTTTTGGCGCCCGGTCTGTGTGATGTCGTGGCCATCGGAGGAGCGCTGGAGCCTGGCGGAGGGACAGCTGTCGGGGCTGTCGAGTCCTTGCTGACGTCCTCTTGCTTCCATAAGGGGGCCGAGAGCCGCCATCGTCAGGGAGCGTGCGGGGCGCCATCATTGCCTATCTGGCGGAGCGAGCCAGATGGGACGCCGGTCTTGTTCCCCGTAGCCTGAGTCAGCTTGGAGTAGGGTAATGATGGCGCCTCCCGTTGACGTGGCCGGCCCGCGCCCTAGGTTGGGCGATGTGGAGGCTCCTCCGAGGTCGAGGTCGAGTCCGTCTTCCGTGGTTGAGGTCGAGTCCGAGCCCCTAGGTCGGGCGAGGCGGAGGCCGTTGGCTGAGGCCAGGGCGGAGTTCGAGTCCTGGGGTCGGGCGAAGCGGAGTTCGTCGTCTTCTGGGGCTGAGCCCAAGTCCGAGCCCTGGGTCGGGCGGAGCAGAATTCGTCGTCTTCTGGGGCCGAGCCCAAGTTCGAGCCCTGGGTCGGGCGGAGCGGAGTTCGCCGTCTTCCGGGGCTTAGCCCGAGTCCGAGCCCTGGGTCGGGCGGAGCGGAGTTCGCCGTCTTCCGGGGCTTAGCCCGAGTCCGAGCCCTGGGTCGGGCGGAGCGGAGTTCGCCGTCTTCCGGGGCTTAGCCCGAGTCCGAGCCCTGGGTCGGGCGGAGCGGAGCTTCCTATGGTGCCTGCGGCCGGGCCTGACTGCCTGTCAGCCTCACTCTGTCAAGTGGCACCGCAGTCGGAGTGGCGCAGGCGGCGCTGTCTTTCTGTCAGATCGGTCAGTGGAGCGGCGAAGTGACGGCGGTCACTTCGGCTCTGTCGGCTGAGGGGTGCGCGTCAGGATAAAGGTGTCAGGCCACCTTTGCATTAAATGCTCCTGCGATTTGGTCGGTCGGTGCAGCGATTTGGTCAGGGTTGCTTCTTGGCGAGGACAGGGCCTCGGGCGAGCCGGAAATATGTTCACCGCTGGAGGGGGGCCTCGGGCGAGGCGGAGATCCTCCGGGGTCGGCTGCCCTTGTCCGAGGCTAGGCTCGGGCGAGGCGTGATCGAGTCCCTCGAATGGACTGATCCCTGACTTAATTGCACCCATCAGGCCTTTGCAGCTTTATGCTGATGGGGGTTACCAGCTGAGAATTAGGAGCCTTGAGGGTACCCCTAATTATGGTCCCCGACAGTAGCCCCCGAGCCTCGAAGGGAGTGTTAGCACTCGCTTGGAGGCTTTCGTCGCACTTTTTTGCAAGGGGACCAGCCTTTCTCGGTTGTGTTTTGTTCCGGTGGGTGCGCGCGAGCGCACCCGCCGGGTGTAGCCCCCGAGGCCTCGGAGGAGTGGTTTGACTCCTCCGAGGTCTTAATGCCTTGCGCAATGCTTCGGCTGGTCTGGTCGTTCCCTCATGCGAGCTGGCCGTAGCCCGGGTGTACGGTCGGGTCCCAAGTTCTCGGGCTGGTATGTTGACGCCGTCAACGGTGTGGCCGGAGCCGGG
The DNA here is from genome assembly GCF_902167145.1 of Zea mays. Taxonomy (NCBI): domain Eukaryota; kingdom Viridiplantae; phylum Streptophyta; class Magnoliopsida; order Poales; family Poaceae; genus Zea; species Zea mays. Next base: position 18,078,096 of record NC_050096.1, on the reverse strand, counting down.
TTTGCGAGAGCAGCCCCCGAGCCTCTACACAGGGCGAGAGGGTGATCAGGGACAGACTCGACTTTTTTACATACGCCCCTGCGTCGCCTTTCCGCAAGGAGGAGGGGGGAGAGCGCCATGTTGCCCTCGGTGGGCGCCGAACATGGTGTCTCCGGTGAGCTGCAGGCGGGTGATCCGAGTGGACGTCCGTGCCCCGTTCGTTAGGGGTCGGCTAGAGGCCCAGAGGCGCGCCCAAAAGTACCTGTGGGTGATCTGCCGGACCCGGTCCCCTGGCGACGGGGTCCGAGGGCTCTATGCCTCCCTCTGATGGGATTCTGTTACAAGATCGCTCCCGCTGGTCTCGGAAATGTCCTAGGGTACCTCGGGAGCGCAGCCCGAGCCTTGGTTATGTATCGAACGTACCCATGGTCATCCCTCGCTCTGTGTCTGAGGCGGCTGTGAACCCTTCGGGGGCCAGCCTTCGAACCCCTGATCAGTAGTGGGCGCGGAGCCCGAGTAGCCTGAGGCGGCCGTTGAACCCTTCCGAGGGGCCGGCCTTCAAACCCCTGACCAGTAGTGGGTGTGGAGCCCACGTGCTCTGAGGCGGCTGTTGAACCCTTCCGAGGGGCCAGCCTTCGAACCTCTGATCAGTAGGGAGGCTCGGAGCCTGGTTCCTTCACGGGGAAGGATCCTTTTCGGGGTATCCCCCTTTCCCGGTCCCTGTTGCAAGAGAGAGAAAGAGGAAAAAAGGAAAAGGATACGAAATCGAACGACGCGGCGTACCTTTTTTGACGCGGTCATTATGGCGAAGGCGAAGCGTCGCTCGCTTCTCCTGCCGGAGGCGCCGCTTGTCCCGCCGCGGAGTTAATGCGATGGGGCGAGTGGTTCGCGGGGCGGCCGTCGCACGTGCACGAGCCGTTCGAGGAACGGAACACGGGCGCGTCGTCTTCACGCCGTGAGAGAGGGTTCTCTCGCTGCCCCCGGATGGGACGTAAGCTTGGCTGACGACGTGTCCGCTGCTCCTGCCCGCCTGCCACCGCCATTACTGCCGGCCCATTTTTGGCCGCATTGACCGTCGCGCCAGGCTGGCGCTGCTGGGTCGTGCGCTGGGTCGCCTCGAGTCGCGGTATTGGTTCCACAGTCGAGGTGGCGCGGTGGTGGCGCAAGTGGCGGTGCAGTTGCATGCACGAAGCATTCGGCGCACCGGTTGCATGACGCGTGGGCCTGGGCCTCCGTGCTGGGCGTGTTGGGAGTCGGAGAAGTGCGCCCACTTGGCGCGGTTGCATGCCGCCTGCATGGCTGCCCGCCCTTTCGCCCGCTGGTCTGGGCAAAAGTGGAGAGCCGCTTGTAACCGCTGGGCGGTTGCACGCACCGCGCGCGGCGGTTTGGCTTCTTCTGTTCTGGGCTGGCTTGTATGACGTGTGGGACCCAGCCCCCGCACCGTAGGAGGATGGCCTTGGAGTGTGTTGGAGAAGACTCAGCCCACGACGGCTGGGGACACAAGTAAGGAGAGTCGCCTTTAAAAGGAGGGTGACCCCCTTAGAAGGCGACCATGTCTTCGCGCTTCCTTATGCATCGTGTCTTTCCACCTTCCAAGCCCCCGGATGGGGAATACTCGCCGTCTTTCCGCCTTGTCGTTGGGGGAACGCAACTCCGCGGGAGTTGGTACCTTTCAGCCATCGTTCGGCTTCAAGGATTTTCATCATGCAGCCCGGTTGCACCCCTCCGCCGGCGGTCACCCAAGATGGTGACCTCCAGTTCGATGGCGGGGGAAAGCGAACCGGGCTACGGCCTCTGCCCCTCCCTCAGCCTCAAGGATTTTCATCACCAGGGCTGGGGAGGGGAGTGTGCCGAGTTGGGGTCGGCCCCTGCGCGGGCGGTGGCCCGCTCCTTCCCTCAGTGATCGGGGGGAAGGGCGGTTGTCGTCCGTGGCGCCGGCAGATGCCGCGTGCCTGGCTCTCGGACCCGAGTGGCTTCGGAGCCGCTCTCGGCGCCGACTTCCGCCACGGCAGCTGGAAGAGGTTCTTCCGCTGATGAGATAGCCAGGGCCGCCCATGGACCGACCTCCAACTCTACGGCCTTCTGCCTGTCCTTGCCTCACGAGTTTGGGCACGGGCGGGGGCCTCCTTGCAGCAGCATCCGCCCTGAGGTCATCGCTGCCGCTGTTCGGCCCCCGGAGCAGAAGTCGTCGTCGTCGTCGCTGCCGGAGCGGGTGACGACGCGCCGTTCGTCGGTCTTCCGTTGCTCCGCAGGCCCCCCCCCCCCCCCGTCGAGTGGGGTTGTTCGTACCTGCGGAGGTGGAACCGGAGTTCCGTTTGTAATGGCACTTTGAATGCCAGTGTTTTTGTTCATTGTGGTTGTCGAGGCCTGAACATGTATGTAATTTCGGTACGGAGCCGTGTTTTTTCCTCATTTTCGAGCACTAAGACTCGCCTGTTGGTTGTCTGAACCGCTTCACCAAGCGTGAGTCGCCCAGTGTAAAGGTGACGAGTGAGGTATCCGTATCCCGGAGGCGTAGGAGTCCCTCGGCTCGGTCAGCCTTGTTGTCCGAGGCTTCCCTTGCTTAGTTAGAGGAACCCCTCGGCCGCTTCCTCGATGAGCCGAGGCCAGGGGTAGCGGTGTCAGCGTGAACAGAGGCAGAGTTGGCTCAAAAAGAAGACCTGGTCGGCCGGAGCCTGGCCGGGTCGTCCGTTAGCGGGATCGACGCCGGAATTGATCTGCCGAGGCCTCGGGCCGGGCTGATGTCCTCGGAGGACAGCTGGCCGAGGCCCCGGGGTGATCGGCCGAGCCGCCTGCTCGGGCCGGATTCTCGGAGAAGACCCTGGCGGCGATGGCCCGGGCTTGGTGATGACGTTGTCCTTCAGAGCAGAGACCCTTGGACCGCGTCGCCGTCCGAGGCTAGGTCGGGCCTTGCCGAAGGTGTTGTCGACGCCGAGGGTGCTGCTGCTCCCTTTAGTCGTCAAGATCCGAGCCTGCAAGATCGGATTATCTTGTAGCGTGTGTTTTCTGCGGCCACCGAGGCCAAAACACACCCTCGCCGTGTTGTAAAGTTGCGTCTCTTTTCCTCTTGTTTCGAGTATCTGGACTTTTTTGTCGGTAACAGAATTGTTTATGCGAGCGAGAGTTGCTTCTCACGGAAGGTGATGAGTGAGGTATCCGTATCCCGGAGGCGTAGGAGTCCCTCGGCTCGGTCGGCCTTGCCGCTTACGCGCACTCTTACCCGTCCATGGGGTTCTGTCACCGACGTAGTCGAGAAGGCTCGAAGAATCGCTCCGGCAGAAGAGCTTCCGAATGTGAAGACTTGTTCAGTCTGCGGAATCGCTTATCCGAATGTGAGTTACTTATCGCAGAAGGTGATGAGTGAGGTATCCGTATCCCGGAGGCGTAGGAGTCCCTCGGCTCGGTCAGCCTTGGCTGCTTACGTGTACTCCGTCGTTTTTAGGATCCACTTTCGAAATAGTCAAAAAGCACGAAAGACATTCTGGCAGAAAGGATCTTTTTTCGAGGAAAAAATTCGACGCAGAGGGGGTTCCCCCCTTTTTAGCCCCTGAGGGAGGGTCGGGCTTTGCCGAGGCGAGGCCGACCCTTCCTTGATGACTAAACTTTGCGTGGGAGCGAGGTATATGAACAACTTGAAAACATCTTAAGGGTAGAAGCGACGTAGCTGTTGGATGTTCCAAGCGTTGCCGTAGACCTCGCCTTGACTGTTGGTCAGCTTGTACGTTATGGGCTTCAGAACTTTGGCGATGACGAACGACCCCTCCCAGGGGGCGTGAGCTTGTGCCGCCCTCAGGCGTCTTGTCGCAGCCGAAGCACCAGGTCGCCCACCTGGAGGTCTCGGGACCGGACCCCTCGGGCGTGGTAGCGTCGCAGGGACTGCTGGTACCGCGCCGAGTGTAGTAAGGCCTTGTCCCGAGCCTCCTCTAGCTGGTCCAATGAGTCCTCTCGACTAGCTTGGTTGCTTTGGTCGGTGTAGGCTCTCGTCCTCGGGGAACCATATTCTAAGTCTGTGGGCAAGATGGCCTCGGCCCCATAGACCAGAAAGAACGGCGTGAAGCCCGTGGCTCGGCTCGGCGTTGTCCTCAGGCTCCAGACCACCGAGGGGAGTTCCTTCATCCATCGCTTGCCAAACTTGTTGAGGTCGTTGTAGATCCGAGGCTTGAGTCCTTGCAGAATCATGCAGTTGGCACGCTCTACTTGCCCATTTGACATGGGGTGAGCCACGGCGGCCCAGTCCACCCGGATGTGGTGATCCTTGCAGAAGTCCAGGAACTTCCTGCCGGTGAACTGGGTGCCGTTGTCGGTGATGATGGAGTTCAGGACCCCGAAGCGATGGATGATGTTGGTGAAGAACGCCACCGCCTGCTCGGACCTGATGTTGTTTAGGGGTCGGACCTCGATCCACTTGGAGAATTTGTCGATGGCGACCAACAGGTGCGTATAGCCCCCGGGTGCCTTCTGCAAGGGACCGACGAGGTCCAGACCCCACACAGCAAAAGGCCAGGTGATGGGTATCGTCTGCAGAGCCTGAGCGGGCAGGTGGGTCTGCCTTGCGTAGAACTGACACCCTTCGCAGGTGCGGACAATTCTAGTAGCGTCGGCCACCGCCGTGGGCCAGTAGAAGCCTTGTCGGAAAGCATTCCCGACAAGGGCTCGAGGCGCTGCGTGATGGCCGCAAGCCCCCGAGTGTATCTCTCGCAGGAGTTCCTGACCTTCGGCAATGGAGATGCATCGCTGGAGGATGCCAAAGGGGCTGCGGTGATAGAGCTCCTTCTCATCTCCCAGCAAGACGAACGACTTGGCGCGCCGCGCCACCCGCCGAGCTTTGGCTTGGTCGGAGGGTAGCTCTCCTCGGTGGAGATATTGCAGGTACGGGGTCTGCCAGTTTTGATCAGGCGTGACCCCGCTTCGCTCCCCCCCCGACGTGCAACGTCTCGCCCTCGGGGGCCGAGGGTACCTCGGGCTGAACCGAGGGTGCCTCGGACTATGCCGAGGGTACCTCGGGCTGGACCGAGGGTGCCTCGGGCCGAGCCGGGGGCGCCTCGGACTGTGCCGAGGGTACCTCGGGCTGGGCCGAGGGTGCCTCAGGCTCGGGCGTGTCGTCGATCTTGACGGAGGGTTGATGAAGATCTCGGGAGAAGACGTCCGGGGGAACCGTTGTTCGCCCCGAGGCTATTTTAGTCAGCTCGTCCGCAGTCTCGTTGTAGCGCCGAGCGATGTGGTTGAGCTCGAGCCCGTAGAACTTGTCTTCCAGGCGCCGAACCTCATCGCAGTAGGCCTCCATCTTCGGGTCGCGGCAGTGGGAGTTCTTCATGACTTGGTTGATGACGAGCTGCGAGTCACCGCGAGCGTCGAGGCGTCGGACCCCTAGCTCGATGGCGATCCGCAATCCGTTGACCAGAGCCTCGTACTCAGCCACATTGTTGGATGCCGGGAAATGGAGGCGTAGCATGTAGCGTAGGTGCTTCCCGAGGGGTGAGACGAAGAGTAGGCCTGCGCCGGCTCCTGTCTTCATCAGCGACCCGTCGAAGAACATGGTCCAGAGCTCCGGTTGGATCGGAGTTGTTGGTGTCGAGGGGGACGGACTTAACCGTCTCTGCTGGCTCGAAGTTGCCGGCATGATGCTTCATGTCTGGCACCTCTTTAGAGAGGCTCTCCAGGTCGGCGATGAGGGCCTTGGACTCGGCGAGGGCCTCGGCGTACTCCACTCACTCCACGTCGCATTCGAACGCGTGTTTGTACGTGGGGCCGACGGTGATGACCCCGTTGGGGCCCGGCATCTTGAGCTTCAGGTAGGTGTAGTTGGGGACAGCCATGAACTTCGCGTAGCATGGCCTTCCCAGTACCGCGTGGTAGGTTCCTCGGAACCCGACCACCTCGAACGTCAGGGTCTCCCTTCGGAAGTTGGAGGGTGTTCCGAAGCAGACGGGAAGGTCGAGTTGTCCGAGGGGCTGGACGCGCTTCCCGAGAATGATCCCATGGAAAGGCGCAGCGCCTGCCCGGACCGAGGACAGATCAATACGCAGAAGCCCGAGGGTCTCGGCGTAGATGATGTTGAGGCTGCTGCCTCCGTCCATGAGGACCTTGGTGAGCCTGACGTCGCCGATGACGGGGTCGACGACGAGCGAGTATTTCCCCGGGCTCGGCACATGGCCGGGGTGGTCGGCTTGGTTGAAGGCGATGGGCTTGTCGGACTAGTCTAGGTAGACTGGCGCTGCCACCTTCATCGAACAGACCTCCCGGCGCTCTTGCTTGCGGTGCCGAGCCGAGACGTTCGCCGCTTGCCCACCGTAGATCATGAAGCAGTCGCGGACCTCGGGGAACTCTCCTGCCTGGTGATCTTCCTTCTTGTCGTCGTCGTGGGCCCTGCCACCCTCCGCGGGTGGCCCGGCCCTGTGGAAGTGGCGCCGAAGCATGACACACTCCTCAAGGGTGTGCTTGACGGGCCCCTGGTGGTAGCGGCACGGCTCCTTGAGCATCTTGTCGAAGAGGTTGGCACCTCCGGGGGGTTTCTGAGGGTTCTTGTACTCGGCGGCGGTGACAAGGTCCGCGTCGGCGGCATCGCGTTTCGCTTGCGACTTCTTCTTGCCCTTCTTCTTGGCGCTGCGCTGAGTTGACGCCTCGGGGGCATCTTCCGATGGGCGGCCCTGGGGCTGCTTGTCCTTCCGGAAGATAGCCTCGATCGCCTCCTGGTCGGAGGCGAACTTGGTGGCGATGTCTATCAGCTCGCTCGCCCTGGTGGGGGTCTTGCGACCCAGCTTGCTCACCAGGTCGCGGCAGGTGGTGCCGGCGAGGAACGCGCCGATGACATCTGAGTCAGTGATGTTGGGCAGCTCGGTGCGCTGCTTCGAGAATCGCCGGATGTAATCCCGGAGAGACTCTCCCGGCTGCTGTCGGCAGCTTCGTAGGTCCCAGGAATTCCCGGGGCGCACGTACGTGCCCTGGAAATTGCCGGCGAAAGCTTGGACTAGGTCGTCCCAGTTGGAGATCTGCCCCGGAGGCAGGTGCTCCAACCAGGCGCGAGCGGTGTCGGAGAGGAACAGGGGAAGGTTACGGATGATGAGGTTGTCATCGTCCGTTCCACCCAGTTGGCAGGCCAGACGGTAGTCCTCGAGCCACAGTTCCGGTCTCGTCTCCCCCGAGTACTTTGTGATAGTAGTCGGCGGTCGGAACCGGGTCGGGAACGGCGCCCGTCGTATGGCTCGGCTGAAGGCCTGCAGACCGGGTGGTTCGGGCGAGGGACTCCGATCCTCCCCGCTGTCGTAGCGTCCCCCACGCCTGGGGTGGTAGCCTCGGTGCACCCTCTCGTTGAGGTGGGCTCGACGGTCGCGGTGATGGTGCTCGTTGCCGAGGCGACCCGGGGCCGCAGGCGCTGTGTTGCGTGTGCGCCCGGTGTAGACCGAGGCTTCCCGCATGAATCGGGAAGTCGCGACATGATGTTCCGAGGGGTACCCCTGCCTTCGGGTGGCGGAGCTCTCGGCCCGCTGGACCGCAGCGCCTTCCAGGAGATTCTTGAGCTCTCCCTGGATTCGCCGCCCCTCGGTGGTTGATGGCTCCGGCATCGCGCGGAGGAGCATTGCTGCTGCTGCCAGGTTCTGGCCGACCCCACTGGATGCGGGTGGCGGCCTGACCCTGACATCGTCGGCGATGCGGTGCTGGAAGCCCTGGGGTAGATGACGCATTTCTCCGGCCAGAGGTTGGCCCGCCCATGCCTGCCCGACGTCCCGGCGGATTGGCTCAAGCGCTCCTGCTCCCTCGTCGAGCCTGGCCTGCACCCCGCGGATTTGCTCGAGCTGTGGGTCGTGACCCCCTGCCGGAACAGGGACCACATCTAGCTCCCGTGGGATGTCAACACGAGGCACCGGCCTAGGGAGATCACCGTCCTCCAGCATGCCGAGATGGTTGCCTTCGGATGGACCCCCTAGATCGACATGGAAACATTCACGGCTTGGGCCGCAGTCCTCGTCGCCGAGGCTACAGCTACCGTCGGAACAGTCGGAAAGGCAGTAGTCGCATGCGGTCATGAAGTCCCGCATGGCACTGGAGTTTCCAAGTCCGGAGAAATCCCAACAGAAGCTGGGCTCATCGTCTTCCTCGGACCCAGAGGGCCTGTGGGTCGAGACGTCTGTCAGCCGGTCCCAAGGTGACCGCATACGAAACCCCAGAGGGTTCGGACTCGCCTCTACGAGAGCGTCCGCCAAAGCGAAGCCGCTAGGCGGGTCGAGGCTGAATCCGAAAGGCGTGGGATGGGAATCGGTCGGTACCTCTTGGTCGACGGGCGGTGATGAAGTCACGTGGGGGACTGACTGCACCGTCGTCTCAGGTACGAGGGTGACACCCAGCAAGCCTTTTGCGAGCGCGCTGGCGTCGTCCGCTTGCTCGGGATTGGCGTGTCGCGGGGAGACAGCGCTCGTCTTCGTCTCAAGCGCGAGGTCGATGCCCGGCGCGCCCCCCGTTGGGGTGCTGGCGCTATCGACTCGCTCGACAGCCGACGAGGCGCTGCCTCCTGCTTGGCCTTGGTTGCCCCGCCTCCCCCTCCGTCGGCGGGGAAGAGGACGGGGCGAGCTCGAAGGTTGTTCTTCCACCACGCGGGGAAGACGTCGTCGATTCAGCCGCCGGCGGGCGGGCTGTCGGCCGCCATTGTCGCTGTGGCCCGGCGGTGGAAAGAGTATCATGTCGTAGCCGCCATCGAGGGACATGAACTCAAGGCTCCCGAAACGGAGCACCGTCCCGGGCCGGAGAGGTTGCTGGAGACTGCCCATCTGGAGCCTGACGGGAAGTTGTTCGTCAACACGCAGCAGGCCCCTACCTGGCGCGCCAACTGTCGGCGTTTCGATACCGGGGGGTCCCTAAGCCGACGAGTGAATGTCGCCGCGTGCCCCAGCCCAGATGGGTCGACGCGAGGCCGAGCGCGAAGGGGGGAAGTGAGGTGGCCGGAGATAGGCGCGAGAGAGGTGGAAATCCCGCGGCCTTCGTGTTCGTCCCGCGCCCAGGTCGGGTGCGCTTGCAGTAGGGGGTTACAAGCATCCACGCGGGAGAGGGAGCGAGCGGCTTCAAGCGAGCGCCTGTCTCGTCCTCGTCCCCGCGCGGCCAACCCTCTCTAAGAGGGCCCTGATCCTTCCTTTTATAGGCGTAAGGAGAGGATCCAGGTGTACAATGGGGGGTGTAGCAGAGTGCTACGTGTCTAGCGGAGGAGAGCTAGCGCCCTAAGTACACGCCATCGTGGCGGCCGGAGACGTTTTGGCGCCCGGTCTGTGTGATGTCGTGGCCGTCGGAGGAGCGCTGGAGCCTGGCGGAGGGACAACCGTCGGGGCTGTCGAGTCCTTGCTGACGTCCTCTTGCTTCCGTAAGGGGGCCGAGAGCCGCCATCGTCAGGGAGCGTGCGGGGCGCCATCATTGCCTATCTAGCGGAGCGAGCCAGATGGGACGCCGGTCTTGTTCCCCATAGCCTGAGTCAGCTTGGAGTAGGGTAATGATGGTGCCTCCCGTTGACGTGGCCGGCCCGCGCCCTAGGTTGGGCGATGTGGAGGCTCCTCCGAGGTCGAGGTCGAGTCCGTCTTCCGTGGTCGAGGTCGAGTCCGAGCCCCTAGGTCGGGCGAGGCGGAGGCCGTTGGCTGAGGCCAGGGCGGAGTTCGAGTCCTGGGGTCGGGCGAAGCGGAGTTCGTCGTCTTCTGGGGCTGAGCCCAAGTCCGAGCCCTGGGTCGGGCGGAGCGGAATTCGTCGTCTTTTGGGGCTGAGCCCAAGTCTGAGCCCTGGGTCGGGCGGAGCGGAGTTCGCCGTCTTCCGGGGCTTAGCCCGAGTCCGAGCCCTGGGTCGGGCGGAGCGGAGTTCGCCGTCTTCCGGGGCTTAGCCCGAGTCCGAGCCCTAGGTCGGGCGGAGCGGAGTTCGCCGTCTTCCGGGGCTTAGCCCGAGTCCGAGCCCTGGGTCGGGCGGAGCGGAGCTTCCTATGGTGCCTGCGGCCGGGCCTGACTGCCTGTCAGCCTCACTCTGTCAAGTGGCACCGCAGTCGGAGTGGCGCAGGCGGCGCTGTCTTTCTATCAGACCGGTCAGTGGAGCGGCGAAGTGACGGCGGTCACTTCGGCTCTATCGGCTGAGGGGCGCGCGTCAGGATAAAGGTGTCAGGCCACTTTTGCATTAAATGCTCCTGCGATTTGGTCGGTCGGTGCGGCGATTTGGTCAGGGTTGCTTCTTGGCGAAGACAGGGCCTCGGGCGAGCCGGAAATATGTTCGCTGCTGGAGGGGGGCCTCGGGCGAGGCGGAGATCCTCCGGTGTCGGCTGCCCTTGTCTGAGGCTAGGCTCGGGCGAGGCGTGATCGAGTCCCTCGAATGGACTGATCCCTGACTTAATCGCACCCATCGGGCCTTTGCAGCTTTATGTTGATGGGGGTTACCAGCTGCGAATTAGGAGCCTTGAGGGTACCCCTAATTATGGTCCCCGACACATAGGTACAATTAAGATAGCTTGATGGGCGACTGAAACATTTGGTTAGCAATCTGCATCCATAACAAACTTCAGAATCTCATGTGCTGACATAGAATAATGTGGCGAACTCACTTCCAACTAGGGGTGGTAATTGTCGGCAGGGGCGGATCTATGTTGAGCCGAGCGGGGGCACATGCCCCACTCAATTTTCTGGTTTTAGTAGAAATTTTATCTTATTTATTGTATTTACGAAGGCTAATTAGTTAGTAAACATCTATTTAGGCGTTTCTGTGCTCACGCTTGAGGTTGGTGAAAGAGAAATATGGTCAAACCTTTTTCCTATAAATATTTTGGTGGTTGAATTGTCCAACACAAATATTGGACTAACTAGTTTGCTCTATATTATATGTTCTACAGGTGCCAAAGGTTCAACACAAACCAATAAAAAATTAAAGTTAGGGTTCAAAAGAAAGGAGCAAAAGAAACCGAAGTTAACCCTGGTCTGGCACACCAGACTGTCCGGTGTGCCACCGGACGGTGTCCGGTGCACCAGGGTGGATCGACTTCAAACTCTTTACCTTCGGGTTTCTGAGGCCGCGCTCCACTATAATTCACCGGACTGTCCGGTGTGCCACCGGAGCAACGACTCCCAAGCGCAACGGTCGACTCCAACGGTCGCCTGCAACATGAATAGTGCACGAACAGTTCGCGTAGAGTGAGAGCAGCGCCAGAAGGCGCACCGGACAGTGAACAGTGACTGTCCGGTGCGATACCGGACTGTCCGGTGGCCCAGGCTGTTAGAGCTCCAACGGTCGAAACCGACAGAACCCTAACGATTGGGTGACGTGGCTGGCGCACCGGACTGTCCGGTGCGCCCATCGACAGCAGCCCTCCCCAACGACTGTTTTGATGGTTGGGGCTATAAATACCCCCCAACCACCACCATTTAAGGCATCCAAGTTTCCAGCATATTGCATTCAATACAAGAGCTCTAGACTTCACTCCAAGACACAAACAAGAGATCAAATCCTCTCCAAAGTTCAAAACCACTCCAAACACTTAGTGACTTGTGTGAGAGAGATTTTCGTGTTCATTTGAGTTCTTGTCGCTTGGATCGCTTTTCTTCTTCCTCCATTCTTGTTCTCAAGACACTTGTAATCAAAGCAAGAGACACCAAGCTGTGGTGGTTCTTATGAGGGGTCTAAGTGACCCGTTTGATTAAGGAGAAATCTCACTCGGTCTAAGTGACCGTTTGAGAGAGGGAAAGGGTTGAAAGAGACCCGGTCTTTGTGACCACCTCAACGGGGACTAGGTTTGCAAGAACCGAACCTCGGTTAAACAAATCACCGTGTCATCCGCTTCATTTGCCTTGATTTGTTTTTCACCCTCTCTCTCAGACTTGGTTTTATTTCTAACGCTAACCCTGGCTTGTAGTTGTGCTTAAAGTTTGTAAACTTCAGTTTCCGCCTATTCATCCCCCTCTAGGCGACTTTCAATTGGTATCAGAGGCCGGTACTTCATTAGAGTCTAACAACTCGAAGTGATGTCGGGAGGATCCGCCAAGAGGGAGATGGAAACAGCCATAAGCCACGGGAAGGCTCCATCAAAGGAGTCCGGCGCCAAAGGAAGGGAGGAGTCACCTCCCAGCGTCAAGTCGCATTGGAGTGGCGACAAGAAGAAGAAGATGAAGAAAGTGGTCTACTACGAGACCGACTCTTTGTCGCCCTCTACCTCCGGCTCCGACGCTCCGTCTGTCACTTCTAAGCGCCATGAGCACAGGAAGTTTAGTAAGATCCCCTTATGATATCCTCGCATTTCCAAACACACTCTTTTACTTTTCGTCCCACTAGGCAAACCACCGGTTTTTTACGGTGAAGATTATTGTATGTGGAGTGATAAAATGAGGCATCATCTAACCTCACTCCACGCTAGCATTTGGGACATTGTTGAGTTTGGAGCGCAGGTACCATTCATGGGGGATGAAGCGTATGATTCGGACGAGGTCGCCCAAATCTGGCATTTTGACTCCTAAGCCACCACTATACTCCTCGCCTCTCTATGTCGAGAGGAGCATAACAAGGTGCAAGGACTAAAAAGTGCCAAGGAGATTTGGGATGTGCTAAAGACCGCACATGAAGGGGACGAGGTGACCAAGATCACCATGTGGGAGACGATCGAGGGGGAGCTCGGTCGATTCATCCTCAACCAAGGATAGGAGCCACAAACAATGTACAACCGGCTCAAGACCTTGGTCAACCAAGTGCGCAACCTCGGGAGCACCAAATGGGATGACCATGAAATGGTCAAGGTTATTCTAAGATCACTTGTTTTTCGTAATCCTACACAAGTTCAATTAATTCGTGGTGATCCTAGATATAAGCTAATGTCTCGTAAGGAGGTTATACGAAAGTTTGTGAGCTTTGAGTTGATGATCAAAGGCTCCAAACAAATCGTCGAGTAAGGCGGCACCTCCACACCCGAGGTGCAACCCGTCACATTTAAGGCGACGGAGGAGAAGAAAGAAGAGTCTACATCAAGTAGGCTCCCCATCGACGTCTCCAAGCTCGACAACGAGGAAATGGCGCTCATCATCAAGAGCTTCTGCCAAATCCTCAAGCAAAGGAGGGGGAAGGATTACAAACCCTGCTCCAAGAAAGTGTGCTACAAATGTGGTAAGCCCGATCATTTTATTGCTAAATGTCCATTATCTAGTGATAGTGACAGGGGCGACGACAAGAAGGGAAAGAGGAAGGAAAAGAAAAGGTACTACAAGAAGGGCGACGATGCCCATGTATGCCGGGAATGGGACTCCGATGAGAGCTCCACCGACTCCTCCTCCGACGAGGACGCCGCCAACATCGCCGTCACCAAAAGCCTCCTCTTCCCCAACGTCTACCACAAGTGCCTCATGGCAAAGGACGACAAGAAGAAGAAGGTAAAATCTAGAGCCTCCACTAAATATACAACATCTAGTGATGAGGATAACTCTAGTGATGATGAAGATGATTTGCTTGCTCTTTTTGCCAACCTTAACATGCAACAAAAGGAAAAATTAAATGAATTGATAGGAGCTATCCATGAGAAGGATGAACTCTTGGATAGCCAAGAGGAATTCCTTATTAAGGAAAACAAAAAGCATGTTAAAGTTAAAAATGCTTATGCTCAGGAAGTAGAGAAAATGAAAATTTATCTAAGGAGCTTAGCATTTGCCATGACACTATCTCTAACCTTAGAACTGAGAATGTCAAATTACTTGCTAAGGTTGAAAAGAGAAATGTTTGTGATGATTCATTTGCCAATCTTAAAAATGATAATGCTAGTTTAACTACTAAGATTAACAAATTGAATGAATCAATTTCTAGCCTTAAGATTGAGAATGATAAGCTAATTTCTAAGGCTAAAGATTTAGATGTTTGCAATATCTCTATTTACAATCTTAAAAATGAGAACGCCATTTTGCATGCTAATATTGATAAATTAAAATCTTGCAAACCGTCTACATCTAGTGTTGATCATGTTTCTATTTGTACTAGATGTAGAGATATTAATGTTGATGCTATCCATGATCACCTAGCTTTAATTAAACAACAAAATGATCACATAGCTCAACTAACTGCTAAAATTAATGAGCATGAAATTGAAAATAAAAAATTTAAATTTGCTAGAAGCATGCTCTATAATGGGAGACGCCCTGGCATCAAGGATGGCATTGGCTTCTAACAGGGAGACAATGTCAAGCTTAATGCCCCTAAGAGATTGTCCAATTTTGTTAAGGGCAAGGCTCCCATGGCACAGGATAACGAGGGTTATATTTTATATCCTGCTGGTTATCCTGAGCATAAAATTAGGAGAATTCATTCTTGGAAGTCTCATTCTGGTTCTCATCATGCTTTTACGTATAAGAATGAGACTTCTAGTTCTAGGCATTTCATCCATGTTAAAATGCCTAAAAAGAAATCTCATGTCGCATCAAATGAGCCTAATGTTTCATTTAAGACTTTTGATGCTTCTTATGTTTTAACTAACAAATCAGGTAAAGTAGTTGTCAAATATGTTGGGGCCAAACACAAGGGCTCAAAGACTTGTGTTTGGGTACCCAAGGTGCTTGTTTCTAATGTGAAAGGACCCAAGACCGTTTGGGTACCTAAGAACAAGGCCTAAACTTGTTTTGTTGGTTTATGCATCCGAGGGCTCAAGTTGGATTATTGATAGCGGATGCACAAACCACATGACAGGGGAGAAAAGGATGTTCTCCTCCTATGAGAAAAACGAAGATCCCCAAAGAGCTATCACATTCGGGGATGGAAAACAAGGTTTGGTCAAAGGACTTGGTAAAATTGCTATATCTCCTGACCATTCCATTTCCAATGTTTTTCTTGTAGATTCTTTAGATTATAACTTGCTTTCAGTTTCTCAATTATGCAAAATGGGTTACAACTGTCTTTTTACGGATATAGGTGTTACTGTCTTTAGAAGTTGTGATGATTCAGTAGCATTTAAGGGAGTACTCAAGGGTCAGCTATACTTAGTTGATTTCAATAGAGCTGAACTCGATACTTGCTTAATTGCTAAGACTAATATGGGTTGGCTCTGGCATCGCCGACTAGCCCATGTTGGGATAAAGAATCTTTACAAGCTTCTAAATGGAGAACACATTTTGGGACTAACAAATGTTCATTTTGAGAAAGACAGAGTTTGTAGCGCATGTCAAGCAGGGAAGCAAGTTGGTACCCACCATCCACACAAGAACATCATGGCGACCGATAGGCCGCTTGAGCTACTCCACATGGATCTATTCGGCCCGATCGCTTACATAAGCATCGACGGGAGTAAGTATTGTCTTGTAATTATGGATGATTATTCTCGCTTCACTTGGGTATTCTTTTTGCAGGAAAAATCACAAACCCAAGAGACCTTAAAGGGATTCTTGAGATGGGCTCAAAATGAGTTCGGATTGAGGATCAAGAAAATAAGAAGCGACAACGGGACGAAGTTCAAGAACTCTCAAATAGAAGGATTTCTTGAGGACGAGGGCATCAAGCATGAGTTCTCTTCTCCCTACACAACTCAACAAAATGGTGTAGTGGAGAGGAAGAATATAACTCTACTAGACATGGCAAGGACCATGCTTGACGAGTACAAGACTCCGGACCGGTTTTGGGTGGAAGCAATCAACACTGCTTGCTACTCCATCAACCGGTTATATCTTCACCGAATCCTCAAGAAGACATCATATGAACTCCTCACCGGTAAGCCCAATGTTTCATATTTTAGAGTCTTTGGTAGCAAATGTTTTATTCTTGTTAAAAGAGGTAGAAAATC
Source organism: Zea mays (assembly GCF_902167145.1). Taxonomy (NCBI): domain Eukaryota; kingdom Viridiplantae; phylum Streptophyta; class Magnoliopsida; order Poales; family Poaceae; genus Zea; species Zea mays. The sequence goes on along the minus strand of NC_050096.1, from coordinate 18,062,372 downwards.
TAAATTTTCTCCTAAGGCTGTAGAATGCTTTTTACTAGGATATGATTCAAACACAAGGGCATATAGAGTCTTCAAGAAATCCACTGGATTAGTTGAGGTTTCTTGTGACATTGTGTTTGATGAGACTAATGGCTCTCAAGTAGAGCAAGTTGATCTTGATGAACTAGATGATGAAGAGGCTCCGTGCGTCGCTCTAAGGAACATGTCCATTGGGGATGTGTGTCCTAAGGAATCCGAAGAGCCCACTTATGCACGAGATCAATCGTCATCTTCCAATCAAGCATCTCCACCAACCCAAGATGAGGATCAAGCTCAAGATGATGAAAATGAAGATCAAGAGAATGAGCCACCTCAAGAGGAGGACAATGATCAAGGGGTAGATGATAATGATCAAGAAAAGGAATATGATCAAGAAGAACAGGGTCAAAGACCGCCTCACCCAAGAGTCCACCAAGCGATACAACGAGATCACCCCGTGAACTCCATCCTCGGCGATATTCATAAGGGGGTAACCACTCGATCTCGTGTCGCTCATTTTTGTGCACATTACTCTTTTGTGTCTTCTATTGAGCCATACAAGGTGGAAGATGCATTAAGAGATTTGAATTGGCTGTTAGTAATGCAAGAGGAGCTCAACAACTTCACGAGGAATGAGGTATGGCATCTTGTTCCACGTCCTAACCAAAATGTTGTAGGAACCAAGTGGGTATTCCGTAACAAGCAAGATGAGCATGGTGTGGTGACAAGGAACAAAGCCCGACTTGTGGCCAAGGGATATTCACAAGTCAAAGGTTTGGAGTTCGGTGAAACCTATGCACCTGTAGCTAGGCTTGAGTCAATACGTATATTACTTGCCTATGCTACTTACCATGGCTTTAAGCTCTATCAAATGGACGTGAAAAGTGTCTTCCTCAATGGACCAATCAAGGAAGAGGTCTATGTTGAGCAACCTCCCGGCTTTGAAGATAATGAGTACCCTAATCATGTTTACAAACACTCTAAGGCGCTTTATGGGCTCAAGCAAGCCCCAAGAGCATGGTATGAATGCCTAAGAGATTTCCTTATCACTAATGGCTTCAAAGTCGGTAAAGCCGATCCTACACTCTTTACCAAAACCGTTGCAAATGATTTGTTTGTATGCCAAATTTATGTTGATGATATCATATTTGGGTCTACTAACAAATCTACTTGTGAAGAGTTTAGTAGGATTATGATTCAAAAATTCAAGATGTCTATGATGGGGGAGTTGAAGTATTTCCTAGGATTTCAAGTAAAGCAACTCCAAGAGGGCACCTTCATCAGCCAAACCAAGTACATTCAAGATATACTTACCAAGTTTAGAATGAAGGATGCCAAGCCCATCAAGACACCCATGGGAACCAATGGGCATCTCGACCTCGACACCGGAGGTAAATCCGTAGATCAAAAGATATACCGGTCGATGATAGGATCTTTACTCTACTTATGTGCATCTCGACTGGATATTATGCTTTCTGTATGCATGTGTGCAAGATTCCAAGCCGATCCTAAGGAAGTTCACCTTAGGGTCGTGAAAAGAATCTTGAGATATTTAGTTCATACACCTAAGTTTGGTCTTTGGTACCCCAAGGGATCCACTTTTGATTTAATAGGTTACTCAGATGCTGATTGGGCAGGGTGTAAAATTGATAGAAAGAGCACATCAGGGACTTGTCAGTTCTTGGGAAGATCCTTGGTGTCTTGGGCTTCAAAGAAACAAAACTCAGTAGCTCTTTCTACTGCCGAAGCCGAGTACATTGCTGCAGGCCATTGTTGCGCGCAGTTGCTTTGGATGAGGCAAACCCTTAGGGACTATGGATACAAATTGAGCAAAGTCCCTCTCCTATGTGATAATGAGAGTGCAATCCGCATGGCGGATAATCCCGTTGAACACAGCCGCACTAAGCACATAGTCATTCGGTATCACTTTTTGAGAGATCACCAATAAAGGGGGGATATCGAGATAGCTTATGTTAGCACCAAAGAACAATTAGCCGATATCTTCACCAAACCATTAGATGAGAAAACTTTTACCAAATTTAGGAATGAGCTAAACATTCTTGATTCTCGGAATTTTGATTGAAACATTGTACACACAGCTCATTTATATACTTTTGATCATATCTATTTTATGTCTATGACTAATGTGTTTTCAAGTATATTCCTATGCTAAGTCGTATATTGAAAGGGAAATGGAGTCTTCGGCGAGGACAAGGCTTCCACTCCACTCTATCGGTACTATTTACCCTTCGCCGTCACTCCACATCGCTCTCCACTTTGGTATATTCTTCATTCTTATTACTAGTACCAATAGGGAGAAAGCAAAAGAGGGCTCTCAAAAGACTCCGTTTTTGGCGATTAATGCCAAAGGGGGAGAGAATATAGCCCAAAGCAAAAGGACCGCACCACCACCAATTTCAAAGTTTTAAATGAAGTTTTAATTGGTATCTTATGATAAAATATTTAAAGGAGTATTTTTTTTAATTGGTTAGTATATTTCAAATTGATATCTAAAATATTTGATCTTCTTTCAAATGGTAAAACCCTCTTGAACACTAAGAGGAGAATTTCATCCGGGGGAGTTTTGTTTAAGTCAAAGGAAAAGCATTTGAAACAGGGGGAGAAAATTTCAAATCTTGAAAATGTTTCTTGTAATCTTATTCATATACCTTTGACTATTTGCAAAAGGACTTTGAAAAGATTTTCCAAAAGAATTTGCAAAAACAAAACAAGTGGTGCAAGCGTGGTCCAAAATGTTAAAAAGAAAGAAAGCAATCCATGCATATCTAATGAAAGTATAAATTGGTTTAATTCCAAGCAACATTTGCACTTACCTTATGCAAACCACTTCAATTCTACACTTATATATTTGCTTTGGTTTGTGTTGGCATCAATCACCAAAAAGGGGGAGATTGAAAGGGAAATAGGGTCAAACCTTTTTCCTATAAATATTTTGGTGGTTGAATTGCCCAACACAAATATTGGACTAACTAGTTTGCTCTAGATTATATGTTCTACAGGTGCCAAAGGTTCAGCACAAACCAATAAAAAGATTAAAGTTAGGGTTCAAAAGAAAGGAGCAAAAGAAACCGAAGTGAACCCTGGTCTGGCGCACCGGACTGTCCGGTGTGCCACCGGACAGTTTCCGATGCACCAGGGTGGATCGACTTCAAACTCTTCACCTTTGGGTTTCTGAGGCCGCGCTCCGCTATAATTCACCGGACTGTCCGGTGTGCCAGCGGAGCAACGACTCCCAAGCGCAACGGTCGACTCCAACGGTCGCCTGCAACGTGAACAGCGCGCGGACAATTCGCGCAGAGTCAGAGCAGCGCCAGAAGGTGCACCGGATAGTGAACAGTGAATGTCCGGTGCGACACCGGACTGTCCGGTGGCCTAAGCTGTCAGAGCTCCAACAGTCAAAACCGTCAGAACTCTAACGGTTGGGTGACGTGGCTGACACATCGGACAGTGTCTGGTGGTGCACCGGACTGTCCGGTGCGCCCATCGACAGCAGCCCTTCCCAACGGCTGTTTTGGTGGTTGGGGCTATAAATACCCCCAACCACCACCATTCAAGGCATCCAAGTTTCCAGCATATTGCATTCAACACAAGAGCTCTAGACTTCACTCCAAGACACAAACAAGAGATCAAATCCTCTCCAAAGTACAAAACCACTCCAAACACTTAGTGACTTGTGAGAGAGAGATTTTCGTGTTCATTTGAGTTCTTGTCGCTTGGATCGCTTTTCTTCTTCCTCCATTCTTGTTCTCAAGACACTTGTAATCAAAGCAAGAGACACCAAGTTGTGGTGGTCCTTGTGAGGGGTCTAAGTGACCCATTTGATTAAGGAGAAAGCTCACTCGGTCTAAGTGACCGTTTGAGAGAGAGAAAGGGTTGAAAGAGACCCGGTCTTTGTGACCACCTCAACGGGGACTAGGTTTGCAAGAACCGAACCTTGGTTAAACAAATCACTATGTCATCCGCTTCATTTAACTTGATTTGTTTTTCACCCTCTCTCTCGGACTTAGTTTTATTTCTAACGCTAACCTCAGCTTGTAGTTGTGCTTAAAGTTTGTAAACTTTAGTTTCCGCTTATTCACCCCCCTCTAGGCGACTTTTAGTTGGCCTCGAGTGAGTTGGAACTGTGTTTCTATGCTCATAAGGACCCGGGGAGATATCTATCTCCCCCAGTAATAGACCGCAACCCAAATGTTTCTTCAGAATTTGTTAGGACCCTAAATTATTTTAGTTAAAAAACGAATAGAAATAGAGCTCGATCTTATTCCAATCCGATTCTTACATTTTATAGTGTAAAATTTAGAGCCCATTGTCACCCCTACTTGCAACACCTATAATTCTAAATAAAAATCATTAATCACAACACTGGATGAGTTCTCATGAGTATTTTTTCACAAAATCTTGCAGTGCAGCGGTGTAGGAGGCCTTCAACGGGCACTCTAGCCTGGCATGTGGTGCCTCTTCTGCTTCTGTGCAATTCAGCAAACAATCCTACTATTCTATTATATGTTGGGCCCCTCTCTTCCCTAGGCCCCAACGGTCACCTCTGCTGCATGGGCCTTGGGTTGTCCCTGCTTTCTTCACACCAGGGTCCTAGTGGACCTACCAACCGAAGGAGAGGAGGTAGGCCCCCTTCACCACCTATATAAGCCAAATTTCCTCTCCTATGGTTTCATTTTGAAACTCTAGGGTTTTGTTCTCTCTATTTCAAATCCAAGGAGATGTGAGGCTGTAGAAAAGTGGTGAAGTCATGTAGTATTGTGTCGGTATTTTGGATCACTGGCTATTAATAACCATGCTTTGCGCTCTAGAAGCAAATGGTGTGTAAAGAGGACACAAACATTTATACTGGTTTAGATAAAATATCCTTACGTTTAGTTGTCATCTAGTTGTGCGGTTTACGTTACTCTACATTGGTTTATAGTAGAGTATTTTTACTGTAGATTGTGGCGCCAACGTGATATTGCAATTAGTTTTTGAAAAAAAGAAATGTTATAATTGTCTTTCATTTGGAAGGGAAATCATTTAATAGTCGTATAATGTTACGTCGTAATCTCTACTATATAAACCGTTTTCATTGTTATCGTGCCTTCCCACTTCAATTGGTAAATAAGCTAAAATTATGTACAATTATTTATTGGCACCAAACAACATTCACATCCACCTAGCAACACAACACACATGTCTTTGTTTTTAATTATACTATATAGTTATAAATGTAAATCGTAGCAAGGCATGCTACGAGCACTCTGCTCTAATAGGTTGCACGACTCGATGCTTAATGCATAAATAAATAAATAATAACAAAATGGAATGGTGAGGACAATTCTTGTATTGATGGAGCATGATTTAGTAATAGAAGAAAATATTTCGTGTATGGTGTTCCATGCCCCGTCGCGGTGGCGCTTGTCCTCACATGTGGCATCACATCTTTTTTCACGATGAAAGAAGATTTGTAAGTACTTGTTGATTTTTTGTATACCACGTTTCATAGATAGAGTTGACGATGATGAGTTTCTTGTCATCATAATGTATCTTGAGTGTAGCTTGGGATGCCAACAAAGTGTGACATTGTAATATTATTTTAAAAATGTTATAACCATCTTTCACTCAGAAGGAAAATCACTTAATAGTTGTATAATGCATGCCGTAATGTATATATAATAGGTTACACAACTTGATGCTTAATAATAGAATAAATTAATAAACAACAACAAAGTGGAATGAGTTGAGCTTATTAGGCAAAGGCGATGTCAATAATCTTCATGCATCTCCATTTTAGCGAGGAGGGAAGAAGCTACGTTCTGCACAACCGTCCATGCCTCGCGGACGTGTCGCTCCTCCGTAAGCGTGCTCCCGATAGCGCATCTGAGCATGTAGACGCCACCAACATTAGCGGAGCTCATGTAGGGTCCGGAGCAAGCCGCATTCACCTCCTCTAGGAGCCTTCGGTTGAGCGCGTTGGCCGCCTTGGGGCCGCCCATCTCCTCGGGCGCCCGGAGCCTAAAGCAAACGAGTGCGAATTGCCTCTTTGCCATGACTTGGAAGCGTGGGTCGGCCTTGACCATGTCCTCGAATGACGCGGCCATGCGCACATGGGCGCGGATGTGGTCGCGCAGGCCCTCGACGCCATAGCAGCGGAGCACGAGCCATAGCTTGAGCGCGCGGAACCGGCGGGTCAGCGTCACGGACCAGTCCTTGTAGTCCACGACGTCGTGCCCCTCAGCGGCCGCGTCTTTGAGGATGTACTCCTGCTCCGTGCCGAGAGCCGCGACGAGCAGAGCTGGCTTCTTCACCCACAGAGCGCAGCAGTCGTTGTTGGCCAGCAGCCACTTGTGAGCATTCATGCTGAAGGAGTCCACGGCTTCGGCGCCGTCGATCAGGTGCCGGAACTCTGGGCAGACGAGCGCCGAGCCCGCGTAGGCCGCATCCACGTGCACCCAGACACCGTGTGTCGCTGCGACGGCGCAGAGCCCTCTGATAGGGTCGACGGCCGTCGTCTGAGTGGTTCCGACCGTCGCGCACAGGAAGAGCGGGACCAGCCCGGCGTCCACGTCCGCCTGCATGGTGGCCTGCAGCTCGGCTGGCGAGAGCGCGAACATGTCGTCACGGTACGTGGCGATCTCGCGGCAGTTGTCGCGGTGGATCCCGGCAATATGCGCTGCCTTGCGGAAGGCAAAGTGCGTCTGGTCGGAACAGTAGACGACGAGGTCTCCGATCCTCCCGCTGCCGATGTCCGCGAGCTTGCGGTCCCTCGCGGCGACGAGGGCGCAGAGGATGGCCTCGCACGTGGTGCCGAGAAGCGTGCCTCCGCCGCCGCCGCAGAACATTAGGCTCTCGGGCAGGTGGAGCGCCTTGCCGAGCCAGTCCACGACGACCATCTCGAGCTCCGTGGCGGCCGGCGAGGCGGCCCACGTGAAAGGGACGGAGTTGATGCCGGCCGTGAGGGCCTCGCCGAGGGCGCCGACGGTGCTGCTGGACGCCGGGAAGTGCGCGAAGTGGCGGGCGCTCTGCCAGTGCGTCATGCCTGGCAGGATGAGGTCACGGACGTCCCGCAGCGCGGCACCGAACGCGTCGGACGACTCCGGACGCGACGGCGCCTTGTCGGGGAGCTGGCGGCGCAGGAAGCCGGGGTTGACACTGGGGTGCACGGGGTAGTCGTCCATGCGGCCGTAGTAGTCGGCGATGAAGTCGATGACTTGGTGGCCCTGCCGGCGGAACTCGTCTGCGTCGAGCAAGCAGGAGTCCTGTGGAGGTGCATTTCCTGGTCCCGCATGGAGGTAGCTGGCGGCGTCCTGCGGGGCGCCATTGTTGTTGTAGAAGTGTGATGGCGGGGCCATAGATGCGTGTGCCGGAAAAGGCTGGGAGTACTGATGAATGAATGGATTGAGGATGAAGGTGAACTAGTGCCCCCGATTAATTTGCTGCACCCTTTCTTCTACTCCGTCTCCTCCTTGTATTAGCGAGAGAGAGAGAGAGAGCTACGTAAGAAGATGTGGCGAATATGGAGAGTCGACTGGTGCATGAAAAATACGAGCCGCCTCGTAGCTATTTATATGCAGCGGAAATGGTGCACACGTTCGCAAATCCTCGCAAGCAGGTAGGTGCCGAGTAGTTGCACACGATGGGAAAGTTATTCTATATTATTTTCTCGCTTCCCACAATGTAGTGGTGGTATAGCTCTGTATGAAGATCACCCATATTCAAACCAAGCATTACTGCTTGTGGAAAAGTTCAGACCAACAGTCTGTCCCAAGTGACAAGTGTCTTTAATTTCTGAAAATCGAGTACGTTGAGAACTTGACGTCCACATGCACTTATTGGAGTTCTTTTTCCAAATGTCGCGCGTCGTTAGGTGCTGATGACCAACATCCTCGCCCTGTCAAGTTTATGATAACGCCGCGCTGCAATTTTTCGTCAAACGACTTCAATCGGCAATGTGTTCAGACTGACCATGATGTCCACGTGCTCCAAATACAATTATAATTGTTTGGATCCCACATGCTAAAGATCCAAACAAATTAGATAAAAGTAACTAAAATAGTAAAACGAATACCAGTTTAGTTATTTTTAGCCTTTTCTGTTTGGATCCTAAATGACTAAACTTTAATTTAGCTACTTCTGCTTTAGCGCTCCTGTGATTATTAGACAAATTTATTATTTATTAGGCTGCCTGCTTTTCCAATAATTAATTAGTACAATTGCAAGGAGATGACACACGCAGTGGCGAACGAGGGACCATGATTGGTGAGACACAGAAGTTTATCGAGGGGTACACGTACTACACGAATCGTTGAGAGTTTGGTGAACGAACCTAAGAGTTGATAAGACACAAAGATTATTATACAATTTTAACACAGTGGTATATTTTAATAATAGGTCAAGGTTAATCAATTACACAAAAAAATTATCAATATTTATGATATCAAATAAATACTATTATTAGATTAATTATGAAATGTATTTTTTTATAATAAATTAATTTAGAGCCATAAATATAAATATTTACCCCCTTCGTCTCAAAATATTAGTCGTTGTAGCTTTTGATTTTTATGTTTATATTCAAATGAATGATGATGAATCTAAACACATATATGTAACACATACAATACATAATTATGTTCCTTTTAGTACTGGGGGAGTAAAGTATAATGGTTTTAGACATGATTAGATATCCTCTGTCTACTCGGCTAGCTTCGATGAGCCTAGCTCATGCACTCATCCTATCAAGAGTATTTTGTTCAACATATCAACTATCACACCTATAAGTAATACATCCGTTCTCGAATATTTATTATCTGTTAGTTTATTTTTAAACTAAAACACGACAAATAAAAAACGGAGGGAGGGTTTTGGTACATATAAGTGGTAACATGCTTCCTACGTGGTGCCATGGCCCATGTTAGGTTTAAAAGAGAGAAAAAGAGGTAAAGAAAGAATAGTTGTTTCATGAAGCAACCATCTCGTAAGCTAAAACTTAAGGCTATGAGGCAACTTTTCAACCATCTTACAAGTATTTGTTGTCATACAACTCGCGAGCCTTCCTTTGTTTTAGACATAAATTAAGTATCCTAGAATTATTATAGGACAACTTAAAAGGCACAACCCATTGCAGGAGCTGCATGCTAAGTCATCTATAGATTACATGGCATCGCATTAGGCCATCTATATGACAATACCAATGTACCTATCCTTAGACGTTTTGAATCAACATGCAACTACTTTGAATTTGTCATCCAATGTCTAGGATCGCATGATAGATAAATTTTTTTGAACACAAAAAACTACCATACCTCGTAAGCAACTAAAACATGATATTAGCATTGCCATGTGAAAGATCCATGTGTGGTTTTGGTAATTGAGATAACTAGTGGACTAACCTATACTAATGAATGATATATGTTCAAGTCCATATTCAAAGGTTGAGTCATGTGGATAACCACAAGGAGAATGGTGATATCCACAAGGATGAACAAGTGCTCAACATGTAAAATAGAAGGAGAAAAACAAAATGCAAAGGCTCAAGGCGAAGTTATAAGTTAAGGAATTTTATTTTATCGATCAAGATTTTATAGATTGTATGACTAGATTTATTATAAATGGTTGTAATGTTAAGAGGGGAGTTTAATTGGACAACTTGGTCAATTGGACAACTTGGTCATCTAGTGTCAGACGTTAGAATCATATGCATTGTAGAAGGGCTAAGTGACACATGTGAGATCAAGTGATAAGGGTTTATTGGAAACACTTTGAAAATGCTAAATAGTCTCTAACATGTTAGGAAAACATTTGAGAGTTAGCTCGCTTGAAAAGAAAGAATAAAACACTCTCATCGTAGATTTTTAGAGTGCCTCGGACGTGTCCAGTGAGGTACTGGACACGACACCAGATATTAGTACGGCATGAGTTTAATACATAGTTTTTTTTTGCCATAACACCATATATGGTGTCCGATGCGCATGAGATGGGTGACACCCAACTTGTCTGGTGAGATGGTACTAATTATTGGAAAAAAGAGGATATGCTTACATTTGGAAGCTACAAGTAGAAATATATGGGTGTTATGAATAACTCTTTGTAGTGCTCGAGATAAAAGATCCAACACCAAGAGAGTTGAAAATTTTACGACTAAATGATCAAGCCCTCAACATCGTATATGAAGCCCATGATCCCAAAGTCTTTGAACCAATCAAAGGTTTGGAATTTGCCCATGAGGTGAGGATTAGGCTATAATATTCATATGAAGACACACTTGCTATGAAGGAAGCCAAACTATATATCTTCAAGGATAAATATGAAAAATTTGAGAGGTAAGAAGATGAATGTGTGTCCAAAATGTTTCATAGGCTCAACATCATTGTAAATGAGCTAAGAAACTTGGGACACAAAGTGGGCGATGATAATTTCTCTCATTGGTTTCTAAGATGCTTACCCTCACAATTTGATATATTGGTCATTATTGTTGTGAGATACGGTCTCAATGGAGTGACCCCAAACCAAGTACCTGTGACATTTTCACATAAGACACATACCATGTGAAAAGGGACGAGAAAGAAAATGAAGTTGAGATTAAGAAGAATAAAAGTGTGGCACTCAAAGCCACCACCTCATCCAAAGGCAAGAGTAATAAGAAGAAGAAGAATCAAGTGAAGAAGAAAACTCAAGTTCAAATGATGAAGATGAAGAGATGTCTCTTTTTGTGCTTCATTTTGGAAAGTTCATGAAGAATAAAGTTTGTTGTGCAAGAAGGAGAAAATCTTGTTCGAAGAGAAAAGAATAAAGAAGATGTTACAAATGTGGGAGCAAGGAGCATCTTATTGCTAAGTGTTCACAAAATAATGAAGAGAGGAAAGAAAGTAAGGAAGACAAAGATGGAAAAAAGATGACATTCAAGAAGAAGAAGAAGAAGAAATATCATGCTTATTGTCCTTAAAATCAGGTGTGATATTAGCATACTTTGACAATGCATGGTGTCACTTGTTACGGGTTGGATATAGCTAGTATACTAACAAGAGAAAAGAAAGGTTGGTTGGACAAGTCTCAAAGCCATTTGAGTATGGGGGCTAGGAATCATCGACTTTCACAAATTTAGCATAGCGCTTTGACTGTGGCAGTTGTGGTTCTCATGGAAAAATCTAGAATGAATGTGGATAGGAATGAAACTACCAATAGACGGGGTTGACAAAGCGCTCTGTGTCTGCTATGAAAGTGGAGGTTCATAACGGGAAAGGGCCACCTCTTAGCAATCTTACTAGAATGGGGCAACAATCAACAACAATATTATCCCCTTCTTTTCAAACACAACAAGTGGGATCTTGTACAACAATATAATTGCAACCAGGGAAACATTGATGATGAGAAAATGAACACTAGAATCAGACGACAATTACTTGGCAACCTTCGATGTATAAGATACAATTTAAAAGACAAATCCAACCCACCTTCCCGCAAATCGTGGGCACCACTTAGGTGCAAATTCTTCTTTTTTCTACTATTGCCAAATCGGCATCAAACTATGAACATATATCTTACAACCCTAGAGCACCATGGGAGCAACCAGCAAGAGAGAGCAACAAACAATAGCAAAGACCAGCCAACTGGAAAAGTGGCGGAGAAGAACATAGGGTTGTGGTTCTTGAGACAAGCTAGAGTGTACATAGCTTGGTGATTCTAATACTATGGACCATTGGCGGCAAAGGAATGATCAAATTTTTGAACGATGTCAGATGATAGTACATGCCTTATTGTTGATGTTGGTGGATGTGAGCGTAAAATGTGGAATCTAGCGGGGGCAAAATCCTTTCATTTTTAAAGATTGTGCAACTCATAGAGTGACCCACTTTGATGTAATCACATTCTCTTTATCGTGCTGAGGTGGTCCTTGTGCGTTTTGCATGTATAGCTGTAAAACGCTTATTTCTTATGTCAGGGTCGGATCTTTTTTTTTAAAAAAAAAGTATACATGCAACTAAGATTTGCCAGTTTGGCATGATTTTTTTTATACATTGAGTTTGAGTATCAGGTTTTCCCAACAAGATACATATATATAGATGAACCATGGTCTCTCTCCCTCTATTTTTTGTTCTACAAAACGAGTTTGAATATCGAGTGTTTTTGTTTACTTTGCATATTTGCTACGTACTTTTTCCATAATAACGGCGGGTGTGAACTTTCACCTGAAATTCAGGCGTACTGCAGGCTGTGTGAAATGTGGCACTTGTATTCAAAAGTGCTGTTCCGGATATGTGAGCGTGCAGCTGTACAGTTAATAGTGACCGATACACATGCATGCATGTATCGAAACAGGAAAGTGATAATGCTACCAACCACAGCAACATTGTTTGAATTTTTACGGGAGGACATTAGTCAGCCGCACTCTCAATATAGCAGAAGCCAGAAGGAGAAGGCATTTCAGTTAGATCGCACCAACTGACGACCAACGCGCTATTATACTAGAGCACCACCAACTACCAAGTGCACAGGCACAGGCCACTCGCGGGCGCGCGGGCGCAACTTTGCAGTGATTGGTCTTCATTTGGGCGCAACGGGCAGGATTTGGCGTCCAATCAAGAATCAACTGGTTACTATCGAGAGAGATTTTTTTTGACGAAAAAAGGTGACAGGGAATAGCAAAACGTTTTTTTGGTCTCCGGCGCACGTTACCAAAAGCTAGCTAGCATAATCGAGCACTAATTAACACGCATTGTCTCCATCTATTATATAAGTATAATATAATACAGGCACAGCAGCAGTACGTCTTGTTGTCGTCGTACACAGCCACACACCATCAGGGTGCATGCATCCTAACACAACAAGCGTACAGTTCAACCAAGCTACTACTAGTAGCTGCTTAATTAGCCGTTACTGGCATTATTGTAATTATTCCACGGGCGTCATCGTAGTTGTAATCATCACGTAGACGCGTTAGAATAGAACGGAGACGACACGACGACGACGGCGGGCAAGCACGATGGTGGTCAAGCCCGTCAACTCCACCCCTTCTCGCTGACCGTCTTCGTCCCCGCGCGCCCGCCTTTGACATCTTCGTGCCTAACGTGTTCACCTACTCAGCGCCGGCGCCGGCCAACGAGGGCCTCCGCATGAACCACGAAATGCCTCACATGTACAGATCTTCTTATATACTATCATGAATCAAACTCAAAAAAATATAGCCATATAGCTAGAGTAATCTATTTACCTTATGCTGTTATTTTAATTAATCAAACTCAACCGTGTGTGTACACACACAAAGAAAAAATGTCACACATATATCCCATATACTATTACCTGGCTGCTACCAGCTGGCTGAGACTCCAGTTCTGGCAAAACAGCAGGAACCACACATGGCACGCGTTGAAGAGAAATTTATCTTCTATTGCATATAGGACAATACATCATCAGTGAAGCAAACGAAGCAAAAAAAAAAAAGAAGAAACAAACGACGAAGCACATGTGTACATTATGAATGGCAATAATCTGTTGTAGCTCCATAGTATGCAGTTTCACTAATTAAATTCTGCTCAAATATTCCTTTGATTCCTTTTATATATTTGAAATATGACTTAAAAATTTAAAATATGCTTTCATATACTTCTATAAATATAGATCATCCCTCTAACTGTATTCCGCGGTTGATAGTGGATCTTTTTCCTCGTAGTTGTTTGCTATCCACTGGAGGAGATTTTTCTACGTAAATCTTTATGTCTATTTTATTTCCTAACAAATTCCACTAAATCGGTTTCACCATACGTTCAGAACCTCCTATAAAAACAATATTACGTAGCTTCAGAACTTCCAGAGCTATATTTAGGCCCTGTTTGTTTGAGATTATAATCTATATAGATTATATAATCCAATGTAAATAAGCTAGTGAGGAAACAAACAAGTAACTTATCTGATAAGATTATATAATCTAGCACTTAAGATTATGATAATCCTATAAGCTCATCAAAGGGTGCTTATTTCAGCTTATTTTTTATGAAAGACCCACTACCCATGGCAAGTTGATTAAAATTACTTCCAATTGCCATCCACCTATCCATAAGCGTTCTCACCCACCAGACAATTAAAACAATCAAGGGTATTATTGTATTTGTATGCATATGAATAATAAGCCGAGTCCAAATAATCTGAGCTAACAAACAGCAGCACCTAGCTTATTTAATCCACAGCAAATAATCCAGATTATATAATCTAAATTATAATCTAGATTATATAATCTATAAGTTGAAACAAATAGGGCCTTAGCCTTCCAAAATGTTCTTGGTTCTGGCATAAAAAAGGAAAATAACACATCTAGGCGATATTTGCCTGACAAGCAATTGACGACGATGGGGGCGTTCAATTCTTAGATAGCCACATTATTATAACATAGTGGGGTATCGATCAGTAATATGTGCAGGCTCGTTCAATATTTCTGCATCCCTCAACGCATGACTTCGCTTAAAAACACCATTCAGCCTAGTCTGGGTACTCTTAAATTGTTTAAGTTACACTCTAATAATGCACCTCAACACATGTGGTCCATGTCTTCAGCGATGACCTGCAGGATGGTGGGGACGTGGTCCATGAAGTTGCCAGTGGTGACCACAGGCGAGCACGTCCCCGATGGACCTGGTGGGTGCACCAAAGCGGAAGCTGATGAGCTCCTTCCCGGTGCTGTCGACCTCCTAGCTAGAGCTTGGCACCCTGCTCATCGACTACCTGCTCGTGAGCCCCGTCTGCCCGACACCGACTGTTAGGAAGCCAGAAACTCCACGGCAAATATGCGACCATACGAATGCACTTTTAATAGTAGAAACGTAAATAAAGTACCATACTTATTATAAATAGAAAATAGATTGAATTTTATAAATGAGGCATTTATGATTATACCCTCTCTAGTCTTGCAATTGTAATTTTATTTCTCGTTTCTAAACTTTCTTATTTTACCCATTCGTTTTGGAAACGAATCGATGCCATACCCTTGCGGCGTTACATGTAGATAACGATGTTAAATCTGTTACGAAAAGATAAAAATGTCAACATAATTTACTATGATTTTACCCATCGTTATATTATGTAATTAGAATTTTACCCCTATTAGGGTTCCATCCATACATAATAAAAGGAGGGTAGTTCGGACCTTTCACCCATTTATTTTCATATTTTTATTTTTTAATCACTAATTCTGTTTTTCAGTAATGACGTTGATAGGGTGGGGCAAACAGTAGCTTCGTTTTCAAAACGGAGGGGGCAAAATCACAAAGTTGAAATATGGATAGCAAAATTACAGTTGCAAGACCAGCGACGGATATAATCTCAATTATCCCTTTACAAATTAAGGGACCATGTATTGTGCGAAGAGACTAATAGTCACATATGGCTTGTTCTCATGAGTCGATAGTGTTTGTTGCTTAAGGTCATACCACAATCGATACAAGTAGATATTTATGTTGACGTCCTCGAACACTCGTCGGGGTTGAGATTTTCAATGAGCAGTCGTGAAAAACGCTCCTTCGAAAACATGATTGCTCGCACACTCGAGCAAGTATCTCCAATGGTTGACAGTTCTAGAGACCTACTGTCCCAACTCGCTGTGCACACATAGAACTCAGACGAGAATACTCTCTCTCTCAGCTCAATCGAGAAGTAGAAGATAATGGTAGAAGTTTCAGGAGGATAGAACAATGAAGTAATTGATAAAATGTATGCCCATTACTTCGTCCATTATAGGCCCACTACGCATCACAAACATTTTGGTAGTGGCCATGTTAGACTGTCTCCATCAAGATAGTGTAAACGGACGTATAAACTACTGTTTTGCATTGTTCGTAGAGTAAAGTTTAAAATATAAAATAAAAATATAAGATAAATAATCTATTGAAGATACGAAGTCGCTGAATTGTCCCCATAACCTTAGAGGACCCTCACAATCTCGAAGAGCCCTGACGTTCCAAAGGGAGGGATGCTCTAAAAAGACCAGGAGGCCCCGACATCTCGAAGGGGCATGCAAGGCTTTTAATAGCCCTAGACGCATCTAATATGGGCCTAATAATTATTAAATTTAATATAAACACAATATAAGTCATACACGTATTAAATCCAACACCTTCAACCCGGGGAAGAGAGCAGTCTGATCGCCGTCAGTTGGGAGAGGGGATTGTGAGCGACTGCTGGTCAAGGTGGGGTTGTTGAGCATCGGAAAGAAGTCAAGGATGCCATGAGGCGGCGCCCATCCACATTTGCCCAGGGTTGGACCAGAGAGACGACGGGCTAGGGATTGGGATTGGGATTAGAATTGGGGTGGAGATTCGATGGCCTTTTATAATAATTACTACGGATATAATATTTATCGTCCGCTAGTTTATTTTTATACTTAATTGCGCGACAATAAAAAAGAACGTAGAGAGTATTAAATTTGGTATAAATAAAAAAAAAATAAGTCATACACGTATTAAATCCAACACCATCGACCCGAGGAAGAGAGCAGTCTGATCGCCGTCAGTTGGGAGAGGGGATTGTGAGCGCCTGCTGGTCAAGGTGGGGTTGTTGAGCATCGGAAAGAAGTCGAGGATGGCATGAGGCGGCGCCCATCCACATTTGCCCAGGGTTGGACCAGAGAGACGAAGAGCTGGGGATTGGGATTGGAATTTTGGAGTGGACATTCGATGGCCTTTTTTCATGGGGCGGCAGTCGAGCACTCGTGCCGGGAAGCCAGCCAGCCAGGCAAGACCGTGTGTCGTCGTTACCAAACTTTGGGTGACTACGAAACGGGACCTAAAACAATGCATGAGGAGCAGCAAAGCCGGCTGGGCGATTCCCTTGGTTATGTTTTAGTTGTAGATAAAGATTAAGTTCCTGTTTGCTTGATTTTAATCTGTACCAATCTTAGTTCAAACAGTTGACTTTAATATAGCCATTGGCTCTACCGCTGGCTTGTGGTTACCAACTTTTAAATCCACACGTCATGTGCGCTGTATTTTCTTTACAATAAAACTGATGTGCAAGTGCATTGCAACACGATATTAAACTAGTTGCATGTCACCTGAACCAGCATGTGCTAATGATAATTATCTTGACCGGATTATATTTTTCTACTTTTGAAAGTACCAGTTCGTCATGCGCTCACGTGCGAAACGCTTCGCATGGATCTATTCCTCTTCCATACTTCTCGTCTACTGATGGATTGTCAGAAACCATCACACAGGATGACCCCACATAATACCACCTTGCTAACTAAAGTAGGACGATCGACCGAGCGAGTTATAAAAAATTGAATCTGGCTACTTTTCAACTCATACTTTTTTCGGCATTTTAGCTAAAACAAAATGTAATATTTGTTTTTATCAGTTTAATATGTGTGTGCTGTCGCAACGTGCGAGTACTATACTAGTAGTCTTATTTTAAATAAATCAACCGAGAGCGTGCACATATGAGATAATACACAACACCAACCACCACACGCAATCATAAGAATTAGGAGGTAACAACAACGAGGTATGCAAAATTTTATTGCAGGAACACATTCATCATTAGAAACGAGACAAACACCTCATAGGCAACCGAGGAACGCCATGCACATTCTCTATTACACACATAGCCACGTATTTTACCTACCAATGCCGGTACTCATTCTACAGACCAAGATGTAAGTACTACTGTCTAGTATACATGCAAGGAGGTGCCATGTGTCTAGCTTAATCTTTTTTACGATAGTTTTCTTAGTAAACTGAGTCATAAATCATTTGTAGCAATCTGTATCAACTTAAGAGTGCTAGTTGTATACTCTACCAAGTAAAAGATTGTATCATATATATAAACACACATATGTTGCTCTATATATAAAAATACAACACTTTTAGACATCTCTAATTTTTATATGGTAATTAGAGCCGCTAATTAGACTCAAGAATCCAACCACCACAATTTTATGGCTACCTCCTCAATCGTAATTTAATTCAGTTTTCTTTGGAAAAATAGGAATCCCCTGGAAAAATATAGTTCCCAAATTAGCTCTAAAGAAAAAAATAGCTTAGAAGAAGCTTTGAAGGGTCTACAGAGCATATTAGGGAACTGCTTCACACGCACGTACGTACACATTGCCGCTCGTGGCCTCCGCGGCGAGCTCAAGGACGCGAATAGCATGCATCGTCCGTCGAGGATGACGTGCCCGCTGTTGGTGTTGGCGACATAGGATCCTCAAGACAAAGATAAACGCATACAATGCAACAACGACATCGTTCTTTCGGTCTCAAACGATGAGCGAGAGTCGTGGCTTGGAGAAGAGTCGACTCGATTCTTCGTTTTTTTGCAATTAGTTTCCTAGACATGCATGACTCAAGATACATGTTATTAATTGGCTTTGTACATGCCATAATAGGCATTTCTACACAGTAATAGAAATTGGACAGTAATAAATGAAATCACAACTTAATTCATGGAACCGAAACCAAATTGTTGTGCCCCGGCAGCCGTTTGATCAATCGATGGAGTGGCAGATCTGCTCAAACGCGTTGACGTGGCACTCCGCGACGGCCATGAACAGGTCGACGCCGCCCTTGGCAGTGCGCGACGGCACGAAGATCATGAGCCCCTCGATGGGCAGGTCCGGCGGCAGGAACGCGCACGGTGGCCCGGTGCCTAGGTCCATCTGGTGGAACTGGAACCCTAGCCAGCTGTCCACCTCCATGTCCGGGCTCAGCATCGTGCCGGGCGCCGCAGCCGTCGCGACGAGCTCCTCCCCGCTCGCGTCCGCCACGGCCCCAAAGTCGACGAAGGACTGGATGTACTCGCCGTCGACGCGCGCCACGGCGTCGCGGATAGCGTCGACCACGCGGCTGTAGCTGGAGTTGAGTAGGTCCCTGACCTGGAGCCTTGGGAATGCCCACAGCACCATGTTGCCGAAGAAGTCCGTGGGCACGGCAGGGCTGGCCCTACCCCTGCAGTTCACCGCCACCCTGACCTGCGTGAGCTCCTCCAGGTCGAGGTCCCGCGCCGCCGTGATCTTCTTCCACACGTGCGCGAGGAGGCACTGGAAGGTGCTGCACCGGACGCCGACGCGCGCTTTGAGGCCAGCGATGAACTCGTCGGTGAAATGCACGGTGACGTTCTTGATCTTGTCCATGGGCACGACGGTGTAAGGCTTGGAGGCGCGGGCGCCATCGTCGTCCCCTCCCTTGAACTCGATGGAGCGGTGGTCGAAAGCCGGCGCCGGCGCGGCGCGGGGCACGGCGGTCGCCGCGCGGTTGAGGAAGGGCGCCTTCGCCGCCGCCGGAACGCTGAAGTCCTTGCCCGCGCGCACCGCGTTAGCCCACGTGGTCAGGAAGGTGCTCATGGAGTGGCCGTCGGCGACTTGGTGGTGGCTGGTGATGCCGATCACGAGGCCGCCGCACTTGTAGCGGTTGAGCTTGATCTGCAGCAGTGCCGCGCCAAAGTTGTCCTGTAAAGTGTTGGTGTCAGGAACATGACAGTGTAGGTATACACATGCGTACGTACGTGCATGCGACGTACGTGTAGTTACCTCTGGAGGCGTGGGGTACAGCTCGTCGACGTTGGCGGTGGCCATACCGTCGCCGAGCACGTCGGCCAGGTCGCCCGAGACGGCTGCTTCTACCACAAGCACGCCCTCGTCGTTTAGGTGGAAGAACCGGCGGCCCCGGCCGTCGACGGCGAGGCGGCCCGCGAGGTGAGGGTAGAGCGCCACGGCCCTGCGGAGGCCCTCCTTGAGGGCCTCGTTGGACGGCGCCGGTGCCGGGTAGGCGAACACGATGGGCACGAAGATGTCGAAGGCGGCGCGGTCGAAGACGGTCAGCGGGACCTTCTCGCCGGCGAGAGGGTGCGGGGTAGAGTAGACGGGCTTCACCATCGTGCTTGCCGTCGTGATAATCTCCATTCTAATCTAATGCGTGTACGTGTGATATCACCCGTGTAATAATTACAAAGCTTGTAATTAATCGCTGATTAAGCAGAGTGTACGTGATGATTATAACTACACCCGTACACGTGGTCGTGGAGTAGGGTAGTGCGTGCGTGCATGCACTCTGATGGTGTGGCTGTGTACGACGACGAGAAGACGTACGCACACTGCCTACATATAAATAGATGGAGACAATGCGTGTTAGTGCTCGATTATGCGCAGTGGATTATGCTTTTGGTGGCGTGCGCGCGGGAGACCAAAAACGTTTTGTCATTCCCTGTTACGACCTTTTTGGTCAGTCTCTCTATCTATCCGTTGATTCTTGATTGCACGCCAAAACCTGCCCGTTGCGCCGCAGTTCGTAGACCAAATATTGAAGACCATTTACTGGAAAGTTGCGTCGCAGTTCCCCCCGGATCTCGACCAAGGCGTGGCAGTGCCTGTGCCTTGTGCGTGCATGCAGCTGGTAATACACTAGTGCGTTGGTCGTCAGTTGATGCGATGTAACTGAAGCGTCTTCTCCTCTGCTGTATATATTAACGCGAAACACGTGCAGCTGACTATTTCCTCCCATAAAAATTCAAACAAGGTTTACAGTCGTTGAACCGGTACTTGGTGACTAGTACTACAGTACTGCATAGTATTAGTACAACTTTCCTATTTCGATCCATGCATTATTTGGTCACTTTTGTACAGCTGTACGCTTACATACCGAACACCAGCGTGTTCAGAACTTTTGAATAGAAGTGTCATATCTGCTGTTCAAACATCGGGTCGAATCAAGGTCGGGTCATTTGCCATTTAGCACGGCTCATATTTGATCCGTGCTTAGTGCCGGATCGGGTCAGTCTGTGCCTACCTGTTTGACGTGTCGGTCGGAATTTTTTCGGGTTGGCTTCGATTTTTCGGCTTTGGGTCGGGTCGGATTTTTTTTCTCTCCAAACGCATAGCTTTTTTCTTGCTTATTCTCACCGCATGAGGTAAAAAACCACGGACGTTGCACTAAAAACACAGAATCTGAAAACGCAGCTTTCAGCTCGCTTCTCCGGAAAGAGCGTTGGTGAAAAGCGCGTTGGCTGGAAGCGAAAACAATATATATGGGCCTCAATTCAGTCAATTCTAGGGAAAGTTCATACCCACCGTTATGGCAAAAGTACGTAGAAAATATGCAAAGTAAATATGAAAGAGTCTCTAGCCAAGTTGGTTCGGTGGTGTGAGTAATACTCCTTAGGTCTTGAGTTTGAATTTTAGTGAAGCGAATTTCAGACTGAGGTTAAAAAAAGGTCACTCATTGGTTCCCTGTTCGTGTGCACACGAGATGGACTGACCTATGGAGACGGACCCTCGTGAAGGGGCTGAAAGGGCTCAAAGCACGAGTAAATATCTAGCCTATAGGGGGCAGACTCTCATGTTGCACGGGGTACCAGCTTTCGTGACCTTTCTCGGTCGGTGCTCCATTTGAGCTTCTTCTTAATTTAATACCGTGGAGACAGTCTTTCCCGTACCGGCAGAGTTTTTTAATATTCAAAGTAAATACAAACACTTGATATTCAAACTTATCTTGTAAAAAAAATATATACCGACCATAGTGCATCTATATTTGCATTTTGTTGCAAACCTCGGTACCCAGACTCAATTTATAAAATACATATGAAACTGACAAATCTTAGTTACATTTATATTTTTCTTTGAAAAAAGGTCAAAATGCGTAAGGACCTCCTCAGCAGGATGACGAGAATGTGATTACATCGAAGTGAATTGCTCATCAAGTTGCCAAACCTTAAAAATGAAAGGATTTTGCGCTTGCTAGATTCCACGTCTATTGTCCTCTCAGGTCGTTCAAACATTTGATCATTCCTTTGGCGACAATGGTAGTATTACAATCACCAAGCTATATGTACACTCTTGTCTTTAGCTGATATGATATTACTCAGCAGCCACAACTCTATGTTCTTCTCCATTCAAATTTGGTTGATCTTAGGTGTTGTTTGTTGCTCCATCTTGCCACTTGCTTCCATGGCGCTCCATAGTATGGCCACAATCACTAGGTGCACTACTATGTCCGCAATTAAAGCCAATTTTGTGATAGTAGCCAAAGAAGAATTTGCACCTCAGTGGTGCCCACGGTTTCTAGATAAGTTGTAGGAAAGTGGACCAGATTTTTCATGCAAAGTGTATCTTGTACATTGAGGTTGCTGAGTACTTGTTACCTCATTCCAATGTTCAGATTTATATTGTCATTAATGTCTCCCTGGCTGTAGTTCTATTGTTGTACAAGATCCCATAGCTTGAAAAGTCGTGTAGAAGCTCGAGGGGTCAAGGAGTAGAAGATGTCCCTAATCATGTGGTTTTCCATTTATTATGTTTGAAAATAAGAGTTAAGAGTATTGTTGGCGATTGTTGTCTGTTGATCTAATGAGAGCACCCAGAGGGGGTGAATAGGTGATCCTGTAAAATTAAACACTAAATAGCCACAAACTTGATTATCAAGGTGTTAGTGAAATCAAGTGGCTAAGGAACACACTCGTGCGAACAAAGCAATCACAATAAGCAACACACGAGACACGCGATTTTTATCCCGTGGTTCGGCCAAGTAACACTTGCCAACTTCCACGTTGTGCGTCCTAATGTACGAGGGTTGCACTCAACCCCTTTCAAGTGATCCAATGATCAACTTGAATACCACGGTCTTTTCCTTTAGAGCATTTTTCCCGTTTGCGAGGAATCTCCACAATTTGGAGTCTCTTGCCCTTACAATTGAGATCACAAAGAAAGCACAGAGTAAGGTTGGGAAGAGCAACACACACAAGACTCAAATCCGCAGCACAACAACGTACACAAGTCATGACTTGAGCTCGAAACACAACACACGGAGCTCGAAACACAACACACGGAATGCAAATGAAGACCAAATTCTCTTTACTTAGTATTTGGGATATTTGGATCATTCTTTGCCACCACTTGGTTTGTTTTTGCAAATCAAATTCATTTTCCTATCTCTAAGTTAAACACGGTTGTTTGGGCTCATAGAGAGATATTCCAAACCCCCCCGTTTTTCCCATAATAAAAAATTCTCCCCCATAAGAGACCAAATTTTGCAGTAAGAGTATTTTGGACAAATCACAAATTCTAACTCTACTTTTTCAAAATTCTCAAGTGGTTGGCTGATCCAGTTGCTTTAGCCTTAATTTCTCCCCCTTTGGCATTAAGCACCAAAACGGGATCATTTTTGGCCCTTTAAGGCTTTAACCCCATTGCCTCACCAAAAATGTGAATGAAGAGCAAAAAGGCAATGAAAGCGTAAGTATGAACTTGGAAGTAAGTACACTAATACCGAAGTGCAGTGGAAGTCTTTTCATTGTCCAAGTTCACCTTTCCCTTTCAATGCACCTTTGAGACTATATCAAGTATACTCAAACAAACAGGTTAGTCTCAAAGGGGCAAGTTGTAGCACATCTCCCCCTAAATATGTGCACCATTTGCATATGGACTTTGTGAGGTCCGGGGAGGTCTTGTACAACTTGAGCACCACAAATATACAACGAATAACGTAAATGCTTAAAGTAACATGATCAAAGGCATGTAACACATGTATGCTATAGATCAATCCAAGTTACATGAATCTAAGACATTTAGCTCACTACGCAACATGCAAAATGTTTTCTCATCCAACGGCTTGGTGAAGATATCGGCTAGCTGGTTCTCGGAGCTAATGATAAATATCGATATCTCCCTTTTGCTAGTGATCCATCAGGAAGTGATGTCGGATGTCTATGTGCTTAGTGCGGCTGTGTTCAACAGGATTATCCGCCAAGCGGATTGCACTCTCATTGTCACATAGGAGTGGGACTTTGCTCAGATTGTAGCCAAAGTCCCGGAGGGTTTGCCTCATCCAAAGTAGTTGTGCGCAACACTGTCCTGCGGCAACATACTCGGCCTCAGCGATGGATAGGGCAACAGATGTCTGTTTCTTGGAACTCCAAGACACCAAGGACATTCCTAGAAATTGGCACGTCCCTGATGTACTCTTCCTATCAATCTTGCACCCGGCATAATCGGAGTCTGCGTATCCAATTAAGTCAAAGGTAGACCCCTTTGGATACCAGATCCTGAAGCACGACGTAGCAACTAAATATCGAATAATTCGCTTAACGGCCACAAGGTGACATTCCTTGGGGTCGGAATGATATCTAGCACACATGCATACACTAAGCATAATGTCCGGTCTACTAGCACAAAGATAAAGTAATGAACCTATTATGTACCGGTATGCCTTTTGATCAACGGATTTACCTCCTTTGTTGAGGTCAACATGCCCGTCAGTTCCCATCGGTGTCTTCGCGGGCTTGGCGTCCTTCATCCCAAACCTCTTGAGAAGATCTTGAGTGTACTTCGATTGGGAGATGAAAGTGCCGTCCTTGAGTTGCTTCACTTGGAATCTAAGGAAGTATGTCAACTCGCCCATCATCGACATTTCGAATTTCTGCATCATCACCCTGCTAAACTCCTCACAAGACTTTTGGTTAGTAGAACCAAATATTATGTCATCAACATAAATCTGGCACACAAAGAGATCACCATCGCAAGTCTTGGTAAAAAGAGTGGGATCATCTTTCCCAACCTTGAAAGCATTAGCAATTAAGAAATCTCTAAGGCATTCATACCATGCTCTTGGGGCTTGCTTAAGTCCATAGAGCGCCTTAGAGAGCTTATACACGTGGTTGGGATACCTATCATCCTCAAAGCCAGGGGGTTGTTCCACGTATACCTCTTCCTTGATTGGCCCATTGAGGAAAGCGCTCTTCACGTCCATTTGAAATAGCCTAAAAGAGTGGTGAGCGGCATAGGCTAACAAAATTCGAATTGACTCTAACCTAGCCACAGGAGCAAAAGTTCCTCGAAATCCAAACCTACGACTTGGGCATAACCTTTTGCCACAAGTCGAGCCTTGTTTCTTGTCACCACTCCGTGCTCGTTCTGCTTGTTGCGGAACACCCACTTGGTTCCCACAACGTTTTGCTTTGGACGTGGCACCAGGCTCCAGACTTCGTTTCTCTTGAAGTTGTTGAGCTCTTCCTGCATGGCCAACACCCAGTCCGGATCCTGCAAGGCCTCTTCTACCCTGAAAGACTCAATAGAAGAGAAAAACGAGTAATGCTCACAAAAATTAGCTAAGCGTGAGCGAGTGGTTACTCCCTTGCTGATGTCACCCAGAATTTGATCGACGGGGTGATGTCTTTGGATCGACGCTCGGACTTGAGTTGGAGGGAACCTTGGTGCTTCTTCCTCCATTACTTGATCTTCATGTGCTCCCCCTTGATCCCGCTCCTCCTCTTGAGGTACATGTCCATCATCTTGAGTTGGGGGATGCACCATTGTAGAGGAAGATGGTTGATCTTGCTCCTGTTGTTCCTGTGGTCGCACATCACCTATCGCCATCGTGCGCATTGCAGCCGTTGGAACTTCATCCTCATCTATGTCATCAAGATCAACTTGCTCTCTTGGAGAGCCATTAGTCTCATCAAATACAACGTTGCTAGAGACTTCAACTAATCCTGATGATTTGTTGAAGACCCTATACGTCTTTGTATTTGATTCATACCCTAGTAAAAACCCTTCTACTCCCTTGGGAGCAAATTTAGAATGTCTACCTTTTTTCACCAGAATGTAGCATTTGCTCCCAAATACACGAAAGTAAGAGACATTGGGTTTGTTACCGGTAAGGAGTTCGTAGGAGGTCTCCTTGAGGAGGCGATGCAGATAGAGCCGATTTATGGCGTGGCGAGCTGTGTTCACAGCTTCCGACCAAAACCGCTCAGGCGTCTTGTACTCTCCAAGCATTGTTCTCGCCATGTCGATAAGTGTCATGTTCTTTCTCTCTACCACACCGTTTTGCTGTGGTATGTAGGGAGCGGAGAACTCGTGCTTGATGCCTTCCTCCTCAAGAAACTCTTCAACTTGTAGATTCTTGAACTCGGACCCGTTGTCGCTTCTTATATTTTTCACCTTTAGCTCAAATTATTTTGAGCCCTCCTTAGAAAGCGCTTTAGGGTCCCTTGGGTTTCTTATTTGTCCTGCAAAAAGAATACCCAAGTGAAGCGGGAAAAATCATCAACAATTACAAGACCATACTTACTTCCCTCGATGCTAAGGTAGGCAACCGGTCCAAAGAGGTCAATGTAAAGAAGCTCCAGTGGTCTTGATGTTGTCATCACATTCTTGCTGTAATGAGTGCTTCCCACCTGTTTCTCTGCTTGACATGCTGCACAAGGTATGTCTTTCTCAAAGCAGACATCAGTTAGTCCTAACACATGATCTCCCTTTAGAAGTTTATGAAGGTTTTTCATCCCAACATGTGCTAGACGGCGATGCCAAAGCCAGCCCATATTAGTCTTAGCCATTAAGCATGCATCTAGATCGGCATTCTCTTTTGAAAAATCTACTAAATAGAGTTTGTTGTCTAATACACCCTTAAACGCTAATGAACCATCACTCCTTCTAAAGATAGATACATCTATATTTGTGAATAAATAATTATAGCCCATGTTACATAATTGACTCACAGACAATAAGTTGTACCCGAGCGATTCAACTAAAAACACATTGGAGATAGAATGCTCGGATGTAATGGCTATCTTTCCCAATCCTTTAACCTTGCCTTGGTTCCCATCTCCAAAGATAATCGCATCCTGGGAATCCTTGTTCTTAACGTAGGAGGTGAACATCTTCTTCTCCCCCATCATGTGATTTGTGCATCCACTGTCGATTATCTAGCTAGAGCCCCCGGATGCATAAACCTGCAAGGCAATTTTAAGCTTAGGTTTTAGGTACCCAACTCTTGTTGGGTCCTGCAAGGTTAGTCATAATAATTTTTGGAACAAAAATACAAGTCTTATCTCCCTTGCATTTGGATCCCAACTTCCTAGCAACTACCTTTTCATTCTTACATGAAAGTACAAAAGAAGTGTTGCAAGCATGAAAAACAGTAGTGGGTTCATTGCACATTTTCCTAGGCATATGAGGCACAACATGATTTCTCCTAGGCCTACTTCTACCATGAACAAACGTAGAGCTAGAGGCACACATAGCATGTGAATCATTGTAAGCAGTATGAACATAACTCTTATTGTAATGAGAATGACTAGCAATTTTCCTATCATAAATAAAGGCATGGTTCCTTTGAGGACTACTTGTCATAGGAGCCTTCCCTTTCTCCTTGTTGAGAACGGGAATCCTTTGGCTTGTTAAGTTCTTGGTTTCCTTTCGAAAACCAAGTCCATCCTTAGTTGAGGGGTGTCTACCAATAGTGTAGGCATCCCTAGCAAATTTTAATTTATGAAAATCACTTTTGCAAGTCTTAAGTTGAGCATTAAGACTTGCCACCTCATCATTTAATTTAGTAATAGAAATACGATGTTCATCACAGGCATCAACATTAAAGTCCTTACATCTATTACAAATACTAACATGCTCTACACATGAACTAGTTTTATTTACTTCCTCTAGCTTAGCATTTAATTCATCATTTAAACTCTTTAAACTAGAGATAGATTCATGGTAAGCAGATAACTCAGAAGATAACATTTCATTTCTCTTAGTTTCTAAAGCAAGAGATTTTTGAACACTAACAAATTTGTCATGTTCCTCATACAAAATGTCTTCTTGCTTTTCTAGCAATCTATATTTTTCATTTAGAGCATCAATTAATTCATTAATTTTCTCTACTTTGGCTCTATCTAAACCTTTAAATAAACCAGAGTAATCTACTTCATCATCGGAGGATTCCTCATCACTAGAAGAAGAGTACTTAGGGGAATCTCGAATACGTACCTTCTTCTCCTTGGCCATGAGGCAAGTGTGGCGGTCGTTGGGGAAGAGCAAAGACTTGTCGAAAGCCGAGGCAGCCAATTCTTCATCATCGGAGTCAGATGTGGAGCAGTCAGAATCCCACTCCTTTCCAAGGTGTGCCTCGCCCTTCGCCTTCTTGTAGTTTTTCTTCTTCTCCTTCTTTCCGTACTTTTCTTGTCCCTGGTCATTATCGTTATCGGAGCATTGTGCTATGAAATGACCAGTCTTACCGCATTTGAAGCAGGAGCACTTTCCCCTTGTTTTATTCTTGGAGGGGTACTCTTTGTGTCCTTTGAGCGCGGTCTTGAAGCGTTTGATGATGAGTGCCATCTCATCTTCACTTAGCCCAGCAGCCTCAACTTGTGCCACCTTGTTTGGTAGCGCCTCTCTGCTGCTTGTTGCTTTGAGCGCAATGGGTTGTGGCTCATAGACGGGTAGTGGACCATTTAGTGCATCGTCAACGTATCGCACCTCCTTCACCATCATGCGCCCGCTCACAAACTTTCCAAGGATCTCCTCGGGCATCATCTTTGTGTACCTGGGGTTTTCACGAATAAGATTGACAAGATGGGGGTCAATTACAGTAAATGACCTTAGCATGAGTCGGACAACATCATGATTCGTCCATCTTGTGCTTCCATAGCTTTGGATCTTGTTGATGAGGGTCTTGAGCCTGTTGTAGGTCTGAGTTGGCTCCTCTCCCCTGATCACCGCGAATCTCTCTAGCTCGCCTTCCACCAGCTCCATTTTGGTAATCATGGTGGCGTTGTTTCCCTCATGAGATATCTTGAGGGTGTCCCAGATTTGCTTGGCATTGTCCAAGCCGCTCACCTTATTATATTGATCCCTGCAAAGAGATTCTAGCAACATAGTAGTGGCTTCGGCATTTTTGTGAATTTGTTCATTTATAATCACAGGGTTATCAGTACTATAAAAATGCATCCCATTCTCTACAATTTCCCAAATACTAGGATGGAGAGAAAATAGATGACTACGCATTTTATGGCTCCAAAATGAACAGTCTTCTCCATCAAAGTGTGGAGGTTTTTCCAGGGGAATTAATAGTAAATGCGCATTTGTATTGTATGGCATGCGAGAATAGTCAAAAGAGTAGTTCTGATTAACCGTTTTCTTTTTTGACGAAGAGTCGTCGTCGTCGTCTCTTGATGAAGAAGATGATGCATCACTGTCGTAGTAGATGATCTTCTTGATGCGTCTCTTCTTCTTCCCGTCCCTCTTCTTGTGACTCGAGCCTGAGTCAGTGGGCTTGTCGTCTCTTGGCTCGTTGAAGAGGGACTCCTTCTCCTTACCGTTGACCACGATCCCTTACCCTTAGGATCCATCTCTTCGGGCGGTTAGTCCCTTAGATGAAGAGTACGGCTCCGATACCAATTGAGAGCACCTAGAGGGGGGGTGAATAGGTCATCCTGTAAAATTAAACACTAAATAGCCACAAACTTGATTATCAAGGTGTTAGTGAAATCAAGTGGCTAAGGAACACGCTCGTGCGAACAAAGCAATCACAATAAGCAACACACGAGACACACGATTTTTATCTCGTGGTTCGGCCAAGTAACACTTGCCTACTTCCACATTGTGGCATCCCAATGGACGAGGGTTGCACTCAACCCCTTTCAAGTGATCCGATGATCAACTTGAATACCATAGTATTTTCCTTTAGAGTATTTTTCCCGTTTGCGAGGAATCTCCACAATTTGGAGTCTCTCGTCCTTACAATTGAGATCACAAAGAAAGCACAGAGTAAGGTTGGGGAGATCAACACACACAAGACTCAAATCCACAGCACAACCACGCACACAAGTCACGACTTGAGCTCGAAACACAACACACGGAGTTCACAACTCAAATGGAACTCAAATCACTAACACAGAGAATCAAATGCATGGAGTCGGAGTCTAGGAGTCTTAGAATGTTTCTTGAAAGCTTGGTATTCTCCTCCATGCGCCTAGGGGTCCCTTTTATAGCCCCAAGGCAGCTAGGAGCCGTTGGAGATCAATTTGGAAGGCCATCCTTGCCTTCTGTCGAGTGGTGCACCGGACAGTCCGGTGCACCACCGGACAAGCCCTGTAGCTGTCTGGTGCGCGATCTCATTCCATATTTGGCGCATCCGATCGTTGGTCCTCGGGATCGGTTGGCGCACCGGACTGTCCGGTGTGCCCAACCAATCGTTGGCTCGGGCCACGTGTCGCGCGTTGATCACGCGGCCGACCGTTGGCGCTGGCGACCGTTGGCTCACTGGACAGTCCGGTGAATTATAGCCGTACACCGCCTCTGTCGTTTTCCCGAGAGCAGCCGGTTCACCGTCGGCCAGCCTGGCGCACCGGACACTGTCCGGTGTGCCAGGCCGAGCTGGTGTTGGCTGCACATAGCCAACTCTTTCCCTTTTCTTTTCTTCTTCTTTAGTCACTGTTTCTAGCACTTGGATAACCATGTTAGTACATAAAACAATTCACCAAGTCTAGAAACATACCTTTGTCTCTGATTTGCACTTCTTACTTATTTAGCACATAAGAACTTAATCAAACGTGTTGGACATTTAATTACCAAAACATTATGGAAATGGCCCAAGTGCACATTTCCCTTTCATCTAAAATTAAAGATTGCTAGATTGTGACCTTTTCTCATTACAAACCTCCACTTTGATAGTAGGCACAAAGAGCGCTCTATCAACCTCGTCTATTTTTGGTAGTTCCATTTCTATCCACGACCATTCTAGATTTGTCCATAATAACCACATATAGCACAATCAAATGGATAACCATGTTAGTACATAAAACAATTCACCAAGTCTAGAAACATACCTTTGTCTCTGATTTGCACTTCTCACTTATTTAGCACATAAGAACTTAATCAAACGTGTTGGACATTTAATCACCAAAGCATTATGGAAATGGCTCAAGGGCACATTTCCCTTTCATCTAAAATTAAAGATTGCCAGATTGTGACCTTTTCTCATTACAAACCTCCACTTTGATAGTAGGCACAAAGAGCGCTCTATCAACCTCGTCTATTTTTGGTAGTTCCATTTCTATCCACGACCATTCTAGATTTGTCCATAATAACCACATATAGCACAATCAAAGTGTCATGCTAAATTTGTGAAGGTCGATGATGCCCAGCTCTCATACTATATTAGTTTTGAAATTGTTGTCCATCCAACCTTACTTTTCTTCGGTCAGTTTGCTATCTATAGCCCATAACAAGTGACACATTGCCTTGTCTAAGTATGCTAAGAATTGCTTTGGGGGTGGGGTTTAGTGTTGTTAGGAGGCAGACCAATATATTAATCAAGACTGAACAAACTAGTTCCCTTCTTCATGCTAGTGTAAGGAGTTGTCCTGCCACCCTACAAGTTTTTGAGCCTACTACATCAAGGATGTGTTGTATATGTGCTATTTTCAAGTGACCAAGTGTGAGAGGTAGCCCCTAGTAAGTGACTAGAAAATTAGCCCACTAGCCATTGAAGTTTGGCAAGATGTTGTCTAAGTCCAAACTTGCGCACCTAACTGAAGCCCCCATGCATTTGCTGATGTTAAGTTTTAGCCTAGTGACATGACCAAAGTCATTTTGGATGTTACATAGGGACATTATATTGCTTTCAATTGGGTTGGTAAAGATCGCAACATATCAACATAGAGTAAATCACATAGCTTGGCATGCCTTCCTCATAGTCGAGAGAGTACTCTAGGACATCTCCATCTCTACTATTGAAACTGCTTGCACATCTATCTTTGTGATAGCTATTGAGAGCTTATTATTCCCTAATTGAGCAGCAAACCTGAAAGTATTAACTTCCTACTTTGGGAGGTCACTCTTGTACATGTGCACATATGTAGTGATTGACACATCTTGTGTTTTCACTAGGTTACTGAGGAAGTCAAGTTCACACCTGAACTTCTGGTGTGCTCTCTACGCCACTAAGACAAGGGAGAGTCTTGCTGCTAGACGCTTATTGAGCCCTTAGTGGACCTACCATTATCATCAATGGGGATAAGGTTCTTCATGAGCTAGCATTAGGATCGATGTTAGTAGCATCAACCAGAGCTAGGATAAAGACAACAACGTGGAAATTAGTGTAATAATCGACTAAAACTTTAGGCTTCGGATTCACCACATAAATGTCCATGGAGTGGACATAGGTGGCATTGTCGTTGATGCCAACACCCTCGGCCTTGATATAGAGATGGGGTATCTCAAGCTGCACTCCTAGACCAAAGAAGATCTCCTCATATACTAATTTGGCAATTGAAAAGTCTCATAATAGAGTTGTCTGAGATGGTGGTGGTGGACTCATCATCATATGATCCTTCACTTAATATGTTTTGCTCCTTTAGCCACATCGTGAAACAGATCTTGCATTGTTTCATGACCCATGCCTATGTGCGAGTTTAGTGATTCGTTCACCAGACTCTTAACGAGATTCGTGTAGTGTGTCCCTCGATAATCTTTTGTGTCTCACCAATCATAGTCCCTCGTTCGCCACTGCGTATGTCATCCTTGCTATTGTACCAATAATTAGAAAACGCGGCAGCCTAATAAATAATAAATTAGTTTAATTTGAAGCACGTGGACATGGTCAGGTTTTTTTTTTTTTGAAGCGTTTGATCTGAACACTTTGTCGATTGAAGCGGCGTTCCCATAAAATTGATAGAGCCAAGAAGTTGGTCACCAGTACCTAACAACGCGCGACATTTGAAAAAGAACTCCAACTGCATGTGGACGTCAAGTGGTCAACGTACTCGATTTTTAGAAAGACACTTGCCAATTTGGAAAAAAAAACTGTTGGTCTGGACTTTTCCACAAGTAGTGGTGCTTGGTGTGAATGTGGGTGGACGTTCAGCCATGCATCTTCATACAGAGCTGCGAGAAAATAATTATAGAATAACGACTTTCCCATCAAGCAATTACTCGGCACCTACCTGCTCGCGAGGATTTGCGAACGTGTGCACCATTTCCGCTGCATATAAATAGCTACGAGGCGGCTCGTATTTTTCATGCACCAGTCGACTCTCCATATTCGCCACATCTTCTTACGTAGCTCTCTCTCTCTCTCTCGCTACAACGAGTAGAGTAGAGTAGAAGGGGTGCGGCTAATCGGAGCACTAGTTCATCCTCAGTCCATTCATTCATCAGTACACCCAGCCTTTTCCGGCACACGCATCTATGGCCCCGCCATCACACTTCTACAACAACAATGGCGCCCCGCAGGACGCCGCCAGCTACCTCCATGCGGGACCAGGAAATGTACCTCCACAGGACTCCTGCTTGCTCGACGCAGACGAGTTCCGCCGGCAGGGCCACCAAGTCATCGACTTCATCGCCGACTACTACGGCCGCATGGACGACTACCCCGTGCACCCCAGTGTCAACCCTGGCTTCCTGCGCCGCCAGCTTCCCGACAAGGCGCCGTCGCGTCCGGAGTCGTCCGACGCGTTCGGTGCCGCGCTGCGGGACGTCCGTGACCTCATCCTGCCAGGCATGACGCACTGGCAGAGCGCCCGCCACTTCGCGCACTTCCCGGCGTCCAGCAGCACCGTCGGCGCCCTCGGCGAGGCCCTCACGGCCGGCATCAACTCCGTCCCTTTCACGTGGGCCGCCTCGCCGGCCGCCACGGAGCTCGAGATGGTCGTCGTGGACTGGCTCGGCAAGGCGCTCCACCTGCCCGAGAGCCTAATGTTCTGCGGCGGCGGCGGAGGCACGCTTCTCGGCACCACGTGCGAGGCCATCCTCTGCGCCCTCGTCGCCGCGAGGGACCGCAAGCTCGCGGACATCGGCAGCGGGAGGATCGGAGACCTCGTCGTCTACTGTTCCGACCAGACGCACTTTGCCTTCCGCAAGGCAGCGCATATTGCCGGGATCCACCGCGACAACTGCCGCGAGATCGCCACGTACCGTGACGACATGTTCGCGCTCTCGCCAGCCGAGCTGCAGGCCGCCATGCAGGCGGACGTGGACGCCGGGCTGGTCCCGCTCTTCCTGTGCGCGACGGTCGGAACCACCCAGACGACGGCCGTCGACCCGATCAGAGGGCTCTGCGCCGTCGCAGCGACACACGGTGTCTGGGTGCACGTGGATGCGGCCTACGCGGGCTCGGCGCTCGTCTGCCCAGAGTTCCGGCACTTGATCGACGGCGCCGACGCCGTGGACTCCTTCAGCATGAATGCTCACAAGTGGCTGCTGGCCAACAACGACTGCTGCGCTCTGTGGGTGAAGAAGCCAGCTCTGCTCGTCGCGGCTCTCGGCACGGAGCAGGAGTACATCCTCAAAGACGCGGCCGCTGAGGGGCACGACGTCGTGGACTACAAGGACTGGTCCGTGACGCTGACCCGCCGGTTCCGCGCGCTCAAGCTATGGCTCGTGCTCCGCTGCTATGGCGTCGAGGGCCTGCGCGACCACATCCGCGCCCATGTGCGCATGGCCGCGTCGTTCGAGGACATGGTCAAGGCC
Organism: Zea mays; assembly: GCF_902167145.1. Lineage (NCBI taxonomy): Eukaryota > Viridiplantae > Streptophyta > Magnoliopsida > Poales > Poaceae > Zea > Zea mays. Next base: position 18,028,123 of record NC_050096.1, on the reverse strand, counting down.
GACCCACGCTTCCAAGTCATGGCAAAGAGGCAATTCGCACTCGTTTGCTTTAGGCTCCGGGCGCCCGAGGAGTTGGGCGGCCCCAAGGCGGCCAACGCGCTCAACCGAAGGCTCCTAGAGGAGGTGAATGTGGCTTGCTCCGGGCCCTACATGAGCTCCGCTAATGTCGGTGGCGTCTACATGCTCAGATGCGCTATCGGGAGCACGCTTACGGAGGAGCGACATGTCCGTGAGGCATGGACGGCTGTGCAGAACGTAGCTTCTTCCCTCCTCGCTAAAATGGAGATGCATGAAGATTATTGACATCGCCTTTGCCTAATAAGCTCAACTCATTCTACTTTATTGTTGTTTATTAATTTATTCTATTATTAAGCATCAAGTTGTGTAACCTATTATATATACATTACGGCATGCATTATACGACTATTAAGTGAGATTTTCCTTCTGAGTGAAAGATGGTTATAACATTTTTAAAATAATATTACAATGTCACACTTTGTTGGCATCCCAAGCTACACTCAAAATACATTATGATGACAAGAAACTAACCATCGTCAACTCTATCTATGAAAAATGGTATACAAAAAATCAACAAGTACTTACATATCTTCTTTCATCGTGACAAAAGATGTGATGCCACATGTGAGGACAAGCGCCACCCGCGACGGTGGCATGGAACACCATACACGGAATATTTTCCCCTACTACTAGATCATGCTTCACCAATACAAGAATTGTCCTCACCGATTTGAAGCAAGAAGACGAGTCCATCTCATAATATGTGAGCAAAGCCCCGAGTGCTTGTTGATAAGATAATCTTGATGAAGAACCCACCTCTTCTATTCTCTCTGGTCTCGGCGAGAAGTTCAGATATATTGTGATAGCTTTGCCGACCAAGTCAGAGCTGCTCCAGGTAGGAGATTTATATCTTGCATAGGAGCAAAAGGAAGGCACTTCTCTATGGCAGTGACATGAGTTTATCCATGAACTCGACATATAGTGGTTGTTGGGGGCAGCATGGACACGACAATGGCATTTCTTGCGATCGCCGAGCAAATCACGAGGATGTGGATTCAACAATAGTTCGATGTATCCATAATCTCAAGCTCTCACTATTGCACAGGCAGATCACGAGGACGTGGATTCGATGTATCCATAATCTCAAGCTCGCGACAATAACTCCAACAAAAATAACATTGATACCAGGTCCAAGTGTCAACTATGCTACAAGAGAGGATATATTGTTCTTAACTGTTGGCACATGTTTAATGAGGACTTTGTCCTAGATGAGCATTATGTCAGATCTACTATATTTTGGTATACTGACATATGTGCTATAGATAATATCACATGAGAACCTGAGAAGCTAGGGGTCTAAGATAAATACAAAGGGGCTAACATAATCTACATGACAACTAGCACAGTTATGAAGATTAGCCATATTAAACACTCAACTGTTAAAATTCCAAGTGATAATATTTCCTTAAACAAAACTATTTATATTCTTAACACTAGTAGAAGTCTTATTTTTATTCATTGCCCATCTAAAGGTAGTTCTGCGTATCTTGAATTTCATCTTGTTATTATTTTATCAAGGATCCGACTACGAGGAAAATTCTTCTTAAAGGATAGTGTCATCAAGGACTCTATCCTCTTCCATCCACATCATCCACCAAACTAGTTTTCTATGCGATAAAACCAAGTTTCGTCAAGTGGAATAGATATTTGGTCATGCTTATGTTCCTATAGTTGAAACAAGCAATTCCTTGTGTGCCATTAGAAATTATACTCATCCCTTGTGTGCCACTGGTCCCCATATGTCATACACACAAAAAATTCCCTATATGAAACTCAATGGCACACAAGGGATGAGTATAAATTCCGATGGCACATAGGGAATTTTTCCTTGTTGAAAATTCATTAGTAGATTTAGTCTACCATGTTTGGTCGAGTCCCATCAATAGTCAAGTTGTGGTGTTTGTTAATAGGCAAAAGGTCATCTATTGTCTTATAGTAAATCTAATAGTATGTATCATTATCATCTAGATCTTGTCTTCTCTAATGTTTGGGGTCCTGCCTCAACTTAATTATTGGACATAAATACTATATGTCATTTATTGATAATTATAGTGTATTCACATGGATCTTTCTTCTAAAATACAAGCCTCAAGTATTTCAGATATTTCAAGAATTTCAAGCCCTAGTTGAGTGCTAATTCAATAAAAAAAGTCATACCATGCAAATTGACTGCAGAGGCAAATATCAGAAACTCAATTCCTTGTTTGCGCAAGCTAGCATATCCCACCATGTCTCTTATCCCTACGCTCACCAACAGAATGGATTAGACAAGCGCAAGCATCGTACATAGTTGAGGTTGAGCTTTCCATTCTTGCCCATGCATCCATGCCACATAAATTATGGATCGAAGCTTTTACACTGTTGTCTACCTTATTAATCGTACTCCTAGTCGACCCCTCCAATGTTCCACTCCCCTTAAACGCATCACACATCAACAATTTTAATATTTAGCATTATATACCTTGGCTATGCTTAATGGCCAAATGTATGCCCATATAACTCCATAAGTTTTGGTTCTAATTGTAACAATATACTTTCCTCAATTATGGCCCAATGCATAAAGGTTTCAATTGCCTCGATCTGTCGACTAGATGTGTCTATGTCTCCTTAGATGTGGTATTTGATGAATAGGTCTTCTAATTTTCTATCCAACATTTTAATGATGGATCCCACTTGCAATCTAAAATTCTTCTCTACCATGGCTTGTTTTCCTTCTTGACTTTTGGAGAAAATAACGAAGTTCCTTATATGCCTAATAATTCTATCATGCAAGGTGCTTGTCCCATTATTTTGCATGAAGAAATGGATTCTATGGCACTAGATCATATACCTCCTAACATGCAACATGTGGGTGATTCATAGATTGTTATGTCAATAACAGGCAATCTAATCGCTCCATTGATTCACCCCATCTATGGTGTCACTTTCCTTGCTAGGTCTAGGGTAGAGACCACCATGCATAATATCATCTCAGATTCCCACACTGGACCCTAGTGTCAAGTCTCCCTTGTGATTGGTGTTTGGATCATTCATGGATAGAAGAGACTTGCTACCTCCTGAAGGGTCACCACCGCTTGATTTGCAAAAACAACATCACACCAAGGCTCATGCACATGCATAATTGTATTTGCAAAGAAAAAGTGTATACAAATGATACTGCCATATATGGTTTCTCATGTATATAAGCAAACCTAATGATCTTTAGAAGGCCTATGAGATGATAACTAGAAGGCATCGATGGATACTAAGTTTCTAGAGCTCATAAAGAAATAGAAGTGGTATCTTGTTCCTCCATAAAAAGGTATTAATGTTATTAGGTGCAAATGGGTGTACAATATTAAATGAAAGCAAGACGATAGTCTTGACATATACAAATCTCGACTAGTTGCTAAAAGTTTCAAACAGTGGTAAGATATAGATTATGAGGACACCTTTAGTCCGATAATTAAGTCAGCCATTATCGGAGTTGTACTATCACCTGTTATGTCCATATAGATTGGACAATACGATAACTAGAAGTGTAGAATGCTTACCTTCATGGGATACTTGAGGAGAAGGTATATAAAGTAACCACCAAGATATGAGGACTCAAAATCACCTGAGTATATATGAAAGTTAGACAAGACTCTCTATGGTACGAACTCAAACAAGTGCTAAGAGCTTGGTAATCATGCTTGTGTAACAAACTCTGTGATCTCGATTTTGAAAGTTGATCCATCATTGTTCTTCTACAAACATAGAGATATTAACATGTTTATTTTAGTTTTTGTAAATGGTATTATTGTGGTGAGTTCTAAATAGGAACTTGTGTCTGCTCTCCTATATGACTTACAAAAACGTTTTGCGGTGAAGGACTTAGAAGAGCTACACTTTTTACTTGGTATTGAGGGGAGAAGGATTTCAAATGGTATTATGCTTACCCAAGAAAAATATGTCTGGGCTTCTAAAAAGGGTTAAGATGATTGATGGCAAACCATGTTGACAAGTGAAAAGGTTGCTGCTCATGAAGGGAAGTTATTAGGGTTAAATGATGCAACAAGTTACAGAAGTGTGGTAGGAGCCTTGCAATATATCATGTTGTCAAGGTCCCATATAGTCTTTCCGGTCAACAAGCTCTGTTAGTTTTTACATGCCCCTACTATTTATCGGGCTACAGTCAAGAGGAATCTGTGGTATCTTAAATCAAGTTAAAAAATCATGTTGATGCTAGTCAAGTCGTCCTCTTTGACAATAAGTGCATATTTAGATGCAGATTAGGCAGACTGCCTAGATGATAGAAGACCTTTAGAAAACTTCTGCTATATTTTTGGACCCCAATCTCATCTCTTAAAGTGTAAGACAACAAGTCACTATGTCAAAATCCATTAATAAAACAGAGTACAAGGTTTTGGCAAATGCTACAACAGAGATCATATAGATTTAGATCCTATTAAACAAGTTAAAAAATTGATAGTCCAAACATAGTGTGTTTGTGGTGTGAGAATGTATGAGCAAAATATTTATCTTTCAATCCCATATTTATGCCAAAAACTAAATATTTTGTGAGAGAAAGGGTTACAAAGAAGTTTTTTAAGATAGATCTTGTGATCTGATTGCACATGACTTCACTAAAACTTTTTTGATAAACAGTAGAAAACTTTAAGCATAATCTCAACTTGGAAAGTTACGATTGAGAAGGGATATTAAGATATGTGTGTAGACCCATTCTCTTTCTTACATGACATCTATAATAGGTTGAGCTATAAAATAAATTTATAACAATTTATATGAACTTATGAGTCGGTTGTATATTCGTAAAGAGTTGAACACTTCCTGCATTTCTGATTTTTATGTTACTTAGCATAGCTACGCCAAGATCAACAACGGGTTTAGGAGTATTCCTCATCAACCAAGGAGCTTTATCGTCAACAATAGTTTATGTGCTAGCAAGAATAAATGACATCCAATCAGCCTTTATGGATTTATGCCTCGCAACAAAATTGGCAAAGCAACCATCACTAAATTCAGTGAACTTTCTCACTGATAATCAGTTTATAGCTGACCTCTACAGTTCTTCAGACCTATCAAAACCTTTGCACTGGAATATCAAAGCATACACAATTGCATTCCTGCAATGTATGGAAAGAAAGGATTATGTAGTTAGCAAAGTGAAGGCAGCTGAATCACAACTCATACTTTAGCACATTAGGTTTCACTTTGGTGGCCAATTGTACTGCCTTTTCATGCTCATGTACCTTGAATTTCAGCAACCACATCACTGCCCATTTAGGAGGCACTACAACTAGTAAAATGAGAGCCTTAACTCCTAATTGTAAGGGATACAACTGAAAGGGAATTAGGCTTACACCTAGTTCCTAAATAATTTTGGTGGTTTAATTGCCCAACACAAATAATTGGACTAACTAGTTTTGCTCTAGTGTATAAGTTATACAGGTGTCAAAGGTTCACAACAAGCCAATTAAAAAGACCAAAGTTGGGTTCAAAAAAAGAGAGCTAAAGGCATCCCGAATGGCTCCCTGGTCTGGCGCACCGGACTGTCCGGTGGCGCACCGGACAGTGTCCGGTGCATCAGGGGACCTCGCGCAGAACTCCTCAGCCTCGGGAATTTTCAGAAGCCGTCGCGCTATAATTCACCGGACTGTCCGGTGTACACCGGACAGTGTCCGGTGCTCCAAGAAGACGCAGCTCTGGAACTTGGCAGCCTCGGGAATTCACAACGGCTGCTCCGCTATAATTCACCGGACATGTTCGGTGTACACCGGCTACTTCGCGCCAACGGTCACCTGCAACAGCAATAAATGCGCGCCAGAGCGCGCAGAAGTCAGGCACACGCGTAGTGGCGCACCGGACACTCTACAGTGCATGTCCGGTGCGCCACCGGACATCCAGGCGGGCCCAGAAGACAGAGCTCCAACGGTCGAATCCCAACGGGTTTGGTGACGTGGCTGGCGCACCGGACATGTCCGGTGTACACCGGACTGTCCGGTGCACCATACGACAGTCAGCCCCACCAAACGGCTAGTTTGGTGGTTGGGGCTATAAATACCCCAACCACCCCACCATTCATTGCATCCAAGTTTTTCACTTCTCAACCACTTACAAGAGCTAGGCATTCAATTCTAGACACACCAAAGAGATCAAATCCTCTCCAATTCCACACAAGGCTTTAGTGATTAGAGAGAGAGATTTGTCGTGTTCTTTTGAGCTCTTGCGCTTGGATTGTTTCTTTTCTTTCTCACTTGTTCTTGTGATCAAAACTCCATTGTAATCAAGGCAAGAGGCACCAATTGTGTGGTGGCCCTTGCGGGGAAGTTTTGTTCCCGGTTTTGATTTGAGAAGAGAAGCTCACTCGGTCCGAGGGACCGTTTGAGAGAGGGAAGGGTTGAAAGAGACCCGACCTTTGTGGCCTCCTCAACGGGGAGTAGGTTTGCGAGAACCGAACCTCGGTAAAACAAATCCGCGTGTCACACTCTTCATTTGCTTGTGATTTGTTTTGCACCCTCTCTCTCGCGGACTCGTTTTTATTTCTAACGCTAACCCGGCTTGTAGTTGTGTTTATATTTGTAAATTTCAGCTTCGCCCTATTCACCCCCCTCTAGGCGACTATCAATTGGTATCAGAGCCCGGTGCTTCATTAGAGCCTAACCGCTCGAAGTGATGTCGGGAGATCACGCCAAGAAGGAGATGGAGACCGGCGAAAAGCCCACTACAAGCCATGGGAGCACTTCACCGGAAGAGTCCCGCACCAAGAGGAAGGAGAAGAAGAAGGACTCCTCCAAAGGGAAGGAGAAGAAATCTTCTTCACACCACAAAGAGAAAAAGGAGAAATCCTCTTCCCACAAGCCGCATCGGAGTGGGGACAAGAAAAAGAGGATAAGGAAGGTGGTCTACTACGAGACCGATTCTTCATCGACATCCACCTCCGGCTCCGACGCGGCGTCCGTCACTTCTAAACGCCAAGAGCGTAAGAAGTATAGTAAGATTCCCCTACGCTACCCTCACATTTCTAAACATACACCTTTACTTACCGTCCCATTAGGCAAACCACCAACATTTGATGGTGAAGACTATGCTAGGTGGAGTGATTTAATGCGATTTCATCTAACCTCACTCCACAAAAGTATATGGGATGTTGTTGAGTTTGGTGCACAGGTACCATCCGTAGGGGATGAAAACTATGATGAGGATGAAGTAGCCCAAATCGAGCACTTCAACTCCCAAGCCACAACCATACTCCTCGCCTCTCTAAGTAGAGAGGAATATAACAAGGTGCAAGGGTTGAAGAGTGCGAAGGAGATTTGGGACTTACTAAAGACCGTGCACGAGGGTGATGAACTCACCAAGATCACCAAGCGGGAAACGATCGAGGGGGAGCTTGGTCGCTTTCGTCTTTGCCAAGGGGAGGAGCCACAAGATATGTACAACCGGCTCAAAACCTTGGTGAATCAAGTGCGCAACCTCGGGAGCAAAAAATGGGATGACCACGAGGTGGTTAAGGTTATTCTAAGATCACTCATCTTCCTTAACCCCACTCAAGTTCAATTAATTCGTGGTAATCGTAGATACACACTAATGACTCTCGAGGAAGTTATCGGGAATTTTGTGAGCTTTGAATGTATGATCAAGGGCTCAAAGAAGATCAACGAGCTTGATGATCCCTCCACGTCCGAAGCACAACCGGTGGCTTTCAAGGCGACGAAGGAGAAGAAGGAGGAGTCTACACCAAGTAGACAACCTATCGACGCTTCAAAGCTCGACAACGAGGAGATGTCTTTGATCATCAAAAGCTTTCGCCAAATCCTCAAGCAACGGAAGGGGAAGGATTACAAATCCCGTTCCAAGAAGGTTTGCTACAAGTGTGGTAAGCCCGGTCACTTTATTGCTAAATGTCCATTATCAAGTGACAGTGACAGGGATAACGACAAGAAGGGCAAGAGGAGAGAAAAGAAAAGGTATCACAAGAAGAGGGGCGGCGATGCTCACGTGTGCCGCGAATGGGACTCCGACGAGAGCTCCACCGACTCCTCCGACGACGAGGACGCCGCCAACATCGCCGTCACCAAGGGACTCCTCTTCCCAAACGTCGGCCACAAGTGCCTCATGGCAAAGGACGGCAAAAAGAAGAAGGTTAAATCTAAATCCTCCACTAGATATGAGTCCTCTAGTGATGATAATGCTAGTGATGAGGAAGATAATTTGCGTACCCTTTTTGCCAACCTTAACATGGAACAAAAAGAAAAATTAAATGAATTAATTAGTGCTATCCTGAAAAGGATGACCTTTTGGATTCCCAAGAGGACTTTCTAATTAAGGAAAATAAGAAACATGTTAAGGTTAAAAATGCTTATGCTATAGAGGTAGAAAAATGTGAAAAATTAACTAGTGAGCTAAGCACATGCCATGACATCATTGCCAACCTTAGAGATGAAAATGCCAAATTAATTGCTAAGGTTGATTCTCATGTTTGTATTGTTTCAACTTCCAATCCTAGAGATGATAATGTTGATTTGCTTGCTAGGATTGATGAATTGAACATTTCTCTTGCTAGCCTTAAAATTGAAAATGAGAAATTGCTTGTTAAGGCTAAAGACTTTGATATTTGCAATGCTACTATTTCCGACCTTAAAACTAAGAATGATATGTTGCATGCTAAGGTTGTAGAATTAAAATCTTGCAAGCCCTCTACATCTATTGTTGAGCATGTATCTATTTGTACTAGATGTAGAGATGTTGATATTAATGCTATTCATGATCACATGTCTTTAATTAAACAACAAAATGATCATATAGCAAAATTAGATGCTAAAATTGCCGAGCATAACTTAGAGAATGAAAAATTTAAATTTGCTAGAAGTATGCTCTATAGTGGGAGACGCCCTGGCATCAAGGATGGCATTGGCTTCCAAAGGGGAGACAATATCAAACTTAATGCCCCTCCTAAAAGATTGTCTAATTTTGTTAAGGGCAAGGCTATCCCGAGGACAAAATTAGGAGAATTCACTCTAGGAAGTCTCACTCTGGCCCAAATCATGCTTTTATGTATAAGGGTGAGACATCTAGTTCTAGGCAACCAACCCGTGCTAAGTTGCCTAAGAAGAAAACTCCTAGTGCATCAAATGAACATAATCTTTCTTTTAAAACTTTTGATGCATCTTATGTTCTGACTAACAAATCCGGCAAAGTAGTTGCCAAGTTTGTTGGGGGCAAACACAAGGGCTCCAAGACTTGTGTTTGGGTACCCAAAGTTCTTGTTTCTAATGCCAAAGGACCCAAAACCGTTTGGGTACCTAAAGTCAAGAACTAAAACTGTTTTGTAGGTTTATGCATCCGGGGGCTCAAGTTGGATACTCGACAGCGGGTGCACAAACCATATGACAGGGGAGAAGAAGATGTTCTCCTCCTACGAGAAAAACCAAGATCCCCAACGAGCTATCACATTCGGGGATGGAAATCAAGGTTTGGTCAAAGGTCTTGGTAAAATAGCTATATCTCTTGACCATTCTATTTCCAATGTTTTTCTTGTAGATTCATTATATTACAATTTGCTTTTTGTATCTCAATTATGCAAAATGGGCTACAACTGTCTTTTCACTGATGTAGGTGTCACTGTCTTTAGAAGAAGTGATGATTCAATAGCATTTAAGGGAGTGTTAGAGGGTCAGCTATACTTGGTACATTTTGATAGAGCTGAACTCGACACTTGCTTAATTGCTAAGACTAACATGGGCTGGCTCTGGCATCGCCGACTAGCACATGTTGGGATGAAGAATCTTCACAAGCTTCTAAAGGGAGAACACATTTTAGGACTAACAAATGTTCATTTTGAGAAAGACAGGGTTTGTATCGCATGCCAAGCAGGAAAGCAAGTTGGTGCCCATCATCCACACAAGAACATCATGACGACCGACAGGCCGCTTGAGCTACTCCACATGGATCTATTCGGCCCGATTGCTTACATAAGCATCGGCGGGAGTAAGTATTGTCTTGTAATAGTGGATTATTATTCTCGCTTCACTTGGGTGTTCTTTTTGCAGGAAAAAATCTCAAACCCAAGAAACCTTAAAGGGATTCTTTAGACGAGCTCAAAACGAGTTCGGCTTAAGGATCAAGAAAATTAGAAGCGACAACGGGACGGAATTCAAAAACTCTCAAATCAAAGGCTTCCTTGAGGAGAAGGGCATCAAGCATGAGTTCTCTTCTCCCTACACGCCACAACAAAATGGTGTAGTGGAGAGGAAGAATCGAACTCTATTGGACATGACTAGAACCATGCTTGATGAGTACAAGACTTCGGATCGGTTTTGGGCGGAGGCGGTCAACACCGCTTGCTACGCCATCAACCGGTTGTATCTACACCGAATCCTCAAGAAGACATCCTATGAACTCCTAACCGGTAAAAAGCCCAACATTTCATATTTTAGAGTCTTTGGTAGCAAATGCTTTATTCTTGTTAAAAGAGGTAGAAAATCCAAATTTGCTCCCAAGACTGTAGAAGGCTTTTTACTAGGATATGATTCAAACACAAGGGCATATAGAGTCTTTAACAAGTCCACTGGACAAGTTGAAGTTTCTCGTGACGTTGTGTTTGATGAGACTAACGGCTCTCAAGTAGAGCAAGTTGATCTTGATGAGATAGGTAACGAAGAGGCTCCATGCATCGCTCTAAGGAACATGTCCATTGGGGATGTGTGTCCTAAGGAATCCGAAGAGCCTTCAAATGCACAAGATCAACCATCCTCCTCCACGCAAGCATCTCCACCAACTCAAAATGAGGATGAAGCTCAAGTTGATGTAGTAGAAGATCAAGCAAAAAAGCCACCTCAAGATGATGGCAATGATCAAGGGGGAGATACAAATGATCAAGACAAGGAGGATGAAGAGCAAAGGCCGCCACACCCAAGAGTCCACCAAGCAATCCAACGAGATCACCCCATCGACACCATTCTCGGCGACATTCATAAGGGGGTAACTACTAGATCTCGTGTTGCACATTTTTTGTGAGCATTACTCGTTTGTTTCCTCTATTGAGCCACACAGGGTAGAGGAAGCACTCCAAGATTCGGATTGGGTGGTGGCGATGTAAGAGGAGCTCAACAACTTCACTAGGAATGAGGTATGGCATTTAGTTCCACGTCCTAATCAAAATGTTGTAGGAACCAAATGGGTCTTCCGCAACAAGCAAGATGAGCATGGTGTGGTGACAAGGAACAAAGCTCGACTTGTGGCCAAGGGATACTCCCAAGTCGAAGGTTTGGATTTCGGTGAAACCTATGCACCCGTAGCTAGGCTTGAGTCAATTCGCATATTATTGGCCTATGCTACTTACCATGGCTTTAAGCTTCATCAAATGGATGTGAAAAGTGCCTTCCTCAATGGACCAATCAAGGAAGAGGTCTATGTTGAGCAACCTCCCGGCTTTGAAGACAGTGAGTATCCTAACCATGTCTATAAGCTCTCTAAGGCGCTTTATGGGCTCAAGCAAGCCCCAAGAGCATGGTATGAATGCCTTAGAGATTTTCTTATTGCAAATGGATTCAAAGTCGGAAAAGCCGATCCTACACTCTTTACCAAAACACTTGAAAATGATTTGTTTGTATGCCAAATTTATGTTGATGATATTATATTTGGGTCTACTAACGAATCTACATGTGAAGAGTTTAGTAGGATCATGACACAGAAATTCGAGATGTCTATGATGGGGGAGTTGAAGTACTTCTTGGGATTTCAAGTGAAGCAACTCCAAGAAGGCACCTTCATTAGCCAAACGAAGTATACTCAAGACATTCTAAACAAGTTTGGGATGAAGGATGCCAATCCCATCAAGACACCCATGGGAACTAATGGGCATCTCGACCTCGACACGGGAGGTAAGTCCGTGGATCAAAAGGTTTACCGGTCGATGATAGGTTCTTTACTCTATTTATGTGCATCTCGACCGGATATTATGCTTTCCGTATGCATGTGTGCAAGATTCCAAGCCGACCCTAAGGAAGCTCACCTTACGGCCGTAAAACGAATCTTGAGATATTTGGCTTACACTCCTAAGTTTGGGCTTTGGTATCTTAGGGGATCCACATTTGATTTGATTGGTTATTCGGATGCCGATTGGGCGGGGTGTAAAATCAATAGGAAGAGCACATCGGGGACTTGCCAGTTCTTGGGAAGGTCCTTGGTGTCTTGGGCTTCAAAGAAGCAAAATTCGGTTGCTCTTT